>NC_057862.1:194137361-195406527 GCF_019393635.1 Dromiciops gliroides | reverse complement strand
TAAACACTAGTGGTTGTGTGAGGGATAAGTTGGAGGGAAGGGGGCAGATGGGTGGTGAAAGGGATAGGGAATAGAATTAGGAAAACCTGTACGAAAGCTCCCCTCCTAAACTTAAAAAATAAAATAAAATGGGGGAAGGGAATAGAAATTCCATAAAATTAGTGAAGCTTCTATAAAATACTTAATGGTCTTTAGATTTTTTCAGCTCATAAAGGACATAGACGAAGACTCTGTGTTCTGTACAGTCCCCAGGCAACTAGGCTACCAGGCTTTGTTCAGAAGTACGAACGGATTAGCATCAGTTTTAAAGGCACAAGCAAAGGAAAGCACAGGTGGTGCATGTCCCTTAGGCTATTTCAAAAAAAACAAAACAAAACAAAAATGAAGGGCGGGGGTTGGGGATGGGGGGAGGGGGGGTCGGAGAGAGAGGTTGTGTATTTTAAATAAAGAAGGTGCGAGGTTCGGTTGAGGATAAGCCCAGATAAGGAGAGAGAACAGCTGGTGTTCTCTTAGACTTTGGCTGCTCTTGGTGAATGAACCAGGTGTCCTTCAAATCGGAGGGGATAGGGAGGAGAGAGGGCCTGCCTGGCCCTTCAGGAGTGTCAAGGTGCAGCCTCCCGGGCTGAGAGCAAAAGGCAGCTGGGATGCCTGCACCCTGCACTGGCCCGATGCTAGTTTCGTGTTACGGGACTCAGGAGGTGGGCCGGACAGCAGGTCTGTAGGTGAGTCTGGATCTCCTGCAAATGAGCCTCAGAGCCGGCAGGTCAGGACAATGTTAGGCTACTGAACCCAACCTGGTCTTTTGCTTCTGGCCTGGCGGGAGGGGCAACTTCGTTCTCAGAACAGCCAGGAGAAAAGCGCCCCTGGTTCGGGATGCCAGAGGGCCGGGCCTATTTTGCTCGGTTCCGAATCCTTTATTATCATTGGTTCTTCTGTCTGTCTTTTACTCCCGGCACCCGGTCTTTATTAGCTCTCCCGACCGCCACTCATTCTCGCCGCGCTGGCTCTCATTGGCTTCTTGTCACGAAGGCCCCACCCCGCGAGCTGAGCCCCGGCCGAGGGGCGCTGAAAGGAGAACGGGGCGCGGAGCCGAGCAGAGCCGAGCATCAGTCTCTGGGTTTGCGGGCGGGCAGGCGGGCGGCAGCGGCGGTGACCGAGGCGGAGGAGGAGGAAGAGGAAGAAAAGGAGGAAAGGAGAGGCAGCGCGGCCCGGCCGGGGTGATGGTGCAGGTGCCCGGGGCGGGCGCCGCGCTGCCCCACTGAGGGGAGCCTGCCCTAGTCCGGGGTCCGCAGCGCCTCCGCCGCTGCCGCCGCCGCCGCCGCCGCGTCGCTCCCGGGGGCGGGCTGGCTGGCGGACTGGCGGGAAGATGCTGAGCAGGTTGATGAGCGGCAGCAGCAGGAACCTGGAGCGCGAGTACAGCTGCACCGTGCGGCTTCTGGACGACAGCGAGTACACCTGCACCATCCAGGTCAGCAGCCCCCGAGCCCTCGCCCGCCCACCCACCCACCACGGGCGCCGCCGTCGGCTCGCCCCCCTCTCTCCATCACCCTCCTCTCTGCAGCAGCAGCAGCAGCAGCAGTAGCAGCAGCAGTAGCAGTAGCAGTAGTAGCAGTAGCAGTAGTAGCAGCAGCAGCTCCGGGGTAACTTGGCTCGGGGCCGTTCGCTTCCCGTCGCCTCCCTGGGCTTTGTCCGCGGACCGGTTGCGGCTCATGTGGGGTGGGTGGGCTTTCACCGGGGTAAGGGGTAGACTTTCCCAAACCGCTTCTCGGGAGCGGGACGCAATGCCCCCTTCTTTCTCTTCTCCCCACTTTTGTCTCCCTAGGCTCTCCTGGACTGGGGCGGGCGATCCCCAAGTGTGCTGCAGACTCAGGTGCAGGTTCTTGTCCCAAGCACCCTTTCCAGCCCCTCTACTAATGACCCTCACCCTCTCTTGGGAGCTGGAGAAACCTTGTCTTGCTCTATCCCTGCCACTCTGGGCGCACAAAAGCCTGCCCGGAGAGGGAGCTGTCCCCTGGGCAGGGCAGCCCTACTGAACGCACTCATGGGGACTGGTCTGGAGGTGTTTGGCCCGGCCGCCCCGTCGGAGCTGGGGTTTTTTAAGTCCATGGGCACAGGCAGCAGATACTCAATCTCGGGGTTGCCGGCCGAGCTGCTGCGCCTGCTGCTGGGATGGGACTCGGGAAGGACAGAAGGACTTCTGGGGGGGGGGGGGGGGAGCCTGCGCCGGACCTGGCCGGCTTTTCTTTCTATATTTTTTCTTTGATGGGAAGAATAATGCTATATGTCATACGTTTCAACGTTTTGTGAGTCAGACTCGGAATATAGGATGGAGCACAACAGCCCATGCAGAGTGGCCTATTGAACAGAGAAAGCGACTCCTCTTTCAGACATTTCTCAGCCCCCCACCCAATAAGCCCCTCTACACACACACACACACACACACACACACACACACACACACACACACACACACACACACACACACACACCACCGCCATTCACTTCCAAAATGATGTTGTGTTTAGCAGGTGTATGTATTTGGGTATGGAGGGGAGGGGGTAGTGAAAGGAAGAGATTGTAGATTTAGCACAAGTCTCGGCTATTGGGGCGGGGGGGACGCGTGGTAGAGAAATCAGCGCCTTAAAAAACAACAGCGCCGCACAGAATGCAAAGAATCCCTTCAGTGCCTGGTATATTACGATCCCGTGCTCTTCTGTTCCCTCCCTACTGCTGTGTGGTACGTCAGGAGTAGTAGTCGTTCCCAGGAATGCAGTAACAACCCTTTCTCCTCCTTTAGTCAGGGATGAAAAACACTGAAAAAACCCCTCAGTGTTTAATTCATTAGGAATTCGCAGCTGGAAACTGCCTTTTTCTCCCCTCCCCAGAAACAAATATAAGCAGAAATCAGTGGAGTCTTACCTGATTCCCACAACCCTAGTTGAAAGATCGAAAGCTCTGGGTTCCAAGATGTGGCAGACGGAAACTGTTGGCACCAGCCCCGGTGGCTCTGGCCCTTCTCACACTCTCCTCTTCAGTATTGGGATGTAGCAGTGTGTGAAGGAGAACGGCGATTATGATAGCGGCTGCTCTTTGCTGCCTTGGTTCTGGGTTCAGAGTCCTCATCTCTAATCGATCTCTTTCCCCTTCCCCTTGATGTCAACATAACTGTTAGGTGTTACCAAAGGTTCTTGAGGTCAGAGGAAAGCGTAGAAAATCTATTTTTAAAGACACTGAAGCACAGACTGAGCAGAATTTGTGATTAGGCTAGCCATCAAGTGAAAGCCCTACTGTATTTGATGGTGATTATTTGAGATGCTGTATTTTATTCTCTTTCAGAGTGATGAGTTACTTTACCTGTATTGTATTTTCATGTTGAATTTACAAAAATAATTTTTAACACTTTGTGGAAGGAAAAATGTGATTTCTACAATATACCATTTGGACATATGAAGTAAGCTGATTATCTGCCACTATAGTACATGTTTCAAAGTATGCATATTTTTGCTGGTTTGAAAGTTTAAAGCATAATTTGGATGGTTCTGGTAGCCTCTTGGAGGAGCTACAATATACGGTTGGGATATGGTTTGAGGATGAATTTCTGAGTCAAATCATTGTCATAATTTTTTCATGGTAAAAGGTTTTGAACTATTATTAGTTTTTTTAAAGTTTTCACTTAAACTAAAGAAGTAGTGACATCACCAATCTAATAGAAATGGCTGCCTACCAAGTATTTTTAATGAATTAAGATAAGTCACTTGATTATTTTCTTTAATAGCTGGGAGAACAACAAGGGTTAGTGATTGTTATAGGTTTTGGTAGTTTCTATGATCTACTTTGAGAAAGGAAATATAAATATTTAACTTTTAAGAATGCTGCTTATGATTTTCTTCTGCTGAGTGCATGCTTGCAACACCATCTTATACAAGTTGTGTGTTCTGTCGGCCTTAACTGAAACTAGTCTAACTTGTCATTGAAAATCCAGGCCTTTAACAAAAAGGAACATGATGTCACACAGAAATTTTTTGGTTTCCTTTGGTAAGATATGAAAAATTAGAGGTGAAATATCAAAATAGTATATTATATGAAAAGAATATATTCTGTGAACAGGACTTGAGTGTTTAAGAATTATTTTTTCCTTAACAACTCTTCTTTGCTACAATGCGATTTAATTTTTAATACTATTTGGAAGCAATATGGAAAGGAATAGTGAAGCATTTTTTTGTTGGGTAATTCCCATCATTTTTGGCATGGCAGTTCTTTGATTTTGCAACATACCATATGATTCTTGATAACTTCTTTAAGAATAGACATGAACTACATACAGGTAAGTATGTCTACATATAATGTGCACAAACTCTTTAGAAAGTATGTGACTGTATATATGTACACACATTTACATGTATGTGTATATAAACCTCTCCAAGAACTAAGAGCAATATATTTATGAATATATACACTATGTGTCTATAGGGAGAGTGATCTATACACATCTACCTGGCATGCTTTGGGGATTATGAAATTTAACACAAAACATTATTGTAATCTTTTATATTGCTAAAGTTATACTGAATCAGTTACCTTAATTTGCCATTTTGTTATAAAATTAACACAATATGTATATAACCTATATCAGATTACCTGCTGTCTAGGGGAGGGAGGAGAGGGAGGGAGAAAAATCTGAAATTGTAAAGCCTGTATAAACAAAAGTTGAGAACTATCTTTACATGTAACAGAAAAAAAATAAAATACTTTATTAATTAAAAAAAATTAAATTAAATTAACACAAACATGTTTCTATCCCCTAAATGAAGGTTGCTACAGTTACCACTTTTTTATAGGCATTCTTTCATTACTTCTAATATGCAAATGCATTTATAATCTATGAGAAAGAAAAGTATGCATTGTAAGACTGTAGTATAATCATTCTCCTGTGAAGAACATTGTTAACAGCTAGGGAATGCTGACTTGAATTTTGAAGGTCATTGCCTCATAAATGCAGATGTAGTCCATATTTTTCACTGATCTGTTTTATCTGTGCAAGTTTATATTTACATACCATGTTTGTAACCTTGCCTTCCTATTTTATTGGGAGGAAAATAAGGTTTATTAAACAACTATGTATACCTCTGATTTTAATGAACTGAATAGAGACATTAAATGCAGTGCTTGAACATAATAATATGCTGAAAAGTAGATTCTTAGCTGTCTTTAAGTGTGTAATAGTTGATTATAAAATGCTAGGGAAGTATATTAGAACATTTGCAGTAGAAAGGTAATTTAAGCAACCCTCTAACTTCTGTCATTTCAAGTGTAAAATATTTCTTTTTGTTTTTATGAAAAGTCAAACCCACCCAGGAGCTAACTTAATTTTTTTTTACCAGAAATACATATTAAATAACATTTTATACATTTAATTATTAACTTAGCACCTGAGCAAAATTAGCTTTTGTTATGACTTGTGAAGGAACAACTATTAATAGATACTGTACTCTTTACAGTTATTTAATGTGTATGTTTCCAAGTAATAAGATAAATTTATGAAATATTCTATTCTTTTCACAAGAATATATCAGCTGGTCTTGGGTCTACTTTAAGTTATTTATGAGATTTAATTTTAATTTTGATTTAGAAGAGCTGACCTGGTTTACTCAAATTAAGGGTTTTCCCAGTCCAAGATTTTTAGTTTGCTTCTCTTGTTCTCCTCAAGCTTTAACCATTACCTTTGATGTGATATGTCTTTCCTAAGAATTTCCTCTTTATATTTGCCTGTAAACAGAATTTTTATTTCATTAAGCAAAAGGAATATTACGTTAATTTTATTCACAGAAAAGAACACAAAGAGGTTGTATTTTAATGAATATTGATTTTTTTAAAAGAAGCTTTTATCTTAAGAGCAATTAAGCTATCTCAGGAGTTCTGTTAAAAATAGCAGTCACTTAGAATACATATCCTTTTAGGAAACTAAATTTTTGGAAGGTCTTAATTTTGGGGTCAGTTCTGTAACTCGTACACTAAACAAATTGCCTTATAAATGAAAACAAATCACTTCAGTATGTAAGGTAAATTCTGGAGTACAGCACTATGTTGTTGCTTTTAAAAATATTCTTCATTTAAGCATGAGGGACAGTAGGCTATAGAAAATGTGTGATTCTTTTGTTCACAAAGGTATTTGCATACATTTGTGCTTTAATAGATCTTTAGGACTAATTTATTAAGTAAGTAATACAGATGTAGACAAAATGTAACATGAAAATGACATATTCTTTTGCTCTTGTTTTGTCAGTAGCCACGAATGTTGTTTGCCATTATCTGATGTAGATTTGTTTGAAATACGTTTTAATATTTGAAGGATCTGTAATTTGATTGGTGTTTATTCTCCTTCTACCAGATCATATCATATCCCTTTTGTAACTTTAAGATCTTTGAGAGTTGCTGCAGTTGAAAAATTCATTACCCTGTTGTGCTCAACTTGATAGCACTGCTCTAAATTTAGCTACTAAGTTGGTACTCATTTTTAGGTTTTCTCGTTCCTCAATATAGTAAACCACCTCCAAAAAACAGGACAGGAATGCCCATGCCTTGACCACAGTCAATTCAATAATGGCTTCCACATATTATAAACAGATCCTCCCTAACATCTGCTCCTTTATAACCCCTTTGGGCCTGTAAAATGAAGGGGTTCAAGTGGATAAACTCTAAAGTTCTTGCTAGTTTTAAATTTATCATCTATATTCTTAAAACACTCTTATAATGTCATTTAGTTGATTGACCATTTATAAAATTTCCTCTGCTGCTAACAGCTCCATATATAATAATGTACATAATAATATGTTACTATTCTGTATCATCTAAGAGTATATTTCTAAAACTAATTAAGGGCTTTAGATGGGCTATGATGGTACTTAGGTGTATTACTCCTCTAGGAGTTACTTTCTACCAACTTTCAGTTGTAGGTTTGGTCACTTGGATGGACACCTGCTATCATGGGTTCAAGGATTCAAGGGGATCTTGTGGGAATCCACACCTAAAAAAAGCCCCCAGTGATAGATTTAGCTTTAATGGTCAGCCAGTAGACACAATTAGCTCAAAGTAAAGATAATTATTAAGAGGCCATTATCAGAATAGTTGCTATACATTACAGGTTTGGGACTCCTTGAAATCACTCTCTCCCAAACAACTCCAAGGAGTGGGACACTGTTCCTACCTTTCTTTCTCTCTTCTCACTTTGTTTCCTTTGTCTTTCCTTGAGATTGCTACTGGAATTGGGAGGACAGTTTCCAATTTGGGATATTCTTTCCAACAAATAAATACACAGCATCAGTGAGAAGAGAGTGGACACAAACTTAAAAGTACAGTGGTAATAAGGCACATATGGGAAACACTTGTAGCTAGGACAACTGATGCCTCTGGTATGGCATGGGACTCTGATGTCTTTTCTGCCTCTTTGGAGTCTTCATCTCACTCTTTTCTAGGTGTAGCATCTCTGTGGTATGAGCTACTCAGTGAGCTTTCTATATATGCTACTTTTTCTGGCTCAGAAATCCATAGTCCATTCTCTTCTTTGCTGCCAGAGGTCTCATTTTTTTTAAACCATTTTCTGCCAGTGGCAGTGTGGTATAGTGGAGAGGCCCTGGACCTGGGGTCAAGAAGATGTAGGTTCTGGGGGCAGCTAGGTAGTGCAGTGGATAAAGTACCAGCCTTGGATTCAGGAGGACTTAAGTTCAAATCTGGCCTCAGACACTTGATGCTTACTAGCTGTGTGACCCTGGGCAAGTCACTCAACCCCCATTGCCCCACAAAAAAAAGAAAGAAAGAAAGAAAAGAAAAAAGAAAGACAGAGTAAAAGGGATGGTGGCATAGCTCCTTCCTAGAGCTCGCTGTGGGTTCTACTAGCTTTGTTCTGTGCTGGTTTAAGAGAAACTACACAAAGTTTGTAGCAGAAACCACAATCTTTGCTCCTGTGCTATGACTGAGACAACACTTTGAATCTAAGATTTCTTTGTCTTTACCTTATGATTGATTCTGAGGTAAGTGTGAGTTGAACATCTCATGGTAATGATGTTGTTGCACTCCTTTGCCTGTTCAAGGGAGGAGTCAAACTATGTAGGTCTCAGAACTCCAAATTGATCCTATGTATGGGGGCCTTCCAGCTGTTTGCTAGATGTTTTCTGTTTTATTTTGTACTGTTTTCCCTAATTATTAAGTACTGTTTATTAGCTGATTGATTCTATGCTGAGTACAAATGCCACATCCAACATTCCAGCATGAAGCTAGTTTCCATGGGGAATCAATTGTATAATGCTAAGGGCAAGTGACCAGTGATGCTTGAAATTTAGCCCAGTGAAAAGGAGGTGGGGTTAGCCAGTGAGTGGGGGCTCAAAGCTAAGTTTTAATTGGATAGGTCCACAAATCCATATACCCCCATGTGATGAGTGAGGCCTCTCCTTAGTGAGAAACAAAACTGAGGTGAAAAGATTTTGGACTCTGATAGCCAATAGAGAGCATTGTATTTGGCTCTTCTAACTCATTTGGGCATGCATAAACTACAGAATAAATATGGACACCTCATCAGCACCATCTGGTGGTTAACTGTCACTTTCTTTTTCTTTTTCTTTTTTTTTTTAATGAGGCAATTGGGGTTAAGTGACTTGCCCAAGGTCACACAGCCAGCAAGTGCCAAGTATCTGAGGCTGGACCTGAACTCAGGTACTCCTGAATCCAGGGCCAGCGCTCCATCCACTGCGCCACCCAGCTGCCCCTTAACTGTCACTTTCTAAACCTGGTTATGTAAATGTCATTATTAATATCTTTTTTTTTAAAGGAAGAGAAGCTGGATTCAGACTCAGGAAGAACTGGCTTCAAATGTCACTTCCTACCCTTACTAGCCATGTGACCCCTGGGCAAATCACTTAATCTATCTGCGCCTCAGTTTTGTCATCTGTAAAATGACAGGGTTGGACTCAGTGACCTCAAGCTCCAATCAATGATTCTGTGACTCATTTCCAGTTAGGATAAATAATTCTAATTAGCCTAACTTCAGCCTACAACTCTTGTGATTTTTTGGTTTCTCCTTTAAGCCTACTTGAGGTGCTTGGGTCCTGGGAATTGAGAGATTATCTAAAATGGGTGTTTTATATAAACAAAGTGTTGATGATTTATGGAATTTTAGAGGTCTGCCTAAATGCCGTAGAGGAAAGATCCCGGTCATATGGGTAGCTAATGCTCAAGTAACTTCTTTAAAAGACAAATCAGGAAGTCTTGACAGAGATAGGACACTTCTATTGGTTTTATTAGCTTTTATAATTATCCTGTCTTCAGTTACCTTCAAACATACAACCTCAGTTAAGCTGAAGGAGATAGTTTAAAGGAACATTTGAGAACATGTAACAATGCCTCTCTTTACATTATCATTTGCTAAGCATCCATGTTAAGTATTTATTGTGCTAGGTAGGCACTGTGCTAAGAGCTGGGGAAACAAAGAAAAAGCTGAAATATTCCATGCTTCAAGGAGCTTCCAATCTAATCGGGAGAGACAACATATAAATATAGAATATATAGATTGTAAGTCTGTTAGAGGGAAAGGCATTATCAGCTGAGGGGACTGGGAAAAGCCTCCTGCAGAAGGGGGCATTTAAGCTGAGTCTTGGTACAGCCAATGCAAAGGCATAAAGACAGGAAATAAACCATCATGTGGAAGGAATAGCAAGCATTATCCAGATTTTCTTATATTTGTATTATCCCTTGTCTCAGTTAATCCAAGTATTTAAATTAAATTGCATTAAATAAGAAGGAACTTGAAGGAAATGTACATTGTAGATATACATGATTCTAAAAAATTTGCATTTATAATAATTGCACTTCTTCCTTCTCATTCCCCCACCAAGTGATTACTGTACAAAGGGAATTTGGCTGTGGAAGGCAGAGGGCTAGCAGAAAGAAGTAGAAGTAGAGGTAGTGGCAGACATGGCTATGGGAACTATTTTGGGGAAGCATAAGTCAGAACTTGGAGCAGGTAGGTGGTGCAGTAGATAGAGTACCATGCCTGGAGTCAAGAAGACTAGTCTTTCTGAATTCATATCTGGCCTGACACTTACTAGCTGTGTGATTGTGGGCAAGTCACTTAACCCTGTTTGCCTCAGTTTTCTCATCTGTAAAATGAACTGGAGAAGGAAATGGCAAACCACTCCACTATCTCTGCTAAGAAAACCCCAAATGGGGTCATGAAGAGTTGGACATGACATGACTGAAAATGACTGAACAACAACAAAGGCAGAGCCTGACATATAGGGGAATTGGTAATGGAAGAGGAAAGACAGAAATGCTGGGCAAGATTAGTACAGGTAGCGAAGATAGTTGGAAAGTAGAAATAATGAATGTAGGTGGTGAAGGGGAAATAAAAATGTTTTGCTTCTATAATTGTCCTACTTATTTTGTGACTTTTTTTTTAAATTAGAAAACTAAAGGGGGTGGCTAGGTGGCACAGTGGATAAAGCACCGGCCTTGGATTCAGGAGTACCTGAGTTCAAATCTGGCCTCAGACACTTGACACTTACTAGCTGTGTGACCCTGGGCAAGTCACTTAACCCCCATTACCCTGCAAAAAAAAAAAAGAAATAAAGAAAAAAGAAAACTAAGTGTTTGATGTGAAGGTAGCAAATATGACATGGAAATTGTAGCATATCAGTCTGAACTTTTTTTCTAGGAAACAGATCCAACATCATTGGATCTGCTGAAAGATCAGACTTATTGCCCAGTTTTCACAGGGTGAGAATTTTGATGATTTATTTCCCTTTTTTGTATTAGAAAATCTAGTAGAAAACAATTTTAGTATTACAATGACTTGTTATTCAAGCTTCTAGATTATCCAGAGTGAAAAACATATTAACAAAAGAAAAAGTTTCTATTTAAAATTAGACATAACATTCATAATACCAGAAGATTACACTAGCTTCTGCAATATCTATACTGCTTGGAACTATATACTCAAATGCCTCTTGGCCCACATTTTTTTTTGTTTTTTGGTTGGGCAATGAGGGTTAAGTGACTTGCCCAAGGTCCCACAGCTACTAAGTGTCAAGTGTCTGAGCAGGATTTGAACTCAGGTCCTCCTGACTCCAGGGCCAGTGCTCTATCCACTGTGCCACCTAGCTGCCCCGGCCCACATTTTTTTAACTGGCTTGTAAAAATTTTTATCTGTTCTTACATACAATAGTTTCTTGGAATCTGACACTGAGCATTAATAACCTGAAATAGAGTTAGATTTTTAAAAAAACCTCTATTAAGCTTTATTTCTCTAGGTTATTTAACTTCTGGTGCTATTCTCCTTTCCACATTCCCTGAAAAAATTGCTGAAGCATTCTACTGAATACAGCAATACATGTTACACAGTGAAATTATAGGTGGTATGTAACAATTTTGTGGTATACTTTGCAGATAGTATTGTACGGCCCTGGAATATTTTTCCTCATATATTGTCAAACCTCCTGGTTTCTGTGTTGTTCTAGGGGTTAAGGTTTGGATTAGAATAGTATTGGGTGGCTTGTTGCAATCTATCTTAGCCCCAAAAGAATACAGATCCTTAAATCAGTTGTTTAATTTTGTTCCTCTTCCCCTATTCCTAATTCTTTCTTGGACCATAACTCTCTCTTGGTATTTTCTGCCCAGAGTACTTTGGAAACTTTCAGCTGCCCTAAAGCCAGCTGGACAACTTATTTATTTATTTATTTTTGGTGAGGCAATTGGGGTTAAGTGACTTGCCCAAGGTCACACAGCTAGTAAGTGTTAAGTGTCTGAGGCCAGATTTGAACTCAGGTACTCCTGACTCCAGGGCCAGTGCTCTATCCACTGTGCCATCTAGCTGTCCCAGCAGCTGGACAACTTAAATGACCTTTGGATTAGCCTGGCACAGGCTTTGAGAAGACCATGTGGTGGTGCTTTCTAAAGCTGACCTAGGGTGTAGGGTAGGTAGGCCCTGTAATGTGGAAGTGCCAGGTAGTGAGGGTACCTAATGGTTGAGCTTTTTGCCACTTCTCATTCTGGAAGAGCTCCTTTTAAAGTTCTGCTATTCTGATGTAGAAAGGGTTCAGATGTTTGAATGTCCGCAGAGGTATACAATTTTGATGTGTCATGGTCTTTTGGTGTACTGGGTTTTTAGGCCCTTGCTAATTTATCTGGCTCCTTTTATTTCTGCTGCTCAGGAAGTTTCCTTAACTACCTTCAACAAAATAGGAGTACCATGTTTGTAAGTAATTTCCTCTATTCATTGGAATTTGTGATAGTTCCCAGTTCTCTGTCTGTCTCTGTCTCCCGATTGTTTCATTATTAAGCAGGGTTTTCTTGGAGGTGCCTTAGACTGGGATTCATCAAGTACTAAAAGTGTTTGTATTAGGGTGGAAGCTTTGGAGTTGGGAAGTAAGAATAATAACAATAATAATGGCCAACATTTATATAATTCTATTTGGTGCTCTAGAAAAGCTATTTTTGGTGGCCTGTAAGCTAAGAAGATGAAATAATCCTTTAAGGCCTGCAAGTCCAATTCCATGGCCATTACTTTAGATAAATGGATTATTTTTTCATCTAAGAATTTCTTAATATTTCCACAATGTTAGTACTAGGGACAAAGAATATAGTTTCATGAGTCCAGAGCTGGAAGACCATCTATAGTATAATCCCTTTATTTTATAGAAGCAGAAGCTGAGGACCAGGTAAATTAAGTGATTTTCCCAAGGTCATACAAGAAGTGACTTGGAAATAATTTTTTTTCTAAAGAATTGGAACAGCTGAAGGATTGGGATTGGAATATTCATTCCTGCTCTTCAACCCTTTGATTTGGTGACCTCACTTAATACCATGTTATTTCTGTATTAAGGATCTTAATTTGTGATTCATTTCATAATTGTGATTATAATTTACCTGTGCAGTTTTTCCTGGGAAACTAGGTCTTTGCTGCTTGTTTTACACAACTGTTTCAGCTGAGATTTTAACTTGTGTGCACACCAAAAGAAGGATTTAGTATATTTGACTCTATTGTCTTCCTAGTTTGTCTGCCAGCAAGTAATGTTAGTTTCCTTCTATATAGTAGAGCCTTTTGTTTGAAAAGGGGCATATAAATATGAGGTAGTCATATTGTTCTGGATGAGGAAGATGATGAAAGTCAACTTCAAATGAACAGCTCAACAGCTACTGGCAGTATATGGTTCATTGGCAGAAACTTTACCATTGGAATATGGTTGGGCCTATTGCAAATCGGCTGATGAACCTTACTTAAGTATAAATGGTCATTTAGGAACATTCAAAATCAGTGTTCACATTTTTTCTAGAAAGAAGACTGTTAATAAAGTTGTAAAACTACCAGTATGTGAGCTGAACAGAATAAATTTTAAAGAAAACGCAAAATACATTAGCAGGTGTTTGAGATACTTTAAGACTTTGAGAACTTTGCTTTGATTGGTTTGAAAGAGAGCTGAATTAGTTTCCACAAGCAGGGACATATTTATTTTGTTCATCTCTGATCAGAGCTAATGATGCTAATGGTTCTACATGGACTTAATTGGTTTTCCCCTTGAATCAGGTCCACCAAAGAGAGAAAGATCTATTTATACATAAGTGGGTTTCAGAATATATATATATATATATATATATATATATATGTATGTATATATGTATATATATGTATATATGTGTCTACATTTATTTACATATAAATGGAATAGCCTATATGCAGAAAAAAAATCATTTCAATTCCAATCATACAAATATTGTAAATTAAGGGGCTTGAAATGAGGGAGGGATAGGGAAGGCTTTAAAACAGGGTACTAACTTGTGCTGTACAATTCTCTGTCCTGCTTCTAAGAATATTTTCAAGTATAATGAATTTTTAAAAGATCAACATGTTGGGACATCTAGGTGATGTGGTGGATAAAGCACCGGCCCTGGATTCAGGAGGACCTGTGTTCAAATCCGACCTCAGACACTTAACACTTACTAGCTGTGTGACCCTGGGCAAGTCCCTTAACCCTCATTGCCCCACCCCCCACCCCCAAAGATCAACATGTTGACAAATCACATATCCAGTGTGTTACTATTATTACATTATACCATGCCCAGTGAAATATTTATCACGTATGCCATAATAATGTTTTCAGCTCTTGTGTTGTATTTGTTGCAATTATTTGCCCTGTTA
Organism: Dromiciops gliroides; assembly: GCF_019393635.1. NCBI lineage: Eukaryota > Metazoa > Chordata > Mammalia > Microbiotheria > Microbiotheriidae > Dromiciops > Dromiciops gliroides. Next base: position 195,392,345 of record NC_057862.1, on the reverse strand, counting down.
TTATGTATTGCTGTAGTGTTGTGCACTTGCTATAACTCTTTTGTGTAGGCAAAATGTGTCTGGTGAGTCAATGACATGATAAATGATTTGCATGCATGTGTATGTCCTGAAAATAGAGTTCTGTAGTATGTACCTACTAATTACATCCTGTCTCCAATGGAAATATTTTCTTTATAGTTCTTTTGTGTCAGAGTTTCCTGATACAAGGTTTTATTGTCGTGTTCCTGGAAATCTTTTGGAATTATGATGCTATACATATCTCTGCACAGGGTGTCTTTGTTCTAGAATTCAGTAGGAATGAATTCTAGCACTTTAAAAAAAGTTTTTTCAGAACCTTTTCACTCTTGTTTGTAATTTACTCTTGGATTTGTAAATACTATTTTCTGTATTTTTGACAATACAGATTTTTCTAATAACTCATTCTTAGGCTCTGGCATGTTGATACAAGAGATTCTGGCATTTGATTTGTTTTGTAATTGGTGACCCTTCTTCCGTTCACCAGTCTGTATTTGTCCAAAGGAAGAGTTCTGATGAAATATTTTAGAGATCTAGATTTATCAAAGACAACATTGTTAAAAGAAAACTCATGTAGTAAGAAATTGTTTAGGGAAGTCTTTTCTTTCTGATGAGTTTAGCTACTTCTGCTAAAAGAATGGGGATTATCTTTCCCATATGGGAAACTAAATTATAGTAGAATGCCTTCTGAAATCACTATGTTTGGTTTCCAGGCCAGGGAGGAAATGTGGCACAGCTGTCATTTGTTATAAATGATAATACATTACAGAAGTAGGTGAGGGAACAAGCAGGGATTTGCCGTAGGAGAACAGGCATTATATTTTCTTATCAGTTTTGTCAAAACACTTGCAATAGCTCATCAGTGTTGAAAGGGTAAAACTGAAACACCTTGTATACGTATATGTATTTATGTGTGTGTGTATATGTATGTACACATAAATATTTATATATCATTAAATATAATTGTAATGGTCAAAAGAATTTATTTTTATTAGCAAAGCTTCAGTTTTGATATCTTTCATTTTTAGTGGTTTGTCCAGAAATTATCATCTTGTTAAAATGGTTTTATGTGGACAGTTCTAGGGTAACTTGTAAAACTGAGTAAGCAGTGCATGCTAATATTAAGCAGGAATTTATTAGAATGCCTTAAAAGGAAAAGCTCAGATTTTTATCTGGTAGAGGTAACTACAACTACTTTACATGGGCAACGTGCATATATTTTCTCATATGCTTTAATGGATTTTCTCCCTTTTGTTTGGCAGTAGTCATCAGTATTCTTCCTGTTTCAACCTATCATCCTTCCAACCATTATTTTTTAGTGAGATTTGCCTTCTCGTCAAATTTGGCCTCAATCAACTCCATATCTGTCAAAGTCTTGATATAATAAGATTCTGGGACCAGCTTTTCTTTGAAATTGTGACCCTTCTGTTTACCAGATCAATTTCCAACTGCCCTGTGGTCACTAATTAATTAATTCCACAAGCATTTATTAAATATCTACTCTATGCTAGGCACATAGTAAAATACAAAGAGAAAATGGAATACAAAGAGAAAAACAGTCCTTGCCTTCAAGGGGAAAACTACACACACACACACACACACACACACAAGTAAATACAAAATTATGTAATTTCAGTGGGAGAGGGGGTGTAGTGATAATTGGGAGAAATTAGGATAGGCCTTTTTAAAAAAGGTGGTACTTGACCTGGACCTTGAAGGAAGCTCAGCATTCCAAGAGCAGGAGGTGAGAGGGAATGCATTTTAGGAATGAACAGCAGTCTGTGTGCAAAGACCCAGAGCTGTAATGTCATGTAATCGGACAGTTTTGCTGGAATGTAGAGTAAGACAAGTGAAGCTAAGTAATAGGCAATTAGCCTGGAAAGGAAGTCTTTTGAATGCCAAGCAGGAATTTGTATTTTATCCTAGAGACAAGATGATCAGACCTCCTTGTTTTAGTGTGTTAATCCTGCAAAAGAAACTGAGAAGGAGTAGCTAGAGAGGGAGGAGGAGAACCAAGAGAGAAGAATCATGAAAATGCAGAGAGGGTATCCAAAAGAAGGGGGTGGTCAACTCTCCAGGAGAAATGGGTCATCAACAGCATTATATATACTTTAGAAGAAAGAGAAGTTGATTTTTATTCAGTCATTTTAGCCTTGTCTGACTCTTCGTGACCCCATTTGGGGTTTTCTTGGCAGAGATACTGGAGTGGTTTGCCATTTCCTTCTCCTGCTTATTTTACAGAGGAGAAATTGAGGCAAAAAAGGGTTAAGTGACTAGTCTAGGGTGACATGGTTAGTAAATGTCTGAGGCTGGATTTGAACTCATGAAGATGAGTCTTCTTGATTCCAATCCCAGTGCTCCATCCACTGTGCCACGTAGACTTGGTACAAGTCATTTATTATTAGTTGCATGGTTAAAAGTGTTACTATATCATTTAAGTTTCCTTATTCTGTTTCCTTTCTGCACTCCTACCTCATTGGCAAGCCCATTTATTCCCTTGACTTTAAGGAACGACTTCAATATATATTTTTTTTTTGTGGGGCAATGCAGGTTAAGTGACTTGCCCCGGGGTCACACAGCCAGTAAGTATCAAGTGTCTGAAGCCGGATTTGAACTCAGGTACTCCTGAATCCAGGGCCGGTGCTTTATCCCCTGCGCCACCTAGCCGCCTCCACGACTTCAATATTGATACCTTTTGAATTTGTATCCAGGCTGGACCTCTCTCCATGGCTTCAGATCCCCTGCCCACCTACACCACTCTGGCTTAGTTCAAGAGTCATATCAGAGTGGGCAGCTAGGTGGCACAGTGGATAAAGCATCGGCCCTGGATTCAGGAGGACCTGAGTTCAAATCTGGCCTTAGACACTTGACACTTACTGGCTGTGTGACCCTGGGCAGGTCAACTAACCCTCGTTGTCCCTAAAAAAAAAAAGTCATATCAGATCCCACCTTCTGCAGGAGGTCTTTTCCAGAAACCCTCCCTAGGCCCAACTTAGCTACTAGTGTTTCCCCTCTGAAATTATCTTTCATTTACTCTGTATATATCTTATATGTACCAAGTTATCTCCCCTATTAGAATGTGAACTCTGAAGACAGAGACTATTTTTGCCTTTCTTTGTATTCCTAGCATTTAGCACAATGCTTGACATTTAATAAGTGTTGAATGAATACTTTATTAATTGACAGACTGATGTTTCTACTGTCATCTCAAAGTTAACACTGCCCCCCCCCCCAAATGAACTTACTTTCTTTCCTTGAAACCTGTTCCTCCTGACTTTATATTTGCTGGTGGAACAACAATTTACACTGTTCTAGACATTTGAAATGTTTGATTCTTTCTTCTTCCTCATCAATAATATACAATCATTTAAAAATCCTATCCGGTTCATTTCTGTTGTATCTTTTGTATCTATCTCCTTGTATTTGTTTTCACTGCCACCATCCCAATAAAGACACCAGCTCCCTTATTACCAACAACCTGGACTATTGAAATAGCTTTCTAATAGGCTTTACCTACTTCTACTTTGCTTCTTTCTCTCTTCTAATCTATACTTACAATGCTAACAGTCTAATCTTCTTTATACATAGATCTGGTTATGCCATTCCTTAGGAGACATTGAAAGGGTTTGAGTTGTGACCTACTAAATAAAGTTCATACTCCTCTATCCCAATGTTCTGGGTCCTCCACAATCTGCTATACCCCTTCCTTCCTTATCTCCTACTACTGTCTTCCATGTACATTTGCTCTCCCTTTTGGACAGCTAGGAGCTAAGAATGGTTTTTACATTTTAAAATCATGTTTTAGGCTATTTTTCCATCTTGGTGCTGTTCCTCATTCTGTCCTCTGTAATGAGCTCTCACCTTGTCTCCAGCCTACTGAATGCCCATCTAACCTTTCAGATTTGGTGTGGTAGTGACCTTGAATTCCTGAAGGTTGTTTCAATGGAGCCCAAACTCCAACAGCTTTACCAAGCCAGAAGGGATTCTAGAAGGAACATGATGACAGTGTTTGAAGGCTTAAAAGAGCCTAGATATGGAGTTGCAGCACTGATAGCTTGGCTACTGAGTGTGAATTTTTTGACATTAAATGGAGAAAACAAAAATGGTGTCTCTCCATTTTCTCAGTGATAATGGTGGTACTAAGAAGCACATAATTCTTAGTATTTTTTAATATGTGGTAGTTGTCTGTGACCAGTGAGTTGATACATTACTAGAAGAACTGAACTACATCCATTCTGACATCCTTGGTATAAATGAAACCAGAAGACATAAACGGAAGGATGGCTCACAGTTCTCTTTGGAGAGATGAATAAAGGAGTTGGAGGAAATTGGTTTCATCATGAGTCCAAAGGCAACCAAGAAACATCATTTATAAGACACTTGACCTTGCCTTATAGAACAAGAGTATAGACAAATAGACCACCATGAATATAATTACAAATTATGAGCCAACATCTTTTTTTTTTTTTTTTTTTTTTTTTGCGGGACAATGGGGGTTAAGTGACTTGCCCAGGGTCACACAGCTAGTAAGTGTCAAGTGTCTGAGGCTGGATTTGAACTCAGTTTCTCCTGAATCCAGGGCTGGTGCTTTATCCACTTCGCCACCTAGCCGCCCCCCAACATCTTTTGAAGTAGAGAATTTCCAGGAATAACTTTAAAAGATCTTAAAAAATCAGCCAACATATACTTTAATTCTTGGTGACCGATTCAAAGGTGAACCCAAAAGAGAGTGACAACATTTTTAGAAAATATAGCTAAAGGCTTGTGTAGACTATCTTGAAGTTTCTTTATATCATGATTTTTTTCTCTGAAGACAAAGATGAAAGGTGCTACATAAGACAAATACCAACCAATATTGTGAAACAAAGGTGGTATAATTTCAACAATCAGCAAGTGACTGGTTTCTGATGTGAGAAATAATAAAATAGGCCCAGAAGAACAGGTTGTATTTCATTTGTAAATAGGTGTTGCACTTTAATTGATTCTAAATTGTTCATGGTCACAAAAGTCCATCTTATTAACATTTCTGTTCTGGTGAGGCTATGTGGCTGCAAGTCATCTGCCACCACAGTCTTAGAAGAATAAAAATTTCAGTTGGCCCAAGTGGTCTTGAAAAGATTCTAGGTGGATCTAAGTAGAGTGCCATATATCCCTAATACTAAATGTCCCAGTGAAGGGAAACAAAAAATATTATCAGTTACAATCCCACCATATAGTGAAGGATGACAGATGGACAGCCAAAATGCTGCCCTCATATCCATGAAATATTAAAAGAATGAGAAGAAAGCCTCCAGCACATCAGGTAGATCCTTTGTGGAATATTTATCGAAAGACTTGGAAAAGAATTGCAGAGGATTAGAAGGTATAGACAGGTTTGATCTGTATGCCAGTGAGATAATTGGATCTTTTGGTTAACAGATCCATCAAAGTATTAAAGGAAGTTTCACTCCAAATTTGTATCCTGAACCCCCTTTTCCCCCATTCCCCCCCATTCCTTTTTGGGGATCTTTGTTCAGTCCATTTATCTTTCTGTAGTATTAGAGCCAAGTCTTAAAATGCATGAACCTATTACCTGCAGTGTAAAAAAAATGGCAGTCAGAAATTTGTAAACCCACTATCCCCAGCATATACATAACTAGTGGGAGGGATAAATGACCCTATTGTCTCTGGATCCTAGAGGAGGTAGCTCTGTTAGTTTTATCAAAAGGAATAGAGAAATAAGTTGGCTTTGTTGGTCCTCTCTCTCTGATTTCATAGAAACTGACATCATGATATATCTGGACACTGAAGACACCAACACCCTCCACTTCATTGATGAAAAGGCCAGTCTGACCTCTCTATAAAAAGGAAGCAACTTCCGCGTTTCTCATAAGAATGGTCTTTCTCCTCTGTTGTTCTCCCTTGAGGAGATGGGAAATGGTTGTTTTAGATTTCTAAAACTCCTCCTTTGGCCACTATTTCAACTTGTTTCCTTTCCATTTCATTTTCTCAAAGCTGGATATGTTAAATGGGGCTGAAATTAATGTGTTTATTTAGAGTGCAGTCATAACTAGAGATCAGTAATGGTTTACTCTGCCAGGAGACTTATTTGTGTGTCTCCATTGGGTCTATATCATTTTAACAGTTACCTTTGGAGAGCAACTGCATCAGCACATCCTATACATCATGCATCTTTTTTTTTTTTTAAAGAGCAAAGGCTAATTTTCAGAAAGACACTGATTATTCTAAATTAAAGCAGAGGAAAGCTAGCATGGTGTAATGGAAAGCATTCCAAATTTGAAGTTAGAGAGCTTGGGTTCAAATTGTCTTTTATTTATTTATTTTGCAGGGCAATGAGGGGTAAGTGACTTGCTTAGAGTCACACAGCTAGTAAGTGTCAAATGTCTGAGGCTGGATTTGAACTCAGGTCCTTCTGAATCCAGGGCTGATGCTTTATCCACCGTGCCACCTAGCTACCCCCAAATTGTGTCTTTGCCACAGATTTCCTTTGTGTCTTGAGGCAAATCGCTTCGTTCCTCTTGGTCTCAGATTAGTCATCTATAAAACAAGAGGTTTGGACTAGATATGCTCTGAATTTCCTTCCAGTCATAGATCTATGCTCCTGAATAAAGATATAAGAAGTTATAGTGCTATTTATTGAGCTATGTCAATGTGTTAATTTTTACTTAAATAGCAAAAAATGTCTATATGTAGGTACATTAAAAAATTTAAAAATACAGAATGAAACTAGCATCAGTTTGAGGGAATGGGGTCAACTTTTAATTATGTCATAGCAGATCCTTTTTTTTTTTCAGGTCAATGAGGGTTAAGTGACTTGTCCCAGGGTCACACAGCTAGCAAGTGTCAAGTGTCTGAGGCTGCATTTGAACTCAGGTCCTCCTGAATCCAAGGCTGGTGCTTTATCCACTGTGCCACCTAGATGCCCCCTATAACAGATCCTTATGTCATTTATAAGGCATCTCTTAAGAAGAGGTTAAAAAAAAAACATGGAATGAGACATCAGACTGCTGAGCTGTTTGAATTACTCAATGAAAATTTAAAGATGGCATGTATTTTAATCATTCATACTAGGAGGAAATCATTGTTTTGAGCACTAGAAAAAAACATGATTTCTAGAAATACTTCGGGGGAGCATTCATTGAGCTCATTATGTGTTCAACAAAATATTATTAAATAAAACAGTGTTGCTAAGTACAACTTTGCAAAAGCATAATTTTAATTTTTAAACTGTAACTAAAGACTTATAGAGTGAAGCTCTGATCAGTCCTAAAAGATTCATAGCCATTTCATTTGGGTTGTCACAATGTGATCAATGATTTTGTCTGGAAATAGAAAGATGTCTCTAAAATCATTCCAGACTTAATTATACTGGTATATATAATATAGCTTTCATATTTTTCATGATTTATAAGTTGGCTATTTAAGTCAATATCATTCTTAATCTTGCCACCAAATTCTGAGTGAGCCTTTGGACATTAGTATAATAGAAAGAGTGAACTGATCTATCTTTTTGAAGAAGAGGATGTTCTTTTGCTGAGTGACCCAGGATGATTTTGAGTGGGTGAGTGTGAATGATCTTGTTTAGGTTGTATGTACCATGATATTGTTTTTTGTTTGTTTTTTGCAGGATGATGAGGGTTAAGTGACTTGCCCAGGGTCACACTGCTAGTAAGTGTCAAGTGTCTGAGGTCATATTTGAACTCAGGTCCTTCTAAATCCAAGGCTAGTGCCTTATCCACTGTACCACCTAGCTCCCCCTTGTGCCATGATATATTATGCCTTTTTCACAGAACAGTGTTAATAAGTACCACAGCTAAAGAATTATCTACCAGCCTATTGCAAGTACACTTTGACTTAAAGAAATACAAGTTCCTAAAAATCTTTTTAGAAAACAATATTTTAAATGTAGTAGAGGAACTTCCCGACTGAGTATGTTTACAGTTGGGGTACACTTGCAGTAAAAACAAATAAAAACTTCTCTTACCCTCCATAACTTACTCAAGAATGGCAGAGCAATTGGATCTGGGCAAAACAGCTTGTCTTAATTACGGAGGACATGTAAGGCATTAGTCATTCTTAAAAGCTAATTTCAAATGAAATAAAATTTTATTTTGTTTTAGATTTAATATAAACATTTTAATATGTTTAGCATTTACATAGAAGTTTACAAAGTACTTCCCTTATAAGAGTTCAATTAGGTAGATAACACAAGTATTATTAACATTTTTATGGATCAAGTTGAGGCATAAAGAAATTGAATGTCTTGTTTCTAAAGTACCAGTAAGTGGTAGTTCCTACAGATTATATACTTTATGGAATTCAAAGAAATCATGGATGAAATGTTGAGAAGACAAGAGGAAAACTTTACTGGTGTATCTGGGATAAAGGGTCAAATCCAAATGAGTTAAGCTAACAGTTCAGTTCCCTTTGACTTTGTGCTTTTTATGATAAACTTCAATTTGTAATTATAAAAACAGCCATGGTATAGAATAGCAGACTTGTATTGTTTGTCACACCATCCTATTGAGAAACCAAAAGAAAACTGTGTAGTTCTTTACTTAAATAGTAGTAGTTAAAAATACTCATTCCCTCTCCTTAGTAATATAACTTAAGGCTGCAATGGAGATGGAAAAAAGGCCAATCTTGACAGAAATATTCATAATAATAGTATTATTATCAATAGCAAAAAATTGGAAACAGCCCATTACACAAAAATTGGGGAATAGCTGGATAAATTGTAATATGTGAACATGATAGAACAATACTATGCCATAAAAAAATAAATATGAAGGATAGAAGGAAGTATGGGAACATTTATGAAGCATTGAAAAATAAAGAGAAAAAAATATGAAAAACTACATAAACTGACTATGATTATGACAGTAATAAATAACAATAGTAACAAAATCCAGAAAAATACATAGAAGAAAGAGCTCTGAATGTAGAAAATAGCTTGTTTTTGTAATTTTGTTTTTAAAATTAATACACACATTTAAAATCAAATGGTAATTAATAGGTTATTATTTAACATATGAAGTGTTCCTTTTTGCATGTTTTTATTGACGCCTATTAAGTTTAGAATAAATATGGCCTTATAACTTTTATATATTTTAAATCAATAATCAGGTGGTTTTAGTACAAGGTAAGAGAATAGATTTTGTTAAAATTCATTCTTGAAAGAAAGGCATCAATTTTTTAAAGTTGTATCAAGGGAATCAAGATGGTTTGGGAAAACTATTTTCTTTTCTTTTCTTTCTTTCTTTCTTTCTTTTTTTTTTTGTTTGCAGGGCAATGAGGATTAAGTGACTTGCCCAGGGTTACACAGCTAGTAAGTGTCAAGTATCTGAGGCCGGATTTGAACTCAGGTCCTCCTGAATCCAGGGCTGGTGCTTTACCCATTGTGCCACCTAGCTGCCCTCAGGAAAATCATTTTCACTATATGAAGAAGCTTTGGAATACTTCTAATAATGGATAGTGTTTTAAGGTTTCCAAAGTGCTTTACATACTTTATTACACTTGATTCTCACCCCCCCCCCTTTTTTTTTTGCAGGGCAATGAGGGTTAAGTGACTTGCCCTGGGTCACACAGCTAGTAAGTGTCAAGTGTCTGAGGCTGCATTTGAACTCAGGTCCTCCTGACTCCAGGGCCACTGCCCCACCTAGCTGCCCCCTAGTTTATCAATTTGGGAATGACTCTCATTCTTATAAATTCGAATCGGTTCCCTATATATCTTAGAAATGAGACCTTTACCAGAGAAACCTGCTGCAAAGATTTTCTCCCACTTACCTACCTCTCTGGTTTTAGCTGCATTTGTTTTGTTTTGGTTTTGTAAAACCTTTTTAATTTTATGCAATACAAATTGTTCATGTGATCCTCTCTATTCCTTGTTTGGTCATGAACTTTTCAGATCTGAAAAGTGTTTTCTTCATTGCTTCTTTAATTTGTCTATGATCTCTCTCTCTCTCTCTCTCTCTCTCTCTCTCTCTCCATATATATATATATATATATATATATGTGTGTGTGTGTGTATGTATGTATGTATGTGTATGTATATATGTGTATGTGTATATATATATAATTATTTAAAATTCATCAGTTTTATCTATTTACCACCATAAAACTCATAAAAGACCTCCTCCAGTGCCTCATCTGGGCATGGAAATGGCCCTAGGCTTTCCAAAGTTATTGCAGTGAAGGAAAAGCTATAGAAGACCTCATTAAGTTAGAGAAAGGCTTTGAGACTAGACTTGATGTCTGTCATCGGAGGACTCGCCTAGTTCATAGAAGCTCATTACCAAGTTTGGCCACACAGTGATGAATTTTTCAGCTACAGCAACTCTCAAAGACCATCTAATAAGTCTTAGAGTAGTGGAGATATCTATCAGTGGGGCAATGAATGCACACTGATGCATCACATTGATATAGTCACAGTTCCTGTAAATATTGAAATATAATTGTTGAAATTTATATATTTTAGTAATAGTCTAATTATAGAAATTATATAATAATTATATAAAAAGCAGGAATTATAAAGCAATCAATCAATTTTAGTTGAAGGACGGGAGACACTGCTACACATTTCCCACATGTACTCAGAGACTTTACTATCAGTACACCTGAAAATAACATAATATATATAAAAACCCTTTGCAAAAGTTAAAGTGCTGTGTAAATGTGAGTGGCAGTGGTCTTTTTCTTTTTTTTTTTACTATCATCCCTTTGTGATCTAAAAGTTTGGAGAGACATTTAAAAATAGTTTCTCCTTACAAAAAGGTTGGAGTCCACTGCCCTAAAACAATGTTGTATTAAAAGTAAGCTTTATTTGGTACTTGAAGTCTAAGGGAGTGGAAGAGAATCCAGGTACTTACAGGAGGTTAAAGGCCGGAGAATACCTTCTGAAGGAGTTTAGTAAAAGGTGATTAGATCAATATAGAAAGCTTGGAATGGATTAAGAAAGAGAGGGAGCTGAAATGAAGATACTGTAATTGAGTGAGCAAATCTAAGAGTTGTTTAGGAGCTAGTAATAAACAGATTATTAAGTGCACAGGTTTTATTATACCCACCAGCTTCTATTGATTAAAACTAGAATGAGCTCGACTGGGAGCCTGTACAGCCATAGAAAAGTTTACTATCCCTAGCCAATGCTAGTGATGCCTCAGAGCTCAGGGAGAGAATAAACGGGACAATTTGAAAGCATGAGAGATGGGGAGGATTAGTTCAGGAAAAGATGGAATTATATCGATTATGAAATGATGGGGAGGGAAGAGAAATGTTTAGAGTCAGCAAAGCCTACAGCAGGAGGTGGGGTTGTGATGGCATAACACTTAGTCTTCTGACTAGAAGAAGGGAAAAATGACACACTAAGAGCAGTACATATGAGAAAATTCAGTGAGATGGAGGGTGACAAATGAAACAAAGAGGAATTCTGGAATAGCAAAAGTAAGTTTTCTTCATAAAGAGTAGTTATCCTGGGGCAGCTAGATGGCGCAGTGGATAGAGCACCGGCCCTGGAGTCAGGAGTACCTGAGTTCAAATCCATCCTCAGACACTTAACACTTACTAGCTGTGTGACCCTGGGCAAGTCACTTAACCCCAATTGCCTCACTGAAAAAAAAAAAAAAGAAAAGAAAGAAAGAGTAGTTATCCTGAAATATCCTGGAGGATTGGTTACCTCAGGATAAATGGTTTACTTTGGATCTTCTCCAAATAAAATTAGTCAAATTTGCAATTTTAACACCACAAATTAGATCAATAGTCAAAAAGCAGTTAAGTGGGCCTTGTGGTCCTGAAGGGCTTTGAAAGTACATTCTCAAGTTATATATTCATTTTTTCTTTAAAAATTGTCTATTATTTCCCCATTGATTCTATTATAATTTTAGAGAAATATTTCCATGGAAATATGGGACCTAACACACCCACTCTAATAGAAGAATCCTGATGTCACCTCAAATTTATCTTGAAATATCTAAAATCTATAATCACATTGCTGTGATATCTCCTCCAGCTAGGTGGCCCAGAGGATAGGCCCCTGGGCCTGGAATTGGGGAAAACTTGAATTCAAATCCAGCCTGATACTTAAAAGAGCTGTAATACTCAAGTAAGTCAATTAGCCTTGGTTTGCCCAAGTTTCCTCAAATGGTAAATGGGGATATTTATTGTACCTATGCCCCATGGTTGTTTTGAGGATCAAAGGAGTTGATATCCATTAAGTGCTTAAAACAGTACCTGGCACATGGGTAGGTTCTTATATGCTTTTCCCCTTCCCCCTCACCCACCTAGATCACAATTTCTCTGTCACTTAAAAAAAGGGACAACCTACAATATTTTATTGATGCCTTTTATCTTTTACATCTTTACCACCTCCCTCCAGACTGAACCCCCCTCTTATTTTTTCTCCAGGACCTTCATTTGGTTTTCTCATTTCTTAGAATTCAACTTCCTTTTAGAATAGACTCACCATGATTTGGTTATGAGAGCTGGAAAGGATCTTAGACATGCCTGTCTCTAGCCTCTTCATTTTAGAGATGTAATACTCATGGCCATGTATATGCCACACTATGCACCACTTGGGACTATGAAGTAGTATGAGCAATTCAACTGAGCATGTAAGCTGAATTTCTAAGCCTACAGAAAAGCAAGCTTTTCCTTTGTGCTTTGTATGCTCTCCCTGGTCTCTACTTCCTTCAAGTCTCAACTTAAAATCCTGCCATATGCAAAAGGCCTTTCTTATCCCCTCTCTTCCACTTCATATTTAGGATTACCCTTCCCCCTCATGCTAGTGCTATCCCTCTGAGATGATTTCCCATTTACCCGGTAACTATCTTGTGTGCATATAGTTTTTGCATGTTCTCTCCCCCATTGGAATGTGAGTTCCTTGACATCAAGGGCTGTTTTTGCCTTTCTTTACATCCCTAGTGTTTAATATAGTGCTTGGTAAATAGTAAACACTTTTAAAAAATGCTTATAGACTTGACTATGTTAATTATCCAGCAAGGATGTGGATATCAAGCTGCCAGTCAAATGTAAGTTCGTCATTCAATAAGCATTAAAAAAATTTTTTTTTGCAGGGCAATGAGGATTCGGTGACTTGCCCAGGGTCACAGAGCTAGTGTCAAGTGTCTGAGGCTGGATATGAACTCAGGTCCTCCTGAATCCAGGGCTGGTGCTTTATCCACTTTGCCACCTAGCTGCCCCTCAATAAGCATTTATTAAATGTTTACTATGTGCCAGGCACTGTGCTAAGGATTGGGCTTGCAAAGAAAGGTAAACACAGCCCCTACCCTCGAGGAGCTCACATTCTAAAGGGGGAGAAAACCTGCAAATGACTATGTACATACAAGATACATATAGAGGTAGAAATCGATATGAAAGACACCAGCTTTAAGGGATCCTGTGAAAGGCTTTTTATAGAAGATAGGGTTTAGCTGAGATTTGAAGTCAAGGAAGCCAAGAGACATGACATGATCCGACTTATGCTTTAGGAAGATCACTTTTATAGCTGAATGGAGAATAGACTCACCTGAAAGCTATTTCAAGTCTCTCTGGTATGCTTGTTTGAGTGAATGGCCCATATAGCCATTCCATGCAGCTCTGAATGGCAGTGCTGAGAGGTTTAAAAGAACCCACATTCTACATTTAGCAACTCAGAATATATTAAAAAACAGGAAATCTATGGATCTGCCCCTACCTGGCACCTATCCTAGTCAATGTCTTTCACTTTCACAGTACACAGCCTGTGTCCACATAATTTATTAGACATCATGGAAAATAAAAGAAAAAACTAAACTCTCTGCCTAGCCATTTTCCCAAACTCTTTGTTTACTCACCTTGTTCTTTGGGTACATCATGGGGGCCAGGGCAGATTTTCAAAACATACAGAATCACAGAGTGGTTGGCATAGGGATATGTGTCTAAGGCCCCTATCTTTGAGTCTTGAAACTAAATAAAAGGGAAGCTGGGGAAAAATATATCAGGGAAAAGAGTCATCTTACCTTCTACCAAATCTCAGTAGTATTTACACTGGCTTCAATGCCCTCATCTGATCTCTGCCATGTGGATATCTGGGTGCTCTGTTTTTGGAAAGTGCTAGTCGTGTACTTGGCTCTTTCTCCTATGGTCCTTGCCCAGCAATGGGCAGTCTTAGGCTGTTCCATTTCCCAAATGGTGATTAGCAAGTCCATCTCCACCATTAGCCATTGAATGCCCCAATTCTCCACATGGTAAACGAGAAGTCCCTCTCCAGGGCAAGGAGGTAGGAAATAGGAATCCTAATGTAGACTCACGTGCAGATTTTGTCGCTTTCTGATGTTTCACAATTTTGCTTCTTTCTCTTTGGGAACTTTTGGAGCTCTCATTTCTCTAGATATAAAACACCTGTTACACAGATTTCTACAAATACATTGGTATTAAAATTTTCATTTATTTTGGGAGACTGTACAGACTTCCTAAGACTTGAATATTTATTCAGTCATATTTGGCTATTCTATTAGTTTTTTCACTTAGTAGAGCTCACTAGCTTCAAGGACCACATAGAGATGATTTCTCAAAGTAAAGCTTGAATGATTCCAACAATAAAAGTATTACTGCCCCTTTGAGTCCTATCACTTTCTTTTTTCCTTAATTGGTGAATTTTGTTTCCACATATTATCCAAACCCCAACAAATTCTCAATGGGATTTCCTACAGTCCTTGAAAACAGTTAAGTAAAACAACATTTAAAGAATGATTGAATAAGTCCTATTACTTTCTAAAACAAAACACTTGTTGATCTCTTGACTTATTGGTGACCGGTTTCTAATCATTTACCTGATTAGCAGATCATTTGTGGTGTTAATTGAGCTAGCAAAAAAAAAAAATCTTAAGCAGTGTGAAAATAGGATTATTGCTCTGCTTTATTTAGCATAGTTTTGCTCTAAGAGAATACACATGGGATTTGTATTAGATAATTTCTAAATTTCCTGGACTGCCTCAGAATAGGTTAAATACAGAGTGTTATCCCTAGCAGGTGAAAGACCCGAGCCCTCACCAGAGAATTTTTAAGGGAGTGGTAGAAACATATATAGTATAGTATTTATAGATGAAAGAATTTGTTAAATTGAAAGTCATTGAAAGATCCTGAACAAATTCAAATGCTACTTGGCTTTCCATTTATTCAATTTATTATTTAGCATTTCATAAGTGATGATGTGGTTGGAATGAGATCATATAATACTTGGAAACCTTGCATGGGTCATTGAACCTAACTCCTGAAATATGCAGTTTGGAAAACAAGGTAGGTGACTTTAAAAAGACAGACTTTGTGTTTAATTAGAGGGATATTGTACTCATGTGAATTTTTGCTTTTTTGGTATGTGTACTCTAGCCTGGTAACTTAAAAGCCAGGCTGTTACATCTTCCCTTCAGGGTTCTACGAATACACCGATTTAGGGTGGATTTTCCCTCACTGCCATTGGCTCATGGACCATTTGTTAGGGACTCATGACTAGTGCCCCAGTTCCATTTAACCACTTAACATCCTAGCTACTTCAAAGATAATAGTAATAACAAGCATATAAATACACCTTTCCTTTTCCACCTCAATCTTTAGGAAAGTAGGTTCGGAACTTAGCTCAGTTCCTCCATGGCATCAGTCCTGCTATCTCACCTGGGCTAGGCTCCTGAGGGTCACTCCCAAAGTTTTCTCCTTGAGACTTTGTTGATATCCTGGCTGCAAACTTGTCTGTGAAATGCTGGGATGTCAACTACTGAAACGTTTTTTCTAATTTTCCATATTTGCCTATGATGAAATTGTATAAATAGCACTAGGGAAAGCCACTTTTCTCTTTGGCAATGATTCATGAATTTCCATTCTTGATAAATTCAATATCACCTTGGTTAATCAGGTTGATTTGAAAAGGAAGTGTTCTGGATAACTTTATTTTTCTAGATTACTGGAAGATAATACTTTGATTAAAAATATTTTTGTTTTAAATTTTTAATGGAAATATTTAAAAAATATATTTCCCAGCCTTAGTAAAGAGAGTACATTGAACCAGATTTAATCGTTTTCCTTTGTGATTGAGGGGCAGTATGAATAATTATTGTGCTGTTAATATATATATAATGTGGAATTTTAGGCTGAATGCATACTGTTCTCTGGGTACATGCTAGACTTTCTTGATTAAATACCATTTATCACTTTGACTCCTTTGTGATTTGCCTTTTTCTCATAAAAGTAGAGGGCAGAATGTAAATAAAGCTGCCTGATCTACTTTTTGTAGAATTATTAAATCAAAGGCAGTTTATGTCATTCTTAATCATTGTCCTTTTGACTGTTCATCATGTCAAGTAAAAAAGCATTTCTTAAGCTCCTACTATGTGACAGGCCTACTATATTGATCCACCCAGGCCAGCGCCCTGGAGAGGACACTCCAGCTACTCCTCATGGGGTAGATACAACACAGGATTGGACTGCACAGCCACACTGTGGCCTGTGGCTCTTCAAGGCACTGATCCATCAACTGGCAGATGCCTTAGTACTTAGGGTACAAAGGAAGACAAAAAACCAAAACAAAACAAAATTCCGAACTGTCCCATCTTTCTTTCTTTCTTTCTTTTTTGGCCAGGCAATGGGGCTTGTGACTTGCCCAAGGTCACAGGGCTAGTAAGTGTCAAGTGTCTGAGGCCAGATTTGAACTCGGGTCCTCCTGACTCCAGGACTGGTGTTTTATCCACTGCTTCACCTAGCTACCCCACCATCCCATCTTTCAGGGAGCTTAGAATTGAAGGAGTCTGGAAAGGTATTTAACATCTCAAAGTAACAATCACCCTGACCTCCCTTTTCAGTTTGTGCATTCTCACCTCCACTTGAATTTTCTTGTGTTTCTGAAAAATAAAGAAGTATTATCTAATTGTAATCATCATATTGCCACATGGTGAACCTTTAGGAATTAAAAACAAAAACAAAAACAAAACAAAAAAAAAACAACAACCTGGGGGCAGCTAGGTGGCCCAGTGGATAAAGAACCGGCCCTGGATTCAGGAGGACCTGAATTCAAATCTGGCCTCAGACACTTGACACTTACTAGCTGTGTGACCCTGGGCAAGCCACTTAAGCCTCATTGTCCCACCCCAAAGCAAACAAAAAACCCAAAAAACCCTACGGAATCCTGGTTATTTTTTTGTAAATATAGCCATGAATGGAATTTCATTTAAGATACAGCTTTTCAAGACTTCTTTACTGACTTTTGAGTTTGTTGTACACTACATAGTTGGGAGTGGTAGATAATCGTATTTAAGGTAGTTTGTTTTCTTCTCTCTTTCCCATCATTCAGTGGTGAATGATATTCCATTGGTCTAGGACTTAAAGGGGGAAAGAATCCATAGAAAACATCTTCTAGATCAACTTCCTCAACATAGAAATGAAGAATCGAGCCTTTGGAAGATGAAATGACTTGCCTAAATTCATATAATTAGTGGGATTTGAACTCTTCATTGTTTGTTCATTGCACTATAGTATTTCTTTTTTTTGCATAATTTTTTTATTTTATTTTTTGGTTTTTTTAGTGAGGCAGTTGGGTTAAGTGACTTGCCCAGGGTCACACAGCTACTAAGTGTTAAGTGTCTGAGGCCCGATTTGAACTCAGATAATCCTGACTCCAGGGCCGGTGCTCTATCCACTGCGCCACCTAGCCGCCCCGCACTATAGTATTTCTAACCCTTTATTAGTCCCTGAAAGGTTCTTCTCAGTTTCCTGTTTATACAACTGTAGGGGCCAAATTTAATATGGGGAGAGTTAATTGACTGGCTCACCATAATATTGGGGTTCAGAAAATAATGAGGGACCTCTAGGTCCAAAGTTTCTTCCCTTCCAAACTGTCTTTTTTCATTATTTCTCCAAGGCCAATAAGAAAGGAGATTAACAGTCTCTTTTCCACAAACAAATCAGGTTTTATTCATGAGAATAAAATATACAACAAAGATGAAGTTAATAAAGCCAGGGACAAGGGAATAGGGGAAGAGAAAAATGGATAAGCTCCCTGGCTCTAGCAAAAACTGACTCAATCCCCAACTTGCTTCCAGCTCAGCTAATTTGAAGAGCTGGCCTCATTTCTATTAACTCACCACCTGGGGTCCATAGTTTCTATGGGAGTCAGCTGTGCAGCCCCTCTCCAGTCTGCTCTCAGAAGTTCACCAACAGGAAAGAGAGCTCCTCTAAGCAAGCCTTCCCTTTTCTACGTTTTCTCTCCCTCCCCCCAAAGGGAGGTCCTTCAAGTTGCATGGCTGAGAGTGGTCCCCTACTGACGCCAGCAGTATATATCACTCAGGGCAGGGCAGGCCAGGTGTGGCCTATATCTAATTATTCCCAAGTAGGTACTTAGTCAGTTTCTAATTCTCACCCAATTCAAACAATACTAAATCAATCAGGTGGGACCCTTGGGTGTTTGCCAAATTTCATTATTTTATCACACAACTAAATACTTCATGGATAGTAGAGAGGAAGGAGGCATCAGACTAGAACTCCCCTTAGGAAATGTATCTTAGGAGATTGATTATAACACCTTAAATATTTTTATGGTATGTCATCTTAAAGCCAAGGTCACCTTTGAAGGTAAATTCTATAAACCCTTCCCAAACCACATGTGGATGCCTGACTAAAATTAGAACGTGATATAAAAGCTTTTGGCTTTAACTTATAAGGGATCACAGAGCTAAATTCAGAGTTTCTTTACTGATGTTTTATATTTGCCACAGTGTTTAGAACCCACTTCATGACCTGTTTTACAGGCATATTGCATTATTTTACATTTTATCTAGGATTGCATTTTTTACCATTATTAATTAGTTGCTCACAAATGGCCTAAATTAAAAATCTTTAGTGTTAGTTTAAATACCAAACCCTAGAAGTTTGACTTTTTTATTTTCACATTTTAATTATGTTCATTAAAACAGATCAAATGTTCTCCTTGATTAGATCTAAGTACTAGAGAAATATCTGAAAAAATGACCTTGAAGTAATAGGATTTCTATTTCTATTTCATTTCTATCTGAAAATCCTATAGAGCTTTACAAGGATGTATTAGTAAACCCTCCTAACTCCCCAAGAAACTGATAATTAAGATTATTTCTATTATGGCTATAGGAAAATTGAAGCACAGTCCAAGCCTCCTATGGCAATAGACCTGAGGTTAGAATTTAGTCATGTGTTTAATAATTTGGCCCTTCTAAGATAAGGGGACATATTTTAAACAAATCATTATTGTCATAAAATTTCAGCTGAAAGAGACCTGAAAAGACAAATTATGAATTGTCTCTATATAACAAACCTAACAAATCCAGATTCTACTTGAAGATTTCTAGTAAAGGGGAATCTACTACCTCTTGTGGCAACTGACTGCACTTTGGGACAGCCCTATTTGTTTGGAAGCTGATTCTGATTTTATATAGTTTTCCTGTAGTAGAATTGAAATCTTCTTCTCTGCAGCTTTTTTCCAGCATTCCTAGGTCTGTGCTCTGGGGCCATGCAGAACCAATCTAATCTTTCCTTTCATTTGACAGCCCTTCAAAATATCTGAGGAGAGCTATTTTACCAACCCTCACCCCTTAAGTTTTTTCCAGGTCTTTAGCTCCTTTACCCAATCCTTGTATGGCAAGGTTCCAAGTCCCCTTCAACCATTGCATTCTTCTGGATGTACTCCAGCTTGTTAATAGCGTTCTTAAAATGTGACACTCAATATTCCATTACATTCTTGTACCACAGTTTGTTTAGTTATTCCCTAATCAATGGATATCTACTTTATCCTAGTTCTTTGCTAATACAAAAAGTGTTGCTATAAATATTTTGGTGTATGGAACCTTTTTATTTGTAAACTCCTTGGTATAGATATGTAGCAGGAGAATTTCTGGGTATAGACATTTTAGTAACTTTTGTTTTTTTTAGCATAATTCCAGATTCTTTCTAGAATGGTTGGACCAATTCACAGCTTCACCAACAGAGTTCTCATGTACCTGGTTTCCTGCATATTGTTAACTATTTCATCTTTTGTTACCTTTGTCAGTTTGCTGAGAGTGAAGTACAAGCTCAGAATTGTTTTGACTTTAATTTTCCATATTATTGATGATCTGGAACAATCTTTCATATGACTTAACAGTTCACAATTCTTTTGAGAACCATTCATATCCTTTTACCATTTGTCCTTTGGGAAATGGTTTTGGTTGTGTTAGCTCTATATTTTGAAGAGCAGACCCTTATTCTGATAAGGAACAATGATATTTTGCACAAATCTACAACTTTCCTTTTTAGTTGCTTTAATTTTGTCCAGCTTTGACTTCCCTTTTGCTATTTTTAAGGACTGTGCTATTTTATATTGGTTTTTTGTCATCTTCCCTCAGCTCCATCTCCTGAACGTGTCATTTTAAAATCTGAATTTATCCTTGGATAGCTTGTTGAACTACCTCAGTTTCTTTACATAAGTTCTCCTTTTCTTTGTGATCAGAATCAGTGATGAGTATGTTTCCAGCATTTTTGTTTTTGAGTTCTTCCTCTCCCTCTTGTGCCAACTTTTCTTTTAAAGGTCTCAGGCTAGGGGGCAGCTAGGTGGTACAGTGAATAAAGCACTGGCCCTGGATTCAGGAGGACCTGAGTTCAAATCTGACCTAAAGGTCTCAGGCTATGAGGTCCTACTGTTGTTTGTCTTTCATTTTCAAAGGGGACCGATATAGATATAGATTATAGATTAGATATAGATATACACACACCCTAGTTTGATATATATGTTAAGGGTTAAAATTCTAGCTAGTCTGTCTAAAATATTTAATGAGTGGTCGCCAATAAATTATAAGCTTTAGCAAGAGTTAGACTTTTAAGCATTTATTAAGGAGAATAAGAATTTGGTAAAGAGAGAGAGAAAGGTCTAGATTCCTATCTATTAAAGGGAGAGCGCATTTCTAGCTCCCTTCTCCGCCAGAGTCCAGAGGAAAGAGGCCCGAGACTCCGCGCCAGTCTCTTCCTTCCTCCTCCCACTAGTCCGCGTCACTTCCTGATACCAAAGACAAGACTCCTGGTCTTGCCCTCAAAGACCTTCGCTTCATGGGCAGAACTCTTCTACAGTTAGTATCCAGCAGGTGGCGTTATTCCAATCGTTACAGTCCCCCCTGTTGTTCCTCAAGAAGCAAAATGTTTCCTTGACGGAACAGTAAAAAGAATATAATAACTATTGATAACTAATAATATGTGAACAACAATATAGAAAAGGAAGAGAGGAAAGTTTTGTCCAGAGGGGCGATTTTTTTTTGTCCTCATGAACTGACGCTTTGACATTAGTCTTGCAAAGGGAGGGCCTCTGCAGAGAATACATATTACAGATGGTGTATATTATAACAGAAAGAGAAAAACAAAAACAAAAACAAAAACAACAAATCAAAACTGTTCATTTAAAGTCTCTGAAAGTCTTTTCTTAGATGTCCTCTAGGTGTAGTCGTGGAATGGAAGTCTTTTCAGGGGTTGATGTGTGGATACTGGTAATCAGCCAGGAAATTTCCTACAAAATTGAGCTTAACACAACTTTAAAATAGCTTTGTCAATAATCAAATCAAACAATGAAAGTTCTCAAAAACATGTCTAAGGGAATTCAGAATCTTGGTTGTTACACATGAAACATATAATAAAACAAAAATTGAACCATTCTTTAAAATTATAATATTACTATAGTCCCCCCTTATGGAGGGTATTTGAGAAGACAATTGCTGCGATATTAATTTTTAAAAATAATTTTTATCTTTGTTTCATCACTTTTTGCATCATCTGCCTAATTATCCTCATGCCATTATGAGAAATTAGAAAATCTAATATAATTGGTAACAGGTGTCAAGGCCAAATTCAACACTGTTATTTATCATGACACCTGAGATAATTATGGGGGTTACCATAAAAGAACAGAGAAATGATGGGATATGAGCATTCCCACACTTGAGCAATATATACTGCCCATACAGTATGCCAGGCTTAAAATAGGTGGATGGAATATATGTCCATGCCACCAAACATATTGGAGGAAACTGAGTCAGACTTAATCAGATGCATGGGATTGAGATGTCCATGGCATCAGGCATATAGGAGGGGGCATAGAAGCCAGGTGTAGAAGTGAGATGGGTGGGATGAATACTTCCAGCCATCTGTACAATATTGTGGGGAAAAATAAAATAAAATATTAAACCAAGAGAATCCAACCTCAACATTAGTCAAAAGCCGTTCCCTCGGCCATACCTTGACTTCATGCATGTCTCCCCTCATGTGACAGTTCAGTGTCTGCTCTTGCATATATTTCTCTTGTGATTGGATGGCATCTTGGCCAACTGGCATCTGATAACTCAGAATAAAGGCAATTAATGTCTTAAATGATAAATTCCCATAATCCAAGTCTCATATGGATTTAAAAATTGAGGATAATAAATGATTGCAAAAAATGTGAATACATCTTGACTCAGAACACAATATATAATTATGCAACAATTTCAAATAATACCCCTTTTTTTTAACTTAGTATACAATTACTTTTTTGAAAAATCTGAACATATTTAAATACAAGTTAAAGCACAACACAATCTCAAAGAAAACTTTTACAAATGTTCCCCTCTTTTTTTTTTTTTTTGGAATATGCTTATCAAAAATAATACTTCTAGAATCAATTTACACTTGCCATGGCAAACAATTTGCCAGGGAAATGCTTTAAAGAGTTTGATCAAATAATCAGTTGAGAAAAAATAACAAAAACAAACAACTCAGAATATGGGAGCACAATACTCCTAGAATTAACATTGTATAATAAAATCAAAACCATCTTGCAATGTTTCAAAATTAGATAGACAAATGAATAGAAGAAAATACACATGGAACAATAAAATACAGTGAAATTCAAACTAAGGAAATCTAAATGAATATGAACTTAATATCAATAAGAGTATTATAAAATATAAACTTGATCACATGACTATAAAAAGCTTTTACAAATATTCTCCTTGTTTTAGAAACTAAGTATAAGACACAATCTCAAAAGCATGAAAATCTCTATGAAAATAAACCCATACCATTAATTTCAAAATGTATATATAATAGCACAGAAATCCTATGTAACCTCTGAACTGATACTATTACTCTGAGTGAATTCAGAACACTTTTGATTCCGATATCTAAAATCCCCAATACTCATATCAATACCTTGCTGCTTACTTCTACATTTCTGTAAAATATATACCCTTCCATGGCAAAAGAAGCAGAGTCTTGAACTATGTTGATTGTCATTCTTATTCAGCTTAAGTTTTTCTTCTTTAACCCCTCTATATTGTCTGTCGGGCTTTTCACCATACAAATGCTTTATAAGATTACTAATTAAAGACAAAAGCAGGTTAGCAAAATTATGAACAAAACGAGCATATCTGGAATTTAAAGAGTTTTCTAAGATTGTCTCAAAAGCACAGCCAGGCCGGGGAAGGGCTGAGCCTGAAGCTGCAAATGCAGGTAGAAAAAGTTGAGCATGCGCATCAGATCTCTGGACTTCCCAGGCAGGGGAAGCTATGGGCTTGGCCATGGGAGGAGTAGAGGGTGGGGTCTGGAGAGGAGGGGAGGGACCAGAGCAATTTGAATCAGACTTGATTTTGAACTCAGGCCTGGATTCCTCTTCCCCCACTTTGCCTCCAGGAGCTAGGGGATTAAAAGCTTCTAGAGGGTGGGTCATTGCCTCCAGGCATGCAAAATTAAAGCAACAATTACTGTTAGAACTGGGAAAAGCTGCGGGAATCTCTTCAGGTTTCTCTGAAAAAGCATGGTTGGGAGAGGGAGAGATATTTCCTTGTGTGAGTAAGTTGCTGGCTCTTTTAACAAAAATAAAAAGAAAAATAGAAAATCCACAAAAACAAAGCATTAACATGATCTTATCTCCCATTTGTCTGGTTAAACAGACTAAAATCAAAAATAGGGTAATTAGGGAGTTTAAAAGGTCCATTCGAAAAAATTTAAAGGGAAAACACAGCCAGTACGCCAGTACTTGGCAGTTAAAGGGAGAGGGTAGAGAAAATGCCTTACCCAACCAGAAGATCAGAAGACTGAGGTTTAGCTTTCCTCTTCGTGGTCAGCCATCTGTTAAGGGTTAAAATTCTAGCTAGTCTGTCTAAAATATTTAATGAGTGGTCGCCAATAAATTATAAGCTTTAGCAAGAGTTAGACTTTTAAGCATTTATTAAGGAGAATAAGAATTTGGTAAAGAGAGAGAGAAAGGTCTAGATTCCTATCTATTAAAGGGAGAGCGCATTTCTAGCTCCCTTCTCCGCCAGAGTCCAGAGGAAAGAGGCCCGAGACTCCGCGCCAGTCTCTTCCTTCCTCCTCCCACTAGTCCGCGTCACTTCCTGATACCAAAGACAAGACTCCTGGTCTTGCCCTCAAAGACCTTCGCTTCATGGGCAGAACTCTTCTACAGTTAGTATCCAGCAGGTGGCGTTATTCCAATCGTTACATATACCTATATGTTTGATATCTCTATCTCTATCATGTCTGAATGTCTATCTAAGTCTAGGGCATATATCTAGGGTTTAACCTTCCTTCTCTGTCACTGAACATTAGATTGATATGTTCTTACTTCTCAGAGTTGACATCATTACCATTCCACCAATCAAGTTACCCCTAAATGTACTTTCTCTGAATTCTGAAAGGTGAAATTGTCAGCAAGACAAATCAAAATATATCAGCTGCACTATAAGAAATGATAAGCAGGATTAGACGAACCCAGGAAGATTTATATGAACTCATGAAACACTATACACAGTAACAGTAATGTTGTAACACTGATCATCCGTGAAAGGCTTAGCTTCTTTGATCAAGACAGTGATCTGGGGCAGCTAGGTGGCACAGTGGAAAGAGCACTGGCCCTGGATTCAGGACGACCTGAGTTCAAATCTGGCCTCAGACACTTAACAGTTACTAGCTGTGTGACTTTGGGCAAGTCACTTAACCCCAATTGCCTCACCAAAAAAAAAAAAAGACAGTGATCCAAGCCAATTCCAAAGGACCCATAATGAAAAATGCTATCTTCAGAGGAAGAACTGACAGTCTGAATGCAGATTGAGGCATTTTCTGTGCGTGAGGCAATTGGGGTTAGGTGACTTGCCCAGGGTCATACAGCTAGTAAGTGCCAAGTGTCTGAGGTCCCATTTGAACTCAGTTCCTCCTGACTCCAGAGCTGTTGCTCTATCCACTGAGCCACCTAGCTGCCCCAATTGAAGCATTCTTTGAAAAAAATTTTCTTTATTTTTCTTTTGTGCTTGAGTGTGTTTTTCTTTTGCAACATGGATAATATCAAAATATTTTTGCATGACTTCATGTATTGTTGATATCATACTGCTTGCCTTCTCAATGGGTAAGGGAGGGGCAGGTGAAAGGGAGAGAATTTGAAACTTAAAATTATAAAAATTAAAATTAAAAATTTTAATGTAATTGAAATACTTAATGAAATAAATAAAATATGTTGTTAAAAAGAATGTCAGCTGCTTTGATATGCCTGAGAGACATTTCTAGATACCCCTAGCTGCTTGAAGTTACTCATAACTACTCTGTCCTGTCCTTGTACCGGTTTTGTAATCCTTATCAGGAGCTGTTCATCCAGACCTTTCATCCTGTCATTGTGGACTGGTAGTTTCCCGCTGATCTATAGCTTCTGTTTTTCCATTAGTAGCAGAGATGAATCTTGCTCTATTCAATTACTTGCTGTCTGACCCTGAACAAATCACTTAATCTTAATGAGCCTCATTTTCCTAATTTGTAAAATGGGGATATAATATGTTTCTCTGGTACAAACTGGCTATGTGACCCTAAGCAAGTCATTTCAAGTATAAATGCTTTATACCAGAGACCCTGTAACACTCCCAGTCATGGCCTGAACTAGATTAAAATGTAATTGGGAAATCTTTAACAAAATAAATAAAAATATAATAAAACATGGATAACATTCCATTTTAAAATTAAGCCAATATACTGCCTGCAAGGACCCTTTATGTATAGTTTAGTACCCTCTTTTTCTATCTGAGTTTGATACCACTGCTCTCTATGACTCTCGTTCCAGAGGAGGTGCTGACTTGCATTGGAATAAGAAGTTCACTATATGAATGAAATCCCAAGTTCTTATCTTAATTATAATACCTATCTAGCAGGGTTGTTGTGAGGAACAAATTAAATAATATGTAAAATGTTTTGTAAGCCTTAAAATCCTCAATAAATATAAGTTATTGTGATTGTGCCCCAAACCAGGTTCTTCTGCATTCTTCCATTGGGTTTATGGATCTTCATATAGATAAAAAAATATTTTTTTGGATATACAGTGCTACCTTGTTGCCTGTTCTACCTTGTTTATTTCTCTGAAATGAGAGATTCCTCTCCATTGCCATATCTGAAACCCAAGAACACATTCTGTTGGCTGCATAGTTAGAGTATATTCTCAAGGAAAGGTAAGATGCAGTTATTCTTTTCTCTGTCCTGACTGTATTAAGATTCTTAACAGGGTTACTCTTCTTACCACATGGAGAAGGCATGCAGATGATTAGAGATTGTGAATGCAATTGCTATTGAGTGCACTTCATTAGTATGAGCCAAATGAAATGTTGACAGACGTCATCATCTATTTCTTCCTACTCCTATTTTCTCTCACTTTCATCTGGCAGGGGAAAGGCTTTCAGACCTTTGGTACAATTTTCTGCTGTTTTCTCAGCATGATATCTTTTTTTTTTTTTTAGTATGATATCTTTTAACAGGATAGCAAAGCTGGTAGGCCATAGCAGAAGCTGGACAAATCTTAGACTGAGCAAGAGAAATCTCTCTTGTGAACTTTGTCCGTCCTTACTTGTTTATCTTTGTCTTCCTTCTTTTGTTCATCCTTACTACTTTCTGGCCTGTGTTGGCCCACTCCAATTTCCTTGATCTCTACTTACTAATTTCCTTTGTTAAATTTAAAAAGAGTAAAGCTTAACAAAAAATTCAGAAGAAACTTCTGATTTTGTAAAAAAAATTTATAAAAGAAAAATGCTTATGTTATGCTTGAGAAAATACTTTTTTTTTTGTCTTGTGAACATCTTCCTTAATAGTATAAGTTCTAGGAAGGCAAAATTTTGTTCATTCAGGTTAATTTCTGTGTCTCTTTTAAAAAGATTTTCTTATATTCCAAATTTCTTCCCTGTCCCAGATGTCTTTTTTAACAGTATTTTTAGATTTCTAGTGCCAGGAACACATAACTTTTTGTTATTTATTTCTAATTTTATCTCATATTCTGAAAATGTAGTATGTCTGTCTTAGAAGTAGAAATGTGGATATGATAGTAGGAAATTAATCAACAAACATTTATCAAGTATTCTTGGAGAAACTGTTCTAGGCTGAAAGTGATAGAAATATGTCTTTTTGAATAAATTTTAAAATTTATTCTAGACTTAAATAGAAAATGAGAAAAGAAAAAAATTGCCATGTATATAATAGAACATGATAGAATTATATCTTATGAAATTTCAGCCCTTAAGAAGCTTATTGTCTAATTTGAAGAGCAAGAAACATATGAAAGCAAAAACAGTGGCTTTTTCATGGGGCCTGTGATTTCATTGTATTAATACAGTTGTTGTTGTTACCAAATAGTAAAGGAATAGAGATAAGAACTGGACCTGTGATAGGGATAGGGAACTTCTGACAAAGAAACTCCCTTAACCAATGAAGTTTGGTATCTCTGCAAATTAGGGAGCAACTAGATGATGGGAGGATAGAGCACTGGGCCTGGACTCAGAAAGACTAGAGTTCAAATCTGACCTCAGTTACTTACTAAGTACCTCAGATATTTAGTTTTGTGACCCTGGGCAAGTCACTCAACTCCTGACTAAAACTGGAAAGGGAAATGGCAAACTACTCCAATATCTTTGCCAAGGAAACCCCATGGATAATTCCATGGGGTCATGAAGAAATGAAATGGACATGACCGAACAACAATAACAACTTCTGCAAATTATAGTTTAAAGAGTTGCCTTAGAGTAGTACTTAGAAGTTAAGTGCCTTATTCATGGTCACATAGCCAGTATGGGTTTTTTTTTTTCTTTTCTTTTCCCCCCCAGGCAATGAGGGTTAAGTGACTTGCCCAGGGTCACACAGCTAGTAAGTGTCAAGTGTCTGAGGCCAGTTTTGAACTCAGGTCCTCCTGAATCTGGCTGGTGATTTATCTACTGAGCCACCTAGCTGTACTGCCAGTATATTTTAGAGACAGGTCTTGAACCTGGGTCTTCCTGGATTCAGGACCAGTTCTCTATCTACTATGAAGTGCTGCTTCTTACAAGATAGTAAATAAGTGCCAAATGAATGGTAAAGACATAAGGGCATTTTGGGAAATCTGATATTGTGTTTACTACTAGTTGCAAAATAAAGCAGAATATCCTAAAATTTTTATGTTTATTTTCTTCTCTTAAATTCTTAGGCACTTCATTTTTGTTTTGAGTGTCCAAGTGAACTGTTAATGATTTACAAATATATTTATTTTTTGCTTTTTGCTCCTACACCAAAATCATTTCACCATGACAGTTTTGCCACCCTCTATTGAATCTTCCTTTGTAACAAAGAAAACTTTTTAAGCAAAATCAACTGATGCAGTAGATGATCTGATATAATATTCTGCATTCATAGCACCCTACCTTTCTGCTGAGAGAATGGAAGAAAATCTCTTTATCAGTTCTCTAGGACTGGGATGGGCCATTACTGTTAATAAGAGCTCATCAGGCTTTTACTTTATTGCTTCCTAACATAATTATATCAGTTTGTTGATTTTATCATAGCCAATGTTTTCTTGAAAGGCTAAGTATTCTCTACCAGTGTTTGACCTTTGTAACCAATTCAATAATGAACTTGGAATAAAAATGCAGAGAATTTTTATCTGACTGAATCTTTCTCTTGTAAATCCAGAGATGGCTATCATCCAGAATGCTAAATCCTTCCTAAATCTTTGGTAAAATTATTTCCTCTTTAGGTTGGTGAAATTGTAATTAGCTTCATAGTTGTGGTTAGGTTTATTCTATATTTGTAGCTTCTGCATTTTAAAAAATATGTAAGTGTTCAATAATACAAGTCTTAGAACTTTTGACTTGATTTACATTTTGTAAATACTTTATCTGTTCTAGATGTTTTTCTTTACTAGGTCATAATCACTTCCTGAAATACTCAGACTGGGGAGTGGTAGAAAGGAAAACAGATTTGATGAGACCTGAGTTTTAGGCCTAACTATGTACCTGATGACCTTTGTGATCCTGGGTAATGGAGTCATTTATCCTCTTTGGGTCTCATCTCTAAAATGGCAGTAATTATACTTTTTTGCATCTTAAAGTGGGATGGTGAGGATCAAATGAAAAACAACTTTGGAAAATATAAAACCCCATATTAAAATATCATTAACCTCCTTCCACCTTTAACCTTCCAACCACTGAATCCTTCAGATATGGATCTGAAGAGAAGCAATGACTTTCTTTATACTCAATCCTTTTAACAACCTTGGATACATAAACCCAGAGCTATGATATATTTCTGCATTAACTTCTGAAAATGGATAATGAAACCCAGATTATACTTACTTATCACAGCATAGAAAACCTGCCATACTTTCTGCATGTTTATATATGGGGTGATAGGGAGAATAAAGAATTATAGAAGCTTTCTACACTTTTTTTGGGATTGAAACTATTTGAGAGTTACTTCTCGTTGTACAATGAATGCCAAACAGTCAGTATTCTAAAGCAACCACTATACAGTGAACTGATGACTGACATTTGACAGAAGAGCTGACAGAATATTTTCTAAGAATGTTACTTATTACTAATGTGATTTTTGGGCAAGTCAGTTAACCTCCACTGGGTCTCTGTTTCCCCAAGTGTAAAATAAATGCATTGGACCACATGGCCTTTGTGGTTTCTTACAGCTCTAGATCCTTGAAACTAAGATCTAGAACTCTTTAGACCAGCAGTCAATCAACAAATATGTATTGAGCATCTACTATGTAAGGCATTGTACTGTATACCAGGAGACACACAGAAATATAAGGTGAACTTCTTATTCATATTTTTTTACATATTTTTAAAAATGCAGAAGCTACAAATAATATTTCCATATTATTCATGTTGTGCAAAAGGGAAAAAATACCCCAAAACCCAAAGAAATGAAAATAGTATGCTTTGATTTGCATTTTTAGATTTCAATAGTTCTTTCTTTGGATATATAGATAGTATTTTCCATCATGGAGACTCTAATTTCTTGAGGGTGAGTCATGTACTTTGTCCCACCTCCCCACCCCGACCCTTGCCCCCTCTGAACCTAGCACATTTCCTTCTGCTCGAAAAGATTTGTTGAATGATTGAGTTAGCCCAGGTTTTCAAGTCCAGGATGAGGACTATAAAATTCACTGAGATTATGGTTATAACTGGACTACTACATGGTTGCTACTGGTATTTTAGAAATATTTACAATCATATTTGATAACATGATAACCAATATGTTCAATTGATGTATCATCAGAACAGTTGAAAATGCTAAATTTATTGCTGGTTTAGTTGCATCATAGGGTCAAGTCTTAAATACTATCATTAATTCCAGTCCTTTATAACAGCCCTGAGCCTTAAAAAGGGTGTTTCACAGGAGAACTAGACTAGCCATTCAATGAAAAGAAATAAAGTTTATTTGATATTTCTTTAATTCACACAAAGGAAGGCTATATGGCTTGACTTGAGCTGCATAAGGAAGGGAATGTGAAAAGGGAAGTAAGGGCAACAAGTGAAGGACACTTTTCCCTCCCCTCAACCAGGATGGTAGCTGCCTCCTCCAAAGTGGGGTAAGGGGAAGGACATGGAAGAATTCAATCAGGGATGTCACCAAAGCACAATGGACTTAAGGTCACAACAGGAATAAGGTGTTCATGATGATCCTGGGAGAAGCTTCTCCTTGGATTGGCATGTCATTACACCAAGCTCTTGCCATTCTTCCTGGTTTTGATGGATGTGACTCTCTTCAACTCCATCCATCAAGCACTTTAAAGCTAGGAGTTTTACAGGGAAAAGGTATTTTCTATTGATATTTAATTTGTGATTTCAATGTGATATTCAATTTCAATGTGATATTTCAATTGATTTTCTAGAAAGCCAGAAGTTTCTAACATGGAAGTTTCCGTGCATAAAATATTTTAGAAAAGGGAGGGTGCCAAGGAGGAGAAGGGAGAATACATATAAAAGAAGAGCCAACTTGTTGCAACCACAGACTTCCTCATAAAATATAAATGGTAAGACTAACAGTAGAAAAAGCAAGGTATTTAATTTTTTCAAATAATTTTAATTTTTTGTTACTCTGAACTTAACAAACACCATTACACATTTTCATATACAAATAACAGAAAAATTATTTATTAGGCTTCAAATCTCTTAGTATAGCTTACTTTTTAAAAAAGTAGATATCAAATTGATCATATTACTTTCTTTTTTTTTTTTTTTTTTTTGGCCGAGCAGTGAGGGTTAAGTGACTTGCCCGGGGTCATGCAGCTAATAAGTGTCAAGTGTCTGATGCCAGATTTGAACTCAGGTCCTCCTGAATCCAGGGCCAGTGCTTTATCCACTGCACCACCTAGCTGCCCCCATAATATTACTTTCAAATCTATCCTATATGTCTATATCCCTCTGAGCTTCCTTCTTTTCTTTGCATTTTAATAAAATGCTTCAGTGACTCACTTTTCTCCTTTTTATAATTTTTAAAAGGCTTTCCATTATAACAGATATGCATACACAAGGAAAACAAATCCACACATTCGTCATGTCTAAAATTGCATGCCTCCTTTTGCACTTTGAGGCTGTCAGGTGTGATGTAGATAGTTTGCTTTATTGGCCGTTTAGAGTAATAGTTGGTTATTGCATGGATCAGAGTTCTTAAAGTCTTGTAGGACTTTTCTTTATAGTGTTGCAGTGGTTGTATGGACTGTCCTCTTGGGTCTGTTACTTTATTCTTCATTAGTTCAAGCAAGTCTTCCCAAGTTCCTCTGACTCCATCCTTTTCACCATTTCTTGTAAAAGTGTATTTCAAGTAAAGACTTAAAAAGCCTTTCAAAAGTGAATATGTTCTCAGACACTTAACACTTACTAGCTGTGTGACCTTGGGCAAGTCACTTAACCCCAATTGCCTCACTTAAAAAAAAAAGTGAATATGTTAAATGTAGCCAAAGGTAATTTATTCTGGCAAGAATTGTGCAAGGTTGTGACTTGATAATAGTTATACCATATCATTAATATGATGTAAGATTAACTTTGTTGAACATTTTTTATTACAACAGCATATTCCATTCATGTATGTTCAGACATTGTAGTTGATTGCTCATATACTATTATTATCTGTTTACAATTTAATTCTTGGTAGGAATGTAAATGTTGAACTGTGATTTTTGGTTCCAGTAAAATATTAGGCTTTTGCTTAGGCTAGGGTTTTTTTGGTTTTGTTTTAAATAAGTTTGTATTGCTGGTGCCTTTTTTTTTCTTTAATCATACCACACTTTCTCCAAGTATCATCTTCCTCCCAAAGAGGTATCCTATCTAACAAAGTATTTTTAAAGAGGAAAAAAAGAAGAAAATCAGTATAAATGATTAATACATCAAAAAAGTCTGAACATTTGTGACCCTCCCACCTCTGTAATGGGATAGGGTGAGAATGTCTTCTCAGATTTCTTTGGAGCCGTTCTTATTTTTCATAATTTTGCAACACTCACTTTTAATTTTTTTTTTGGTGGTCCTTTCGGGTTATATTATTGTAGCCATTGTGTATGTTTTCTTGGTTCTGCTTGCTTTATTCTGCAGACCATACCTAAGTTTAAAGGTGAGGAGCAAAAATCACAGAACTCTTCTCCTTCTAAGTAAGGGAATGATAGGTTTGATTATTGAGTGAGAGGTGATTATGGGACACTCCGGAGGTCATAATTTCATGGGAGACATTGGGCAGCCTCTTTTTAAAAATAAAACATAAAAATGTTTAAAATTTTGAGTTCGAAATTCTATATCCCTCCCTCATTCCCTTCCTGAGGCAATAAGCAATCAGATGTAGGTTATACTTGTGCAATTAAGTAAAGCATTTCCATATTAGTCATTTTGTGTAAGAAGAGTTAAATAAAAGAAAAAAGAAAGAAAGTAAAAATTACCATGCTTCAATCTATATTGAATCAATATCAGTTCTTTCTCTGGAGGTGGATAGTATGCTTCATCATTAGTCCTTTAGGATTGTCTTAATCATTGTATTGCAGTTCTTCATCAAACAATATTGCTGTCACTGTGTACAATGTTCTCCTGGTTCTGCTTACTTCACTGTATATCAGTTCATATAAGTCTTTTCAGGCCTTGTCATTTCTTATAGAGCAATAAAATTGCATTACAATCATATACCACAGGGGCAGCTAGGTGGCGCAGTGGATAGAGCACCGGCCCTGGAGTCAGGAGGACCTGAGTTCAAATCCGGCCTCAGACACTTAACACTTACTAGCTGTGTGACCCTGGGCAAGTCACTTAACCCCAATTGCCTCACTAAAAAAACAAAAACAAAAACAAAAACAATCATATACCACAGCTTGTTTATCTGTTCCTCTATTGATGGGCATCCCTTTGATTTCCAGTTCTTAGCCACTACAAAAAAGAGCTGCTATAAATATTTTTGCACAAATAAGCCCTATCCTCCTTTTTGGGATATCTTTGGGATATAAACCTAGCAGTGGTATTGCTGGATTAAAGGGTATTGGGCAGCCTCTTCTAATATAAGGAGGAGTCAGTTTTTGCTTTACTTTTCCCCAGGGGAAATCTTACTTCCTCACCAATTTCTTATATTATTAATTAATATGATTGCTTGCCATTCATGCCTAATTAACATACATATGATCTTAGATTTAAAGCTGGAAAGGATGTGGAAGACATCAAGTTCAACCACTTAATTTTGCCAATGGGGAAACTAAGGCACAGAATGGTTAAGTACGTTGTTGCATAAAGTTGTTTGCGTATTATCTCCTCCATTAAACTGTGAGCTCTTTCAGAGAAGGGGCAATTGTTATTTTGCGGGGTTTTTTTGTTTTGTTTTTGCCTTTCCTTATAACCACAGTGTTTAGGACAGTGCCTGCTACATAGATAGTAGGTTCTTAATAAATGCTTATTGACTGACTGTCAGATCAAGTGATTTACCAAGGTGACTCAAGAAAGAGATCTAAAACTAGAAGGAGCTTCAGAAATAATTTAGTCCAACTGCCTCACTTTACAGATGAAGAAATTGAGGCCTAAGGAAGTTGTAACTTATTAGTAGTTCTCATTGGGTCATTTTTCAGTCATGTCTGACTATTTGTGACCCTATTTGATGTTTTCTTGTCCAAGATACCAAAAGTAGATTGCCATTTCCTTTTCCAGCTCATTTTATGGATGAGGAAACTGAGGCAAACTGAGTTTGGACAGGGTCACACAGCTTAGGCTGGATTTGAACTCCAGTCTTCCTGTCTCTAGACCCAGTGCTTTATCTACTTGTGCCACCTAGCTTTACTTTTTTGTTTGTTTGTTTGTTTGTTTTGTGGGGCAACGGAGGTTAAGTGACTTGCCCAGGGTCACACAGCTAATAAGTGTCAAGTGTCTGAGGCCGGATTTGAACTCAGGTCCTCCTGAATCCAGGACTGGTGCTTTATCCACTTCACCACCTAGCTGCCCCCCTAGCTTTACTAATAATAGTTATACCATATTTCTAAATATGATGCTGGATTAATTTTGTTGAAAGTTTTATTTGATTATAACAGCAAATTCCATTCATTGGGCATTCAGACATTGTAGTCGATTGTTCATGTCACCTGTTTACAACTTAAATTCAGGGGAGCACTGTCGGTAGAAAAAATTATTACTTCGCAATTGAGATACTATAAATGTTGCTAGGAAGGTGTACACTACCTGCATTTAGAGTTGTCCCAAGTAAGGGCATACACTTCCATGTGGAAGAAAAAAGAGAATGAAAACATCGTAGCTGATGGAAGACTTTGCACTTTACTTCCTGGAGATGCATTCATTCTTCTGTGCCATTTAGGAAATCACTGGCTTTTCCAGGGAACCCTATGTATATGACGCCATAGTGGTTTTTGAAAAGAGTTAATACGGCTCCAACTGGTGACCAACTTACTCCCTTTTAATCAGATAAAGCCTAGTTGTAGCTTTTTATTCATTTGTACAGGGTACACACACACACATGCACACATATTTGTACAATACTCTGCAGAACAAGGGGGAGTGCACTTTACAGGCAAAGACTTCCCACACCGAATGCTAAGAGCAAAATATAAATAATAACAAACCCATGTGGATGAACCTCTATGCAAAAGTAGATACGTGTCCTACACTAAGACTCCAAGAACCCATAAGGCTTTGTATCAAAAAATGTCTCTAGATTAGAAACCCAGTGGTTAAAGATAAATGTAACACTTAACTTGGGACACTCTGAATCTCCATTGCTTCCAGTTTTCTCATTTTTCAACCAGAACTGTCTTTTAAGGAATTAGACTTGATTTCTTTGGTGTGCCACATGTTAGGGCCTTCAGTGAAATCAATCACCATTCCATGTTGGCATCACTTTTTCAATTTGTTCCTACCAGTAAGCTCTTCACTCAACTTACTGGTTCATGTCACCCCAACTCTGTGCCAGAGTTGTATGCAAATTAATACTCCCTCTCATGCACAAGGCTTAATGAAAATCAGGCTGCTGGTCTAAAAGATTTGGATGAATAATCTCTTTTTTCCCTTTTTTGTTAGGCATTGTTGGAAATTGGTATTCAAAGGTTGGTCTAGGCATGTAATTTTGGGAGCTTCTATTCTTTCATCTTCATGATTTGTAGGGCAAGAGGAAGGGCTGGCCATGTCCAGAAGTATAGGGTATATGGAGAGCTGTGTGAAAGGTAGGGGCAATACTTACATTATAGACTAAAAATGTGAGACTACAGATTCAAAATAATCTGTCTGCAAGCTGGTTTTAGACAAATTCTGTGATTATACTTGGGAATGCTGCATCATTTGCCAGGTTGTGAGGTAGGAAAGGAAGAAAGAAATATGTCTCTCATTATGCTATTGGATAGGAAACCAGAAACAAGATGTTGGAATGAATCAAGGAGCTAGGTAGGGCTTGAGGGCACAGATGTCTCTTCTTTTTCCTTATGTTCAATTTTTCTATAAACAGCAAAATAGATCAGAACAATTCTAAAAGGAAAGAGCTGCTACTACCTCTATCCTAGTAGCAGTTCATGTCTCATTTCTGGTTATATTTCATTTTGGTGTGAGGTAGTTGTATTTATCATATTTTAAAAATTAAAAAAATACAAGAAGGTATCTGAAATTCCTAGAATAAAATAAGATCTGAATGCCTGTCATCATTGAGTTTTTGATTTTACATTAAATTAGTGAAATAAAATTCTGACATGCCATTTAAATTCCAGCTTGGCCAGCTGTTGAACTGAAAAGGTCAATCTTCATCATTTCTTTACACTGAGCAAACATATTTGCTATGGTGGTTGAGAACATGAGATCAGAATCAAGCAATAAAAAAAATGCTCAGTAAAGTGAATCAATTGTCTAATCAGGCATATGATTTGAATGTAGTTTGAAGGGTCCTTGAGTTTTCTTTTTTTAAAGACTTGAAATCAGGAATATGCAATTGACACAACATGACTCATGCAGAACTGATTGAAGTTCCCAGCATTTTCCCCCTTTCAGCTCCTGAATTGAGCTCTTTCATTTTCTTCTCTATTTTGGATTCTAGTGAAAGGAAGTGACAGTAATTTAAAATGAAATTAGACTGTACATTTGCATATTGTAGAGCTAGTGCCATTTTGGACTTACAGTTTATGATGTAAAATACTTAGCAGTAGTTTTTCACACTGGATTCTGGGAGCTTACATTTCAACACTAACATTGGCTTTCTGGTGTAAATGTAACTATTCAGGGCTCTTTGAATAATTGTTGCTAAGTGTTAAGTTCTTTCCTTTTTGTGTGTGCCCTAACATAAACATTGGCCAAAACAACCTGTTTATCTTTTTAAAATAACTTTTGCTAAGATTTTTACATTCATACCTGAGGAAGATGAAGCTATGGCCTCATATATGTATAATGTAAATGCATGATATATGTATATATATAATATATATTAATATAACAAATTGTCTCTTTACTCTGAAAATCCTGCCATAAGACATTTAAAAAGAAGGATACTTAAGGGTCCTTTTGTTGTTATGCTTAGCAGCTACTCTAATATTAGGTTTCTGGAATATCTGAATGGGGCAGATAATATAGTTTTGCTGACTTAAGTTAGTAAACAAAGGTTTAAACTTTTAGAGGAAAATACTTCTGAAGAAAGTAACTTGGCAGTGCTATTTTTAGGACATCAGTGATATAGAAATACATGAGGACTTTCATATATTTGAATGCTATTCAGTCATTTACTAAGAAGTAACTCTGAAGCCTTAGTGTATATTACAGATGTTATAGACATCACAGCTGCAGAAATAAAACATCTTCTGTACTTACACTGGTGGATAATTTTTGAACTCTTGGCCAGGCAGAGAAGCTAAATTTTACAGGTGTATCTACCATAAGTGACTTATGCAAATTAAAAAATTTATTCAAATATATTTTCTTTTGTTAAACATTCCCCAATTACATTAAATTTTTAACATTCATTTAAAATTTTTTTTGAGTTACAAATTCTCTCCCTCCCTTTTGCGCCCCCTCCATTGAGAAGGCAAGCAATTTGATATCAATTATACATGTGAAGTTGTGTAAAATCTAGTTCTGTATTAGCCATGTTGCAAAAGAAAATACACACAAACAAGAAAAATGAAGAAAGTGAGGAAAAATATGCTTCAATCTGAATTAGAGTTTATCAGTTTTCTCTATGGAAACAGAATTTTTCATCATAGGTCCTTTGAAATTGTCTTGGATCATTGTCTTGATCATAGTAGCTAAGTCTTTCACAGTTAATCATTGTGACAATGTTGCTGTTACTGTACAATGTTTTCCTGGTTCTGCTCACTTCACTTTGCATCAGTTCATATAAGATTTCCCAGGCTTTTCTGAAGTTATCCTGATTGTCATTTTTTTATAGCACAATCACAAGCACATACCACTTGTTCAGCCATTCCCTAATTGGTGAATATTTTCTAATTCTTTGCCACTACAAAGAGAGCTGCTATAAATGTTTTTGTACAAATGAATCCTTTTCCCTTTTCTTTGCTCTTTTTATGATACAAAATAATCTTCTAAAAGCACAATTCTTTATAGATTTATTTCACATCATTTTATACAAAGGCAAGGAGGCAGGAAATAAAGGAAATAATTTTGGAGAACATCAAATTAAGTTTGACTAGAATCTAGAATATTTGAAGAAAAATGGTATAAAATAAGTCTATAAAACATAAGCTCAAGTGAGATTGTAAAGAGTTTTAAATACCTATATGAGGAAATTCTATTTATGTTATGGACAATAGGAATCCACTTAAGATTTTGAGCAAGGGTGTGATTTAGTCAGAATTGTTCTTTTGGAAAATTATTTTGGCAGCTGTATAAGAATGGGTTGGAGGAAGGAGATACTAGATACAGGGAAAATAATTAGGCTATTGTAATAGATGAAGTGAGAAGTAATGAGGGCCTAAACTAGGCTGGTAGGAGTGTGAGAAGAGAGAATAGGACAGGTGCTAGGCTTGTTGTGGAGGAAGCGCCTATAAAATTATGCAGCTGATTGGAAATGAAGTAGTAGGAAGCAGAGAGAGAGAGACAGAGAGAGAAAGAAGACTCAAGTGTAACTGTGAGATTGGATGCCATTGGAAGGATTCCCCCAATAGAAAGAGGAAAGTAAGAAGGATGTGTTTAGCAGGGACTATGAAGAATCCTGCTTCAGATGTTATTTCATTTCTAACTTGGTTGGTCATTTCCACTTCCTCTCTTTGTGGAAAATTGGACTGTACTCAAGGAACCATCCTGGCTTTTGATAGGTCCACTCTGGCCTTACTTTGCTCATTTTCAGGCCTCTATACCACTTCCCCAGAATCTCCAGTGATGCCATCCTAAGTGTATCACCTCTCCCTTATCCCACTCTTTTCTAGTTCCCCTTTATGTATTGTCTCTCCCCATTAGAATATAAGAATCCTGAGAGATCAAGGACTGTCTTGCTTTTATTTCTATCCCCAGTGCTTTGCACTTAATCATACTTTGTCTATTCATCTATAGATATTTGTTGTGGTTTTCTTCATGAATAGAATCTAACTGGTACCATTAAGCATTTTTTGGAATACTCTAAGATGCTAAAAACTGAATATCAGGCAGATACACATTGTCTAATGGAAATATAATCATATGGACATGTATTCAGATTATCATGTATGAACATATACTTATGCATAGAAACATCTTAACCTATATGAAGGAAAGAAATTTTCAAGTTTCCAGGAAAATTATGGGTAGCTAGGTGGCACAGTGGATAAAGTGCTGAGCTTGGAATCAGGAAGACATCCTCATGAGCTCAAATCTGGCCTCAGCCACTTATTAGCTGTGTGACCCTGGGCAGTCACATAACCCTGTTTGCCTCAGTTTCCTCATTTGTAAAATAAACTGGAGAGGAAAATGGCAACCCACTCCAGTAGTTTTGCCAAGAAAACCCCAAATGTCACATAGAATTGGACACAATTGAAACAGTCAAACAACAATTAAAATATTGATGTTGTTAACCCATTTCTCAGCAGTAAGATTTTGAAGGTGAAGAGAAACATCTTGGTCCTCAATTTAAAAGAATACAGCCTTGGGTCTTCCCTCTGCCATTATCTCCAATTTGTCTTGTAGATATTTTATTTATACATAGTTTGCATGTTGTTTTCAACATTAGACTGTGAGTTCCTTGAGACCAGGGATGGGGTTGGTATAGGTTTCTGTGCTAGGCCACTGTTTGCCTCATTCCAGTGAATTATGAATTTTATATCTGAACCATTTTACCTAATTTAGATTATATGTTAGTTCCCTGAATCTTTTATATGAGTGTCCTTGATATGCAAAATAAATGCATACTACCAAATTAAGATACAGTTTATAGATAGAGAAATAGATGGATAGATAATGTCATATTGCTAACTGAACTTTACTGGCAGAAAAGGGATTTGATTTTATGGTTTTAAAAAGCCACTTAAGTACCCTTTGTTGAGCACTGTGGGATAGCTGATGATCATAGGTGGAGAATCATTGGCTATTGAGCTAGAAGGGAAGGCAGAGACGCTCTAGGGCAGACCTTTCGTTTTACAGAGGATGATGCTGATGCCTAATCAAGTGAATTGCTCACTGTCACATGGAACTTGGATTTGAACATGTGGCCTCTTTCTCCAAATCCAGTGTTCTTTTACTCTCCTGGCACTACCTTTCAGAAGTGGTTTTAGAGAAGGTTATCACATCTATTGAGATGACAGGAAGGGAGAACAGTATGAATGAAGGGCCAGGAAAATTTTAAGGTGGAGAAAGATTTTTTTTAAAGGTTGTCACTCTTCTCAGTGAGGTATAGTGTGATGTCATTTGTTCTTTGTGTGTGTGTGTGGGGGGGCAGTGAGGGTTAAGTGACTTGCCCAGGGTCATACAGCTAGGAAATGTAAGTGTCTGAGGCCGGATTTGAACTCAGGTCCTCCTGACTCCAGGGCTGGTGCTCTATCCACTGTGCCACCTAGCTGCCCTATGTCATTTGTTCTTATATGAGGAAGGAGTGGCAAGGGCACAGAGCCTTTAAGGAAAATCAAAAAGATTTCAAACAGTGGAGGGTAAGCCAAGCTGATGTCATTCAGTTATCACCTCACCCTAGAACCAACTATCTTAGGAAGACTATGTTTTAGGGCAAGTAATGGTTTGTAAAAGTCTAGAAGTCCTAAAGTTTCCACTTAATAACAAGAAAAGAGAGAATTCTTGGCAATAGTTTCCCAACAGAATATAAGTGGATTGTCAGTATACAATCATAAAGATAGTAATGAATGATGTGCTACTTATTTCTAAACAAAATTCTAACCCCTGGGTGATAACATTTTAAAGATTGGCTATCTATGAGTAGGAATATTTTTCAGCTACATTTACATTGAAATGAGTTCTACTCTCAAATTTTCTTTGTTCTGAATTTAGTAAACCATTTAAAGGCATTTTATCATTTCCTGCTTAAACAAATCCAAATATTTTAATCCCTTACTAAAACATTTTTATTAGCACCAGAAACAAAATGTTGGAGATTTTACTTGTCTGAGAGTATCTGGGAAAATGTGGTCAAGCCAACTTGGAAGCTAATTATTTTTATCGTAAGACAGAGGTTTTAAGGTCTGTACATAGATGCCCCAAGTATGTGTAACAAACATGATGACCTAGAAATCCTACCAAAAAGGAGGCAAATTTGACTTCATAGCTACTACTGACGATTGATGTAGGATTAAAATCTCAAGTTGCATTGTGGTTCAGAATAGTATATTTTATTCAGAAAGGATAGGATGGGTAAAAGAAATGAGAGGCAAAGTAGCATTGTTCATTAAGAACATATACTCATGTGGAGATGTTTCGCATGACTGCACATGTATAACATATTGAATTGCTTGATTTCTTTTTTTTTTAATTTTAAAATTTTTTGGTGAGGCAATTGGGGTTAAGTGACTTGCCCAAGGTCACACAGCTAGTAAGTGTCAAGTGTCTGAGGCCGGATTTGAACTCAGGTACTCCTGACTCCAGGGCCAGTGCTCTATTCACTGTACCACCTAGCTGCCCTGCTTGGTTTCTTAGTGTGGGGAGGGAGGGAGGAAGAAAATTTGGAACACGAAATTTTTAAAAATCAATGTGAAAAAAATTTTTTACTTGTAACTTGGGGAAAGTTCTAAATAAATAAATTAATTAATTAATTTTTAAAAAAGAAAAGAAAATAGGAATCAAGAAGCCATAACCTGGTTATATTGTTTAATTTCTGGTTCTATGACTACCACATTTGTGCATTTATAAAATGGAAATGTTTGATGAGTGTCATAATAAAGTCAAGGGAAAACAGAAAAATAACTATTGATTTATATTCCTCTATTCTTACTCTTACCTCTGTTTTCAGAAGCAGTCACAAAAGGATAAATGGGAACAGAAACTTTACCTTTTTAAAATTTAATTTTAATTTTTTTGGTGAGGCAATTGGGGTTAAGTGACTTGCCCAGGGTCACACAGCTAGCAAAGTGTCACGTGTCTGAGGTTGGATTTGAACTCAGGTCCTCCTGAATCCAGGGTGGGTGCTCTATCTACTGCGCCACCTAGCTGCCCCCCTGAAACTGTACCTTTTTAATTAAATACTTTTTAAAATAATAATTAAATTTTTTCCCCAAGTTTAAAAATATTTACTTCCACAAAACTTCCCATCATTTTTACTTTAGTTCAGCTCTACTATCCATATGTTCAAAACTTTGGTATCCTTCCCT
The DNA here is from genome assembly GCF_019393635.1 of Dromiciops gliroides. NCBI lineage: Eukaryota > Metazoa > Chordata > Mammalia > Microbiotheria > Microbiotheriidae > Dromiciops > Dromiciops gliroides. The sequence continues at coordinate 195,349,825 of NC_057862.1, read as the reverse complement.
GGTTGAATTCTGTTTGAACACCAACCCTGGTAATAACTGACCCCTACCCCACCCCCAAGACTTTATACAGCACTTTCCAAGTGTTTCATATGTGCATCATGTGTTTTGTATTACAGCTATCTGTATAACTGACATCTATGTAATAGGTAATAAGCTATGTGAGGGCAAGAATTGTGTTCTATCTAAACTTTGTATCATCCACTTGCCCAATACAGGGCTCTGAACACATGTGAAAGAGCTTAATAAATATTTCTTGAAATGAAAAAGAAGAAGAAGGAATCATATGAAGGAATCAAGAAACTAGAGGAGGAATGTATGATGGAGAGAGATTTGAGTGAAGATCAGTAGAGATCAGAAATACAAATGATATTTTCATCAGTGTACTATAGCCATTTTAGAATTTGTGATAGAAAAAAAGAGAATTTGTGATAGAAGAGAAGCGGTAAGCTGAGAATAATTTGACGTGTACCATAAATTTTAGGAAATCATATTTTAAAGGTTCCAGAAAGAGAATACATAGAACTTCTTGGACTAAAATTCTAAAAGGTGAACATGAACCCAGTTAAGATAGAAAATTTTCAAGAATTAAAATATGAAAACACAAAGAGACATAATTCCAATGAAGAGGAAAAGGAGGAATAATCTAAAGAGGTTTTTTTTTTTGGATTCCCAGGGAATTCACCAACCAAATTAGATTTTTTTTTTAAAAAAAGGCCAAACAAAAGAGAGAAGCAATGGCAGGGAACGGGAGGATGGATACAGAAGTATGGTTCTGTCTTGTAAAAGCAGTGTCAGGAGAATTAGATTACAGAATAAGCTGAGATTGGCAAGGAAAGCTAAGGACCCAACAGGGATTTGAGAGCTATGTGGGGGAAAAGAGAAGGATCAAAGAATAGCTAGGATGCTTGAGATGTATAGGATGATAACAGACAAAGGGAGAAAGCAGAGATGTTAAACTCTTTCTTAAAAGATGTTTTCTCTGCCCAGAAGAATTATTTTTGGACTGGAAAGAATGTAATGATATGGGTAGGAGATATATTCTGGAAATGACCAAGATGTTAACAGGAAGATTTCTTTAAAAATTTATATTAAAAAAAGGAAAACATTTGGATTTTTTCTTTCAAAAATTATTTAATATTTTATTTCTCCCAGTTACATGCAAAAACTATCTTTAACATGTTTTTTAAATTGAGCTCTAAATTGTCTCCCTTTCTTTTCTCTCCCCTCTTTTAGAAGGCAAGTAATTTGATATAGGTTATACATGTGCAGTCATGCAAAACATATTTCTATATTAGTCATTTTGTGAAAGAAAACACAGACCAAAAAAAAAAAGCCTGAGAAAGATAAAGAAAGCAAAAAAAAAAGTATGCTTTGATCTGTGTTCAGGGTCCATCAGTTCTTTCTCTGAACATGGACAGCATTTTTCATCATAAGTCCTTTGCAATTGTCTTGGATCAAACAATCACTTTTTAAAAAGCAGGTTATAGCAGACTAACATTTTATTTTTTGATAGAAAAATTATTCAATATGAAGATCAGTTAAAGGAACTGAGGATATTTGGCATGGAGAGGAGAAGGTTTGGAGTGAGATATGGATACATGACAGTTGTATTTAAGTATTTAAAGGTTTAGCATGTGGCAGAATACTTGTTGCACCTAGAACCCAAGACCAGAGATAAAAGTGTGTGGTAGTTACAGTGATAAATGTAAGCTCAGTGATGTAGAAAAATTTTTTATTAATAAGAACTGTAGGGGCAGCTAGGTGGCGCAGTGGATAAAGCACCGGCCCTGGATTCAGGAGTTCCTGAGTTCAAATCTGGCCTCAAACACTTGACACTTACTAGCTGTGTGACCCTGGGCAAGTCACTTAACCCCCATTGCCCAGCAAAAAACAACAACAACAACCAAAAAAAAAATAATAATAAATTTAAAAAAAAAAGAATTGTACAAAAGTAGAATGGTCTGTTTCGGGAGGTTGTGGGTACCACTTTGCTAGAGGTCATAAGCAAAGGCTGGATCATTTCTTCTCTGGGTTGTTATGCAGGGATAGGTTGGCTTAGATGGCCTCCAAGATTCCATCTAACTCTGAGGTGATATTATCCTTTTAAGTAACACTTGATTACAGAGAGAGAGTTGTTTAGCTAGTCAGCTAAATTAGTGGTATCGTAAACAATAATAGAAAAGGCAATTTACATTGTTGCCTTTGTCTACTGTGCATAGCTGATTATTCAAGTAACCAAGTTCTGAGTTAGCCCTGCTATTATGACCTAACAAGTATTTCCGGGGTCCTCTCCTGTCAAGAAGAATGTGATTGTATAATTTTATATACCCACTAAGATGCTATCTTGGAAATGTTTTGTTTCAACCTTGTGCTGAAAAGACAGTTTATGCCCACATTATGGCATCCAAATTGACAAACAAAACCATTAAGTCCATCAGTACATCTATATATCTTGGACAGGTAATATAGGTGGACAGTGACTGGATCCAGAAATGAATAAGAGATTTGAACTGGATTGAATTTGAGATATTATGTTTTGCTTTCTATCATCCTAAGCTATTCCTTGTTTGCTGTTTCAGTGTTCTGATAATGACAGATGCCTATGAACCTCAAAGCACCAAGAATCACAATTTTAGGGAAACCTAAAGGGCAATGGAAAGGGTTTGTTTGATAATTTATGTGGTTCTATATCCCTTGTTCAAATGTACAGTATGAGCTGTTAAGGATTTTTCTTGCATGTGTTATATGATTATTTTTGTTAATATTAAGGACAACCCAGAGGATGTGAGGTTTATTTAAAGGCAGCATTGGGGTTGGGGGTGGGGAAGGAGAAGAGAGAAAGAATAACTGCTACTAAGTGTATGTCTACACAAACTAACACGGTGAGCTTGATGTCAATTTCTGACAAAACTCTGAAATAAACCACTAAATACCCTATAAACACTTAGAGAAAAGTGGTGATCACTTTGAATTAGCATGAGTTTTTTGTGCTAATTGCTAGTCTCTCTACATAGCACATAGACAACATGCTTTTGGGGGCTAGGATTGAAAAGCATGTATATGTAGAACAACTTTCTTAAAGGATAGAACAAAATACTTTCCTTGGTTTCTATATTTCTTACTGAATATTTAGGCATAGACACTAGGTGAAAGTACATCTGTTGGGCACCATCGAGTCAATTTAGAAAATAGAGAAACTTTGGGATTTCTGAAAGGCTAATATAATTTCAGGTTGATAAAATGTTTCTTAATCTCTTTCTCTAATGGTCGGAGTGTTCTGCATGAGTTGTAGTTCATGCAAGTCTGATGGAACTCTCAGTGCTTCTCCAGTCCTGCACTGCTTAATCTTTATCTCAATTTAGAACACATTGTACCTATTCCCCTCCCCGCCTCCCAAATGGACAGATCTTGCCTGGCTGTAACTGTTTACCTTCTCCCAAACTGATCCATCAAAATGCAAAGTTTTGCATTAACTTCTTTTTTTTTTTAAATTTTTTTTAGTGAGGCAATTGGGGTTAAGTGACTTGCCCAGGGTCACACAGCTAGTAAGTGTTAAGTGTCTGAGGCTGGATTTGAACTCAGGTACTCCCAACTCCAAGACCAGTGCTCTATCCACTGTGCCACCTAGCTGCCCCCATTAACTTCTACTTAATCATCATACTTTAACACCTTGCCATAGCCCCTCATTTCCATTATCTTCCATTCTCAGGAGCCACAAACTCCCTTCCATGACTGGTAGATTTAAAGGAAAATACTCAATCTTTGCACATGACCTTTTCCAGTTTTGCCCAGGGTAACTAGTTAAGCCCTATGTTAATGGTGATAAATTTCCTTAAAACAAAGCAATTTTCTGGGCTATCCATTCAGGTTTAACCTTTCTATTACAATTAATTTAAGGAAATAACAACTTCTGAATACTTGAAATTCCAGAGAGAGCTTGTCCCTAAGAGTTACTACCTGCCACAAAAGGCCTTTGCTGATCTCTTTCCTCCCCCTCCATAATTGTTAATAATAATGGCGATTGGGGGCGGCTAGGTGGCGCAGTGGATAAAGCACCGGCCCTGGATTCAGGAGTCCCCGAGTTCAAATCTGGCCTCAGACACTGGACACTTACTAGCTGTGTGACCCTGGGCAAGTCATTTAACCCCCATTGCCCTGCAAAAAAAAAAATTAAAAACAAAAAAAAATTTAAAATAATAATGGCGATTATGGTGGGGTGGTGATAAAGATAGTAATAATAATAATAGCAACTAATATTTATATGGCATTTACTGTGTGCCAGGCACTGTGCTAAGTGCTTTACAATAATTAACTCATTTCATCCTCACAACAACCCTGGGAGGTAGGTGCTATTATTGTCTCCACTTTACAGATGAGGAAATTGAAGCAACTAGAGGTTAAGTGACTTGCCCAAGGTCACACAGCTAGGCTCATAGAATTAGAGCTGGAAGAGACCTCAGAAATAACCCAGTCCAATCCTCATGTTTTACAGATGAGAAAAATGAGTCTTATGGAGGTTGTCACTTGTTACACAGGCAGTATTGAAGCCAGATCCTCTAGATCCAGAGTTGATGCTTTCCCCGCTGTACTATATACTTCTTTTCTCGCTATCTTGAAATTACTTTGTATTTCTTTATATATACTTTGTATTGACTTATCCACAGGCATGTAGTATCCCCTGATAGTGAACTCTGAGAGATGAAGAACTGTTTGCTTTTCTTCTTACGTATCAGAGGCCAGATTTGAACTCATGAAGATGAGCCTTCTTGTCCCAGGCCTGGCACTGGCCATCATGCCACCTAGCTGTCCCATTCCAATCTGGAAAGCTTCCAGCAAAACATATTCAGTGCCTATTTCTCAGCTCAACTTTTGTCAGTTTTTTTATTCTGTCTTCCTAGTACTGTTAGATACTGCCCTTTTGTTCTGTGGACATTTTGATTGCTGAAAAAGTCAGAAAAAAGACATTTCTATAAGAAATACTGATAAAGGGGCAGCTAGGATAGAGTGGATAGAGCACCAGCCCTAGAGTCAGGAGTACCTGAGTTCAAATCCGGCCTCAGACACTTAACACTTACTAGCTGTGTGACCCTGGGCAAGTCACTTAACCCCAATTGCCTCACTAAAAAAAAAAAAAAAAAGAAAGAAATACTGATAAAATCAGAAGTAGCACCCCAGACAAAATTGCTTGCAGAGTAATATAGAGTTTTATGAGGACCTGATAGAAAATTTCCTCCCAGATAAATGTACTGAGAAGAACTGTTTGAAGGTAAAGAACTAATTGTGTTAAACATGGCTACAGGACATTGTGGTCCATTAGCTCATTTGCATATGACTTTTTAGAGTTTTATAGTTATAACTTAGAAGTTATAAATCAAATAACTTTTTGGGAACTATGAATCAATTATATAAAAACTGCTGAAGTCATATCTAACTGGTAGATTTTTTGAGTTTTACATAATTGACCATATAGGTTGTTGTTTACAAGGGAGCCTTTATGTAAGGCATTAGAAGCTACAGGAGGGGGCAGTTATATGGCATGGTGGATAGAGCACTAGCCCTGGAATAAGGAGGACCTGAGTTCAAATTCAGCATCAGACATTCGACACTAACTGTGTGACCTTGGGCAAGTTGCTTAACCTTGATTTCTCCCCCCCCCCACCAAAAAAAAGGGGGGAACTATAAGAGGGAGAGAAGAGATAACCTGATGAAGATCAAAGCAGGAAAGGAAGGTGAGTACAGGAGACATCAGGAATAGAAGCCAATTAGAAAACTTCATTAACAAAAACAGAATTAGGAGTTGAGCTTACAGTTATGCTCCACAGCTGTTCTGTTGGGAGTTGTGCTGATTGGAAGAAAGATATTGCTCAGCTGAGAGCTGATTGACTGGAGAAAGCTTACACAGCTGAGAGAGAAGCTTGAAGAGAGTAATGGGAATGGAAGTCAGGTTGCAGGAAGTTTGAGAGGTAAGTAATAAGGAAAGCTCTTTGTAAAACTTAATGTATAAACTGTATAAAATTAGTTATCACTATTAGGATTATTATGCAGAATAGTGAGAGTGTAGACTAAACTTTCTAGATGTTTAGTAGTCAAGTAGAGACAAGAGAAAGATGGTAACTTGGACAGTATAAATAATGAATTCAATTTTATACATTTTAAGTTTGAGGTACAAGTGTGATGTCCAGCTGCTGGGTGGGAATACAGAGCTCAGTACCTATAATATACTTAATTATTATTTTATATTAAAGCACAATAAACAAGATCCTAGTTAATTTATTAATTTCTCTGCATTGACATGTTTCTGCTGTTTTTAAATACTGACTGCCATCTTCTTGACAATGACAGGAGAAAGTTTTTTATTGCATTTGCAAATAACAGATCTCATTTATGTTGCTTTATGCTACATGGAAATATGGCATTTGACTTCTGCCAAATCAAAACTTAGAATGTAGGGGCATATGTTGCTTGGTAAGATATAAAAGAACAGTATTTGCTTAAGACTTGTAAGCAAACTGACTGACCTAAGGAAATTTGCTAGATAGATGTAATGTATTTTTTTCTATAACTTGAAGGTAATGAAAGGCTGTGTTCCTTGAACATTGTGATGGATTAATATGGGCAAAAGTGGAAAACGCCATTGAGCTATAAAATAAATCTTACTCAGCTCTTTTCTTTGTGTTTTTTATATTTTACAGTAGTGGGCTTGGCAGTTCCGTACCCAGGGAAATAAAGCTCCTGTCTAGAGTTTGTAGAACAAAAATAAATATTAACTCTAGATATCTTTCTGAAAGAGATTTTGACTTGGATTTCTACCTTGCATAGTTTTGTTTTATTAAAATGTTATTTGCAGGGGCAGCTAGATGGCGCAGTGGTTAAAGCACCGGCCCTGAATTCAGGAGTACCTGAGTTCAAATCCGGCCTCAGACCCTTGACACTTACTAGCTGTGTGACCCTGGGCAAGTCACTTAACCCCCATTGCCTGCAAAAAAAAAATGTTATTTGCATCGGATAAAAAACCAACACATTTCATACTTTAGTCCTGACTTGGTTTTGCCCACATAAAATTGTGCATCCACCAATTCGATTTAGGTGCCTTTTAGGGCACCTGTTATTTGCTGAGATATTGGTGATACAAAAATCAAATTATCCTTTCCCTCAAAGAGCATACATTCTACTAACAAGCATAATGTAGACAGATAAGTATAATAATACAAGGTAGGGAATGATTGGGGGGAAAGGAGAGATCAGGCAAAACATTTTAAGAATGTTTAGGAAGGAAGATAACTTTATTAGCTGGGAGCATCATGCAATACCTTCCTGAACCTTGAAGGGTAATAAGGAATCTGAAAGACCAAGATGAGTAAGTAGTTAATTTAAGACTTGGGGGATGGACATGAAAGTATACAGAGGTAAGACATATGTTGAGTTTGAAGACTAGCCAATAATCCAATTTTTTTTTTTAGTGAGGCAGTTGGGGTTAAGTGACTTGCCCAGGGTCACACAGCTAGTAAGTATTAAGTGTCTGAGGCTGGATTTGAACTCAGGTACTCCTGACTCCAGGGCCAGTGCTCTATCTACTGCACCACCTAGCTGCCCCTTAATAATCCAATTTTAAGGAACATAGAATGGGTAAAAGAATAATGTGAAAAAGACTGGAAAGGTATATCAGGAACTAAGTTGTGGCAGGCCTTAAATCTAGGCTAAAGAGTTTGCAAATTAATTTGGAGATGATTGGGAACCACTGAAAGTTTTTTGAGTATGGAGAGTAACATGATATCTTGTGTCTTAGGAAGATTGTTTGGCACTGTATAAAGGACATACCTTGTTCATACACTCTAGTACCCCAGTAGACTGATGATCTCATTCATGTATATATTCCCTCTAATCAGGCACTTCACAACACATCCATGCCTGTTTATCTTGAATAACTCTCATGCATGTCTTCTCGTAATTTTGCAAGAGGGTGTCCACCCAGCATGCTAGGGCCTTAATCTAATCAGTCAGTAGATATTTATTATGCTTCTTATATGCCAGGCACTATGCTAACCACTGGGAATACAAAAAGAGGCAAAAGACAGTTCCTTCCCTCAAGGAGCTTACAATCTTACAGTTTTGAAAGATCCATAACCACTCAACCACGAACAAAGGCAAAACCAAGTTTATGAAGGAACGTCTGTTGTTTGGACCATACTATACAGTTGGATAAATGACCTAAATCACTCCTCTCTTATCAGGCTGAATTGTTTTGGGAAATTGCAAAGCATTGCAAATAATAGGTGTTTAATAAATGCCCATTGAATTGCTTAGAGAGGAAAGAGACTAGAGGTAGGGAGGGAAATTAGGAGCCCATTCCAAAGTCCAGGTGAGTGGTATTAAGCCCTAGGACTAGGTTACTATTTATGTGAGTGAAGACAAGGGTACAGTTATTAAAAACATTGGAAAGATAGAACTGACAAGACTTGGAAACAGATTAGATACATTAGGGAATGAAGAGGGGAAGAGTCAAGGGTGACTCAGATTTGGAGCTTAAGAAATTTGATGCACTTAACAGAAATATTCATGAAGTTGGAGAGATGATAAGTTCACTTTTGGACATGAGTTTGAGGAGCAATATCCAGGAAGAAGTACCCAGATGGAGATATAGGACTGGAACCCTGAGATTAAGGGAACTGTATAAGAAATAATGCAATGAATACAGTGCTAGCAATAAACTGAGATTGCCTGTAGATACTGTATCTCAACTGTAAATTCCCCCCTCCCAGCTCCCACTCCTTCCAGTTGTCAATAGTTTAGATACTCTCTAACTCCATTACTTTCTTACAGTTTGTCATTTGCCAAATCATTTCAATTTTACCTGCATAAGTGATTTTCTTTTTTATTCCCCACTACTATAGGTCAGCCCTTGTTATCTCTTTGGCATATTATATCAGGCTCATTACTCATCTCCCCACTCAAAAACAGCCTACACAAGCTGTCAGATTACTTACCTATTATATCCCTAGTAAAGTCCAAATTCCTTCAGCTAACATTTTAACTACCTACTTACATAAAACATTCTTATCTCATTAAGACTCCTTTCCACATATTCCACATAAGCCAAACTGGACTACTCACCATTCTCCAAACATGTCCGGTATTTTCCTATTCCTATACCTTTGGGCTATTTCTTTTGTCTGGAATGTCTTTGCCATCATCCCTTCCTGTTGAAATATTATTGATCTTTTATGATATAGCTCAAATGCCACCTCTTCCATGAAACCTATGAGGGAAAGGAGGGAGTGTCATGTTAATTTTATGTGTTTTTTCTGCAATCTGACACACTGTAGTATACTCTGAGTTCTTTTTCTACTCTCTGCTTTGTATAGAGAGAGGTGAGCCAGTGATGAAATAGATTTTTGGGTGGCCTGCCAATTGGCCTACAATCAAATGATTTCCTAAATGACTGAACGTGAGCCTAAAATTTTAGAACTGATGAATGAGCTCAATACATAGTACCTAAGTAGGGAAATTCCAAATTGTCATAGAGTTGTGGTTCTTAACATTTTTTTTGTCCTGGACCTTTTGGGCAGGCTGGTGAAGTTTATAGATCCCTTCTCAAAATAATATTTTTAAATGCAGAAAATAAAATTTGTAAGAGCACAAAGGAAGCCAATTATATTGAAATATATTTATCTTATTTAGAATTTTATTTTTCCCAAATTACATGTAAAAACAAATTTTAACATCAATTTTTGAAACTTTATGTTCCAAATTCTCTTCCTCACTCCCTTCCCAGCCCCCTTAAGAACTTAAGCAATTCAATATAAATTATACATGTGTAGTCATGCAAGACATTTCTACATTAGTCAGGTTGTGAAAGAAAACAGACAAAAAACTTTAGAAAAAGGAATTAACAAAGAAATTATGCTTCAATCTCTATTCATATACCATCAGTTCTTTCTCTGTAGAGGTATTGCATTTTTCGTAAGTCCTTCAAAGTTGTCTTGGATCATTGTATTGCTGAAAATAACTAAATCATTCACAGCAGATCATCTTACAATATTGTTGTTATTTTGTATACAGTACATTTCACTTTGCATCAGCTCATGTAAGTCTTTCGAGGTTTTTCTGATAGCATCTTGCTCATCATTTCTTATAGCACAATAGTGTTCCATCATAATCTCATTTCACAATTTGTTCAGCCATTCCCCAATTGATGTGCTTCTCCCCAATTTCAAATTCAACTTTTAAAAATCTCTTTTTGGACACCAACCTATTAGTGATATTATCTAGGTCAAAGACTATGCATGGTTTTATGGCACTTTGGCTATAGTTCCAAATTGCTTGACAAAATGTTTGAATCAGTTTACAACTTTACCAAAAGTGTATTAATGTCTCATCTTCCCCATATCCCTTGCAACATCTGTCATTTTCCTCTGCTATCCTGTTATCAAATCCAGTGGATATGAGGTAGTACCCAAAATTGTTTTGACCTGAATCTCTCCAATAAATAGTGAGTTAGAGCATTTTAAAAATATGACTATAGGTAACTTTGATTATTTCATCTGAAAACTTCATGTCTTTTGATCATCTCTCAATTGGGGAATGGCTCTTAAAAGGTATTTATCAAAAACATTTTTAAAACACAAATTCATGGAATGCTTGTAATCTATCCACAGATCCTCTAAGGGTTAAGAACCCCTGGCAGAGAGGTATTTTGTACTAAAAATGCCCTTCTTGGGTTAAACCAAAGAAGAAATAATATACTAGAGTGACTTCAGGCTTGAGGAATCATTTGGGTACACAGAGGTAGGCCAAGTGAAAGTTCAGCTAGACAGACAATAGCTTAGTAAATTTCAGTGTCATTCAGCTTTTACTTGGTAGTTTTTTCTTATCTATACACCATGAGGGGGCAGCATGGGCAAGGGGGAAGAGTACCAACTCTACAGTCAGAGCCTTTGGATTCAAGACCTACCTCTGATGTTTACTATCTAAATGACTTTGGCCAAATCACTTAACCTTACTGGGTTAGTTTATTCATCTGTAAAATAAGGGATTTGGTTTAGGAGCCCTTTGAGTTCTCTTCCATTTCTACATAATCCTCCAGATATTTCTATTTGTTGTTCTTTACCTTGTGAATAAACTCTAGAAAATTAACTTTTTTTTTGTCCTGGAGGATGTGGCTCCTAGTCCCTATTGAGTTTTTGAGAAGACTGACATTAACAGATGTTTGTATAAGGAATATCATTCTGTCGGTGGTATGAAAGATGGATCATAGGAGGAAGAAAATAGAAGTGGGAAAATCTGTTAGGTACCTATTGTAATAGTCTAGGTGGGTTATAATGAGGGATATTATGGAAGTGAAATAGAGAGGAGAGAATGGATCCAAGATATTTTGTAAAGCTAGAACAAATAGGACTTGGTAATTGAATATAAGACGTGAGGGAAAGGGAAGAGCCCAAAATGAGCTCAACATTGCAACAATGAGGACAAGGTGAATAGTGGTACCATAGAGAGAAATAGTAAATTCAAAATGAGGAACAGCTATAGAGTGAGAGATAATGACTTTGATTTTGGATATATTGAATTCAAGGTACACAGCCAGGGTGAGATGTCCTGTAGGCAATTTAAAATGCAGGTCTGGATTTTCAAAAAAGATTTTTATCAGGAACTAAAGGAAAGAAGGAAAATTAAAACAAAAATTGTTTGGAACTGATGGCTTATAGAGCATAGAAATTTGATCCTAAAATGTTCTTAAATTTGCCATAGAGGGCCAACATGGCTTCCTAGGCCTAACTAGCTTCTAGGCCTGGTATTAAAAGCCAATTGAAATGAAGAGGTAAGTTTCTTTTTTTCTTTCTTTCTTTTTTTTTTTGTGTGTGTGAGGCAATTGGGGTTAAGTGACTTGCCCAGGGTCACACAGCTACTAAGGGTCAAGTGTCTGAGGCTGGATTTGAACTCAGGTCCTCCTGAATCCAGGGCCAGTGCTCTATCCACTGCGCCACCTAGCAGCCCCAGTAAGTTTCTTAAAAGCTCCACTTTGGTTCCTCTGGAAAGGTCCTGGCGAATGGCACTTTCCACCATCATTTAAACACAGTTTACCAATCTGTTGTTCACCCTCCCATCAAGTTTCCCATCTTGGTGCTTTCAGGCATTAGTTCTTCATTCACTCTTTTGCAAGGCTGGATGAGGTAGGTACGACATAACCCAACTGCTCTTGGTTAACCATTGTGCACACAGTATGTGGTCTTATGCTAGAAGTGAATCATGGGGATGGGATCTTTGGAGCTTAGCTGGGAAAATCTTGGACTTGTTCAAATAAGAGAATCAATCCTGTTCTCTCTCTCTCTCTCTCTCTCTCTCTCTCTCTCTCTCTCTCTCTCTCTCTCTCTCCTATTCATAGATGCTTTTCTAGCTTCTTTTCTTGTTTGGAGGCAGCAGGGTGCTCTAACTTAAGTTTCCTCTTTAATATTATCAAGAGAATTCTGGGAATCTCCAAGGATTACTTTCACTTTTTGTTTACATTAAATAACATTATGCCTTTGAGGTGTCTATGGGGGTGGGAGGAGAGGGACAATTAAAGAAATTGCTGTCACTGGCTTATTCTGTCATAGAACAGGGTTGTTGCCATGGTTCCCTAGCCCCAGGGATGATGTCTGTGATTCCTTTGCTTATTACATTTTTTTTTGGGGGGGGGTAACATTTTATGCAGTGGTAAGCCCCAGCTCACAGCACATCAAAATTCTTAAGTTTTTAACTACTGTGTTAGATGTTAGGGTTTACAAAAATTGGGATTTGATATTGGAAAAAAGGAGTCTTCCTATCAGATCCCTCTATCTGCTCCTTTTTTTTAGTTGTTTCCTCATTTATTTAACTACCATGGAATCTATTGAACCTTAGTGCCACGAGAGTAAAAGATCTGATGGTTTTAGATTGAGGAAGAAGTATGACTATCCAGCACATTGTTCCAATATACCTGAACTTGTAATTGGGTCGAGGTCATGGATCCCTCAGAGACCATTTTAGAGTAAGGTAAACTTTCAGTCTGGATTCCTATAACATTTGACACATTAAATCAGTGAAATAAATTTCAAAGCGGGATTGGACAGAGATTCTTAGGGAACAATTTTAGTGCCGAAAGATATCAACATTATTTATAGAAGGGCCTCAGACTTCCATGCAACATGTTCAGCCACAGCCACAACACAATTTCTCATTCTTAGCCACTGTTTTGAATCAGTGACTTAATGGGAAAACATTTCAAGTCCTTACTAAGTACCAAGCAGTAAGTGTTTTGATAATATCATCCACCTCCCTTGAAAGAAGGAACCCCTTGCTACATTTCCCCTACATACCCTACAGCAGATCATCCCACTCTTTGCTTTTCCCTTATTTCATTTGTTTCAACTTTCTTCCAAGTCTTATTCAAGCTCTAAAGAGTCAGCCTTAAATTAGTTCAGTTTACTTTCTGTCATCCTAAGTGAAAAGGGATCAGTAATTGAAGGGGTTTGTTTTTTTGCTTGAAATGTTATTCAGATTATGTTTTAAAGCCCTTTTCCATTTTTGTGTCATTACTCAATAAGAATCCATTTGCTTAAATAAGCACAGACCTTGAAATATCTTAAATAACTCAAGGTTGAATGACACTGAACTTCTGGAGTGATACTTAATTGTTTTTTGCTTAGCTTATTAACCAACCAGCTTCATAACTCTATTTCTTTTCATGGTGCCTTCATTAAGAATGTCTTTTCTTATTGTTTTAATGCCACATTTATACAGACATGAAAAAATAATCTACATTTGGGGAAAACTGGGTAACCTTTTTCTTTTAGAAACTTTCAAAGGTGCTTGATATAATACTATATAGGGAAGAAATTTGATTTTCACCCTTGTAGCTGGTGGCACAGTGAATAGAATGCTGGGCCTGGAATCAGGAAGACCTGAGTTCAAATTCAGCCTCAGATACTTACTAGCTTTATGACTGGGCAATTCACTTAATGTCTTTTTGCCTCAGCTTCCTCAATTAGGATAATAGCACATCTCTTCCAGAGTTGCTGAGGATCAAATGGGATATTTGTAAAAAGTTCTTAGCACAGTGCATGGCACATAATAAGCACTATATAAGGGACTATACAAGTCCCTTCCTTCCCCCTACAACTGCTGAAGAAAAAGTTTCGTATAGGAGAAAATGGTGAGGAATGAGGGGGAAAATGAACTACTCCAATGCCATCCTCTATCCCTCACCTTATATTTGACATAACTGTGCAAAAAATGTTATTCCGAAAATTACATTGGCATCTACTATATATGCTTAACTAATGAACTTTACCCCCCAGAAGAACTAAGAACAAGAGAAATTGAGATATTCAGAAATTGGGAAAATGGGAGGGCAGTCATTGAGGAAAATAAGAAATTAAACCAGCTCTCTCCAGTTCTGAAATAAATGCTAGAAACCCTAGATTAGAATTTTGAATTAAAACTCCACCATAATTTTTGGTATCAGATAGGATCTATGTCCCTGCCTATATGTCCTGTGTCCTAGAAGTTATAAATTATATAATTTTAACTTGTAATATAAAGTGAATCCTATGGGCTCATAGTTAGAGAAGTAAACTAGCAGGGATCTTGGAGTCCAACCCTCTCATTTTATTGATAAGGACTCTGGGGGCAGCTAGGTGGCACAGTAGATAGAGCACTGGCTCTGGAGTCAGGAGTAACTGAGTTCAAATCCAGCCTCAGACACTTAACACTAGCTGTGTGACCCTGGGCAAGTCACTTAACCCCAATTGCCTCACTTAAAAAAAAAGTAAAAATAAAAAAGATAAGGACTCTGAAGCCTAGGAAGGTTACATAACTGTCTCTGGCACAGGTAACGAGTAGCAGAGACCAGACTTAAATCCAGACACTTTAACTCTAGAGCTACTCTTTTTTACACTACCATTCTGCCTCCTTGGAATGGAATATACAAGAATGTGCTGGCATGTACAAACATTCCTAAACATCAAACATTAAAAAAGTCATACTTTTTCTTTATATAATAGCAGGAGGACTGCCTAATTGGTTTGTACTAGGACTCTACTTCCATTTGCTTAGGGGGAGTTTTGGGGAAAGAGCTGGATTTCCAAAACTGTTTTGAATAATAGCAGGAAGGAAGTCTGAACTGAATGTAGAAGGATATTCCAATTATAGGATTTAGGTTGAAAGAGAACACAGAACTGGAACTAGTAGTACTAGGTAAGGTTGGCAGTATCCCAGGGTGCAACATGTACAAGAAATGCTTTTATATATATATATATATTTTTTTTTTAATCTACATTTTTAATGCCAAGAAATGGCATTTGGACTACTCTACATGATACATCAGTGTTTTTATGATAAATCAAGTCACATGTGTTTCAGTGAAGGTTAAAAGTGTCCAGTGGATAGTAATATGAGGGACTAAATACATATATAACATATCTCTCAGTGCCTAGTGTGAGCAAATGTTTTGCCTTTCGGAGGCAGGAGAATGGTGATCTGATGAGCGTGAATGGTGAATAGATTAACTTGAGTGGAAAAAAGGAGATGCCCAGGAGAGTAAGGGTGGAAAAGAGAGGGTAGAAATTGCATTAGGCTTAGCAAAGGCCTGAGAAACTGAAACTGAAAAGCTTATTCCTGTGGAATATAATATACTATGAAATCACTATAGAATCTAATGGAAGAAAAAGTGAAAAGGAAAGAGAAACTTAATTTATTGTAATTTTGAATTCTTGTGCTGTTCTAATCTCTGTTCCACACTTGCTTTTATTATAACACAGCCCCTGTCCTTGACAAGTTTATAGCATAAAGAAGCATAGACATCTGTTACGTACACAGACCATACAGCAAACCCAAAGAAATACATACACTTAGATAAGCATTATTTAAGGTTTTAAGTATTTTTAGACTTGTTTGTGTAGACTTTAATCTTAAATTCTCATTGACTAAAGTAATTGCTATGGAGAAGGAAGAATATTATACTGATATTTGTGGAAATTGAGATACTTAATTTTATTCGATGCCCTTGTTCCAGATATTCAACTAGAATTTCAGAGTTGGCATTTAGATTCATATTTCACCAAGCTGAGCTGTGTTCATTTTTAATGTGGTAACACATATCAGAATAGAGAGAGAAGGGGCTTAATACTGATTGACATTTGGGATGAGGGTCAAAGAGGTGGATTTTAAATGAGTCTTAGAATAGATATGGTACATTTGTCCAAACAAAACTATTGAAATAGCTGACCTGACTTACACTGGATTCTTAATACCATCTGATTGCAGTTCCTTCAGAATTTCTTCAAGTGAAATGTAATTTATGGAACTCACTGATAAGACCTCTTATATAAAAAAGTCTTATATTGCTTTTAGATACACTGTGAAAAAAGGTCATGATGCCCTAGAATTTACTGGTTACCTTTGTGCTTTCCCTGTAGCTAATAAGTAGCAGCAGTATAGTAAAGATGCAATATTAAATGACAGTAATAGGAGGATTTTCTGTGGTCAGATTTGTGATGTGTGCTTAGCTCAGTGAACATCGAAATAGAAAGTATGGTGGAAAGAAGTCATTAAGATTTGTTCTATTTCTTTGGAATTTTGTAGGTGATTGAAGAACATTTTATCTCTACATTCTGCTCTGTTTCTTTAGAAGCAAGAAAAAAATTGTTCTTCAGTTATATGTTAAAGATCAAACTAATTAATATTCATAGGCTGCCTACTTTTTCAGTATTGAGAGTTTTCCTAATAAAAAAGGCTATGGATGAATGTTTATTCTTAATTTCCAAGGCATCAAGGTAAAATAATACAGGTGTAAGTTGTCAGCTTAACGGTGACATTTGGGATACCAAAATAAATCCTCAAACAATCAATTTGCTATCACTTAGAACAGCATAAGATACTACACAGAAACCATGACTTTGTGAAGAGCAATTGTTTCTGACCAATTTAATTTCCTCCTATGATAGAGTGGCAGTCTTTGTAGACAAGGGGGCAAGCAATAGATACAATCTATCTTGATTTCAGCATGGACTGTGATTCTGCCTCATTCATGTATTGTTTTCATTGACAGTCTGGAAAAATATAATCTTGTCCAGTCCATGGTTTTTCCATGGGGAAGAGCATGTTTGAGTGAAAGGAGTAATTGGACAACTGTCCTAAAGCTTAATTCTAGTTCTGACTTTGCTATTTGTTAGTTATGTGGCCTTAGGAAAAAAAAATCCCAACTCATCTGAGCCTTAGCTTCCTCACTTATGTAATAGTGATGACAGTACTTCATTTTATTTATCTCAGAGAGTGGTTGTGAGGGTATGACATGATGTATGTAAACATGCTTTGTAAATGAAAATATTATATGAACATAAAGTGTCTAATATTATTAATAGCAATATGCTACTGTAGACTTTTTTTTTTAATGAGGCAATTGGGATTAAGTGAGTTGCCCAGGGTCACACAGCTAGTAAGTGTTAAGTGTCTGAGGCCAGATTTGAACTCAGGTACTCCTGACTCCAGGGCTGGTGCTCTATCCACTGCGCAACCTAGCTGCCCCTGTAGACTTTTAATATAGTTGTTATTATTATTCCTATTTATTTATTTGAGGAGGAGCTCATCATAGAATCTCAAAGTTGGAAGGAACCTCAAGGACCCAATTCCTATCTTACCTGTACTAGAATAGGAGTCCTCTTTATCTCCCTCAACCCATAGTTTGAATAAGTGGTCATCTAGCTTCTACTTGAGGACCTGCTATGTCCTAAGGTATCCCATTTCACTTAAAGATAACTCTAATAACTGGGATGTTTTTCTTTCCATAGAGCAGACATTTCCCTCTGCAACTCCAACCCATTATTCCTAACTCTATTCTCCTGCCATATGACATCCTTTTAAATACTTGCAGATGGCTATGATGTTCCCCATAAGACTTCAGTCATTTAGGCTAAATACCCCTACTTCCTTCAGTTTGTTCATATGTCGCATAGTCTTCCATTATCACTTCACTTTTTTGGTTGCTTTTCTCTGGATTTGTTTCAGCTTTTACTGCTTTTCCTTAAATATAGTGCCCAGAACCGAACATGAGGTCTCATTAAGGTAGAGTGGGATAGAAATACCACCTCTATCATTCTTTTTTTTTTTTTTTTTTGGTGAGGCAATTGGGGTTAAGTGAGTTGCCCAGGGTCACACAGCTAGTAAGTGTTAAGTGTCTGAGGCTGGATTTGAACTCAGGTACTCCTGACTCCAGGGCCAGTGCTCTATCCACTGCGCCACCTAGCTGCCCCCATGTCTATCATTCTAATACTGTTCCTCTAAAGGTAGTGCAGGTTGTGTTACCTTTTTTCCTTTAGAAATGACTATAAATAATATTAAACATGAGGAAAAGCAATTAAACGTACTTGTCCATTATTTATACTTAAGTGAATATTATTTCATAATTTTTTCCCATCTTTCTTCATAGTCCTATTTATTAAACTGGAAATTGATTTAGACCCATTTCACAACCTCTCAGTTAATTCCAGAGAGACTTAAAAATTAAAAGAAAAACTATTTAAAAAAAAACTGTGGAAGAAAATGGAATAATGTATTTCTATCAATTATGAAAGAGAGACAACAAAGAGAAGGAATCATTAGGCACAAAATAGACGAACTTGATTACATTAAAATAAATGATTTCTGTATGATAAAAACAATATAATCAAAAGAAAAGGCAAGGTAATAGATGGGAGAAAATATTTAAGGTATGACAGAAAAATTTTATATCTAAAACATGCTATAAAAATTTACATGGGTAACATCGTGGATAAATGATCAAGGGAATAGACAATTTTCAGGAGTATAATGCAAACTCCACTAGAGCAAAGATTCTTTTTAATTTTATTTTTGTAACTTGAGCAGAAAGCACAGTACCCAACAGATACCTGATACGTACTTAAGGAATACTTATAGACTTGAATTGTAGAGGGGAAACATCTTTTAGTAATCATTTGGGAAAAAATGTTTAGCTTTACTAATAATCAAAGAGATTACAAATTAAAATAATTTTAATATATTATCTCATATTCATCGACATGGCTAAAAAAATCCCAAAGAATGACATTGGTTTTGCCATTGGGGTTGTAGAGAAATATGTATATTCATTCATTGTTGATAGAATTGCAAACTTTAAAAAAATGTGTGGGGCAGCTAGGTGGTTCAGTGGATAAAGCAAAGGCCTTGGATTCAGGAGGACCTGAGTTCAAATCTGGCCTCAGACACTTACTAGCTGTGTGACCCTAGGCAAGTCACTTAACCCTCATTGCCCTGCAAAAATAATTAATAATAAAAAAATGTGTTAAAATTTTTTTCCAGTTAATGAAAGTCAATTTTCTCTGTTTCCCACCTCCCGTATCCCATTTGGGAAAAACAAAAACAAAACCTTTTAACAAAAATGTGTAGTCAGGAGAAAAAAATCCTTCATTGGCCATGTCCAAAAATATAGTTCTCATTCTCCATCTTCATTCCATTCCTCCATTATTACTCTGTCAAGAGGAAGGAACATTAACCTATGATTTTCATATATTCTCTCTCTCTTTTTTTTTTTTTAGTGAGGCAATTGGGGTTAAGTGACTTGCCCAGGGTCACACAGCTAGTAAGTGTTAAGTGTCTGAGGCCGGATTTGAACTCAGGTACTCCTGACTCCAGGGCTGGTGCTCTATCCACTGCGCCATCTAGCTGCCCCCATATATTCTCTTAATGCTAACCTTCCTCAGTGTCTTCAAATGGTCATGGGGGCATAAATCTAGAGCTGGAAGAACCTCAGAGACCATTCAGTCCAACATCTGTATTTTACAGATGAGGAAATTTAGGCCCAGGAAAATGGTTACTTGCCTAAGGTCACTGACACTAGATGTTACTGTTCAGTCATTTCAGTCACATCCTATTCTTTGTGACCCCATTTAGGGTTTTCCTGGCAAAGATACTGTGGAGTGGCTTGCCATTTCCTTCTCTAGCTGATTTTTTTTTTTTTTTTGCGCAGGGCTATGGGGGTTAAGTGACTTGCCCAGGGTCACACAGCTAGTGAGTGTCAAGTGTCTGAGGCCGGATTTGAACTCAGGTACTCCTGAATCCAGGGCCGGTGCTTTATCCACTGCGCCACCTAGCTGCCCCTCTAGCTGATTTTTACAGATGAGGAAACTGAGACAAACAGGGTATAGTGAATTGCCCAGGGTCAGCAGCTAGTAAGTGTGTGATGCCAAATTTGAACTCAGGTCTTCCTAACTCCAGTCCTGGTACTCTATCTGCTGCACCACCTAGCTGCCCAACATACACTGGTAATGTCTTGTTTCTTTAGATGATGCCCCTCTGGTATTATAGTCAGAGTCTCTACTGACCATGCCCTGATGAGCAGTGCAGTCTCAGATGTAATTTAACAAGTACTTATAGTGTATGGTCACAGAATTTCAGTGTCTTCAAAGACCATTTCTGACTAATTCTGTGCCTGGACTCCAGAGTGATGTCTTAACCTATCCTCAGGCAGAGAAGACATCCAGGTTAGAAACATACACGACATGGGGCAGCTAGGTGGCACAGTGGATAAAGCACCGGCCTTGGATTCAGGAGTACCCGCGTTCAAATCCGGCCTCAGACACTTGACACTTACTAGCTGTGTGACCCTGGGCAAGTCACTTAACCCCCATTGCCCTGCCAAAGGAAAAAAAAATAAAGAAACATACATGAGAATGAATACCACATACTGTAGAGCATATTAACAGAGTCTAATATCGAGGAATCTGATACCAAGGCAGTCCAACTACCCTGTTACAACGAAAGCCTTTTTCTTTCTCTTCATCATCTTGCACACAATTATTCTGCTCTAATGAAATAACAAGGAGCTAATTTAGGCAGCTTCAGTTATGATAGAGTGGTCCATTACTATAGGCTATCTGCTGTGGCTGCTGCCTTCCTAATCCCACCATTCAGCTATGTTCTGGATATTGCTTTATGAATTTTGACTTTCAAGGAATTATGTCTTCATCTGACCCGCTTTCTTGGTATGAGTGAGGAATCTCAGATAGCATCCCTCTACATAGCATGTTCCTTGTCCTGCTAGCTTAGCAGCTGCATATCTCTCCCTGGTTCTTGATCCCCCTCCAGTGGCCACTCATAGAACTACCCCTCCACCTCTATGCCATAAGTTTCTTTTTGTGCTGGAAGCAGTTCATTGTTGGGGCCGAGATCTTGCTTGAATTTTATTGTGTGTCATGTATATAAGTTTACTGCTTTTCTGTGCACATTAAGGGAAGAAAATGGTATAAGGTGGGCCTAGCTCTACTAACTGGTAGTAGAGAAATGTAGTTTTGAAATCTTGGATCAAAAGATTAAAACTGGAAAGTCTCTTAGAGATGATCTAGTGCAACCCTCACATTTTACAGTTAAAGAAACTAAGGACTAGAGATAAAATAATTAAACCAAAGTCCCAAAGATAGTAATGACTGAATTAGGGTTTTCCATGAAAATAGGGATTACTTCATTGTAGCCCCTAGTACAGTACCTAGTAAGTACCTAAATGCTTATTGATTGAGTGACATTATTTGATTTGAGATTCTCTGAAAGCTTTTTGGTTTTGCTCTTACAAGGACCTACCTTTCTGTCTCACAAAAGACAACCATGATTCTGGATCTAGGCTGTTTCTATGATACACTTTCTTTCCATTTTTCAATTCCTTCTTCAATGTGCCCTGCTAGCCTCCAATTTTTCCTTGCAGAGCTATAAGTATTTCTAAAGCTCTTACCTATAGACTTCTCTTTGAACTGGCCAGAAATGGTTTCCTTCCAAATCATCTTATTAAGCAGGCTACCTTATGTGTTAATGAGAATATTTCCTAGATCAGGGTTTGTGAAGTGTTTTTGACAGAGTTAGAGGGCTTTTGAAGAACCTCAGAGAAGGGGTACTGCTTACTAACATGTTGGGGTTCCATTCAGAGGCATGGTAGTACCTCCAATTTTTCTCACTCTCTGAACTGCAATGAACTGTCCTGACTACTTCTAGGAATTAGGAATGATTATGTGAGGTATAAAATGTTAAGAGTTGACATAGCCATAACTCTGCCTGACCACAACAGAAGCATGTTTGGATGAGCTTGCTGCTAGTGGTTGGCCAGCAAAACCTACCCCAATAGCAGCATTTTTTCCTAAATGTGCTCTACACCCATATAATTTTGAGGAACCTGACCCAGTCCCACGTCTCAAGGGAGACACAGATGGCCTGAACTATAGGCAAGCAGTTTGATATACCAATAGTTCTGTAGTAAAATGTATATAACCCATCAGGAAGAGTGGGCAGCCCAGCTGGGCCCCAGGGTGTGTACCTCTCGAGTATACACCAATGCTTCTCTTTGCTAAAAGGGGTCATTCTCTGAGAATTTTTCCTGGGATGACTAGTGTTCCATGTTTGTTCATCTTCCACTTCCAATGTAGATGCTTCCATCAGCCATTACTGACCATTTTTACCCTTTGGCCAACATTTCACTCTGACTGCTGATGGGACTTTTGAATTTTCCAAAATCTCAAGGTCATCTGGACATTATCATCTTGGGGTACTCATTCATTTATGACCAGGAAAGAACTACTTCTACTGCCACCACCACCACTAATATTGCCACCATTTGCCACCACTCTCACCACTATTACTACCACCACCAACTGACATTTATATAGCACTTACTATGTGCCAGACCTGCTATGTGCTAGGCACTTTATAATTACCTTATTTGATCCTTACAACAATCCTGGGAGGGAGGTACTATTATTATCCTCATTTTTACAAATGAGGAAACTGAGGCAAAGAGGTAAAGTGACTTGCCTGGGGTGATCTAGCTAGTAAGGATATAAGGCCAGCTTTGAACTTAGGTCTTTATGACTCCAGACCTGGCACTGTACCACCCCACTTCAAAGAAACAGAGATGGCTATGTGTTCAAAGCTGACATTGCCAGGTAGGGTAATGGGGCTGGCTGCCTCTTTCATATACTTGGATCTCACTAGGCAATTCAAGGACTTTCCTCATTTGATGCGCAGAAGGAAAGAGAAATAGGGGAGGAACAAAGGGCTTTTATGTATCTGTAGGGTTCTAGCTTAGCAACCCCTGAATCTTCAGTTCTTCCACCAGACTTTTTGTCATTGCATAGTAGATCTCCTCAGTCATGGAAGGCAAACAACGTGCTTCCCAAAGTGGATTATAACCAAGCAGGGAATTTGCTTGTATACACTGTATGATCCATGAGGAAGAGAAAGTCCAAAGATGTTCCCTCCATTACATGTACAGCTGGGTTTAAGGGGAAAAGTGTGCTTAGCTCATGGTGATGGCCATACCTGTAGAATGGTCATTTCCCTCCGCAGTTCTACCCAAGTTTCAATATATAACCTTTGCAATACACTTCCCAGACTAATATACATTTTATACTCTGACTTGAGTGGATTCCATGATGACAGAAATTTCATTGACACCAATATGATTGCTTGCTTAAGAACAAATTTCCATTTGTCCTAAGGAATTCCCATGGTGGTAGAGGCCATTGTGAACTGAATGAGGATTAATCTCTAGCTTCATCATTATGAGGCCTAAATGCTGGTCATTGTAACCTATATTCTGTTCTTTTCCTCGCTATTGCTAGAACTGCCTCAGATAATGTTCTTAAGTGTGCATAAACCTGCAGAGCCAAGGGTTAGACTTTCTTATAGTCAGACTCCTGCCATGATTGATATATCTAGCTTTAAACATATTTCTCAAACATATGTCTCTCTTGACCCCATTGATATAGAGGTCGCTCAGAGCTCTTCAACCATATGAGGAATAAAGAGGACTTGACCCCTGGAGTTAATACCTGGAGCTTGCAGGGAGCCTCAAAAACTTACACACAAAATAAAACTGGTTCCCAGTGCTATCAGGAGCATGTGAGCCATACTTAGCCCTCAACCCCATCTGAACTTGCTACTGGTTATATGTGCCAATAATATAATTGCTTTAACATGTTCAGAAACAGTGAGGCTGGTTTGATAATCACCTGCAGTGATGAGTTTCTTGTATTGTCGCGTACCTTTATAAATGTCTAACCTGAAACACTTCCCCCGAGTACTACTGGTATTATTTGAACATCCATATTTGCTGTCAATATGAACTATTCTCTTCCACTGAAACAGGGGCCATGTCTAATCATCAGACTCAAAATTGTTTCTGCATGTTTGAGCTGACTGTTACAGGTGTTGGAGTTGGGTAGTATCACGGGGTGATCCACTTAGACATTGCTCACTCTTTCCAGTACTTCTAGGAATTAGCTAGTGAGACTAAGATGATCTAGCTAGCTTTTGATAGTCTTGGGGACATTTTCTTTCACCTGCTTTCTATCAGCAGTACCTCCAGTCACCTAGAAACATATCTAGCACTTAATAGCCAGGTTGCTGTCTATCTTGGCTGTCCCCAAAATGTAAGGATCCTCTCCTCTCCTCCCCTCTTTATTCTGAATTTGATGAACCCCGAAAATAGGACATTTCTGTATACAAAATAGAATAGAAAAAGATTATATGTGGAACCACTAATTTTTATGATACAGCTTGTGGGGTATTTTAAAGTATATAATGAATTAAATGTTACTTTTGTTACTTTCAAAGCTGTCCTGCTTGTCTGTTTCCTTTTGTTCTCTCTTTTGTTCATTTGAAATTTTTTTTTCTTAAAAATAAATTAAGTGGGGGGCAGCTAGGTGGTGCAGTGGATAAAACACCAGCCCTGGATTCAGGAGTACCTGAGTTCAAATCTGGCCTCAGACACTTGACACTTACTAGCTGTGTGACCCTGGGAAAGTCACTTAATCCCCATTGCCCCGCCAAAAAAAAAAATTTAATTAATTAATTAATTAAGTGAAATTCCCCAATGACCTTCTTTCTTTTCTCTTCCTTATGCCTTTTACACATCTGAGGCAAAGGCTTTGCCATCTCCAACCCTAGTCATATAACTATGTTATCAGTCTTGAATTCTACCAATTCTGAATCTGCTAGACCTACTCAGATTGTTTGCCTTTTACATGAAGCTGGACATCTGTGAGGCATACAACTTGGCCTTTGTTCAGGAGGGAAATGAGTGGAAGATAGCATTCTGAACCAGATATGGCTACTTTTAAATATTCCACTATGCATTTTGGACACTGTAATGCCCTGGCTGCTTTCCAGTGTTTTATGAGCATGATGTTCCAAGACTTGTTGGACAGAAGCATCATTATTATGTGGTTGGATGATATATATTCTTATGACTCAGGACAACACAGTGCCCTCATCCAGATGGTCCTGGCCTGCTTCCAGTAATACCAGCTCTTTGCTAAACCTGAGGAACGTGGATTTGACCAGTTCTTGGACTATGTGATCTACCCACAAAATTTTGGGAGAGAACCTTGCAAAGTTAGGATAGTTCTGCATTGTCTAAAAGCACACCAACTGACGCCAAAGATTTCCAGCAATTCTTCAGGTGTACAGAGCATTTTGGAATCATCATTTCTCACATTTTTATTTTGAATATCTCTTTCATCAGTTTATTTCTTTAAAAGAACCAGGTATTTTAGTGTGTCTCTAAGGTCTAGACTGTTTTTAAGGAATTGAAGTGCCAGTTTACTTACACCCCATCCCAGCATACTTAGAGTTCAAGAAGTTTTTGTGTAGGCATACACCTCAGATCTTGGAGATGGGGCATCTTAACTCAGTTAAGTACTGATGCAGTCATTCTTCAGCCTTGTACAAACTTCTCATTCAAAATTAACTCCCCCTCAAGCAGAACTACTTGATGCAACCATCTTTGATAGCTGTTGTCCTATATTTGTTTCTTTTCTTAAGAAACCTATTAGATGTCTCCACTTCTTGTCCTCTCAATCTTTTCTAAACTCTATGCATTCTGGCTTTCAGCCTAATCATTTAACTAAAACTACTCTCCAAAATTACCATTGATCTCTTAATTGCCAAGTCTAACGACCATTTCTCATCATTCTTCTTGACTTTTCTTCATTTAAAAAAAAATTTTTTTTAGTGAGGCAATTGGGGTTAAGTGACTTGCCCAGGGTCACACAGCTAGTAAGTGTTAAGTGTCTGAGGACGGATTTGAACTCAGGTACTCCTGACTCTAGGGCCGGTGCTCTATCCACTGCGCCACCTAGCCGCCCCCTTTTCTTCATTTTTTGACACTATTGATCACCTCTTCCTCCTGGATGCTCTCTCCTATGTAGTGGTTTTTGTTTTTTGGGTTTTTTTTTTTAATATGGCTTCTTTTCTAGTTTTCCTTCTGTCTGGATGATTGCTCCTTTAGATTCCATTGCTAGTTTTTTACTGACTAGGGGTGTATCCCAGGGCTCTGTCTTTTTATTCTGTGCTATCTTGGTGATCTCATCAGCTCCCAGGAGTTCAGTTTATCACCTTTATGCAGATGATTGCCAGAATTGTATATTCAACCAATTCTCTTTCCTGAGCCTCAACCCTTCCTCACCAGCTGCTTCTTGGATATCTTGAATTGGATGCCCCATAGACATTTCAAACTCAATGTACCCAAAACAGTGCTCGTTATATTTTCCCCTTCTCTCTTCTGAATTTATTTCTTTATTACTGTAAAGGGCACTATCATTCTCCAGGTCAGGCAGGTTCAACTTTTCATTCACATTTACCCCACATATCTAATCTTGTGCAAATTTTTGTCTTTTTTTGGGGGGTGGGCAATGAGGGTTAAGTGACTTGCCCAGGCTCACACAGCTAATAAGTGTCAAGTGTCTGAGGCCAGATTTGAACTCAGGTACTCCTGAATCCAGGGCTGGTGCTTTATCCACTGCACCACTTAGCTGCCCCCAATTTTTATCATTTTTTACCTTCATAAAATATCTTGTATATGTCTCCTTTTTCCCTACTCACCCAACTAACCCATTTTTACAGACCCTCATCACCTGACACCTGAACTATTGCAAAAACCTTCTGATTGATATCTGTCATGGGGTGCAGAGCACCCCAGAAGTTCTCTGGGGCACATCAAGGAATCTTCTCCTTGAGAAACTAAACCAGAGGACAGATACCCTAGAGAGATAAGCGGAACCAGTTTGGACTGAGCTAGCTTTGGGACCTCCCACCCTCCATTCTGGTCTCCCTTATCCCTGGGGAGATAAATTTGGGTGTGGCTACGGCCTTTGTGTCCTGAAGAGAGAGCCACCCCTCACAGAATTCCTCTAGTCACTACCAGTGGGGGATGGTCCTCCACTCCTCACCCAATTCCCCCAGCTACCACCAGTGGGGGATGGTCCTCCCTCACTAAAGGAACTTTCCACAAGCAGATGGTCCACCCCCATCAGCCCCTATAAAAGTACCTGCCATTCTCTTGCTCGAGGAGATTGGTACCTCTGAGCCACGTGCTTTGTGCCTATCTCCCCATGAGAAGTCCAAGGAGTTCTTTCATGGTTTCCCTTCCCTCCCCCCTTCCCTTCCCTTGCCCCTAAATAAACTACCACCTTATTCTAACTGCTTTTGTGTTCAACAGGGTGTAATTCTGTAAAGAGGAATTCCTAAGAACCCCAACCTCTAACCCAACCCCGTACCCCATTACATATCCTTACTTCAAGTATCTGCCCATTCTAATCTATCCTCCACTCAGCTGCCAGAATGATTTTCTTAAAGTGTTACCATGTCAGGGGGCAGTTAGATGGTGCAGTGGATAAAGCACCAGTCCTGGATTCAGGAGGACTTTAGTTCAAATCCAGCCTCAGACACTTGACACTTATCAGCTGTGTGACCCTGGGCAAGTCACTTAACCCTCATTGCCCCCCTGCCCCCAAAAAGCCTGACCACGTCATCCCCCTCCTTAATTAACTCCAATAGTAGCTCCCTATTACTCTCTCGTGGCATTTGGAACCCTTCACAGCTTGGCTTCTTCCTATATTCCCAGTCTTCCTGTGCTTTACTTCCTTCCATACTCTGTGATATAGCTGTACTGGCTTCCTTGCTGTTCTTCACACAGGACACTTCATCTCCCAACTCCATGCATTCCATGACTGGAATGTTCTCCCTCCTTTCCTCAGCCTCCTAGCTTTTCTGACTTTCTTCTTCAAGATTCAGCTCAGATATTACCTTTTGTGGGATACCTTTTCTGCCCCATCCCCATTATTACCTTTTACCACTACTAGCCATTTCTTTCTAAGATTGCTTCCCACTTACATCATATAAATTATGTATGCATATGGTTACTTGCATATTGTCCACTCCATTAGAATGCGAACTACTTGAGGGTGGGGACCATGTTTTTGTCTTTCTTTGTATCCCTAACACTTAGCAGAGTGCCTGGCATAGTGTAAGTGCTTAACAAATACTTATTGTTGAGGCTTTGCGATATTATACGAAGTGACTTCCCCCTACCTAGCAGTAGATTCTAACTGGAAAACTGAATCATTGGTCCAATTCCTGTTACTTGATACTTCAGCCCTGTATGCTACAGTAAGTGGCTGCATTCCACATTCAGGATACACTTGGGTTTTTAGTGATCTCTATTCTACCCTATATATCCTTACTCTGCCCTCTTTTTATAACTATGATTACCAAAGAGAAGATGAATATCTATGTTGGAGTATATTAAACCATAGCTTCTAATGTAGACAGAACTAGTATCTCATAAATTGGGAAGGAGATGGCCCCAAAGGTTATATATAAGAACCAGTTTCCCACATACATGCCTCATAATGCATTGCAGATTTCTACCAGCCTAGGCTTCTTTTTGCCTCTGGAGATGTCCCAAAGGGAAAGGATAGTGTCAGAACCCTCCAGTTATGCTGGTGAAAAGGGCTTTTAAAATATCCTTTCACAAGCCAGTGGGCTTCTTATGCTATTTCACAAAAGCAGTCAATTCAGCCCTTATTGAAGTCATTATCTATTACTGCTTACTCTGCTGTACTCCCTGTTATAAGATGCTGGTTTGCCACCTCTCTTGCCCTTCACCTGATCTGGACTCTTTCTGGTTTTGTCAACTCTCAGCTGACTTTTGACCCCTTTGGTAAATGGATCTGATCTTGGCTTTCATGTCAGACTTCCTGATCCTGTGACTAATGAGCATTCCCTTGTATGGCTCTTATCCCTTCCCTACTCCTTCCTTCACCTAGGCATCTTAGTGTGGTCATTCCTGTCCTCTTCCTCTGAATCACATTCCTGTGATGTCTTCTGTCTTCTAGGAAGTATGTCTTGCCCTGGATTACTTTCCTAACTTGAGCAAGTGACTCTAGTCATTTTCCATCCTAGTGGTTTAGTCATGTAATTTGATGTTGTGCACCTGTCCCTGGCTTTCAACTGCCCTCCAGTGGCCACTTGTAGAATCAATCAATCTCTCTCTCTCCCCCCATACATACAGCATAAATACATACATACAAAATAGTGATATTTATTCTACCCTATATATCCTTTTTTGTTTGTGTTGTTTTGTTTGTGGGGCAATGAGGGTTAAGTGACTTGCCCAGGGTCACACAGCTAGTGTCAAGTGTCTCAGGCCAGATTTGAACTCAGGTCCTCCTGAATCCAGGGCTGGTGCTCTATCCACTGTGCCACCTAGCTGCCCTACCCTATATGTCCTTGCTCTACCCTCCTTTTATCCCCATGATTACCCTCAAACCTGGTCCAAAGGGAAGATTGCTATCATTGTTGGGTATATTGAGAGGGTTGGACTAGATTACTTTTAAGGTACCTTCCAACTCTAGTTCTATGACCCTATGACTTCTAATCTCCAAAAGTACTTTTGTATCAAAGTCATAAAGCACTAAACAGAGCTACTGTATAAGGTTATGGAGGTTTCCTTACTGGAGATCTTTAAGAAGATAATAGATTTTCCTAATGGTATAAATATTTACCTACAAAGAAGCTTAAAAGACCAGACTAGATGTGGCTATGTGGTCCCCATTCATCTCCCTTCTTCTATGAAAATGTCAAGAGGATTGAACTGTGTAAAATATGGTCTTAGCACCTCTGTCATTGCCTTAAGCTGAAACAATATTTGCCTGCCATCCTGTCTCCTTATTCTCTCTCTGATCAGTCCCCATGGACCCAAGGTCAACCATATTCAGTAGGCAGTATGAAAGGGCTGAGAGCAAACTGCATTTGTCCTAGGATTGGAGTCCCATCTTGCCACACCTTGCTGCCTTTCCATCTGTTTATCTTTTTTTGGGGGGGAGGGCAATGGGGATTAAGTGACTTGCCCAGGGTCACACAGCTAGTAAGTGTCAAGGGTCTGAGGCCGGATTTGAACTTAGGTACTCCTGAATCCAGGGCCAGTGCTTTATCCACTGCACCACCTAGCTGCCCCCTATTTCTGTCTTAATTGACCTTGGAATTGATAACTTGACTACCTGGACTTGAAGTATGTTCTTAGACTCTTCCTAGTTTGCTGGATTTGGGGGATTTAGTCCTTCATGATTAGACTTAAGCTATGACTGTCTGAAGCATGACATGACATTTTGGAGGTATTGTAATTTAACTTTGGGGCAAACATTTTTTTTTAATAACAATGTTAAATTTGCAGGTAGGTGGTGAAATGAATAGAGCACTAGACTTGGAATAGGGAAGATTCATCTTCCTCAGTTCAAATCCAGCTTCAGATACTTACTAGCTGTGTGACCATGGGCAAGTCACTTTACCCTGTTTACCTTAGTTCCTCATCTGTAAAATGAACTGGAGAAGGAAATGATAAATCATTCTAGTATCTTTGCCAAGAAAGTCCTAAAATGGGGTCATGAAGAATTGGACATGACTGAAGCAACAACAGCAACAAAAGCGTCAAATTTGGTTTTTATACTATAGTCTTCAGTACTGCTTGAAATTTAATAAAATGTCAATAAAAAAGAAAGTACCTCAGATTAATACTATTTTCTGAATAGATTGGGTTCTGTAGGTAGGTCCTGGACTTAGTAACCTTCAGCTTTTACCCCAGCAACTCATATCTTGAGTGACCTTCAGTAATTCTCAGTAATTCATTTTTTTTCTGATTGTCAAATGGAAAGAGTAATGCTGTTTACCTCACTCTCTGAGATCTTGTGAAGATTAGTGAGCCATTCCTGAAGATAGGCACCATATAAATCTAAGAAATGATAATGCAAAGGTGCAATATCTTAAAAATAACTCTTAAAGGAAAGGACCTGTATAAATTCACAGTGTTGTCATCCACCAGAATTGCTTCTTGGTATGAAATAGCAGGGTATGTGGGAAGAGCACTCATCTTGAGGTGTCAATAGACCAGAGTTTTAGATCTTGTTTTTTTTTTTTAACTAACCAGCTATGTGACCTTGGACAAGTCAGTTCATGTCTCTTGGCCTTTCTTTGTTCCTCTATAAAATGAGGATGTTAAATGAAATTATACCTAAAGTCCCTTGCAATTCTAAAAATGTCATCATTTAGTGATCTCTAATCTACCCTATATATCCTTACTCTGCCCTCCTTTTATACCTATGATTACTGTCAAAACTGGTCCAAAGAGAGGATGGATGTCTATGTTGGAGTATATAGACCATTGTTTCTAATGTAGATAGAACGAGTATCTCATAGATTGAGAAGGAAATGGCCCTAAAGGTTGTATGTAAGAACCAGTCTCCTACATACATGCCTCATAATTCATTGCAGATTTAAATTTTAAGGATGGTCAAAATCAAAGCTTGGCCATATTATCCATTCCTTATTCGACAAACAATTTGATTTGTGTACATTTTAGAAACGCATCTGTTACATAAAGGAGGATACACATGTGTGGCTAATAGCCAACTCTGTTGATGATGTGATCAACCACATAAGTTTACTTTTAATCTTGACCATAATATGCCCAGTCTTTGTAAAGTGCATATGCACTTTTATGTACTATAGAAATAATGTACAAATGGGATTTTAAAAATCTATTAGAAGTTTAGAATAATTATGTAGTTTTATACAATGTTTTAGGATCATGAGATCATAAATTTAGATCATGGAGGGACCCTAGAAGCTATATATAGTGTAACCTCCCCCCACCCTTACTTTGAAGATGAGGAAACTGAGGGCCAAAGAGGTTAGGAGTGGCTTGTTCAGTGTCACACAAAGTAATTTATAGAGCTAGGATTCAAACCCAGGTTCACTGACTCCCAGTTTCACATTTTCCACTACACTTAATTTACATCCTTTGACAAGTAAAAAATGGCCACTAAAATCAAGAAAGAAAGATTGAAATGTACATCAGATATGAAGAAATTCATCATTTTGTTTCTCTCATAGGAGTTATGTTTCTATCAAACCTATAAACAAAGTTTAAAAGCTGTGCAAAGTATTTATAAAGGTAACATCTTAAATCATATTTATAGCTTTTTGCATAGTAAACTGGTTTGTGCCATTTAATTATTCCTATACAATAATTTTTGGGAGAACATGAACAAGAGTTGCATAAGATGGGCAGGTGTGCATGTGATACAGTCTGCATCATTAAAAAGGACTCCAGAATTGACTCATTTTTGCCTTAAGCTGATCCTGTGATGCTAATCACCTCATGGGATGTGCTAAGGACATCGAATTGAACTGATGGTGGTCCAGGAGAAGAAAAAAAATGGCAGAAAAAAAATGAAGAGAGGATGCATGAAATTCTATCAAGCATAAAAAGCATGTTTAGACAAGAGCGTAGGACAATAATAGTCCTTATAAATTAGTTCAAAAGGTAGAAATACTTATGAGCAATTATATAATCCAAAAGAATACTCTTTTTTGGCAAAGAAAGATTAGAAACATGGCCCCTATCCTGTAGTTTGGGTCCTATGTGGAGATAATGGAAAACCATGATAAAGACTTGAGGAGGGAAGTTTCAGTATTCACTTAGACAAGTTTTCTTTTATATTTTTATTTTATAACAGATAGGAAATTACTTGGATATCTGAGACTTCTCACTCTTAGCAACTTTCATTAGTATTTAAATTTTTCTGTCTGTAAAATCAACTACCCACATTGTCACATACACAACAATCAACTGCAAAATTAATGGTAATCTAGATTGACTTTAACTCTTACTCCTGTCCCTAATGAAAAGTTTTTCACATGATATGGCATAGAGATAAACCACTTTAAGCAAAGATACATGTGTATGTGAGAGAATGGGGGACATTGTTTTTGTAAATGACTTTAGAGTACTGTTGTATTCTGGATAGTCTTTCAAGTTTCATTTTTTGGGTTTAATAATGTTTTGTCCAGGACAAGAAGAGCCAGACATCTGTTCCATCCCTCAATTTTTTCTTCTCGTTCTCCCTCTTAAAGCTGCATGAAGAAACCAACAACTCTACATTCCTAATCCAAGGAAGGTCAGATAGAGAAGAGAGGAATTAGGAAGGAGGTATCTGGGTGGAGTTAGAAGAGAGAACACTTACTAGCTCTCACCCTACCTTCTACCTTCAATCACTTGTAAGCAATTGACTGCTCCTTTAACCCTTTGCCTTCCCTGGTAAAGACTAAATTCTAATAGAGCAGGTCTTCTGGTAATATGTTTGATTCAAGGGAAAAAAAGTATGTGTATGTGGGGGCAGGGAGTGGAGACGTGCATTATGCAGAGAAACATTTTGCTTAAAATTTGTGTCTCTACAAAATATGATATATGGTTAAAGAAACATGTTTGGAAAATTACTGTGTGTGGAACTGTACGTCGACCAGTGAAGAGGAAGTTAATATAGTGTAGGTGAGAGATAATCAGAATCTGAAAAGTGGTTCTTTACGTAATCATTATCTAGAAGCTTCTGTACTTTCCTTTTGTCCTTGTCTTTCTCCCAGACTCAATGTGTACTTACCTCACCCTTTTCCTGACAGATACTCAGTTTTTGCTCTGTCTGAGATTCTCCAAACAAATTATCTTTTTCTTATTTTGTATGTATTACCTATATATGTACATATTATCTCCTTTCATCTGAAGATCAGGGATATTTTACTTTTAAAAAATTTTTGATACTTACCACAGTGGCTGGCTCATATTAGGTACTTAATTAATGTTTCCTGATTGATAATAGTAATAACTAACACAGTATATTAAGATTTGCAAATCACTTTATATGTATTATCTCATTTTACACATATTATAATAGATAATATGCTAACAAAAATGTGCTTCCAATGATGCAATATGATTGCATATTTTGGAACACCAAAGAATCAGTTATGGGTGATCTGGGGGTAATGTAAAGGCAAATACATGATAAGGAGACTTAGGTGGAATGGATTCTGCACTACCAGAGGGAATGACCATAACAAAGAAATTAAAATCTGACCCATTGAAGACCTGAAGTAATGATAATACCTAGCACTATAAGTAAGGTTTACAAAGTGCCTTACAAATGGTATCTCATTTTATCTTCACAACCCTGGGAGGTAGGGGCTTTTATTGTACTCATTTTACAGATGAAGAAACTGAGGCAGACAGAGGTTAAGTGACTTGCCCAGAATCCTACAGTTAAGCAAGAGTCTGAGGCCAGGTTTGAACTCAAATCTTATTGACTTTAGATTTAGCACTATGTCATGTAGATGGAAAAGATAAATACCTTAGTTTATTTTTTTTAACTTCAGATAATTTGTGTATTTTGAACCAAAATTCCTACTTTAATAGAAATTTAGCAGAATTTTGGAAATTCATCTTTGACATCCTTCTGTACCATGCTGCATTGACAAATTCAAGGGTTTTTGAGGTAGTAGAGCTATTTACCCCTTACGTACTTGCCTCCTCAAATAATTATTCTATTGATGAAGGGCTGCCTTTAATTTTTCTTTGCCAAAGTAAGGAGAATTTTCACAAATAAAACTGGAAAGCAGAAAGAATTGCTGGAAAACTCTGTATCTGAAATATATATATTTACATATATATATATATATATATTCCTTGTATTTTAACTAAAAGGCCATAAGCTACTCAGCAGATGCATGCTTCTGTTACTACAATTGCCTCTCTTGTTCTGTAGCCCTTGTGTTCCCTTCTAATGTGCTGTTAGCTGGGAAGGATTACCCAGTTTGTTAGAATTGTACTTAAAAAGAAGAGTAAAAAGTCTCTGAGTAAGCAACTAGGGGACTCTCCTATGAGTCAAGTTCATGAACTTTAGGGACTTCATGACATTAATTTTATCTGCTCAAAGACTTTTTTGCTGCCAGTTCTTCATTACAATTCAGAGCGTTGAGGTTATCCAATAAGTGACACCAGATAAATGAGGTGGGGAAAGCAAACTGGTTTAATGAACAAAAGAAATCAATGGATTTGGAACCAGCTCTTCCATTCACTGCCTGGGTTCCCTTGGATATATAATTTAATCCCTGGGTCTCAGTTTCTCCATCTGTACAATGACTTGGTAAGACTAGATGATTGCTAAGGTATCCTTTCTAACTCTAAATTTGATGATCCCATGAAAGAAGAGACAAGAATAGCCTTTAATATGAATAGTGTGTATGTATGTATATATACATATGCACACATAAAAACATGTACACATTTATATTATATATATATTTATTTATACTATGCTCTTTGAGAGCAGTATATTAATCCAAATATATGTGAGACATGTAATATGAGATATATACACATAGATAATATATATATATATACACACACACATACCTATGTAACATATCTGGATTAATATACTGCTTTCAGAGAGCTTAGTTTAAAGACATAAAAAGTAACATTCATGAAAAAGAAAGTGCAATTACGTGCACTATGTGGTAATGACTACAAAGACAATAGAATTTTGGAGGAGAAATGAGGAAACATGCCTCCTACCTCCTGACAAAGAGGTGATGGACTCAAGGTGCAAAATGAGACATAATTTTTTGACATGGCTAACGTGTGGGTTTATTTTGATTGAATATGTTTATTTTTTACAAGGGTTTTGTTTTTCCCCCCAATGGGGAAATATGTGGGAAAGGGAGGCAGTGATAGTAATGCCAAAGAGAAAAGAAAAGGAGAGTCACTGTAGCATTTAAAAGAAAATACATAGAAGAGTGAACAGAAGGAAGCACAGACAAGCAGGATAGTTTTGAAAGTAGTTTGTTTAATTTATTATATCCTTAAAAGCAAGCTGAACGTAAGTTTTTCAGTTTCATCTTTAATCCTCTCTTTCTATTGTATTTTGCACGTGGAAATGCTCATTTTGGGAAAGGTTATGTGCAGAATAAAAAAATTTTTTCAAAAGACATAATTAGGTTGGAGTTGGAAAAGTACAAAGTTATATACTTTTTGATACTTAAATCAATTTTAGGATGAAATATATTCTCTTTTTAAAAGAAAATAAACCTTGTCATTTTCCAACAGATGACTTCCAAAGGTTAATGTTGAAACGTTGCTTACTAAATAAATTTATAGTTAAAATGCAGAGGTCTTTTGATGGAATGAAATCATTAAATCAAAACAGACAAGATAAATAACTGGCTTTCAATCAAACATTGGGAGAAATGTGTGATTTCTATGCTTTAAATCAGGGATTTTAAAACGTGGGGTTCATAAAGTAACGACTCAGTATTCTATTAGAATTCCAATTTTCCCTTTGTATGTAATTGTATATGTAAAAGTATTTTAATAGAACCAGGTTTAAATACAATTAGATAAATGCTATAAACTTAATATAATTTGAAGTTGAGACTGCTGCCCCATATCATGCTTTAGATTTGGGTTTTTTCCCCTCTTCCTTTAAGAAGAAATTCCATTGAAGTTGTACTCTGCTTCCTTATGCTGGCACAGAGGTAATCCTGTATTCTGAAAGGCTATGTAACAATGGAGGGCACACTCTGGTAGATGATAAATGGAAAGAGCACTGGCTCTGGAATCAGAGAACCTGGGTTCAAATCCAACTTCCAATACTAAGTATTTGTGTGACATTGGGCAAGTCCACCCATACCACAAGGTTTCCTTATCTATGAAATGAAGGGATTACATAAAACGGCCTCTGATGTGTGATCCTTTGGTTCTGTGATGCTCTGTGAGAACCCAGCAAGCAGGAAAACCCTTCAAGTCTGTCTCAACAATAGATGGCGTGTTTGTTATCCAAGGACCAACCTAGCTGAATTTGTCAAGGTTCACCACCAGAAGGTTAGCTATCAGCTGACACATTTTTTCCCCTATGCTGAAGCATAGAGGGGATGCAGGCTATGTTGGTAGAGAGAGTGGAGTACTCATTCATCGGAAATCACTGATGCTTAAAGTATATCTGTGAAGGAATTTTGCATCTTTTCATTTTTCTGTATGTGACTTGAATAATTCTTCCAGAAACTGAGAAGGCACATGTCAAAAAGCAGCACCTAAACTGTTAGAAAAGTAAAAATATTTTAAGCCAACCCGACTTGAACTGATGAGCTATAAAAAAAAAATACGTCCAGTTATGTTCATCTTTGCTATCATTGCATTGGAAATGTTTCAGTAAAGCAAGAAGGAAAAACTTCTCTGATCTCTGTTGCTGACATAAGAACACCTTGTCCTTTCTTCAAAAAGTTTACAGCACTTCCTAGGTATTATGGGAACTTAACCACACATCTTTCAGAGGTGCTAATTGATGCGGCTGATAGAATCCCTGTGATTTAATTGAAACTCATTGCAAGTAGTAGAGATCTTGAGTACTCAACCTCAGAAAACTTAGCAATTTTAAAGTCCAAACCAATTGGATATCCTTGAAGTGTTAATAAGAAACAATATGGAGAAGCCCAAGTTGGAAAACTAAAGGTCATGATTGCATAATTTTAAAAGATGCATATTTTGAATTTTTATAATATGTAAAAATGGACTTCAGTGTTCCTATTTTTAAAGTGTCATTTTAAAATTCTTATAATTCCATGGAATGTTCAAACTATATCATTTGGATTCCATTCATGCAGTTTCCCTTCATTAAAGTTGCTAGGTGTTGTTTTTTTTTCCCTCTCCTCTTACTGTATAACATTTTAGAAGTTACTTTTAGACAATTGTATAAAGCTCAGGGGAATGGATAACTAAGTAGGGGAGGGTGAGAACCCTGCTGGGAAGGGTTTAGGGAAGCTAGAGGGGCAAAAAGAAA
The DNA here is from genome assembly GCF_019393635.1 of Dromiciops gliroides. Lineage (NCBI taxonomy): Eukaryota > Metazoa > Chordata > Mammalia > Microbiotheria > Microbiotheriidae > Dromiciops > Dromiciops gliroides. The sequence continues at coordinate 195,311,810 of NC_057862.1, read as the reverse complement.
AAGATGGAGGAAAACAGGATTATCCAGAGTTGTTATTATGAATAGTCAGGTATTATTTTCTTAAGAATTTGCTTTCATTTTTGGTTCTCTGTGGCTGCTCTTAATTTCTTGGTTGCATTCTTCTATTTTGGCTTTCTTTTTCCTCCTGCCCCAAACTGCACTTAAAATTTGTATTCCCTCTCTCTATTCTTCTCTGCTTCCTCCTCAGTCAGATCCCTCTGGCCAAGCCTGAAGATCCTATATATGGCCACTACCATCTGTCTACTCCTTACTTCCCTCTCTCCTTCTTCCCTCCTTAATGCCATTACTCTCAGATCTTTGCATATATTTATGCTTTGATATTTAAAACGGGACAGTGATCTCATAGAGATGGGTACTTCCTCCACCTGTATACATTTCAGTCCCTCTACAACATCTCACCTATGCATTTTTCTATAAATCATCCATGTGGGGGCAGCTCGGTGGCACGACGGATAAAGTACTGGCCCTGGATTCAGGAGGACCTGAGTTCAAATCCAGCCTCAGACACTTGACACGTACTAGCTGTGTGACCCTGGGCAAGTCACTTAACCCTCATTGCCCCAAAAAGAAGAGAAAAGAAAAAAAAGAATCATCCATGTGGCATCTAGACAAAGCTTTAAAAGCTTTCCTCTGGTCCTTTTACTATTTTGTGAATACTGGTTCAGCCGTTGGGCTGTCTATTCTTGTTTCCCGTTCTCACACCTTTATTAAAACACATAGACAGAAACTGCACAGTTAACTCACATTTCATTGGCAATCCGCACTGATTCATTGACTTATTTAACTGACCACCCTTGGCTATTGCCAGTTGCTCCAGCTATTTAGCAAAGTGTAATTGACCAGTATTATTTCTTGACCTTGTTCTTTTTTTCCTTCCATCACAGACTTTCCACAGCTAAAAGTGTCCTCCCCCTTTTGCCTGTCCATAGGAAAGTTTTTGTTCTATTATCAACTTTCTTCTATGTCCATTAACTTAAGGATCCTCAGGAAAATACAATCAATCCTCAACAGTCCTTTAACTTTACTGACTTCAAGTATTTGTGGGATTTTATTAGTAATCACACCTTCATTTTCGCATTGGCAAATATGCACATTCAAGGCTATGTGCAGTAGAGAAAAAAAATTGAGAGGCAAGATTTATGGTATCCTACTAGGTGTAAAGATCTTCCCATGAATTCATTGCATATTTTCATTATTTGCCTTTAAAACTCAAATTCTGTGTTGCAATTATGCTCCCAGAGTGTAGTGCAAGTCCTTTGGGCTCTAAGCCCAAGTGTGCAAAGTCAACGATGTGACTTAGTGAGAAAATAAAGGTGTTAGGTTAAACTTAATGCTGGAATGTCTGCAGTTAGTAGTGTTGGCCATGTGTTTGGTGTTAACAAATGAATGATTTGTCACACAGTACACCACCTTCACACCACCATCTGATACAGAAAAAGATAAGAGTTAAAAATGTTTTAGTTTTAAGAATTTTATTTGCTGTACAGTATTTATGGTACTGTCGGTTTCATGTTATTAAAAGTGAATATTGTTTGAAATCAATGGGTTTTTATTGAGATATTAGTACAAAAGGTCACAGTATTCTAAGTAATTACTAGCAAGAAAAATATTTTGCATGTTTTCAATTTTATTTTATGTACTGCATTTTATGGGTTATTTTATGGTTACTGTGTTAGGAAACGTGCATATTATCAGAATTAATGCTACAAAGAATTGTATATAGAAAAGTATATTTTCATCTATCTCTAGTGAAAGATTAGTTTTTGGTGGTTGAAGAACCTAACCTATTTCCCAGAGGTTCAATGTATCAACCTTCACATTTTTTGACTTTTGAGAAGTTTTCTAGGAATGTTGCTCCCACAAAAGTTGAGGGTTGACTGTATTTTGTTTTCTTTCTTTGTGAAAATAAAATCAAACCATAGCCTATTGACCCTAGTACCCAGCTTACCCATTTGGTTCTAAAAAGCAGAAATAATAATGTAGTTTCTTCATAAAGCTAACACCAGTGGCATCACTTTTGATTGAAAGGATCCCTATCTAGCTAAATTTTAGAATCATAAAATCATAGGCTCCTAGAGTTAGAAGGTACTTTAGAAAGTCATACCTGGAAATCTTTCATTTGGGGTTGAAACAGCTGGGTAGGTTGGGTTGTGGCATTGGTACAGTGGTTAATGAAATTAGGTTGAGCATGATTGCTTAAAGCAAAGCTTCTTAAACTGTGGGGCATGACCCCATATGGGATTGTGTAACTGAATGTGGGGGTCATGAAAAAAATTGCCAGTAAATGTTTGATTTATATAACTATTTTATATACCTATATTCCAGGGGTCTTGAGTAGAAAAGGTTTAAGAACCTCCATCGTAGAGAACAGTCCAACTCAAGTATACAGGGAAAAGAGGTAGCTTATCCCATAGAAGTCACAGCCCTCATCACTGTGGAGGTTGCTAAGAAAGGCAGGTCCTGGAAGAGGGGTGCCATAGTGAGGAGACACCGGGTAAGGTTTAGCTCTGGGGCAGTTGTACCTCAGTACATTAGTTGTTGTTTGTCCTTCATTCTCAAAGAGAGATCAGGTAGTGATGTCATGACTTGCAGTAAATTGGATTTAAGTGAAGGAGGGCTATGCAAGGTCACCAACCTCACTCTCTCCTCCAGAACCATCTGGGTCCAGTGGCAAAATATACATCAGGATGATTGGAGATGGCCTGAGATGTTTAAGGCAATTGAGGTTAAGTGACTTACACAGCTAGTAAGGGTCTATGGTGAGATTTGAACTCGGGTCCTCCCAATTTCAGGGCCAGTGCTCTATCCACTGCGCCACCTAGCTGCAGTAAACAAATATGGGCTAGCAGAAGAGGTGAGGTACAGAAACAATGGTCACTATGGGAAGAAAGTCCCCTGATGCCCCCACAGCTGGTTTCTTGAGGCAAAGCCCCATTTGACCTGTGTGAATTTACAGCTTTGCTTATGGATCATTGATTGGAGACCAAAAAAATCTATATGCTGATGGAAGTGGTATACCTAGGGAAGGAAGAAATGATTAGCAATGTATATAACAGAAAGAGCACTGAACTTGTCAGAAGACCAAATTTCAAATTCTGCTCCTGTCATTTACTAACAATATGACCTTGGGTAAATCATTTAATGTCTCTGAGCATGTTTCCTCCTCTATAAAACTAGGATAACAATGCCTGCCTCACTCACTAGCTTGTTTTGAGAATCAAATAAAGTAATGTATATCAAGTGTTTTGAAACTATGACTTGCTCTGTAAATGAGAAGAGTTGTTGAATTTGGAATAGATTAATTTAGACAATTAAGCTAAATGTGTCTTACTAGGAAATAGATGACAAAGCATGTAGCCAAGTCTATTATTATATTTTAATTTTATAATCATGTTTAACTCTAACTTTATGGAAATTTATCCCACGAATGGAACATTTGTTTTTCTTAAATTTTGGTTTTTCAAGAAGATGTGGAATAGTTGACTGATAAGATAGACGACATGGCATATGGTGTTAATATGAAAGTTAAAAACAGTTATGGAAACAACTTCAGTACTGAAATATTTGTAAGTGCCAGTAAAGAGAGGTAAATGGCAATAGACTGAATTATACAATGTGTTTAATCATATCTATTGTGTGAAACTGCTCTGAAATTTGAGCAGAAGGGGCTTTTCTTTGGAAGACAAACATTAAATACTATGGTCTTATCATTAATGTTTAGTTTTAATTTTCTCCTTATTGGTATGAGTTTGGACTTTTGGTAGAACTCATTCTCTAATGATTGAACAAATTCCCATAGTCCCCTGTGTTGGGATGACCAACTCCAGTCTAGCTGATAGGCAAAATGATCACTAACCCTTACCATGTTCCCAGGGCAGTACTTACGTCAGGGCAAATAGCAGAAGAACAATACTGCCAATGTAGCAGGCACAAAGAGTCTTTTATTCCTGATTGAACACGCATGTCTTCTGGTCCTGGCATTTTCTTCCTTCAGACAATAGAAGGAATATCTTCCCTCCATTCATTCTGGAATTGCCCTATGACCCTTTCTTAGTATCCCAGGGTAGGGGTATAGGCTAGACTTTTGTTTGGAATCATCTCTCTTTTTTCCCCTCTTTCCCCTTTTCACCCTTGTCAGGACCCTAAGGTTTCAGAACAAAAGGTAGTGATTATTGATAGTGCATGTACTTCGTTTAGTCTTATAGGAATTCACATTAGGCAGCTGAGAACAGAAACTGGCACTTAGTCCCATAGGGTCATTGAGATGTTAAACTTAAGAAAATGAAGGAGGCTTAGGGCAGCAATTCTCAACCTTTTTTAAAAAAAAAACTACGTCCCCCTTTGGCAGCCTGTGGAAGCCTATGAAGTCTTTCCCATAATAATGTTTTTAAATACATAAAATAAAATACATAATTATATAGGAAACCAATTATATTGAAAAAAAGATAATTTTTTCCCATCCAAGTTTGTGGATACCTCCCAAATCTATCTATGGAGCTCAGGTTAAGAACCTGCATGGAGGTTCTGTTTCTACTACTTAAAAAGACCTATGTCACTTGTGTTCACTGCCCTGGTTAGTGAAATGAACTGGCATTTGAACCCAGTAATATATTGATTTCTTTTGTAGCCCCTGCTCCTTGAAGGTCTGACTCAGGTCAGTCCCCTGTTAGTTGAGATTTAATGTGGGAATGAAATGAGGCACTCATCTGTCACTCACCATTTGACAAAATTAGATTTCCTTAGCCATAACATAAAAAGGATATTCAACAGAAATCATCTATAAGTTATTTATATGTGTGTATAAGTCCCCCTTTTCCCCCATGTCTTTATGGAAATATGTCTGGTCAGTAGGGCAGGATGTGATGACTTGTGTGCTGTCTTAGGAGATGTGCCAAATCTGAAGGGCTTCTACTCCATGTGGGTAGGCCTTTTTATCCATGGAATCCATGTCTACTAGGAAGTTGTGCCAAAGGAGATACAACTTGAGTCCTGGCCCTCCTAGACCAATCAAGTCCCAGGAACAGTTTTTTCAGGGAAAAACTAGCCCAACAAATGTTGTGGTCAGAGGGGAAAAACCTAGTAGATGGTGGTCCTTTCACAGCCCCTCTGCAGAGGACTGTAGCCTATCAGAAGCTAATCGATAAATACTTTTAGAGAAATCCACTGGGGTGAGACCTTTGGTTAAATCTTCTTGGCTCACATTGGAAAAAACTTTTGACAAACCCAAGATATGAAATGGAGAATTAGGGGTATGGCAACATAATGTAAAGCAGCTAAGTGGTGCAGTGGGTTGAGTGCTGTGCCTGGAGTCAGGAAAACCTGAGTTCAGATGTGGCCTCAGACACTTACTAGTTGTATCACCCTGGACAAGTCACTTTACCCAGTTTACCTCAGTTTCCTCACCTGTAAAATGAGCCGGAGAAGAAAATGGCAAACTGTTCTAGTATCTTTGCCAAGAAAATCCCAGATGGGATCATGAAGAGTTGGAGACAACTGAAACAACTCAACAACAAATATAATGAAAACTTACTGTTAGCATTCATTTGAAAAGGTTGGATTTTCACTTGTTGGCTATGGTTGTAGAAGAAATTGTTGCTCAGATATAGATTTGACTAGACAGCCTCTGAGGTCCCTCACAGTCCTGAAATTCAGTGGTTCTGAGTCTGAGAAAGGATAAATAGGGGACTCAGGAAATCTATTTTGTACCGTTAACCTCTTTGGCTACTGGCTACTTCTTGTTGTTGACTTATTTTTCAGTTGTGTCTGACTCTCCATGAGACCTTTAGAGGTTTTCTTGGCAGAGATGCTGGAGTGGTTTGCCATTTCCTTCTCCAGCTCATTTTATAGATGAGGAAACTGAGCCAAACAGGGTGAAATGGCTTGTGTCACATAAGTAGTAAGTGTCTGAGAAACGATTTGAACTTGGGAAGAGGAGTCTTTTTTGACTCCAGGCCCAGCACTTAATCCACTGTGCCATCTAGCTTACCCGCTGGCTACTTGGTTCCCCTTAGTAAATCATCCCTGTTTTGTATTTCCCCTTTCCTCAGATTTTGACCTATTCATTATTGATCTTGCCTTTGTAATAATTGCCTTGATTCTTGTTTGCCACCTCTGTTTCATCTTTAGAGTTTAGAATTCTGTGCTCCTGACATTGTTGATCTGACCTAGATTGAGCAGCAGTTCTTAACCTGAGGTTTGTGAATTTTAAAAAATTTTGATAGCTGTTTCATTTTTGTAATCCTGTATGTTTCATTTTATTCATTTAAAAACATTACTCTGAGAAGGGGTTCATAAGCTTCACCAGACTGCCCCCCCCACATAAACACACCTCTGACCATGACAAAAAAAAGATGAACAACCCTTGAACTAGACAAAGCAATCTGAAATCCAAGCCTTCCTTACACAGATCTAAATATCCAGACTCCAGATAACCTCTTTGTGCTTTCCTAGAACCTGTTACCTAACACTTAGGGATACAGGAAGAACAGGTACATGACATTTCAGCCCAGGGTTCTCTGGTGCCCTTAAGAGGAGTTGGAGGCTGTGTATTCTCTCTGCCATTGGCTCAAGTTCCTACTTTCTCCCCTAAGTTTTAGGGATCCCCTGTACCCCAGTCCCATTTAATCACTTAACACTCAGATTAGGTTTTACAAAGACATTTACTTCAAAGGTCTAACAAGAACAATCACAAGCATCCCCTCCTCCTCTTCCCCCCCACCCCACACATACAGGGTGAGAAGAGAAGAATGTCTTCTCTTGTACCATCTCAATCTCAGGAGAGGAGAGGGGAATTGGGGTCATAGCTTAGCTCAGCTCTTTTTTTTGTCTTCTATGTTTGTTTGTTTTTTTGGCAGGGCAATGAGGGCTAAGTGACTTGCCCAAGGTCACACAGCTAATAAGTGTCAAGTGTCTGAGGCTGGATTTGAACTCAGGTCCTTCTGAATCCAGGGTTAGTGCTTTATCCACTGCGCCACCTAGCTGCCCCTAACTCAGTTATTATAAAAATCATGGGCCAACCAAATTCCAAGACCAAAGCCCCCTTAAGCTCATGTCCTAGCACCCTGGATTCTTGGGGCTTCCTTGTCAGGCTGGCAGTAACATCCAGCCAGGAATCTTGCTTCCAAGGTCTCCATATTTCAAGTCAAGGTCTGGTGATTTCTAACATGTGTCTAGAAAAGTACAAAAGAAATGGAATAAATCCGCAGGCACATTGCATAGGGCCATCAAGTGTAAAAGAGGGGAGGCAAAGGTGGTTCTTCCCCTCACCCAGCTCAGGTCATAGTATCTGGGCTGTGGGTAAATAGGACCTTCACTCACTCTGGTGAGACTGTCCTAGCTTGGTAGTTTTAAACATGTAACCTGTTCTGGGTACATAGCCAATTGGAAAAGGTTGTTCCCTCCCACATGGTAGGGAAACAAAGACTGTCTTCTCTTAGAGGTCCCTGGCATCTCCCATATGGGTACCTTCATGTTAGGTTGTCTGAGTATGCTCCAAGCCCTGTCACATACATTAATAGAATTAATGAATTATAATAAAAATAATAGTGGTATTAGTAGCAGTAAAAAAAGGAGATAGACAAAATTTATTACATAGAATTTGTTTTCATTGGGGAACTAGAAACCCATCATGAATGGCTCATTAGTAATTAATAAGCTTGGAGCGAAATGGCTAGTATTGGCTGAGGTTTTCTTTTCTAGAACATGACGAGTATCCCCATGGAGGACAGACAGAATTCACATCCTAAAACCCTTGGTGAGTAGATTGACAGTGATATAAGACAAAGACTTCTGAAACTTGACATTCCCATAGGGTTTACCTTTCCACTTGCTCTTCTGGGCCCCAAAAGAGCGGCCTAGCTGAAACCACTGGGACTTGCGTCATTGCCTCCTTGGCTAGTTTTGGTGTTGTGTCTTATTGCTCCAAGTGCGTCCATTTTTACCTTTATGGAAGATGTAGCAGTCACATGGGAAATGCCCCTCAACCAGACAGGATGAGTTGGATAAAAATACCTTGTTGCATTATAAAAGGAAGATTCAAAATCATTTGGAAAACACAGTGTGAGAACTTTGCCAGGAGACTAGAATTTAGCTCTTTTTGGATCAACAATCTTGCTATGTTTGCTGATCTTCACCCCTAAAACAAATAAATTTATTGCCATTCTTTATAGCTCACAATGTGAACATCTAAAAGAATCATGCACATTAATTCTTGTTCTCCATTTATTTATAGCTTTGAAACATTTTTCATCATTCTACTTAATTTATAGGAGTCACTGCATATATATCTAGAAATTCCAAAATGAGTTAGTAAGAGGTAATATATAGCAAATAAGAAATCCAATAAGCTATTATTATTAATAACAGTGGCAATGGAAGGGGAGGTAAGAGAGAAAGAAAACAAATGCTTTTTGATTAAAAAATAACCTCAATTTTTTCCCATATACGGCCTTTAAGTAAACAAAGCATTTTCTTCACAGCAGCCCTGTAAATTTAGTAATGTGAGCATTATTACTCCCATTTTATGGATGAAGAAACTAAGACCTAGAGAGGTTAAGTTATTTGGCCATGGTCACATAGCAAAGGAAGTCCCTGACTCTCTTGTTAACGTCGTTATTATACCTGCTATTCTAGATAATACTCACATAGTGAACAAAATGTATGTTTTAGGGGGCATATTAGCATCCTTCTTGACTGTTTTTTTGTTTCATTTCATCTTATTCCCCAGATCTTATCTTTTTAAAAAAAGCTCAATTTGATTATAGTTTGTCACAGTGAGCATGTGCTTATTTATATTAAAGAAAAACTGGGCTAGAATTGGAGAGTAGTAGATATGTGAGATCACGCAGTCATACAAACAGCAATGGAACCATATGACCAATTCCAAAATAAATTTCTACAGTGCTATCAAAATGCATTAAGGGTTAGTCTATTTCAGCCTCTTCTCTCCTGGTACAGGGTTAGCTCTCTTGTCTAGTCTATTTAACATAATTAGTAGTTGTAATTCATAAACACTGGGATTCTTTCCATAAAACATCTTATTCAGGGGGAAGGGAGGAAAAAATCCTAGCTAGAGACCCAGGGCACTTCTGGTTTTCTTTTGGCCCTGCTACTACATTCTGGGGTGATGTTACCTCCCTATAATCTGCCTCATTGGTTTTTATAATAAATCCCCATTGTTCCAAATGCCCTGATGGGGGAGGAACAGGATAATTAATCTAATGTTATGAGCTTTGCAGAAAGGGTAAGCATTAATAAGATACAGTGTGAGTACTATAGGTGCAATTTGTCAACAACTTGTCTTAACTAAATGTTGCATTGAGAGTCTTGTGTGGTTAAGCATTGTACTTCACCATTAACTGTCTTTATACCTGTTTGAATGTCTTCTAAGTACTTTTATTATTCTGGTACTATGAGTTCCATCAACTGCTAGGTGGAAAATCTGAGGCATAGGGATGTGAAGTAGTGATTAAGAAGGCTTCAGATATTCTGATCATAACTGGATTTCAGTTTTTAGCATGTGGAGTTGGAATTTGCTTCTTTCATTGCCCCACCTTGTAAAATGATTGATAATTGATTATACCCAAAGGTTGTATTTATACTATGGTTAGGATTTGGGGGGGGGGGCGATAAGGGTTACGTGACTGGCCAGGGGTCACACAGCTAGTAAGTATCAAGTGTCTGAGGCCGGATTTGAACTCAGGTCCTCCTGAATCCTGGGTTGGTGCTTTATCCACTGTGCCTCTTAGCTTCCCCCTTACGCTATGGTTTAGAATCAGATTTTTCTGCCATTTTCAGTATTAGTTGCATAACTTTAACTGCTGAAGTTAAGCAGGAAGTTACTTGACTCAAGTGTAACTAATTGTCATTTCAAGAACCAAACTCTGAATTGTGTCCAGAACTGTTCATATTGCTTATGAGAATGTTCACAGTATTGTTCAAATTATATCTCTAATGCCAAAAATACTTCCCCCATAGGAAGCCTGAAGTCACCTGGGGGTTACATTCTCTCTGGAAGGTAGAAGACAAAAATAATGACCCTCATATTTGGTAACTGGTGTACATTGGCAAGGAGCAATCTTCATCTTTCTCAAGGGAGATAGAGGAGCAAAAAATTAGGAGGAAGGAATTGCCTGATGGTTTTCTAAACCAAAAAAGAAATGGAACATTCTGTTATTTCTTCTCTTTATCTATATGGGAAGGATTTTACATCATCTTATGCCTCTGTTTCTTCTTTTTCTAAGATCTCTCTCTTTTTTTTTTCAGTATCGTGCTTTGTACATAGTTGAATGAATATGAAAGTTAATGTGTGTAAGAAAAGACCTTGTATATCTTAGAGAAGGTCAAGTCACATGGTATAACTGATTGTAGAAATGTAATTGGTCCTCAGTCAGTGCTTACTAAGATTTTCCCACATACCTTTGGCCTTGCCTAGACCTGTGATACATTGGGAGTGTGGTGGTATATATGTTTGTGTCCATTTGGCTTCCATGCAGAAGTAGTCCAACATAGTTGGTATTGATAGCATTATTTCTATCCTATGAACCTGTTGAATAGTCCTATTATATTTAGGTGTATAATCACTGTCCTATTACATTTGCTCCTGTGGAAATTTATTTTGATTTGGGGACCCTACCTTTGGGCTGAGATTAGAAAGCCTTAGGCCCTCAGGGTCTCTTCTGTGTGGGAGGTGCTGGTGCCCCTCCCCCTCTGCTTCAGCTGAGCCAAAAAGCCCCCTGGGCTGTACAAGATGCCAGGTCAAGAGAGCTGAGGGGAAAAAGCCCCCAGCTCCCTCCAACTTGAGCAGAGGTATCTGAGAGATGCTGGGCTCTGGCGTAGCCTGTGCTGAGGCACATGAGGCTCAGCCGAAGCCCTGACTGGCAGATTAGCTTGGTGTGTGGGTGCAAAAAGCCCCGAGATTTGAGTGGAGATAAAAAAAGGTATATATTAACCTGGGAGTTAGATTAGAAGGGGGGACAAGACGAACAGTAACGCAGGACTAGGAGCAAGGAGGAAAGGCTGGTGGACAAGATTAAGAGAGGCAGACAAGATTAGAGGGGAGGCAAAGGCAGCAGAGGGCAGACTGACGGAGCAGACAGACAGACAGACTGACCAGGAAGCAGCAGAGAGCACAGAAGTGGGTCAGCACAGGGTACAGGTTGGAGAAAGTGAAGATTAAGAGGAGTTAGAAGAAAGTAGCTGAGCAGGGAAAGTGTAACATACCCTGAAGGGAGAGGTGGCTAAGGCCCTTATTGTATTAAAAAGGTTCCAGGCTCAGCAGGTGAAAGGAAGAACGGGAAAGCAGTCAGGTTGTACATTTTATTTCCCTGTATTCTTAATTTTAAATAGCATCTCATAAATAAACTCTGCTTTGATTATTTAGTTAAGAGGCTTCTTAATATTTTGCTTATCAGTTTGGGAGTGGAGCAGTGTGGTGGAACTTTATGAACAGCCCATATTAAATTAAACACAGTCAGATAGCCAAATAGTCAAAAGTCCCCAGATTAGTCACCCCAGTCAGATTTAGGCCAAAATTAGGCTAGTCAGTAAAAATATTTTCACACTCCTCTCTGCCTGAAAAATGTTTGCTATAAATAGAAAGAGGCTTGTTTTTTAAAAAACCCAGAATGTTTTAATTTTTTTAATATAACTTTCTTCTTCATGTAATTTGGAAATTCATGTTAAGTGTCATGTTAAAATGAAGGAGCTTTGTATTACTTCCTAATTTTAATGGCCCAATTATATGAAATGTATGATCCTTCAGATAGGATTTATGAGGTTGGAGCTCTTACCTTTAGGAGGGAGACAAGAAACTAAGTCCAAAGACTGTGAGAAGCCAAAAAATGGGGCAGATAGGCGGCTCCTGGGGAAATCTCTGATTTACTGACATATACCCAGAGTGTCTTCATTAGGCATCAAAGTGTTACAACACACCAGTGTATTAGCAGTTGGGAATCCCTGACTCTTCATAGTAGGTCACAAGCTGAAGCATTTGGCAAGTTGCTGTTGCCACCTTTTAGGTGGCATGGGTGCTACCCTCTCTGTTCCCTTTCCTTTCTGTAGTGTCCTTAAATAGTGAATGTTCCTTTTTTCTGTGAAGATTCTAATGACTGTCAGGTAGGTGAGCAGACATGGAAGTTTGTGAACTTTCTAGCAAATGCATATCTTTCCTGGGACATTTGATCCTAATAGCAGAAGTCAGATCCTACTAGCTTTACTGAAATTTTTGCATCTCCACATTCTTGGTCCTATAATTTAATAACGGTGACATTTTACATAATATACATGGAACTCAAAAGCAGTTCTGCCTCTCGTCACAGTAGGGTTCATTGGGCTTTCCATCATTATTGGGGAAGTGAAGGGGGGGGGGAGTTGATCAGGATGCTCCTGATGAATGAATTTCCCCCCTCCCCATCTGATGAAATCATAGAAAACAAGCCAGCTGGTAAGAAAGACAAAAGGATGTTAAGGTCTTAAAGTGCCAAGATGTGTTTATACCCTATTATAAGGTATAAAGAAGTTATCCAATTAAAATGGATGGAATTAGAAGGAAGGTAGCTATTGTCTGGCTTTTGTAGTCTTTAAAAATTGAGACATGCTTTATAAGGAGTTAGTTGAGGCAGGAGATAGCTCTAGAAGTATCGGAGAAGAAAGCCAGCCATGGTAGATCCATGAACTTGAGAGGGAATTGTTCTTTTCCTTTTGGAGGTAGGAGTGGGTTTCTCTCTCCTTCCCTCTCCCCCATCAGCAGAACCACCTATTCAGGAGTCATATCGGGGCAGCTAGGTAGTGCAGTGTATAGAGCACCGGCTCTGGAGTCAGGAGGACCTGAGTTCAAATCCGGCCTCAGACACTTAACACTTACTAGCTGTGTGACCCTGGGCAAGTCACTTAACCCCAATTGCCTCACTAAAAAAAAAAAAAGGAGTCATATCACTTAGAAGGGACCTAAGAATTGAGGCAGGTAAGGAATATGAGGTCTTTGATCAAGAGAGCCTGCTTTGCCTATCAGGAGTTGAGCTACAGAAAGATACAGGACCAGGAAGCCTAGGTGATTGAAACACTTACCAGAGACACTGTGCCAGAGGAGACTAGCATGTGGACAGGACAGGTAGGAAAAGGACATCACAGCCTCACAGTATGTGAATGTCTTTGATCACATATATCCTCTACAAGTACACCTCTCTAGTAGTAGACTCCACATGTGAGTCCATTCTTCCCCTTGAGGCCATGTACTACTGGGAGAATGTATGTCAGATTTGAGGGAGGGGAAGGGACTTCTTACAATGTCATCTCAGCAAATGCTTTTGATTTCAGCTAATCATGTCTGCTTAGTAATTACTAAAGGTAAAAGCGCTAGTGGGAATTTATGAGCTGGAGTTTCAGGAGTGAACACCCATGGAATTCCACAGAGTAGTTGGCTCCTGCTCGCTCCTGCTCCCTCCTCGCCCACCCGCCAAGACCCAACTTGAGAATAAGATTTGAGAGAAGATAGCCCCTGAGATGGAACTACACATGTAAAGAATTGTAAAAATCAAACTTCTTCACAAAATAGTTTATCAGACTCATATCAGAAGAAAACAGAAGAACAAAACAATTTATTAAAGTACTTTCCTCATGGTAGCTAGCTCTCTTCATTTTACAGAAACTAAGTTCTAAAGAAGTTAAATATATAGCTGCTAAGTGTTGTATATGAATTGCTAATATATTGATTGCTGTCTTCAAATTTAGATGAATTCATTAAACATATGTTAAGTGCCTACTATGTGCAAGGCACTGCACTAGGATAAGGGCATAAAGATAAAAAAAGAAACAATCCCTGCCATTGTATCTACCCTAGTAGAATATAACATTTAAACAAATTCATGAAAGGAATATAAGAATCTTGAAAGGCAAAAATGTTTACTACAGTGGTTTTGTTTTTTTCTTTCTCACTGGGGTAGGGGGAAGTAGGAGGGAGAGGAGTTTTTTGTTGTTGTTGATTAAAAAAACAAAATGTTAAAAAACAAAACAAAACAAAAAAACAAAATGTGATTAAAAAAACAAAGTACAGCTACGGGGATTTCACGTTATAAGAAAATTAGTGTTCAAATTTTGCTGTAATGTAATTAATTTAATAATAATAGATTTGGTGGATATTATACAAAGTTTAATCTCATAAAATTTTAGGACCTGGAACCTTCTTAGCACTGCCTTTATTATAATCTAAAGTAGGAAGGATTAATCTTTAAAAAAAAAAAACAACCAAATAAACCCAGGGATATTAGGCTTTCTCAAGTCTAGCTTCCCTTCAGGTAGGGTAAGGAGTGATGGTAAAGTCAGATCACTTTGTGTACCTTTTTATTAGTGACTTGTATGACATAATATTTATCACATCTGAAAATGAAACAAAATTTGGAGAAATCATAATATATTGGATATCAAAATTGAGACATCAAAATATCTCAACAAGCTGGAATGATAACCCCAAATTTAATTTAAAAAAAATTAACAGGGACTAATGTTATTGTTATTGGGTTCAACAACTCAAATTGCAAAGTTACATGGACCTTGTCTGTTCAGAGACCAGGGCCACCACAGCTACAAGGTGTGAGCAGCTACTGTTTCTTCATCAGTTGTCTAATTGTTGCAAGCACTTCCACCTTCTTTTCCTATTTGTTACTCATCATTCCTTCTACCTTCATGTCCCTTGCCCTTCTCCTCCCCATTGACTCCTGTTTCCTGGTGACAAATACCAGTTTCCCATGTTGGTAAGATTGGATCAGCTCCCTTGCTTCCCTCAATAGAAACTCCATGACAACAACCTGGCTTTGAACTCAGCCCAACACCAGTGAAACCCAGCTGTGTACCTCCCTATCCCAACAGTCCCACAATAATGTGTTTGTTCTTAAGGCTAGAAGACTTTTAACTTCACTTGCTGGACCACCCAGAATGGAGGGCTTTGTTGTCTGCCCTGAGGTATTTATAGTCTTAAGTAAACTGGTATCATTGAAGTGCTGAGTTCCAGGACTATTTGGAGAATCTCCGAAGAGAAATGCCAGCATTTAGGACTTGATAGTTACAAAGCTTTTGCCAATAACTAGAACACATTTTCCAATCCTCAGGTTGTTAAGTTCACTGGAGGAGAATTTTGATCTTTGGCCCTGATCAGACTGTTCCTCAAAATCTACCCATACTGGTCAGGGTCAGGTGATAAAAGACAGATTTTTTATTTTATTTTTTTGTTTACCTGTCTAGGCAGTCCAGTGGACAATGGCATTTTTAATCAAAGAGAACTCCCTGATGAGAAAACTTGAGAATTTGGTACTTCAAGTCCCAGCTAAAATCATGCCTTCTACAAGAAGTAAAAATGTCCCACTCCTATGAGGAGGTGGATTTAGGAGTCAAAGAGAGGAAAATAATTTCTTTCTATGAGTTTGTTCACAAAGCAGTGGAGTCAACATGAGATAGTGGCAAGTGTTCTGAATTTGGAGTCAGAGGACCTGAGTTCAAATCTGGCTTTGCTAGTTGGGACCTGAGTTACTTTTGGCAAGTTTCTTAACTTCTCTAGGTTCCATTTTCTTCATCTGGAAAATGTAGAGTCTCTAAAGTTACTTAGAGATCTACCTCTGTATCTATAATCCTATGGTCAAGATAGTCTTGTCCAGACTGTAGTAAATGGGCTGAGAATGAAACGACCCAAGATACTAGTGTACAAGATAAGGAGAGTTCTTGCTTATAGGCCTAGACGCCAAGATCCTTTCCACCTCCTAAATCTGTAACTCTGATGGCTAATAAAAAAGATTTCAGAGGACTGGGAAGACCATTGATGGTCAGCCAGTGTTCCTAAAGAAGGAAAGAAACAAGCATTTATTAAGTGCCACTATGTTCCAGGCACTGCACTAAGTTCTTTTTTGTTTTTGGCAGGGCAATGGAGGTTAAATGACTTGCCCAGGGTCACACAGCTAGTAAGTGTCAAGTGTCTGAGGCCGGATTTGAACTCAGGTACTCCTGAATCCAGGGCCGGTTCTTTATCCACTGTGCCACCTAGCCACCCCGCGCTAAGTTCATTTACAAATGTTATTATGAGCTTAGTTTGATCCTTAAAACAACCAAGTACTATTACTATCTCTTATTTGCACTTCAGAAAACTGAGGCAGACAGTTAAGTGATTTGTCCAGGATTGCACAGATAGTAAGTATATAAGGTCAGATTTGAAATCAAGTCTTCTTTAATGCAGACTCAGCACTCCATCTCCTGTGTCACCTAGCTGCCTCCTAATGACGAGGACTCCAAAATATAGAATAGGTTTGAGAGGTAAAGTATTTTCTGTCACAGAAGGTCTTCAAGCCAAGGCAGGATGACTATTCATCCAGCAATGTTCCTAAAGGGATTTGTGAGTCAGGAACTAGTTGGACTAGATAGCTTCTGGGATTCCATTTTTTAAAAAAATATCAACCCCCCAGAAAACCACCACTTTTCCAAACTTCCCTACATCTATTGAGGGTACTGTCATCCTTGTGATTGATTACACACATCTACATCCTTAGAGCCATCCTGGGCTCTTCCTTTTCTCTCTCTTTTTTTTTTTTTTTCGGTGAAGCAATTGGGGTTAAGTGACTTGCCTAGGGTCACACAGCTAGTAATTGTTAAGTGTCTGAGGCCGGATTTGAACTCAGGTCCTCCTGACTCCAGGGCTGGTACTCTATCCACTGCACCACCTAGCTTCCCCCTCTTCCTTTTCTCTTAACCCCTTCCCTCCCACCCCCCTCCATTTATCCAAACAGTTGCTTGTTGATTTTATTTCCACAATATCTCTTCCACCCACTCCCTTTTTCCACTCAATCTGTCCTTACCCTAAATTATCGCCTTTCACTTAGACTATTGTAGTAGCCTCCAGACAGATTTCCCAGTTTCCAGTCTCTGCCCTTTCTAGCCCACACTGCTCCTAAATTAATCTTCTTATTCCCTTGCTGGAATACTTTCAGTAACTCCCTATTGCCTCTGTGATAAAACACAGACTCCTCAGCTTGCCATTTAAATCTCTCTGCAATCTGACTTCAACCTACCTTTCCAGATTTCTTTTATATTATTCCTCTTCGTATTTTCTACATTACTGCCAAATTGGCTCACTAGCCATTCTCCAAAGATAACATTCCACTTCGTCTCTCCATGTCTTCACAAAGGCTGTCATGCCTGGGGAGGTACTCCTTCCTTACTCCCACCTCTTAGAATCCTTGGCTTCCATCTATACTCAGCTCAGGTGCCTCCTCCTTTGGGAAACCTCCCTGATATCTCCAATTGTTAGAGCTCTCTTCCTTCTCAAATTGTCATGTATTTTTTTCACCTGAATAAGTATTTTATTTCCCTAAGAAAAATGTAAATTCCTTGAGGGAAGGAGCCAGTTCATTTTTGTGTTCTCAGTGCCAAACATATTACCTTGCAAAAAATTGGTACTTAAAGTTCGTTGAATTAAATGGAAATTAATTCTGTAAACTTTACAGAGACATCTGGAAGAAAGAAAATCTTCCCTGTTATGAGCATGGAGTGTGCCCATCTTCTGTTGCTGTTATTCAGATTTCTTTATTCTAGCTCTTTTCTTTCTTCTTGTCCTGATATTGTGAGTTCATTTTGTTTGGGTTGGTTTTTAACCATTATTAGCAAGTGATTAACTTCTTCTTTTTTTTTGGTGAGGCAATTGGGGTTAAGTGACTTGCCCAGGGTCACATAGCTAGTAAGTGTTAAGTGTCTGAGGCTGGATTTGAACTCAGGTCCTCCTGACTCCAGGGCCGGTGCTCTATCCACCGCACCACCTAGCTGCCACAGTGATTAACTTCTTAAAGAATGAGGAGGCATTGAAAGGAAACTCCCAAGTGTCTGTCTATGCCCTTGGAACTTTGGTGATGAATATTAACAGAATGACAAATGACGAATACCAGAGCTCCAACAGTAGAGTTAAAAATATTTCTTGTTTTTAAAACATGTTTCCTTTTCATTTTATATATGTAAGGACATATGGGAAAATGTAAAGAAAAGGAAAGAAAAATTTGTCTAAGGTTTTAGAAGTCTAAGGCTATCACACCAAAGGAAGAGAAGGAAAGAGCAAATAACACTTGGATATATTTGGATACTCAGTAGGACATCTTCCTTTTTCCTTTCCCTTGCCCTTGTGTGATTTTCTTTATATTAGAGAGGCAAATAGGTTTCTGAGCTATATATCAGAGAGGCAGTGGAGTAGAGGGGAAAGGAAGCTGAATTTGGGATCAAGCACCTGGGGTCAAATGTACAACTCTGCTAGTTGTGTAACCTGAACAGCTTGTTTAACCTCTCCAGGCCTCAGTTTTCTCATTTGTAAAATGAGGAGGTTGAACTATATGGTTCTTGAACTTCCAACTCTGAAGCTATAATATTATATGAGTTTTTAATGGAAATCAGTGGAAAAACAGAATTCAACGTTCAAAACATTAGCTTTGGGGGCAGCTAAGTGCCGCAGTGGATAAAGCACTGGTCTTGGATTCAGCAGGACCTGAGTTCAAATCTAAACTCAGACATTTGACACTTATTAGCTGTGTGACCCTGGGCAAGTCACTTAACCCTCATTGCCCCACAAAAAAAAACAAAACAACAACCCCCCCCACACACACACACATTAGCTTTGGAAAGAACTTCAGGAATCCATGAATTTTGTTTGTTTGTTTGTTTTTGGTGAGGCAATTGCGGTTAAATGACTTGCCCAGGGTCACACAGCTAGTAAGTGTTAAGTGTCTGAGGCCCGATTTGAACTCAGGTCCTCCTGACTCCAGGGCCGGTGCTCTATCCACTGCACTACCTAGCTGCCCCACCCACCAATTTTAAAAATAAGAGTTGTGTACATACATACATGTATGGATCTAGCCATATATGTGGACACACACACACACACACACACATATATATATATATATATGTGTATAGAGAGAGAGAGAGAGAGAGAGAGAGAGAGAGACATATATGAATACATTTGCATGTATATGTTTCTTAGTCATGGAACAGTAAGGGGATGAAATTCCTGGAAATTTTTTTTCCTTCTTTATTCCTTTCTAGATTACATACCATGTTCTCTGTCTATATTCATAGATTTGAGGAATGGGAAGAGAAGCAACAGTTTGAAGAGATGGTCTAGAACAGTGGTCAGGGGAATAAGTATTTATTAAGGGCCTGCTATGTTCCAGGTAGTCCTAAGCACTTTACAAATATTATTTCATTTGATCCTCTCAGCACTCTGTGAGATAAGCACTATCATGATCCCTATTTTGCAGGTGAGAAAACTGAGGCAGATAGAAGCGACTTGCCCAGGCTTCCATAGTTAATAAGAAGCTAAGGACAGATTCAAACTCGGACCTTTCTGACTCCACATGTAACCCTCTATCAATTTTGCCACCTAGCTACCTGATTCCAGAAGAATTTGAACATCATGTTTCCTTATTAATTTTTATCATAAACATTGATTTTTACACCTCAAAATTTCAGAAGTAATAATGTCAACTTTAACCTTGATTCATTAGTAGCAATATCTTTTTCGGCCTAGCACAAAATTAGTATCAAGTATTTTATAACTATATGTAGTTCTCTTGTCATTTAAAACCTTACCCAATTCCAATTTCTTCATGGATAAGAATTTGTCATCCTTCCACCTCTAATCCATAAATTCTTTCTCCTATGGCAAATTGCCTTTAATAACTGTATAACAGTGATGTCAAACTCACATAGAAATGGGAGCTGCTAAATTGGACATAAGGATGGGGGAGCACATATTGACATAGACAACCACATATTAACATTATCTATGTTCTATTGTATTTTTATTTATTTTGTTAAATATTTGCCAGTTACATTTTAATTTGGTTTCAGTGGCACCAGAGCTGAGTATTTGATACCTCTGCTCTGTAGAATCCTAGGGTTGAAAGCACTTAAAAATGACTCATTGTGACAGTCTGTATACTGTCTTGTTCCATTAATTACTGTACTGTTTCAAATGTTTAAACTTTTCACACTTTTTTTTTCATTCACATTTCAGTTTTGATGTTAGGAACCAGAACATAGGTTCATAGATTTAGAGCTAGAAAGTACCTTGGGGACCTTTGAATTCAATCCACTTACTTTACGGATGAGGAAATTGAGGGACAGAGAGGTTAAGTGATTTGTCCAGGGTCATATATTGACTAAGTATCTTAGGAAGGTCTGATTCCAAGTCAAGCACCCTATCTATTATGCTAAACTGACTTTATACTTTGTATTCTCCTCAATGCTAACCCAGGACTGTGTTTATAGAAGGCGCTAAATAAATATTTGCTCAGCAAATGAATAAAATGTGTCCAAAGAAGAAAAATACTTTCTGTAGTAAGTTTCTCATTAACGACCATTGTCCTTTTTTTAATTGTTTACTCATATACTCCTATATTTTTACTTTATTTTGACAATTAGGGAATTGTGACTTTTGTAGGTCCTTAGTTTATTTGAAATGAATGTGTTTACTGATAAAGTTTGAAATGATTTTTTAGGAGATTTTTTTTCTATTTTCTCTTCCACTTGAATACACACAGTTAGAAAATCATGGTGAGTACTTCCTCCTCTATGTTGTTTAGTGTTATTTTAAGAATGCCGCACCAAATGACTGCAGTCATTAAATGAGAATCTATGTAAACTCCAGCTGTTGGATGAAGTCTGTGCATATGGAAATATTTCCTCTTGGCCATATTTCATTTCCATGGATAGCTCTGTATTTAGACCAACTCATATTGCCCCGTGAGTGCTGGTCCCTTGCTATGGCTAAGGCACTATTTTCTCAGATTGTATATATTTGTAGAAAACTTTTCTATGAGATTTGTAAACATAATAAAACCTCATGAAATCAGATTAAGCATGGAAGTGAAGGGAATTGAGATATACTTTATAAGCTAAGAAGGTGTTACAGAATTATTATCAGTTATTTTCTAGCAACAACAAAATATATATTTAATTTTTGTGCTGATTTAATTTTGGGGGGGGGGCAATGGGGGTTAAGTGATTTGCCCAGGGTCACACAGCTAGTAAGTGTCAAGTGTCTGAGGCCCGATTTGAACTCAGGTACTCCTGAATCCAGGGCCAGTTCTTTATCCACTACGCCACCTAGCTGCCCCCAGCTGATTTAATTTTTTAAAATTATATTCATCTTATTTTTATCTTAATATTCTTATAGAAATTTAAGGGATTTGTCATTATCTCCATTTTAGAGATGTAAAAACTGAGGCCTAGAAAAATAGAATAGCCTATGTAAGGGTCACAGTTAAAGGTAGAGTCAAGACTGTGATCCAAATCTGACTTTCAGAGCTATGATTTTTCTAGTGTGCTTCCATCATTGTGCTGTTACAGCTAAAATTCAAAATGGAACTGTCAGAAAGGATGATGGATAGGTGGGGCCTGTGGAGGGGGAATCTAGAAATTCTGCTCATGACTTGGTATAATTCATCGTGCATATGTCCCTAGAGTACTATATTCCATTCTGGATGCCAAGAAAGACACAGTACAATTAGAAAAGGACAAGAGAATAGTCAAAGGGATGAAGCAGCTTCTATGTGGAGATAGTCTAGGGAGACTTGTTCTCCAAATTCCTGAACACTAGTTCTAGGAGGCTCTCCTCCCCTCCCCTCCCCTCCTCTCCTCTCCTCTTCTTCCTTACTTTCTCTTTTTCTCTCTTTCTGGCAATGAGGGTTAAGTGACTTGCCCAAGGTCACACAGCTAGTAAGTGTCAAGTGTCTAAAGCAGATTTGAACTCAGGTCCTCCTGTATCCAGGGCCAATGCTTTATCCATTGCGCCACCTAGCTGCCCCTAGGAGGCATTTCTTGAAAACTGAAGGAGGCAGAAGCATAAAGCTAGTAGGGAAGTACGGTATGGTGAATAGAGAGCTGGTCTCAGAGCCTGGAAGACCTGGTTCAAGTCCCTTTTCTGACACATACTGATTCTGTGACCTGCTGGCAAGTCCTAGAACTTCTATATTCTCTGGGCTATTCTCTAAGACTAAAATTTGCAGAGAAGGTGCTGATCTGCATTGGTATTGGGAGTTTCCTATACCAAGGAAGTCATAGATGTAACCTCTCTCCTTAGTCCAATTCCCCTATTTGAAAGGTAAGGCCTGCAAAAACAAAAACAAAAAAACAACAAACAAAAAACAAAAACAAAATGGGGCAGCTAGGTGGCGCAGTGGATAAAGCACTGGCCTTGGATTCAGGAGGACCTGAGTTCAAGTCCGGCCTCAGACACTTGACACTAGCTGTATGACCCTGGGCAAGTCACTTAACTCTTATTGCCTCGCCACACACACACACAAAAAACAAAACAAAAAAAAGAAAGGTGAGGAAACTGAGCCCCTCCCCCCCCCCCCACTACCACACACACACACTTAGTGTCAAGGCCAGGAGTTTTAGGATAAACCAAAGGAAGTACTATTTTACATCGCAGGGAGTAAACATATGCAACATTACTCTGATATAGTATATGGAATGAAAATATAAACAGGTTTAAGAATGTTTGAGATAAATTAATTGGTCAGTAATGTATTACAAGGAAGATTATATTTGACATGTCTGACATTTTGAGGCTGAGATTTTATAAAATAATCCTTTAACTTGCCCATAAAGCATCTTTTTGCTCCTGTCAGATGTTTTTATATGACAGCTCCCTAATTCTTATACTATACTCAGAATCAAATTCATTGACTAATATTCTTATTAGGATAGCTAGGGGGGACAGGGGACAGAGTGTCAGGTCTGGAGCCTGGAAGCCTGATCTTTCTGAGATCAAATCTGGTGTCAGATACTTACTACTTGTGTGACCTTGGGCAAGTCACTTAACCCAGTTTCCTTATCTATAAAATGTGCAGGAGAAGGAAATGACAAACCACTCTAGTATCTTTGCCAAGAAAATCCCACATGGGGTCACAAAAAGTCAGATAAGACTGAAATGGCTGAACAACAACAACAAATATTCTTGTTGCCAATGTGACCAACCATGTTGTGGAGAAATTTTTAATTCTAGATTCCCCAAATCAAACTAGACATAATGTTGACCCCCCCACCATTTTCACTGTCTTTTACTCGTTATTCAGATTTTCCCCCAGTGCCATTATCTTATACTCTTGAACATTTTGCTACTTTCCTTGTTTTAATCTTTATGATAAAAAACAAAAACAAAAACAAATAATCTTTATGATCTTGTTTTACTGTGTTCCAACTTCATTCTCAGAGCTGTTGAATATTTAGCACAAAAGGCAGATGTTTAGGCTCTAAAACATTCAAGACGTTTAACATTTAAACAGCGAAAAATTATAAACACAAAAAAACAAAAAACAACCAAAGAATTCAAGAACATTGAAATAAAGTCATGGCCAAAACCACAGACAGTGTTTAAGCCCTCTCTGGCCAATGGAACCTCAGATAATTTTGATTTGACCTTTCCTGACTTAGTTATGTTGGTCAGGTTTTAGATTGACAAGACAGACCATAACTAAAATGGTTTCCAATTAGACAGGACTATTTTTTCTTCTTCAGGGTAATGCAAATCAATCAACAGGGTGTAGAAGCTTTTTAAAAAAATAATTTTTTTTCTAATTACATGTAAAGACAAATTTTAACATTTCTTTAAAAATTTTTGAGTTCCAGATTTTATCCCTCCTTCTATTCCTGCTCTCTAAGTTGGTAAGCAATTTCATATAGATTATATGTGTGCAGCCATGTAAAACATATTTCCATATTAGTTAAGTTTTAAAAGAAGAAATAGACTAAAAGAAAAAAAACATGAAAAAATAAAGTGAAAACAGTATTCTCTGATCTCTGTTCAGACTCAGTTCTTTCTCTAGATGTCAATAGCATTTTTCCACATGAGACCTCTGGAATTGTCTTGATTCATTGTATTGCTGAGAAGAGCTAAGTCATTCATAGTTGATCATCATATAATATTGCTGTTACTCTATACAATGTACTCCTGGTCCTGCTCATTTTACTTTGCATCAGTTCATGTTGAGTCCTTCTGGGTGTTTCTGAAATCCAGCTGCTCATCATTTCTTATAGCACAAAAATATAGAGGCCTTTTGAAAAAGCATTTTAAACTGAATGCAAATAGCACTATGACCATAAGAAATTACCCACATCTGTTTACATACAGAGAGGCCTTGTAGCAGAGACACTAGAAAGCTGACATCAAAGTCAGGAAGACATAAGTTGAAGTCCTAGCTCTGAAACATGATGGCTGTGTTACTCCGGGCAAGTTGTTCAACCTCTCAGTGCTGTAGGCTGCGAAACCTAAGGAGAGAAGGTGCAGCCCAGCATGAGGGTAGGAATATGGGGGTGGTCTATACACCAATGAAATTACCAGCCTAGTCCTTACCTAACTTATTTGCTTATATAGATTCAAAAGGAAAAATAAAACCAAATCAGGGCAGCTACGTGGCGCAGTGGATGAAGTACCAGCCCTGGATTCAGGGGGACCTGAGTTCAAATCCGACCTCAGACACTTGACACTTAATAGCTGTGTGACACTGGGCAAGTCACTTAACCCTCATTGCCCTGAAAAAAAAGAAAAGAAAAAACCCAAATCAATATTAATGTATGATGCATATTGTATATGTACAGCATGTCACATTTTAAAAATCAGTACCCACATAAAGGTGAACACGGAGAAATGAGAGTCAATCTTGGTCATTTGGAGATGCACCTATGCTTGTGTTTTGAATGTAGGCTGGGAAAAGTGGTTCATGCTTAAAACAGAAGCATTTTTCTTGAAGCTATAAAAGTTCTCCCCCTAAGAATCTTGATAGATGCTTTGGTTCCCGATTATATTCAACTATTTTATTCTGCTGGGTAGTGCAGTTGAAGGAGTATGGAGGTTTTTAAAAAATCATATTTTTAAATTCTGTCTTCCTTTGGATAATTATATGAAACTCTCAGTAATGTTTTTCTATGCAGGGGCCAGAAGTCAAAGAAGGACCTTCAAACCCTGCTTTTTTGAGCCTGTAGTCAAAAGGTGTTCAAAAACCTTATCTTGAATATGAATGCTCCTTTCAGAGAGTACTTTATAAGGTGTTTTGCAACCATAAAAACTGTTATTAAAATCCTGAGAAACTTAATTTCATAATTGCATCATCCTCCTTTGGTACTGTTGTTGGATTCAGCAATCACTTGGGGAAATGCTAACTTAATTGCCAAACTTTATCTATCCTTCTTTCAGGACCACCTGCAAGAGTGCTTATCATAATGGGAATTACTCTTGTTCCAAGGAGAGTCTATCCTTGTGAATTAACCAATTAGTTGGTGTTCCATATCTTATCATTCATTCCCAAACTTCTGAAATTCTCTTTCTAAGTACTAACACTTATTTCTGAAGTTGCAAATTGAAATATGTCTGTTTCATTGCTGTATATCTCTTCACTGCTGAATTTGACGTTCAGCTATGGTTTTAGTCATTGTGTGTCTGGTTATGGGGAGACTGTGATGAATTCTAGTCTTCTAAAAAATCTTTTTTGACAAATCTCTCATTCCCAGTGTGCTTCTTTGCATTTAAAATAAGTTACTTTTCACAGAAATAAAGGAGCATTACGCTGAGATGCATAAGCATCTAGCTGCTGAGGAGTCAACAGATTTGGCTGTCAATTATAAATGAAATCTCTAGAGACAAAGCTGAGCCCCTGGAGGAGAACTGATTATTATATAGCAAGAACCACATATCAGTCTAGCACAGTTCAATGTGGGATTGGGTAAGGGGGAGATGGGGAATTTGTTTCCCACTACATGGAAAATCACAAGAGTTACACAATATGAAAGGGTGGTAAAACACTGCTATGACCTTGGGCTAGTCCCTTCATAGGTAAAACTGAGATTCAGTTTCTTCAACTGTAAACTGAGAAAGTTCAATTAAATGACTTCCAAGTCCTTCCTGCTCCCATGATACTATGTGTTAGACATAACAGACTCATGGTATTGAACCATTCTATACAGAACTCACTAAATCCAAAATCTAATACTTGTTTAAAGCACTGATTTGCTCTATGACCTTCATAAAATCTTTCCATCTCTGTGTTTCAGTGTCTATATAAATGGCAGAATGATCTGTACTCTTCAGGCTAACATGGAGATAAAATAGAAAGTATTTGAATATAAGCTTTGCTGAAGAATGACCGTTTGGAACTACATAAAGTTCCAAGAAAAGTGGATTGAGGAAAATAGAGTTTAAGACAATTTATAAGTCCAGTAATTTCATTTCTGAGTGTTATCTATTTTACTTTAGCTACTTTCTAGGTTACAAAAGACATTAGAGGATGAATGTTGGTGGCAGCTAGGTGATGCAGTGGATAAAGCACTGGCCCTGGATTCAGGAGAACCTGAGTTCAAATCAGGCCTCAGACACTTGACACTTACTAGCTGTGTGACCCTGGGCAAGTCACTTAATCCTCTTTGCCCTACAAAGCAAAAAAAAACAAAACACAAGATTAATGTTGAAGTTTGGGGTTTACTTTTTCCCTGATAAGTGCTTTGAGGCTGTCCCTTTGCCCTCAATGGATCAGAATATGACAATCAGATTCATTTACATTCACTGCCATCATGATGGACTGATAATTATCATGTATCCAAACTGTATAAAAATCCATATCAGTTAAGAAAATAGCTAAAAATAAAGTATTTTAATGCATATAGACATAACTTAAGTGTGAAATGGGGGTTTTCTAAAGGGTGCGAGATAGTTGTAGGCATTGTGTCGTAGTGAATGGAGAGTTAACCTCAGAATTAAGAGATACTTACTGTGTGACCTTGGACAAGTTACTTAAACTGTTATCGACCCAAGTGGCTCTTTCAGGTCATAAATTGCAGAGTAGTTCACCATTCTCTGTTAATAGAAGGGATTTCTGCCCCCCCAAAGTCAATTTAGAACATCTATGAACTGTCATTTCTTAGTGTATAGATTATATTTTAATAGGAGTCTCTTCTAATGAGAGAGTATGAAGGGATTATAAACTATACCAATGGAAGGGAGTATGCACATTGATAAGGTAATAGATCCTCCAAAGTACAAGGTGTCTTAAAAGTCTTAGTATAGTTTTAAGCTTTAATAGCAGTATTAGTAAGCTTGTGGACTGGAAGATGAACACAGTTCTTTGTCACAAAAACAGTGAAATCCACAGGGAAAATATGCAATGGGAAAATGTTAGAGAATATTACCAATAACTATTATAAAGGATTCCTTTTTTGTTCATGGAAGCATAATATTGGAATTGTTATTGGATAGTAATTTGTGACTTTGTTTTCTGGAAGAGAAACTCATTTTAATTACATCTCTTAAGAGTCAGAGTGTGATGCTTTTGTTGAGTAGCAACTAGGATGACTTGTTTATTTGTCTTTCCATAATATACTATAGTGAACATTGTAGTGGCACCTTGTTAATTTTTTTAAAAAGACAGTTTGGGTGTTTTAAGTTGTATGTAAAGGAAAAAATTTTTAAGAGTTAAAATCTAGAACAAGCCATATTCAAAACTAATCAGTAGGAAAATTATGTAAGCTTAATTAACTAGGTCACCAAGGGAAGGGCCAGGGAGTATAATGAAATATTTTAGAAAGGAGACAAAGAAGCCAAACTAAAACAGGGTTAGTTGCAATGCTTCCAAAAGACAGTATGGGAATATCCTTATCCCAAAGCTCTGCACAGGGAACACTAATTGACCTTGTGCCATATTTTCAGCCTGTGTAATTCTGTAATAAAATACCTTGGAGTGGCAGAGGAGAATTTATATCTGAATTAAATAAAAACTGATATGGAATTATATAGATTCTGTTTTCACTTTTGCCTGATCAGTTTCAGGCAATAATATGTAGATCAAGAAGATTGTTATGGGTAAGACATATATTGTTTTTATGCACAAAGGGGCCGAAATGTTTAGCCTTCATCTATCAGATGCCAAAAAATCCAATAAATATGAAGAACTTAGACAAGCAAGAGAAGACTTATATGAACTGATGAAGAGTGAATTAAGAAGAACAGTGCCTATCACAGTGCCTGGCACATGGTAGATGCTTAATAAATGTTTATTGAATTGAATTAAGAACTAGGCAATCAATAGATACATAGTGACTACAGCAATGTAAATGGAAGAGCAGAAAACAGAATTGAACGCTATTTGTAATGACACAACTTTCTTCTAGAGACTGAGAAAATGTGCTGATCTTCCTTTTTTACTCAAATGAGAGACTAGGCATCTAGGTGGCATAGTTGATAGAGCACTGGCCCCAGAGTCAGGAGGACCTGAATTCAAATATGACCTTAAACACTTGACACTATGACCTGTGTGACCCTGGTTAAGTGACTTAACCCTGATTGCCTCAGATATCCGGAGCCATCTCCAGCTGTCCTAATGTATATCTTGTCCTAGAACCAGATGGCTCTATAAGAGAGAATGAGACTAGTGACTCCCTCACTTAAATCCAATTCACTGAAAGTCACAACATCACCTCCTGATGTCATGGCCCTCTATGAAGGACAAACAACAACAAATGAGGGACTATGGAATATCACATGTACTCTCAGGCAGGGTTGATACATTAACTGACTTTGCATAACTACTTTACCTCTCCCTCTTCTTTATTCTTTGTCACAAGCACTGTGTTGCTAAGAAGAGATACATTCAGAAACAAAGATTATGTAAAAGCCAAAGCTATCAATAAAATAAAACAAAAACATCTGGCAGAATGTCTAGGTTTAAGTATCTCAGTTGGAGGACGGTTAAAGGATCCTCTGGCTAGATCTAAAATGTCAGAAGATCTCACATTTAGTATTCTGTTGTTGTTGATTTGTTTTTAGTCACGTCTGACTCTTCATGACTCCATTTGGAGTTTTCTTGGCCAATATAGTGTAGTGGTTTGTCATTTCCTCCTCCAGATGAAGAAACTGAGGCAAACAGGGTTAAGTGACTTGCCCAGGGTCACACAGCAAATAAGTGTCAAGTGTCTGAGGCCGAATCTGAACTCAGGTCCTCCTGAATCCAGGGCCAGTGCCCTATCCACTGTGCCACCTAGCTGCCCCTACTCCCTCTACTAATGCAGAATGGCAACTTTCCTGCAACTTATTATCTTAGAGAGTTGCTTGAGAGGCACTAAAAGGCTAAGTGACTTGCCTAGGGTCACAGCCTAGTATGTTTCAGAGGCAGGACTTGAACCAAATCTAGATTGTCTTGACCTTGAGCCTACTTCTCTGTCCATTGCACCAAGAATACTTCTCATTCAGTTCATATATGTAGTTTTCTGAAAAATGTTTTCATGTTTGATTTTTCTGGACAGTTGAGGGTTTTTCTTTTCAGTTTAAGGATTTATTTTGCCTTATTCTATGTATCTCCTTCCTTCCTTCCTTCCTTCCTTCCTTCCTTCCTTCCTTCCTTCCTTCCTTCCTTCCTTCCTTCCTTCCTTCCTTCCTTCCTTCCTTCCTTCCTTCCTTCCTTCCTTCCTTCCTTCCTTCCTTCCTTCCTTCCTGTCTTTTTTTTTTTTTTGCAGGGCAGTGGGGGTTAAGTGACTTGCCCAGGGTCACACAGCTAGTAAGTGTCAAGTGTCTGAGGCTGGATTTGAACTCAGGTACTTCTGAATCCAGGGCCGGTGCTTTATCCACTGCACCACCTAGCTACCACCTCCCTTTTCTTTTGGGAAGATTTTTCTATGAAGAGAAAAAGAAAACATTTTCTTCTAATTAACTTCTTTTTAAAAAAGGTATTTTATTATGAATTTAACATTGAACAAACACAAACATTTCTATATATAAAGAACAAGAAAGAATGTATCTTTTTAAAAGTATCTAACCTTCCTCTGATTCATATCTTTGAGGAACTTGGAGTAGCTGACTCATTATTATTAGCTGTGATGAAATAATGAGATTTAGCAGATACTCAAACACCCACCTGGAGATTAATCTAGACTGATTGAATCAAGTGAGGATGATTAACTGCTGATTAGCCTACTTCAAGTTAACTGGATTGTAATCACACCTTGAGAACACCTTCAGAACCAATGGATTTGGATGATGCTAACCAATCAGCTTGAAGCAGTGTGTAAGGACCGCCTCTGTTCCAGGCCTATAAAAAGCTTCCACAATCAGTTTGCTGGAGAGAGTTCATGATTGAAGCAGGCTTGTGGCAGAGGACATGAGGAAGAACCAGACCAGGCTGGAACTCTAGGCTAGATAGGCTTTTTTCTTAACTTTCTGAACTCCATGGGAATATCTGTATGCTTAAATAATTGTTTAATGCCCAAGGACTGGTGCTAAAGCTTCTAATTTAAGGCGACCACAATTTAGATTTTAAACATCACAGTTTGGCAACCACGAAGGGATTGCTGAACCCCTCAACCTTCTGATCTTCACATTGGGTAAGAAATTTTATGTTTGTAAGTATATTAATGCTTCATTTTGGTGGACTTTCTTTTTTGATTTATCTTTACCTGCTTTTGCCTTTAATAACTTTATAAAGCATTGGTATTATGAAAGAGAAAATAAAGGGGTTGAAGAAAAACAAGAGAAACTTTATCATCATCACATTTCAAGAATCTGTTTCTATTGCCATAAACTGGGACATATTTTGCCGAAATGCAGAAGTAGACAGCAAGAGATGTGGAGATTTTAGATATTGAAATAAAAATGCTCTAAATTCACTCAGAGAAATAATGTCAGTTCAAATGTTACATAAAGGTTTCCTTTTTATGCCTTTGTATCTACATTTTGAAATTAATAGTACGAGTTCGTTTTCATAGAGATTTTCATTCTTTTAAGATTGTGTTTTGTTTTTCCAACTGATTATTTGATCAAATTATATAAAGTATTTCCTTGGTAAATTGATTACTATGACAAGTGTAAATTAATTCTAGAAATACTATTTTTGCAAAAAAAATTATTTGGAATCATTGTACATTGTAACTTATATTCTGACTCAAAGCAAATTCACAGTTTTTGTGATCATTTCACATTTTTTACTATCATTATTATCCTCAAATTTTTAAATCCATATGAGACTTGGATTATGGGAATTTACCATTTAAGACATTAATTGCCTTTACCCATGAGAGGACTACATACAAGAGCAGGCATTGAACTCTCACAGAAGGGGAGACACTTATGAAGTCCAGGTACTGCACAGATGGCTGGAAGTTTTCATCCCACCCATCTCATTCTACACCTGGCTTCTATTCCCCTACAATATGCCTGATGCCATGGATGTCTCAATCCCATGCATCTGATTAAGTCTGACTCAGTTTCCTCCAATATGTTCGGTGGCATGGATGTATATCCCATCCACCTATTTTAAGCCTGGCATTCTGCATGTGCTGTATATATTGCTCAATGGTAATCCCCATAATTACCTAACAAAATGGTTCAGAACCCCTGATCCAGGGACTAATGCAAACATCAGCCACAATAATAATGCATTAATATAGCATCATTCTCATTTGATAGAGATTTAGCATTGGAAAGCGCCTCAGAGGTTATCTAATCCAACCTTCTTGTATTACAAATGAGGAAAGTACGGCTTAGGAAGGTCTCAGGTGAACTGATCAAGGTCACACAAGTAGCAGGTGGAAGAGATAGAATTCAAACTTCCATCTCCATGATCTCCTCTTCAGGAAACTTTCCATTTTACCCATATTGCCTCTCTCTGATCCTGACTGCACCTTGTGACTTAGGTACTACAGAGAGTCTTATTCCCATTTTATGGATGAAAAAACTGGATCATGGGAAATGTCAGATGTCATGATAAATACAGTGTTGGATTTGGCCTTGACATCTGTTACCAATTATATTAGATTTTAAAATTTCTCATAATGGCATGAGGATAATTAGGCAGATGATACAAAAGGTGATGAAATGAAGATTTAAAAAAATTCTTGTCTTCTCAATTCACGTTTTTAAGAACTTTCATTGTTTGATTTGATTACTGGCAGAGCTATTTTTTACTATTTCATCAAAGAACACCTGTTCCTAGAAGAAACAAAGGGGAGAATGTGATGAAATAATGAGATTTAGCAGATACTCAAACACCCACCTGGAGATTAATCTAGACTGATTGAATCAAGTGAAGATGATTAACTGCTGATTAGCCTACTTCAAGTTAACTGGATTGTAATCACACCTTGAGAACACCTTCAGAACCAATGGATTTGGATGATGCTAACCAATCAGCTTGAAACAGTGTGTAAGGACCACCTCTGTTCCAGGCCTATAAAAAGCTTCCACAATCAGTTTGCTGGAGAGAGTTCATGATTGAAGCAGGCTTGTGGCAGAGGACATGAGGAAGAACCAGACCAGGCTGGAACTCTAGGCTAAATAGGCTTTTTTCTTAACTTTCTGAACTCCATGGGAATATCTGTATGCTTTAATAAATGTTTAATGCCCAAGGACTGGTGCTAAAGCTTCTAATTTAAGGTGACCACAATTTAGATTTTAAACATCACATAGCACAACAGTATTGGTACAAATACACTTGGCTCTCTATTGCTCTGTATTATAATTAATACAGTGATTTTTTTTTTAAAAAAAGGAATATTTGAGTTTGCCTGAATTGTTATCAAGGTCAACAGGTTCCCACTCTGCTGCAGAGGGTAACTCTAAAAGATGTAGAGCTCCAAAATTAATTGGGAAAATAACATTTCCTCTCCAAACTACATTTTCTCCAAGTAGAAAGAACTCATTTTGAAATATCAAAATCAAGTTTCAGAAGTTTATGAGAAATTATAATTATTTCAGAGATAAAGTTTGAATAGAAATGCAAGATAAAAACAACTCTGTCTTTCAAGGAATGCATAAAGAATAATAGGATTGTCCACAACCAGAATGAAGATCATTCCAGGCAACGAGACTGTCAACATCTAACATAACATTGACATCTTGACATCTTTATAAAGGACTCAACAGTTATTGTGAAGGAATCCTGCAAAAGGATTTCAGGCATATCAATATTGAGCTCAGTCTATTTAGAAAGAAGGAAAAAAAGGTTCAGATTAATAAATGTTGGGGAAATTGAAAAGAACTTGCAGTATTTCACACTGCCTGTAATAATGTGCTAAATGTGATCAGAAGCATTATCCTGGGTTTTTGGTACAAGATGAGGTCTATAGATATCTAGCTTCATCATTAACATTGCTATTCAAGAGAATGGCTCACTCATTGAAGCTGGACACAGGAAGACCAGGTGTTGCTTGGGCTTTTTCTCAAGCAGAAAAAGATGATTGGTTGTTGTTTTTTTTCAA
Source organism: Dromiciops gliroides (assembly GCF_019393635.1). Classification (NCBI taxonomy): domain Eukaryota; kingdom Metazoa; phylum Chordata; class Mammalia; order Microbiotheria; family Microbiotheriidae; genus Dromiciops; species Dromiciops gliroides. Next base: position 195,278,534 of record NC_057862.1, on the reverse strand, counting down.
GGAAATTATACTGAACTTGCATCAAACTCAGCTGACTTGGTTCATCAGTCCACAACATTAAAAACAAGAATATCAAAAAAATTTTTGGATAGCACCTATATTTTAGAGAAAGGCACAGTCTGAAAATAAATTAGAAATTTGCATGGATGCTGAAGGAGTGGCTTCAGAACTTGACACTCAGATGTTACAATAAATATTTTTGGTAAAGGGAAAAGGACTTTTAGGTCAATACTTTTTAGAGCCATCAAATTTTGAACATATGGTGACAGAAACTTGAAGCTGCTTCTGATGACTTAAGAGGGAGAGTTTTATACCTATACATATAAAATAAAAATTTCCCCAAAGCTGTAATTTTTTGTTTATTTGTTTCATTGATGGCTTTTTAAAAAAGTAACTAGTGGAAAATACTCAACTATTTGCCATTTATCCTGTCTGCTGGCACTTCAATTTTCTACATATCTTGGCTGATCACTGTGATTTTTTGTTTGTTTGTTTGTTCGTTGGGGGTGGGGGTGGGGGTGGGGGGGAGCGGCAGCTAGTAAGTGCCAAGTGTCTGAGGCTGGATTTGAATTCAGGTCCTCCTGAATCCAGGACCAGTGCTTTATCCACTGCACCACCTAGCTGCCCCTGATCACTTTGTTTTACTGGCAAGTAAATAGGTCAGGTGAAATTTTACAGGTTTTTAAATCTAGGACATTAATATATGTAAGAAAATAGCCTAAACCATAATATTTAACTCTAGAGGTTGCCATTCTTTAGTATTTAAGACTCCAATAGTCTGGTAGCTTTGGGAATTTTCTTCATCAGCATTTAGTACAACATGGGACTTTTCAGAGATCTAATCATGTCCCTGCTCAAAAAATTTCAATGGCTCCTTCTTGCCTCCAGAATAAATTAACTTGTCAGTCTGCTATTTAAACCCAATCACAATCTGGCTCTAATCTATTGGTCCTGCTGTATTTCTCATTATACCTTTTTTTTTTTAAGCATTCTTACCAAACTGACCTACTGGCTTTCCCCACAAATTTCCCTTTCCTTTTCCTATCTCCATGTATCCCACACCTAGAATTTATCTTTCCTCATCTCTTCATAATACAGTATGTCTATTCTAGGGATCTTAGAATTCCTGGATTCCTTCTAGGTTCAACTCTGAATCGATTTCCTCACTGAAATCTTTCCTGATCCTTCCCAGATGTTAGTGTTCTTTCCCTCTTCAAAATGAACTGTATTTATTGTTTGGATACATATATCCTACCCATCCTCCACCCCCATTTAATCTGAGTTCCTTGAGCAAAGGGATGGTTTCATCTTTTATTTGTGTGTCCTCAGTGCCTTGCATATAGAAGACACTGTACTGTACTAAATATTTATTGGATAGCATTGTATATAGTATTCCCATCAACTACTTAGGGGAAGAAAACCATTTTGCAAGCAAAAAGAGAAAAAAAGGCTGAACTGATCAAAGACACATTTTTTTCTTAGTTTTGTTTTTTTTTGGTTTTGTACAGAGACTAGTTTGAATATTAGTTATTCCCACAATGCTATACTAGGAAGTATATGAGTAAAATAATCATGGTCATTGCCTCCTCGATGTTTGTCACATTTTACAGTACTGAATATTTACTCAAATCCTCTCCTATTATCAGATCATGCTGTGGAGATAATCCTGTCTGTGACAGCAGAATGTGAACTGTAGCCCATCATTCGAAATTGGAAAAGCTTTAAATGTGATCCCAGAAGTAGACTATTTGGCCCATTTTTATTTACAAAGGAAGCCAATTCTACTGAAATACAGCTATCAAAATATTTTTAAAAAACAGGTTCATAGACCCCCAGGTTAAGAACCTCTGCTCTAATCTATGTGATTCTGTGTCACTTAATATACCAGAGATAGAACTAAGAACTAGCATGGCATTGGGGGAGGGGGAGGTGTCTGGCTAATAAGCTAATAATTTCTGTTCTTCATGAATTGAACTTCCTATCCACCTCCCCACCCAACTGGCCTGCTGTTCCTTCAGCTCTTTTGACTGGTGCCCCTGGTAGTGACCTTTGGCTCTCAAACCCTTTCCCCAGGCTGCCTCCCCAAGGAGTGCAGGGGAACTCATCTATAAATTACATATGCTACTAAGGATATATAAAATGTGGGCACATGGCTTCCAGTGGGAGAATTAACAATGAAGGCAATACCTGTCAGCTACTATTACCCCCTTCCAATCCTGTACTCAGTTTTAGGTGTCTCAAGTCACTTATCCTTTGCTGCCCTCTGTTAAGGTGGTGAAGTGGATAGAGCACTGGCCCCGAAGTTGAGAGGAACTGAGTTCAAATTTCACCTCAGACACTAGCTGTGTGACCCCGGGCAAGTCACTTAACTTGTATTAAAACATCCGGAGTCGGAGCCAAGATGGCAAAGGAAAGGCAGTGAGCACTCGAACTCATAACATAATCACTCCAAGAAACATCCAAATAATACCATAGGACAATGCCTGGAGCAGCAAAACTCACAGAAGAATGTGCTGAAATCATCTTCTAACCAAGAACGGCTTGGAAGGTCAGAAGGAGTGAGCTGCTGTGCTGAGACAGGAGTCATGCCCAACCCCACAGTCACCCTGACACAGATCCAGTCCCAGGAAGGCCTCACCAGAGAAGGAGACCCCCAGAGCCTCTGAATCAGCTGCAGCACCAGTGTCATCTGAAACTAAGCTCACAGTCTGGTGAGAGGGCTGAGCCCTTGGCAGGAGGGAGACTACAGGAGTCTATGCTGGTGCTGAGGCAGAACTTGGGTTTTTCACCCCTGCTGGGAACCAGGAGGTAGGCTTGAGTAGCAGTGGCCAGGTGGGGGAGGGACACAGGCTCATTGGAGCTGGCAAACACAACACACAAAGCTGGTTGATTAGCAAGTTGGTCTGGGGTTATATATGGACCACAGAACAGGCCAGGCAAGTGAAGAACCTGATCCTCCTTAAATCATACCACCTGGGACCTTCTGAAGCTTGGGATACTGCAGCCTGGAAACAGTGCCCCACTTTAAGGAGCTGAAAGTCAAGTAAAAGAAAGGCAAGATGAGCAGACAGAGAAAGGTGAGGACCATAGAAAATTTCTTCAGTGACAAGGAAGAGGGGCAGCTAGATGGCGCAGTGGTTAAAGCACCGGCCCTGGATTCAGGAGTACCTGAGTTCAAATCCGGCCTCAGACACTTAACACTTACTAGCTGTGTGACCCTGGGCAAGTCACTTAACCCCCATTGCCCCACACACACAAAAAAACAAACAAAAAACCAACCAAACAAAAAAAAAAGACAAGGAAGATCAAAGTGCATCCTCAGAGGAACATGTCAATGTCAGGGCCCCTATATCTAAAGCTTCCAAGAAAAATATGAATTGGTCTCAGGCCATAGAGGCACTCAAAAAGGACTCTGAAGATAAAGTTAGAGAGGTAGAGGAAAACATCCGGGGTCGTCTCCAATTGTCCTGATATACATCTTTTTTTTTTAAGTGAGGCAATTGGGGTTAAGTGACTTGCCCAGGGTCACACAGCTAGTGAGTGTTAAGTGTCTGAGGTTGGATTTGAACTCAGGTACTCCTGACTCCAGGGCCGGTGCTCTATCCACTGCACCACCTAGCTGCCCCCCGATATACATCTTGCCACTGGACCCAGATGATTCTAGAGGGGAGAGTGAGTCTGGTGACTTTTCACAGATGTCCCTCATTTAAATCCATTTCAGTGCAAGTCATGACATCACACTGATGTCATGGTCCTCTTTGAGAAAGAAGTACAAACAGCAACAACACTGAAGCCTCTGCAAGTTCCTTTTGTTGTGATGCAGTGGAAAGTTTGCTACATGTAGTGTTAGAGGACCTGAGTTCCAACCTTGCTCTGCTATGTACTAGTTATATGACCTTAAGCAAATTGCTTAAATTCTTTGGACCTCAGTTTCCTCACCTACCAAGTAAGGTCACTTAGGTAACCTCTAAGATCCTTTCCATCTCTAAATCTATGATCCTAGATCTCTTACTTAACCAGTTCCTTCCATCTTGTGGTCCTCCCTGAAACTTGGCTTTCTCTTGAAGACACCCTATCTCTTGTTTTGTTTTTTGTTTTTTAGTGAGGCAATTGGGGTTAAGTGACTTGCCCAGGGTCACACAGCTAGTAAGTGTTAAGTGTCTGAGGCCGGATTTGAACTCAGGTACTCCTGACTCCAGGGCCGGTGCTCTATCCTCTGCGCCACCTAGCTGCCCCTGACACCCTATCTCTTGGAATCTATCCAAGGCAACCTACTCCTTCCCTTACACACCATGACACATATATTTAGAAGGAAGAGTTGGCATATTTCATGACCTCTGTTGCCACTTTTCAACTTTTCTCCATTACTCTGCCTCAGCAAGTAGTTTTCCTCCTATAAAATTCATTGCATCCTTTCTAACTTGTCATTGCTCTCATCTATGGGCCTCCAGCCCACTTTCCCCCCCTTCCTCAATAAATTAAATGCCTACTTTACTGTTTTCTTTTTCATCCCAACTTCTGTCCCACCCCCACCCCAACACCCTGGTTTCCTAGTCCCTCAAACTATTTGGATTTTATGAGTGTAACTCCAGCCCACTTCAGTCATATTCAGATGGGATTATACTTTGGAATTCCCAGTGTTATTTTGTGTATTTCATTTATTTTGGGGGGGCATTGAGGATTAAGTGACTTATCCAGGGTCACACAGCTAGAAAGTGTCAAGTATATGAGGCTGGATTTGAACTCAGGTCCTCCTGAATCCAGGGTCAGTGCTTTATCCACCATGCCACCTAGCTGCCCTATTTTGTGCATTTTAAAACATTATTCTGAGATAGGCTTCACTAGACTGCCACAGGAGTTATTCCCCTATATTAGAGAAAGATTTGGCTATGGTGGTTCTATTAATTGCTTAACTTTTTTTCTTTTGGACTGGTATCAGTGCAGGAAATTCCCTTTACCAATGCACATTGGTACCTGCTCAGCAAATTATCATCACAAAGAATTTCTTGGGGGGTTACTGAAGGGTTAAGTCACTTGCTCAGGATGTCTCAGGTAGGACTTGAACCCAGGTTCTCTTGATACTCTGCAGGGCTCACTACCCATTACATCATGCTGCTTGCTTATTATGTCTGGTTGGGGGTGGGGGGAAGGTTCATTTTGTTATTCTGTAAAGACATAACCTGAGGATGTGTGTGTGTAGGTGTAGTGCAGTGCGCACTATGACTTAAATTTTTTTGAAATATATTTTCTTATACTGCATTCATAGAGCAATATGTAGAAAGGATCCTTAAAGACTTCAAAGACTGATTTTTTAAAAAAAAGTCAGTGCTTAGAATATCTGGGAAATGTTTAAGAATGGCTTACCCATGTGAACATATGTCCTTTGCTAGGGTCTGAAAGTCATTCAGACCTAGGAGGCTCTGCTGAGTACGTGCCGGCTTGACTGTCACTGCCTGAGACAATTTGGTCACATTCCCTGAATCATCTCAACTTTTCCTTCCTTTCCTTCCCTTCCCCCCTTGTCCTCTCCTTCCTTCCTTCCTTCCTGTAGATTGTGTCACTTTACCTTTGACCGAAGTTTGCTTTTTCACAGGATCATAAATTTAGAACTGGATGGGACTTAGTGATCATCTCTTCTATCCTTCCTTATTTTTCAAATGAGGAAAGGATGTTAAAAAGGAGAGGTGACTTTCTAATAGATACTGTTTATTAAACATCAAATTTAATGTGTTCCTCCTAGGTGATCTATTAAGAGAATGATTTGGAGTCCCCCTGCCTTTTAGGAGATTACACTCTTGTCTTCATTGATATTGGGGTGGTTCTTCTGAGAAGTTCACCAAATTCCAGTGTTATCTGTGATCCAAGGAGCCCCAACCATGTACTGTGGACTCACATAGCCTGAAGTTTATCCTGAGATTTTTTCCAGTCATGACCCCTTTTTGCCTGAGAAATTTTTACACAACCCTGGGTTTATAGGTATACAAAATAGGCATACATATCCTTTTATTGTTGCCAAATTTTTTGTGACCCTCACATTCAGTTATGCAACCCCATATGGGGTTGCAACCCACAATTTAAGAAGGTAGGTTCAAAGTCAGGTTCTCTCTTTAACTCTGGCCCCACTCCAGATTAACTCGAGTGAAATCTCTAAAACAAAACTTAGGTATGTCTCACATCTAGGGATTCCCCCAAAAGTGAGTAACCAGACATATTTTCAGAAAGGTGTTCACCATTCAGTATGGCTCTCAGGTATAGGACAACCACTTATTTCATCCTCCATAAAATGCATAAAATGCAAATGCATGGATAAACAAGTATAGGAAACAAACATGATGTTTTCTCCTTCCCTTCTCCTGGGGAACCAAGGATCCCTCGTGGGGATGGCTGGACAGATATTTTTCATTCACCTCAGACATGTGCTTTCTAAGCAAACATTCTGGCCAACGAGAGCATGTCTTTCTGTAGGCCTCCTGGTACAGGATGGTTCTGGTAGGATTACTCTTTTCCTCTAAACAATGTGCTATTAAAGAAATGTCCTGTTGGGCAGCCTTTACCTGTTTTAGGAACTCAGAAGCTCAGTTTTACAATGAGCCAAGGCCAAAAATACCCTTTTCTATGAATTGTTAGTCACTGAGCTGTAGTCAGAAAAGGAAATAAAAGGATAAGGTAGCCAGGGACTCAAGATCCAGGCTCATGCTCTCCTAGGCATGCACATCTCTCCTACTTACCGTATATGGCTGCAAGTTGGCATTGCCCTTGGGGAAAAAGAGTGTGGAGATGGGGAGAGAAATACTGTTTTGTTGGGAGTCTGAGAGGGGTCAGAGCACTGGAAAAGAGGATCAAGGTAGAAGGGTCCAAAAGACATTAGACCCATAGCTTCAGTGATTAGGAACCAGTCAGGAGTCTTGTTTCCTCTCAATAAGATGCTAAGGTGCATGGCTAGCTCTCTGAGAGGTAATGGCACAGGTGTATTGCCTATAATCTCATCCATTTGATAGGGGACCCATCAAATTGACCAGGAGTTCATTTGATGTCTTTGCTTCACTAGAAGGGCAAATGCCAGCTTTGTAATGATCAAATGAGATAATATATGTAAAGTACTTGGCAAGCCTTAAAGTACTACATAAATGTCAGCCATTATGTTATGGAAATGTCAGTCTCTCAAAATTCAATCTGTATGTAGAGATAGAGGGAGATGATCTGGTCTCTGAATCCAGAATTATACCAACTTACTACCACCTTCTTTCTGTCTCAGTAACTGAAATTTCTATCTAGTGTTTGATAGTTCTCACTAGGAATTTCAGTTTTAACCATCATATATGCACAAGAAGTATTTTTTTTTGTTTCTTTTCTTTTGGTTTTTGGTGAGGCAATTGGAGTTAAGTGACTTGCCCAGGGTCACACAACTAGTAAGTGTCAAGTGTCTGTGACCAGATTTGAACTTAAGTCCTCCTTACTCTAGGGCCAGTGCTCTATCCACTGCTCCACCTAGCTGCCCCAAGAAGTATTTAAAAAAAAATGGACTATCACCTTGCAGTTTTTACTGATTAAAGGGATGAATCATTGTTGTTCTTTGAAATGGAATGTAAAGTATTTTTTTTATTATTCCTGAATGTTAGGTGTTGATAAGTTAATACCAATTTCTTTCTGAAAAATATTTAACCACCAGTGATATGGATGATGCCATTGCCTGTCATCCTTGACTTATAGTTCTCCCCAGGGAGGCTGTTGCAGTACAATGAACAGAGGAAATGTTTTAAAAGAGGGATGAATTGAGGCAAAAGTAACTATGATTTTAGATGACCTAAGGTTTCCCGGTAGCAATGTACATCCTGGAGCAAATCTCTGGTAGCCAAATAGATGAATGACAAATGACATTTCTAGGAGCAGATGTGATGAGTGGAATTGAGTTTCCTAAGGATAACTGCAGTCCATTGTCCAAAATTACATCTCCGAAAATCTCAGCCACTAAAACAGAGAGAAGGCTGTAAAAGTTTGGGATCATTCTGAGTTCAGAGATGAGAAAATCTTTATAATGCTACTTACAGCTTTATTTTTCCTCCGAGTTCTTTGTGCATGTCAGGATGTGTGTTTCTACTAGCCCTGTGTTCTCGCACTCCCAGGAAGTGAATAATTGGATTTAGAGACTTAGACCTCCATTTCCTTCTGCTAAATCAATCTTTATTTGCATGTGGGAATCCTTTCATACAGGAAATCTACCAGATAGGAAACTTAAAGGAGAGCATAACTGTGCTTATGTAGATTATTTTTTCTTAGCTTCAATTATTTTTTTTTAGTAATAAACATTTTTATTTATAGTTTTGAGTTCCAATTTTTATCCTACCTTTTCTCCCTCCCCTCCCCACCTCCCTGAGGCGGTAAGCAGCTATGGGTTATACATGTACAATTATATAAAACATCACCATATTAGTCATTTTGTACAAGAAAACTTGAATAAAAAATAAAAGAAAGTGAAAAATAGCATGCTTCAGTCTATGTTCCATCAATATCAGTTCATTCTTTGAAGGTAGATATTATAGTTCATCAATAGTCCTTTGGTATTGGCTTGGATCATTGTTTGTTGAGAATAGTTGTCATTCACAATTGTTCATCAAACAATATTGCTGTCTCTGTGCACAGTGTTTTGGTTCTGCTCACTTCACTGTACATCAGTTCATAGATGTCTTTCCAGGCCTTTTTCAAATCATCCTGCTTGTCATTTCTTATAGCACAATAATATTCCATCACCATCATATACCACAGCTTGTTTAGCCATTCCCCAATTGCTGGGCATTCCTTTGATTTCCAATTCTTCTTAGCTTCAATTCTTGTCAGGACAGTGAGTGTTAAGTGACTTGCCCAGGGTCACACAGCTAGTAAGTGTCAAGTATCTGAGGCCAGATTTGAACTCAGGTCCTCCTGAATCAAGGGCTGGTGCTTTATCCACTGTGCCACCTACCACCCCCAGTCAAGAAAGATTTATTAAGCACCTACTATTTGTAAGGCACAGTGTCACACTTGGGAGAGAGACAAAAATGAAGCAAGCCCTGGCCTCAAGAAGGTTACATTTTACTGTGAATGGGGTGGGGGGATACAAAATGTACACAGATTAAGAAAATACAAAGTAATTTACTAAGGGAGAAATGATTTAGGACTGGGGAGGGGGGGGATTGAGGCTTCCTGTAGGCGATAACAGCTGAGCTGAAATCTGAATGAAGATAAAGATTCTGGGAGATAGTAGTGAGGAGCGAGTACATTCTGGACATGGGAGATGTAGCCTGGGTGAAGACACAAAGGTAGGATACCAGATATTAATTTTGATTAATAATTAGAACAATTATCCCTTCCAGATTGTGGGGGTTAGGGGGTACAGCATCCCATGATCTGCAAAATCTGCATAAAATTGTTTGGCCCTCCCTGAGGACCAAAGAAGAAGTCTGAATTTTGTCTGTTTCTTTTATGGGATGTTTACAGTACCTTATGGTAAAATTTGGGCTAAGTATTTGATTATGGGCTCTGCGTTGTCCATTGGCCTTCGCATGTCAACCGCAGCTTCCCCAAAACTCCTAAAAATTTCCCATTTATTTTCTTGTGCCAACCCACAATATATCAAAACCGCATTGGGGAAAGTTGTGATGTAGAAGGGATAACTATAGTTCAGTTTGACTGAAACATAGAACATATGAAAATGTGTACAAAAATTGTGACCAGGAGTAAATTTTGGCAATTTAACAAGGTTAAAAGCTGGGCTTTCGTTTCAGACCTTGATAGCTACAAATATTCCATTGATTGAGTTAAGTCAGGAGCTTCAACCTGGCCAAGAAAAAGGGGGCAGACAGATCAGTCACAGTTCCAGGGAAAGATGTGGAGAAAGCAGAGACTTAAACCCAGAGTTGGCAGCTGTAGAGAAGAGAAGTAAAGGGTCTAAGAGGTGCCAGCCATCAGGATACATACATAGCTGGAGTGAGTCCAAGACCTCTTGCCACTTGGTCACTGCCCATGATGATATCATCTAATGTGCCAAAAAACTTGGTCAAAATATTGGAAACTAAGGGGGCTAAACTAAGGCTAAAAGAAATTGTGGTATAGAAATATAATGGAATAAGAAATGATTAATTGGACAATTTCAGAGAAAATTGGGAAGATTTTTATGAACTGATGGAAAGTGAAGTGAACAGAACTAGGACAATTTATTTAATGACAACATTAGAAAGAGACAAACTTTTAAGACTTTAGAACTATGATCAATGGAATGATAAACCATGAATCTTCAAGAATAAAGATGAAACACTCTGCCCACCTACTGACAGAGAATTGGTTAACTTAAAATGAAGAAAGAAACATACATTTTAAAGATACGGCTATCATCAAAATTTGTTTTGCAATGTAGGTTATATATTGATAGATTTGGCTTTTGGTTTTGTTTTTTAATTTGCTAAATAAGGGAGGAAAATAGTGAAAATGATAGAGCAATTTTTAAAAATTGCTTGATACTTGAAAAAAGAAAAGAAAAGACAAAGTTGTTGACCTCTTCACCATTGCCATATCTGAGGCCGGAGGAATAAGAGGGTTGAGAATTTGATCTCTTTAGGGTTGTGCCAATGTATAGGCTTTACTGGACAGGGACCAAAGTCTCTTGTCTCAGCTATCTCAGGATCTCTCCCTCAAACCTCTGGGAGATGTGTTTTTCCATTTCATAGGCCCAGGTTGCATTTCAGATCCATAATAATATGACTTAGTCAAACCATTTCAGGAGTTCAAGAACTAATACAATGGGGACCTATCAGGGAGATGTAATCAAAATCCTAAGCAATCCCTCACCTTTTTATCTTTGTTCAGTTACCCAGGCTTGCCCCTAGTCATCCCTTATGGAGCTAGATTAATAAGCTAAAGAGTTGGCATTTTATCCTAGAGGTAACATAGGACCACTCTAAGTTTTTTCAATAGGGTGATGTGGTCTGACCTATCCCTTAGGAAGATTATTTTTGGCATCTAATATGAAATAAATGCACTCCAAATAACATTATCTATAGTGGACAGATTTAAAGGGAACTTCTTCATGTTATACACCCCAAATCCTGAAGCGTTTCCTTAAGCCTTTATCCTCCTTGGTTTCCATGATGCATTTGGTATTGTTGACTTGCCCATTCTTCTAGAAACTACTTCCTTGGGAGCACCTAGGTGGCGCAGTGGATAAAGCACCAGCCCTGGATTCAGGAGGACCTGAGTTCAAATCCGGCCTCAGACACTTGACACTTACTAGCTGTGTGACCCTGGGCAAGTCACTTAACCCCAATTGCCTCACACACACACACACAAAAAAAAAAAAGAGGGGAAAAAAAAAAGATGATCTAATCTCACTTCCTTATTTTAAAGGTTCCTTCCAGCTCTATTGTCATGATTTTATGGCTATATAAGTTTGGTTGATGTCTTAGTTTAAAAAATGTCAGAAACAAGTATCCCTTGAGAATAAATTATGTAATCTATATAGATATCTACATACACACCTATTTACACACACACTTATGTGTATGTGTGTGTATATTTTCCTCACTAACCCCAGTTAAGGAAAAATCTGAGCAAACTTCCTATAGTGTAAAGGACTCTGTATTTGCTCCTTTAATAGGCCCCCTTTACTATGGGTACTTTTAAGTTGCCTGCCACCCTCAGTGATGGAGAATTTAGTCAAGATGAAGGCAAGTCAACAAGTATTTATTAAGTGCCTGCTGTGTTGAAGATTGAAGGTGAAGAAGTCCATTTTTGTTGTAAGGTCCAAGGTTCCTAGCTCCCAATCCTAAAAATAAAAATTATTTGGATCATTTTAACCAATTGACTAGGCAGATGAAGATAAAAATCTCATTTAACAAATAATATAACATCTGATTTTGTATAGTAGGATTATTTCATGTCCCAGATTGTAATCTATGCTAATACTTGACTGCCATGGACATGACAAATTCCATTGGAAGAGAAAAATCATATAGCAGAGATAGTTCCAAATCCCTGACTATTTAGCAATTTACTTAAGGAAGATACTGTCTTTTTGTTACAATATTTAAATACAGAAATTGTATTTAAATATCTATAGATATATTTTTTTTAAACTATCATGTGCTTGTATGTACGACCTCAAAGGAGCAAAGATAGTGTCTCAAATTCAGGGCAGTGCCAGGATAAGGGCAAGCACTCTAAAATAGTGTGTGTTAGAAGGTTAGAGGAGAATTCAAGATTTGACTGAAAACCTGGCTTCATAATTAAGTCTTATCTTTTTTTTTTTTTTAAGTGAGGCAATTGGGGTTAAGTGACTTGCCCAATGTCACACAGCTAGTAAGTGTTAAGTGTCTGAGGCTGGATTTGAACTCAGGTACTCCTGACTCCAGGGCCGGTGCTCTATCCACTGCGCCACCTAGCTGCCCCATAATTAAGTCTTATCTTAATGTAATGTCAGATCCTGGGGGGCAGGTACCATATAATTTTATATAGCAACATAACAATTCTTCAAGATTGTTAAAACCTTGTATAGCAAAGGGAAGTAGAGAATTCAATCAATTATTTGGGCAATATGGGTCATTCAATATTTAAATAAATATTTATTCAGTATTTAGTAACTCATACAACAAACATGTATTTGTTCAGGGCACTTAGGAAAGGCAAGAAAATCAGTCTTGTTTGAAATATTAACTTCTAGTTCCCAATTTAAGGGCAGTATTTTAACATCTAAACTGGAAGCCATTTTGATAATTAGCTAGATAATATAAAGTCATGTAGCTACTATTATTTAACTGGTTTCAGTATGTATTTCTTCATTGGAATGAAGATCGTTTATTTTGTAAAGATGGCATGATCTGGTGTTGTTTGTGCAAACACCCTTTCTTTTCCTTAGGAATCTTGTATTTTTTGATACCTGCATGCTAGACTTCCTCCTTGTTCCATTGCACATGGCTGATCAGGATTATAATTTGGAGTCAAAGGATTTGGGTTAAAATCCCCTCTTCCGTTATTTACTGTGTATGAGACTTTGGCCAAGTAGCCCAGTCTCACAGAGACTCATGTAAAATGAGGGGTTTGGACTAGGTGGCTTCTAAGGTTCCTTCCTGCTCTAAACCTATGACCCCCATCTATTGGGAAATAGGACCCCAGGTTTAGGGACAAATACCAATCATTCCCAGGTCATTCTGCTCTCACTTGAAAAGGTTATTATTATGTATTCAAAATGGGAGTTTGTGAGCCAATTCCTAAATTCTGCTCAGAATCCAAATCTTAACTGTGAGTTAAGAAAAGGTTAAATCTGAAATATAAATATGGAATATGAAAATCAGGGAGGCGAAGAGGATGAAGAAACCAGTTATCTTAGGGCTATTCTTATTTGGGGATGCAGCTCAGTGAGGCAGAGGAAGAATCAGAAAGTAGGCATGTGTATGTGAGTGTGAGTGCATGCATGCGCATCATGGTGCACCTGAGGCCACTTTGGGTTTGTGAGGCCAACTGGCAGCCGCTTAGTTGATTTCAGAAGCATTCCATCCTGTCCCTCCCCCTTCCTCTTTTCTCTCTTCTCTTTCCACCTCTGTCTCTCTTGTCCCCGTTTCCAACTTCTCTCCCCCTCTCATATCCCCCCCAAGCTGGGAACACACTTGTTTACTGTTCTTGCTTTGGTTGTAGAAACTCAAAATTAGAGTGAGAATGGTTAAAAGGGATTGAGTTAGCCGAGGGGGGAAAAAAAGGAGAATCAAGAGTGGGCTGCAAAAATAGCCAATGATATCAGGCAAATGAGAGTGAGACTAATCATTTTCACCTTTTGTAAATTTTTCAATCCCAAAACACCCAGAAAATCTTTAATGAAATGATGCTTGCAGGGGCAGCTAGGTGACGCAGTGGATAAAGCACTGGCCCTGGATTCAGGAGGACATGAGTTCAAATCCAGATTCAGACACTTTACACTTACTAGCCGTGTGACCTTGGGCAAGTCACTTAACCCTCACTGCCCTGCAAAGAAAAATAAAAATTTTTTTAAAAAAGAAAAAGAAATTATGCCTGCTAGCTGAACCAAAAAAAAAAGTGCTTACCATTGAATGTTAATAAAAAGAAAAAACATGTGTGAGCTAAAAATGGCCCATAGACATCTGAAAAAGACCATACTTCTGCAAATGTCTGTACTATGGCCTCAATTGAGGTGAGTATGCACCCTGGGTCACCCACTTGGCACTTCAAGCTTCCCAGTTGTCTATACTAATCTGCAAGAGGAGAGTAAGCTTCTTCTTCTCCTTTATTTTTTTTTACCCTGAGCAGAGATAGAGAAAGTTTTTGGTTTCTTGAGAAGTGCAGTGGTGGTGGGTTTGTTGAAAATAGAAATTGAGACCTAAATTCATACGTCCTTATATCATGAAAAGATTTTTTTACTGTTTCAGATACTCTCACCATCTCACAGTCTGAGGATGAGAAAAGATAGGAGGAAAGGGTGTCAAGGGCACATAAAGAGGGGTTGGCATCAGCAAAAAAGAAGAGCCACTTCCTTTTCAAAGATAGGAGAAACAGAGTGAGGAATGATGTCAAGGGGAGTTTGAGGCTAAGATAGTCAAGGAAGAGAAAGGTTTTTTGCAGTGAGAATCCTGGCTGTAGCATCAACAATTCCCTCGTTTTCCTCTTCTCCCCATCGTCTTTAAGTATATCAGCTAGAACATATGAATGAACAACTTAGACCAGGGTAGCAGGCGTGGGGAAGGACAACCCATCTGTATTACCAACGCCACCCACAGCCACACTAGGGATATAGCCAAGAGTATCTACAGCCCTACATCCCTGGCTTTTGACTAGCGATAACATCTCTTGGAGACTGTTATCATTCACCTAACACTCATTTACTATACTTATGGCTAACAGTCTCCCACCAAACTGTTTCTCTTCCCATCCCTTTATTATTCAATAACTAGTCATTTAGAAGCAATACATCTAAAAACCTCAACTAAATATAAAAAAGGATTTTTTTAAATTAAAGAAGAGATAAAATTGAAAGCAAAAAATGAGTTGGTCAACAAAAATTGGAACTTAAAAAAAATAATGAATGAAAGAGTTCAACAGCTAATTTGATTTTTAAAATTGAGGAAAACCAAAACTCTGCTATGAAAAACAAAGAGTAAGGAGAATTAACAATAGAAGATAAAATAAATGAAACTATCAGAAATTGTTTTGCCCAGGTCTATAACAATAAAATGGATAAATTGGATTAAATGGGTGAATACTAAAATATAAAATATTCAGATTAACAGAGCAAGAGCTAGAGAATTTATAAATAACCCACTTTCAGGGGGAAAATGTTGAAAAACTATAAATGAACTCCAAAAGGAAAAAGCCCCAAGGCTAGATGGCTTTATTAATGAATTCTATCAAATATCCCCAAAACAACTAATTCCAATATGACATAAACTGTTTGTAAAAATAAGAATAGAAGGGATTCTACAAAATTCTTTCTATGATAAGAATACAATTTTGAAACCTAAACCAGAGAGAGATAAAATATTGTCATTATTGCTAATGAATATTAATAGGAAAATATTAAGTAAAATATTAACACAGAAGCTACAGCAACATATTTAGATGACTATGACTTGGTTGGATTTATCCAAGGAATGCAGGATTCATTCAATATGAGGTAATTTTTATTTAATGGACCATATTAATGTCAATAACAATAGAAGGCACATAATTCTATCAATAGATTCGTTAAAAGCTTCCTATACAATGTAATGCCAATTTCTATTAGAAATAGTAACAAGCACAGGCCTAAATGGATCTTTTCTTAGTATGATAAATAATACCTATCTAAAAAGACCTCTAAAAAAGGCCTTTCTGTTTAAAACGTGGGTAAAGAAAAGATGTCCATTATCATCACTACTATTTTATTTAGTGCTACAAATGCTAACTCCAGACAAAAGACAAGGAAAAAAAATTGAAGGAGAAGCACAGGCAAAGAGATAACAGACTATTGCTTTTTTGCAGATGGTATGATGGTAGGTTTAGAGAGCTCTAACGATTCATTTAAAAATTAATCAAAACAATTAATAACTTCACCAAAGTTGTAGGATATAAAATAAACACACTTAATCACTAGCTATTCTATATACTACCAACAAAACCCAACAGGAAGAAATAAAGAAATTCCATTCAAAATAACTACAGGCTAAATAATATATTTGAGAATCTACTACTGAGACACACATGGCAACTATGTTAATGTTATACAAAACATTCTCTAAAGAAAAAAATAGACCCAATTAATTGAAGAAATAATAATTGCTTATGATTAGACCAATCTAACATAATATGAATAATACTACTACCTAAATTAATTTACTTAATAGAAGAGATGATCAGCAGAACAAATGAAATATACAACATACAGAACCAAATTTCCCTTTTAAGTCTCCCAGATTTAATAACATTGGGGTTTATGTTTGACACCTCACTCTTCCTTACCCCCTTATATCCAGTCAGTTTCCAAATCTTGCTGTTTCCACCTCTGCAACTTCTCTTATATCTAACCCCTTCTCTGTATGCATGAAGCCACCATCTCTTCATCATCTCTTTCCTAGATTATTGCAACATCCTCCTAAATGGTTTGTTTGCCGCAAGTCTCCCCCTACTCCACACTGCTGCCAAAATGATTGTCCTCAAGTTCAGATCTGACCATGTCACTCTCCAATTCAGTTGATTCTTTATTAGGAGGGGCAGTAGCTTCCTTTGCCTCTTGATAACATATAAACTCCTGTGTCATTTAAAGTCTTTTTCAACCTGGACATGACCTATCTTTCCAATCTCTTCATATATTACTCCTCCCTCTTGTACTCTGAAATCCAGACAATAGCCTTTTCTCTTTTCCTCACGCCAACACTTCATCTCTCATCTCTGTCTACCATGCACAGAAAGCATTCCTTCCTTACCTATACCTCAAGATCTTTCTCTTCCTTTAAGCTGCAGCTCAAACAATACTTTCTACATGATGCCTTTCCTAATTTCTATCTTCAGCTTCCCTCTGTTCCAAACTGCCTTGTATTATATTTATTCTGCATGTACTTACATATGTATTTTTTATCTCCCCCATTAGAATATAAGTTCTTTAAATGTCCTCACAGTCATTATTTCATTCTTTGTGTTTGTAGTTGCAGCTCTTGGCACAATACTTGAAACACAGTAAGCATTAAATCTAGCAACAAGCATTTATTAAACGCCTGTTATATTTTAGGTATTATGCTAATGACTTATCAATTTTTTTGATTCAACTTACTTGAGAAGGTTAGAAGAAGATAAAACTATTAAATCAGTTTGGAATTTGGATTCTAACCAACATCTAAAACAAGCTCTTAATGAATCATAATATAATTATGTGCTTTAGTAGAATGGACATTGGATGACTGAGCTCATTCTCTTCCAGCATTGATTATGCTCTTTCTCAGTTAGAAGACAGATCCTTGAACATACATTAGTATGACATAGAGGAATGTGACATGCTAGTCCGTGATGTCCTAAAAGGCTAAAAATACTCAGAGCTGTCCACTAGAATATTTATATAAAGGTCGTAAGCAGACTCTGACTTCAAAGCTTTCTGAATTTGACTAAATTGGTCATGGCAGCAAATTTCCATATTGTCTTGTGAAGTTAATATCCTCATTCTTGCCATTATAGGAGGACTAGGTATGCTCCATAAGCTTCAAGGTCCCCAATTTAAAAATAATTAACAGGAAGAAACAGTCATTCAAATACCGTTATGACAGGTTATAGAGAAGGTGCAAAACATTTGCATGGTTGTGTAGAACAGGTTCCTTTCTTGGTAGGCTATCATATTGCCCTGAGCATTATAATATATGCTTTGTTTTGAATATTGTGTGTTACATTTTAAATTAAGTTCCGAGTCATTAAAAATATTTTTCCTCTATGAAAGCTTTGTCTCATTTTAGGATTGTCTTGTGTAATTTAAGATTCTAAATGTGGATTCTAATGTGTTCCCCCAGTTTGGGGGAAACTGACTAAAAATCACTGATAAAACGAGTTTAGGTTTTTAAGGGTTTATTGGAAAATAGAAAGAAAAAGATTGAGAACAGAATTCTAACAGCCTGGCATTCCTATCTTTCCTCAAATTTCCTGTGAAGTCCTCTGCCGCCACCACCATCAAGTCCGGAAGCCAAAAAAGCCAGCGCTCTCTGCGCAGGCTCCCTTTCCTCCTTCCTGTCTCCTCGCAGACCATAGGAGGCTCCTCCAGTTGATTGGCTGGTAGACTTGATAGACAGCACCCATGAGCAAACGTCATTTCCTGACGCTAAGGAAAAGCCACAATGCCTCTGAGGCATTTTCCTCATGGTGGAGCTCTCCACAGCAAGTCTCCAGTAGGTGGCGTCATTCCAATCATTACAGTCCCCCCTGTTGTTCCTCAAGAAACAAAATGTTTCCTTGACGGAACAGTAAAAAGAATATAATAACTATTGCTAACTAATAATATGTGAACAATAATATAGAAAAGGAAGAGAGGAAAGTTTTGTCCAGAGAGGCGATTTTTTTTTTTTCCTCATGAACTGACGCTTTGACATTAGTCTTGCAAAGGGAGGGCCTTTGCAGAGGGTACATGTTACAGATGATGTATATTATAACAGAAAGGAGATAGTAAAAACTAACAAAGCAAAACAGTTCATATAAAGTCTCTGAGTTCTCTTGTCTTCTTGAAGTGGTAAGATGTCATCAGGAGGAAACTGGACTCTGGTCTGGAAAGCTGGATTCTCTTCTTTAACTGTTTGAATTGCTGTATTTTTACTAAACCTTAGCATAGCATTGTCAATGATCAAATTAATAAATTCCATTACATTCCTTCCTTTATATGGTTAGACTTGTAATAGAGGGTTGAGGTAGTTATGCAATGTGTAACACTTTTTACCACCATGTGTCTGGATCAAAGCCAAATTTAGTATGTGTTCATGACACCTGAAAATGTTATGGAAAGGTTATCATACCATATCTCATGGTTCCGAGACAGCCAGTGATTGTGCTAGGCCACAGGTGAGTTCAACTGAGTGAGATAAAAAGATAATTAAGTTCAGTTAAATTAGGTTAAATTAGGAGGGAGAGAGGATGAATACTGGACTGTGCCTAGTAATTGTGCTCTACATAGTCACCATCATAAGCAAACCATGGACTTACGTATACCTGTCTCTCCTTTTGTTGCACATATATTCTCTCCAGGGCCTGCATCAGAGTTCACAGCAAATTAGTCTCTGAAATGATAAGTTTCCATACTTCCAAAATCTCATTAATTTCACCAAAGACAGTATGATGGTAAAAATGCGTGCTATGCTGCATAACTGAGAATATATTAGTGATATATACAATAATTCCAAACCATACCCAGAGTATAATGACATATAAATAATAAACAAATGTAAATAGCTGATTACATTAGACATTATCACATAATCTTCTTTTAGCAAGTAAACCACATCATCTTATACATGAATTCTCTAGTATAACAGTAGCAGATACTTAAAGTGGTGATTAATTTTCCAAAAAGAAATAAGATTTCAATATTCAATGTTTTCAGTGAGGTATCAAGCAATAGGGTTCAATAACCCTTTCTGGTCTTTTTTAGTTAAACAGAACAACATAAAAGAGAAAGGAGAAAAAAATTTTTTTTAAACCTTAGCTCTAAAAATTAACATGGGCTGTTAGGATGTAAACAAGCAATTACGTATGTGTGTGTGTGTGTGTGTGTATGTATGTGTACATGTGGTAGGATACTGAAGCAATTTTAATTTTAAGATTTCATGATTGTCCAACACAGCAGTGTATTTTAGGTAATATGTTGGGTGACAAAAATCTGCGTCAACAAAATCTTAGGCTGAATAATGGAATAAAATCATATGATGAAATGTGGTAAGAATAAATGTAAAGGGTTATAATTAAGATGTTTTTTTCAAGTTCATCACATAAATATAGAATAGGGGAGTTCTGGCTTGAAAATGGCTCATGTGGGGGGAAAAAAACAACAAAGAGTTGATCATAAACTTGATAATAAGCCGTAAGTACTGCAGGGTTTCCAAAAAAGCTAATGTATACTGATAGGTATAATGTCTTGAGCAAATTAAATTATGATCCATTTCTGCTCTTCATTAGTCCAAAGGTACCTGGAATATTGTGATCATTTCTGGGTACCACATTTTAAGGACATTGATAAAATGGCATATGGTCAGTGGAGGTCAAATAGGATATAAAGAGTTTGAGAACCATGTAATATGAGAAATGATAGAAGTAATTAGGAAAATCCTGGGGTTCCCTTCTGCTTTTCTGAAGTTTGGATCTGCCTTTTAGTATCAATCATCACACAGCATTGCCATTATTTATCTGCCTGCTTATTCTTGAAATTCAAGGGGGTAAATCAAGTGGAATAGCTTTGCTGCAAAAATAGCTACAAGGTCACCTTTTCTGACAAATTATATTATCTATTCGAAATAAAGGTCCTGAACCCATGATCTCATATTCTCCTCCAAATTTTAGAAGGCGGAAGAAGCAGGATGTAAGAACATTTTATCTTTTGGTATATAAATTGATCTCATAAGGTTAAAAGGGTCCCCCCCCAAAAAAAAAATTGTGTCAATTTATATGTTAAATATGCTGACATCTGGACAGCAGAGCTTCCTCTCACCTTGTTGCTTGAATAGCTATTAATGGCTTAAAGGGATGGGGGTGACCTCCATTCATTTGCAGCTTAAACATAGAAGCATAAAAGACTAGGGGTAACCAATATTTTGTAAAGGCCAAAGCCTAAACTTGTGTTTTGAAAAATATGTCAATTTATATTTTTGGTTTTACTTATACCCACAATGAATGGAATCTTCTATTCAATAGATTCACTGAGTTCTAGTTGGATTGATAATGTTGTTTACTAAGTTGGATTTGGTAACTAAGAAATAAAGGTTTTCCATCAACCTGTAGTTCTAAAAAACTGTGTTTAGAAGAGAGATTGAATTTTATGGGTGTTTCCTTTTGGGAATGTCTGTTGTGATTTATATGTTTATAAGCTCTCTAAGGGAAGCCAGGTGGCACAGTGGAGATCAAACCAGGCTTGGAGCTGGAAAGACTGGAACTCAGATCTGGCCTCAGATACTTACTAGCTGTGTGACCCTGGTCAAGTCACTTAACTCTCCTTGCCTCAGTTTCCTCATCTGTAAAATGAGCTGGAGAAGTAAATGCAAACTACTTCATTATTACTGCCAAGAAAACCCTAAATTGGGTCACAAAGAGTTGGACACGACTAAACAATAACAACAGCAGACCAGCAGCAGCAGCAACAATAACAAACTCCTTAAAACTTTATACCATTTGGCATCCCAAGTGCCTAGCATAGTGCCTTCCATTCTACAAGTGCTGAGTAAATTTTGGTAATGTGATGGATGGATGGATGGACAGATGGACAGATATATACATACATGCACATACATGCATATGCATACATGCATAAATACAGTAACTGTATTTCTGGTGGCAATCTTTATCCTTTCTTAGTGGACTTTTTTGCCTTTCTCACTTATTTCCACACAAATTTAAATATTTTTATTCTTGAGCACAGGGATGGTGTCTATATTTTGTAGTATGTAATCTGAAACTCATTTTACTGAGCCCGTAACCAGTGTTTATTAATGAGAATGCCATATGAATTCAGAAATAACATAAGGAAAAACCCTTTTTTTAGTTGTGCTGTTATTATGAAATAATCTTTAAACATCTTGGGTCTTTAAAGGAACTTACTATTTGAATACTCAAATTAGCTTTTCCTTTTCTGGAGATATAGAAAAATAATTTTTAACATTTAAGTTGATGGATTTTTTCCTCATTAAGCAAGAATTTTCATCAGTCCACCTTATAAGCATGCTATTTAAGAGACTCCTTTTTCACATATTAACATTAGAGATATGGATGCCAAAGAGGCTGTCTGGAGTGGTCCTTGTTCCCAACCCCATCTCTGTTTTCCATCATTGGCAGAGAATAGACTCGAGCTTCTGAATAACTGACTTTAAATTCCCTACTTCAACCTCAAGTATTGTGGGAACTGTCCACAGACATGCCCTCTGTGTTATCTCCCCAGTTAAAAAAAATTACAATGCCTTTGAATCATACCAGGTAGACAAATATACATCATAAACATCATCTGGTGTATACTACATTCACAGGTAATTATCCTAAATATGGGGTGCATATGCAAGTACATAACATCTATTCTAGATTTTCCTGCACTAGACAAGATACATAAATCACATGCAGCAACCTAATATTTGACAAGTAGCAATGTTATATATGTTAGATCAAATGCATGACAAACTACATAACATATAGAAGAATAGTAATACATATTATTACATTTTGAGGTTAGGTACTAAATTAAACATGTAACTAAATGATGTACAGTGAAGAAATGCAAGTCATGTATATTCATAACATGCACTCCATGAATGGGCATTGCCTGCCATGAGTTAGAATCAACCATGTCCTTCTCCTACAGTCATTCAACAAGTATTGATTAAGTTCTTATTATGTACCAAGTGCTGTACTAGTGCTAAGGATATAAGCTTTTAAAAAATTAGAAAAGAAAAAAATCCCTACGTTTATGAAGCAGAACAATAAAAAAGTTGAGTCATGCTAACATAAATGCTATATCTGTTACATAAGCATACATTGTGTTCAGTCATTCATTCAAATCCAACTCTTTATGACCCCATGGACTTGTCCATGGCTGTATCTTTCTTGGCAGATACAAAAGTGGCTTGTCATTTTCTTCTCCAGTGTGTCCCCATTTTACTGATGAAGAAACCAAGGTAGATAGGGTTAAGTGATTTACTCAGGGTCACACAGCTAGCGGGGCAGCTATGTGGCAAAGCGGATAGAGTGCCAGGCCTGAAGTCAGCAATACTCATCTTCATGACTTCAAATCTGACTTCAGACACTTACTAGCTGTGTGATGCTGGGGAAGTCACAACACTTCTTGCCTTGGTTTCCTTGTCCATAAAATAGAGACACACTGGAGAAGGAAATGGCAAACCACTACAGTACCTTTGCCAGGAAAAGTGGAGGTCATGAAGAGTTGGACATGACTGAAAAAAATGACAACACACAGCTAATGTCTGAAGTCTGATTCGAACTCAGATTTTCACTACTCTAGGCCCAGTGCTCTCTCCACTGCACCATCTAGCCACCCATGATTCATTTGGAATTAAGGAGACAAAATACCTTCCTGTCTTCAGATCAAGGAGCAGAAAAGGTTGACAGTGCTTTGTCCTTATAGTACTAATAAACTCCTAGTAAGTAAAATATGATAGCCTACAGGCTTTGTCAGGCAGTAGCAAGACAGTACAATAGAAGCTCATTTACGCTTGCAAGTTAAAAGATGAGATATTGTGTCCAGATACTGTGGCCAAATATGTGCTTTAGAGAAAAAAATTTGAATTTTCTTCTTGGTTTATGACTGGATCACCAATATCCCCATATACGTTACAGAACTACTTAACTGCACTATTCCAGAGGGCATCTTTGCCATCTACATCTCTAATGTTAATATGTGAAAAGGGAGTCTCTTAAACAAGATGCTTATAAGGTGGATTGATGGGAATTCTTGCTTAATGAGTGGAAAAGGAGAAGCAGAAAGGGCTGATTTGATGTTCAGAGTCAATCAGCTGATATTGGTTGAGCTCTTGCTGCTCATATCTTTGTACTGCATGGTTCTCTGAGCCCCTGGAGCCCCTGGAAAAGGTCTGTATTCAGGTCCAGTTAGGAGTCTTTGGCCTAGGGTTAAAGAGCTCTCTAAAGTGGATTCTCCTAGAAATTCATATAGTATTATTATGTTACACTGCTATTTAGCTTCTTGGATAAATATGCTTTGTCTCCTCCACTAGATTATAAACTTTGTAAGGAGATGGAATTACCTTAGTTAAATTTCCAGGATGTGTTGAATAAGCATGACACAGATAGTGGTTTCTCTCTGCATCTTCACCAATATCCCTTTTATTTCTTGAGATCTTGAAGTAGCTTACACACGTTCTTGTTAATTATAGACTCTGTAAGTGCTGAAAACGACATCAGCAATCATCTAATCCAACCCTCTCATTTTACAGATGAGGAAATAGACCCAAAAAGGTTGTGACTCGTTGTTGGTCACACAGAAGGTCTTAGTTCCTTTTCTAGGTACAATACAAATGCTTAACCTAATAGTTTCACACCTGATTTTATATATATATATATATATATATGTGTGTGTGTGTGTGTGTGTGTATGTGTGTGTATATGTGTTTGTATATATGTGTATGTATGTATGCATGTATATATATACACACACACACATGTTCACTTATTTTGGCTATTAATTTTTTTGCGGGGCAGTTGGGGTTAAGTGACTTGCCCAGGGTCACATAGCTAGTAAGTGTTAAGTGTCTGAGGCCGGATTTGAATTCAGGTCCTCCTGAATCTAGGGCTGGTGCTCTATCCACTGTTCCACCTAGCTGCCCCACACTGTTATTAATTTTACATGTTTTAATCCAGTTCCCTTTCTGTCTTCAACCTTCCTGACTGAATTGCCCCAATTTTTTCAGTCTGTTCTCATACAGCAAAACTACATCCCTGCTACCATTTTTAGTTCTTATTTGGTGATTCTATAGTTTCATTATCTAATAAAACTTCTATCTTGGACATTCCAGAAATAAGAGTTCTCAATAAGACACATCTGGGAGTAGTTGAAGTTTAACTCTTTACATTTCAACCCTTTAATTTTAACAGTTTTTTTTAAACAATGGAAATATTTCTAAAACATATGCCTTACCTGACAAAGAGTACATGGAACCTAATTAAATCTTTACTTGATGCTTTCAAATAATTTTAAAAATTTTTGTTTGAATTTTTAATAACCCTTTTACTACCTAATACTCCATCCATATTACCTTCTGTTTTAACAAGGAAAAAGTTAAGCAAAAAGCAAAAAAAAATCTATTCATCTACCATATATCACAGTATATTATATAGCCATAATCTGTTGTCCTTCTCTTGATAAGAAACAAATATGTTTCATCATCAGCCCTCTGGAATCAAGGATTGATTATTATATTAATCTTAATTCGTGTGCCTCCAAATGTTAAATGTAGTCATTGCATATTTCAGGATAGGGTTTTTCTCCAGCCCCAATCAATCATTCAGTCAATGTACTATACACATATTGTTCTTTTCTGTTTTCTTTACTCTCTGTCAGTTCATACAAGTATTCTCAGTTTTTTAAAAAAATTCTCATATTTATTGGTTCTGAAGGCACAACAATATTTCATTACCTTCATTGGCAGCAGTTTGTTCAACTATTCTCAAATTAATAGGCATCTACTGTTTCCAGTTTTATACTACCACAAAAAGTGCTGCTATGAATGTTTTGCTATATTTGGAATGTTTTCTTCTGTCTTTGACCTCTTTGGGTTATACTCCCCAATGTGGTAACAGTGAGTCAAAGGGAAAAGCTAATTTAATCACTTTTCTCAATGCTTTCAGTATTTCCAGAAAGGTTGGGTCAATTCATAGCTCCATCAATCGTGTAATAGTGTACTTCTGGTAACTCCTCCAACAGTGACCATTCCTGTCTTCTATCAGCTTTGCCAATTTGATGAGTGTGAAGTGAAACCTCATGTGTCTTTTTTTTTTTAATTCATTTCTCTCATTGGTTAGTTGGAGCTTTTTCTTCATATAGCTATCGAAGGTTTGAGTTTCTTTTGAAAACTGTTTTTATCTGTGGTGAGGGGTTCATATTGTGATGGCATCCCTTCACATGTAGTATGGAAGTTTCATTGTGTGGTTTGAAGAGATGCATAATAGCTATCTCTGATCTATTCCCCCTCCCCTCAAATTCTTTGAGGGAGACTTTAATTCCTAACAGGAAGGGAAGCAGGACCGGGCTAGAATTCTATCTATCTGCTCCCTTAAATATTATTAGTCTAACGGGTGAGGTTTTCAGGTTCAAGCTAACTTCTGATTGCTGTTTCATTATTGGGGTATGGGGAGGGGAAGCAGGACTCCAAGCTTGATATCCAAGGCTTGGTCCCCCAAATACCAGTTCTTCAGTGAACACATAGGACACTCAGCTAATCCATCCAAATCATAGCAAAATAAAAGTCAGAGAAAGCATATATCAGTGACTATATTACCAGACAATACAGACTCCCATTGGAAGTGAAGTAACTCAGCTCAACCAAGAAAGAGTCCCTGATCTCACCCAAGAAGTTCCCCAAAGTCTCTACTGTAGCATGCTGGGAACAGGGTCATGATGGAGACTTGTCACCTCCTCTCATGTCTTCCCAGAATCTTTTCATATAGCACAGTAAAGTGGGACTGGTCTCCTCCATCTTTCCTCTCAAAGCTTGGGAGTGCCCAAGTCCAGAGAAACTCAGAGACTGGAAGAGAAACCAAAGAAGACTCAACAAAAACTCAGAGAAGATTCTCCTCTTTCCCACCTTCTCCCACCCCAATTATGTCCGATTGACTCAGATCCAGAACATTAGACTCCACCAATAAGGAGAGAACCTAGACCAATGGGCTTATATGTATCCTTACAATCTACTGAGTACTGGTTCTGGTCTTAAATGTTTATGTCATTTCACTCAGGGTCACAACTATAAACATTAGTTGTACTTTTTGTTTTGAGGTTTAAATTTTATAGGAGGTTAGAGCTCCAAAGAGAACTTGCAAATTGTGGTGTCCAGTACAGATGAATAAACATCAACAGAGAGATGGGGACTTGTCAAAAGATTGATTGGAGCTGGGTAGGAATCCTACCCTGATGTATACAATGACTATATTTAATCATTTAACATTTATATATTTATAATGACTATTCATTCATTTAACAATTAAAGACATACAAATTAAGATGAACATGATAATCAATTCTTGATTCCAGAGGGCTGACAATAAAACATACTTACGGGGCAGCTAGGTGGTGCAGTGGATAGAGCACTGGCCCTGGAGTCAGGAGTGTCCTCCTCAATCCAAGGCCAGTGCTTTATCCACTGTGCCACCTAGCTGCCCCCATGTGAAAGCTTTTTCTATTTCTTCTCCCAGAAACTTTTCCCCTCAACTGCATCCTCCCAACTGTGTTCCTAATAAGTACATCCACTAGCAAAATGCCCAGTGGTTAGCATTGTTTATAAAGGTAAAGTAAACATTAAAAAAAAGTAAAGACACTTTCCCCACTTCTAGGAGAAAAGGCTTCAGGTTCTCACAAAGGAACTCAAGGTGATAAAGATGATAGTAACTGCCATCTCATCTTGTAGTTCAGGTAGATTTCAGTGACTCAGTCTCTGTCCAGGCAAGCTTCCTCTTCTCAACTTGCCCAAGCAACCTTGTCTTGTTGTCTTTATGGTAGATGTTTCTGTCTATTTCTGCTCTCCCAGATCCATAGGGCAAAAAAAGTACAGAAAAGGTAGTCCAGAAGGAAGCACAGAGAAGAAAGACAGTTTTGAAAATGATGGGTTGAGGGGGGCAACCAGGTGGTGCAGTGGATAAAGCACTGTCCCTGGATTCAGGAGGACCTGAGTTCAAATTGTGCCTCATAAACTTGACACTTACTAGCTGTGCGACCCTGGGCAAGTCACTTAACCCTCATTGCCCCCTGCCAAAAAAAAGATGGGTTGAATTATTATATCCTTTTTTTTAAAAAGCCTGTGGTATGGAAGTGAGACCCACATTTTCATATAGTCTTCTCCTTCTGTTCTATTTTTTATATGAAAATGCTTATGTGGTTTTTTGTTTGTTTTGTTTTTGGTATTTGGTAAATTCAGAATTTTTTTGTGTGAGGCAATTGAGGTTAGGTGACTTGCCCATGGTCACAAAGCTAATAAGTGCCAAGTGTCTGAGACTGGATTTGAACTCAGGCCCTCCTGACTCCAGGGCTGGTGTTCTATCCTACTGCGCCACCTAACTGCCCCAAGTTCAGAATTTTTTTAAAAAATTAAAGGGGAGGGGCAGCTAGGTGGCACAGTGAATAGAGCACTGGCCCTGGATTCAGGAGGACATGAGTTCAAATCCGGCCTCAGACACTTAACACTTACTAGCTGTGTAACCCTGGGCAAGTCATTTAACCCCAATTGCCTCACAAAAACAAAAACAAACAAACAAACAAACAAAAATTAAAGGGGAAAAAAAAGAACTTCCCTTTCTGCAGCCCCTTGCAACTCCTACTTGTCCTGTCAGGAGCTGGATTCCTTTTTCAGTCTGTCTCCTGGATTCACTGAACTGATTTTTTAAAGGGCACTTCAAGGCAGAACCTACCCTTCTTTAAAATAAAGCAGTTGTTTTCTTTCTGATTCTTTCAATGGACCCATTTAGACCTTTAAAAAGGTAAAGCCAAATTTTTCGAGTTAGTTCAGAAATCTGTCCTCTCGCCTCTTTTTCTGTGATTAGGATTATAAAAGACTAAATCTGATTACAGGTGAGATTTTGAAGAAACTGAAGACTGAGAGAGGTTAAATGATTTAAGTAAGGTTAGGCTGTTAGTAAGTGGCAGAGTCAGGTCTCCAGCTCAGGGCTTTTGACTCCGTGCCCATTGCTTTGCCCACTAAACCATATTATTTTGTATTCTTCCAGATTATAGGGCTAATATGGCTCATGTCTCTTCCTGACTAACTCTCTATTTCTCCTTTCTCAAGATGTTTGCTTCTTCCTGCTCCTATATACATTTCTTTTTTTTTTTCAGGGCAATGAGGGTTAAGTGACTTGCCCAGTGTCACACAGCTAGTAAGTGTCAAGTGTCTGAGGCCATATTTGAACTCAGGTCCTCCTGAATCCAGGGCTCGTGCTTTATCCACTGCACCACCTAGCTGCCCCCTCCTATATACATTTCTAATCTCCATCACTATTTCTCATCTCTTGTTGCCACAGCTGGTACTATCACCCCTGCTGCTAATCTCCACAATTCCATTTTGCTTCCCACCTTCCACTTTGCTTTTTTTGTCTCTCCTGTCTCCTGTCATTATTCCTGTCAGAGACTGCAAAATGTTTGGCTTTTTATAGATATTGCTAACTAGAATACTACTTTCCTTCTCATCAGGAAAAAAAAAACAGTTGTTGCACATTGTGTGTGGTCTTGGGGTTTTCTCAGTTGCCTTCATTATTCTTGGGTGTTCAGAGGCTTGTGCTGTGCTGCTAAAATCTTATTTTCTTTTGCCTTCTTCCAAATTTGGAGCCATTCTGGAAACTTGAGAATTCCAGAGGGCTTAGATAACCAAGATCTGGTTGTATTCTTCAGGTGTGGTGTTCAGAACTACTCCCTGTATGCCAGGTGCGGAAGCTTCATAATGGTGGCTAACATATCGTTAATCCTTTTGAATGCAGCAGTGCACTAATCCAGTGTACTCGAAAAATTATTCAGTTCAACAGCAAGCATTTATCAAACCTCCACCCTATGCAAATCCCTGTACTAGGTGCTAGGGAAATGATAAGACACATACCTTGTTTTCAGGAAGGAGAGATGACATGCACCCAAGTAACTATGATTCAAGAAACTGTGTGCAAAAGAGAGGTTTAAGCAAAGTAATACCAGAAATTTGAAGAGAGGTAATTTTTTCTTAAGGGAAAGGGAAGGGTCAGTGGGAGTTTCACGAAGGAGGTAGCACTTGATTGGGGCCTTAAGAGAAGAAAGGGACTTAAGCTGATGGAGATTGTTGGGTAAAGAGTCCATTCTGGCCATGGGGGAATAATGGGAGCAAAGGCACCCAGGCAGAAAAGTACAAGATGAGCATTAGGAATGGAAGGTAGTATATTTTGTCCAGAATATAAATTATATGGAGGGATGGATGAAGGATGTTAATGGAAAAGTAATTTAGAGACAAATTATAGAGGTCTTTGAATGCCACGATCTGCCATTTCTACTTTATTAGGTTGTCCTTTCACTCTGGGCATGTGGAAAGTCTGTTTACCTTTCTTTATTGGAATAGAAACATGACATGATCATAGTGGTGTCTTAAAAAAGATTATTCAGGCAGCAGTATGAAAAATGGATGCAGGAGATATCATAGAATTAACAATAAGACCTTGGCAATTGATTGGATGTCTGAGCTGGGAGGGAAGAAGAGGAAGGCTCAAAGGTGACTACAAGGTTATGAGTCTTGGTGTATGTGAAGATGGTGGTGCTAGCAACAAATAGAGTTAGGAGAAGGACCAGGTTTGGGGAGGAGTTCTGTTTTGGACATGATGCTCTATCTTGGTGTACTAGTGGAGCTCTTCAGAAGACATTTGAAATATGACCCCGAAGCCTTGGGAAAGATTGAAGTTAGAGAGAGAGTTTGGAGAGTTATCTGCATAGAAATCATAGCTGAAGTCAGGGGAGTGGATGGGCTCAACAAAGAAGAGACTATGTGGAGAAGAGGGCCAAAGATGGAATTTTAAGAGACATTTATCTTTCAGGGGCTGGAGGAGGATGAAGAAACTAGCAGAAGAAGAGTCAGTCAGACAGGTAGGCAGAGAACCATGAGAGTAGAGTATCAGTGGAATCCAAGAGGGGACAAAAGGATGTTTCACATTATCAAATATCACAGAGAGGTCATGGAGGAGAGGGATAGGTTGGGGGAGGGTAGGAGCCATTGTATTTAGGGATTCAGTTATTAGTGACCTTGGAAAGACATATTTCAGAGAAGTGATGGGGATAGAAGTCAAATTACATGGTTTTAAGAAGTGAATGGGTGATAAGGAAGTAGTGTCAGTGAGTTGTTGCTTGGTTCTGGAAGAGAACCACAACATGGGGGTGATGTCATGACTTTCAGTGAATTGGATTTAAGTGAGGCAGGGCCTTGCAAAGTCACCAGCCTCCCTCTCTTCTCCAGAGCCATCTAGGTCCAGGAGCAAGATTTACATCAGGACAACTAAAGATGGCCCCTGATGCAGTGGGAGGTCTTGGCTTTTTTTTTTTTTTAAGTGAGGCAATTGGGGTTAAGTGACTTGCCCAGGGTCACACAGCTAGTAAGTGTTAAGTGTCTGAGGCCGGATTTGAACTCAGGTACTCCTGACTCCAGGGCCAGTGCTCTATCCACTGCGCCACCTAGCTGCCCCCAAGGCCTTGGCTTTTTAAGCTAAGGCCTTTCATAGTTCTCAGTCTGTCTGAGGGAATGCCTATTCAGGCATTAAGGCTAGATAAGAAATGAAACAAAGAAAGACCTCATTTCACCTAGTCAAAAATAAAATAAAACAAACAAATAAAGAGATGGATAAATTAATAAATAAATGAAGGGTGGGGGGAGACTCTCAGCGTCAATGAGTGAGTAGAAGCAGAAAGCCAACTCTCTAGAGAAACTTGGTACTCAAGAGGAGACTGAGAGAATAGTGGCTTGAATAGCTAGCAGAATCAAGGGATGTTTTTTTAAAGATATCGAAGACCTAAGGTTATGTGTTTCCTGAAGGAAAAGAGATAGTTAAGGAAAGATTTGAAGGTAAATGAGAGAGAAGGAGAAGATGATCAGTGAGGCAAGATATCAGAGGTGATTAGAGAATCGGACCTAGAGTCAGGAGGATCTGAACTGAAATCCAGCCTCAGACACTTACTAGTTACCTTAGGTCACTTAACCAACTCTGCCTGCTGCAATTTCTTTAGATATAAAATGGGGATAACGAGAAAACCCACCTCCCAGAGGAGGTATTTGTTTTGTGGATCAAATGAGACAGTATTTGTAAAACACTTAGTTAGCATGGGGCCTGTTGCATACTAAGTGCTTAATAAATGATTATTCCTGTTCTTTCTAGTATAGAAGGAGAAGCAAGCAGATAACAGTTGGAGAAGGGTTAGCTTTATCCAAAAGGAGGGTTTCCTCTCTCACATAAATGTCAGAGAAGGAGGGAAGGAGTAAGAGCATTAAAAAGTTTAGAGAACTATTCCTCTATCTAAAAGGACTCCCATGGGGGCAGTTAGGTGGCGCAGTGGATAAAGCACCGGCCCTGGATTCAGGAGGACCTGAGTTCAAATCTGTCCTCAGACACTTAACACTTACTAGCTGTGTGAACCTGGGCAAGTCACTTAACCCTCATTGCCCTGCAAAAATAATAAATGAATGAATGAATGAAATAAAAGCACTCCCAGATTTTTTCTTGGTATTTGACCCAGTCACCCAAAGGCCTTCAGCTTATATCTATCAGTCGTTTGAATTTTATGTTCCCTTAATGCCTTACCTAGTACTTGCTTATGTTGTCAGTCATCTGCAGCTTTCCTTCTATTTGTACTTATCCCTAAAATCCCCCTATAGTGTGTCCCTTCATCATTGCTGACCTCCAAAGATTTCGTTAGCACCAGATTTAGAGATTTTGTTGTCTTCCTTCTTCCAGATCACTGATAAACATATAAATAAACTTTATCCTCTCACTAATCCCTGAGTGACACCACTCTTTATTCTTTTCC
The DNA here is from genome assembly GCF_019393635.1 of Dromiciops gliroides. Classification (NCBI taxonomy): domain Eukaryota; kingdom Metazoa; phylum Chordata; class Mammalia; order Microbiotheria; family Microbiotheriidae; genus Dromiciops; species Dromiciops gliroides. The sequence continues at coordinate 195,246,103 of NC_057862.1, read as the reverse complement.
ATCTAGAAAAGTCCTCATTTATCCCTATCTTTTGTTTCCTATCTCTAATCCAGTGTGATAACCATGACAAAATAGAACCCCCCAATCCTATAGCAATTAAAAAAAAATAACCATGTAGAATCTTGCCAGACATCTAAAAAAGTATAATTAGATTACACGCATGAGGTTCCTTTTTTTCTACATGCCTGTTTACACCCCCAAAGAACTCCAATAAATTGGCCTTGCATAATTTACCCCTCGCAGAAATCATGTTGCCTTTTCCCTGACAGGTTATTTCTGTGTAAGTGTTCTGAACTTATCCTTAATTATAGATTCTACCAGCTTGCCTGGTGGTTTATTATTAAGACTAATAAAGAGTCTGTAATTCTCTGGGATCCCCCCTGGAATCCTTCTTGTGGATAAAGGTCACCATTTGTGATGTGCTACTGCTCTTGCCCAGTGACTAGAATGGCTAGTTATCTTTTGATCAGCGGTTACTTAGTTTCATTTTGGGGTCCTTCAGAACTCTTAAGGGGGATACCATATAGTCTCTGGGATTCATCTTTGTTCTTAATGTCATTTTGGCTTGGAGCACTCCAAATATTGACCTAACCCTTCTAACATGTTCATTTTAAGGGATATTTTGTGTATAGGAATCTCCCTAATATCCCTCTTTTGGTTAAAAAAAAACTGATGCAAAAAAAAAATATATATATATATATCCCAATCTGTCAACCCTTTATTTTTCCTCCTAGAGTTCACAGCCTTCATGAAAGAGATCTTTGCTTCATCTTCATGAGATCATCTGATTTTCTTTTATTTATAGCATCACTCCTGGTACAATAAGGAACAAATGTGAACTGGTAACTCATAAACAGTTTTTTGTCTTGTTCATTTGTCTTTGTGATATTTAGAAAAGTTGCAAAATAAGCCCTCCCCCAAATTGTATAACTTTGGCTGCACTCAGTAATGAAAATGCTCTTTGTCTCAGAGAAAAGAAATTTTACCCAGAATGCTAATTATACTCAGCCCATGGAAGCATCTGAATTATGATGTTGTTATGGTCTGATACATTGATACAAGACTCAGGGACCCTCACCCTGAGTCCTCCTTTCATGAGTTGTGTTGTAGTTTCCGCCTTTTCTATTCCTGACTTTAGCTTATTGTTGTATAGGCAAGGGCAGTGTGGTGAAAGGAGTCAGTGGTGAGGTCAATGAAACCTGGCATCAAATACTGTATGTGATGATTATTAACTGTGTGACCATGACAAGTCTCTTGAACTCTTTCTAAGCCTTAATTTCCCTATTGGCAAAAAGGAGATAATAACTACCCCATAAATTTGTTGTAAAGCTCAAATATATATATATATACACACACTCAAAAAAATATATATACACACATATAATTTAATTTATCTATATTTAAATATATACATACACACATATATACATATATGTATCAAATTATAGATATAGATATATGTAGTTTGCAAAATTTTAGAGTACTATATAAAATCTTTTCTCAGTCTTCAGCAACCTTTGACACTGTTGGTCTACCCTTTTCTCTGGGCTTAAGGAACCATACTCTCTCCTGGTTCTTCTGGTTCTCTGACCATTCCTTCTCAGTTTCCTTCGCTGGATCTTTATCAAAGTTGTGCCTGCTAACCATGAGTATTTCATGAGGCTCTATCCTGGGGCTTCTTCCCTTCCTCCTCTGAACTGTTTCACTTAGTGATCTCATCAGCTTCTATGGATTCAAATATAGATCTCAAATCTACTTATCCAACCCAAACCTTTCTGCTGATTTCCAGTCAAACTGCTTATTAGACATTTTGAACTTGTCCTGTACAAATCTTAAACAAACTCATTCTGTTTCCCCCTAAACCCTCCTCCCTTTCAAACTTTCCTATTGTTGTCAAGTGCACAACCGTCCTCCCAGTCACATAGGTTTCCAACCTAGTATCATCCTCAACTTCTCACTCCCAGATATCATATTCAATCTGTCGTCAAGGTCTTTCTGTTTTTCCTTTGAAGCATCTCTTGAATACATACTGCTTCACTTCTCTGACAGTGCCATCACTGTGGTTCAGGCCCTCATCACTCCATGCCTATACTATTGCAATAGCCTCTTAGTTGGACTGCCTATCACTCCTCACTTCAGTTCATCAGCCAACCATGTCACCCTCCCTGCTCAATAAACTCTATTCACTCCCTTTCACCTTCAGGACCAACTGTGACATCCTCTATTTGACCTTCTAAGCCCTTCATGACCTAGAACACCCCTACCTTTGCAGTCTTCTTACACCTTAAAATCTGCACCTCCTCTCCCCACCTACTCTTTGATCTAGTAACTGGTCTCACTGTTGTTCCTTGAACAAAACACTTATCTCCTGGTCTCTCTGACTTCCTTGAAGTTCCAGCTAAAATCCTACTCTTTATAGGAAGAAGCCTTTCCCAATCCCTACTAATTCTAGTGCCTTCCCTCTGTTATTTCCTATTTATATAGCAAATGCATGTTGTCTTTCCCATTAAATTGTGATCTTCTTGAGGGCAGGAACTGTCTTTTACCTTTCTTTGACTTCTCACTGCTTAGAATAGTACTTAATGTACAGTAGATATTTAATACATGTTTATTGACTGACTGACTTGTCCATTATTGATATTTTCCCTGGATCAGATTTCTACAATGGTTATTTATGAAAAAAAATAGCTGAGGAATCTGCAGTGAGTATTTTGGCTGAGAGGGCCTAGTAGTACCCTCATCTAGCAGGTGTGAAGTTTTTTTACTTAGACTGACAGTTATATCTTTTTTTTTCTTTTTTCCATTAGGATCCTGAAAAGTAATGGTAACATATTATGTGTAGTATTTGAAGGATAATTTAACAATGGAGTGAAGAAACTAGACTGATTTGTACAAAGGACCTTGAGATTGGGGGGAAAAACACCAGTGAATTTAAAAGGTTCCTGTGTGAAATGAACAGAATTTGAAGTCTTTGTACAAAACCTTCAACATAATTTTACTTCTTGTCAATGCATATTTATCCTTTTAGGGCCTGGGTCGTTAAAGTTCTTACTGTTTGCCATTAGAGTGTACCACATATTGGACAATTATGCTAACACCAGTAAGTTGTACTTTTGCATCAGACTGAAGATTTATGAGTAGACTGTAGGGACTCCCTGACATGATGTATTGGTTGGTAGCAGTGACAGATCAGATCAGAAAAAATGTCATGGTTTCAGTTTTCAAGAAAATATCTTTTGGAAGCTGATGAAAATGTTAGGACAAAATCTCCCAATTTGTGGGACATTTCCAAGGAGCATGCAAAGACCAAACAGAGGAATGGATGCTTTTTGATCAGAGGCACAGAGTATATCTTTCTCCAGCAGCCTAGTGTTTGTGTTGTTCATGTTTGGGGAAAAGTCTCTCTGGTTGCTGAGGACTGTCTCTTCAAGTATGATAATTTGGGCTTAATAGGACTAGAGATGACATTGTAGAAAGAGAATCTCCTTTGGCAACTTTGTGGTCAGACCATACCTGTAATTTGGAAATAGGAAGATTAGGGATTTTAGACCTTTCCCTTGTATTGCTTGAGGGTTTTATTGATGGCTTTGACTTTCCCAGTTACAATCATTACCAAATATAGCTCCTTCCTCACCACTACCCTTGCACTAACCTTCCCTTCTAGGAAAGGAAAATAGTTCAACAAGACCAACACTTCAGTGTTCACATCTGATAGCATATACAACATTCTGCATCTGCAGGATCCCATCTCTCTGCTGAAGGCAATGAGCTCTACTTCATTTTCTGTTTCTCCATTTCCAAGATTAGTCATTATAGTTACTTGGAGTCCAACTTTCTTTTAGTGTTATTTTCTTTTATAATGTCATAGACATTGTGTGTATGTTTTTCCTGGTTCTACATACTTCAGTCTGTGTCCTGCTTGGGATCTTGATAACTAATGTTAAGCATGTTCTTGGCCTTCAGCTATGTAAGATGAGTAATGAGCTATTTCCACTCAAGGCTTACCATCTGATATGGTCAAGTTGGCCCTGCTGAATCAGGATGATATGAACTCCAAGAATTTGTGTTTAGATAATCCCAAATCAACATTGAGATAATGTCAACATTCTCCAGAACAGCCATCTATCTTTTTTTTTCTTTTTTCTTTTTTTTTTGGGGGGGGGGGAACAGGGCAATTAAGGTTAAGTGACTTTCCCAGGGTCACACAGCCAGTTAGTGTCAAGTATCTGATACTGGATTTGAACTCAGGTCCTCCTGAATCCAGGGCCAGTACTCTATCCACTGTGCCACCTAGCTGCCCCCAACAGCCATCTACCTTACAAAGGAAATCCCCATTCTTTTCCTTTTACCTCCTTTCCTCTTCCCCAATCACAGAGAGTTCATCTGTCTTAATTCAATAAAGATGTGTTTCATCAGATACACCTCCTAGAGAATTTTCTATGATATTTTCTACTTGATATTATTTATCATATCATCCTAAATATTGAGAAAATATTGCCTTATCTACAACATTGTTGAAGATGGAAACTGGAATAATATGATGTGTATGAGAATAGCTGGTATTCCAAAACTGAAAAATAAATTTTTTTATTGAATTTAAAAAAAATTCACATGTAATCTCTGTTTACTTATCTGTATGATTGTATTATTCCAATTAAATGTATGCTTCTTGAGGGTAGAGATGATTTCAATCCTTGTATCGAAATCTCCAATGCCTGGCATTGCTTAAAAAATGCTTGCTCATGGATTGGTTGGGTGGGTGGGTGGTTGAATGTAAGGTCCTTGAGTCTAGGGAGTGTTTATTCTCTGTCTTTGTATTCTCAGTGTTTAGCTTGGTCTTTCACATAGAAATCACTAAATAGATATTTGTTGAATTGAGTGGAATTAGATAGATCTATAATCCCATCAATTTGGGTACACCCATAACTAATGTACAGATTATAATTCATCTGCACCTTTTTCTCCCCCATCATAGAGGATTCTTTCCCATGTATTTCTGTGAATCCTGCATATGTAGAAGATTTAGTCAATGTGCTTGAGATTATCCTCTGGTAGCCAAACTCCTTCCCTATATTTGGTTCTGATGCTTTCTTTTAAAAAATTTTTTTTCATTTTCCACCAATTACATGTAAAAATAGTTTTTAATATTCATTGGTTTTTTTTTAAGTTTTGAATTCCAAATTCTCTCTCTCCCTCTCTTACCTCTTCCCTGAGATGGTAAGTAATCTGACATAGGTTATGCATGTGCAATCATGTAAAACATTTCCATATTAGTCATTTTGTGTAAGAAAACTGAAAGCAGGCAGGTAGGGAGGCAGGCAGAAAATGACCACCAATTGGTCCCAGTTTTCCTATATCCCCTCCAGCATTTATCATTTTCCTTTTTTGTCTTATTAGCCAATCTGATAGGTGTAACTTGGTACCTCAGAGTTCCTTTAATTTGCATTTCTCTAATCAATAGTGATTTAGAACATTTTTTTCATATAATTATAGATGACTTTGGTTTCTTTGTATGAAAACTGGGCATGACTTTTTTTAATCAAAAGTATGCAAATATGCTAAATTAATTTTCCTAAATTCACACCCCATCACTTAGAAAAAGTCTTTCTTCTGTCTTTTGTGCTGTTTAAAGTATATATAGGACAAGTTTTTATTTTCTGTTTCTAGGTTTATCCACCTGAGGTGAATTGGACCATTTCTGTCTACACTTTCTCACTTAGTGACCCATGCAGCTTACATGAATTTAATTATCACTATCCATGTCTATATATCCCACCTAAGTTGATCTCCTGAGTTCCACACCCACATCATCAACTGACTAATGGACTTTTCAAACTGCACATCCCATAGGCATTTCAAACTTAACATTTCCAAAGTAGCACTCTTTCTCTTAAAACTCACTCCCTTTTTAGAATTCCCTATATCTGTCTAGGTCACTACCATCCACCCAGTCGCCTAAGTTTGTAGCCTTGGAATTATCCTCTACTCCATCCACTCTTCCATCCCATATTCTACTTAGTTGCTAACAAGGTAACAACCTCTCTTGCATATGTCTTCTCCTCTCTACTTTCACGACCACTAGCCTAGTTCAGGTCCTCGTCACCTCTTACTTGGACTTTTGAAATAGCTTCCTAATTAGTGTCTGCTTCAAGTCTGTGTCTGTTCCAATTTATCTTCCACACAACTGCTAAGGTAATTTTCCTAAATTACATGTCGGATTTGCTCAATAAACTCTATTTGCTCCCTTTACCATCAAATAAAAACTTCTCTGTTTGGCATTTAAAGCCCCTTAAAACCAGGCTCCAATATACCTTTCAAGCCTTATTACACAGTACTCACCTTTGTATACTCTGCAATCCAGCCAAACTGTTCTTCTTACTGTTCTCTCATACACATCACTCCATCTCATGTCTCTTTGCTTCTTCACTGGCCTTAATCCCTTAAAGCAGTCTTTGGTCACTTCTGCCTTTTAGAATTCCCAGTTTCCTTTAAGAGTTAGTTCAAGTGCCACCTTATAAATCCCTCCACTGATTCCCCTCATTACTCTAAGTGTTAGTTGTTTATATTTTTTTATCCTTAGGTTGCATATATGTACATGTCTCTCTCTGATAAAATGGAAGCTCCCTGAAGACTGGGACTAATTTACTTATATCTTTATGTCCTCAGTGCCTACCACACTGTCTAGCACATAGTAAGCATATAATGAATTTTTGTTAATTAATTTATTGATTTCTGATATTGCCATCTTCTATTTCTATTCCAGCAATTGTCAAATGTACAGAAGCTCTTTAAAAAGAAAATGGTTTTAAAATAGCACATATATAATACCATGTATAATACCCAACTTGCAGAATGGGACTCCCAAAGAATACTACCCCAGGTTCAAGGTACTCTGTGCATCTACAAACACTGAAACTATAGCTCATGAGCCCTCACCAGTGTGAGGGCTATCTTCTTTCTTTCTTTCTTTTTTTCTGAGGAAATTGGGGTTAAGTGACTTGCCCAGGGTCACACAGCCAGTGTTAAGTGTCTGAGGTCGGATTTGAACTCAGGTCCTCCTGAATCCAGGGCTGGGTACTCTATCCACTGTGCCACCTAGCTGCCCCATGATTTATCTTTAATAATTTGCCAGAAGGCATAATTAGTTTAAAATAAAGACATAATAAAATAGCATAGTAAGAACAGTAGTGATAAAATATTTTCCCATAAGTGTGGGGCACACTCTCAGATACAGACATTATCAGGAGGAAGAGTGAACATAGACAACATGTATGGAGAGGCACACATATAAGGCACACTTGTTACATGTCTAGATGGATACAAATAAAGAACATGTGGCCAGGACATTTACTTGGAAGGGAACACATATGACCAAAGCGAACACATATAGGGGCAACTCTTACCTCTGCCACCTGTCCACTGATGTTTTGGGTGATGTTATCATATTTCTTCCACCACATCTACTCTCTGTTCTCAGCTGAATTTATGGTCTCTGCCTGATGCTGCTGCTCTGGGAACATCATCTCTCCTGGACATGTAGTTTCTGCCAAATTCTCTCAGGCATAGTCCCATTGGGCAAACTACAAAGCTCTCTGCTCTCTAACTCCAGGATTTGCCTGAATTTGTTGACTATAGTACTATCTCTTCCTCATGAAAAGTGTGGGCTCTGCTGTACTGTTTCAGTTTAAAGCCCTGAGGCTTTTTTTTTTTTTTACAATTCTTTCAGAAAAGTAATAGCCCTTCCTAGCCTCAGCCATAGTACCAACAAAAATCTGGCCTTTAGGAAGAAAAAAAACCAATACCAGCTCTTTTCTCTAAAGAGTGGCATACTACTTCCTTTCCAGAGTCTTGGTTAAAAGGTATTCTGTCTTCACTATGCCCAAAGGGCTGTGGGACTGTGCTAACCCTTTGACCCAATAATACCACTACTAGGTCTGTATCCCAAAGAGATCATAAAAAGGGAAAAGGACCCACATGTACGAAAATATTTATAGTAGCTCTCTTTATGGTGGCAAAGAATTGGAAATTGAGGGAATGACCATCAATTGGGGAATGGCTGAACAATGGAATACAATTGTGCTATAAGAGCAGGGAGATTTCAGAAAAATCTGGAAAGACTTAAGTGGACTGATGCTGAGTGAAGTGAGCAGAACCATTGTACACAGTAACAGCAGCATTGTGTGATGATCAACTGTGATAGACTTAGCTCTTCTCAGCAATACAATGATCCAAGACAATTCCAAAGAAATCATGATGGAAAATGTTCTCCACATCCAGAAAAAAGAACTGTGGATTCTGAATGCAGATTGAATCATACTGGTTCTATTTTTTAAAAGGTTTTTCCCTTTTGTTCTGATTCTTCTTTCACAACATGAATAATGCAGAAATATGTTTAATGTCATTGTGCATATATAACCTATATCAGATTGCTTTCTGTATTGGGGAGGGAGAAAAATTTGGAACTAAAAATCTTATGAAAAGAAATGAAAACTATCTTTACATGTAACTGGAAAATAATAAAATACTTTTGTGATTAAAAAAAAAGGTGTTCCATCTTCAGTAGGAGATTCTTTGCTCCATGTCACAAAGCACCACCCCCCACAACTGCTTAGTAATCTCAGGCTTATTTTTTTGGAATCTCCAAGTTTCTCAACTCCCAAACCCTTTCTACTATCTCATGTAGATGACTAGGTAGAGGAAAAGTGAGCCCAGTGTCTCACCCACCACACCAATATTCCTGGCCTTTAGTTCCAAAGGGACTTTGAGCTCACTCATAAGCATGGTATAGTAAAATGTGAACCAACCTAGCCTTTAAGTAGATTTTGATACTCCATTAATTAGTAACCTGTTTTCCAGTTTCTGGATTATCCAGGCTGAGTTTCTTTCTTTAGCTATTTTCAGGCAATTACACTGCTTGTGGAGGCTGCCACCAGAGGGTGATGGAAGTACAGAAAGAAGAGGTAGAATTAAAATCATTCAGATGTATATCACTTGGAAACAGCTCTCATAAAGGGTTTGCTGAGGGGAAAAAGTTAAACTTAATGGTTAAGATAAGGTATGAGTATTACTTATGAATTTCAGTTATCCATTAAAGTATCCCTTTCTGTGCATAATTAAAAATTTATTATATGGGATGGACTTGGGCAGGGATTAACGGAAGGGATACTTGAGAAAATTAAGCTATCTAAAAAAATCAATAATTTTTTAAATAATTGTTTTTAAAAAGAACTGGCCAATAGTAGAATCCCAGACATTTTTTCCAGTGGGCTTTTTTTCCTCTCAGTTGTACTTGAAATCCTATCAGAGTTGGCACAGTATTCATATTCTATAGACAGTAATACTGATGGCTTTAACTTTTGTTCTAAGGTCTACAAACATGCTTTGACAGGTGGACATTTAGGGTAATAATTATATTTAAGACTGCCAACTTAAAATGGTGCTTCACTAGGGATTGAAAACCATCTGTTGTAATCTATAGAGAGATATCTTGTTAAATACCTAACATAAGCGTGGGAAATCCTTTTTTTTTTTCTTTTCAGTGACTACTAATCCATAGTAACAGAGAAAAAAAAGGTCAGGCCAGGGTTATGTACAAATAAAGAGTAATCTAATTAGTTGGGGGAGTGGATACAAAAAGAAATAAAAAATTTTCCTTGACTTTTTCTAAAACATTAAAAACAGAAGCACTGTGGCATAGTAGATAAGTCGCTTATCCTTGAACCGTGGTCCACACTATACCAGTGGTGTCAAACTCAAATAGAAATAAATGGATCCTTGCAGAAGCATATTAACTTAGAAAACCTCAAATTAACATTATCTATGGTGTATTGTATCTTTATTTATTTTGTTAAGCATTTCCCAATTATATTTTAATTTGGTTTTAACCACACCTGGATTTAGTTTTTGTAGGCTTCAAGTTGGATACCTCTGGTGTAAGACAACTCTAAGAATATAAGTTGTAGAGAAGGTGCTAACTGACCTACATTGGTAAAGGGAATTTCTTGTATGTATATATCAGGTCTAGTCTCTGCCCCTAAGAGCTAGAATAACATTATGTACACGTGTGTGTATACACATACATATATGTATGTGTCTTAATTTTTTCATTCCATTTCTAGTTTCCTTATTCAAATGAAGTAGGTCCAATCATAATTTTCTCATAACTAGCATTTCCTTTATAAGTTCTATTTCCCATCCTCCTGTTCTTGATATCTGCAAAGCTAAAATCTAATCTTCTTTCCATAGCTGGCCAAAATCCCCAACCCAATAGGCTTCTTGCGAAGCATGTTTTGGACCCAGCTTTTCGTCTACCCTAGTCTTGAGTCCTCACTATCATGTGGCAATTCCCACAGTTCCTTTTTCCTCCCCTGCTCCACTCCCAAAGTCATCTCCTGGGAGAAGACTTCCTACAATTTGTGCATACCTCTCAAAGAATGTCGTCCAAAGGAATTGCTAAGACAATAACAGCTAATGTTTATTGTTGTTGTTGTTATTGCATTGTGCCTGACTCTTCATGACCCCATTTGGGGTTTTCTTGACAAAGACACAAGAGTCGTTTGCCATTGCCTTCTCTAGCTCATTTTACAGGTGAGGAACTGAGGCAAAGAGGCTTAGGTGACTTGCCATGTGTCACACAGCTAGGAAATGTCTGAGACCAGATTTGAACTCAGAAAGATGAGACTTCCTCACTTCAGGCCCAGCACTCTATCATCTGTGCCACCTAGCCTGCCCTATGCTAATATTTATACACTTCCTTAAGTTTTGCAAAGTGGTTTCCTCATAACAGCCCTGTCAAAAAGCTAGTACAAGTATCAATTATCCTTATTTTACAGTTGAGACAACTAGGGCTCAAAGGAGTTTAAGTAAATAAGGGAATTTGGGGCTGTAACCCAGATAGTCTAATCCGAAGTCTAGTGCCATTTCCAACATACCACGGTACTTTTCCTCAGTGATGCCTCAGTAGAGGACCTAGTTTATAGGTCGTAAAATTTAAAAGTAGAAGAGACCAAAGGAAAAAAATGTAGAAGAGACCTTTATGGTGCTTCTCTTCCAACCCCGTCACCTGAGACCAAAACAAGTCTTATCACTTTCTCAATCACTTGGCAAGTGGTGGACTCAGCACTGGAGCTTGGATGTCTTGACTGTAGTACTTTGTCCACCATGCAACATGCTACTGATACCTAAATCCTGTAGTAGTACCATCTCTCAGCTATTTATAAGTGTCTTTGTGGACCCAATTTAGGCTATTAGGAAATATATATCAGGATAATTGGTTATAAGTCTTGGTCCAATTTACTTCTGAAATCCTCAGGTATACACACAATTGAACTTGTAGTCATTCACAGTAGAGAAAGACCCCCCCCCCCAAATTTCACTTTACCAAACTTGCTGCAGCCCAGGTGAAAGTCAAATTCTCCATCCCTGCCCTTGCAAGTAATTAGATAGCTTTACTATTGTTGCTTGTGTAATGCCTCTAGGGATTGTAATTGAATTGGTTTCTAGAAGTCAGGTACTTGGATGAGAATGAGTAAACTCATCTACCGAAGCCTGTAGGGCACCTCTGCAACATACATTCCTTTTTTTTTTTTTAAGATTCCTTCTTGCCTTTATTTTTTCTTCTTTTAATAATACTTTGTTTTCAGCTAATTGTGTGTAACAACAATTTTTAACATTCTTTTTTTAAATTTTAAGTTCTAAATTCTCTCCTGCCCCTCCCTGAAACAGTAAGCAATTTTATATAGGTTATACATTTGCAATTGTGCAAAATATATTTCCATATTAGTCATGTATCATATACATTCTTAATGGTTTGGGGCTGGGAAGGAGGCAGACCGAGAGCTTCAGTGACATGTCCAAGTTACACAGTCATGATGTGTATTAGGCATGACTTGAACATAGATACTGACTGTAAACTAGCTGTCTATCCACTATACTATGCTGCCTCTCCTTCTGTTCGCAAGGAAATAATTATACAAACCTTATGTTTCAGTTTTCTGGTATACTATAGTATACAGTAAGCTAGAAAACATCAGGAACATTGTTAAGAGAGGGAGATTAAATGTTAACTTCTCAGACTAATGTCTGTTGTTTTGTTTGTATTGAATGAGCTTTGTCAATTAAATGTCAGATTAAGTATAAATATTTTAAATATACATGGACCATGAGAAATGTTTTTTCTTCTAGAAAATCTAAATGTATTTTCTGTCAATTGTCTCTAATTTTTTCCACTGAATTTTTTCTCCCTTTCCTGTCTTAAAATGGTGGCTTAACATAATTTTTATCTTTTCCCCCTTCCAGTAATTTTATTTTTTAGCTTCTCACAGATGCATGGATTTAGAATTGGAAGGCACCTTAGAGTCCAGCCCCTCATTTTACAGATGAGTAAACTGAGTACAAGAGAGGTTTAGGGACTTGCCCAAAATCATTTAAGTAATATGTGTCATAGGCAGGATTTGACTCTGAGAACCTCTGACTTTAGATACAGTCCTCAATCCAATATAAAGACACCGTTTATTGTTGTTCAATGGTGTGTGATTCTTTGTCACCCCATGGACCCCATGGGGTTTTCTTGGCAAAGATACTGAAGTGGTTTACCATTTTCTTCTTGAGCTTGTCTCCATTTTACAGATGCAGAACTGAGGCAAATAAATCTTGCCCAGGGTCACACAACTAATAAATGTCCAATTTTGGATTCCAACTCAGAGCTTTCTGACCTAACTGTCCCTTAAAGAAATCAGTCTTTTCTAATTATTAAAGCAATTGGAGGTTGGGGGGAGAGGGAATGTGGGAAGAGACGGCCATGAAAGGAAGGATGGGCAGGAAAAAAATAGTGCAGAATTAAGCCCTGTAGTAGTTTAAGGCAGTATGACAAGTTGGGAGATGACAGCAGCAGAAGACAGACCCTCTTGCTGTAGGCACATGAGAGTTATAATGGTTCAGTTTGGAACAAGTTCTGGACTGTCTGAAGCCAACTAACAAAGTAATAAAAACTACAGTTCTTATAAACACTGATCATCAGTTAAAGTAAGGAAGAATTCACATTCTAGTACCCTGGTATGATGCTAAAGCTAGCCTTCATGCAAAGGAAGCAAAACTTAGCAGCACTGTGTTCAAACATTTAAAAATATAGAATGTAATTATCAAGTTTTTCCCTTTTTTTAATTCTGATCTCTTGTGTACCTTTATTTCACTTTTGCTGAATAAGGATAAAAGATTTTCCTCTCAATATTATTTGTTATAGAAATCCCATTTTTAAAATTTGATTGATTTTTCTTGATATATCCTTTCATCTGCTATGTGGAATTTATAAGGACATATACTACAAGTACCCTGAGGTAATATTTATTCTACTTTTCTCTCCCATTTTCCTGTTCTCTCATTGCTCTATTTAACTGAGCTAACTATGGTTGATATGAGTTGAGTGGCCTTTTAGAATGAATCATTTGAAGTGTAGCCAAGAATACAAGCTGCACCAGAAGAAAAAATGGCCTTGTCATAGCTTATTAGCCATTTCTCTTAAACTGGAGAAGACAGGAAAATGGGTCTTTGACATAAAATTCATACCCAGAGACCTAAGGTCAAATTGGAAAGGGTCTAAGGAAAAGGACAGAATGTGGTATATTCAGACTGTGTCAACTTTGGCCATCAGGGAGTAGAACAAATGTTTCCCTGGTGACATCTGTCTACCACCTGACCATCAGAAATCATCAGGTCCACCCCCACACATGCACACACCAAGCTAATTGCTGCCTTTGTGTTTTTGCTCATGCTGTTCCCCAGTCTGGATTATTTCCCCATCCAACCTCCCTGCCCCCACTCCCAGCCAAATACTATTCATCAGGGATTTAGAAGCATTGAAAATAACTAATTTAAATGCCAATAGTAATCTATCAAGCTTACTTGATTGTTTTGATATTCAAGATTAAGTTTTTAATAACACATTTAACTTTTTAAAATACTCTCTTCTATTGGAAATCAAAGGGATTCCCATCAATTGGGGAATGGCTAAACAAGCTGTGGTAAATGATGTTGATGGAATATTATTGTGGTATAAGAAATGACAAGCAGCATGATTTCAGAAAGACTTGGAAAGACTTATATGAACTGATGTATAGTGAAGTGAGCAGAACCAAGAGAACATTTTGCACAGAGAGCAATATTGTTTGATGAAGAACTGGGAATGACTTGACAATACAATGATCCAAGACAATCCCAAAGGACTATTGATGAAACATAATATCCACCTCCAAAGAAAGAACTGATATTGATGGAACACAGAGTGAAGGATGGTATTTTTTTTACTCATTTTTTTCTTTTATTCAAGTTTCTTGTATAAAATGACTAATATGATAATGTTTTACATAATTGGAAAAAATACTCTCTTCTTAAAGATCCAACTCAAAGTCTGTCTCCTCCAGGAAGCCTTCTTCTAATTTTCTGGTGCTCCCTATCCCCTACCCCCTTCCAGTGATTGCTTCCTTTTGGCAACTTATTAAATTCTGTACCATTCAACTTAGCCTGACTCCTGTGCCTTTGCCCCATGCCTTGAATTATATTTCTTCCTCACCTCTGCCTCTTAGAATCCTAGCTTCTTTCAAAGAATAGCTCAAATGACACCTCCTACCTGCAGACTTTCCAAGTCCCCCAGCAACTATTGCCCATCCCTTCAGTTACCTTGTATGTTTTGTATATTTTTATGTGTAAACGTGGCTTCCTCCCAATAGAATGTAACCTCTTTGAGAGCAGAAACTTTCATTTATGGCACCTACCACAGTGATCTCAGCCTCACTCATAAGGTTTACAAAAACTACCAAATGAAGCCTAGGCATAACACTGGAAAATAGGTGGTAACGGGGTCATGTTACTTAATTAGGATTCTAGCACCTCAAGAAGGCTAGTTCCAGGTCCAGAAGGTCAAATTGGAAAGGGTATGAGTTAAGGATTTTGTATTTTGTGGGGGCCAGGATTGAGTCACTGGTCTGGAAACTGAGAGGCCAAGGTATGACTGAGGGAGCCCATGGTTGGGACATATGAACGATCTAAGAAGTCATGAGACCAGAGATTGAGGGCTGCAAGAGACCCTAGAACTAATCCACAACAACCCCTTGATTTTACACATGAGGAACTGAGGTTAAGTGGCTTCTGTGGGAGAGAGCCTAAGGAATCATTTGTCAGGCCTCATTATCTTGCTAAACCTAGAATTAAGCTCTGCATTCTTCATTAAAGAATCTTGGATATTCTGTACTACCTCTGTCTTTTGTCTGTCTCGTCTATCCTAAGAGATTTTGATTTTTACCCTTGTTCTTAAATCGTGCTATTTGTTCTCATGTCATGGTAGATAGAGTGCCAGGTGTGGAGTGAGAAAGACCTGAATTCAAACTTGACCTCAGACAATGACTAGTTGTATGACCCTGGACAAGTCACTTAACTGCTATTTGCCTCATTTTCATCATCTGTAAAATGGGGATGATAATAGCACTTACCTCCTAGGGTTGTTGTGAGATGATTAAAGTGCTCAGCACAGAACATGGGAAGTGCTGTATAAATGTTACCCATTATTATTTTTATCCCTTGTAGATGGCATCTACCTTAGCTTTTATCCAACATGGCTTGGTAGTTAAATAGCATTTTAAATATTAAAAGGTAATAATATCACAAATTTATGTAGTAAGGGGTCCTAAGACCTTACAATTCTGATGGAGCGGGAGGTAATTTTTTTGCTGGTTTTTTTTTTAATGTATCTTTCTTTCCCTTGAAGTGCTTGGGAATAAGAACCCTTAAACTCCAACAGGGGTATACAGGGGACATTAGACTGACATTTTTGTTCATAGCCAATTAACACCAAAGGCAATAAGGAGGGAGTTGTGATTTGGTTTCCTAAGTTGCACTAGTCTCAGGGCTAAATGAACTGCAGGATAAGTTGAACAGGTTCTTCAGAGATAATAAGCAGTGGTTATTTGGATAAGTAGCTGGCCAAGTAAGTCACTCCTACTTAAAAGGCTTGAAAAACAAATTGCCTTACAGAAAAGGATGGCTGAGCAGCACAGCATTCTTGTGTGATCTGTGACCTTTTAAGATCTTATTATGGTAAATTATATCACTCAGCTTTCTAGGTCAACCAGATTCAATTAGACACCTGCCTGAAAAGCATATTTTTCTTCGACCCTTGATGAATAAGGATTGATCTCTTGGAATCCCAGATCATTGCAAAGGAAACAAGAAGGACTATTTCATTTATGCATTCTGTCTAGGTTCTGGAGTCTAGGGTCTTAAAGTCTTCTTGACCAACCTAGTTAAAGAAAGGTCTCCTTTCTGGGGCCTGCTGTTTTGTTTTCTTTTTTTTTTTTCTGTTTAAGTAATATTTTATGGGGAAATGCATTTGGTTGAAATGGGAGTATAGATTTGTCCTTCTAGTATTAAAATCAACATAGGACTAAAATCATGTTTTGTGTGTTTAGATTTTTTTTAAAGTATCAGGCACATTCTGATGCAAAAAAGAAAATTAAATGGGAAAGAATGAAGTAAATGGAATCTTAAATGGAACATAAATGTCACTTAAATTATTGACCATTCTTAAAAGAATAATCAAAGGTTACTTGGAGCAAAATATGAAAAGAGGTGTTAGTAGAAGAACAAGCCAGGGTTGACCATGGTAGTACATGCTTGTAATCCCCCTCGTGCTGGCTCATACTGGTGGATCACTTGAGTTGAGAAATTCTAAACAGAAATGTGCCCAAAGCCATCAGGTGTTCACACTAAATCTTGACACACTTAACTAGTTGTGTGACCCTGGGCAAGTTACTTAACCCCAATTGCCTCACCAAAAAAAAAAAGTATATATAGCATCAAATTAAAGTGAATAAATACAAAGTTGTTAAATTTAAGGTAGTTTGGAAGGGAAGTTACTAGCCATTGTGGAGAGAAGGGTAATCAGAAAAGGCTCCATGATGCTTGAGCTACAACTTAGGGGATACAGAGAGACTTTATGAGGCAGGGGTATATTCTTTTTTTCTTTCTTTCTTTTTTTTTTTTTAGTGAGGCAATTGGGGTTAAGTGACTTGCCCAGGGTCACACAACTAGTTAAGTGTTAAGTGTCTGAGGCCAGATTTGAACTCAGGTACTCCTGACTCCAGGGCCGGTGCTCTATCCACTGCGCCATCTAGCTGCCCCTGGGTATATTCTTTAATAGGGTATCTTGTCCCCCTCTTAAATGAAAATGTCCTCTTTAGATCTAGTTTGCTTGCTTGCCATCTTGGGGAAGCCATCTTGATTGCTTCACCACTTGTGAAAGAAGTTATGTTTGGCAGGAAAGGGATGGAAGTTGCTTCTCAGAGGCGAGTCAGACAAAATAACTCCCAAGGACCCTTCTCAGATTCTATGAGTTTCTGGTATTTTCTTCAGAACATCTTTGTAATTACCAAAACTTTAGGACCAATAGGAAAAGATCTTTGGTAGTCTCCAGATTCCAGAATCTAGGAAATGAAGGGCAGGTAGGTGGCACAATGGATAGAGCATTGGCCCTGGATTCAGGAGGACCTGAGTTCAAATCTGGCCTCAGGCACTTGACGCTTACTAGCTGAGTGACCCTGGGCAAGTCACTTAAACCCCAATTGCCTCACCAAAAACAAACAAACAAAATTACCTCTTCAGAATCTAGGAAATAGAATAAATGGAACTTGACCGTTTCCTTGACTTGATATAAGAATAATGTACTATAACTGTCCACCACTTAAGAGTACAGAAGAAGATGCTTCCCTGAAAACACCATGTCCACAGGGCTCTTGAGCATAACTTTATACTCTTGATCTTTCCAAGGAACTCAAAGTCAAACATTCAGTTCCATTGTTTTAATGGATTTTCCCCCTTTTTGTCTGTACAGGCAGGTAGCTGACTTGTTGCACCCATTTTCCCAGAAAGGAAAAAGCCTTGGACCACTCTACAGTTGTGGAGAATGTGAGTGTCTAGTCACTCTGCTAGGTTTCTGACTAGAAGACTCAGTCAGACTAACAACCCTTCCTCACTGCTTCAGAGCTGCTCCCTCTTTCGCTTCTTATTGGGCTCTCTTTTGGAAAACCTGTAGTCAAATTGCTCTGTTGACCTCTAACAATTTTAACTGAGAATAGATTTCTTTCTCCCTTTCTAGCTGCAGACCATTATTTTCTCTCTTAGCTAAGATTCAGACTCTCTCATTCTTTTGTTCAATAACCCTCAGTCTGTACATCTCTGTACCTCGCCTTTGTATAACCTCTAGTCTATCTCTAAGTGAAGGAGATACTGCTTTGTTCTTTCTCCCTTTTACTAAGTGTGGATATCAGAACAATACAGTGTCTTTGATCTTCTTTATCTTCTCTTCCTCCTGCTCCTTTTTTTCTTCCTAATGTTCTCAGAAGTCTCTGAAATATCTCTTCTGCCAGACCTCCCCCCCAAAAAAAATTCAGAATAATTCAGAGAACTTAAGAAGTACTTAAAAAGTGAAGCACTTGCTTCTTCCCACTGTGTTGTATAGTTCTAGAAAAGTTCAAGAATGTTGCTTACAGGGTGTAGGAAATTTCTCTCTGTCTCATTCATTCCAGTGGTCATCAATATATACACTAAGCATTAAACCTATCTACTCTCATAAGGGAGCAATGAACTAGATCATGAATTAGTTCTATAGCATAAAGCATTGGAAGATCTCTGTTTACAATGATTTCCCCTGAAGCAGTAATAAATGAATGGAGGAATCAAGAATTGGAAACAGGAAGGGAATATTTGCCAAGGGACCTCTGCTTCTTTCCATGGGGCCAGTAATTCTCCATCTGGTTTTACTAATTCATTTCATAGTATAAACAAAGCTCAAAAAAATTTCCACAAAAATTGTATTCACCAAATAGTCCTGTTTTTATCATGCTCCCAAATAGCAGCACAACTAAGGAATAAGTAAAAAAGAATAATTTACAGCAAACCAAGGAAAGGGGGGGAAAGAGGGAAATGAGACCAAGAAAAGTTAAGTGACTATTAAAGGCTATATAGGTTGTAATCAGCAGAGCAAAGATTCAAACTAAGATCTTCAGACTTCTGGTCTTTTACCAGTATACCACTCAATGTCTTTTGTAATGGTTGGGCCTAAGCTACTAACAGCTGCCATACTTTTTTCTCCTCTATTCCCAAATGAAATGAAACATTAGAGAGTATACTTTTTAGGTCATCAACATGGGTATTAGCTCCAAGAGGTACAGATTGGGATCCAGCCATACCTCCTTAACCTATATGACTTTTGTGCCTTCTCTTCTATAACTTACTCAAAAAAGGATCTAGCTAGCTTGCTATTGGAGCCTTGCTCTATGTCTTTTAAAATTACATGGCTACTGGGGCAGCTAGGTGGCACAGTGGATAAAGTACTGGCTTTGGATTCAGGAGGACCTGAGTTCAAATCCAGCCTCAGACACGTGACACTTACTAGCTGTGTGACCATGGGCAAGTCACTTAACCCCAATTGCCTCACTAAAAAAAAAAAGAAAGAAAGAAAGAAAGAAAGTGAATGTAATGAATATGTAGAGGGGAGTGCAATGTAAGAAGACTGGAAAAGCAAGAAGGAAGTAAGAACCATATGACTCAAGGATGAAGGTTTCAGCTCAA
The DNA here is from genome assembly GCF_019393635.1 of Dromiciops gliroides. Taxonomy (NCBI): domain Eukaryota; kingdom Metazoa; phylum Chordata; class Mammalia; order Microbiotheria; family Microbiotheriidae; genus Dromiciops; species Dromiciops gliroides. The sequence goes on along the minus strand of NC_057862.1, from coordinate 195,226,486 downwards.
TAATAAAAAAAAATTTTACTCATAATTAGAAAGGGATAGGAACTGCATCAGTGATTTCACGGGTATAGGGAATTCCCAAAAGACCAACTCCCTGTGCTTATGCAGATTGGCACTTTCTCAGCAACTTAAGATCTTAGAGTTGTCTGGGGGTTCTAAAGATAAGTGACTTGCCCAGGATCACAAAATCGTATGTTAGAGATAGGACTTGCACCTAAGTCTTCCTGGCTCCAAGGCCAGCTCACTATCCATTATGGAGTGGTTATTGTTAAGTCTTTTCTGTTCTGTCTGATGCTTTGTGACCTCATTTGGGGTTTTCTTTGCAAAGATACCGGAGTAGTTAGCCATCTCCTTCTCCAGCTCATTATACAGATGAGGAAACTGAGGCAAATAGGGTGATGTGACTTGCTGAGGATCACATAGCTAGTAAGTGTCTGAGGCCAGAATTGAACTGAGGTCTTCCTGACTCTGGACCTGGTGCTGTATCCAATACACCACCTAGCTGCATTATGCATTATTATTACTTCCTCTCATTAGAGCTTTCTGAAAATGGAATGGGCTATTTTATGAGGTACTGAGTTCCTTGTCACTGAGGTAGTCATAGTAAGGCTGTTTAGAATTTTACAGAAGGGATTTATGTTTTGGATAAGTTGGACTATATGATCTCTGATCTTCTACATCTGGGAGTCTATAATTTAACTTATTTTTTCTCTCAAGAAAAACACTTAAGGATTTACCAAAGATCATATCAAGAGATAAAATGATGTTTGAATTCAAATAGAAGACAAATTATTAATAGTTTATAATTGCTTTAAATTAATCTCCATTGATTTTTGAATGTGAATATGAATAATGAAACAGATGTTTTGATTTAATGTTGCAATTCTATTGCCAAGCATTTCCACAGTTATAATACTCTGTACAAGGCCCCCAAGTTGGTAATCTTAAATTCAGGTCCTCCTGAATCCAGGGCCAGTGCTTTATCCACTTTGCCACCTAGCTGCCCCCTAGTGGTCTTAAATTCTTAAACAGCCTCTAGTGTCCCCTCCCTGGAGAAAGAAATGGCAAGTCATTTTTGTCAAGAAAACCCCATGGACAGTATTGACGTACTATGGCCCATGGAGTCACAAAGAGTCAGACATGACTGAACAACAGTGTCCCTTCCCACACTGAGATTCTGCGATTCTATGATGGCTAATGATATTTATTTTTTTTCCTGAGAGCAACAATCAAACCCAGCAAAGCTATAAATTAAGAAAATAGTTGAAGCTATTGCATTGTTAGAATGCTTACAAACTGAACAGTTGCAATGTTGAGATTGCTGCAATAGTACAGGACAGTTAGTCATTGTTGAAATTTGTTGTTTCTAGTCCCCGTTCCCCCTTTTCATACCCTCTCCTAGCTTTCTTAGCCATTCTACTATTGTAACACTTACTGTAAAGGGTTTCCATTTGCCTTCCAGAAGAAACCACTGTTTACAAAAGAGCACAGAACAAATGAAAGTTAAGTTTGAAGATTGGAGCTACAACTTTGAGGTTAGTTTCTTCAGTAGGTCAGGGGAGGTGAAGGTGATTCACTCTGCTTAGTGCTCAAAAGAAAAAAGAAAACAAAAAAGCTTACTCTTTCAATTCAATTTTCTGGCTTTGATCTTCTGTCAGTTGATTCTTAGTCTCAAATGGCAATTCATTTCCTTGATCCTTATTCCCAAATGACTGTTTCCCACCCACCTCCATCAGGAAGTTCCTTAACTTAGCACCCCGAAGTTAGTCACAGATGCTCTTACATTCATTTAGCGTCTTCCAAAGTCACAGTTTACATCTAACATTAAAGATTCATCATTTTGATTCATAAATGGTATTAAGTGTCCCACCCACCCATTTATAGACATCTGGGTAGTGCAGTGTACAGAGCACTAGATTTATAATCCAGAAGACTCATCTTTCTGGGTTCAAATCTGGCCTCAGACACTGTGTGACCCTGGGCAAGTCACGTAAGCCTGTTTGCCCCAGTTTCTTCATCAGTAAAATGAGCTGGAGAAAGAAATGGCAAACCACTCTGGTATCTCTGCCATGAAAACTTTAAATGGGATCACGAAGAGTCTAACACAACTCAGCACCACTTGCCCTTGGGGTCTCCACTGTGATGGGGGAGGGGTGGTACCAAGATTAGAGCAGAGGTTGGCAGTGCATAAAAAGGGGGAGGTGGTACGCTAGAAATGATAAAGGAAGGCTTTGAAAGAAAGGGAGAAGAAGAAAAAGGGTGAGCAGACCTCTTCTGTTTAGATAGGTTAATCTTCTGTGACAACTGCATAACTAGCCCAGGGCTAGAAGTGATTGACAGGTAGGGCTGGATTCCCCTAGGGGAGTGGTCTCCAGAGGGGTGACTGTTGTTGCAGAGCTGTTTCTTCTGAGTAGCCCAGTAAGAGTTGCCTCAAGGCAGCTCACGATAACTGTCTCCCTGAGCTATCTGGGAGCTGAGAGCTAAGAACCTGGAATGCCTGTCATGGAAGAAAGGAGTAGAAAGCTATTATTGGCTATTATAAATCTAGATTTCCGCCAAACAAAAACAAAAAGTTAATCCAGTAGCATAAGGTTAGTTCTGGGTTCCAAAGTCCCTAAGAAAATTTTTCAGAAAAGGACCCTTTTATATCTACTATTGGTTTTTCATTTCCCAGTCCATTCTAATGCTGGTGCTATTTGATCAACATTTAACTGTAGTGAGTATTGCAGGTCACAGCAGTACATATGGAAACTTGAAGGTCTAGAACGAGTTCCTAGAAAGGTCATGTAGTAATTCGGGAACTGTTTAATCAAAGTATATTTAGTCTTCAACATATTTTTTATCTCATCAGATTTGGAGCTGAGAGGAACCTCAGAAGCTATTGCATCTAACTCTCTGATTTCATAGATGAGGAAAATGGGGTAGAGAGAAGTGCTCAGTTATGAATCACTCTGCTAGTGTCTGAGATCAGGTTTGAATCTGGATCTTTGTAATAGCCTTTTAAATGCTCTATTGGGGGGGGGGGGAGAGGGAGAGCCAAGCCAAGATGGCAGAAAAAAGGCAGGGACTCATCTGATCTCTCTCCAAACACCTTCAAATAATTCCTCCAAACAAATTCTAAAGTGTCAGAACCCATAAAAGGATGGAGTAAAACAATTTATTGTGCTATGGAAGTGACTTTGGGACCTCAAAAGCTATGCCAGTCCATCACAAACTCTAGTTGGGTGCTGCCAAGTGAAAAGGGCTTTGAATAAAGACTCAATATGGTTTTTGTTTAGGACCCAAGCAACCTAAACAAGGAAAGGTTCATCATGAAGGCTGGCCACTGATAGATTAATTTTATCAGCTTTAGGAATTTAGGAAGACTCTCCTAAAGGATAGAATAGTTGTAATCTTTACTAGTGAAGGCAATGTAAGTATTACCATTAGTCCTAAGAGAAAGGTGGTATCATTAGATTTTCTCTTAATTTCTATAAAGAAGAGGGGGGAAATAGTGATATGAAGCATTTTTTCATATAGATACTAATAGTTTGGATTTTTTTCTTAGAAAACTATGTGATCATATCCTTTGACCATTTATGAAATGGGGAATGACTTTCATTAATTTTTTTTCCTCCCTTCCCTACCTGCTTCTCTTCTAATTTTAGCTGTATGGATTTTGTTTGTGCAAAAACTTTTTAGTTTTATGTGTGTGATCAAAATTGTTCATTTTACATAACTTTTGTGATTCTCTCTCTTTTGTTTGGTTATGAATTATTTCCCTCTCCATATATCTAATTTTTTTATTTTTATTTTTTTTAGTGAGGCAATTGGGGTTAAGTGACTTGCCCAGGGCAGGGTCACACAGCTAGTAAGTGTTAAGTGTCTGAGGCCGGACCTGAACTCAGGTACTCCTGACTCCAAGGCTGGTGCTCTATCCACTGCGCCATCTAGCTGCCCCCCCTCCCCATATATCTGAAAGGTAATTTCTTCCTTGCTCCTCTCCTAGGTTTATGATGTCACCCACTGTTTCTAAATCATCTGTCCATTTATAGCTTATCTTGGCATGGCCATATAAAAAAAAATGTTCCAAATCACTAATAATTGGAGAAATGCAAATGAAAACAACTCTGAGGTCCTACCTCACATCCATCAGATTGGCAGAATTGACAAATAGGAAAAATAACAAATGTTAGAGAGACTGTGGGGAAAAAATAGGTAAATTAATATGGTTTTGGTAGACCTGTGAATTGAGCCAGTGGTTCTGGAAGGTAATTTGGAAGTATATCCATGAAGTTCCTAAACTGTGCAGAATTTTGATCCAGCAATACTAGACCCATTCCTCAAAGAGATCAAAAAAAAAAGACCCATATGTACAAAAATATTTATAGCAGCTCTTTTTGTGGTATCAAAGAACTAGAAACTAAGGCAATACCCATCAATAGGGTAAGGGATGAACAAGTTATAGAATGTGAATGTACAGAATACTATTTGTGCTATAAGAAATAATGAAGATGGGGCAACTAGGTGGCGCAGTAGATAGAGCACCAGCCTTGGAGTCAGGAGTACCTGAGTTCAGGTCCGGCCTCAGACATTTAACACTTACTAGCTGTGTGACCCTGGGCAAGTCACTTGACCCCAATTGCCTCACTTAAAAAAAAAGAAAAAGGGGCAGCTAGATGGCACAGTGGTTAAAGCGCTGGCCCTGGATTCAGGAGTACCTGAGTTCAAATCCGGCCTCAGACACTTAACACTTACTAGCTGTGTGACCCTGGGCAAGTCACTTAACCCCCATTGCCCCACAAAAAAAAAAAAAGAAAAAGAAAAAAAAAATAATGAAGATGATTTGATAGAAACCTAAGAAGACTTCTTGAACTAATGCAGACGGAATTAAACAGGACCAGGAGAATTTTACAATTATAATAACATTATAAAGACAAACAACTGTTAAAAAACAAAACAAAACAAAACAAAATTTAAGAACTCTAATCAGCACAGTGACCAACCAGGGTTCCAGTGGATGATTGATAAAGCATGCCACTCACTTCCTAACAGAGTGGCCAATGCTGCAATTTGTTTGCTTGACTATGCACATTCATTACATGAATTTTGTTTTTCTTTTTTTATTCCAATGGGGTAGGGAAGGTGGAAAGAAGAGAAAATGGATTTTTGTTAACTAGGGGGGAAGAAAAAACCCCTAAAACTTTTATTTTTTTTTTTTTTTGGTGAGGCAATTGGGGTTAAGTGACTTGCCCAGGGTCACACAGCTAGTAAGTGTCAAGTGTCTGAGGCCAGATTTGAACTCAGGTACTCCTGAATCCAGGGCAGGTGCTTTATCCGCTGCGCCATCTAGCTGCCCCTAAAACTTTTCTTAAAAAGAGAAAAGAGAAAAATCAGACTTCAAAATTTCAGCAGTCCAGCATAGCTTACCCTATGTACACCTTTGACTCTGTTCTAATTTCGCAAACAGAAAATAGAGACAAAATATTTAAGTTTTGTGATGTTGCCATGAATTTAAACTGTACCAGAGAAACTGGAGAATATTACTCTCCCAATTACCAAGTACTGCAAAAGCAAATCACATGTTTGCAAAAAGTTCTGTGAATAGCTGGCATTTATATGGTACATTAAAGTTTGCGAAGCTTTGTATATGTTATCTCTAACCTGTATAACCACCCCGTGGAGGTAGGTTCTATAATCACTATTTTATAGATGAGGGGACTGAGGCTGAGTGGAGTTAAGTGCCTTGTACACGTCACACTGTCACTAATTTTCTGCAGGAGGATTTGAACTGAAGTTTAATTAGTTCCAAGTCTGTGAACCAGACATCTACCTTTTAACCCAGGATGGCTATAGGTGCTTATGGACCCATAGATGATATAAATGAAGAAATATTCCTAAAATGTGCTGTACAGAGTGTTCAGAATCTTACCTTGAGTCTACAATTATAATTTAGTGAGTTTTGGAGGGTTGTGTGTGTGTTTTAATTCTTGTTTGTGCTTATTCCTATGGCTTTTTTCCTTCCTCTCTAAACATACCACTGCTCTTGGTTGAAATTCTGCCAGCCTGCCACCCATTGTTAGAAGGAACACTCCAGGATTCCCCCTAGCCAGTCTGAGATATCTGGACACCTTAGACAAAGGTCCAGATTCTGAGTTCTGAAAATTCCCCAAATCAAATTCACGAGCCCCTTGGGGAGATAGCAGCTTTGTTTCCTTTCCTTAGTCCACAGTGAAAACTGAGTGCAAATATGTATATGAAGGAAAGGAGAGAGAAAAGCTCACTTAACTTTTTGGCAAGCTTTGTCCCCTTGTTTCTGATTACCTGATTGCTACCTGGAGGGAGTTACTCTATGTTCTACTTACCAGAGGGTGTCTCCATTCTCTCCTATCCCTTTACTTGGTCTCTCTCCCCCTTTTTTACTAGCTCTCTCTTCATCTCTCCCAACTCTTATGCTTTCCTATCCCATTATCTCTCCTCCTTTTCAATTTAGTTCCAAGTGGAAAAATTACCACTAAGGAAGTAAGCCCATCACTTGAAGAAATCCAGGCTACTTAGAGAATCTGGTACTTTACTCTTTGTACCGGAGGAAGCCATGTAGACTTGAAAGATCATAGATTTGGTCCTGGAAGGCTCTTTACGAGTCATCTAGTTCAGCCTTCTCACAGATAAGCGTAGGTTCAGAAAGTTTAAATGACAAAGCTCTGAGTAGCAGAGCCAGGATCCAGTGCCAAATCTTCTCCAAATCGAGTACCCATGTTATTTTACCAAATTGCCTTATACTTTTTACAGGACATTCCGAAAGTCTTAGAGCGGTTTCAGGCTATTATTGCTTAAGTTATTATTGTTATATTTTAGCTCAGATTCTCATCTGGTGCTATTCTTCTATTCAGTTGTCTGTGAACTTGGGAAAACTTCATATTATAGTATATGAAGTAAGGTGGTTTTAGATTCAGAGGACCTAGGTTCAAATCCCAGTTCTGCCACTTATCATCTATATGACCTTGGAATGTCATTTAACCTCTCTAAGCCTCAGTTCTCTTATCTGCATAATGGGGGAGAGGGGAGAGTATTGGTCTAGACCTCTGAAGTTCTTTATAGCTCTAAATCTGTAATCCTATTAACTTTTTTTTTTTTTGGTGTGGGGGGGATAGAGATGGGAATTGAAAAATAATTCCTTGGTGAAGCATTTTAGGTGATCAGTGCACCTGCTATTCATTTTATTTCATGCCAGAAGCTCATTTAAGGACATATAGACAGCATCAAAAGAGCTATGGGTCACTGAATGATCATTTCAGCTATGGCTACATACACACACCATGTGGTAATTGTCACCAGTAGAATAATATTTGAACAGAAAGGGCAACAACATAGTAACTTTATAAGTTCTCTTCACTTCTCTCTTAGAAATGCTTTCAGTTTTTCTAGGTTTACCAAATTGGTGTTTTCCTGCTGACATGGCTCATTTTGGGGCTTTTCATGCAGAGCTGTCTTCCATATTACTGTTTGAGGAAGAGCCTTTCACCACACTAGAGCCTGAAATTAACTCAGAGAAAAAAGAGCAGTTTGAATTTCAGCAGTCTGAATACCTCCTACCGTGCCAGATATGTGCAGATAAGCAACAGTGTCTTGTAACTGATTTATAGGTCAGCCCCATTATGAATCAGTGGGATTTAAGAATGTTAAGCTTTTAAGAAAAACAATAATGCAAGACCAGAGCATTTATTTAAGTCACTGTGGTATTAAAGTGATAAGTGATCACATTTAAATCATGCGATATTAAAGTGAAAAGGGGAAGAGGGAGTAGGATAGCTGGACAGGACATGAGAAATGTAGGTAATAAAATACCCAGTATATTTTGGTATAGCCAAATGCTGATTTTAATTATGGAGTAGCTACAAGGATGGACAATAAGTAGAATACATTTTCTTCAAGTTAAAACATACCTAATTAAACCTATTTCATACCATTTTTTTTTTTAACCCCAAGGCTATGAATACTGTCTGGTCCTTTAAGGAATCAGGCACATTAATCTGGGGGCGGTGGGGGGAGGGGAGGGGGAGGAACCAAAACAAAACATGTACCTTCTGCCTTTTTCTGAGAGTCAGATAAGGAGCCTGTCTAGGGATATAATCCATGACCTGCCCACCTAAAGAAAGTAGCTGGTGAACAGCCACTTAGGCTGGCTCACCATGGTGACAGTTCATTGAAATTTCATCCCATTATGCATAGCTCCTTACTTTATTTACTCTAGCCCTGGGCTACTTTCTTTAATTATGTCAGTTCGGCTTCTGGAGATGTTTCTTTCACTGGTGACCCCTTCTATTCTATTATTATGCTCTATTTCTTAGTTGGGTATTTCATATACTATTTAGGAAACATCTTGGGGGGGCCGGAGAATTTTGGTGTCAAGAAAAAAATTAGTGCCTTTTCTTGAATACCTAACATATTGTGTGGTACCAATTTAGGCTGGAAAAATCTGACTCAGGATGATAATCACCAATCACCCTGAATGCTAGGTGCTACCTAGAGTAAATCTGAGGCAATGATCCTCCTCCTGTTGCTCCCCACTTTTACATCATGTTCATCCTTCAATCCTTAATTTTCATTTAGGCTATTTTTGTTGTTCTTCAGTCGTGTCTGACTCTTCATGACCCTGTGAACCATGGCATGCCAGGCTTTCCTATTCTCCACTACTCTATCAGCTACACGACCTTGCTGCCTGTAGGCCTTTATAGCACTATACAAATAAAATTTATATTCAGTTCATTTAAGCAATTACATTTATTCCTCTTTAGTAGGAATAAGTAGAGTGAGTAGAGTGTTCTTCCCCAATGTGATATGTACACAAGAATATATTCACACAGTAATGCATTAATGCTCCTTCCTAATTAAGAATAAAGGGGCTCAAGTTCATGATAAGTGAAGTCCAAACCTATTTCAAATGCTAGATTATTATTATTTTTTTTTTGCGGGGCAATGGAGGTTAAGGGTCACACAGCTAGTGTCAAATGTTTGAGGTTGAATTTGAACTTGGATCCTCCTGTATCCAGGGCCGGTGCTTTATCCACTGTGCCACCTAGCTGCCCCCTCAAATGCTAGATTCTTAAAGATTTTCATATTTCATATTACTCATATAATTCCTGGCTGTCAGAAATTAATGATGCCATGTTAGAAATTTGTATGAGATACAAATAATTTTGCTGAGAGACATTTCAAATTAACTGTGTTCTTCTTAAGATTAAAAGTTAAACTTGTAGAGGTAAGGACTTACTCCAAGCAAAGGAACAAATGATAATACTTTGAATTAAAATAGCATCTTTCTAACAAGAAGCTTAAATTGCCTCTCATCAAATACAGTTTCCTAATCACTTGTTTCAAGGCTCAATACCAGTTGTTTCCTTGTTAGATCACTTCTCTTAATTACTGTTTCACCTTAGCTAAAACTCTCTTCTAGTCAAACAAAATTGCTTATGGTCTTACTTTCTTGGTTTTAGTCAAGACTCCACACATGCCACTCTTCCTGCCTAAAATGCTTTCCCAGGATCAAATCTTGGAACTTATATATGATACTAGGTTCCAGATGGATTCTGGTGCAGCCAAATGCTATTTTTAATTACGGAATCTATAAAAGTATGGATAATGGATCGAGTTCGTTTTGTTAGAAATGAAACCTATTTCATACCAATTTTTTGTATTTTTGGTAGGTTCTAGGTGTGCTAGGGCCCCTTTAAAAATTACTCTCTTTACCCTCTCTTTAAGTAGCAGAGATAGTTTGGGCATCCAAAGTCTTTGGTAGGGGCAGCTAGGTGGCACAGTGGATAAAGCACCAGCCCTAGATTTAGGAGTTCAAATCCGGCCTCAAACACTTGACACTTACTAGCTGTGTGACCCTGGCCAGGTCACTTAACCCTTATCGCCCTGCCAAAAAACAAAAACAAAGTCTTTGGGCTACTTCTGGAAACCTCAGATCTTTTTAGTGGTAATCACTTGGACATGGGAAAGTCCAGAAGTTCAAAGTCCCTGTGTTCCCCACGTTCTCTGTGTTTCAGTAAAATTAAAGCTCTAATCAATCAGTCAAAAAGAGATATTAAGTGCGTGCCATGTTCTGGGTTTTGTGCCTACTGCTGAGAATATAAGTACAAAGAATAAAAGTCTCTAATCTGAAGTTTACATGATATTGTGGGAGACAATGTATACATCAATGTTTATATAGAATAAAGAAAAATAAATTTGTTGCTGCTCAGTCATGTCCAATTATTTGTGAATGCAGTGGTTTGAGGCAAACAGAGGTTAAGTGACTTGCCAAGGGTGGTACAGCTATAGTAAGTGTCTGAGGCTGGATTTGAACTCGGGTCTTCCTGATTCCAGGTCCAGCGCTCTATCCACTGAGCCATTTGGCTACCTCAAAAAAATATATACAAGAGTACAAATGTTTGGTGGGATTAGGCAAAGGTTTCATGTTGAAAGTGATATTTGAGTTGTGTTTGGGGGAGGGGTGAGGGAGAAGAATTCTGTGAGGTGGAAATGAAAAAAAGGGACTACATCACAGGGATGGGGAATAGCCATTTCAGTGGCACAGAGATAGGAGATGGATTGTTGTAAGTGAGGAACAGAAAGAAGACCAATTTGAATGAGTTCAGGAGTTCAGGAGGGGTAATAATGTGTAATGAGGCTGTAAAGACAGCATAAGGCCAAGCTGAACAGAGACGTTCTGAACAGATAGAGGAAAGCAAGAGTCTTTGGAATTTACTGAATAGGAGAGTGACGTGATTAGATCTGCACATAAGGAAACCAGTTTGGCATCTGTATAGAGGATGGACTGGAGAGGGAAAAGACTTGAATCAGGGAGACTGATTAGGAAATCATTCCAATAGTCTAGACTAGGCCTTCTTAAACTTTTCCCATTTGTGACCCCTTTTTTGCCCAAGAAATTTTTATATGACCCCAGATATATACATATGTAAAATAGGTATACATACTTTTGCCATTGCCAAATTTTTCACAACCCCCACATTCAATTATGCCCCCCCCTGGGGTCGTAACCCAGTAGTTTAAGAAGCTAGGGTCAAGAGGAAAGCTATGTGGCATAATGGATCGAGTGCCTGGCATCAGGAAGACTCATCTTCTTGAGTTCACATCTGGCCTTAGACACTTAGTATATCTATGTAACTTTGGGCAAGTTACTTAATCCTGTTTGTCTCAGTTTCCTCCTCTGTAAAATGAGCTGGAGAAGGAAATGGCAAAGCACTCCAATATCTTTGCCAAGAAAATCCCCAAAGAGGCTAAAATGACAACAACAGCAATAGCAATATAGGTGAGAGGTGATGAAGACAGAGTAAGGCAGTGCCCTGGTGAGTGTTCCTTCCTATTCTCTTTTTTTTAAAGTAATAAACATTTTTATTTATAGTTTGGGGTTCCAATTTTTAATCCCTCCACCTCTCCCTCCCCTTCCCCCTTCCCAAGGTGGTAAGCAATCTAATATTCTCATTCTCTTTTACCAAATCATGTCCCAAGATGTGTGGTAATAAGAATAGTTACAGGATTTAGAGTTATAAGGCTTGGGTCTGAATCCTGCCTCTGATACTTATTAGATATATAACCATAGGAAAGTCACAGCCTTTCTGGGCCTCATTATATTCATCTGTAAAATTAGAAACTTGTACTTATTTATCATTTATAGGCCCTTCCGCATCTAAGTCCTATAGTCATCTTTCCAAACTTAATACCTTCACAAAACCTAACTTCACAACTGTCACACTTATCACTCCAACAGCCCTAATACATGCTGTAGGTATTTTTTTAATTTGTTAACCTTTTTACATTTGTGTTTAATTTTGTTCATGTGTTTAGGATGATTAAACTAATTGATTAGAGGATAGTATTTAAGAGCCAAAGTCATGGATTTAATTTTAATATGGATTATTTCATGCTACGTAAAGAAAACATATTCATATGGGGCAGGTGGGTGGCACAGCTTACCAGCCCTGAAGTCAGGAAGACCTGAGTTCAGATCTAACCTCAGACACTTGACACTTAGTTGCTGTGTGACCCTGGACAAGTCACTTAACTCCAATTGCCTTACAAAAGACAAGAAAACACATGCACTTTATTTCAACATGCTATCTATTGTTCATTTACTACGTATTATCATTAACATGTTATCCAGACACTGTGGAACCAATCTAACACATCACCTAAGTTTGATGGTCTGTGCAATATTTGATACCTGTGGTCCCCCACCTCTACAAAGAAACAAAGATGGCCATTTTTTTCAATTCTTCTCTGGGGACAAGCCTGGTCATTATATCATACAGTTTTGGTTTTGTTGTTGTTTTTGTTCTTTCCATTTGCATCTTTATAATCATTTTGTATGTTGTCCTGGTTCTGCTTAATTCATGACTGCATAAATTCATATAAGTCTTCCTATGCTTCTTTGTACTCTGTTGTTTCTTATTGTGCCATAATGACACATTATATTCACGTATCACAATTTGTTTAGACCCCTCCCCCCCAATAATAGACATTTACTTTGTTTCCAGTTCTTTGCTACCATAGAAAATATTGCAATGACTATTTTGGCGAATATTAGACCTTTCTGTCTTTGGCCTCTCTGGGATATGTGCGTAGCAGAGGTATCTCTGTTTCAAAGGATATGGACTTTTAGTCACATTTTTAGTATCGTTCCAAATTGCTTTTCAGAATAGTTAGACTGATTCAGAGCTCTACCAACAGTATGTAAGTGTGCCTGTTTTTCTGCAGCCTCAGTTGTCAAATCTCAGCTGAAATCTGAACTCCTTCAAGACGTCTTTCCTGACCCCATCTTAATGCCAGTGCCTTCCTTCTGAGATTACTTTCAGTTCATGATGTAGGTATCCTATCTGTACATAATTGTTTGAATTTTGTCTCCCCCATTAGATTTTGGGAGCAGGGATTTGTTTTTGTCTTTCTTTGTATCCCCAGCACTTAGCTCATAATTAGGTGTTTAATAAATGCGTGTTGATGTTATTTAAGTTGATTCATTATACATAAAGTAAGGGCTTCAGTCTTTCTTTCCTCGTTTCATTTTTATATAATGGGGGATAAGAGAGGGATGAAATTGTTGAGGATGCATTGCCCAGCCTCTTTAGTGTGGAATTTCTTGCTAAAGTCTTTTAAAATAAAATACGCTCGGGGCAGCTAGGTGGCACAGTGGATAGAGCACCGGCCCTGGAGTCAGGAGAACCTGAGTTCAAATCCAGCCTCAGACACTTAACACATACTAGCTGTGTGACCCTGGGCAAGTCACTTAACCCCAATTGCCTCACTAAAAATAAATAAATCAATAAAATAAAATAAAATACGCTCTCATTAGGGTTTGAGTACATTCCTATGTGAAAACAGACTCTAGAACTAAAATCATAATAGTCATCAAGCATTTATTGGATTGCTAATGTAGCAGCAGTGCCTATAGTCACTCAAGGCCCCACAAAAAAAAAATGTGGAGCTTAAGTTTATTGTCATAAATGCAACCATACAAAATCAGAAAAATGCAGTCATCATACCAATCCTCAGGCTGTTCTCTCAACTCCAGAGAGTCCTACATTTCCTTTATTTTCATGCCTCCCCCCACCAGTGGCTAGATTCTTGGTACTTTGACTCACATTATCAATATAATTCCTGCTTGCCTCTTTTCAGCACCTAACATATAGGCTGAAATATAGATTTAAAAAAAAAATTTTTAAAGGCAATGAGGGTCACACAGCTAGTAAGTGTCTGTCACATTCCTGAGGCCGGTTTTGAACTCAGGTTCTCCTGAATCCAGGGCCGGAGCTCTATCCACTGCGCCACCTAGCTGCCCCCCTGAAATATATTTCTAATGATTTTCTCTGCTACTTTGATACTCTGTATCCCTCAACTGTACATACCACCAAGGTGCCTCCTCCAGCAGGACATTTGGTTGACATCATCATACCTCCCCAAACTATGTTTCCAAGGTATCCTCACCTCCTCTGGACTTTTGGATGGCAGCCATCTTATTCCCATGGATAAAGCAAATTTATCAATAGTTGTACTGACCCTTCTGTGACTCACTGATTTAGATTAGACATAGCCTCTTCTCCCAAGTGCATATAATCTAATAGGAAGATGACATGGACAAACACAAATATATTATGAATAACACAATCCATTAACAATGTCTTTCCTGTTTTATGGATATTGTGGTACACAAAATTGGTACCAAATTTAATACCCTAAATAATTTTACCCATCGTAACTCAGCCTAACTTCACCAAATGTGAATTTAGGAAATAGCGGATAAGAGATTTCATTATATTTTTTAAGGAGAGGGAAGGGAAGCAAAAAAATGATAATGGAAAAAGGTGAAGGAACTTTACAAGTCAAAGCCTATTTTAAAAAATAAAATAAAATCATCCTGATCTACCCCAATCCTTGGGGGGAAAAGACTCCAATTCCAAAGATTCCAGTTAGTTACCTAGCCCATGGGCCTTATTGAAAAGCAGTAAGAAGTTTGAGGAAGAAAGGGGAAGGAAAAGAAATGTTTTTATAATGAATGATTCCTTATCCCAGAAATGGGCTATTTTATCTTAAAATGTTATATGCAAGAGTCTCTGCCATGTTTCTTTGAAGAGAATTAATTACTTGACCAACTTTAATCACATTAGACCACCTGGTTTTCTGTAGACTACCATTAGGAGAAGCTCCATACTTTATTTTTTAATGCCCAAATCCCATTGTAAAATGGAACAGGTTTATATTTACTGCTGTAAAAATTATATTAACTGGGTCTTAATCTGTGAACTTTTAATTTAATATGTGAAGAGCCAATTGGGAGGCTCCCCCTCCCCCACTGCCTTCCAGGCTGATAAGAAACAAGATTAAACAGCCTCTTTTCAATTTAAGCAAATACCAGGGTTTATTGAGGTGAATAAACTTAGAAATTAGAATAGAAGTAGGATAATAGGACCTAACCACTCTGCTGCTACAGCCACGCCTCACTCTACCTCTCTCCTTCAGTCCTATACAACTGTGGCTCTTTCCTTCTCCACTACCCTGGGCTTCTTCTACAGACCAACGGGCTCCTTTTCTTACTTCTTCACTACCCCTGCACCTGAATATAAAACCCCATGCCCCCAAGCTAATTCGCTGGCACCCTCAGGGCCAGCTATCTTTCCTGCAAACCCCGACTTGGCTGGGCAGAGGGCCCCCAGGCAGAGCACGAGGTTTTCTGTGCTTCTGTGCTTATCCCTTTGAGGCAGAGGAACCTGGGGCATATCCCCACTGAGCGGGGCATGGTACAGGAGATTTACATGCCTGGGGTGGTTTCAGGGAGAGCTGGGGGAGGCTGTTTGGGGCGCCCAAGGCTAATTTTAGCCACTTACACTGCTTAACTATTCTTTGGAAACAAATGTAGGATTTCATATTTACATATTCTGTCTATGTTGACTTTAGACAAATGTTCCTTTTGGAATTCCTTTCCGTTGAGCAATCAAGTCCAGTGTTGCTAGATTCTCTCCTCCGGACAATCATCAAGATTTAGATTGGCAACCTGAGCTTGGAACAGATTTTTCAAGGATATAACTCCCATGATGATTAATGACCATCAGATCAACTCCTCATATATATTGTGTGATGGGATTAAGAGCTGGAAGTAGACAACCATCCCATTTGATGGTTTATTGATCAAGATATCCAGATTATGGTCTGTCGTGAGTAAATTAGCTAAGCAAAAAGAGTACATCTAGAGTGTGTTGGGCAGGACATGGGGAATAAGAATATACTTCAAATTCCATGAGAAGCATGCTGTTTAGAACAAAGTTTCTTAAACAGTAACTGAATGTGGGGGTTGTTAAAAATTTGGCCACAGTTAAAGGTTATACATACCTATTTTATATACTTATATATATCCAGGTCATGGAAAATTTTCTCAGGTGAAAAAGGGTCATGAGGGAGCAGCTAGGTGGCACAGTGGATAAAGCACTGGCCCTGGATTCAGGAGAACCTGAGTTCAAATCCAGCTTCAGACACTTGACACTTACTAGCTGTATGACCCTGGGCAAGTCACTTATTCCTCATGGCCCCACCAAAAAACAACAACAACAAAAAAGAAAAGGGGTCATGAGTGGGAAAAGGTTAAGAAACCCTGGTTTAGAATACAGAAACTCTTTACTTGTTCTGTGTAAAATGCCATGTTCTTTTAGCTAAACACCTGGATGGCAAAACCAAACTCCAGTTGGGTTAATCAGTCTAAATATTTGGTGTAGTTTTCATGCATTTTTGGATTTTTTTTCTCTGTCATTGAGTTCAACATCTCTGGGTCCGTAGCAATTGCCATTTAGTTGGATCATTGGAGAACAAGAAAACAATTTGATCTCAGTAGTAACAAGCAAAGAAATTGATTGAGTTTGAAACAAAGGAGATCAGTACTCCTTTGTGTCCTAGGGATGAGTGGAAAACAGAGTGATGATCTTTTCTATTATACACCAGGCCTAAACCTGGTTAAGGCCTTGCAACTGGCATTGCCTCAGACCTGTATGTTTTTTTTCTCTCCCACTGTATTATATTCAAGTTTGATAGCAGTAATGCTGTATAATTTAATAATTCTCTTCATTATTTACCTAACATTTACATTCAGCTTTTAAGCAGTAACATTGCATATGAGGAAGTGATAGGTCTATTAATTTTTCAATACTGGACAAAGCCAGACAACTTCTAATTTCATTCTCTCTCTCTCAGCATGGTACATGACTAATCTAACCCTTCTCTTTTCTTCCCAGTAACTATTTACTTAGGCAAACCATGTCAAGAAGCATGCACATTTGGCAGCACAGCCCTGAAGTTGGTGTCAGAAGAATTATTGCAACTTATGCAATGAGGTTCCAAATGCCAACTTTGTCATTTGTCTGGGCAAATGCTTTTCTGTAATTTAAAAGAGTGGCCTTATTTTTACTTAGTGAAATGAGACATGTTTTTAACTGAGTCCATTTTTAAAATTCTCTACCTCCCCCCTCTCAAGGAATCACTACTGACCTGTCAAGATGAAGCTGCATTTTGCATTCTTCTTTGTAATCAGGAAGACATGTAGTCCCAGAATAGAGTCACACTGACCAAGTCCCACTGGCTTTTGTTGAAAACTAATAGTTCCACCTTCAAATTCAAGTGCTGCTTACTAGCCTTATGACAGTGGGCAAATCATGAACCTCTCTGAGCCTGACCGGTGGTCATCCAGCCTCTCCTTGAAGGTCTCTCATGAGAGGAAATACACAACCTTTCAGGATCTTCCATTCCATTTTTAGATGGTTTTAATTGTTGGGAAGTTTTTCCTAACTTTGAGCCTGAATTTGATTTTTTACAGCTTCTATCCATTGTTGCTTGTTCCTTCTTCTGGAGCCAGACAGAGCAAATGTAATCCCTTCAAATACTTGAGAACAATGATCATTTTCCCCCTCTCTCCCCAGTCCTCTTTTCTGTAAGCTAAACATCACCAGTTCCTTCCAGTGATATTTATATTACCCTTCACCATCCTGATTGCTCTCCTCAGAATACTCTCCAATTTGTCAATACTTTATTTTATTTTATTTTGCAGGGCAATGAGGGTTAAGTGACTTGCCCAAGGTCACACAGCTAGCTAGTAAGCAGCAAGTGTCTAAGGTTGGATTTGAACTCAGGTCCTCCTGAATCTAGGGCCAGTGCTTTATCCACTGCATCACCTAGCTGCCCCCATCAATGCTTTTTTTAAATTGTGGTTCCCAGAATTTGAACACAGGACTCCAGAGGTTATCCACTTGAGATGGAGTGTAGCAGAACTGTCATCTCCTTTGATGTATTCAAGATGCAGAATGAGACATATTTTTGGACCTGGTCGGTTTGGAAATTTGCTTTCCTTGACTATACGTATTTGTTGCAAGGGTTTTGTTTTTCTTTCTTTTTGGAGGGGGAAAAATCACTGACCCTTTGGGCACTTATATAGAAGGGGTTTATGAATCAGTTTTGTCATAATCAATATTTATTAGGCACCCCAAATTCTGAGAATTTAGAGACTTACACAGAAAAAAAGGTAGAGAACAGAGAAAGGGAAATGGAGAGAAAAAAGATAAAGATCTGAGTGTCTACAAAGATGAACTGAAGAACTCATTCATTGATTCTTCTCGTATCAGTGCTGCTGTTCTATTGTGTGGGTAAAGGAATAGAGAGAGAAGGTTCTGCAGTCCAGGGGTGTTTGGTTTGTTTCCATGTGATGCTGTCCTTAATTCAAACTATTTATATTCAAATAGGTGTGCATTATTCTTCTGATTGTATTAAGGCAGAGGGGCTGACATGTCTTTGTCCATCTGATAAACTGTAGCCCTGGAAATTATGGCTTCTGTGGTCATAGGTGACACTGACCTGCCTTGTATCCCTGTATTGTAGTCTGCAAAAAAAACCCCAACCCAAACCAAAAAAGCTTCTTCCTTCCCCACCAGGAATCTGGGTGGTTCTGAAGGGACTGGGCTAAGGCAACTGACACAAAGCTCCCTCCTTATAGAGACAAGATAGGCAGACTTGGATTCTATTCTTGGCTGAAACAGGAACTTGTTAAAAGCCAATCACTTTGCCTTTGAAGACTCAAAATATCAGGTTTAGAAGGGACCTTAGAGATTACAATCATAGATTCAGAGCTGAGAGCTTAGTGATCACCACTTCTAACCTATGCTTGAGCAAGAATCACCTCTGAACTTGACTAAGAAGTAGACATTTACACCCCCCCCAAAAAAAGTAGACATTTAGTCTCACCTCATAGATCTCTATGCATGAGAAATTAATTACTTATGAAGGCAGCCCATTATACTTTTGGACAGCTTTGATTCTTAAGAAGTTCTGTATAGAGTTAAATTCTGACTTTTCTTCTCTCATTTTAAAATTTTTTTAATTTTTTTTCTCATTTTTCTTTACATTTGTTTGCTCTTGGTTCTTCCCTTTGAGGTTAAACACTAATGTCTAATCCCACTTCCACATGACCACACTTCATATACTTGAAAATGTCATAGCTCTCAAATCTTATCTCCTCTAAGTTAAATATCCCAAGCTCCTTCAAACAGTTCTCATATGGCATTGGTCACTTGTATGAGAGGGACACATTCTAGTTTGTCAATGTCCTTCCTAGCATGTGATGCCCAGAAATGAACACAACACTCAGGTTCTAACTGCTGCATAATAGAATGGTGCTATAATCTTCTGACCAAGCATAGTGTGGAGATTTGTTAGAGAACATTACAAATGCTTTTGATTTCTATACAGCGTGTGCTTGGGAAAATAACTTTGCTAGTCAAATATAAAGTATGTTTGTATTTAGTCTCTACCTTCAAAAAAGCATTGTTGGACTATGGTTATTATGGTAATTCATAACATTTAGGCATCTTGAGGGAAGAAACTATATTTTTATGATGTCTCACAGCGTGTCAATTGACCTCTCAAGTTTCAAAGTAGCCTCTCTGAAATAATGGGGCCTACTAGTATACTGAATGTTTATATAATATCCACTCTGGGGTGTTCACCAACTTGTAATTACATATTGGGTTCCCAGAAGTACAACTAATCCCAAGGTTAAGGTAGTTTTAGGGGTATGTCTTTCCCTATTCCTAAAACTATAACCAATGAGACTGCACTAGTTGTTTACCTTTAAATAGACAGTTGACACAATTAGCTCAAAGAAAAGGATTTATTGGAAGGATATCATAAGTTCAGTGGTTAGAAAACATCTCTCCCATAAACCTAGGATGAACTCTTCTACAGCATCCATAGGAAGTTTGGGCATCTACATAGAGTACTAGTAAAACATGAATGAATGAATGAAGTATTAAGTGCTTCCAATGTTTCAGGCATTATGCTAAGTGCTAGGGATATAAATAGAAAGAGCAAGACATGTAGGGAATACATGTGACCAAAGCAAACTAATACCCCTAGTTCTGTAGTGCCTCACTTTTCCTTCTTATGATGTTCTCATGCTCTTCCTTTGGGCACAGCGTTTCTGCTGGACTCCCTAGGCCTGTTCCTCTCTGCAGCTTAGCCCCCACTACCCAAGGCTTGCTGTCTTTCATATCCCAAAGCTCCTCCAGTCTTGTGCCTTTACTGACTTTCTTGTGCTGTATTTTTCTCTGCTGCATGCTTTGTTTCCTTTGGGGCACATAACTAGACTGCAAGATATTCCAGAAATCATGGCTGTTGGGAGGAGGAAAAGGAAAGAGAAGTTCCCCTCCTCAAAATACAAATAACATTTCCCTCTTTAAGAGATAGGTTCTTGGGGCAGCTAGGTGGTGCAGTGGATAAAGCACCGGCCCTGGATTCAGGAGGACCCGAGTTCAAAGCCAGCCTCAGACACTTAACACTTACTAGCTGTGTGACCCTGGGCAAGTCACTTAACCCCCATTGCCTCTCAAAAAAAAAAACCCCACAACCCCCCCCCCCAAAACAAGAGATAGGTTCTTCTTCCATAGCTGGCTCTCTTCTCTGCTGCCAGAGGCCATAATCCTCAGAGATATCTCTCACCACAACTTCCTCTTTACAGAATGTCTCAGTTTTTAAAGGACTATCAGGAGGTTGATTAATCAATCCTTGCTTGTTGTCTCTTTTATCCACCCCTTATCTTCTGTGGTTTCATCAGCTGTGAATTGTAGCTTCAATCTACAGTTTGTTGCCCAAAGTTCTGTATTACACAACCAATCAATCCAAGCAATAAGACTTTATTTAGAACTTTTACAGAGCAATCATTCAGAGCATATTTGCTCACTGCTTTTGGTCATTTATTTCTGACTAAACAGAAGCTGCATTGTTCTCACTTCTCAGTTTTCGAACTTTTGTAATGGGAAATTGTTCTTAGGTCTCCATATGGTGTGTGTGTGTGTGTGTGTGTGTGTGTAGGGGAGAGATGATATTGATATAAGAAATATAAGACAAGCTTACTATATGATCCTTGAAATTAGGGATGATATCTGTGTGCACAAAATGGTAAGAATTTTGTTTCATTTTTTTCTCATTGCTGTTTATAGGACAATGTTCTGCCTATGGTACTTATTTTATAATATTTTCAGACTTTTATATTCACTGTCCATCACCTAGCAATTTTGGGGTCTTCAGTTGAAAGCAAATTAATAATTATGAGATGCTTCAATGTAACAGCAGCCAAGGAATGGAATTACTTTGTTTTGTTTTCCCTACCTTCTCATCTTGTGCTTTTGAGAATTTTTTGAGCTCTCTTCTGCCACAAGTTTTGATGCCCAGTTCTCAGTATGTTATCCACAGAAACTGATCATATGCTGGGCTCTTGTCTATATTTTGGGAAATGAAGTAATTTTGGATGGCAAGTAAGCAGCTGAACAGAAATGGGGCTGTCTGCCACACAGGAGCAGAAAGCCTTGAGATCCAAATATTCTTTCAGTTAAATCACAGCCAAACATAATAATGCAGAAATACCACCCCCATTTAGCAAGTTCAGTTCATCAGTTTAGGGTCTGGCACCAGAAATAGAAAATTCTCATTGCAAAATAGTCTAGTCATCGTTGGGTAGGAAGAAATGCTCATTCTTCCTCTTGTGTATACCTAAATTTTGGACAACATGAGTGGTGATTGGCGATAGAGTTTGGTGGTTTGTACTTTACATGAATGAGCCAAATAGCTTGTCAATCACACCTTATTCCCCATTGTGAAATGTCATGCCCCATAACCATTTGTCTGACTATTTTTTCTAACCAGAAATGATGTGAAAGGTTATATGCAACACTGGCCTTGATCTTTAAGAAAAGAATAGAAATGAAACCCTAGTCATCAGCTAGGTGGTAAAATGGATAAAGTGCTGGGCCTGGAGTCAGGAAAACCTGAGTTCAAATTTGGCCTCAAACATTTCCTAGCTGTGTGACCCTGAGCAAGTCACTTAACTCCTGTTCGCCTCATCTATAAAATGGGGATTATAGGGACACCTACCTTGCAGGGTTATTGTAAGGATCAAGTGAGATAATAATTATAAAGCACTTAGCTTAGAGCCTGACACATATAAGTGCTATATAAATATTACCTACAATTATTATTATTATTCCTTCTGTGGAATATTGAATATGCCCTTTAATCCCTTCAGTGTCTCTCTATCAATGGTTTCTTCACTCCTCCACCAGTAGAAATCACTTATTCGTGTCAGTTAATAAATGATGAGCTAAGCAAGGCCATAACCTGAATCCTTCTGCATGAGACTGATTTGAGTTTTGTTAATTATACAATCCAACAGAATCCCTCTGTTATGTTACACAGAATGCCTCACGCAAAAGATCCTTTAGGAAATAGTGTGTAGCATTCAGAGGAAAAAAAATAAATAGTAAGCATATTCTGGAGGAGTACATGACTCAGATCTCCTGGGTTTTGAGGAACTTATCTTTTTGGTTTGTTGCTTGAAAGCAATATAAGTTGTATGGGAAAACACAATATGCTTCTTGTACAGCGTATAGATATTCTGCCTTACATGTTATGAGTAGAATGAATGGTGACTTGGTTCTTCCTGTCTACCTTGGCAAGCATGAATTAGCCTTCAAATTGGTAGAAAGACCTAACATAAAGAATTGGGTCTTAAAGGGGTGTAAGGGGAGTCATTAATTTTTGCAATAGAACTGCATTGAATAAACTCAGGAGATAGGAGACAATTTGTAGCAGACAAATGGATTGTTTCTTATGTGGAGTAAGCCAAGCCCAATCAATAATGTTAGCATTTCAGGTTGTCCCTAGCAGGTTTTCTGGAGGGGATGTGAAGAACTACAAGAGAATTTTTTGGTAGGAATATTTGCTTCATGACTGCACTGCAGAATGGGAAATTTCAACTGCTTTTAAGCTTCGACAAGATCTGGTCTCCTACTTTTCCAGACTAGGAAATTTGTGACCTGAGTGAAAGCAAACAAGGCAAAGATGAAGGCTTGGTTTGATGGTCTGGAACAAAGAAGTTGTAGAAACATCTACAGTAAAAATTGGGTAAGATATCCATCATTATGTAGAAAGCTGTGTGGTTCAGTGGATAGAGCTCTGGACCTGGAGTTAGGAGGACCTGAGAATCTAACCTCAGACACTTATTAACTGTGGGACCCTAGGCAAGTCACTTAACTTCTGTTTGCTTTAATCCATTGGAGAAGGAAGTGGCAAACCACTCTAGTATCTTTACCAAAAAAACCCCATGGACAGTGTGGTTCTCAGGGGTCACAAAGAGTTGAACGTTACTGAACAACAGCATAAATCTATCCTTGAAGTTAGAATGAAATAAATCCTCAGAATTCCTCTTGGTTCTTATCCCTCTGATGGAATCCATTTTCCTTCTGTCACTAATAACATTCATAGATTATTTTAAAAGTGAGAAGGAATCTTAGAGATCTTGAAGTCTAACCCCCTAATTCTACGAATAAGAAAACAAAAAAACAGAAAGGCATTGTGACCTTCCCTAGTTAGCAGCAGAGCCAACACTAAAATTCAGGTCTTCTAAACTCCCAATTCCAGGCTGTCCACTACATTGTGCCATATGCAAATTCAGTCAGTTACCCACACTCCCAAATGGAAAGATCATTTCTACCCAGTTCTTTGGGGAAGGAAGTTAGCTCTTCTGTCTTCCAATGTATACATGACCTTCAGCCCCCTATGTTGCGAGGGTTTCTGAGAAAAAGATAGTGTCTGTCATGCTCTTTAGCAAAACACAAAGGGGAGAAGGCAACCCTTTTATTCTTGTTACCTACTTTCCCTCCCTGAAAAAAGATTAGAATTTCCACAGGGTGGGATAATTGTACAAATTATGGCTTCATTCCTAAACAGATGCACCTTCTGGTATTCTAGAACAATCTCCTCTGGGTCTGGAGTTTGTGAAAGAAGGATTACCTAGGATAGGGATTCCTAGCCTTTTTTGAATAGGCAACATGGATCATTGGCCATTTTGTTACTCTCTTTAAAGATGTCTTTCCTCCTAAAGTGCTGTGGGGTTTGTAAGCATTCTTTGATTGAGAATGAGCTTAAGTTGATTTTTTGAGAGTCATACAACACCCCACAAGATAATTAGATGTGTAAAGATGTCGCAGAATCAGACTTGGGAATCCTGCTGAAGGGCCAGTTCCCAAGGTCAGAAACTCCAAGTCATTTTGAAAGAAAATTTCAGAGCTAACCCCCGAAAATGTCCCCTAGTACTAAGGTTAAAGAAATCATTTTAATTTAATGATAAAAGTTGAAGCAACATGGTTAAGTGGAAAGAATTCTGTATTTGGAATGAGAAGAACTGGCTTAATGCCCTAGCCCTGCCATTTATTATCTGCATGGCCTTGGGCAAGTAACTAACCTCTCTGAGTTTGTTTCCTTGGCAAAATAAGTGGATTGGACTGAGGTGACAGAAGAGGTCTGTTCCACGTCGAAATCCATGCTCCTGTTACCTTATTTTCATTATCCTTATTCCAAAGCCAAATTGAAGAAACACAACAGTATCTACTTTGTTTGCACTAATGAACTAGGTATTATTAGAAGATTAAAACAAAAGCAACTAGAAAATACAGTCCTTGCCCTTTGGAGTCTGGTAGTCGAGGCAAGGAACATCTGTGTTTATCATCTCAGATTAGACAAGATGTTTATATAGAATTGGGTTTTGGGGGGCAGCTAGGTAGCACAGTGGATAAAACACCAGCCCTGGATTCAGGAGGACCTGAGTTCAAATACGACCTCAGGCACTTGGCACTTACTAGCTGTGTGACCTTGGACAAGTCACTTAACCCTCATTGCCCTGCAAAATAATAATAATAATAATAATAATAATAATAATAATAAATAATTGGCTTTTGTTGTCACCGATTCTTGCCCGGACACCCTAACAATTGAAGGCCTCATGCCAGTCCAAGAAATTGCACAGAAAAAAAAAAAAGAAATTGCACAGAGAGGCTTGAGATTTAATTATTGTGCTCGATCTCTGTTGTTATATTGGAGGTAATATCAAGTAGAGCCAAGCCAAGCCAAGAATTAAGGGAAACTTAGAAAATTATAGAATGAGCAGTCAATCAGGATTCAGTTTAGAAACGAATAGTGTTCCCTGCTGTGTAGACCAGACCAGCTGATTTTCTTTAGAAAAGGGATTAAAGATTTTCTGAAACTGAATTTGTCAGGATTTTAGCACAGAAGATGTTTTCATTAAACTGGGCTTTTAAAAGAATCTGGATTTGTACTCAAAGTAAACTCTTAGTTTGGAGAGAGTGCTTGGGTGATTAATAAATCTAGCTTAACTATTCTTAATGAATATGCTTCTCTTAAGTCAGTATTTCTTATCCAAACCCTAGATTGTGGGTATGGAATGACCCTAGTTTGAATGAACAAGGAGAAACTATAACGATCCTTTTCTAGTCACTGGAGCTCTCATTTGTATGGAAGAAGCAACTTACATCACAACTACTGCAGTCCCCATCACAGAGCAGAGCCTCACTGAAATCAGGATTATTTTTTCTGCAGCTTTGCTTTCCCATCAGAGTTCTACTCCATAATCTAATCCTTTTTAAACTAGAAACAATCTAGGGCAAAAGGAGCTGATGTGCTTAGAAGAGAACAATTTAAAGACAGTGCTTAGGAGTAACTGGCAACTTATGGAGAGATACAGGTATATAATCATATTATTGCATTCTGTCCTAGAAGAGACCTTGAAAGGTTACCTTCTCTCTCCTTCCCCAGCTCGTTTTAAGTGCTTACACCATATTACACAGCAGAAATTTAGTTCAATTTTTTTAAGAAAGGCTTCCAAGGAAGAAGGTTCCCCAACTTCTCTCCATAATCCATTTCAACCTTTAACTATTCTCACTGGGGAAATTCTTCATTTTTAATCCAGAAAAGGATCTATTTTTCTTGCACATAAGTTCATTTTTGTTTGTCCAGTGTTTAGTGAAGACTTTTAACAGCTGACTTGCTTCAGGGGCTACTCCCTTGTGTAAAAGTCCTTGAAGATAAGCCATTACCAACTTCTTCACAACCTTATCTTCTCTAAATGAAATACCTTAGTTTCTTTAACCTTCTCCATAGGCCTAATTATCCAATACTCTAATCATCTTTGTTTCATCTTCAACATGAAGGGGTTGGAATAGATGATCTCTCTAAGGCACTTTCCATCTCTAAAGTTCTATGATTCTATGAAAGACCAAAGCTTTGCCTTATTCCTTTTCAAATTCTCAGTATCCATTTTAAGAGTCCAAAACTATATGCTATGCTCTGATAAAATCTACCCAGTGCTGAGTAGGGTAGAAGGCTTACCTCATGTTTCCTAAATATTTCATTCCTATCTTTCCACCCCCATTTCTGGTGTTTTCTTTTTTAAAAAATGTAATGCCAAATTGCCAATGCATCTTGAGCTGGTTTTCCACTAAAACATATATCTTTTCCTGACATACTTGTAGTCCTTTTCAATTTTGCTTTTCTCAAGTTTTTTTTTATTCTCTATACAAACAATCTTGTTTTCATCTTTATGAAACTTTATGTTATTTGTTTCTCACCTTCCTGGATTTCAGAAACACTTTGAATTCTGATCTTAACTTCTAATGTACTGGGCACTCACCTCCCCCAGATTGGCACCAGACTTAATAATCAAACTCTATAATCCATTCACTAATAAAAATGTGCAGGGGCAGCTAGGTGGCACAGTGGATAAAGCACTGGCCCTGGATTCAGGAGGACCTGAGTTCAAAGTCAGCCTCAGACACTTGACACTTACTAGCTGTGTGACCCTGGGCAAGTCACTTAACCCTCATTGCCCTGCAAAAAAAAAATGTGCAGTAAGAATCTTTTTAAAAATCAGTTATGGCTGCTCTTTACGTGGTAGCAAGGAATTGGAAGTTGAGGGGGTGCCCATCAATTGGGGAATGGCTGGACAAGTTGTGGTATATGAATACAATGGAATACTATTGTGCTGTAAGAAATGATGAGCAGGGGCAGCTAGGTGGCGCAGTGGATAAGGCACCGGCCCTGGATTCAGGAGTACCTGAGTTCAAATCTGGTCTCTGACACTTAACACTTACTAGCTGTGTGACCCTGGGCAAGTCACTTAACCCCAACTGCCTCACCAAAAAAAAAAAAAAAAAAAGAAATGATGAGCAGGAAGAGTTCAGAGAAACCTGGAGGGTCTTACGTGAGCTGATGATGAGTGAGATGAGCAGAACCAGAAGAACATTGTACACAGTATCATCAACATTGAGTGTTGACCTACTGTGATGGACTATATTCTTCTCACCAATGCAATGGTACAGAAGAGTTCCAGGGAACTCATGATAGAAGAGGATCTCCAAATCCAAGAAAAAAAAAGAAAGAAAGAACTGTGGAGTATAGATGCTGATTGAACCATATTATTTCTTTTGTTTTGGGTGCTGTTGTTTTTTTTTTTTCTATTTTGAGGTTTTGCATCACTGCTCTGATTCTTTCTCTTGTAACAGGATTAATGCAGAAATAGGATTAATGTTATTATGTGTATATATATGTGTGTGTATATATATATCTATATGTATATGTATAGATATATATAGATATAACCTATATCAGATTACCTGCTGTCTAGGGGAGGGGGGAGGGAGGGGAGGGAGGGAGGGAGAAAAATCTGAAATTGTAAAGCATGTATAAACAAAAGTTGAGAACTATCTTTACATGTAACGGAAAAAATAAAATATCTCATAATGTAAAAAAAAAAAAAAAATCAGTTATGGGGGCAGCTAGGTGGCGCAGTGGATAGAGCACAGGCCCTGGAGTCAGGAGTACCTGGGTTCAAATCCGGTCTCAGACATTTAACACTTACTAGCTGTGTGACCCTGGGCAAGTCACTTAACCTCAATTGCCTCACTAAAAAAAAAAAAATCAGTTATGTCTGGAATATTGACATTGATTCAATCAATCCATCAATTAACAGGCTTTTAATAATTCTTTGCTGTGTACCAAGTACTGCACTAAGCTCTAGGAATGCAACGACAAAAATGAAATAGTCCCTACCCTCATCGGGCTTATATTCTAATATGGAAACAACATGTACATATGTAAATATATCCAAAACGAATACAAGGTTGTTTAGGGAAGGAAATATACAGGCAGCTGAAGGAATCGGGAAAGTGGATTTTGAACTGATTCTTCAAGGAAACCTGGAATTGAAAAAGGCAGAGGTAAGGGGGGACAGTTTGTGCAAGATAAAAACAGAAAAGAGACATGGATCGTCATGGATGTGACAAGTTGTAGGCTAACTTGTCTGTATCATAGAATCCATGTCAAGGAATAATGTATAAAAAGACTTGAAAGGGAAGGGGCCAGGTTTATGAAGAGAGTTAAATGTCAGAGGGATGTGATAATTACTCACCTAGTACAACCTTAAAAACAGTTGTGAACTCACCTGATTATTTTGTGATCTATGTCATGCTTCTGCTGGAAGGAGCCTTAAAGATCATCTTATACAACTTCCTTGTTTTACAAATAAAGAAAATGAAGACTAAAGAGGTTTAGTAATTTACCTGAAGTTACATAGCTGGCAGAGCTTATTCCCAATGCAATGCTCTTTCTTACCTTACATCATTCAGGACTGAAAGTTATTGACAAGCTCCCTTCTTAGTCTAACCACATAGGTAATTTTTCTTATTCTTGTTTTAGAGTGTGAGTATATCTGTAGAGTAACCTATTGAAATGAAATGTCCAAATTGAAATTCACTGTAATGATTGGGTTTGGATGAACAAGTATTTGTGCTAGGGATTTTTGAAGCTCTCTGGGCCTTAAGGCCATTTCAGGAGCCTCAGTGCATTCCCTAACTCAGGTTTCTGCTCCAGTGCTCACCATCTGCCTGCTCTGAGTTTGCCCACCGGTGCCCAACTCGCTGTCACATCTGTGTGCTTAGATGTCTATCTGGCTTGCACATGTGGTGCTTCTAACTGGAAGCTATTCGCATGATTCCACATACTGCCTGCTCAGAGATGCAAAGGAAGGGAAAATGCAATGTTCCTTGTAGCCTCTTCTCATACTGTGAAATATGTTTAGAGTTAAACAAAACAAGAGTGACATTCTGGGCCCCAGGTGTACTGACCAAGTAAATTGGGTCTATTTGAGATTTTGAGAAATGCATTAGAAGGAGAAATACTGTATCTCTTCTCCTTTGATATATTTTAAAAGCTCATGAAAAATGAGAGGAAATGTGAAGGGTGCTTGATGTTTACAGGAATAGCTGTGCGTGCATTTAAAAGACAAAAATACCCAAACCAGAATTTTAGTCTTCTCATCTTCCTCAGCTCATCTGTCAAAAGCAGTAAATATGTGAAATGTTAATGTCTTCTTCTTGGGGTGGGAGGAACTCTAGTAAAGCTAATGTGTGTTTGAAGAGGATTGCCATGGGAGATTTGCTCCCTCTCACCTGCCTCACCATTCCCTTCCAGTCTAGTAGGTCTAGATTATTTGAAGCAGGGACTTTGGGACTGGAATATAGACCTTCTCTAAAGCTAGGGAAAACCCAATCAGAAGTCCAATTCCTGAAAGGGAGACTGACTGAAGAATGTGTCATCTGCCTGTGTTTGTGCCCAGCATTTTTGGTCCCTCTTGCTATTTAGTATACATTTGAGATGGCCTTGCATGGGGATCATAGTTGGTTGAGAAAAATTCTTTGTTATGCCAAAAGATATCTTAAGTGACTACAGGATGATTTTCACCTGGTAGTTCACACAGTAGATAATGTTACTGGGGGGTTGATAGAACTCATAGCTCTTATTGAAGTCTTTGCAGCAGGTGATGATCATCTTTAGGTGCTCATCTGTCCTAGCTCAGGGTGTCCCCCATTTCTGAAATGTACTTCTTGGTTTCCTTGAAGAATCAGCTCAAAATCTACTTTGTACTTGAAGGCTTTCCTGATTCCTCCAATTGCTAGTACATTCTCTCCTCCAAACTACTTTGTGTGTGTGTATGTATGTGTGTGTGTGTGTGTGTGTGTGTGTGTGTGTGTACAAAATATATGTGTATTATATGTACATGTAGAGGGAAAGGGGGAGGAAGGGAGATACAGAGAGAGGCAGAGAAAGATAGAAAGAGACAAAGAGCTGTATCATTTAGGAAAAAAAATGCAATTGAGAATATGGTCAAGTTTGCTGCTGCTCTACTGAATTCTGCAATGTAATCTTTCAATCATTATTTGTGCAGCTAGGTAGTGCAGTTGATAGACTGTAGGACTTGAAGTCAGGAAGACTCATCTTCTTGAGTTAAAATCTGGCTTCAGAAATTGACTAGTTCTTTGACCCTGAGCGAGTCACTTAACTCTGTTTGTCTCAGTTCCTCATCTGGAGAATGCAATGGCAAACGGCTCCAGCATCTTTTCCAATAATACCCCAAATGGGGTTGCAAAGCATAGGACATGACTGAAACAACCACAATCACTTATGTTTCCATCCAGTCTAAATTCTTACCTCACTAACCCAAATCATCAAAGCCACAGGATGATCCTTTGAAAAATATTTGTTTAACAAAATGGGCATTAACTACTGATTTTGTGTGAAACATTCAGCTAAAATGCTATGAATAATAGGGACTAGGCTTGTGATTTCATTGACATTGGTAACCCCTGCATGCTGAAATTCCCTATGTCAAAACAGGTTTGCACTGTCTTTACAATCTAACTGTCTTAAGGAATTGCTTCAAGCACTAAGAGGCTAAGTGACTTACCCAGAATCACACAGCCAGGAAGTCAGAGACTTGAACCCAAGTCTTCTGGCCTTTGAGACCAACTATCTATCCATTATCCCATTAGTATAAGTAGTATAAAAATAAATAAGCTGTGATTCACATCTGTACTTACATGACTGACATTTTCATAAAGTTCTTCACAGGGAAAATCAATTCATATTGTCCCCTTTTGAACCTATAACCCTACACCTTAATAAAAGTTCCTTCGTCCTTGTCTCTCTTGATAAACTTTATTCTACTATGAACAAAACTGCCCTGAATTGACCTATTTTGGTAGAATTTAGGAGTATCTAGAATTGCTAAATCGAAATGAGTATAGGCTCTAGCAGATTGCTGAAGAATTAGCAATTGGAGAAGATAAGAACTAGAACCAAGAGTTTTGAATCAGCATATCCAGGTCTATGGATAAAATATACAAGGTCATGATGAAATTTTCAGTAATCTTTATTGAAATGTTCCAAATAAGGCCCTATTCAGGTATACTTTACCAGAAGGACAGAATGGGAAACTTTTGGCTTTGATTGTTTTCCCATTCACAGGTCCTGGTAGGTGAGCAAAGAAGGACTATCCTGAGAGACTGCAGTACTTGGAAGAAAAATCTAGGGAAATGAAAGTTTTAGTAAGTCAATAAACATTTAAGTACTTACTACATGCTAGGGACTGTGCTAAGTTCTGGGTAAACAAAGAAAGGAAAATATACTGTGCCTGCCTTCAGGGAGCTCACCTTCTAATGGCAGAAAAACATGTAAATAATTACATACATACTAGATATATACAGAATATATGAAAGGTAGTTTCAGAGGGTAAGGTACTAGGAACTGTGGAAGGTAGGGTTTTAACTGAGTCTTGAAGGAAGCTAAGAGGGGGAGGTGAAGGAGGAAGATCATTTCAGGGTTGAGAGACAGTCAGCACAAAGGCACAGATTTCCATTTAGATTCATAGACTTTAAATGCAGAAGTAGGCATTTACATTTAAATTAATAAATATTTGAAGCATTAATCCTTATGGAAATTTCAACCCTAATAAGCTGGGGAAATTTGCTTTGTGTGATTTTTGAGCTACCATAAAAAGTCCATCTTGACAGGAAGTTTTCTTTCTGAAGACCCAAAGTTTGTTATAAGAACTTCTCTGTAGGGTTGCTAACATTCCATTTCTCCCCTAATGAACTGTGAACAATCAATCTACCCAATAGAAAGTAAGCATTGCTGGAACACTCTCTAAGTGCGTGTGCGGTAGGAAAATAGTCAATTAGCCAAGAACAGTTTTGCAATCTTGGGAATCCTGCATTGACCGCACTGAAGTCTCTATGCAATAATTAAAGACCTACTTTTCCCCCCTTCTTTTCCAACTTTCTACTTCACCTAAGTCAGGACTATTTCTTTTTTTTCTTTCTTTCTTTTTTTTTTTTTTTTTGTGAGGCATTTGGGGTTAAGTGACTAGCCCAGGGTCACACAGCTGGTAAGTGTTAAGTGTCTGAGGACAGATATGAACTCAGGTCCTTCTGAATCCAGGGCTGGTGCTCTATCCACTGTGCCACCTAGCTGCCCCCTGAACTATTTCATTCTGACATTAGTGTTCTTAGCTTTCTCTCCATGCCTGAGAGAAAGTGGCAACTCAAAACAATGACTTACTCTATAACGAACCATGGAATTTTAAACCTAGACAGGAAGTTAGTTACATATGTTAAATGAGGCTGGTGCTACCAACTGGACACCAGTTGTTGTTGGGTTTTTAAAAATTATTTAGTATTTTATTTTTCCCCAGTTGCATGTAAAAACAATTTTTAACATTCATTTTTAAAACTTCGAGTTCCAAATTCTCTCCCTCTCCCTTCCCCCCATTAAGAAGGCAAGCAATTCAATATAGGTTATACAATTGAAGCATAATTTTTTAAACTTTATTTTTCTTTTTTTATTTCATAAATTAACCCATTTATTGTTGGCCTTTGGGATACAGATATTTGATGGGGAGAAGATTTTACTGGTCTTTATTTTTCTAGAGGGTTTTTTGTCTATTTTCTTTCACAACACGACTAATATCAGTCTCAAAAAGACAAATATGGTTTATACTATACACTTTGGGGCATCAACATTCGCAAATGCTTACTAATTTTTAAGCTGAACATGGTGGCAAGAAACTCTTAAGAGAAAAAAAGGATGAATGATAAAGTGGAAAAATCAGGTAGCACTAACCAGAGCATACTGATGGAAGTGAGCTAAGGGCCAGGCTCTAATTAAAATCTAAGGCAAGAAGGCACTTTAAAGAACCAAATGACTTTAATTGAAGCAGAAAAGACATTAGGAGATAAAAAGGGAAATGTTCGTTTAAGGACGTAATGAGTAAGATTGCTTTATAAATACTCTGAGTTTTCCTAAATACCAATTCATTTCTAAAGAGATGAATATTTTTATTTCCCAAAGTACAGCCTCTAATATATGAGAGATTCAAAGCTCATCTATTGAGTTCACCAGCTTTGAACTCCTGGTAGTGTAGAAGGGAGATGGTTTTATTCCAAGCTAGAATAGTTAAGGACCTCATTGTGCTAATACCAAAATGGGCTCAATTGACTAGGCACTTATATTTTAAATGCTGTGAAATTGCTTAAAAGCTTGGTAGAATAATGTTTGCAGAATCTGGATACCTTAGTAAGAGCAATAGGATACTCATTAAAGAGTGAACAAGCAGACTAGGGTATAGGGCTAATCACTAATTAAAGGGTCATACTAATACTTCACAAGTAACATTTTGGGACATTCAAATTGATCATCCAGAATTCTGATCACTTGTTTTTGGACTTAGCATGTAACCAGTATACAACACCTATATCTCTTAAGCCCTTAGGTTCTGACATGTCCCTGATAACCTCACCAAGATTGCCTTCAATCAAAAAGTAACTTCCAAATGTTAGTAAGTGTTGCTTATGTAAAACACAATCCGATCATCACAATTTACCCATTAGAATAGTTTTCTCTACCTTATTGGTGAGTTTAAGAAGAATGAATGAAAGTATTTTCAGTAATACTGAAAGCATTATCATTGTTTTGAATTCTTAGTAATAATGCAAGGAAAATGTCTAAGGATTGACAACCTACTTTGCTAGAGGAGAGTTAATTTGACAAATAAAGTACCAGCTTTGTCTAGGAGGCAGAAATCTGCCCCCTCGCCCCATTTCTGACATCCTGTGCCTAGATTTCTTTCTACCTTAAAGTTATAGAGTCAACTACATGGGGTGGGGAAGATGAGAGAAGAGTTATTTTAAATCTAAGAAGTTTCCCCTTTCAAGTCTCTACTGGCTCACCTAACTGATCTTGTTGACTTCAGGGACCTATTTCAGCTCCAGAGGGGAGCTATTCAATCTGTAGGAATAGAAGTAGTATAATTTGGGGCAGAATAACACTCTAAGATAGTGGTAGCAGGAGCTAAATAAACACATCAAAAGAAGCAGTGATAATTTCTCTAAACTGAAGAGTAGAATTGTTTCTATCCTGAAAGGTACATATATAATTAACAAAGGGAAATACATGTTGACGGGAGGGGTTGGAGAGAAAGGAGCAGATTGTGAATATAGAGCTACCTTGCATTAGACAGCATGGAACAACGAGAAATTCACTGGATTTGAAGTTAAACAATTGGGTTTGAATCCATTTTCTATCACTTGCTTCTTATGTGAATTTGCCTTTTGAAGCCTCGGTTTCTTCAGACATAAAATGAAAGGGTTAAATTCCATGACTCCAAGGTTCTTTTCCACTTTGAAATCCGATGATCATATATTTCAGTGGCCATAAGGGTGTTTGCCTTCCACAAATACAAAACAAAACCCATCTAGGCTCAACTGTAGACTATTTAAATAGAATCATAAATTTAGAACAGAAGGAAGATTCAGAAGTCTTCAAGTTCAAACTTTTCCTTTTACAGCTGAGGAAATAGACCCAGAGTAGTAGTCTTGGCAGTAGTCACACCATTGGCACAGGTAGAATTTGAACCCAGTTCCTCTGACTCCAAACCCTGCACCCCTTTTTGCCTTTTCCATTCTGCTTCAAGTTGTCATGTCAGGAAAATTCATCGCTCTCTACCCAGTCTAATGATATGGGTTTCTCTCTATCTGGCTATGTTGGTCCTTGAAAGAAAAGCATGCGTTTTATTTCTGGGTTTATATTAAAAGCCTTTCCAGTTTGGTTTGACCTGCCATCCTATTGTTATTATTAATATTATAGGTTATAGTCTAATAGCATAGCCTTCAAGAATCCAGGGTCAACTCCATTATATAAGGAGACATCAGAGTTGGACTTTAGTGGAAATGTGACAATATAATACTTGATTGGGGGGGGGCAGGGCAATGAGGGTTAAGTGACTTGCCCAGGGTCACATGGCTAGTAAGTGTCAAGTGTCTGAGGCTGGATTTGAACTCAGGTCCTCCTGAATCCAGGGTTGGTGCTTTATCTACTGTGCCCCCTAGCTGCCCCCTATAATACTTGATGAAAAAAAAAAAAGAAAAAGGATTTTTAAAAACAAAGAAGGGGCAGCTAGTTGGTGCAGTGGATAGAGAACCGGCCCTAGAGTCAGGAGGACCTGAGTTCAAATCCGACCTCAGACACTTGACACTTACTAGCCGTGTGACCCTGGGCAAGTCACTTAACTCCAATTGCCTCACTAAAAAAAAAAAAAACCACCAAAGAACACCTCTATGTTATCTATTTTGGGGATCTGGATTTTCATGTATTATAGGATCTTGTTTTATAGAAGAATTCATCAGTATGCTAAAATATTTATAGTAGCACTTTTTTTTCAGCAACAACAAATGGGAAGTGAATTAAATACTCATTGATTAGGAGAATGGTTAAACAAGTTGTATATGAATAATGAAATATTACTTCACTGTTAGAAACAATATGATAAATAGACGAATAGGAAGACATGAGCTAGTGCAAAATGAAAGAGAATCAGAAACAATGATTGAAACAATATAAATGGAAGGAATATCAGCAAAACAGTTTAAACTAAAAGTTATTAAGTTATAGTGATCAACATGTATAACTTGAATTGCTTGAGTTCTTAAGGAAGGGTGGGGAAGGAGGAAGAGAATTTGGAACACAAAGTTTTTGTTTGTTTGTTTGTTTTTTGGTGAGGCAATTGGGGTTAAGTGACTTGCCCAGGGTCACACAGCTAGTAAGTGTTAAGTGTCTGAGGTCGAATTTGAACTCAGGTCCTCCTGAATCCAGGACCAGTGCTCTATCCACTGTGCCACCTAGCTGTCCGGAACACAAAGTTTTTAAAAATCAATGTGAAAATATGTTTTTACATGTAACTTGGGGAAATTATAAATAAATAAATACATTTTAATTTTAAAAAATAAATAATAATTTTTTTTAGAATTATAGGTATGGGGGGGGGAGCTAGATGGTACAGTGGATAAAGTGCTGGCCCTGGATTCAGGAGGACCTGAGTTCAAATCCAGCCTCAGACACTTGACACTTAACTAGCTGTGTGACCCTGGGCAAGTCACTTAACCCTCATTGCCTCACCAACAACCAAAAAAATTATAGTTATCAAGTTTCACCCCAATGATGAAATATGAGAAAATATTTCCCCCTTCTTTTCAGAAATGGGGGATTATGGATGTGGAACACCACCTTTGATGTTAGCCTTTTTGATGCAATGTTAGTTTTATTGAATTCATTGTCCTTACTTTTTACATTTTTTTGTTAAAAGGGATGGTTCTTTGAAGGGAGGAAGAAGAAGAAAGATGTGTTGGGAAACATAGGCAAGTAGGTAATATAAAAACAAAATGTTGGTCTTCTCCAAAAATCAAGTTTTCTTAATGTTTTATAATTAAAAATTTATCTTATGTCTTTTCAAGAACTCGCCTATCATATAAATCAAGGTAGGCCTCTCGTCTATTTACCTTATACAGTAATAGCATACACAGTATCATGCTACTCCCCAGCTTGAGACTTAAGAAAAAGTTTGCAAAGGTCTTTGTTTTGCCAAAGCTTGCAGAAATCATCCTTATTTGTGTAGATACCCAAGTTAAATCCTCATTGGAAGAGAAGGATTTATTTCTGAAAAATAATTGTAACTAAGAGTTAAAGGGTAGAGATGGAGGGGTCCTTAGGTGAGCTAAGCACTAGGATAAGGGAAAGGAGAGAGAGGTTAGTGTAACTACACCCTATACAATATTGGTTTTCTTGAACTGTGCGACTGACTGCTTGAGGACAGAATATGTAATAAGCTGTAAGACTGATCTGGGGGTCAGATGCTTAGGTTCATTTAACATCTTTATCTATTACCTATAAAATATGTGTGGTAATTTCTTCCCTCTTCTATTTGTAAGGAAAATTGTGATTGTAAATTGTCATAAGTAAGGTAAAAGTGCTTTGAGGTCTTTGGAAGACAGGCACTATATAAATACATGTTGGTGGTGTTATTATTAGAAAAGATATGGCCTGTATTTCAGCTCTGTTGGAATACTATACTTCCCACTCTAATCAAAGTCACTGTTCATCCATGAGGAATTGAAGTGCTGTACCACCTGCCAAGCTCTATTCCTTATCAATCTTTATTTCCATTTTTGGTCTCTGTTGCTGGGCTATATCCATTACTAAGAGCTCTCCCCTGCATTTCATTTATAATCAAATAGTGGGGAAAAAAGAAAATACTTTAGTCACCTTACTTCTTACTAGCTTTTACATTGATTCCTTTATTTGCCTTTTTAACTTTTTTCACAAGAGTAATATGTGTTAACATTTCAAATTCTAATAGGTTTAAAAGATGTGTGACTGCTAAAAGTATAATATCATGACCTCTATTCTCTTCAAGATCTTTCTTTTTTGGTGCCCACTTTACCTGGAGTCCTTTAGAACAATCAAACTGGAAAAAAAACAAAACAAGACAAAACCAAAAAAAAAAATAGAACAATTATACTGGGTCAAATTCACACCCATCCAAGTTAATATTCTATATCTAATAGAACTGCATCATGGGACATTTTGTGGGAATGGCAAAGTCATCTTCCCAGTGTTACAAAGATGCCTACTTGGGCATCTCCAGTGATCAGGGGTATTGAGTTCAGTAATGGACAATCTGATCTGGAGCTCTCAAGCCAGATCTGTGGGTCATATCATCACTACTCATATCCCCTCTTAGATATACTTGGTGTCTTTGTTGTGAAGGAGCATGGAGCCTGACATACATAAGATGGAGAAATATAAACATGCCTTAAAAACTTCTGACTGCCTTCTGCAAAGGTACAGCAAGCTGCTGCCATGTATTAATCAGCACCAAAGAAGATGAGAAGGAAACATCTAGGCTGCTACCACTGAATTACTGTAATCTTGTAGTATTTTGCTCAATTCTTTTTTTTTTTAAATGTATAAGGTATTTTATTTTTTCCATTACATGTAAAGATAGTTCTCAACTTTTGTTTATACATGCTTTACAATTTCAGATTTTTCTCCCTCCCTCCCCTCCCTCCCCCCTCCCCTAGACAGCAGGTAATCTGATATGGGTTATGTCTATATATCTCTATACATATACATATAGATATAGATATATACACACACATATATATACACATACTAACATTAATCCTATTTCTGCATTAATCCTGTTACAAGAGAAAAAATCAGAGCAGTGATGCAAAACCTCAAAATAGAAAAAAAAACCAACAGCACCCAAAACAAAAGAAATAATATGGTTCAATCAGCATCTATACTCCACAGTTCTTTTTTTCTTTTTTTTCTTGGATTTGGAGATCCTCTTCTATCATGAGTTCCCTGGAACTCTTCTGTACCATTGTATTTTGCTCAATTCTTCATTCTTCTATACACTACACTGTAAATCTTTCAAAGGATAGGCTGATCAGGGTACTTTAATACCAAAGGCAGTATTAAAACAGCTAAAATACCTAGTCATTCCCTAAATTAGATGAAGATGACCAGATCCCATGATGTTCATATTTGATACATGACTTCAGTTGTCCCCTTTTAACCCCTTGCTCATTAATAACATTCTCTCTTGCTCACTCTTCTTCCCATTTCCCAGGGGAAGGACACCCTGGACTTTGTCAAATGTTCTTAGTAAGAAGGGTTGACTGTTACCAGAAAACATATATCCTTCACTCATTCTCATGTCTGGTCCTCAGCACTGTATCTTTTCCAAGCCCTTAAGTTTTATCCATGTCCTCTCCATCATTTGCATTCTAAACTCATTGCTTCTGCGATCTGACAAAAATAGGATTTTATTGCTTTTGTTATTGTGGACATTTATGAGGATGGTGTCTGTTTTGGAGTAAATTTTGTAAGTCCTTGGTAGCCCTATTTCATTAATGAATGAATGAAAAAACATTTATTGAGTAAATTTGTGTCAGGCACTGTGCCAAACCCTGGTGATACTAATACAAAAAAGGAAAAAAGTCCTTGTCCTCAAGGAATTTATAATTTAATAGGGGGAATACAACTCATATTTGGAGACTTTTAGGAAATCAAGATTATTTTGGTCTAGAAAGTAATAGAGATATGGTGAGTAGAATTATGGGGCAATTAATTGACATGCTCTTTGCAGGAATGACGGTGTTGATTGATTATTGTTTCCAGAGCA
The DNA here is from genome assembly GCF_019393635.1 of Dromiciops gliroides. Classification (NCBI taxonomy): domain Eukaryota; kingdom Metazoa; phylum Chordata; class Mammalia; order Microbiotheria; family Microbiotheriidae; genus Dromiciops; species Dromiciops gliroides. The sequence goes on along the minus strand of NC_057862.1, from coordinate 195,187,218 downwards.
AGAGTTGAAAGGTGGGAGGAAAGGGAGGTTGACATAGCATCATGGCAGGAAGATTCTCAGAGTTAGTAAGTCAACAAGCATTTATTAAGTGCTTACTGTATGCTAGGCAGAGTCATGAAGAGTCAGACATGGTTAAAAGGATTGAAAAACAAAGTGTGCTAGGCACTGTGCTACATGCTGGGAATATAAGAAAGGCCCATATTTTCCAGGAGCTCTCATTCTAATGGAATGTATCATGGTGGGTTTATGGGCACCTTGATTTAGTGAGCTCTTACCAATCAGGAGCAGAAGGTTCCAGGAAGGGATCTGGAATGCCCAGTTGGAGTCAGGGGTAGAAAATAGCAATATGACAGGAAGATGGCCAGGATGACTTTTATAGTTCCTGGTTTCGACCAATGGGTTATTGTAAAAGGAACGAAGTAAAGAAATCTTATTGTTGACTCAGTAGTCCAATAAGTATATATGGTCTCTGCAAACCCTATGTGTTACCTACGTGTTAGTGAACTCTCACCAATCAGGAGCAGAGTATTCTATTCATTCCCTTAACGTTAGGTCTACTGTTGGGGCGGCTAGGTGGCGCAGTGGATAGAGCACTGGCCTTGGACTCAGGAGTACCTGAGTTCAAATCCGGCCTCAGACACTTAACACTTACTAGCTGTGTGACCTTGGGCAAGTCACTTAACCCCAATTGCCTCACTTAAAAAAAAAAAACATTAGGTCTACTCTTATGATCAGGACTTTCATATTGTTTAGCACATCACCTATCAGTTATATTTCCATGATGCCAGGGTAGGCATTTACTGAATCTCTGGAATGTCTATTAAGCAGAAACACAGGGCATGTCCACATGCAGCTGAGGAGTCATATTGTCCAAGTATCAAATGTCAAGTGTGTCTCATTGTTGAAGATAGATTCAGTCATGGGCAAATACCATGCATAATTCCACTTTAGATATATTGTCTGTCAATGTGGTAACTATTTTTACCTCTTGACTAACATTTTCTGCTTAGCCTTGAGCCTGGAGGCAAGAAATTTTTTTTAAAAGAAGCAACTAATCTCTTTTGGAAGCCCATCTAGAATTTTCCATTAAACTCCTAAATCTTACATAAACAGCACCAGAAATCAACTAATTCAAATACATACACACACACACACATACACACACACACAAACATATATATATATATATATATATATATATATATATACTGAATACAATAAGATCTTTGGAATGCAGGCAACAAATTTGGACATGGGATCGATCAAGTAGCACATTCACAGGAAGCTGTATATCATTTTGTGGATGGTTATGTAGCCCTGTCCTGAAATCTACTCCTATTCAGAACCATTGTCATAAAGGAACTGTCCAGAATTGCTACATACTCCCTCTCTTTCAGTGGGACTGTTAGTATTCCAGAATTTAACACAGTTCTTTATATAGCAATGACTGTCACATCCCCATTCTGGATACCAGTAGTGATGACTGATGAATTCTCTTGTTCAATTCTTCTCTAAGATATACCACTAGCAAAGCTTGCATCATATGACCTCTGCTCAGTACCATGGAGTCACCACCCCTTAACCATTAAAGTATATCACAAGCTCAACTTGCCTGACCACACAAACTCCTGATGTAGAAATCTCAGTCTTTGTCTCTACAAGGAACTGTATTCTGGAAGAGGGATTTTGGCAGGGTATTCTGAAATACACAAAACAAAACAAAATGGAAGAGCAGAAGTGCCCACTTTATGTAATGATCAGACATGATATGTGCTTTTTAAAAATATACTAAATTTTTATGATAATTTGAGGGTGATCATTTAGTATCAGGCCCTTTCCAAGTGGTACTGCTATGCCTCCTGGGCTACCTTAATTCTGATGATTCCCTGGCCATTACAGTATAGTTGCCATACATAAGGGTTAACTGGAATAAATAGTAAGTAAAGACTAAGCAGGCATACCATCTCTTTGTTTAGATCCTCCTTTTTCTTTTCAATCCATTACATAAGTACTCCTGTACTACTACCAATGCATATTTATCCACCCCCCAAAAGTGTTTTTAGGGTTAGAGAACCATTATCAATGTTTTCCTCAATACCTAGAATACTTTGCCTTGTTCTAGCCTCCAGTAGAATCTAGATCCTTTTTATAAAAATCAAGTGAGGTTTGGGGGCAGCTAGGTGGTGAAGTGGATAAAGCACCAGCCCTGGATTCAGGAGGACCTGAGTTCAAATCCAGCCTCAGACACTTGACACTTACTAGCTGTGTGACCCTGGGCAAGTCACTTAACCCTCATTGCCCCACCTCCCCCCCGCACAAAAAAATCAAGTGAGATGTGTCAGCTATCTCAAATACCCTGGTATATGTGACTGTAAATATATATATATATATATGTACATATATATATATACACACACACATACATATGTGTGTATATACATGTACACACACACATATATTTTAATTTTTTTAAGTTTTAGGGGTGATCACTATGAAGGTGGCTGAGAATTGCTATAGTAATGACAACAAAACCCCCATGTTGAATGGAATCTGAGTTTGTGTAGGGTCCCAAAACAAGGTCCCTGACAATTAAAGTTAGCTAACTCTCCTAAGGTTGCTGAAGGGTCAGGGGCACAAATAAGGTTGAAGTAACATGACTGGCAAGAAATATTTACCTTGGAAGGAGTGGATTTTGACTGTTTCAAGACCTCCTTCCTGCAACATCACCATCCAATGGACAGATTTCCAACTTAAATAAGCAAGAGGAATGAACCCTGTGGGCATATATTTAGGCAATGTGAAAAAGAGGTTTATCCATCTAACTGTTGGTAAGAGTACCCTTCTTGTCCCTAAGAATGGAGAACTGAAGTTCTATATTGATTAGAATGGGCTCAGTGACACAGTAGTCCTTTTCCTGGACTAGAGTAGCCTATCTCCCAAGGTTAGAATGCACTCCCTCCTCGTCTTTCCTTCTTTACATTTTCAGTCTTCTTCAAAGCTCAGTTCAAATGCCACCTTTTTATATGAGACCTTTCTTGATTCCCCCACATGGTAGTGAATTCTTCTTCCTTAAAAAAAAATACCTTGTGTAAGATGTTGGTGCCCATGGAGGTTATATGTACATATACATGGTTTGTCTAACCTGTGCAGAGAGACATGAATAGATATATCTAGAATCTTGTCTACAATTCTCCAGAAGAGATTTTGATTCTTTCCTGGAAAAGAACAGGAGAAGTATCCATGAGGCTGGCCACACTGCTCTCCTCTGGGAGAAAGATACCATACTAGAATAACATCTGCCTGCTCTCCAATTATTACTGGTCTAGAGGAATTATTTTTTAAGATTCAAGATGTATAAACCTCTGATTACTATCCCTTAAAGAGGAAAGGGTTCCACATGCTTACAAATATAGGTTTGACTCCTTCCCACCAAATGCTACATATGCAAAAAATTATCATGGATAGAAATAGTAAGCAAAATAATTTATTTAAGCAATTAGTAAACAGAAATCAGAGAAGATACATAGATTAAAATATACTACAAAATGAACTCTCCTACTAGAAGTGAGATATCTCAGTTCAACTGAGAGATCCCAATCTCACCTAATGGGAAATTTCCCCAAACTCTCTAGGGATGGAAGCTGGAAACCAGGGACATGTTGAGTAGTTTTATTTCTCCTATATGTATGTGTTCTAGAGACTTTTTTCTGCTGTGTGTGTGTGTGTGTGTGTGTGTGTCTGTGTGTCTGTGTGACTGAAGTGAGTCTGGAACCCCATGTGTGTCCTTTCTTGAAGGAGGACTGAATGTTTTCCATCTCCAAAGCTCTTGTGCCAATTCCACATCTCATGCAGGCACACAACATCAAGGCATCCTTCTGTCTACCAAGGAGGAGAGTTTTATACAAATGCTTCAGGCTTGAAGCCCAAGTTATATTTGTATTTATTTTATATTTCTTTTGTGTGTCTTTAGGTGTGGACATGTTGTTTCCCCAGTTGAATATAAACTCCTTTTGGAGAGATTGCTTTTTAAAAAAAATCCTCAGCATTAGCACAGTGCCTAGAAGAGTCATTTCATAAATATTTGTTGATTGATTAGCAATGAACTCCCCTTCTCCATAGCAATAGGACACAAGGAAGTACATGCTTCCCAAGGACAAAGACTTATTCAAATCACATCAGTTGCAAAGGCATAAGATTCAGTTTAAGGAATAATTCACGTGGATCAAAAAAAAGCTAAGATCTATTCCCTCTGCACACCTTACCCCTGCCCCATCAAAATAGACCTGGTCAGTAGTGGGCTTTACTAGAGGCAGAGAGATGGGAAAGGTATGTATTGTTAACCTGCGCCAGCCTGTCTTACTGTGACACTGCATGATTAACTCTTGTTATTGCTCTCCTAACAAGTCACCCACTCACAGTACCCCTTTCAGGATTAGCAAGTGTAGAAGATATTACTTCATTAGAGTTGCTGTATCTGTCGCCAAGATGCTTGTTGTTAATCAATCTTCCTTAGTGATAGGAGGATGAGCTTAGTCATGGAGGATCTTATATAGGGCTTTCTGCCCAAATCTGCAAGGCACATCAATCACTGCTCATATCCTCTCTTAGATGTATTGTCCCTTGGCTCCAAAGCACTCCAAAACTTGACCATGGACCACACAAAACACCTGGGGAAGCACATATGTGACATACAAACTCTTTACTACTTTGCCGGAAAGCGCAACAGTCAGATGTCATAGAAACCACCATCAAGAAAAACAGGAAAGAAAAATCAAGTCTCCCAGAAACAAGCTACTGTACGTTCCTTAGAGCCTTACCTGCCTTTCAACCCTCTTTACTTTCCCACACCCTATACTGTATCCTTACAAAAGGAAAAGATGCTCAGACCAACATACACCAGTTCTGAAGACAGTGCAAAGCTGACTTAAATCTCTTCACCTTTCCAAAATTTGGTATGCACAGAGAGCCCTTGATTCTGGTCTCCCCTGTGATCCTCCTCTGCCTATTGGTAAAACCCTGGTGCTAAAACATCAGAAGTATGGAATGAGCCCTAGAAACCTTAGTTTCTTTTCTTCATTATACTTTGTCATCTATTGATGTAGCAAAGGCATTTTTATTTATGTTTTATTTATGAGTAAATAAAACACATTACAAATAACTATATAAGTAAATAAAATACATTGTAAATAAATGTAAGTGCATTTGTTTATAATGTATTTATATATACTTTTGAGTGTTTTCAGCAATATATCAACTCTTGGGTTAAGTAAAATCTAGCACCTTTTATGTGTTACACAGTTCAACTGTGTGACTCTTAGAAGGTAGGGCATATGTTCCCTAAATCCCCAAATACTAAAACTGCAGCAGCCCTCAAAGCCTGAAGGCAATTTGAAACAAAAGTTTTGAAATTAAATTTGACTTTATGAAGAATCAACACTGTACATCTCTAAAGTCCTTGAACAGTACAAAAAGTCCTCATCTTACAAATATGATGTGCTCTAAATGTTCATTCTAAATTGGTTATTTGAAACTTGTGAGGTACTTTCCCATATAAACTGTATTATAAATATAGGTTAACCCACCAAAAAAGGCAACCCCCCCCACATAACCAATAACATAGCTGAAATACATTTGCAAAATAATAATAGCGTAGAAGATAATTTAAAACAAAACAAAATAAGAAATAGTTTTTTACTTATCTTGAATGCTGATACTTGACAAAGATTTTATTAAAGAAGAATGAGGAGATAAAGACTTTAGGGGAGATTCTGTACAGGACTCCTGGGTATTTTCAATGACTTTAGAGGCTTACAGCACTGGGTTTTTATTATATTGAATTTCACTTGAAAACTTATGACTTTCCTTTTCCTGGATGTGTCAGAGTACTGCTCTCATGTTTTTCAGCCATGATTAGTTTCTTTTTTTGGTTCATAAATTGAATGAAGAGAGGAAGGGAAAAAAGAAAGAGAGCCTTCAAGACATTCTGCCATTTTGCTGAAACTCCTTTATGTCATATGGTCAGATTTATAGCAAGAACAAACATATGGATATGGGTTCAGTGGTTTATCAATTTGCTGGTTATTGGGAAAATATAATCTATACTTACCAGAATGTTCACCATTTAAATCTAGACCTTTAAAATTCCTTTAAAAGTTTTCATTTTTTAAGTGACCGAGTACATTATTTAGCCTCCTTTCTTTTCCTTGCATAGAACTTCATTTCCTTCATGCCCTAATCATATTCTTTTCTGTATAATAGTTATGTATTTGTATAGGTGTCATATCCCTTCTGATAAATCTGACTCCCCATGAATACAGAAATAACATATGAATTATCTTTTCATCTCCCCAGTGCATAGCATAGGGCTTTGTGCATAGTAGGCACTTAAATGATTGCTGAACAAACAAAACTAGTGTTTATTGAGTGTCTATAATGTGTATAAAAGGCATTTTACTAGGCATTTTAGGGGCAGCTAGATGGCGCAGTGGTTAAAGCACCGGCCCTGAATTCAGGAGTACCTGAGTTCAAATCCAGCCTCAGACACTTGACACTTACTAGCTGTGTGACCCTGGGCAAGTCACTTAACCCCCATTGCCTGCAAAAAAAAAAAAAAAAAACTAGGTAGAGCAGGAGAAAAAACAAGTTCACAAATAACATCTTCTGCCTTAAGTGTCACAAGACAAGTTAAAAGTATGATGAAAGTTTAGACGAGGGAGACATCACATTAGATTGGGAGCCTAGGGACAGGCTTCAGGAAGGAGATTCGATCAATTACACCCTAAGTGTACTTGAAATGTATTTTTTAAGACACTTAATTTACTAAAATGTGCTCCTGGAAATGAGCTTCAGGAACAGATTGGGCTAAATGCTGCATCCAAAGAGAGTAAGTTTCCCCAGATACCATGAATATTGAGCCAGGAAAATGGAGTAATGTATAAACAAAGAGTTGATGCAGTATTCTCTACTCATAAGCTGTGTTAGGTCTCCAGTCCAAAGAATATTGGAGTTGGAACATTTCAAAGACAAAAGAAAGGCTGTGTGGCAGAGGCCTTCTTTCTATTAACAAGAATACATTGTCAGAAGTGTTGGCAGCAATTAGGCATTGAATTTAATAAAGCCTAGTGCTCTGAGGTATCCTGGAGTGTTTCTGGGGATAGAGATCCCAAAATGAACCCGTTCCCAGCTTTATTTACTAATTTGTTTTTTAATTTTCATCTTTCTTTAGGATTTTAAAAATACAATGGGTACAAAAATTTAACTTTGGGAAACAGTATTGTTTGTGTTTTGTTTTTGTTTTTTCCTGTTCTTTACACCTCCTTTTGCCTCTATATTTTTGTTGGGGTAGAGGTTTTCACCTCAACCCAATTAATGAAATCAGAGAAGACCCTTGATTAAATCAATCAGTGTATTAAAAATGTAAACTAGATGTAAATTAGTCTTTAATTTGACAGGATTAAAGTGCTTTGATCATTGGATAAAAACAGATGCCACTACCCTAGAAACACTGAATAAGTTGCTGAAAGAATCAGACACGCCCTTCGGCCTATGTATAAAGCCAGCAGGTCAGTTTAGAGTCAGTCCAGTTGCAGACGAGTCTATGGGTGGAGAAGCTCTAGCCAAGCCACGGAGATGAAATCCTTTTGAGGGGGAGAGTGATTTTGTGAATTTGGGAGCTCTTGAGGTTCCATTGGGCAGCTAAGAGGGGCAATGGATAGAGCACAGGACCTTGAGTCAGGAAGACCTGAGTTCAAATCTAGCCTCAAACATTTACTACCTGTGTGACCCTAGGCAAGTCACTTAACCCTATTTGCCTGAGTTTCCTCATCTGTAAAACGAGCTAAATAAAGAAATAACAAAGCACTCCAGTATCTTTGGAAAGAAACCCCCCGCAAAAGGTCACAAAGAGCCTGACATGACTGAACAACAAAAGGTCCCATCACAGGCTCCACTGGTGACCAGAATTGGTAGCAAGGTCCACTGACACTGATAGCAGGAAACCATTGGCACCAGCACATCACTGAGCAGCAAATTGGACATGGTTGTGCCCGGATAGCTGTTTTTTGGGCATGGCATAGTCTGGAGAGATTGTGAGGTAGCAGCTGAGCAGTCGAGCTCAGCAGCAGCTGGCCAACAGATGGCAGCTTCCCCATCTCTAGCACCCAAGAAAAAGGAGAAGAGGACCAGCAGCAGCAGCAGCAGCAGCAGCAGAATGGCCCACCCAACAGAGAGAAGAAAGCTGAAGTATTAGAATGGTTGTATTATAAAACAGACAAGATAAGAACATGCAAATCTAAGAAAGAACTCATTGAAGATAGCCCAAGTTCTTATAAAAAAAATTAACCAAGGAATAGTGTTATTTCTCTCTATTTTACTGAGAGTTTCTCTAATTATCTAGGTTAGGTTAGCTCCTTCTCCCTCCTTCATTCACAAACTTACTTGTGATGGGTATTACTCTTTGAAAAACTCTTATTGGTGTATAGGTCAAATCCCTTGGTTCATTTCCAGGGGAGAAGGATTTCTAACTTTACAATACTATTTAGGTTAATGAGATAATTGGGTCATCTTAGGTTGATGAGTAAGTTACTGTTACTTGCAACCATTTATTAGCCTAGGGCCTTTTTTTAAGTAGTATTCAGCTAGGAAGTCCTTTCTGTGCTTCAGCTTATATATGGTAGTTTTCAGGGAACAACAATTTCCATTATTGGTACTGGGCAAAGTTCAACACCCACACATAGGACTTCAGCTGCTGAGGAATCCCTGGCTCTTTTAAAGAATCAGGGCATTTTAAGTTGCTAGGGTGTCTGGAGTACATGTAACAAGTAGAAGTGGAACCTGGAACAATCTCTTTTTCTTCTAATTCTGAATGTGTGTGAGGGAAGATAGAGGCTCTTAAATATAGTCGGAGCTAGTTCCATCCATCTTATTTTACTCTCTATTAAAGTTCTCCATGCCATTCTAAACAGAGACAGGCCCACAATGAAAAGACGTGGCTTACAGGGTGTCACTGAAAACAAAATGCTTTCAGTTGTTGGATTTTAAATTCCAGGTGGAATTCTAGAAAGGAGTGGAATAACAAATAATAAAAAAATGATGATTGATATTGTTGGTGAAGGAGATCTCTCGTTTCTGCTGAAGGGGAAAAAAAAGGGGGCCTGTTAGATTCAGAAGTAGGCCTACCACAGAGGTGAGAGAAAAATGAAATTTCTTAAATTAGTCATTCACACCCTCATATTCAGCACATATTTGTCCTCAGTGTTCTAAGGGTTATAGGAGTCTATTCATGAGCAATGCTCTAAAAAAGCTATAAGCGCATCATACACAGTAAATGGTATATAGCAAGACCCTACCTTAATAAGAACCAAAACTACAGGAATTAAGAAAAATCCTTTCCCACCCTTCCTGCCCCCAGTGAATTTTTGATATACCAAGATAGATTAAACTAGAAACATCCTGAACCAGAATATATTGTTAACTGACCCCCCCCCAAAAAAAAAGAAATAACCAAGGTGGTATGCAATATGTAGGAAATTATGAGAAGGGAAATTTCTTTTCATCTCATACTCTGGTCAGAATTAAAAGGTAATAACAAACATTCTACCCAGTATTTCTAATAAATTAAAGATATGAGGGATAGCACTTGTTTTTGTTTTTCATTTTTGGCGGGGCAATGAGGGTTAAGTGACTTGCCTAGGGTCACACAGCTAGGAAGTGTCAAGTGTCTGAGGCCGTATTTGAACTCAGATCCTCCTGAATCCAGGGCCGGTGCTCTATCCACTGCACCACCTAGCTGCCCCCAAGGGATAGCATTTGTAAAGAACCCTAGTTACTTGGATTTTCTTTAAGAGGATTTGATGTTTAAGAATTTGATGTTTAGCAAATTTTGAACTCAATACTGGGCCACGTACTGGATTAATAGTCTGAAAAGAGTCCAGAAGAGGGCAGCCAGTTTGGTGGAGCCTTGAGTCCATGCTATATAAGGTTATTTAGCCTGTAAAACTTTCTAGTATGGCTCAAACCAGATTAAAATATAACTGGGAAAGGGGCAGCTAGGTGGTGCAGTGGATAAAGCACTGGCCTTGGATTCAGGAGGACCTGAGATCAAATCTAGCCTTAGACACTTGACACTTACTAGCTGTGTGACCTTGGCCAAGTCACTTACCCCTCATTGCTCCACACACACACAAAAAACGTAATTGGGAAATGTTACCAAAATAAATAAAAATACAACCCATTGCAGTTGTTTTTTAGCCGTGTCTGACTCCCCATATCCCCAGTTGAGGTTTTTCTTGGCAAAGGTACTGGAATGGTTTGCCATTTCCTTCTCCATTTTTTTTAAAATTTTCATTTATTTACTCATTCATTCATTCATTTATTTTGGTGAGGCAATGAGGGTTAAATGACTTGCCCAGGGTCACACAGCTAGTAAGCATAAAGTGTCTAAGGCCAGATTTGAACTCAGGTCTTCCTTAATCCAGGGCCAGTGCTTTATCTACTGTGCCAACTAGCTGCCCCCCTCTAGTTGATTTTAGATGAGGAAATTGAGGTAAACAAAGTTGTGACTTACCTAGGATCACATAGCTAGTCTGAGGCCAAATCTAGACTCACAAAGGGGAGTCTTCCTAACTCCAGACCCAGCACTCTATCCACTGCACCACCTAACTGCCATATATAAATGATGTTGAATTTATGATTTTCTAAGTCAATATGCACTGCAGACTTCAGCGATCCATTTTTCTTTGAGTTTGACACCATTGACCTAGAGCCAGAGAATGACTTGTCCTAGATCACCCAGTCAGTATGTGTCAGTAGTAGGACTTGAATTCAGGCCATCTATATCCACTGTACCACACTGCCTCTCAATGAATAATAATAATAACTAATATTTATGTAGCACTTTATGATTACAAAGTACTGTCTCATAACTCTAGATACATGATTTCATTTGATCCTTATATCAACTCTTACTTTTAGTGTCTATGGTTACACATACAATATTTAATAAAAGCTGGGAGCCAAGAGTTTTCTAACTCTGAGTCCATTTTTCTGGCCATTTTATCAGGCTGCCTATCTACCCTCTTATTTAATGCTTCTCTCTCAGCTCTGGGGTCAGGCTTTTTCTCAGATTTTTACTTACAGCCTAGGGAGATGATGAGGGTCTCATTTGCTTTTTATATGTGTGTGTTTGCATTTAATACAAGCTTCCAGCATCAAACAGATGGAGAATGAAAATGAAATTGCTTAGGACTATAATGTTAACAGAATTTTTGTTTGAGAGTCAAATCTGTTTGGTGGTGTTCTTTCAGAGGCACGCTTCTGAGTAACCTTCCTAAATAAAGTAGGTTGTACACTCCAAGAATACTCATCTAAATTGTGTAACTCAAAATAATTGAGTTTACATTAGATGGGAAAATGTTTTCATACCTAAAGCCCTTTTGTTTTCAAGACAAAGGGTTAGATTTCAGTGTCGTTGCTCATTTTAATAATAGCCCCTTGGGCTAATGTATCTCCCGTGATGTAGATTTTGCTTTTATAAAAAGAGACTAGAAAGCTAAATTGTATGTGGGTTCTTCATTATTCACCATGTCTATTAAGCTATTGTACTTTATCTCTTTTTAAATTTTATTTTCCCAAATTACATTGTAAAATACAAATTTTGACATCAATTATTTTAAAACTTTGTGCCTTATCTCTTATTGGTAGTGAAACAGTCCTAAGCAGAAATGGTTGATCTCCATTATACTAATCCTATTATTATTATTATTATTATTTTTAGTGAGGCAATTGGGGTTAAGTGACTTGCCCAAGGTCACACAGCTAGTAAGTGTTAAGTGTCTGAGGTTGGATTTGAACTCAGGTACTCTTGACTCCAGGGCTGGTGCTCTATCCACTGCGCCATCTAGCTGCCCCCCTATTATTTTTTAAAATATCCTCTTCCTAAGAGAGCATACGGTCAGTGCAAATGTAAATATCTTGCTCCTTGTTGTAACTCCAAGAAGATGGGTCCTAAAATAACTATCTTTAAGTCATAAAGTATACCTGGCAGCCATCTAACAAGCAAGGATAGTCAGTAGAAGTCTCATAAATGCTGGGAATCTCAGCCCAGATAATAATGTTGTCAGTAAGGTCATTTATAAGCATGAAGGACAGCCAGGCGATATCTCTGTGTACATGTCATGTATTCATACCAGTTATCCTGACATTACTTTGATTTCTTCACTGGCTTTCTCAACTGGGCTGTTTGGAAACTGCACAAGATTATTTCTTAATTTTAAAGTCAAACAACTTTTTAAAACCTTAAAATACTTCATTTCCAAACCTAAAAAGCGCCTTATTTAGTCCATTATGAATATTTGAGTGGTGTTAAATTTATCATCCTGGCAGCACTCACATTGTACTTGTCATTAATTGTGACTCATCAAAGAATGTTTTGATGTTGCAACCTGGCTAACAGATGGCTGTGCAAGAGAAATCAAGGGAAGACAGTGAGATAGGAGGCCCAAGGAGAGAGACTTCTTATGCAATCAGACACTAGAATTTATTTGAATGTGTAAGAAATACAGTGGTCTCTGGTGGAGATTGGAGAGTTGTTTATAGACAGGGGAATTCTTCATTATTCAACCTTGCATGGAGAATTGATGTGATAGGTGACAGCATTGTTGCTATTCCCAATCTTAGCCAGAGGGACACAAATGGCCTACCCAGAAGCACAAAATGAAATACTAGAATGTTTGTTTCTATGGCATCTGTCACCGTGGTAACTGCAGACACAGAGATCATCACACAGAGGAAGAATGGGAACCTGAACAATAATAGTAATAATAAGTATTCGTTGACTGTGCAGTAGAAAGCATAGAGACAACACAACCTTCTCAGTCAAGCATTCACCTTTGAGACAATAAATGACCGTGCAAAACTCATCCATTTATAGAACACTTTACATAGAAATATTACTGGATTTATTTTAATTTTTTTCAGAGAAGACATAAGAAAGTTAGCTGCCTTTTATTTTACAGTTGAAAAATATAATTATCTAGCTTTTTCCTTATTTTATTGTGTGTTGGGTCATATTGATATAAGGTCTCCTGGGAGAAATGAATTGAAGAAAAGAGACAGGTTTGGGATATGATACTGACAGAAAGGCAAGAGGAAAACCAGGAGAGGGTACTTTCTACACGCCTAATGGAAAGTGCACTAGACATGGAGTAGTGACCTGGTTTCCAATCTCAGCTTTGTTACTACCTATGTGACACTGAGGGGCAGCCAAGTGGCATAGTGACTAGAATGGAGTCAGGAAGACTTGAGTTCCTGGGCACGTTGCAATCCTGTGTTTCAGTTTCCTCATCTGTAAAGTGAACTTGAAGAGGAAATGACAAACCACTCCAGTATCTTTGCAAAGAAAATACCAGATGGGGTCATGGAGAGTCAAATATGACTGAAAACCACTCAACAACAAATGAGACATTGAGCAAGTCACTTCTCTCTAGGCTGTTAGAAAACTCTCATTGTTAAGAAATGTTGCTTTATATCAAGCCCAAATCCTGCCTTTTTATATTAATAGAGAGTTTATATTGACAAATACTCTCTATAATCTCAATTCATTGTTCCTAATTATTTCCTCTCAGGCCATAGACCCTTTCTCCGTGTGTAAAGATCCATTGCCCACTTAGTGGGGGGTGCCTTCTCCCTCTAAGAGACTGTTTATGAACTCAAGCAGACCAGTTTCATGTCCTGGGGGAACCTAAGCCCCAAAGAGATCAGATTTTTCTCACACTTTCTGGCTTATTTCACCTTCACCCTAAAGTAGAAATATGGGGAGAAATCTCTAAAATGAAGCTTAGGAAGAGTTTGTCTAGGGTATCCCCAAAAGGGATTAACAGTATTTTTTCTATAAAGATACTCAATGTACAAAGTAGTAGATTTAGGATACAGGATAGCTATTTATTTCTTCTACCACAGAGAAATATTTAAAACACAAAAGACTTATGAGTATGTTATTGACACATACCTAAAATATAAAAGAATACTTCAGAACTGCTATTATGCCCTTGTGAGGGATTGGTATTTACAATATGAAATACTCAAGCATTTATCATTTTTGCCTTCATTCTGCACTGTTTGAACAAGTTGTTCAAAGTCCATTATCATTTGACAGACCAAGGCATAGTTTGAGCTTCCTTAGATCTTTCATCTACAGTGTCCTTTTGGTAGTGGTCATCTCTTCCAAGAAGTCTTTGCAGAGATCATCTCATGTTGAACAGTCACCCACCTAGACCCAGGCACTTGAGATCTCTTGAATTCATTAGATTGCCACCAAGACTAGAAGCAGCCATCTCAGGATTTCTTTTTAGTCACCTTTATTCAGAAAAAGAAAGATAAGACAGAAGTTGCATGTAGAGCCTTGAGATCAGTCTGAGGCATACCTAAATGAGCACTTGTTCTCACTGTAATGTCCAAGCAGCCTCCACGGCAACAGGGTTCAATGGAGGAGACTGGCCCTGAATCCAGGGCCAGTGCTTTATCCACTGCACCACCTAGCTGCCCCCTTGAGATGGGTTTTGAAGGAAACCAGAGAATTCCAAGAGAAAGAGGGGAAGAGAGAAAATATTCCCTCATAGCATTCTCCCTTATATCTTCCCTCGTCTAGGCTAACCATCTCCAGGTCTTTCAACTCAATTTATTGTATGATGTTTGAAAGCAAACATTCAAATAGATAATTGACAAATCAGAAAAAATTAGATTCCATCACAGAACCACAGAATAAGGTTTAATAGGGATACATGTAGGTCAGTATGCTTAAGGGAGAAAAAAACTGACCCTATAGATAAAAGATAGACAAGAACAATAGGAGGGGAAAAAAAGACATCTTAGGTTTCACAAAGGACTACAGCCTGAATTAATAAGCAATAAAATTATATTATTTTACAAGTAAATAGAAGAATATGTTAACAGAAGAGAGGACTGCTAAGCTCCAATGCCTTCACCATGTTTCACTGTAGTATGATTTCCAATTTGGACCCTTATGCTCAAAATCAGTAGGGAAAGAAACTGAGTTGGGATTCAGAAAAGAAAATAAACTACTAAATAAGTAGAAAACAGGATTTTTGATAAAAAGTTTAGAAATTGGGATAATTTAACACTTCCATTTGAGGCTGACAACTGATTGCAAGTATACAAAGGGACCATACTAGTACAGAACAGACAGTGAACACTCTGTAGTTCTTTGTCATCTCCATGGATGATAGAATTAGGGGGAAATAGGCTTGCAACAGGATAAGTACTGGTTATAGAACAGGGGAAAAATTCTAACTGGATTTTAAAATATAGTTCAGGTTCCAGTTACATGTAGAGATAGTTTTCAACATTTGTTTTTATAAGATTTCTAGATTCAAAATTTTCTCCCTCCCTTCCCTCTCTCCCCTCCTCCCCAAGACAGCAAGTAATATGATATAGATTATATATGTACAGTAACATTAAACATATTTCTGCATTAGTCATGTTGTAAGAGAAGAATCAGAGCAAAAAGGAAAAACCTCAAAAAAGAAAAATAACAGCACCAAAAACAAAAGAAATCGTATGGTTCAATCTGCATCCATATTCCACAGTTCTTTTTTTTCTGGATTTGGAGAGCCTTTTCCATCATGAGTCCTTTGGAACTATCTTGTACTGTTGTATTGCTGAGAAGAATCAAGTCTATCACAGTTGGTCAACACATGATGTTGATGATACTGTGTACAGTGTTCTCCTGGTTCTGCTCATCTCACTCATCATCAGTTCATGCAAGTCCTTCCAGGTTTCTCTGAACTCCTCCTGCTCATTGTTTCTTACAGCACAATAGAATTCCATTATATTCATATACCACAACTTGTTTAGCCATTCCCCAATTGATGGGCAGCCCCTCAATTTCCAATTCCTTGCCACTACAAAAAGAGCAGCTATAAATATTTTTGTATATGTGTGTCCTTTTCCCTTTTTTATGATCTCTTTGAGGAAAAGACCCAATAGTGGTATTGCTGGGTCAAAGGGTAACATAGCATGTATTTTTATTTGACACCTAACTCAGAGACAAGGAGAAGACATCTGAACAAAATTAATTTCTGAAATCCCTTTCCCTTTGATTCTATGAGTTTCCCACGGAGGAACTGCACAGAGGAAAATGAACAGGGCCCAACTAATAGCTGAAACACACCTCTTAGATTCCTTCCAACTCTGAGATGTAACAAATCTAATAAATAAAAGCTTAATCCATTTTCCTCATTTGAGCTGATGTTTCCCAAGTAAATGCTTCAGGGTATAAGATTGAGGCAGAAAATAGTTTATCTTGCATTCTGAATGTTTAAATTGTTTTAAAGACATTTCCCTGCAAAAATCATTGATAATAAAAGAATTAAATGCAAAGGAAAATGTTAGACTCCTCGGATGATCTTGGTTGCATGACAGATTATTTAGTATCCACCAATACATGAAAGTATTTTTAAAAACTTGTCTTCGAGATTAACGTTTTAAAAATAGAAATTTTAATTCCAAGATTAAAGACTTGTGAGTTACTTGACATTTGAAGTAATTTCCCACAAGTAGTTTCTTCTATAAAGGTTTATACATTTTGGTGGGAGGGCAACAAGGGAGTAAATTCCTCTGTGTCCACTGATTATTGCATCTATTTAAATTTGTTAAAAACCCACAGGATTAGAAGAAATCAAGAATGTAAATGGGTATGTTTTATGTATGATGGAATCACAAAGTATTATTTGAAACTGAAGGAGCAGGATGACAGTTATCCCTTTTTGTCTTTCCTTCTGCTGACTGAGATAACTACAACTGCCTGTCCTTCTAAACTTCCCTTGTTTGTGTTATGGTATGTTAATTTAAAATGTCATCCATCTAACTCGCTTTGTGAAACTGCTAACCCATTAGTCTGAACTCCCAAATGGGACTGACATCAAAACATTGTACCTAGAGCCAGAAAGAATTTGACTTCAGGGCGGGCCAACTAGGACCTCTGAGAGTGCTTTCTGTTGACACTGTATATATCTTATATGTACAAAGTTATCTGCATGTTGTCTCCCACATTAGAATGTGGGTTCTTGTGGGCAGGGACCATGTTCTTGTCTTTTTTTGTATCTCCAGCATTTATCACAGTGCCTGGCATGTTATTGTTCACTCATTTTGGTCATGTCCAACTCTTCTTGACCCCATTTGGGGTTTTCATGGCAGAGATCCTGGACTGGTTTGCCATTTCCTTCTCCAGCTCATTTTACAGATGAGGAAACTGAAGCAAACAGGGTAAGTGATTTGCCCAGGGTCACACATCTAGGAAGTGTCTAAGGCTGGATTTGAACCCAGAAAGATGAGTCTTCCTGACTTCAGGCCTGGTTCTCTATCTGATGCACCATGTAGCCATCCCATGTGGAATATAGTATGTGGTTAATAAATACTTGTTGATAGATTGACTTTTTAGGCTTGACCCCAAGGAAAGGCCTGAAATCACCCCTAACTAGGGCTTCAGACACCAGAGCAAACAACAAAAGGACTAGAAGGAGAAGGCAGGAAAGAATCAAGTATAGTAAGGGATCAGTTAGTGGAAGATTAACATAAATCAGTGGACCCAGTCAACATTGGTGATTACTTTGAGGAAGAAAACTAATAGTAAACTGTATGAAGTAAGATTTAAAAAAAATAAAAAAGTTCTAGGGGCAGCTAGATGGTGCAGTGGATAAAGCACCTGCCCTGGATTCAGGAGGACCTGAGTTCAAATCTGGCCTCAGACATTTGACACTTACTAGCTATGTGACCCTGGGCAAGTCATTTAACCCTCATTGCCCCGCCCCAAAAAATGTTCTGGCAAGGAAGTATCTCCTGATTATTTTTTTTTTAAGTGAGGCAATTGGGGTTAAGTGACTTGCCCAGGGTCACACAGCTAGTAAGTGTTAAGTGTCTGAGGCCCGATTTGAACTCAGGTACTCCTGACTCCAAGGCCAGTGCTCTATCCACTGCGCCACCTAGCTGCCCCAAGTATCTCCTGATTATTGTGAAAAGAGGGCCCTGGGTGTCAGGAGGAGCAGTCTTTCCGTCTGAGCTTTTAGTTCTTCCTTGCCTATTTCAGCATCCCACCAGCACCACCAAACTCACTGCTTCAGATTGTTCCTTTACTTTTCCCAAATTTATTCTTCCTGTCCCCTCTGGAGTATTTTAATCCCCCTAGGCAAATTTATTCTTTTATTCCTTTATCTGTCCGTCTCATTCTAAGACCTGACTATTTCCAAGCCTGACACCATATCTAGAATGGCCTTCCCACTGCAACTTTAAAACACTCCCACCTTCCCATGATTCAAATAGCTCTTTAAATTTTATTTTCCACGGAAAAATCTCCTCTGAATAATTTCAAGTGACTCCCACTCACATATAACTCCCACAGCTCCCTTTTCATTCACTACCACCTCCCAAATGCACTAATTTAATTTAAACTAATAATAATTAGGTAACTAATTTATATTTAATATGAATATTTAGAACATTGTCCAATCTGCCACTTATCAATGACTCAATTTTGTATCTCACCTGACAGAGTCTTCCAAACTTGGATTATTATTAATAATAGTAGCTTTTCCTTTGTGTAGTGCTTTATAAAGTTTTCTCTATGAGAGTTTAATTTGCTCTTTGTAATACCTCTTTGTGACTAGGTAGTACACTCGTTACTATTATTGCTATTTTTAAAATGAGAAAACTAAAACTCAGGTTAAGTGACTTACCGATGGTCACATACCTAGTACATGACAAATTTGTAACTCAAACTCAAGTCTTCTGGCTCCAAATAAAATACTTCTTTGAGAACACCAGAGCTACTTAAATACTCCTAGTGAAGGTATTGCCAAGAAAACATCAATTTATTTAATTTGGGTATTTATTAAATGAGAGGCAGTGAGCAATACTAAAAGTGGCTATGGGACAAGGCTTGGAGTTAGAATTTATGTTCAACTTATGCATCTGACACAAAAACTAGCAGTGTGATTATAGGTAAGATCCTTAACTTCTTAAGGCCTCAAGAAACTTTCTCCATTTTTAAGGTAAAGAAGAGTTGCTAAATATGTTGTTGTTGTCGTCATTTAGTCATTTCAGTTTATGATCTCATTTGTGATTTTCTTGACATAGATACTGGAGTGGTTTGTCATATCCTTTAACAGCTCATTTTACAAATGAGGGAACTGAGGCAAACAGGGGTAAGTGACTTGCCCAGGGTCACACAGCTTGTGTGTCAGATTCGAACTCCAGAGTCTTCCTAACTTCAGGCCCACACTCTATGTACTGTGGCGCCACCTAGTTGCCCTGCTAAATATGTACAAATATACAAATTCATGGAGAAGCAACTTTGAAGACAAGAAGACCTGGGTTCAAGTGCTGACTCTGTTACATACTAGCTATATGTCTCTGGGCAAGTTGCTTAACCTCTTAATGCCCCAACAAACCAACTAGACTTAACAAGGAACATGTACCTTGATGGAGGGAGTTCCCTCACCTGGAATCAACAAAATGAAATAATAGGTATTAATACACTTTGGAGGGGGGAAAAGGGTACAAGTGCTATATGAATATAATCTTAATCATTATTATTTTAAATTGTTATTATTAATAGATAAGTGAGAGTCAAGTAAAAAGTGCCATCTAGAAACTTCAAAGCAGGCTGCTGGCATAAGGAATGTGAAAGATTTGTGTATTTTTGCATTTTTGAGGATCTGTGAAGGAAATATGTATGTGTGAGCCAAGAGGAAAGGAAGGAACTTCTATGCAGGGAAAGGAGGTAAAGAATAGTTGAGAAGAGGGGGCAGCTAGGTGGCACAGTGAATAAAGCACCAGCCCCAGATTCAGGAGGACCTGAGTTCAAATGTGACCTCAGACACTTGACACTTACTGGCTGTGTGACCCTGGAATGTAACCCTAAAAGTTTTTATCCCTCTCTACCATTGTTTTCTTGCTGGATGTTTAGCCATAACCCTCTCTCCTTGCTTCTGTTTCCTCATTGGGAGGACAGGATTGATTGACACCTCTCCCCCTTCTAAGTATCAGATGAGAATAGTTCTTCTTCCCCAAATTAATGAAGGATGGGCCCTTTCCTGAAAGATGGGTGTGCTCAAGAGGATGAGCTCTTCAAATTAGCCAGAGAGTAATTTACCAGAGTTTAGCAGAGACTTTGGAGTTGTGCCTGTCTGAGAGGCCCCGACTTGGCTTCCTGTCAGATCTAAGGACAGCTCTGGTGCTACATCAAAATTAAATTATTGGGGCACCTATGAAGCGAAGTGGATAAAGTACCGGCCCTGGATTCTGGAGGACCTGAGTTCAAATCTGGCCTTAGACACTTGGCACTTATTAGCTGTGTGACCCTGGGCAAGTCACTTAACCCTCATTGTCCCACAAAAAAATTTTAAATTATTTCATGTTTTGTTTCATGATTTCATATGTATGAGTTCTTGACTTCTCAGTGGGTAGGGAAGGGGCAGATCAAGAAAAGAAAATTTGGAACTAAATTTAAGGTCATATTCTTTCCTTCTTTCTTTCTTTTTCTTTTTTTTTTTCTTTCTTTCTTTTTTTTTTTTTTTTGGTAAGGCAATTGGGGTTAAGTGACTTGCCCAGGGTCACACAGCTAGTAAGTGTTAAGTGTCTGAGGCCGGATTTGAACTCAGGTACTCCTGACTCCAAGGCCAGTGCTCTATCCACTGCGCCACCTAGCTGCCCCCCCCATCCCCCGTCATATTATTTCTTTAGACCTGTAATGGGACTCCTTTAGTATTGGACATAATTTTAGAATGTTGCCTGTGGTCATTTGGTTTCTTCCCCCTGGAGTCAGGTTTGAGCTTTCTCTTTATAATCTGAAGGAAAATTTTGAATAGAGCTCTCAGAATCCCAAGATGGGCCTCAGTGTGAATTTTTCATATGATATTTTATTTTTCCCCAGTTACATGTTAAAACAATTTAAAAACATTTTTTTTAAGTTTTGAGTCCCAAGTTCTATATTTCCACCACTCCCTCCCCCTCCCTGAGATGGTAAACAATTTTAAATAGTTTATACATGTGCAATCATGTAAAACATTTCCACATTAGTCATTTTGTAGCATGACTTTCACATCCAGGTCCCTGGCTTCTAGGTGTCCTCCCATCCATTAGGGCTGGAATTCTCAGCTTCCTAGATAAGGATACTTCCGCAAATAAGTTAGTTGCCTTTTTTTTTTCCCCAGCATGACTTTCTTTTTTCTTTCTTCCAGTCTAAAACTTCATCTCCAAGTGTAAATAAGGTCATGCTGTTCCCTGTCTCTACTCCAACCAATCTCCCTTCCCCTTTGGTCGCAGGGATGGACTCTTTTCCATTATTGTTATTAGCAGCTAATCCCATTTCTTATGCAAGTTTCCACACCATTATGGACTAGCAGATTCAACTCCTCTTTGGTCATAGTGGTTACAATGATGAAACCTCCAAGAACTGGAAGTTTTCCTCTCTCTCCCTTCACTACCCTCCTTCTGCATTGTGATGGTTCCTAAGTGAAAAGTACTGACTGATATTTTGTGTGAGGTTTCAGGAGACGGAAGACCTCTGACCTGGAACAGGGTCTGTACTGTTGGTGTCTGGATGACTGAGACATTTCGTTCATCCTGGAGGACAGCTCCAATTCTAGAACCTGCCAAATGCAGCAGGACTGGTCTGCTGTGGTGTTAGCAGTTAGCAGCACACTGATAAGATTTCATTCTCTCATTGCCTCAGCTGGCAGAGTTAGACAGAGTAATTACATAAGTACTGCTGTGCACTAGGTGGAATCTCATTAAAAACTGTATAAAGAACACTTGAGTTGAGGTAGAGAATATTCGTTTTATTCCAGTTGACTATAATCCATATAATAGGACATTATCTTGAGCTTAGCATTGCTCCAGCTCCCAGGTATGACATATTTGGACAATAAACGTGTTGGCTTCAGCTTTTGCTTTGATCTAGCTCCAGTCTAGCTTGATAAGGGTAGCTACAAATTCTTTCCACCTGGCTCAGAAGTCGTTGTTTATTGTAGCTTGGTTCTTATCCCTCCCAGGAGAGCCTCTCATCCAGCTTTGGCACAACTTTTTTATGGCATTTTGATGACTTGGCAGCTTTAAAATGGGCACACACACAGGGGCAGATAGGTGGTGCAGTGGATAAAGCATTGGCCCTGGATTCAGGAGGACCTGAGTTCAAATCCAGCCTCAGACACTTGACACTTACTAGCTGTGTGACCCTGGGCAAGTCACTTAACCCTCATTGCCCCACAAAAAAATTAAATTAAAATAATATAATATAATATAAAATGGGCACACACACACATGGGCTTGGAGAAGTTTTCCAAATAAGTTTAGGACAAGACCAAATCTGGATGTCTGATCTCATAACTTCATTCAAATTCAGTTCCATTCTAGTGCTTACTATGTACAAGGCACTATCCTAGACATTAAGGAGATAAATATAATATAGACTTTGCTTTCAAAGATCTTACCATTTAATGAAGGAAAATTTATATACACAAATAATACAAGGGAAAGGTAGGAAGAGAGGGGAGATCCTGGCAAAGTGTTATGAGAAAGTTGAGAAGAGAGAGATTGCTTTTACCTATGGGAGAATCAGGGGAGATTTCATGGAGAAGTTAGAACCTTTACTTTGTTCTCTTCTTGGACTCTAGAATGGAATTAATCAGGCCCCTTCACTGGACCAGGGATATTTTCCCATTACTGTCACTTTAGCTGTAAAGCTTCCATCTTGGATGTCAGTCACTATATTAACACAGGGTAGTACCGTCTAAGCCAGTGTAAAAGCCCAAGAGCTGAAAACATTAGGATACAGCATTTTGTCCTTAAAGATTTGTACCAGTGAGGCTATTTTCCCTAGTGACAGGGGATTACATTCAGTCTTGAGTGATCAGATACTCAGCTCCAAGTTAAAACACATGGACTCTGTGTCCCAGTTCCCAAGAAGTAACCATGGATGGATCACACAAAACACCCCAGGAAAACAGATTTGCCACCTAAGTTCCCACCTGACAGCCCTCTCAGAGGATGTTTTCTCCAACACTGTGGAGGAGAATAGGAGGAAATCCCAGACCACCTTAGCTGAACCTGCTTCAGGTTTCTCTAAGCCTTAGCTACCATCTACTTTCTTACTCTAAACACACACACACACACACACACACCCTTTGTATGGGTTGGGTTGGTCTAGCCAGAGCATACCAGCACTGAACTGTCTTAAATGCCTGCTAGAACTGGGAGGAGACCCAGATGTCCATCGACAGTGCACAACTTTGGCTGAGCCCCTGCGCCCCAGAGTGCATCTTTCCCATTTAGCCCTGGTGCACAACTCCAGCTGAGTTCCTCCTTCCATTCTTGTATCTAATACATGGATAGTATGTGAAAAAGCTCCATAGGTATGACCCAAGGGCCTAGCTTGGGTCATGATTCATTGCCTTTAATATTAGAAACACTTTGTAAACCTTTAAAGTGCTATTGAAATGTGAGCTATTGATATTTTTATAGTTTCACATACATCATTTTATCAGTGTATTCCTTTGATTATTCTAGATCCCAACCCTTCTTTTCTATTCAGTGTGAATCTTGTCTGAATCCTTCAAAGGGATCAGATATGCTGGAAACTTTCCCCTTATTTTTTTACTAGTAGCTTGCTCCCTTGCTCAAAAATCCTTGGTGACTTCCTGTTGCATGTAGGATAAAATACGGATTCCTCAGGTGGGCTCTTTAAAGCCTTCCATAATATGACTGCAACCTACCTTCTATTTATATTCCACACTGCTTTCTTTAACACATTCTAGATTCCAGCTACACTGGAATGTAGCCAAGGTATTGCCAAGGCTCAGTGTTCTGTCAACCAACCCTATGCTGTCATACAAGCCATTCCTCAGGGCTTGAAGGCACTCCTTCCTCAACTGTGCCTTTGAAAATCCTTATCGTCCTCCAAGGCTCTGCTCAAGTACCACCTCTCCAAAAATTATCTTCTTTCACATCCCATAAAATTATTCCAGTTCCCTCTCTCCTTAAATTAACTTGTATATATTTATCTGCGTATGTATTGTACACTACCAAGAACATGCAACTTCCCTAAGGGCAAAAACTATTTTGTTTTCACTGTGTATTGATGGTCCCTAGCATACTGCCATGTTTTTTGGTTTTTTCTTTTGTTTGTTTATTTGGTTTTGCTTTCCTTGGGTAATATTTTATTGCATATATATAAATATTCATTCACTCATTTATCTATCTATCTATCTATTTATTTATATTTGAAATTTGTATAATACTTCATTCCAGGAACCTTGATTATTTTTTTTGCAGGGCAATGAGGGTTGAGTGACTTGCCCAGGGTCACACAGCTAATAAGTGTCAAGTGTCTGAGGCTGGATTTGAACTGGGGTACTCCTGAATCCAAGGCCAGTGCTTTATCCACTGTGCCACCTAGCTGCCCCTTGATTTTTATTTTTTAAGCACAAAGACTTTTTTAAAATTTCACTTTTTATTTTTTAAATAAAATTTTATTTTTCAACTAATATGGAAATGTTTTACATAATTGCACATGTATACCCCACATCTGATTGCTTACAGCCTCAAGGAGGGAGAATGAAGGAAAGGGAGGAAAAAAGGGATAAAATTTGGAACTCAAAACTATAAATAAAAATGTTTATTATTTAAAAACATATTTTATTTTTCCCCAATTACATGTAAAGACAATTTTGAGCATTTATTTCTTAAAAATTGAGATCCAAATGTTCTCCCCCCCTCCTTGAGAGAGCAAGCAATTTTATATGGGTTATATATGTGCAACTATGCAAAATATATTTCCATACTAGTTGTGAAAGAAAAAACAAACCAAAGGGTAAAAAAGTGAAAAATAATGTGCTTTGATCTGCATTCACACTCCATCAGTTCTTTCTCTGGAGGGGGACTATAGCATTTTTCATCCTGAGTCCTTTGGAATTCTCTTAGTTCATTGTGTTGCTAAGTCATTTACAGTTAATCATAGTACAATATTGCTGTTACTGTACACATTGTTCTCCTGGTTCTGCTCACTTCACTTTGCATCAGTTCATGTAAGTCTTCCCAGGTTTTTCTCAAATCAGCCTGTTCAATTTCTTATAGCTCAATAGTATTACGTTACTATCAGATACTATAACTTGTTCAGCTATTCCCCAGTGTGCCCTTTAAAAGGGTGCTTGCCTGTTGC
This sequence comes from Dromiciops gliroides, assembly GCF_019393635.1. Classification (NCBI taxonomy): domain Eukaryota; kingdom Metazoa; phylum Chordata; class Mammalia; order Microbiotheria; family Microbiotheriidae; genus Dromiciops; species Dromiciops gliroides. The sequence goes on along the minus strand of NC_057862.1, from coordinate 195,161,990 downwards.
TGTTTATTCTTATTACATGACTAACCTATCTCTTTTTTTCTAGTCATGCATGTTCTCAGGCATATGAAGAGATGGATTGATAGGTTAAGATCAAAGACAGGAATTTCAGAGTTCTTGAACATGAAAGTAGAATGTACAGGTAGTGGCCAGATCAAGGATTTGACTAGCCCTGTGAGTAACTGAGGTGGAGTGGAGAAGTAGGTCATGAGATCTGAATAAACTGAGGAAATAAGAAGTGAAGTATTTGAGGAAATATCCCAACTATGCATTACTATTCATGATTTCTTCATCAGCTTAGGATACCAAATCCCAAGCTGAGCTCCCTGTGGTGACTCAGTTCTATCAAATGAGGGTGCTTAGTTTCTTCCCAACATTATGAAATTTTAGGAAAAGTTGAGATTGAGAGGGCAAGGTAATGTTTCCTTTATGGTGGTCTTGAATTAAGAAATATATTTGTGCAGGGAAGGGGATAGAACTGCTTCTGTAATTGTACAGGATTTTCAGTGTGGAAACTCCTTCCACAATGCAGACTGGCAGCTCATCTTTAAATTATAATCTAAAGGTATTTCTTAGGATACTGAAAAGTTAAGCAACTTGCAATGGTCACACAGTTAGTATGTGTCAGAAGTAGATCTTGAATCCAAGGTTTTTCTACTCTCCATCTATCTATACTATCCTGCTTCTCAGGACATCTCAGGAGATGCTTCTCCCAGTAAAGCATACCAGTTACCAATGCCATTAATTATATGGTTTAGGTATCAGTGAAAGGAGACAGAAAACTTTCACCCTTGACATTAAGATACCAGTGTTAATTGCTACTATTCAAGTTGGGCTCACAGGTCTCCATTTATGGTGTTGTTCAGTCATTTCAGTTTTGTCTGACTCCTCTTGATGTCATTTGGGGTTTTCTTGGCAAAGATACTGGCATAGTTTGTCATTTCCTTTTCATTTTACAGATGGGGAAACCGAGGCAAGCAGGGTTAAGTGACTTGCCCAGGGTCACACAGCTAGTAAATGTCTACAACCAGATTTGAACTCAGGTCCTCCTAATTCTAGGCCTGGTACTCCATCCATTCTACCACCAAGCTGCCCTCATCCCTGAGAGGTATAGATAGCCATATTGACAAATTCACATTTAAGTATTATATTCATATGATTGTAAATTATGATTTTATCAATTTATGTAACTTATATATATATATGCATATTTTTTCAATGAATATCAGTTCTTTCCTTAGAGATGGATAGTATCCTTCATCATTAGTCATTCGGGATTGTCTTGGATCATTGTATTCCTGAGAATAGTTAAGTCATTCACAGTTCTTCATCAAACAATATTGCTGCCACTGTGCATAATGTTCTCCTGGTTCTGCTCATTTCACTATACATCAGTTCATATAAGTCTTTCCAGGACTTTCTGAAATCATCCTGCTTGTCATTTCTTATAGCACAATAATATTCCATTACAATCATATACCACAGCTTGTTTAGCCATTCCCCAATTGATGGGCATTCCTTTGATGTCCAATTCTTAGCCACCACAAAAAGAGCTGCTATACATATTTTTGTACAAATAGGCCCTTTTCTCTTTTTCATTATCCCCTTATACATTAATTTATGTGTATTATACTTGAAAATAATGAATTTGATTTGAACTCATAATGATGAGTCTTCCTGACTCCAAACCTCACACTCTCTCCACTGCACCACCTAGTTGCCCCTCCATATACAAATCAGATATTTTATGGATTAAGTAGCTTCCCCCACAGGAAAAGAGTCTGGTCTCCCTTTCCTCTGGGGAGAATAGGAACTCTCATTAAATGTATATACATGTTTCCTGCTCACATTTGCCTCTCCCTTCCTCTGACCTTTCCATCCCTCAGAATTATAGCCGGTGCTAAAGGCATTCTCTTCAAAGACCCAGCTAGACTTTCCTTCATAGCCCATACACAATGCCAGGTACTCCTGTAAGATTTAACAATCACAGCAACTGAAGGATAGAGAGAATCCATATTCATTACCACCATTGTGACTGGGACTAGCTCCCAGCTCTTCTGACTGTCCTGTGTTCTTTCTACCACAGAGGACATTTCTTTGAGCTTTCAGGTAACTTTGTGAGTGCTTTTTTTGTTTTTGTTGTTTTTTCTTTTAATATCAGCAGAGATCCCAGCAGTGTGCTTATTCTACAAATATGTACACAGCAGGACGTTAGAGGATCATTTCTTCCTGAAATAGATGCTGAGTATCCAGAGTCTTTCTCTGCTTCCAACATGGTCCAATCCTAATGCATGTTTAATGTGTGTTTAAATAGCCAGTGCTTGATCCCCCTTGGAAAACTGGTAAAGAGACAAATCAGACTGACTTACATAGGTCCTAGTTAGGCTCAGATTAATTCCAGATATGTACCTTTTTAAACAAGAATCTCCTGGCTTATGGAAATTAGGCTGCTCATAAGTCACATAAGTCATTTTGATTCACTTATGCTAGAAATGACTGGTCAGCTTTGTAGAGGGGAATGGAACTATTAGAAATGCAGGAATTGTCTTCATAGCCATTCTAGGGACATGTATTCACCGCCAAGGACAACTAGGTGATTCAACGGAGAGAGCAGTAGTCCTGGAGTCATTAAGACCTGAGTTGAAATCTATCCTCAGATACTTACTAGCAGTGTGACTTTGGGCAAATTATTTAACCCTGTTTGCCTCAATTTCCTCATCTGTAAAATAAGCTAGAGGAGGAAATGGCCAGCTACTCCAATATCTCTGCCAAGAAAACCCCCAAAAGGGTCATAACGAGTCAGATATTACTGAAATGACTAAATAGCAACATTTACCACTAAGGGAATGTTGGAAGCCTTATGAAGAGTAATATTAGGGGCAGCTAGGTGGCGCAGTGGATAGAGAACTGGCCTTGGATTCAGGAGGACCTGAGTTCAAATCCGACCTCAGACGCATGACACTTACTAGCTGTGTGACCCTGGGCAAGTCACTTAACTATCATTGCCCTGCAAAAAAAAAAAAAAAAGAGTGATATTAGTACCCCTTTTTTTTGGCGGGGGGGAATCCTCATAGACCAATGAAATAGCACATTTTGGTACATGGAATCTGCCTTGTGAGAGTACATTTTCCACAGGTGGCTATTGACCAATGACTCCTCAGCTTCCTAGACTGCCTCTTCAGTGGGCCAGTATGACTATAAGGATAAGGATTGGACCTGTGATATTATTGGTGTATATTACTGGCTCTTGATGAGGCCCTTCCTCTACCAGTGGTGCTAAGCATGTTCTCTGCAATCTAGAGAGTTCCCTCAAGCACTAAGAGGTTAAGTGACTTGCCCAGGATCATTTGGCCAAAATCCATGCCAAAGGCAGGACTTGGACTCTGGTCTCCCTGATTACAAGGCCAGCACTTTCCAATATACTGAGCAGCCAGTGAAGTATACAAGGTCACATCGTGTGTCTCTTATGGCCAAAAGGACAATCCTCACTCCCATTTCAAACCTGAAGGAGAATAAATGTTGATGAGGTTTTATGGCTACTGAAGGAACATAAAAGAGGGAAGAACCACCCAATAATTCATCCGTGTACATTTTGGAAGTTTTTTACTTTGATGCTTTGAATCTGTGATCTTATTGATGTGGGTACACCTGTATACCTATACCTGTACAGATAGCAACTCATTCATATTATGTCATCTGATGTGACTCTTACCCATATCTTCTAACTCTTTCCCAGGGGTCCATCTAACATAATAGGGACCGTCTTCTAGGTCTTTTGACATTGTGTGGATGCCAGTAGAGCCCATGAAGGTGTCCATCAGATCAGATCCAGCTTTCTGCTGGAACTTCAAAATTAGTCTGGGAAAAGGCAAGTAAGCAGATGCTTTAAAATGTATATTATATTGGTTTTTAAAGATACATCATGTATATTATGTAAAAATGAAACATACTAATTGTGGAAAATACGTAAGACTATAGGGATCCTTTTTTTCTATTAATGAATCCATTGGGAACTAAGCTTTATAGGAAGTTAGCAGTGTTGTTTGTTTTTTTCAAAGAAGTTTCATAAATCATTCAAATCAGAGCTTTTTGCAGCTGCAGGATGAAAATTATCCAGTACACTGCTCTTTTCTAGTATTTAAATATGGATGATCCTAGGGAAAATTGGGAAGTTCAGCTTCTGCCCCAGCCTCCTCTTTCTTTTTCCTGTTCAGTGACACTATCCCTATTCCAGTTTTTGGCTACTCAGTACCCTCCTGTTCCCTTCTTCTCCCTCACACTCTTCATCTCTATCAGTGGAGAGTTAGACAACCAGTCATTTGTATTTGTTGCTTGTTTGATTGAGTCTAATTTAGAGGAGTCCTATTCATACTAAACTATTATCCCAAGCAGGGTTTAGAGTTTGGGGGTCTTGTTGTTAGTTAGTTATTTGTATTGTAAACTTTTTTATCCAGTTATTGAATGAAAAAATCAATAAGCTCCCCACTAGATATTTTAGAGTAGGGAAAGGGGCAGCTAGGTGGTACAGTGGATAAAGCACTGGCCCTGGATTCAGGAGTACCTGAGTTCAAATCTGGCCTCAGACACTTGACACTTACTAGCTGTGTGACCCTGGGCAAGTCACTTAACCCCCATGGCCCCGCAAAAAAAATAAATAAATAAAATTTTTAAAAAATAAAAAAATAAAAATAGACTAGGGAAAGCCTAGGAATTGCTTAACTTAAGGCCTACTTAACTGAGTGAAGACTGCTCTGATTTAGTCCTTTTTTTATGAGACAAAAGTTTGACCTTTATTTTTTAAATTTAATTAATATTATTTATTTATTTTTTTTTAATTTGCTACCATTTTATTTTTTAAGTAATAAACATTTTTATTTATAGTTTGGGGTTCAAATTTTTATCCCTCTTTTCCTCCCTTCCCTCCCCCCTCCCTGAGGCAGTAAACAATCAGATATGAGTTGCACATGTACAATTATGTAAAACATTACCATATTAGTCATTTTGAATAAAAGAAAAAAATGAAAGAAAGTGAAAAATAGCATGCTTCAGTCTGTGTTTCATCAATATCAGTTCTTTCTTTAGAGGTGGATAGGGTGTATCATCAATAGTCCTTTGGGATTGTCTTGGATCATTGTATTGCTGAGAATAGTCAAGTCATTCACAGCTCTTGATCAAACAATATTGCTGACTCTGTGCACAACTTTTCTTGGTTCTGCTCACTTCACTATACATTAGTTCATACAAGTCTTTCTGAAATCATCCTGCTTGTCATTTCTTATAGCACAATAATATTCCATTAGAGCTTATTTAGCCATTCCCTAATTTATGGGCATTCCTTTGATTTCCAATTCTTAGCCACCACAAAAAGAGCTGCTATAGATATTTTTGTACAAATAGGTCTTTTTCTCTTTTGGGGGATGTCTCTGGGATATAAACATAGCTGTGGTATTGATGGATCAAAGGGTATGCCCAGTTTTATAGCCCTTTGGTCATAGTTCCAAATTATTCTCCAGAATGGTTGGATCTTTTCACAACTCCAACAATAGTGGATTAGCATCCCAGCTTTCCCAGATCTCCTCCAACAACCAATATTTTTTGTTTTTGTTGTATTTGCCGCTCTGATAGGTGTGAGGTGATACTTCAGGGTTGTTTTAATTTGCATTTCTCTGAGCATTAGTGATCCAGAGCATTTTTCATGTTATTATGGATAGTTTTGATTTCTTTGTCTGAAAACTGCCTGTTCATATCCTTTGACCATTTACCAATTGGGGAATGACTTGTATATTTAGTTTTTTTAAAAGTGTATGGCTAGGTGGCGCAGTGGATAGAGCACCGGCCCTGGAGTCAGGAGGACCTGAGTTCAAATCTGGCCTCAGACACTGGACACTTACTAACTGTGTGACCCTGGGCAAGTCACTTAACCCTGATTGCCTCACACACAAAAAAAACCAAAAAACAGAAAAAAAGTGTATGGGAGGGGCAGCTAAGTGGCACAGTCAAAAGAACAGTGTCCCTGGAATCAGGAGGACCTAAGTTCAAATTTGGCTTCAGAAACTTACTAACTGTGTAATCCTGGGCAAGTCACTCAACCCTGATTGCCTCTTAAAAAAAAATGTATGGGGAGGAGAGCAGACAGGCATCCTGTTTCCTAGGGAGACTGGGTAAAGCTGCAGTCCCATGTCCTTTTGACTCTAGCATCTTCTACGACCAAGGACCAACCCTTACCCTAGCACAGATCTACCTGTCAACAAATCCAGGACCTCTAACACATCTTCACAACCTTCTTTGCTGGAGTTTAGATTGTCTCACTTTCCCATTTCTCCTAGCTTTAACATATTCACCGTCCCTTCCCTGTGCCTCAAGAATCCCTAATATGTATTTTCTATTCTGAACCACAGCTGATATTATTTTGTTAGGATCTTTTTCTTTTTACCATATTTGACATCATGGAATATACCTTTTTTTCTTCTTTTATTATTCTTCCCTCTGGTTGTGAAGTTTGTGCCTAGTGTGTCATTAGAGTGCATCCTCTTTATTAATAGAATTGTTATAGATTATCAAATAATTTTTCTTTTTATTTCAAGAAAAATAAAATGGAGACTTCCTGACTATTATTATGTCTACTTCGCCTGGAGCTGGCTCTGAGTTTTGTGTTCCTGCTGGTTCTTGGAGTCCATAAATGTTTTTTTGTAAAATCAGTAAGTAGATAGGTGGGTAGAAAAGTAGATTAAAAAGTCTGAGACAAAAATCCTTTCTCACAATTGCTAATGTTTACAAAGATTGAGATAAATGAAACTCCTTTGGCAAACTGGAAATCAGTCATTGTCAGTAAACATTTAGTAATGTGTGCCCAATTTGTACCAATGCTAAGCATTGGGATACAAAAAGAGGCAAAAAACAGTCCCTGCTCTCCATTTAATGAGGGAGACAACAAGCAAACAAATACATACAAATAATGGAATAAATAGGAAATAATTAAAAGAAGGAAAGCACTAGAATGAAGAAGAGCTGGGAGAGGCTTCCTTTAGAAGATGGGGTTTTCGTTGTGATTTAAAGAAAGCCAGTAGACAGAGATGAAGAGAGAGAGCACTCCAGGCATGAGGAGACAGCCAGAGAAAATGCCTGGAGCAGAGAAATGAAATGTCTTATTTGTAAAACAACGAGGAGGCTGGTTTCACAGAATCAGAGTACATGGAAGGGAGTAAGATATAAGAAGATTGGAAAGGGAGGAGAAAAAAAAAAGAAAGAAAAGGGAGGAGAGGGTTAATTTATGAAGGTCTTTGAATGGCAAACAGAGGATTTTGCTTTTGATCTTAGAGGCAAGAGGGAGCCACTGAGGTTTATTGAGTGGGGATGTGGGGGGTCATAGGTATAGTACTGGAAGGATCCATCCCCCTCTTTTTGCAGATTTAGTCTTTTTGCAAGTAAGGAAATTCAAGCCCACAAAGGTTAAGTGGCTTCCTCAAAGTCGCACAAGCAGTAAACATCAGGTGTGGGATTTAAACCTAGATCTTAACTCCTCCAGTATGATGTATCAAAAGTTCAAGAGACATAGTTTCTGGATAATTAATCATTCTATTTATTATGCTGGTGAGTAATTAATAAAAGAATGGTCATTTGACTTTCTCTCCTAAACCAAAGATGGATCATGGTGGCTTCTAGGTGCTTTTGGAAGAGTGGACATTCCCAACAGGTGACAGTCAACTCTGATTGGTTAATGATTAATGAGAAGAATTAATATTATAATGAGAGGTGGGTCTATTCTAATGAGGGACTGGCAGCTGTGACCTACCTAACTAGAACACAATGGACTGAATTTCACTCAGATTAGATTTTCTTTATAAGGTTTTTCTAGTTGAGTGGGGCAACAACTCCACATAGATAAGGTGGTCTAAGTGGGTGAAATTTGGGGGCAAGATCAGAGATCTCCTAGAAAGACTGGACTTTGAATGAGTGAATAGTAAAATGGGGGGGGAAAGCCTGGATCTCCCCAATAATGTTATTTAATATGAGATAAATGATCATTTCACTCACCAGAGACAGTGCTTTTTCCACAGGACCACATATTGTATAAGAGAGAAGAATACACATATTTCATCATAGTAGCTGAATAAAACTAAAAACTGGAGTATATAAAACACCAACTGATCCCAGAATGGATAGTATCTTAGAAAGAAAGGAAAAAAGGCAGAAGAGGAAAACTGAAGAAGGATAAGAAAACCAGAGGGGTAGGTATAGTCAATCAAAATGGCAGGTAAAATAAGATTAAAGGGAAAGGAGGTCAAATGAAAATTACTCATTTTTATGGTTAGAAAACTTTCTATCAGGTAACTTTCAACAGCTCCTCCTCAACTATGATGTGTCACCCTTGAATCTTTAATCTCAAAATTCTTGGAGAAAGAATGTTATTCCCCTCACCACTAAATGGAAATCCATTTTCTACTCAATCACGACTGAAAACACAGTCCCAGTTTAATATTTCTGAGCTGTTTGCTTCAGAGAGCCTCTAACTTCACATAATATTATGGCTTTCTGTTGCAATTGTTCTCCTTCTTCCCCCCTCATCTTGATCAGTTATTGAGTTGAGCAAGCACGGGAAATATGGCTGTTTCTGGGTTCTGATTTTAGGAGAAACAATAATTCTGAAAGATTCGAAGGAGATTTTCAGAGAAGATTTTAACAGTTAGAAAAAGATTAAATTTTAAAAATTAAATTGAGTATTAAAAATAAAAATAAATTTGAAAAAGTAAAGGAATTGGGATTATTCAATCTGGAAAAGTAAAAGCAGGAAAGACACTCTTTAAAATAATATGTAGCTGGGGAAGCTAGGTGATGCAGTGAATAGAGCACCGGCCCTGGAGTCAGGAGGACCTGAGTTCAAATCTGACCACAGATACTTGACACTTACTAGCTGTGTGACCGTGGGCAAGTCACTTAACCCCAATTGCCTCACCAAAAATAACAAAACAAAACAAAACAAAATAATATGTAGCTTAATAAAAAATAAATTTAAAAAATAATAATATGTAGCTGGGGCAGCACCAGCCCTGGATTCAGGAAGACCTGAGTTCAAATCCGGCCTCAGACACTTGACACTAACTGTGTGACCCTAGGCAAGTCACTTAACCCTCATTGCCCTGCAAAAAAACAAAACAAAACAAAATAATATGTAGCTTACAAATATAATCAGTCACATGTTTATAGAACACCTAAAATGAGCTCAACCTGATGTTGGGTACCATAAGGAACACAAAATAATATGGCATTGTCTTTGCCTCCAGGAAATTTACACTCTCACTGTGGAGAGAAAACATCTCTTTGGAACAGCTAAATAGGCAACTGAATGCTAAAGGAATTAGGAGAAAGAAAAGATCAGTGCATCTTGGCATGGTCAAGAAAAGGTTCATAGAGAAAATATGGCATGAGTTAGGGCATAAGGGATAAGGAAATCGAAAGAGTTAAGTAGTGGACTTCAAATTCTGAAAATTTAAAATTAATCATACATTAAAATGCCATTTATGTTTATGGTATATTACTAACTAAACATGAAACAAAGGCCCATTTTTAAAATACCAATAAAGAGTTAAATGTCATGAAACTAGCATCTCTGAGGAATTGAAATTGATTACTAACTATCATGAAATGGAGAAGTGTGTGGTTCAAAGGGCAAACCCCCTGTGGTGAATTTATGGGCATTTTAAGAGAAGACTCACAGAATGGACAGGCATGAATAGACTGAGCTGCATTTCTAGAAGTCTTGTTCTTATTTAGTCATTTCAATCCCAGTTGAAGTTCTTAGTAAAGATACTAGAGTGGTTTACCATTTCCTTTTCCAGCTCATTTTATAGATGAGAAAACTGAGCCAGACAGGGTTAAGTGATTTGCTCAGGGTCACACAGCTAGTAAATATCTGAGTCCAGATTTGAATTCAGGTCCTAACTGATTCCAGGTCTGACCCTCTCTCCACTCTCCCACCTAGCTGTCTTCATCATGGGGAGGTATAGCCATACTGACAAACTCACATTTAAGTATTATATTCATACTGTTGTGAATTACAATTTTATCAATTTATATAATTTTTACTTATTACCCATTTACATATTATATGTATATTAAACTTGAAAATAATGGAACTTGGGACAGCTAGGTGGCACAGTGGATAGAGCACTGGCCCTGGAGTCAGGAGTACCTGAGTTCAAATCCAGCCTCAGACACTTAACACTTACTAGCTGTGTGACCCTGGGCAAGTCACTTAACCCCAATTGCCTCACTTAAAAAAAAAAAGAAAAGAATGGAACTTTATTTTAAAATACCCTATAATCCATATTTTCATTAAATCAAACTTGGCCTTTTCCTTTCCCAGCATTCCAAATTATCAGGGTCTTGCTGAATTTTGGGGACAATGGGGTTATAGGGCATTCAAGTAAAATCAGGTGACAAAATACTAGGACTTAGAGGTGGAAGGGACAGAACTGACATCAGTCCAATCCCTCATTTTACAGAGAAGAAAACTTTCCCTGAGAAAGCTGGTGATTTGCCTTGTTAGTGACACACTAGTGTCATAAGCATGAATCACAAACATGTGACTCCAAATGTGGTGCTTTTCCCATTGTACCACAAGATGTTTATGGACTGTCAAAATCAAAATTCATTTTAAGCTGCCAGACCCTATCACATCTGAAAGGTGAAATTAAAAAAAACCAAAACACCACAACACATAGTTATGTGAATAACTATGGGGTTGGATTTTGAAGTCTTCACTTTTGACAGCAACCCTTCTACTAGAAGGTTTTAAATGAGGTAGGTAGGTACAGATGGCTGAAGCTGAAGATGCTAATTCAGAGCTTAAAATTCCACTTTTTAACCTTCAAAAATCACTTAAAATAGATTTTAATTAATCACTTTAAAACCTTGAACTAAAACTCAGAAGGGTCAAAAAGGAAACAACTCCATAACACCTCTTTCCCATAACATTGCCTTTTAACTACATCCTTATGATTATATGCATGTGTGTGTGTGACATTTCTGGATTTTGAATTAAAGTTGGAAATGAAAGCATTCTACAAAGACAGCTAGGTGGCACAATGGATAGATCACTGGACCTAGAGCCTGCAAGACCTGAGTTCAAATCCAGCTTCTTGCGCTTAAGTAGCTGTATGCCCCTGGGCAATCGCTTGACTTCCGTCTACTTCAATTTTCTTATCTGTAAAATAAAAATATTAGTAGCACCTACTTGTGAGGATAAAAGGAAATAATATATGTAAAGTGCTATAAATAATATATACATAAAGTACTCTATATAAATGCTAACCATTATTTTTAATTAAATGTCAATTTTTTTCATTTGGGGAGAAAATAAACACCGATATTTCAATGAATAAATTTCTTTCTGAAGTAACTAGGTTTTGGAGGAGGAAATAGTGGTTTTATTGACCTTGTTAATGTATTGAATCCAAAAGTTATCTCATTTCTGATACTTGGTACTTGACTTATAACCACACTCTGCTGTTATCCTATTTTTGGGATGCCCAAATCCAGCGAGAACTCTCTTTCCTTCCCCTTAATCCCCCAAAACAAGATGTCAAAGGAAACACAAAAGAACACTGGGCAGCCACCATCTTCTTAATCAGCTTTTCTCTTCCTGGAGCCACTTCACTTCGGTTTTCAAAATCCCTACTTTCATTTGTCAGCACCTGTGCCCCTGAGGTTTTCAGTTTCTTGCCTAGGACCTCATAATCTTTAGCAATATTGTTTAAGTTCCTTCTAAAAGTTTTATTTCTCCTCACATGAGTCACCCAAAGTGATTCATCAGGTTTGACAAGTCTCAATTGTCAAACACAAGTTATTCCACACCGGCACAAACTCAAACCTAATATACCCTCTATAGATCACAACCTCCCATGGCTCTTCTTCCCCCCACCCTCTCAGCTGTGAACCTTGCTTCATATTTTACAGAAAAATTGAGGCCATTTACGGTGAATTCCCTCTTCTTTGCTCTTCCCCATGTCCTATTGGTCATAACCCTTTTGCCTTCTGCCTCTCCCTTCATCTCTGTCTTACATGATGTGGTGACCTTCTCTCTCTCTTTTTTTTTTTTTTAGTGAGTCAATTGGGGTTAAGTGACTTGCCCAGGGTCACATAGCTAGTAAGGGTCAAGTGTCTGAGGCCGGATTTGAACTCAGGAACTCCTGAATCCAGGGCCAGTGCTTTATCCACTGCACCACCTAGCTGCTCCGTGACCTTCTCTTAACCAAGGATTTCATAAGCAATCCTATCCCATCCTGTCTCTCTCTGTCACCCCCACTCTCTCACTTATTCTCCATCTCTTCCTGTCTACTGACTTCTCTCCTATTGCCTGCAAACATGCCCATTTCTCCCCCATCCTAAAAACAACAACACAAAAAAAAACTTCACTGGATCCTTCCATCCCTGCTAACTATCATCCTATGTCTCTTCTGCCCTTTAAGGCTAAACTTGACAAGGCCATCTACAATAGGGGCCTCTACTTTCTCTCCTTTCACTCTCTTCTTAATTCTTTACAATCTGGCTTCTGGTCTTATCATTCTACCAAAACTGTTCTCTCCCAAAATTACCACTGATCTCTTAGTTGCCAAATCCAGTGGCTTTTTCTCAATCCTCATTTTCCTCAACCTCTCTGAAGTCCTTGACACTGTTGATACCCCCCTTCTCTTTGATTTTCTCTTCTCTGTAGGTTTCAGGACACCACTCCCTCTCTCCCAGTTGTCTGACCATTCCCTCTCTGTCTCCTTTGCTGAAGCCTTATCCAGATCATGACCTCTAACCATAGGTGTCCCACACAGCTCTGTTTTGTGCCCTCTTCTCTATCTACACTATTTCCCTTCGGTGGTCTCATCAGCTCCCATGGATTTAGTTATCATCTTTATGCTGAGGATTCTCAAATCTACCCATGCTGCCCTAACTTCTCCACTTACCTCCAATTTCCATCTGCCTTTCACACATCTAGAACTGGATGTCCTATAGAAATCTTAAACCAAACATGTCCAAAACAGAATCCATCTTTCCCCTTAAAAATCCCTCCACATACTTTCCCTATTACTGAAGAGGGCACCATCATCCTCCCAGTCCTTCAGGAATGCCACCTAGGAGTCATCTTCAACTCCGTACTATCTCTCACCAGCCCCCATATCCAATCTGTTGCCGACACATGTCGGTTCCACTTTTGCAACATTTCTTGAAAGTGTCTCCTCTCCTGTGACACTGCCATCAGTCTGATGCAGTTCCTCATCACTTCACATGTGGACTATTGCAATAGGCTGCTGGTAGTTCTCCCTGCATGGTCTCTCCCCACTCCAATCCATCCACCATTCAGCCACCAGAGAGATTTTCCTAAAGCACATATCTGACTGTGTTACTCCTCTATTCAGTAAACTCCAGTGGCTTCCTGTCACTTCCTGGATCAAATGCAAAATATTCTGTTTTGCATTCAAAATCTAGCCCCCTCCTACCTTTCTGATCTTCTTACATCTTACTCTCCCAACCATGTACTTTTCAATCCAGTGACAATGGCCTCCTGGATGTTCCATGAACAAAAGGAACCATTTCTTGGCTCCAAGCATTTTCTCTGGTTGTCTCCCGTGCCAGAAATGCTTTTCCTCCTCCACTCTAACTACTGACCTCCCTGGCTTCCTTTAAGTCTCAGCTAAAATCCCACCTTCTACAGGAAGCTTTCCCTAGACCCTCTTCATTCTAATGCCTTTCCTCTGTTAATTATTTCCTATTTATCATGTATATAACTTTTGTACCTATGCGTTTGCTTGTTATCTTCTTCATTAAATTGAGGGCAGGGACTGTCTTTTGCTTCTTTTTGTATGCCTATTACTTAGCACAGTACATGGCATATAGTAGGTGCTTAATAGATGCTTACTGATTGATTCATTTCCCCTCTTTTCTTTTATACTTGTTAGGTAAAAGATTCTCTCTCCTGCATAGAGTCCTAACCCTGTCTTCTATGTGATGTTTATTATCATTATTAAATTTATTATACTTCTCCTCTTGATAAATGTTTAAGTTAAAGCTACTTTGTCATGTCCTATATAAATGCTCCAGAAAGGAAGCTGACATCTCTATTGGTAATATCTGACTGACAAATAGCGGCCTTGGTAGCTTTCAGCAGAGAGTAATCAGCCACCACTACTTTTCTTTTCTTTTGACCTTTGCTGTATATTTTCTCTTCTGATGCTACCAATGAATCCATATAAAAATTCCTGAGAGTACAAAAGGCTATTTCTGGGGCAGGTACGTGGCGCAGTGGGTAAAGCACTGGCCTTGGATTCAGGAGGACCTAAGTTCAAATCCGGATTCAGACACTTGACACTTACTAGCTGTGTGACCCTGGACAAGTCACTTAACCCCCATTGCCCTACCAAAAAAAAGGCTATTTCTTCCCCAAAAGGGTCAATCAAGCTCCCTCCCTTTATTTCATCTATTAGCTCCAAGCATTCAATAGTCACTTTCCCCTTACTCCTCCATGATACATTCTTCTACTCTTTAACCTTTTAACACAGGTCAAGATTTCCATTGCCTTCTTTAGATGTTTGTCTTCCTTTATAATGTTTCTTCCATTCTTTCAATGAGTACTTGGATCAAGCTTAAGAACATTTCAGTCTTCTAAATGAGATTCATAATTACTAGCTATCCACACAGGAAAAACCAAGTGGATGGAAAAATTATTTTTATCTAGACCATGCTGTTCACTTGTATGGACAGATCAAAGAGTTAATTCATCAGTACTTATGCCTTGAATAGACCTTGCTGGTGGACAGTAAACAGGACCCACAATTGAATAGGAGAGAGTGCACTGCATTTCAATTGCAATTGGGAAATTGGGCAGTGTTTAAGTGATTCCAAGCTTCTCTTTAAAACAAAAGTTCGTCTTTTTAACACCAATATCATTCCAGTGATTTTAAAATGACCACAAACTATGGAATATCAGTCTCCAAGTAATTAAAATTGTGGGCCACCCAAAGGATGTCTGATAGGTGTAATTTTCCAAAGAAAAATTGCTTACTCAGAAGCTCCCTAAAAACGATCAGAGATTTATTTTGTTGGGGTTTTTTTTGGGGGGGTGAGGCAATTGGGGTTAAGTGACTTACCCAGGGTCACACAGCTAGTAAGTATTAAGTGTCTGAGGCCGGATTTGAACTCAGGTCTTCCTGACTCCAGGGCCAGTGCTCTATCCACTGTGCCACCTAGCTGCCTCAAGATCAGAGATTTATAATGGGACAAGAGATGGATTGGTCTTGAAACAAAAGGGAGGGATAATAGATGAATAGCTCAAGTGCTCACTAGTACATACAAAATGTCAAAATAACTACAGGATGATCCCCAGCACATTGAGTAGACCCCCATGAAGAATTTATGGGAAGATCATAGGACCATAGATTTATAGCTGAACAAAAACAAGAGTCCTCCAGAATGAGAAAGCTTGGGATATTGGAGAAAGTACCAGATTGATGAGATTATAAATCTATAGACATCTATCTAGGAAAGGGAAAGCCCTAATTTTAGTATTTTTATGTCTTCTGCAGAGAAGACAAATGTAAGTTATTCATTCCTGACTGAAACACAAGCATAACACATATTCTACTAATAGGTCACTTCAAAATTACTCTTGTTCGCCATTCTTGGTAGGATGGAGAGCTATCCTACAGATTTCACACTTGTTTAATATTTTCTTCACTATAAAAGTTATCAATAGAAATAAGTTAAATTTCCTCTATAGAGACAAGTAGTTACTGAAATAAATTCAGATACTTAACTAAACAAACATAAGTACCATCTGACATTACATTTTTTCTGACATTACATTTTAAAGTGTGTTGTGTTTATGTACTACAGCCATTTGACTTGACTTTAGAAAAGTTCACAAGAATCCGTTCATGGGAGGAGGATTTCAGGTGGGGTTTTTTTGTTTTGGTTTGGTTTGGTTTGGTTTTTGGTAAATGAAGCCAACCCACACACTTGGGTTTGGGAAAGAAGAGCTAGTCTAGAAAATATTGTTTTTCCTAGAACAAACTTTGCAAAAGGGTCCATTTGCTCTGAAAACAAATCAATACAATGACTGATTTTATAAGAAATTTTAATTATTTTCTTAATTAAAAGTGTGGTGTTCAGAGTATTGGGAGAATTAATGACTCATTCACGAAAATCACAGAGACATTATCCCATTGAAAACCAGCTTCTTTAACCTGTAATTTTCCCTGGACAAGCAGGTAACTCTCAATTATTGGTACAAAAAGAGAATAGTAGAGTTGTGAATAATCAAAATGGTTGCTAGTAATGAAAAAATTACTACTCTTTGGTTTCAGAATGCATATTTGTACTTTGAGAGTAAGTAGGGGACAGCTAGGTAGTACAATGGCTAAATCACCAGCCCTGGATTCAAGAGGACCTGAGTTCATATCCGGCCTCAGACACTTGACACTTACTAGCTGTGTGACCCTGGGCAAGTCACTTAACCCTCACTGTCCGAGAGATTGGGGAGGGGGGGAAACGAATCAAACATTTGTGGAGCTGGCTTCAGCCCAAATTACAAAACCACACTGCAGAGACCTACCTGCCTTAGAAGGATCTGGGAAAGTATCCATTTTTCCCCTTCTAACCCTGCTAAAATCCCCTGTGCAGCCCATTTCATCTTGCGACTTGAAAGCTTTTCTCTCAGACTTGTGCATAGAACCAGTCTCAGTTAATTTATCTTGGTTGAGAGCAGGGGTTCTTAACTCTTTTTTGTTCCCCAGGCTCCATTGACAGTCTGGTGACACCTATGGACCTCTTATGAAAATAATGTTTTTAAATGCATAAAATAAAGTACATTGAATTATAAAGGAAACCAATTATATTGAAATACACTGTGTCTATGTTTTCTGCATCCATTTTCACAGATCCCAAGTTAAAAACCCCTGATTTAGACCTACCCTGGAGTAGGGATGGTAGATTTAAATCTAGAAATGATCTCAGAGGTCTAGTCTAGTCCATTCCAGCCTCCTCACTTTACAGATGAGAAATGTGAGATCCAGTGGGATTAATAGCGACTTAGCAAAAGTCATACAGGTTAAGAAGTGGCAGTATCAAGATTTGGACACCAGATTCTTGACTCAAAACCCAGGATTTTCCCTACTTTTTCCATGTTTCCTGTACACAGCAGTTCAGTATTTGTGTTGTTCCTCTGCTTGAGAATGGCACCTACCTGAAAGTTAACAAATAATTAGTTCAAGTGAGCAAATAATAAGTTAGCAAATAATTCAGCAAATGAACCAGTATTTCTGAAGGTCAGTTGTGTCTAACTGAACTGTCTGCAATGAAGTGCCAGGTACTAAATAGATGTTATCGGATAATTAAGCAGAAGGCTGCAAGCAATGATACACGGACTTTAAGATAAGTTTTGCCCATGGTAGAGTTTGCCCTAACTAGAAAAATTTCATTTGTTAATTAACGTATCTCCTTTTCTATAATCTGTTACACGGGTTTGGATTAGCAATAATTTTTTTAAAATGTCCTTTTAAATATTGCATGAGGGGGCAGCTAGGTGGTGCAGTGGATAAAGCACCAGCCCTGGATTCAGAAGGACCTGAGTTAAAATCTGACCCCAGACACTTGACACTTACTAGCTGTGTGACCCTGGGCAAGTCACTTAACCCTCATTGCCCCGCCAAAAAAAAACCCCCAAAACAAATAAATATTGCATGAAGTTTTCCTCTGTTCTTTAAGTTTTAAAGAGATTGATTTAACAAATAGTAACTGAGTGTCTACTATGTGCATTTCTACATGCTGTGTAAGCATGTAGATTGGGTCACTGCCCTTACTGAACTCAAGCTTAGTAGGGGAGATAAGACTATACCCAAGTAATTACATTTCAAGGCAGAAGGTAAAAGTATAGTAAAAGAGGCACCAACAAAGTTCTGTGGGAGCTCAAAGGAGGGAAAGATTACCTGCTTCTAGAAGGAATCAAGAAAGGCTTCGTGGAAGAGTTGCCTTGAGGTGAACCCTGAAAGAGAGAGAATTATCAGGGAGAACTCTGAGAAGGAATAGCAAGAGAGAACCAATGAATGAAAAAGCACTCATTAGGTACTTAATTATGTTCAAAGCCCTGGGAATATAAATAGAAAAGGAAGACAATCACTGCTCATAAGGACCTCATAATATAACGGGAGACAACCCATAGAGATTTCAGCTACAAATAGATGGTAATGTCTTTCCTTTTACATCATTTCTACCAATGATCATATGATCATTGTTTCTGATTCTGATATTGATTCATTTAACAATACCAAGGACTCTGGTAGCAAGAGTTTGATGTCTTCAAGTAGCTATTGACTTCAAAGGTTCTTTGAGCAGCTACTTGAAAATAGATCTAGGGGCAGCTAGATGGCGCAGTGGATAGAGCACCAGCCCTGGATTCAGGAGGACCTGAGTTCAAATCCAGCCTCAGACACTTAACACTTCCTAGCTGTGTGACCTTGGGCAAGTCACTTAACCCCAATTGCCTTGCCAAAAAAAGAAAGAAAGAAAGAAAATAGATCTTAAGGGGACAATGGTAAATTATTGGCAAAAGGGACAGAAATGAGAAGACACAGGAAATGTTTGGAAAATACCAAGTAGTCTAGTTTGACTAGAGTACAGGATATATATGGGGAAGTACAGGGAGTGTAGAGGGACTACACTCTCAGTTGATATAAATTTAATAGTATGATGTAGTAACCAAAAAGTTAATGCAGTCTTAGATTTAATAGAAGTATATAGTGTCCATAGTGAGGGGGGTGTTGTTGTTCAGTCATTTTTTAGTTGTGTCTGTTTCTTCCCTACCCAATTTGGTTGTTATCTACTATTTCTTGGCAAAGATATTGGAGTGGTTTGCCATTTCCTTATCCAGCTCATCTCATAGATGAGCAAACTGAGGGAAACAGAGTTAAGTGATTTGTCCACTGTCAGACAGCTAGGAAGTATCTGAGGCCAGATTTGAACTTAGGAAAATGAGTCTTCCCAACTCCAGGAGTGGCTCTCTACACACTGCACCACCTAGTTGCCCCTTTAGTCCTACTGTATTTTGTGTTAGACCACATGTAGATATTATATTCGCTTCGAGTGTCACATTTTAAAAGGAACATTGACAAGATGGAGCACATTCAGAAGAAGCGTTACCAGAATGGCAAATCAACTCAAAACCATGTCATATTAGGATTGGTTGAAGGAACTCGTGGTGTTTAAATCTGAAGAAAGAAGACAGGGAGAATGTGATTTCAATATTGAAATATTTGGAAACTTGCTGTATGTGAGAGAAATTAGATTTATCTTGTATTCTCCAAGATAAGAACTAAGACTGATAGAAACTACAATAAAGCAAATTTTTGGCCTGTTATAATTAGAATCAAATGAAAGAACTCTTCTAGGAGATGGTTACCCATCATTGGGGATCATAAGATCTTAAATCAGGAGCTGCAAGGGACTAAAGAGGACATTTAGTGGAATTCTCTTCATTTTATATGGGAGGTAGGGCAGCTAGGTGGCACAGTGGATAGAGCATCGGCCCTGGATTCAGGAAGACCTGAGTTCAAATCCAGCCTCAGACACTTGACACTAGCTGTGGGACCCTGGGAAAAACACTTAACCCTCATTTCCCAACAAATAAATAAATTGATTAATAGATGTGGGTGAATAAATAGAGGAATGAATGAATGAATAAATAAATAAGTGAATGGATAAATGAATGAATGAATGAATAAATAAAAAGAAGTATATAGAAAGCATTCCTAGTTCAGGTTTAAATTGGATTAGATGATTTCTTAGGTCCCTTCCATATCTAAAATTCTGAGGCTGGAAAGGGATATTGTGGAGGGTTTTAAATGCCAGGATAAAGAATTTGGATTTTATTCAGTGGGCAAAGCCAATAAAGACTTTTGAACTATGGAGTAAGTAAAGTGATCAGGTCTGTGTATTAGGAAGATTAATCTGTCAACAATGTGTAGGGAGAGAAGAGAGGCTGAAGATAGGAACATCACTTGGGAGACTTATTGCAGTAGTAAATGGAGAGGTAATATCTCAACAAGGGCAGTAGGGATGTAGAAAGGAGAATGATGCAATACATCATGGTATCATAGATTTAGAATTGAACAGGACTTTAGAGACCATATAGTCTAACCCTCCCCCCCTCTTTTTTTTAGAAGCAATTGGGGTTAAATGATTTGCCCAGGATCACACAGCTAGTAAGTTTAAGTGTCTGAGTCAGGATTTGAACTCAGGTTCTCCTGACTCCAAGACTGATGCTCTATCTACTGCAACACCTAGTTGCCCCTAATCTCCTCTTTTCACAGATGAAGACACTGATGCCCAGAGAAGTTAAGTGAGTGTACAAGGTCACATGGGTAGTAAGCGTTAGTGTTGATGGGGTTTGAACTAGGGTCCACTTATTCCCAATCCAGTGCCCTTTTAACAGCACCATGGAGATATTTTGTCTTTTAAGACACACACACACACACACACACATACACACACACACACACACACACACACAAATATGTATTTATCACTTGCTAGTATCATTTAATCTATAGACTTTTTTTTTTTTTGGTGAAGCAGTTGGGGTTAAGTGACTTGCCCAAGGTCACACAGCTAGTAAGTGTTAAGTGTCTGAGGCCGGATTTGAACTCAGGTACTCCTGATTCCAGGGCCAGTGCTCTATCCGCTGCGCCACTGCTAGTATCATTTAAAAAGAATGATTCTCTTCTAACAACCACAATAATTATTATTATAGCTAACAGTTACATAGAACTTTGGGATTTGCAAAGTAATGTGCCAGTTTTATTTCATTTGATCTTCACAACAACCCTGTGAAATGGGTAGTACTATTATCCTTTTTACATATGAGAAAACTGAGGCTGAGAATGGTTAAGTGACTTATTCTGGGTCTCACAGATAGTAAATGTTTGAAGCTGTATTTAAAACTGGGCTTTTCCAACTCCAGGTCTAGCCAAAATTTTTACTTGTGCCATAATCGACTACATTGGAAGGAGACTAATCACAGTTTCCAAGTGGCCTTTTCAAGCTTTTAGAGTTATGGAGGCCTTTATTGCCATTTGAAGTTTTCTTCGTATATAACTAAGTCACTCTTAATCCCCTAGAAGGGGAAATTGAGGTAAAGCACAAGACTTGCCTCAGTCACATAGAGAATCAATAGCAGAGCTAGAATATTCCATTAAGAGTCCTAAATCAGGGGGCAGCTAGGTGGCACAGTGGATAAATCACTGGCCCTGGATTCAGGAGGACCTGAGTTCAAATGCAGCCTCAGACACTTTACACTTACTAGCTGTGTGACCCTGGGCAAGTCACTTAACCCTCATTGCCAGGCAAAAACAAAACAAAAAACAAAACAAAACAGAAAAAGAGTCCTAAATCATCTGGCTAGTTTCTAATCTGGTTGCCTCAGAGGCAAAGGAGATTCAATACCATATGTTTCTATTAATTTCAGCCTATCAAAAATAGTTTGGGCCTGGAGCCTGACAATTGTAAAGCACTGGAGGCTGACAATTGTAAAGATTCCAAAGGGAACTCTAGGGCAGCTAGGTGGCACAGTGGACCAACCCAGAGTCAGGAAGAACTGAGTTCAAATCTGACCTCAGACACTTCCTAATTTGAGACCCTGGGCAAATCACTTCACCCTGTTTGCCTCTGTTTCCTCATCTGTTGTAAAATGAACTAGCTGGAGAAGGAAATGTCAGACCACTCAAGTATCTTTGCCAAGAAAGCCCCAAATGGGGTCATGAAGAATCAGACACAACTAAACATCAACAACAAAAGGGAATTATAGCAAATTGATGACTGGTTGTGTCTTCTCCTAATCCTTTCTCTCCTAAAGAAAGAAACCTGGAGGCAAGTTCTTATCCTGACACAAAGACAACACTCCATAGCTTCTTAGTAACCCTAGACTTCCTGGAGTCAATCCTTCCTCTTTTTTAAAGTAACTTCATAATTAAAAAATATATAAGCATTGGGGGCAGCTAGGTGGCACAGTGAATAAAGCACCAGCCCTGGATTCAGGAGTACCTGAGTTCAAATCTGGCCTCAGACACTTGACACTTACTAGCTGTGTGACCCTGGGCAAGTCACTTAACCCTCATTGCCTCACCAAAATATATATATTGAGGTAAAGCACAAGACTTGCCTCAGTCACATAGAGAATCAATAGCAGAGCTAGAATATTCCATTAAGAGTCCTAAATCAGGGGGCAGCTAGGTGGCACAGTGGATAAATCACTGGCCCTGGATTCAGGAGGACCTGAGTTCAAATGCAGCCTCAGACACTTTACACTTACTAGCTGTGTGACCCTGGGCAAGTCACTTAACCCTCATTGCCAGGCAAAAACAAAACAAAAAACAAAACAAAACAATATATATATGTATGTATGTATGTATTTGCTTGAGTAATTTACATAAGATTTTGAATTTTCATGAAGTGACTTCATTGGAAGGATCCTCAGAAGTCATCTAGTCCAACCCACACCAAAGAAAGAATCTCCACAAAAGCACTCCAGACAAATGGTCATCTCCCCTGGCTTCACAAAAGCAGCCAATTCTAGTTTTGGACAACTCTAACTGTTACACAGTTTCCTGATGTTGAACTGAAATCTTCCCCTGTCAGTTCTCTCCCCCACCCCCCACCCCCCACACACACCTGCAGCCAGTAATGACTAGGCTTCCCATAGCATTTTCCCTTGTGTCACAAAATGTTGTGTAGGATAATTATCTCTGTCTATGTCCAATCCTCCCCACTCCCAAGATTTGTTAAAGCACACTGTCAAGATGAAATCAACGTTTCATCTTCCCTGACTCGGGTAACATGTGAGTCATCAGGTGTTGCTGAGTACCTAGATAACTAAAGTTAGATGTAGCTCACTCTCTGATCTGAACCCCAGTCAAGTAATGGAGAATTAATGGAGTTCACTCATTAAACCTGAAACTTCCTGAGGCATGGAGGATGACTTTAAGTGGCAATAGAGGTAAAGAATGCCTGCCTCAGATGATGGCTGGATTTGACTATGCTGAAGAAAAGATAATAGCTGTTCAGAGGTCCCTCTGGTTCATTTTTTCTACTTAAAAGATCTAAAGCAGCATGTTTTTCTAAGGGAAACATCTCTGATAAATTGAGAAGAGCACCCCTGAGAATAAGCTGTAAGATACTCAACTGGGGTGAGGAGCCTGCAGGGCCAGATACACTGAATGCTGCTGAATTTGTCTACTCAAACAGCAGTGGGTTGTTTTTTTTCATGAGCTAATGACTTGCTCTCCCTTTGGCTCATTCCTAGGTAGATTGGGACAATGAGCAGAAGAAGGGAGAACAAGATTGGTAAGTGTTTTGGGACTATAGAACGGGCACACACATATCTGGTTATCTATCCACATATATATATATATATACATATACATACACATATATGTATATATATATACATACATGTTCTTATTTTCTTTAGTTACTATTTAAACAGGACCCATATTCCATTCTTGAGGGAACTGAGTGCTGGTAAAGGGTAATTTCTATAGGTCATACAATCATCAGAAACTAACTCATTAGTATGCATGTCAAAGAATACTCTGAACTCAGCAGAATAAGAAACAGAGCAAAAATCTGATTTAAAATCTGCTCGTTTCTTTATTTAACTATCCTCAACACTGACTAGCCTGTAAGTTACATGGTATTTTCTTCATTTTTGAAGATAAAATTAGCTCCTTTTTCTCTTGTTTCCAATCATGTGCAACTCTTCCTGACCCCATTTGGCGTTTTCTTGGCAAAGATACTGGAGTGGTTTGCCATTTCTTTGCCCTGCTCATTTTACGGGTGAGGAAACTGAGGCATACAAGGTCCAGTAACTTGCCTGGGGTCATATAGCTAGTAAGTGCTGAGGCTGAATTTGAATTCAGGATTTCTTAACTCCAAGCCTGTTGTGCTACCTAGCTGTCCTGCTCTCTTTGCCTTCATAGAAAAGGCATCATTTGTATCATTTACAAAAGGTGAAAGAGGGTTAATTTTCTGGCCCAAGGAATCTATTGATCTAAAAAATCCAAAGATGAGCTCCTAAAAGAGTTGAGGAGAGGAGACTGTGAGAATGGGAATGTTTACCTACTCTTAGAAGTGATATTAAGAAATAATTAGTAATGTTTTTTCTCTTGATGGAGGCCTAAATTATTAATATTCTCTTCCCCTTGAAACAGAATTTAAATAGACATTGTAGCTCCTTCCTTATGTACATGTATCCTTTCAGTAAAATGGTATTGTTTTGAGGGGCTTAGGTTTGGGTTTGGGGTTTTTTTGTTTTTTGTTTCTTTTCTTTTTAGTTACCACTGCCTTTGAGTAGCTACTTAACAGAAGTATTTGGCACATAGTAGATACTTAATAAATGCTTATTTCTTGATTAATAAATGTTCTTTGCATTTAATTAAATATTTCTGAAGTACTTTATTTTCTATTTTTTTAATGAAAGGGGAAATAGAAATTTATTAGGGTTTTTGTCCTTTACATTTCATAGGATCTAGAACTAGAAAAGACCTCAGAGGACATCTAGCCCATTTCTTCCATTTACAGATGAAGAAACTCTAGGCCAAGAAGGAAGTTAAGTGACTTGTATCCATGGACACATAGGTTGTTTAGAAGTGTGATATGAGCCTTGGTCATGTGAGTCCAGAATCACTGTTCTTACTCAAGGACTTAGAATTTTGACTGGCTCAACAGAATATGGCAGCAAATGGCTCTAGCTCCTGGTTCCATTTTGTGTGCCTAAAAAGAAAAGGATGCTCTTTGAAGTACTACATACCCAAATAAACAAGATGTTTCTATAAAACTCTGCCAGGAAATTTTTGATGGGACTGTGCATATCTTCTCTACCCTTCTGAGACATGAAACAGGACTGAGGAAGAATCAGAGCCATTTCAGAATAGGATTGTCTGATTGTGGTTTTATTTTTTTTCTTTTATTTTTTTTGGTGAGGCAATTGGGGTTAAGTGACTTGCCCAGGGTCACACAGCTAGTAAGTGTCAAGGGTCTGAGGCCAGATTTGAACCCAGGTACTCCTGAATCCAGGGCTGGTGCTCTATCCACTGTGCCACCTAGCTGCCCCTTGGTTTTACTTTTTATATATATTTATTCCCAGATAAATTGAAAATAACGTGCTGTGGAATCACTAGGCCATTGGTGTCATTTTCCTGTCTTTTCCCTCCCTTTCAGTACCTATTGATTCTCCTTTCAAATATGTGATAATATTAGTTCTTTCTGAAAGAATTCTCTGTATTTAAATTTTTAAAAATCAAAATAGATAATTAAAAATAAAATAAGGCTTTCTGAAAAAAATAATTTGCTAAAATTAAAGATAGATATTTGGTTTAATTTGAGTTCTGAAAGTAAATAATGAAAGACATAATATGAAAAATATTAGGATGAAGTCATTTCCAGTCTTCCCTAGTCTGTTTGTGATTCCTCCTGAATCTATTCTCTGTTGTCATCATGACTTCCAGGTCTACCCTTCCCTTTTCTCTTAATTAATCACAGCTGCTCTGGCCTGGCTTCTCTGCCTTCTGATTCTTGCCCCTGTTGAGTTGCCCTGCTTTTTAAGGTCCATTTTGCTGGCCTATTTAAAAAAAACACTGGAGGGAAATTAACATACAACATTCTGACATTCCTAGACTTTCCTTCATACCAATTCTGGACTACCCTCATATTACAAAAGTAAGATGTTTGTGATCTTGAACCAAACTCCCTGTATCCTTTTTTTTAATCATAAAAGTATTTTATTATTTTCTAGTTAAATGTAGAATTCATTTTCAACATTTGTTTTTATAAGATTTCTAGTTTCAAATTTTTCTCCCTCTCTCCCCCTCCCCAAGACAGCAAGCAATCTGATATAGGTTATATAATATATATTAATATATATTAAACATATTTCTGCATTAGTCATGCTGTGAAAGAAGAATCAGAACAAAAATAAAAAAAGTAGAAATAGTATGGTTCAATCTTCATCTAGATTCCACAGTTCTTTTTTCTGGATTTGGAGAGCATTTTCCATCATGAGTCCTTTGGAACTATCTTGGACCATTGTATTGCTGAGAAGAGTCAAGTCTATCACAGTTGATCACAACACAATATTGTTGATACTGTGTACAGTGTTCTCCTGGTTCTGCTCATCTCACTCAGCATCCGTTCTCGTAAGTCCTTCCAAATTTCTCTGAAATCCGCCTGCTTGTCATTTCTTACAGCACAATAGTAAACTCCCTGTAGTCTTAAAAGAGACCACTGAGAAATGATTTGGGGCTTTTTCTTTTTTAGGCTAGGATCACTCAGAAGGATATTTAAGAGGAGTAGAGGTAACAAACCTTCTCTTCTGTTAGAGGAAAAAAAACATGAGGAAAGGGCTATGACATCTGTCATCCAGTACCCTGAAGGCTTGTCATGAGGAAGAGGTATTGGGGCTTGGCCTCAGAAGGCAGAACTGGGAGCAATCAGTCCAAGTTGCAGAAAAGGCAGATTTCAGTTGACTGTTAAATATACTAGTTAGGAAAACATCCTAACTATTGTAGCTGTACTAGCACCCTAACTAAAGGAATGGACCTCAGCAAGTTCTCCATATCTGGAAATCTTCAGACAGAGGTGAGATGCTCTTGTTGGAGCAGGAGATACTGTTGGGGGAATTTCTGCACAGGTTCAAGTTGGGCTACGTGACTTCTGAGCTCCTTTCCTATGCCGAGAACCTTATAATTCTGTTTCTGCAGAACAGGCACGTTTAAGTATAATGGTTAGGAAAATATCCTTGGGTGGAATGGGCCTGGCATTTCAATCTCTTCGAAACCAACCACTATTCTCTACCTCTCTAGTATACTACTCTCTAATACAGGAGCAGCTAGGTAGTGTGGTGGATACAGAACTGGGCCTGGAGTCAGAAAGACTTATCTTCCTGAGTTCAAATCTGGCCTCAGACACTTCCTAGCTGTGTGACCCTGGGCAGGTCACTTCACTCTGTTTGCCTCAGTTTTCTCAGCTGTAAAATGAGCTAGAGAAGGAAATGGCAAATCACTCTAGTAATTCTGCCAAGAAAACCCCAAATGGGATCATGAAGAGCCAGATACAACTGAACCACAACAACGTAAATTATAATTTTCAGTATAAATATCATACTTCTTTCTAATTTATCAGTGACCTCCTCTTAGAGGGCTTAATCCCTTCAGGTCTAGAATGCCCAGTGATATCCTGGTGAGTGGGTGTCTCTTATGGCCCATGATACAAGGTTGACTCCAGTCATGCTTCACTTTACTCCCCAGGCATCTTTTCACTATTTGCTTTCCTGGAGCAGACACGCCTTCTGCCACCCCACCCCTTTTTCCAGTTCTGGATTAATAATCAGATCAGTAAAGCATTGTGGCTGGAAAAGATGAGTCAATTTACTTCTCTGTGCTCCAGGAACTGTCTTGATAACATTCCAAATCAAAATGCCTCTCCATGACCACTCATTCATTCTCTATATGTGTTGTCTCCTCCCATTAAACTGTAAGCTCCTTGAGGGTAGCAACTGTCTTTATTTTTATATTTTTATCCCCAGCACTTAGCACAAGGTTTGACACATAGTAAATACTTAACATGTGCTTTTTCATTCAATTATTCATCATATCACCTGAGTACACTGTAAGCACCTAATGGCAGGTTTGTTGTGGGGTTTTTTTTTTGGGGGGGGGGTGAGGTCAAATCTAAATTTTCTCCATATTATCCTATAAGAAAGCTGCCAGATTGGCTCAAACATACATCAAGGAGATCATGCTGGAGAAGATACAATTGTAAAGATATAAAAACCAATATATAAGGTATCTGAAGGAGGGAAGGATACTAAAGGTTTGAAAAACATCTTGAACTTTCTTCTTGATACCCTCCAAAAGTGACCAAAAAAAACCATTAATAACTACCAACCAATATGTGTACTCCCCTATCTGTATAAAAATCTTTATAGGCATCATCTATCCATGAATCGAGGGTGTCCTCAATGAGGGTGTTAGTATAGAACAAGCAGACTTTCACAAGCAGTATTCAGCCATGGATCACATCTTTACCACCTCACAATTTCCTTAAGAGGTGTAGAGAATAGGAAATTCCGGTATGCTTGTTAATTGTTGGTTGGGGGCGGGGGGGATGAGAGTTTGATTCAGTAGAATAAAATGTTACTTTACAGGCTCTTTTGAAACAAGGTCTATTCTGGAAAGAAATAACAAGAGACCTAGGAAAATAAATATCAGGTGAGGCATAAAACAGGAAATGTATGTTCATCAAAAGTATTCAGCAATGTGAAGATCTAGTGGAGAGTCTAGGTTGCAGGGACCAGATGGTAAAGCCCTCAGGATGTTCTTGTTTATGGATAACATGTTGATAGCATCAAGCCCTTAGACACTGCACAACATCCTGCAGGTTAAGATCTGCAATTACTCGAGTTTGGCCTGCCCATCCACACAAGAAGGACCAGATACAGATGTGTGTGTATGTATGTATGTATGTATGTGTATATGTGTGTGTAGTTGTTGAATTATTTTGGTTGTGTCCAACTCTTTGTGACCCCATTTGGGATTTTCTTGGCAGATACTGAAGTAGTTTGCCATTTCCTTCTCCAGCTCATTTTACAGATGAGGAAACTGAGGCAAACAGGGTTAAGTGACTTGCCCAGGGTCACACAGCTAGGAAGTATCTGAGACCAGATTTTAATTCAGGAATATAAGTCTTCTTGACTCCAGGCCCAGTGCTCTATTCACTGTGCCTGTACACAGCTGCCCCCTCTCTGTGTGTATGTATAAATATGTATGTATGCACACATACAAACATCGACACATACACATGTGTTTATACACACACATATGTACATACCAGTGCAGATGGTCAATTGGGACAGCCAACTGTATTGCTTTTGGGAAATAGAAGAACACCTTTACTAACCACAAGTTTTCCATAGTAGCATATAAACATTTTACTAGTGTTGCTGGAATACGATTGCCTCTAAAGAACCAGATGTGAGCATCACACAAGGGCCAATGGAAAGGTGGGTGTGGACATATCCAGTGAGGAATTCTGAAGATCGGGAGTGAAGCATGCTGGTCAACAAACATTTATTAAACATTCACTATGTTCCAGGCACTGCGCTAAATAAACGCTTACCAGTCCTTACAAATACCAGCAAAGGAAAAAAGAGCTTCCTTGAGAAGCTTACATTCTTTTTTTTTCTTTTCTTTTTTTTTTTTTTTAGTGAGGCATTTGGGGTTAAGTGACTTGCCCAGAGTCACACAGCTAGTAAGTGTCAAGTGTCTGAGGCCAGATTTGAAGTCAGGTACTCCTGAATGCAGGGCCGGTGCCCTATCCACTACGCCACCTAGCCAGAGGAGAAGCTTACATTCTAATGGGAAAAGGCAACACATAAAAAGAATTGTGGCAAGAATGAAAGGTGATAGGTAGACAGTAAGAAAAGTGAAGAAGGCCAACAGCACTTTGGGTGGTTGCCCTAGGGCCAACTTTCAGGATAGGACGGGACAGAATAGCTAGATTGCAGTCTGTATCTTGAATAAATGAGATCCTGGAGTCATCTGAGCTGAGAACTAAGGATCGAAACAGTATCCTACTGAGTGTTTGTTGAATTATTTGTTTTTTTGGTGGGGCAATGAGGGTTAAGTGACTTGCCCAAGGTCACACAGCTAGTAAGTGTCAAGTGTCTGAGGTCGAATTTGAACTCAGGTCCTCCTGAATCCAGGGCCGGTGCTCTATCCACTGTGCCATCTAGCTGCCCACAAGTGTTTGTTGAATTGAAGTTGTTTGTTGAATTGGGTAGCAAGTGCAATCTTGAAATATGGCATTTAGGAGCAAGCTGAAATTCCCAGGAAACTAACTAAAATGGTCATAGGAAAACCACTTGCTCCATAATTCCATGGGATTTCTTGGGTAACATGAAAAGATACTATGGTGTTTTGGGGGGTATTTTGTTGTTGTTGTTTTAAAAGAAGATGCAGAAGCTGAAAGGGAAAAGCTGAGTCAGTACCAGCTGGAGAATTAAAAGCTGCTGCCTATGAGAGAAACTGGAAGTTCATGTCCAGTCAGGGTGGAACTGAGACAAAAGAAAGGAAATCACTGTAACCAGGCTTTCTGTTGACTGGGTGAATGACCTGAAAAGGTTTATTTTTTATATTTTTCTGGTGGTTGTAAGTGGAAGTACTCTAGCCAGTCTTCTACAAAAGAGGTGTCATAGGCTCTCAAAAGTTTTAAACCAAATATTTTTTCAGGAAGGAAATCTGTTCATTTCTAGCAATGTCTAGACTTTTCCTCTTGTTTATCTTGCAAGAAAACCCCAAAAACCTCCACATTTTAAAAAACTAATCTTCTTATTTCCTCTTCCCTTCTTCCTTTTCCCAAGAGCTTTCTCTCCTAAAGGGAAGGTATCCTTATTTTTTACTACTAGTGCTATTATTCTCCTGGTCGTTCAGGGTTTTGAACCTGAATCATATTTAATTCCTTCTTCCTCCTCATCCCACAAAAAAGATTCTTACTTATACTTTCTTTTCACATCCAGCCATTTCCTTTCACTTTAACTAATGACACCCCCAGTTCAAGGCTTCATCTCATTCCTAACAAGAACCTCTGAACTACATTTACTACCTTCATTCTCTCCATCTTGTCTCTCTATTACACCCTGCAACACTACTGCTAGATTAATCTTCCTGAAAAGCTGCTTTTATCTCCTCAGTCCCTCATTCAAAACCTTCAGTGGCTTCTTATTGCTTCCAGGATAAATGCCAAACCCTTTATCCTTGCATGCAAAACCTTCCACAATCTGACCCCAACCTACCTTTCCACCCTTTGTCTGGTTAAAAAAAATTGGCAGAAACCTCAAGGTGAAAGGGCATAGCATTCTGTGGGTTGGCAAATGAGACATACGAACGAATGAGATTTCCCCTTTATAAATCTTAGTTCCATACGATGTATCTGTTAGGTTACAAGGGTTTTCTTTTTCTTTTTCAGTGGGAATGAGGGGAGATGGGAAGGAGAGAAAATGAATGCTTATCAGTTGAAAAAATAATTTTTAAAATGCAGTACTCATTTTTGTTGTTAGTCTTGAAGTAATAAGGTTAATTTTTACTTAATTAAGCTTAGCTTGATCAAAGAAAAAGAAACTTGGAATAAATTAACTTTTAAGTTCAATTCCAATTTGGGGAGAGGGGAAGCTGAGCCTGGGATTTCATTAATATTTTGTTATTTTTCAGTCATGTCCAACCCCAATTGTGTTTTTGTATGGCAAAGATACTGGAATGGTTTGCCATTTCCTTCTCCAGCTCCTTTTACAGATAAGAGACTGAGGCAAACAGAGTTAAGTGACTTGCCCAGGGTCACACAGCTAGGCAATGTCTGAGGCCAGATTTGAATTCAGGAAGAATGATTCCAGGCCTGGCACTCTATCCACTGTGTCACCTAGCTGCCTGTTTATCAGTATAGGAAACTCCAAGTGTGGAAATTTCACTGATGCAGGTCAAAAAATTATATGCAGCTTATAGTCTTAGAGAATTGCCTGGGAAGCACAAAGGCAGTTGACTTACCCAGAGTCGCTCTGCAAGGTGGAGTTTGAACCAGGGGCTTTCTGACACCAAAGCCAACCTCGGTACTGCTTTTCATTGCCTTTCAGTTTTATCATTAAAAATAAAATCTTGAACTATGTCTAGGACTTGGAACCCCAAACTGTTTAAGGAAAGGAGGCCTTTATGTCTCTCTGAGCATACACCCAGAAAAAAAATGATTCATTCAAACTCCTGTATACACATCCTATTAAGGGACTTAGCTCTAGGCCATAGTATATGTTCTCTCAATCTCAGCAAGTTCATGATCAGTGTAGGGATTGGTAACTATCTAAATAGTGATTGATGCGGGGTCTCTGCAGGCCCCTCAAAAATACAAACTTGAATTTTTTTTTTAAATTAAAGATATTATCTGTGGACCCAAACATGTACTCTAGTGAGAACAACTATCTTTTATGGTGGCTCATATAATCTCCATGACAGATTCCAGAGATAAACCCTATCACATAACTTATTTTTCCAAGAAAACAGATATACATGGTGTCCTTCTAATTTAAGGAAGGAATGCCAGAGGAAGCAGTCCACATTTTCTGCCTGTTTACTGGTTCTCAAAGGAAGATTTAGGGGCACCGCATCACAAGAAGCAAACTACTTCCATTTTAAGTCTCCCAAACTAAATCTGCTGCAACTAAGGAGAAAACTTCCTATTTCCTTCTTGTTCTATATGCCTTTCAGACTCAAAACACATTATAGGGGCCCTGGATTTAGGAGGACCTGAGTTCAGATCCGGCCTCAGACACTTGACACTTACTAGCTGTGTGACCCTGGGCAAGTCACTTAATCCCAATTGCCTCCCCCCTCCCCCCCCCAAAAAAGTTATACCTTCAATTCCTCTTCATCACCAGCAGGTACCACTGCTATACACAACTCAAAATTCAACTCAGAATTCGTCATCATCATGGTCATCATCGTCTTTATTATCAACATACTTAACTATGTGCCAGAAAGCTTACTAAAGGGGCGGCTAGGTGGCGCAGTGGATAGAGCACTGGCCCTGGAGTCAGGAGTACCTGAGTTCAAATCCAGCCTCAGACACTTGACACTTACTAGCTGTGTGACCCTGGGCAAGTCACTTAACCCCAATTGCCTCACTAAAAAACAAAAACAAAAACAGAAAGCTTACTAAGCACTAAGGATAAAAGGCAAAAATATGTGTCCCTGTGCCCGAGGAGCTTACGCTGTAATGGTGCGGATAACATGCAAGCAACTCTTTCTATATAATGGAAGAGGGAATATAATCTCAGAGGGAAGGCGCTACAAACCTTAGCTACCACCTCTTTCCCCTCTCTCTCTTTCCACTTTATACTAGAACTAAATCATACTTAACGGTGATTTGGAATCAGCTAGAGAGGTATTCACCGCCAGCAATCTGCTGGAGAAGACAGGAGGGGATGCACTTGCTGCCAAAATAAGCACTTCCATCAATCAATCAACATTTAATGATGATTATGTCTCAGGCACTGTATTAGATGGTAGGAATGCAGAGACAAAAAATGAAACAATCCCTGTTCTCATGGAGGTTCCATTTTATTACATGAGGTAGCATGACTATTTATAAATATATAAATTTTAAAAATAAATAGATACAGAATAAATACAATTGGAAAATAAATATGAAGTACTTTAGGAAGGGAAGGTATGAGCATATGGAGAGATTGAGAAAGCCTTATTGCAAAATGTGGTGCTTGACCTGAGTCCAGAAGGAAATAAGGGCTTCTAATTGATAGAAATTGAAATATTCTCCTTTTAGGAGAAAAAGCTGACTATTTATTTGGAGTAGGAGGAGAGATAAGGAATGCATTTTTAAAGAAATGATGAATATTATTTTTTTGCACGACTGCACACGTATCACCTCTATCAAATTGCTTGCTCTCTCAGGGAGGGAGGAAGATAGTCAGGGAGAGAATTTGGAACTCACAATTATTTTTTTAAATGTTAAGAAATTGTTTTACATGTAATTAGGAAAAAATATTATTCAAAAAAAGACAGGTTGAATATTTTCAATAATAGCAAAATAAAGATGAGGGAAGGGGAGCATGTGTGTTCTGGCCATGGGGGACTGTGGCCAAAGTGGACCTCTGCCTTGAGATCCTGCAGGGCTGCAAAAAAGGAGTAAAACTTAGGGAAGAAATTGGAGTCAAGTAAAAGGAATCAGATATTCCAAGTACCCATACTTCAACAAAAATGTTGAAGGCAGAGTATAACTTCCATTATAATTTTTCTCCTTTTAATTACTTCCTCAACTAAAGTGATATCTGCTGTTCCAGCTCTATTTTTGAGGTTTCTTGGCACTCAGACCCCCTGGGAACGGAGCAGTGGGTTGGAGTAAGAAGACCCGAGTACAAATACGGGTTCTGCCTCTTACTACCCACCTGTGTGACTCACTTAACCTTTCAGGCAGCAATAATTAGATCATTATATACTTTTTATTTTACCCTGATCTATTTTTTAAGGAAAAAGACTGGTTGGGGTAAATGTTTTCTGGTAAACAAATCTTTATGTGCTTGATTTCTTTGTTAAAGTTGAAAGTCAGCAGAATTAAAATCATGTAAAGTCAAATACATCATCAGCTTTAAAATTAAGAGGTTGGAAGAGATCTGTGCATCCCTATGGGTTGCATATTGATTTAGAAAGCCACACATTATCTATGTTGTATTGTATTTTATTTTGTTAAGCATTCCCCAGTTACATTTTAATCTGATTGGGAGCTTTCAAAGTGCAGGGGTTAGCAGGTTTGTCATCTCTGGACTACATGACCACTTAGAGCCCTTTTAGATCCAAATCCATGATATGATACATGCCACTTTCTTTTGACGTTTGGGCAGGTAGCATCTCTGGGAACTTAGGCTTTCTTTTTGCCTTTTTTTTTCTTTACTTTTTCAAAAGTTTCCAAACAGATAGTGGTAGCAGTAGGTAGGTGGATTAATAGTAAAATGGAGAGAAAAAGGGGGCAGCTAGGTGGCGCAGTGGATAGAGCACTGGCCCTGGATTCAGGAGGACCAGAGTTCAACTCTGGTCTCAGACACTTAACACTTACTAGCTATGTGACTCTGGGCAAGTCACTTAACCCCAATTGCCTCACCAAAAAAAAAAAAAAAAAAAAAGATGGAGAGAAAAAGAAAAATGGAATGGGAAGGAAGGAAGAAAGAAAGAACAAGGAGGATAGGGAATTTTTCTTCCAAATTTAGATGATCACTTTTGTATTTGACCCTTCACAATTTTATCTGGAGAAATTCAGCTTACTTTCTACTCTAACCAAAAAATTAAAGATATAAATGTTTGTTTATCAGAAAACTTTTATCCCAACCTGTGCTTTTTCTTAAAAAAAAAACACAGATCAAGGCAAAGAATAGCATATAGTCATCTATTTATTACCTACTTGAATTTTCTGTTGGTGGCATATATTTGATGAATTAATTTTTCTACTTTCAGTCATGAGGCAGGTTTAGACCCCAGAGCTATCTAGGACTCTCTGTCAGCTCCCTTTGATGTTGGTCCTCTTAATCTTCTAATTAAAAAATACAACAGAATGTAAGCTCCTTGACGGAAAGAATTGGTGTGTTGGGGTTTTTTTTCTGTATCCTCAGTGCCTACCATATAGTAGGCTCCTAATAAATGTTAATTTTTATATAATATTTTCCCGATTACATGTTAAAACAATTTTTAACATTTTTAAAAGTTTTGAGTTCCAACTTCTTTCCCTCCTTCCCTTCCCTGCTCTGAGATGGTAAGCAATCTGATATTATACATGTATGAACATGTAAAACGTTTCCATATTAGTAATTTTGTATAAGAAGACCTGAATTTTTAAAAAAAGAAAGTGAAAATAGTATGCTTTACTCTGTATTTGGACAGTATCTGTTCTTTCTCTGGAAGCAGATAGTATGTTTCATCATTAGTCCTTTGGGATTGTCTTGGATCATTGTATTGCTGAGAATAACTGTGTTTCATAATTCTTTATTGTACAATATTGCTGTTACTGTGTACAACTTTTTACTGGTTCTGCTCACTTTACTTTGCCATCACTTAATGTAAGTCTTCCCAGGTTTTTCTGAAATTATCCTGCTTGTCATTTCTTATAGCACAACAATATTCCATCACAATCATATACCACAACTTGTTTAGTCATTCCTCAGTTGATGGGCATCCTCTCAATTTCCAATTCTTAGCCACCACAGAAAGCTGCTATAAGTATTTTTGTATAAATAGGTCCTTTTGCCTTTATTTATGTCTTTGGAGTGTAGACCTGGAAGTGGTATTGCTGTATGAATGGGTATTGCAGAGTTATATAGCCCTTTGGGCATAGTTCCAAATTGCTTTCCAGAATGGTTGGATCAGTTCACAACTCCACCAACAATGCATTAGTGTCTCAGTTTTCCTGCATCCCCTCCAACATTTATTATTTTCCTTTTTTGTCATATTAGCCAATCTGATAGGTATGAGATGGTACCTCAGAGTTGTTTTAGTTTGCCTTTCTCTAATCAGTAGTGATTTAGGGCAGTAATAAATGTTAATTGATCAATAGTAATCCAGCCCTCTAAACTTACAATGGGATATCCAATAAAATGTATACTCCTCAAATACAATGTAAGATCATTGAGGGGCAAGGACCATCTCATTTTTGTCTTTGTATTCCCTGTGTTTAGAACAATACCTGGAACATAGGTATTAATGAGTGATTGAAATCTCCTTTCTGCCCTCAATACTCTCCCCTAGTTGGGCTAGGGAGTCAGATGTAAAGTATTTTTTCAAGAATCTGGAAAGATAATAAGTTAATAGAATAGAAATGAAACTTGGAAAAAATGTGATGGACTCTATGTCTGTCTGTCAGTCCATCTGTCTGACTGTGTTGACTGTCTGGGTTTATGTCCTTAACAGCTTCTGCAGGGACTCTGCAGTAAAAAATAAAATAAAATAAAAAATCAATAGATGGGTTTATGGTAGGAGGCATATGGCTGGTATCCAATGCTGTCTTGTAATTCTTCATTGGATTGGGACTCTGGAGTGTGCCAAGTACACTATGGCATTGCAGCCAGATGAGAGGTGATATTTTAGAGACTGGCAGATAGAGCATTAGAAGAATTGTTCAAGGAAAGAGCAAATCTCCATAGACTGATGGAACTTGCTGATAGGGCTTTTGTAAGGTGTTTCTAGTGGGGTTTTTTGTTTGTTTGGTTTTAAATAAATGATCCTATTCTAATTAGGTCAATCATGGAAGCCTTTTCCAGATTCTATGTCCTCTTTCATCTAAAAATTAAGAATTTGGATATGAGATCCCACCCACTTACCAATTAAGCAAATGCCAAGGATCCTTGCAGTGGTCAAATGTGCAAGGATCTTAAATTCAGATGGAGATGCTCTCCCAAAACCAAGAATGGGTTTCTTTCCTGGGGTGACTGTTACATTATAAGTTATGCTTTCCCTGGACTGCATTGCAGATCCATTTTTCTGGGAGCCATATTGAAATATCCCCAGTAGTGGTGTAATTAAAGAATATAGAACAAGACCAGATTTCAATTCCCAATTCTTCTTCTGGCTACCAGTAAGATAATGTGTGTAAAACTCTTCATAACCATAGAACATTAGAAAATGTAACTTATTATTCTTATTCTTATCCCCAATTAACCTTGCCCCATCTTGTTTCGGTGTTCCTTGGGAAGGTTTAAAAGTCAGCTGATCACATGTAATGTGGTGGTACACCAGAGCTCAACATGGTTAGTCTATCCATGCTCATTTGACTGGGAACATTCACTCGATCCATTTGCTGAGCACCTATTATTGTACACTAGGCACTTTAGGCATGCACGTATGCATGTATGCAGAAATAGGATAGTCTGCTTACATTTTTTTCTATATGACACAACATAAGCAATAAATACAAAATAAGAGTTAAATAACAATATAAATCAACAATACAAAAGATAGATAGCTGATTGATCAAAAGGTAGAGGATTTATTAAATGCTTATTATATGCCAAGCACTGTGCTGACCACTGGGGATATAAAAATAAGAAAACAAGAGAATCCCTGCTTCCAAGTAAGCTTACATTCTTCTTTTCCTCCTTCTCCTTCTCCTTCTCCTCTTTCTCTTTCTCCTTCTCCTTCTCCTTCTCCTTCTCCTCCTCCTTCTTCTCCTTCTCCTTCTCCTTCTCTTTCTTCTCCTTCTCCTCCTTCTCCTTCTCCTCCTTCTCCTCCTTCTTCTCCTTCTTCGCAATGAGGATTAAATGACTTGCCCAGGGTCACACAGCTAGTAAGTGTCAAGTGTCTGAGGCCAAATTTGAACTCAGGTCCTCCTGAATCTAAGGCCAGTGCTTTAGCTGCCCCAAAGCTTACATTCTTAATAGGGGAAAACAATACAAAGGGGAACTAAAAGGCAGAAGAAGGGACAGTACCTGGGGTGGGGGATTGGCAGGAGGCCAGTGTAGAGATAGAATATATGGAGTTGAGGCAGACTTAAAAGTGAGAATGGTAAGACCTGGCCTTCTCATGATATGGAGGTTCCATTCGAAGCCTCATCAGTCATTAAGTTGGCCACAGAGTAGGTAAAATCATGGTGTCAGGGGTGGGGGCAGGCAGCTGTTGTAGAGGTGAGCCAGAAGAGAAGAGTGAGATCAGTTGTGGCTGAGCTTTCTTATGATACCAAGTTCCAGGCACGCACTCACCAAACATAATCAAAGCCTGGAGGACTGGAAGAGAGAAGCTGGATGATATCAAATAGTTCTGAGATGAGAAGGGGAGAAAAGGAGGCTCACTTTAGATAGCCTCAACTTTCTCCATACAGTTCTCAGCTGAGAGAAAAGGGGAAGGGGGAGATGTGGGAGCCTGGAGGAGAGAAGAGATTTAGCATATAGCTTCTGTGGAGGTCATATTACAGATAGAAAATAGGGATCAATTAGAGAGATATAAAAGCACTTTTTGGACCCAGTTAAAGGTGGATAATAAGATGATCTATGCCAATGGAACTGATAAGAAAAAATATTATTAAAAGTATCTCATTCACAAAAGAGAGAGAAAGAGAGAGAGAGAGAGAGAGCGAGCGAGCGAGCGCGAGCGAGCAGCTAGGTAGCACAGTGGATAAAGCACCAGCCTTGGATTCAGGAGGACCTGAATTCAAATCTAACTTCAGACACTTGACACTTACTAGCTGTGTGACCCTGGGCAAGTCACTTAACCCTCATTGCCCCCCCCCACACACACACACACAAAGTATCTCAGTATTCCTCAAAATGAACAACATACGCATGATTGACAACCTTTTTTCTTTTAGTGAGTGAATTTTAATCACAATCCTCATTCATCTGAATTGGGAAAGAATATTGGTTACTTCGTTTTGTTTTATTTAGGCTGCATACATTCATTTTGAACAGTTATGATTCATCAAGGAGAGAAAAATCAAAAGTATGCTTTGTTGTAACATGAGGGATATGGATTATAGATAAGAAAAAAAGCTTACAGAGTAAGTAGTTAGACGCTGAGAATGGGTTTGAGGGGCAGCTAGGTGGTGAAGTGTATAGAGCACCAGCCCTGGATTTAGGAGGACCTGAGTTCAAATCCGGCCTCAGACACTTAACACTTATTAGCTGTGTAACCCTGGGCAAGTCACTTAACCCCAATTGCCTCACCAAAAAAATTTTTTTAAATAAAATAAATTAAAATAAAGATAACTTTGAAAGGCTTAAAAACAGTGTAATGAATTAGCATAATAACCAACCACAATTCCAAGGAACTAATGATGATTCTTGTTAGAGAATATGTACTCAAAATGCAAAATGAAATATATTTTTAGTTATGGCCAGTGGGAGATTTGTCCATATTTTGTGCAAGGATTTTCTTTTTCTTTTTTTTCCATAGTGAGGTATAGAAGTTAGGAGGAAGAGAAAATAAATGCTCACTAATTTAAAAAATAAAGTTTAAAAAAGATTCTTTTTAGTTATTTCACATTTACTTCAAACTGACTTGTCATTTATATGAAAACCATTCTTCTAATACTGTTCAAGAGGATTCAGATAGCAGTCCTTTGATAAGCTACTACCCTGCTATTACTCTTCTATGTCTGATGAAGCTGTTGCATAGGTCTTTAAAGTAACTGCTTTTTGTCATTGAATGAAAATATTAGGATGTGAGTTCCACTAATGAAAATTCACTAAAAGCATTTCTGGCACAACTTCAATAGCAAACAAGTTGGAGAATGAAGTATATCTTTTCCTGTTCTCACATGATTTTGATTTCTTCTGCTACATATTTTGAAAGTTTTTCATTTCATATAGCTTGACGAATATGGGTATTTGGTACGATGAGATCTTCTTAAAATGTTGTTCTTAAGTGTTTATGGCTCAGTGTTATATCGAGGTACTTGTGGGCAACAGTGATGATGCTCCAGTTCCAATTCAGTTTACTGCTTGAGTTCTTTTTTTTTGTGAGGCAATTGGGGTTAAGTGACTTGCCCACGGTCACACAGCTAGTGTCAAGTGTCTGAAGTCGGATTTGAACTCAGGTCCTCCTAAATCTAGGGCTGGTGCTTTATCCACTGTGCCACCTAGCTGCCCCTACTGCTTGAGTTCTTATGGGATACTTTGAGCTAGCTCTCTCTCTCTCTCTCTCTCTCTCTCTCTCTCTCTCTCTCTCTCTCTCTCTCTGTAGCATGGGAATTTGTTGTCTGTCAGTCCATGAAAGATAATGAACTTTTGGTTTGTAGCTCCAGCCATGAAGTCATGTCTTGCTGAATGTTAGGTAAATTCTGCATTTCTACAGCTTGCAGTGACATATATCACCGTTTCTACCATTTCTTTGCACAATCCACATTGATCACTAAGTCCAACCTCCTTAATGTTAATCCTTCTATAATTTCTGGTGGTGTTGACCTGAATTACCATCATAAATCCCTCTGTTTCTATAGACAGATTTGCATGATTTTTTGCAAGCATTCAATACTTATTGGTCAACATACTGTTGACTAAAGTTGCAAAGGGAGGGCTTTTTGACTACATTCTTGGATCTTTGTGTCCATCAAATAGTGTCCATGAGAGGTAAACCACTCTCAATTACATTCAACAAATCAGATGGTATGTACCTATTATCATCTCAGTGAAGTAATATTCTTCCAAAAGGATTTCTGGAGGGTTTTTTGACCTGTTTCTCTTGTGTTCTGAGAATGTCTATCAATCCTCCTCCTCCTTGGTGATGAAGTATCAATGACTCTATGGCAGCTTTAATGTGATGGGCCCTCTGTTTCATTATTATTGTAGAGGTTCTTGTTTTGTTTCCAGCCATTCACGGGGCCAATCCAACTGCTGATCAGCATAGAAGCTTTGAACTTCTATATTTCTGACTGGCACTGATTTTTCCCCTCCTTAGGTAGCCTGGTGGCCTCCTCCTCCTGAGGGCCCACCATTTTAGTGCTAGATTTAATTCAAACATCCAGTTAGTTTTAGCATTTCACCACTCAGGAGCTCAAGTGATCCACCAGTCCCAGCTTCCACTTCCCTGGTAG
The DNA here is from genome assembly GCF_019393635.1 of Dromiciops gliroides. Taxonomy (NCBI): domain Eukaryota; kingdom Metazoa; phylum Chordata; class Mammalia; order Microbiotheria; family Microbiotheriidae; genus Dromiciops; species Dromiciops gliroides. The sequence continues at coordinate 195,120,842 of NC_057862.1, read as the reverse complement.
TAGGAATTACAGGCATGCACCACCATGCTCAGCATACTTAATTCTACTTAGAAGATATGGTATTTAAATCTAAGTAAAGCCATAAAGGGCTTAAAACATCTTCCTGAACTATGCTACATTTTATATCAGTTGTTTTTTTGGTTTGGTTTTGGTTTGGTTTGGTTTTTTGTGGGGCAGTGGGGGTTAAGTGACTTGCCCAGGGTCACACAACTAGTAAGTGTCAAGTGTCTGAGGCCACATTTGAACTTGGGTCCTCCTGAATCCAGGGCCAGTGCTTTATCTACTGCACCACCTAGCTGCCCCCCAGTTGTTGTTTTAAAAAAAAAAAGCATTGGGTGTCCTAAGACAATAAACATTCAGCTTGTAATACTATCCTACATATTTTCTTTCTTCTGTAAATAGAGGATGTTCCCTTATTGAGATCATTAGGATTATTGTTGAGATTATTAAGACCCAGAGATGCTTAGGGAACTATGTTTTGAAGGACTTAGTCACTGAATGAAGAATTTTAGTTCTTCTACTAATCAGAAGATGTTGGGAACTATAATTACATAAAATGCCTGCAGAAATGAAAGGTAGAATGTGTTCATCTTTCAGGAGAAGAATGTTGCTTCTGGCAACATTGATTTATATGCCAAACACCATATCCAAGAGCAAATTGTGCTAACAGGTGGGTAATTGTGATGGAGTTTAAATAATAACTCTACCATGTTGACAACTCTTCCCCCAAAAAAGGGATGGCTAGGGCAGTTTTTTCAGGAGTGGCATTGGAACAAGGAACAGTGTTAAATCCAGAGATTTTGGAACATGTTTGCTATTTGGGGAGGTGCAATCCACCTTCTAGATTAAAGCTTCTTAAAATATGGGTTGCAAGCCCATATGGAGTTGAGTAACTGAATGTGGGGGGGTCACAAAATATTTGGCACAGTAAAAGGTTATGTATACCTATTTTATATACTTATACACAGGGTCACATAAAAATTTCTTGGGCAAAAAGGATTCATGAGATGTAAGAGGTTAAGAAGTCCTGTTCTAGAAAAGCTACAGGCTCATGATTGGCTTTTTTTCTATGTGGCCAGCTACTACTTAGAGTCTGGCCTCTAGTTTTTTATTCTGTTTTGCCCAGGTCACAAAGCCCAATAAAAATTTTGCAATTTTCTCATACCTAGCCTCCAGATACATCACCTTTTTTCTGGGAAATCTCAGTGGAGAATCTTGGAATCATGTGGTCTCTCCCTGTCCATTGGGAAGGGAGGCATTAGCAAATGGGGCTCATCCAATGGATATATGGTCCAAACCCAACTTAAAACTCATTCTTTGGGGATGGCAAGCTGTCAAGAGAGGATTTTGCCACTCCTCCCTGTTTCAGGCAGAAACAACCTGAAATTTTGTGGAGAGAAAAATTGATTCTGTTCTCTGTTGTTAACTGCCATTCCCTTGGCTGTTCTCTGCAATGGCTAAGTGACCGACTATGCATGATCTGGGAAAGCCCTGGAACCAAACAAGTAGGTTTTGAAACTCTTGGGCCTTGGATTTTGACTCCCCTTCTTAACCTCTCATCAACTGCTATCTTGATGTGCATTCATCTGGGAAATCCAAAGAAAAAGTCTGAGGCTACAATTAGCTCCTGTGGCATTAACTCCAGAGAGAAGCAATTATACTTTTTTATGAGGGATAGCGGCCCTGAGCTAATTTAATGAGACATACTTTGCCTAATGCCTTTTCTCTTCATTCTAATTAATGCCAAAGCACTAAAAGGTAGATCATCTTCTAAAATAGAATTCCACTCAATTCCCCTCACTTCTTCAACTAGCCCTTTCCTGGGTATTAGGAGGATATCTGGGAGGAAATGTCTTTGGTTCTAAGGAGCCAAGTAATACTTCATCAGAAGCTATGGAGACTTTCATGATTTTTAGATTGGTGGCACATAGGCCCTTTCTGTCAAGTTAAGGAGTGGACAAATCTGAAAGTGTTCCAAAAAATGTAGGCTAGGTACCTACTTGTGTTCTAAGAGTATGGCATATAAAAAGTTGGAGAGACATAGTTTCTGGACAATTAGTTGTTTTATTAATCATGCTAGCAATAATTAATAAGAAGGGGTCAGGTCAGCTAGGTGGCACAATGGATAGAGCACCAGCCCTGGAGTCAGGAGTACCTGAGTTCAAATCTGGCCTCAGACACTTAACACTTACTAGCTGTGTGACCCTGGGCAAGTCACTTAACCCCAATTGCCTCACTAAAATAAAATAAAAAAAGAAGGGGTCAGAGGCACTCTCAAATGTCAGAGACCCCTCATAGAACCCACTCAATGCTTATATGCCTTTGGAAGAGTGAATGAGGGTGGCAATTAACTCTGATTGGTTAACAATTAGTGAGAAGAATGAATATTATAATGAGAAGTGGGTTTATTCTAATGAGGGCCTTGGGGACTGACTTTATGGACAAAAATAGATTATCTCAAACCAGACCCTCACACCCCTTCCCAGGTTCCAGGCAATCTAATCAAAGAATTTATCCCACCTGAGCCTGAGTAGAACACAATGGGCTGGGGGGCAGCTAGGTGGTGACCTGGAGTCAGGAGTCCCTGAGTTCAAATCCAGGCTCAGACACTTGACACTTACTAGCTGTGTGACCCTGGGCAAGTCACATAACCCCAATTGCCTCACTTTAAAAAAAAAGAAGAAGAAGAATACAATGGGCCAGAATTCATCTCAGATTAAATTCTTTGTAAGGTTCTCCACTTTCGGAGTAACAACTCCAAGATTTCATTTCATCATCCACCCTGCCCTTCAGAGAACCAGGCCTTGATCTAATCTCCCAATAAGAAAGGAGAAAAAAATCCTGGGTCTCCCCAATATTAATATTAAGTTATTTAATAATCTTTTCTCTCAAGAGCCACATTGTATAGACCTCTTAACTGCCCAGATGAACTGTCATCACTGTAGCAATAGCCAGGGTTCTGATCCAGGAAAGAATTTGGTTTTGATCATTAAGTGCATTATAATAGTAGAGTTTAAGCTCCTTGTTATCAGGGACTATTTTGGTCTGGTTTAGTCTTTGTATCCTTATCTATACCCTGGATTTAGTAGGCACTTAAAAAAAAAAGTTTCTTGAATTGAACTGAATTGTTAGATTCCTTATTCTAAGTGAAAATAAGTGACAGAAGAATTTGGATATTTTCTCCCCCATAAAACTGTGAGCTCCTTGAGGGCAGAAACTTTTCTTTTGTTTGTTTTTTTGGGGGGGGGGGCAGGGAAGTTGCCTTTCTCTGTATCCCCAGTACTTAGCACAGTGCCTGGAATATAGTTGGTGCTTAATAAATGCTTGTCAATTTGATTTTACCATTATAAATATATCTGAGATTTTTCCCAAGCCTTTTGTATCTTTTGAGATATCTTGAAACAATCCCTCATTGACCTCAAAACCATATCACTTCCAACATGGACCTTGTCTGTGTACATCTGGTCTAGTCCAGCTACTCTTCCCATCTGGTTTTTGTTTGCTTGGGTTTTTTTTTGTTTGTTTGTTTGTTTTGGTGAGGCAATTGAGGTTAAGTGACTTGCCCAGGGTCACACAGCTAGTAAGTGTTAAGTGTCTGAGGTTGGATTTGAATTCAGATCCTCCTGACTCCAGGGCCAGTGCTCTATCCACTGTGCCACCTAGCTGCCCCTGTTTGCTTGTTTTTTAGTGCCATCTCTATTGCCTCATTTAATACATCAGGGGCAATGATGTTAGGTAAAAATGTGGTGGCTGCATTTTTTTCATTGATGGAGAAAGGATTTATTCTAAGAGTCTTTAGAGACTATTTTCTTTATTCACCTGTCTGTTGTCCCAGTTTCATTCTTAAATGCCCACAGAATGATGGGTCTTAGTAGGCATAGCTATCATCAGGTTTTTTGTTAATTTATTTTTCCCTCCACTACTTCTTATTGTATTTTGATGTTTTGCTGCCCTTTTTGCCTTTTTTTTAAGTATTTTATTATTTTCCAGTTACATGTAAGGATGTTTTGCTGCTCTTAATCTCCTACTATTCTTCTTCATAAAATGAATTTATATTCTAAGCTGATGTGGCCTTTGGCTGCCATATCTACCTACTTGTCAAGGAAATCAAGTAATTACTGGCTCAAGCAATCTCTAGGTTCTCCTGTTCACTTCATTATGATAATTGATTTATATTGCTTTAACTTCTTTCAGAAATGTCTAGAACTGGTGTTGACATCCATTTCTCCATACAGTTTCCATATTTTTAGCACAAATACCTTGTTTATAGAGCTCTAGTTGGTATTGTTTTAGTTATATGACATGTTTCTCTGTTTTTTAAATGCTATTTTGTATTGCTTTTGATCTTTGTTCTTGTAGTTGCTACCTTTCCTTTAAAAGATAATCAACTGCACTATGGCTAGGGGAAGAGTTCATAATTAAGCAAGACATAGACTATTTCTTCTTTCACAACATGACTATTATGAAAATATGTTTTACATAGGGCAGCTAGGTGGTGCAGTGGATAGAGCACCAGCCCTGGATCCAGGAGTACCTGAGTTCAAATCCGGCCTCAGACACTTGACACTTACTAGCTGTGTGACCCTGGGCAAGTCACTTAATACCAATTGCCTCACCAAAAAAAAAAAAAACTATATATATATATATATATATGTTTTACATGAATGCACATATATAACCTATGTCAAATTGCTTACTGTTTTAGGGAGGGGGAGGGAGAAAATTTGGAACTCAAATTTTTTTTTTAATGAATGTTAAAATTTTTCTTTCCATGTAATTGGAAAAAATAAAATACTTTTTTAAAAAATAAAAAAAAACAAGACAAAAAGGATCACAGATGGTAAAATGGACATTTTTAATTAGATAAAATTGAAAAGGTTTTGCCCAAACAAAATCAGCCAAAATTAAAAGAGAAGCAGGTAGATGGAGGGGGGGAGGGTGGCACACAACAGATTTACAGCAAGGTTTTATGATAAAAATTTCATTTCTAAGGTAAATGATTCAAATTTATTAGACTAAAAGTCATTCCCTAATTGATAAATGGTCAAAGTATAGAAACAGGCAGTTTTCAGAGGAAAAAATTCAAGTTAACAAAACCCACATAAAAATGCTCTAAATCACTAATAATTATAGACATGCAAATTAAAACAACACTGAAGTTCCACCTCATACTTGGAGGGGCTATGGAAAAAAACAATTACATTAATGCACTGCTGGTGGAGTTGTGAATTGGTCTAACTATTCTAGAAATCAATTTTGAACTATGGCACAAAAGCTGTTAAACTGCATATTCTTTGATTCTTTTATTCCATAAACAGGTATATATCCTACAGAGATCAAAGAGGAAAAGAACCCAGTTATGCAAATCTCTGCGTATGTGTGTATATACATACGTACATATATGCATATACATGTATGTATGGGGGTATGTGTATATATATTGTGTATATATAATATATACACATATACACATATATTCATATATACATATATAAAAGCTCTCTTGCAGTGTCAAAGAATTAGAAATTAAGGGAGTACTAATCAATTGGTGAATAGCTTACCAAATAATGGTATATTAATGTGTTAGAATACTATTAATATGTTAGAATACTGTAGAAAATGCTAAAGAAAATGGTTTCAGAAAAACATAGAAAGACCCATATGAACTAATACAGAGTCAAGTGTGTAGAACCAGGAGAGTTTCTAAAATAACAATAATATTCTAAAGACAAATAACTTTAAAAGACTTAGGAACTCTGCTCAAGACAAGGACCAACTGTGATTCAAGATGGAACATGCCACCAACTTCTAGCTAGAGAGGTGATAGACTCAGAGTGCAGATTGACACTTAGGGTAGGGAGGAGATATGGACAGTTAGGGAATTTTTCTTTGCTTGACATACATGTTTGTAACAGGGGTTTTGTTTTTCTAGCTTTCTCAATGGGAGAGGGAGTAGAATAGGACAAGTGAGTAGGAACGAGAGAAGGTGAGCTTTCACTGATTGAAAAAAAATTGATTTTTTTGTTATTATTTTATTAATAAAGTATTTTTTCCTGTTACATGTAAAGATAGTTCTTAACTTTTGTTTATACAAGCTCTCCAATTTCAGATTTTTCTCCCTCTCTCCCCTCCCTCCCCCCTCACCTAGACAGCAGGTAATCTGATATAGGTATATATATATGTATATGTATATATATATATGTGTGTGTATATATGTATATGTGTGTATATATGTATATGTGTGTATATATGTATATATACATACATATACATATATACATATACATACACATATACAGTAAACATATTTCTGCCTTAGTCATGTTATAAGATAAAAATCAGAGCAATGACGACAAACCTCAAAATAGAAAAACATCAGCACCAAAAACAAAAGAAGTAGTATGGTTCATTCAGCATCTATACACCACAGTTCTTTTTTTTTCCTGGATTTGGAGATCCTCTTCCATCATGAGTTCCCTGGAACTCTTCTGTACCATTGCATTGGTGAGAAGAATATAGTCCATCACAGTAGATCAACACACAATGTTGATGATACTGTGTACAATGTTCTTCTGGTTCTGCTCATCTCACTTATCATCAGCCCACGCAAGACCCTCCAGGTTTCTCTGAACTCCTGCTGCTCATCGTTTCTTACAGCACAATGGTATTCCATTGTATTCATATACCACAACTTGTCCAGCCATTCCCCAATTGATGGGCATCCCCATAACTTCCAATTCCTTGCCACCACATAAAGAGTAGCTATAAATATTTTTGTACATGTGGGTCACTTTCCCTTTTCCATGATTTCTTTGGGCAAAAGACCCAAAAGTGGTATTGCTGGGTCAAAGGGTATGCACAGCTTTATCACCCTTTGGGCATAATTCCAAATTGCTCTCCAGGATGGTTGGATCAGTTCACAGCTCCACCAACAATGCATTAGTGTTCCAATATTTCCACAGCTTCTCCAACATTTATTATTTTCCTTTTTTGTAATTTTAGCCAATCTGATAGGTGTCAGGTGGTACCTCAGTTGATTTTCTTTAAAAAAAGAGATAATTTGATTTTTTTGTGACTCCTTTTGGTGCTCACTGAATACAGCACTTTGCCATATGTTATACCATATGCCATGAGACTTCTATATAGAGTGCATGCCTTTGACCTGTTGTGTTTTACTAATGAACCTTGTACTGAAGTCGCTGAGTATGTGTTGATTTAAATATCAGCTGTAATTATCATCATCTTTATTATTTAACTTTGGGTTGTAAAGCCTAAAATTTCTGTGATGTCTAAAAAAATCTAATGTGTGGTGACCTTAAATTAGAAGCTTTGGGCATTACACATTTATTAAAGCGTATTAGAGCTTAGCAGAGAGAGAGAGAGAGAGAGAGAGAGAAGAAAAACAGCCTTCATCTAGCTATCTAGTGCATCTAGCCGACAGCCGGTTCCTGAACAAAAAAGACCCAGATCCTTAGCCGCTTCTCCCAGAAGCCCCCTGTGAAACAGGAAGCAGGGCCATCCTCACACACAGCTCCAAGCTAATTGGCTGGTAGCACTGATTGACACGACCCACAGGTGGTAGACACAACTTCTTTATGCCAATCCGACCCTCGAAACCCCAGAAAGGTCACCTCATGCTTTCTCCTCAGGGCAGAGCTTCCCTGAAATGTCTTTCTCAGCAGGGTGGTAGCACTCCAATTCTCACAGGGTGTTATGGAGTTCTTTGTTGAATTTCTCTATATCTCATCCTCTACAAGAGATAGTGAGGTTCAAACTAAAAATTATTTTCAGTGTAAAGTTTTAGGTTTGTTTTGGGGGTTCTTGTCATTGCTCATTATGAGCACTTCAATCAGTATAAAATGACCAAGTACCCTACCTCATGCTGTCTTTGAACACTCAAAACAACAACACCAACTCCATTATTTGCTTCACCAATGAGGACTTGTGAGACATTCCTCTCCTTATCAGCAATGTTCTTTTGTCTTGTTTCATTGGTGGTGAAAATGTCAAGATTCATGATTCGTTTCTTCCATTAGAATGACTACTCATTGGTCATTAGACAAAAAACTCACATTTGGAGTATAGTAAGCTAAATTAATGTTCATAGACAGGCAGAATACCTTGTGACTCTTAGTACTATCTGTCCCTCTTTCTCATATTTTGCCACCATGACTGCAGAACCAATAGTGGACCCCACAAGGCTGAGGACCATTTTGTAATTTTTTTTTTTTGGTTCATGGGTGGGCATGGCAGAAGAATTCATCACTAAATGACCAGGCTATTGGTTACAAATGACCTTATACTTTGCTTAACCAATCCTTAGGAAGCCAACATAGTCTGTTGCTGGAACTCTGAACTTTTTATAACATGGTAGAACCTATTATATCTTATGTGGGGGGAAAAGAGTATAATCAAATCCCCACAGGGAGATTGTACCCAAATAGAGTAGGAAAAATCCAAGGTGAGGTCACAGTAAACCATCAAACATAAACATGAAAGAAAAGATCTTATGTGAAACCGCTGTCATATACAATTTGTTAAAAGAATATGTTCAATTTAATGTGATAGTAACAAAACTACTTTGCTTGTCTGTGCCCCCATCTTAATTTTTTTCAGCTCTTTTCTGTGTATTTTTTTTGGGCGGGCAATGGGGGTTAAGTGACTTGTCCAGGGTCACACAGCTAGTAAGTGTCTGAGACCGGATTTGAACTCAGGTACTCCTGAATCCAAGGCCGGTGCTTTATCCACTGTGCCACCTAGCTGCCCCTTTTCTGTGTATTTTTAATGCTTCAATGACACTTTTTTTTTGGTGGGGCAATGAGGGTTAAGTGACTTGCCCAGGGTCACATAGCTAGTAAGTGTCAGGTGTCTGAGGCCGGATTTGTTTTGTTTTATTTTGTTTTGTTTTTAGTGAGGCAATTGGGGTTAAGTGACTTGCCCAGGGTCACACAGCTAGTGAGTGTTAAGTGTCTGAGGCCGGACTTGAACTCAGGTACTCCTGACTCCAGGGCCGGTGCTCTATCCACTGCGCCATCTAGCTGCCCCCTGAGGTCGGATTTGAACTCAGGTCCTCCTGAATCCAGGCCCCGTGCTTTATCCACTGCACCACCTAGCGGCCCCTCAGTGACGCTCTTTTCCATCATTGACACTATCCATAAATCCCCCACCTCAGAAAATAAACATCTTCCTTTCAACAAATAGGTATAGTGAAGCAAAAGAAATCAGCATTGGATATATATAGACCTCATTCTGTCCTCTAGTGCATCACCTTTTTGAACAGTGATTTTCCATTCATGTGACGTCTGCAGTTCCTAAGTCCATTAAACATACAGATACTAAGCTAGCAAAAATAGTCTGCCTTTTAATGCAAAGGTCTAGGGAATGGTGAATCAGAGAAGAAAGAAAAGGTTACTTTTCTTCTGTGGCAAGTACAGAGTGATCCTCAGTTGGGTTGGATGGCTTTCTGACCCTAGCTTCCAGCCTGATTCATTATACTAAGAAAAGGAATGACCAGGTTTTCCAAACAAATGATTTGTATCTTTGCCTTTTTTTAGAAGGAAGGACAATAAAATGGATTGTCAAACTGCTCCTGGTTGCAGGGAGAATGCATTCTCCCAAAAGTGTGGGAAGAAACAATATTCTTCCCTCAACACAACAATGTTCCCATTTGTATGTGTGTGTGTGTGTATGTGTGTACACATATGTGTACACACACACACAGAGTATAATGAATATTTTGTAACAGCCTGGCTGAATTTTCAGTAATCCTGCAGCTGTTGTGTGGTTAGTCCACAGAGAAATTCAGCATTGGCTGGAAAAACACAACAAAAACTTACTAAATCAATAGCAAGCAACAATGATGAGTTTTGGATGAGGTAGCTTTTATTGTGAAGCAATTCTAAACCTCACCTTGGGAAGGGTAGGGGAGAATGTTTGAAACACAAGTGATCAGCTTTTCCTCAGACTGGGTTTGATTTTTAGTCTTCTCTGTAATTGCTTCCAAGTATAAGGAGTCCACTTAGGAATAAGGAAGCACCAGCTCTTCAGACATTCATCATTATGAATAGGGCAAGCCCTCCTTCTGACAGCCGACTTGTGAAATGTACAAGAGAATTTAATGTTTCTGCTCAATGTGTCTGTATTGCCCTTTCTTCTGATCTGGTATTGGCTATTCATGAGGACTTAGGTATGGATCATAGGATTATGAATTTAGAGCTAGATGGGGCCTGAGAAGCCATCTGGTCTAACCTCTCATCCTACAGAGGCCTAGGGCAGTTAAGGCAGCTAGATGGCGCCATAGTGCACAGAGTTTCAGGCCTGGTGTCAGGCATCTTCCTGAGTTCAAATCTTTTTTTTTTTTTAAATGCCTTCAGCTTTTTTTTTTTTTTTTTTGCGGGGCAATGAGGGTTAAGTGACTTGCCCAGGGTCACACAGCTAGTAAGTGTCAAGTGTCTGAGACCGGATTTGAACTCAGGTCCTCCTGAATCCAAGGTCGGTGCTTTATCCACTGCGTCACCTACCCTCTGAGTTAAAATCTGACCTCACTAGCTATGTGACCCTGGGCAAATCACTTAGTCCTGTTTGCCTCAGTTTCCTCATCTGTAAAATGAGCTGGAGAAGAAAAATAGCAAACTGATCCAGTATCTCTGCCAAGAAACCCCAAAGGGGGGCATGAAGAGTTGACCAGCTCTCCTGTCGTAGCTCATGGTGACATTCACTTGGACACAGTGACCTCCAGTGCCCAAGATGGAATGAGATTCCTTTTTTCTAGTCATATTTTCCTCTGTATGTAACAGTGTATAGCAAGGAATTAAATTAGTTTTATGACCAGTGATGGTACAGCTGCCAGAACATCCTAAGGTACTACAGCTGGCATATGGAACTATAAGCCAGTTACTTGGCATCATAAAAATTACCCTAGCTTACTGAGTCTGGCTGCAGAATGGGCTTCTTGGTACAAAAAGAGCTGAAACTGTTGAAGCATTAGTCGGGGTTAATTACTGCAGATGCTTAAATAGACAACTTTTCCCTCTGGACACTAATCCTTTCCATACAAGGCCCTACACTCTCCTTTGAGAACTATTTCCTATTTCCAATAGAACCCTTTAAAGGTGCTGATGCTCAGGTGGAGAATGTGACTTTCTCTACTCAGGAATGCTTGAATCATAGTCTGATACACTGATGGTTTTTGAGAATATAGAATGGAAGAAACTCCTCCACAGTGGTCTGACTTTGACCTTTGACCAGGGTTTGGTTATCCTGTTTTGCGGGTGGATTTTTCCAGGTTTCACATGAGAGTGAATTGGTTGGCTTCTTCTTGTATGCACTGTCTGCCATTCTGGCTGCCACGTCAGCAATTCCAGAACAAATTGTGTTGGTTTACAACTCAGCGAGAAAAAATATGCTCCGGGGCCAAGAGCTTGGCAGGTGTTCCCTCCCATCAGGGGCCATTTTTCTGCTTAAAAAAGAAAAGAAAAACCAACACAGGAAAGTTAGGAAAATATGGGACAATGTGTATATTCTTGGAGCCATGCTTCTAGCTTTTGTATTCTGGGCATTTTCTCTCCAACAGACCTGCTAAGAATCAGAAAAGCAGCACATTCGTCCAAAGACAGGGGCCATTTACATAAGAAATGGTTTCATACATCTCTAAGGAGCTCAAATATAGAACACTGTCCAGTAGCTGAATTAATGTGAATCTTCTCTGTGGCATTAAAGTCCTTTTACACAGCATCTATTCATGAATTTAGTGGGCAAACAGCAGCGACACGCCTATCTTTAGGAGAGAGCTCTTGAACAGCTAAGCAAAAGAATGAAATATTTTACCCACAAAGAACTTAAATATGGTGCTAAATAGGGATGGAGATGCAAAATGGTGGCAGGAAATCAGGCCAAGTAATTGAAGACTATTGGTCATTTCTGCTGTCAGTATCACTGGCCCCTCAGATCTTTGGTTTTAGGCCTAGAAGGACACAATTTTCAGGTCCTACCCTTTTTTCTTCCTTATCCAGAGCTGGGGTGAACCTCTTCTGCCTACACATGTTTTGCTTATAGGTCCACAACAACAGAGAAGTCCACAATATTTTCTTTATCCTTTATAACAGGGATTCCTTTTTTAATAGTGTTTTATTTTCCCAATTACATGTAAAGACAATTTTTAACATTCATTTTTTTTAATTTTGAGTTCCAAATGTCCTCCCTCTCTTACCTCCCCCTCCCTAAGACAGTAAGCAATTTGATATAGGTTATATATGTGCAATTATGTAAAACATATTTCTATGTTAGTCATGTCTAACGGATTCTTAATGTCGTGTCCATTAATTATTTTAAAATTGATAACCGTATTTCACTAGTATTAACTTCTTTTGTAATCCTATGTGTTCTGTTTCATGTTTTTAAAAACTTTATTTGGAGGAATCCATAGGCTTTACCAGACTCATAAGAGAGGTCCCTGTCACCAAAAAAAAAGACTGAAAAACCTTGCTATATGAAGACTTTCAGTTTGTAATAGCAGTCTAGCAGTGGTGTCAGACTCAAAAGTAAATAGATCCTGCAGGCTAGAGATTGACTTAGAAAATCACAAATTTGCATCATCTATGTTGTATTGTATTTCTGCTTATTTTGCTAAATATTTTCCAATTACATTTTAATCGGGCTTGGTCCCCTCTTCCTATTAGTTGGACCCCTTTGCTCTATAGGATGATGTTCATATCTATTTAACTTCTTATCAGAGTGTTTTGATAACCAGGACTACTACTATGATATATTGAGAGAATCACCAGAAAAGTTGAGATTGCATTTGCATTAAAATGCAAGGTTTGATTTCTTCATTTCAGTTTCCCTTTGCTCTGAACATCCTCATAATCGGTGCTATGGTATTATAGTTAAATCCCTCTATACCTGTCAGCTCAGTTGTATGCTTCCTCAATAGAATCAGTGGCACTGATATTCAGCACACAACAAGCAGTTGGTGGTGCAGAGGTGACTACAGGAAAGAAAAATGGAAACAGCTGATTGCAAGAGAGGGCAGTCACTAGGCATTTCCCATCTGTGCCTCCCTGGACTGTTTGTTTTTGTTTAGTCATTTTTCAATCCTGTCTAACTCTCAGTGATCCCATTTGGGGTTTTCTTAGCAAAGATACTGAAGCAATTTGCCATTTCCTTCTCCAGTTCATTTTACAGATGAAGAAACTAAGGCAAACAGGCTTAAATGACTTGCCCAGGGTCACACAGGTGGTAAGTATCTGAGGCCAGATTTAAACTCAGGTCTTCCTGATTTCAGGTCCAGCACTCTGTCCACTGGGCCACCTTGCTGCCCCCAGACGTTTCCCATCTGTGCCACCCTAGACTAGGCACACTGAATTGAAAGGAGAAGGCTATCACTGCCTTAGAACCTGCCATCCTTGATGTAATTCACTGAAAGAGAAACCTTTAAGGATTTCCATCTTTTAGGGGCAGCTAGATGGCATAGTGGATAGAGCACCGGCCCTGGAGTCAGGAGTACCTGAGTTCAAATCTGGCCTCAGACACTTAACACTTACTAGCTGTGTGACCCTGGGCAAGTCACTTAACCCCAATTGCCTCACTAAAAAAACAAAAACAAGGATTTCCATCTTTTAAAGTTCCTTCTTTCAAGACCCAATTCAAATACAATTATCCCTTCCATATTGAGATTTTCCTTTTAATGGTGTTGCTATATAGGGTTGGCATAAGAAATTAAATAGGAATTGGGGGGAAGTTTTGCAGAAGCCGCAGATGACAAGCGAAGGCCAATGGATGACACAGAGCCTATGACCAAATACCCCAAATTTTACAATAATGTACTGTAAACACCCCAAAAAATAAAAAAGCACACATCTCTGGTATGAAAGGGGGGCCAAAAAATTGTACGCAGATTTTCCAGATAATGGGGCAACGGACCCCTAACCCCCACAATGTGGAAGAGATAATGTACTACTACCTTCATGACATCTTACAACTTTTCCCTTGCCCCCATCTTCCTCCCCCCATATCTTTCCCTCCTCAGATTTCTCATTGTACTTTGCTGGGACCCCTCCTTTACCCTCTCATTCTCCTATATATCACAGTTACTTGTGAACAGAAACTTCCATCTATTAAATTGTAAACAAATTTCCAAAAAATCTATTTGATTTTAAACTAAGATTGAGAGCTCAAAACATATTCCATATCTATTGTCTTCCCAGTGCCTTGCAGGGCACTGTCAATCAGTCGACAAACATTTACTAAGCCCCTGCAATGTCCAAGGCACTGCCCCAAGCACTGATGATACAAAAACAGAAAATGAAACAATCCCTTCCCCATACATTTCAGCTGCTTAAGAAATGTTTGTGAGAACATGACTGATATGGAAATAAGTTTTGCATGATTACACATGTATAACCTGTATCAAATTGCTTACCATGTCAGGGAGGTGAGAGGGGAGGGAGAGAATTTGGAACTTGAAAATTTTTAAAACAAATGTTAAAAATTGTATTTATATATAATTGGGGGAAAATAAAATAATATTTGGGGAGAAGCTTGTGAGATCATATTGAATCAACTTGAACCCTTGAAAATCCCATGAAAATACAGCATTAAGCAAAAATTGCTGTTTGTTATGTCCAAAGGAAAGTCAAGCTAGAGCTGAATGAGACAAGAGAGTTAGAACTCCCAGAAAATTGCAACTACTGCAGTATTTCCACCCTTCACTGCACGAAGCTCTTAGGATTCTGTTGAGTGTTTCCTCCTTCTTCCCAAGACTCCTGAAGGCACATCTTGCATGCCTGCATTGGGACAGTATTGTGAATTGGCTCCACTGACATTTCCTTAATTATTCCATCTAGCTTTAAGTGACACTAAATGAGCAACTTGGAGGAGCCCTTATCTTGTCCTGTAGTTCCTAGCACCTTTGAGAGATTCTGAAGTTAGAGAGTAGAACAAAGGGGAAAAAATAGCAGTCTCTTTCTCCATAAATCTATCAAGCAAGCTTTCTCAAAGCTCTTGTTAGCACTGGACATTGGACAAGTTGTTGTTCAGCTGGTTCAGTCATGAACTCCTCTTAACCCTATTTGGAATTTTCTTGGCAAAGATGCTGGAGTGGTTTGCCATTTCCTTCTCCAGCTCATTTGACAGATGAGGGAACTGAGGCAAACAAGGTAAGTGACTTGTCCAAGGTCACACAGACTTAACAACAACAACAAAATATAAAAGTTATATCCAAGGTAGTTTGGGAGGGAGGACACCAGCATTTGGGAGGGTCAAGAAACATTCATTAGAAGGTAGTGCATGGGGGGCAGCTAGGTGGCACAGTGAATAAAGCACTGGCCCTGGATTCAGGAGTACCTGAGTTCAAATCTGGCCTCAGACACCTGACACTTACTAGCTGTGTGACCCTGGGCAAGTCACTTCTCTTTTTTTGTTGTTGTTTGTTTTTGTTTGTTTTTGGTTTTGTGGGGCAATGAAGGTTAAGTGACTTGCCCAGGGTCACACAGCTAGTAAGTATCAGGTATCTGAGGCAGGATTTGAACTCAGGTCCTCCTGAATCCAAGGCCAGTGTCTTATCCACTGAGCCACCTAACTGCCCCCTGGGCAAGTCACTTAACCCCAATTGCCTCACTAAAAATAAAGTAAAATAAAATTTTTTAAAAGGTAGTATGTGATCTTTATCTTGAAGGAGGAGAGGGATTCTTGAAGGCAGAGGTGAGGAGGGAATGCATTCCAGGCATGAAGAATGTCCTTTGCAAAGTAATGGAAAATGGAGAATCATGGATTAAGAACAAAGAGACCAGCAGTTTAGCCTGATCTCAATGTAGGAGGGAAGATAATATATAGAACATGAGTTCTGACAGTTCTTAGAATCGTAGATCTAGGGCTGTAGGGGATTCAAAAGTCTGACCTCATTTTCAGGTAAGCTAGATTCAGCTAGGTGGCTCAGTGGGTAGAACACTGGAGCCGGAGTAAGGAAGACCTAAGTTCAAATTTGGCCTCAGTTACTTATTAGCTCTGTGACCCTGAACAAGTCACTTACCCTTCTGTCAGCTTCAGTTTCCTCATCCGTAAAGTGAGGATTAATTATAATATCTAACAGGGGCAGCTAGGTGGCGCAGTGTATAAAGCACCGGCCCTGGATTCAGGAGGACCTGAGTTCAAATCCAGCCTCAGACACTTGACACTTACTAGCTGTGTGACCCTGGGCAAGTCATTTAACCCTCGTTGCCATAATAATAATAATAATATCTATATCCCAGAGTTGCTGTGAGGATAAAATGATATTATATATATATATATATATATATATATATATATATATATATATATATATGTATTACCTGGCCCATTTGCAGAGGTGAGGAGAGCACTTGTGGCATAGGAATGAAGAAAAGCTTCAGGTAGGAAGTGGCACTTGAGCTGAGCTGAAAGTCATTAGTATAATAATGATTAGAGGCTTATTTAGTTTCCATTTCTTTTTTATTTATATATTGTATTTTAAATGTATGGAATAAAACAAGCATTTCCATCACATAGCATAAGTTTTTAAACTATGATTGCACATGAAACTGCAAATCTATTATGTACAACTTGCTATTCCTTTTAAATATATAATAAAGTTATCATTTTGATTTCTTGCCCCTCATGGCTACCATTAGATATAAATATGCATATATGTGTGTGTATGTATAAAATCATTCTATATATACTTCCATTTATCAGTTCTTTATCAGTTTTATGAGTGAGTTCATCCCATTCACATTCTTTTTTTTCTTTTCTTTTTTTTGTGAGGCAATTGGAGTTAAGTGACTTGCCCAGGGTCACACAGCTAGTAAGTGTCAAGTGTCTGAGGCTAGATTTGAACTCAGGTCCTCCTGAATCTAGGGCTGCTGTTCTATCCACTATGCCACCTAGCTGCCCCTGCATCCCATTCACATTCAAAGTTATAATTACTATTTGTGAATTTCCCTCCATCTTATTCTTACTCACTCTTGCCCTCAGCCTCTCTTTTTACTCCATTCCTGTTACTTCATCTTCTCCCCTCCAAGAGCTCTTCCCGCCTTAGTCTCTCCCCACACCCTCCTAAATCTTAATTACATAACCTCCTAAAAGTCCCATGTGACCCCATCAGGATAATTCTCTGCCCATACTCTCTAGTGTAGGACAAATGAGATAATGTATATTATTGACATGAACACTATTAGATATAGGCAAAAGAGGATAGTGGACTGATTGAGCTAAAATTCACTGTGGCATTTGGGGATATGAACATAGATCAGTGTCTTGTATTATATCTTATCTATGTCCAGGTATCAAGCTCTTTTGAGGGTGGGGACAGTGTCATTTACCTTCTTTGTATTCTTAGCTCTTAGCACTATTCTTTGCATAGTAACACTTAACAAATGTTGTTGAATTAAATTGTTGAAATGAACAGAGCTTTATTTTAGGAAGATCAATCTGGGATTGTGTTGAAATTGTCCAACCATATCTCAATGGCATGTCCTTTCTTTGCAGAGAGATGCCAAAGGCCAGTACCTGTTTGACCTTCTTTGCCACCACTTGAACTTACTTGAAAAAGACTATTTTGGAATCCGTTTTGTGGATCCAGATAAACAGAGGGTAAGTCTGAATTTAAAGAATAATAGGAACTTGGGGTAGTGAGCAGTCTCTTACTGGTATCTAGACTTTAACTCTAAGGATCAGGCTTCAGTAGTGCTGACCCTTCCAGTAGGACATCATCTCTTAGAATCATAGAACTTTGAAAGGTAGAAAGGACCTTAGAAGTCAACTAATCCAACTCCCAATCTTACAGTTAACCACTAGAGGGTACTGCTCACCAATTACCTGATCCTGCTTAGGTGTTTCATCATATCTGACTGTTCATGACTCCATTTTGGGGTTTTCTTGGCAAAGACACTACTGGAGTGGTTTACCGTTTCCTTCTCCAGCTTATTTTACTTAACCCCAAATGCCTCACTAAAAAAAAAAAAAAAAGCATAGCATACTTGAATATAGCACTTTAGTCATATTATTAGGGACGAATGAAACTGAACAAACCGAATTCTTCCCAAACAGAGCGGCTAAACCTCTCTTTGTGTGCAGACAAGCCCAAACCCAGGAACTCAGTGAAATACTGTTCAGGTGCATCCCCTATCTCCCACCACTTCTGCCACTCCTAGAGACTTTCAGGAAGGCTGGGTGCTTAGAGCTGCTAGCTGGATCCTGCTATTGCTCTGCTTCCCTTCAGTGTTTTCCACTCCAGTCCCTGCTTTGTTCACTGCCACAGCTGCAGACGACTTTTCTTGGCAGGCTTCTTGCTTCTCCTTCAGCTCCCCAGCTTCTAGCTCCCTTTCTCTTCTTCTCTTTTCCCCTGGGCCTGCCTCCAGCTCACAGACTGCATAGCTGGGCTATTAAAGTTCTCATGAAAACAGCTGGAGGGGGAGTGGGCAGGACGGCTTCATGCTGATCACCAGTTTTTCTCCAGCCCTCTTCACCTTCCCCCAAAGTTCATACCATCTGGCTCACATTATTTCCTCCAGGCGCCTCTTTTAAGTTCCCCATCCTTCAGCTTTTTTTTCACCCTCTCCTAGCTCTGAAGCTTAGATTGGAGGAGCATCTACTTCCCTCCCTTCCCCTTATGCCTGTTACGTCAGAGGAGGTCCCCACAGATAAAGTGATTTGTCTGTCTGTTGCTCTCACAACTATCTAGTGTCTTTTTAGGACCAATATTCTCATCTTGAAGCAGGGGCCACCTATATCATGACTCACTTTGGTGGTATCAACCTTGTGTAGAAATAGGGGCTCCTAAACTCTACATAAGCATCCCTCTGGCCATATGCAGGCTTTGGTTATTGTTCGGTCATTTTCAGCTCTGTCCAGCTCTTTGTGACCCCATTTGAGATTTTCTTGGCCATTTCTTCTCCAGTTCATTTTACAGATAAGGAAAACTGAGGCAAACAGGTTTAAGTGACTTGCCCAGGGTCACACAGCTAGTAAGTGTCTGAGGCCAGATTTGAACTCAGATTTTCCTGACTTGACTCTATCTACTATACCACCTAGCTGTCCCCATATACTGACTTAGAAGAGTACACATTAACATTATCTAGCTTCTATTGTATTTTTATTTTGTTAAATATTTCCCAATTACATTTTTTCTTGCAATGCAATGAGGGTTAAGTGACCTGCCTAGGGTCACACAGCTAGTAAGTGTCAAGTGTCTGAGGCTGGATTTGAACTCTGGTCCTCCTGGTCCAGGGCTGGTGCTTTATCTACTGTGCCACCTAGCCCCCCTCCAATTATATTTTATTATTATTTGGGGGGGCGGGGCAATGAGGGTTAAGTACTGTACACAATGTCTTGCACAAAGTAGGTACTAAAATACTTACTGAATCCAATTGAGATGAATTATCCTTTGATAGTAAAGTCATGACCTGAGATCTAGGATTTTGCTTTTAGCAGTAACAACATGCATGCTATTTACTGATTTCAACATCTGTTTCATTTGGAGATCTCTCTGCCTTTCAAAGGTTAAAACCCTGCTGGGGGCTGTGATTGAAAATGTCATATAAAGGGCTGTAACTTTCAGAGGTAGTTCTCCCACATCCTCTAAGGCAGAGCAGGCCCATGAGCAAAAACACTTAGCAGAATCAAGCAGTATTTTGTTCTTTAGTGTCTTCTGCTGCAGCTCACATTCAGCATTTTTGCATTTGAAGGCACCAAATTTAGAAAGGAATAAAAGGATTGTATAACCCTTCTTTATTTCCCTTCTGTCCCAGACCTCCCCCCTCCTCTGCCCCAGAACCCACAACCCCCACATTTTGTTAATACACTTCATCCTGGCCTTAAAAATATATCAGCTCAGCATTAATACTGAGGATGTTCAGCTGTTTCGATGAGATGGCACTTTGACCGTCACTCTGGACAGATCTCAATTATTATCCTGATGTATAGGCCTTCTTTAGGGTTGAAATGTGGCACTGAGCCACTTTCCATCTTCTGTCGAAGCTTCATGTCCTCATGTGTTATGGGAGCCCAGTCCACGTCTGTTCTTAATGATGATCAAGAAAATCTTGAAAATGTCTTGACAAATGATTTTTTCCTTTTAAAAAGCCATCTGTACTAATGCATGTCATTTTTGTGTTGAAGTGTGGAACAAATTAAGGGTCTTGGCTCATTGGTACATAATACAAATTTGTTTGGAAATCTTGTTTTATGTTTCTTGCAGTACTTAGAATCATTTCAATCATAATCCCTACCCAATTAAAAAAATCCATCTGAAATACCACTATTTCAGAAAGAAATCCAAATGCTCTCAAATCTCTGTGCTTCTTAAACAACATTAGCAGTAGTGGTATATGGGAATTTTTTTTTTGCAGGGCAGTAAGGGTTAATTGACTTGCCCAGGGTCACATAGCTAGTTAAGTATCAAGTGTCTGAGACCAGATTTGAACTCAAGGTCACCCTGAATCCAGGTCCAGTGCTTTATCCACTGTGCCACCTAGCTGCCCCACTCCCACCCCCAGTATATGGGGATTTAAAGACAAAAATGTATTCCATAGGTTTTTGGTTGGCCATAAAGAGTCAAAAGATCAGAGTAATGGGATTAAGAATGGAAACACGAAATAGGATTTTGTAAGTAAATAGAATGCTAAACTAAATATCAGGAAGATGAGTTCAAATCCTATATCTGACACTATGTAACTATGGGAAAGTCATCTATAGGATTTCAGCCTCATTTCCTGATCTTTAAAATGGAGATCATAACACTAGCCAACTTACAAGGTTGTTATAGATTTAGAATGGACTTTACACGTCATTGAGTCAAACCCCCTCATTTTACAGATGAGGCCCATTGTGATAAGGGAGAAAAGTAGGACTCAAAGTTCAAATCTTCCCTTTGATACTTATTCTCTGTGTGACCTTTAACCTCCCTGTGCCACAGGTTCCTTATCTATAAAATGAGAGGATTGGACCATGTCTTTCTATCTCTAGGCTTGTGATCCTTTGTTCATCCAGCTAGTAAAGGTAAAGTGCAACACCAGGATTCAAACCCAGGACCTGTGACTTTAAATCTAGTGCTTTTCTCAACCAACCATGCTGCCCCCTCTGGGAATATATTTGATTCTCCCTAGACTCCAGAGATCTTGGTATATGGGTTATAATCTTTCTTCCTCTCTTCAGTCCCATATGATCAGAATCATTCAAGGATGCTGGTACCAGAATGCAACCAAGCAGCTTTCAAAAAGGGACATTAGGAGGCAGCTAGGTGGCACAGTGAATAAAGCTCTGGCCCTGGATTCAGGAGTACCTGAGTTCAAATTCGACCTCAAACACTTGACACTTACTAGCTGTGTCACCCTGGGCAAGTCACTTAACCCCAATTGCCTCACCCAAAAACAAAAAAAAAAAGGAAGGAAGGAAGGAAAGAAAAAGGGACATTAGTAGTTTCCCATTTTCTTTTTTTAAAAAAGTATTTGTTTAGAAAAAAATACTTTATTTAAAAAAGTATTTGTTTAAACAAGCATTTATTAGCTCTCCTTCCTTGCCATTGAGCAGTTAAAAAAACTTTAAAGCTCTCATGCCAAATATACATAGTCCAGCAAAACAAATTCCCACGTTGCCATGTCCAAAATTGTGTGTTTTGTTCTTCATTTTAAGTCCTCTAGCAGCTAGGTGGTGTAATAGATAGAACACTGGGCCTAAAGTCAAGAAGAATTGAGTTCAAATTTGGCCTTGGACACTAGATTCCTGAACCTCAGAAAATTGCTTAATCTCTGCCTCCCTTGGTTTCTTCTACTATAAAATGGGGAATATTAATAGCACCAAAGTCACAGCGTTGTCACAAGGATCAAATGAGAAAATATTTATAAAGCACAAGTACATAGTCAGTACTTAATAAATACTCATTTCCTTCTGCCCTCTCTGATCTTTCCCTCCTTCCTCTCTCCAGGAGGTGGGTAGTGTGTTTTGTCTTCACTCTATTCTCTTCCAGATCTCTACCAAATATATTCATCTGGTTTTTTAAAAGATTGCTGGGGAGTTCAAAGCCGGCCTCAGACACTTAACACTTACTAGCTGTGTGACCCTGGGCAAGTCACTTAACCCCCACTGCCTCTCAAAGAAACAAAACAAAACAAAACAAAACAAATAAAAAGATTGCTGGGGACCCCTTTTTTTTACCCAACTCCCCCTCTTTCCATGACTCTCATTTTCCTCCAGGTTAAGTCCTCTCTCAACAAATTTTATAACAATGCTTGTATGTGGCTGTTGTTCCAGTCAACAGTATTTTTTCATACTCATTAGCTCTTTGCTGATAATGCATTTCTGTTACTCCTTCTCTACCTCTTGGAATTTTCGTTTATTTGAATCCACCTTTGTGCCATCTCCCTATGTATCTATGGGACTTCAATACTTTTGTTTCCTAGATTTTGCTTGCTGCTCACTTCCTCTGTCCCAGGAGTGGACAGATCTCCCACAACAGCTGGATTTCTTTGCTCTTTGCTCTTTCCTTCCACAGACTGGAAGAGGTGTCATCCTTTTTAGTGTAGAATTCCAGTTGTTTCCATGCAATTAAATCTTACAGCTTGGCTTCCTCCATGAAGCCAGAGCAGCAGCGGACTGTGTAATGTGAGAGGGACCTCTTAACCACATTCAGCTGCTGTAATAAGTTGCTTGCCTCACGGGAGCTCAGTTCAGTGGAAACAAGAGAGCAAGATGTCAGTCCAGATTATCCATGTAGAGCTGACAGCGGAGCCAGCTCTTAGTGGGTCCATTAGCTACATGACCCAAACCCACAAAGGAGAGATATGGGAAGCTCAGGCCAGTATGCCTCTCCCACCTATCTTCTAGCCAGGCCAAGGTTTTGGCCGGGGTGTTACACTAGATCATTCTTGGGGAGCAGGCTGGAATGGGATGCGTCCTCCCTTCAAGTGTTCCCAAAGGCTGGCACTAGGAAGTCAGGGTCACAGTTTGAACTGCTGTGGTCTAGGGTTTTTGTGTAGAGCTCAGAGATCTTGATAAATTGGTATGGACACTAGTTAATTAGCATTAATGTTGTACAGAGGAACAACATCAATAATGGATGTTTATGGGGTGGCCTGTGGACAACAGAGCTGGTGATGGGAAACAGTTGTAAAATAACCTGTTTCCTCCTTTCTGAAAACAAAGCTATTGCTGAGAGAAGTTGTAGCTGATAATCCTGCTGTCGACACTGGCAGCTCCTGCTGTATCAGTCCAGAGGAAGTGGATTCACTTTTCTGGAGTTCAGGCTCTGTATCTATTCGTAGAATCCAAGTGTGTCGGTTCCTGGGATGCCAACGTTCTCATATCTTTATGGGGTCAGCAGTCTGTGACATTGGTGTCAGAGGGCGCATAGGCTGGTCACTTTTCACTGCTCAGTTCCCATCACCACAACTCTTCCCACCTTCTTAGGGAATACTCTTGCTCTTTTCCTCACAGAAGTGGGGGACTGTGGACGCGGAATATGACATAGGCCATCAGACTCAATGTTTTGGTTAGCTTTTTGCTAAAATGCCCCCTTTTTTAAAATTTTATTTTGCAGGGAAATGAGTGTCAAGTGACTTGCCCAAGATCACACAGCTAGTAAGTGTCAAGTATCTAAGGCCAAATTTGAACTCAGGTCCTCCATGAATCCAGGACCAGTGCTTTATCCCCTGAACCACCTAGCTGCCCCTAAAATGCCCCTTTTTTTCTTTTTTCTTTAATCTTTATTACTCACTGGATAGGGGAGGGGGAAGGGATATATTCAGAAATGAAGTTGATATAAAAACAAATGAGGTCCATAAAAATGAAAGGCCTTTTTTTCATATGTCACAGATATTTTTTATTAATCTGTTCCTCTGTATATATCTCCCATTAAGCAATTTTTTTAAATTTAATTAATTAATTAATTAATTTTAGTTTTCAACATTGGTTTAGATAAGATTTCCAATTTCAAATTTTTCTCCCTCCCTCCCCACCATGAAAGGCCTTTTAAAAAAAGATAATATTCTTGTCAGCACATTTAGGAGCTGTTACTGATTAGCTGCTGTCATCACCTTGAGGACTGGTATGGAAACACACACACACACACACACACACACACACAGAGGGATGCCACAAAAACAGAGGCTAAAACTTTGATATACTACTTTTGGAAGGCTATTTACTTCAGTTCTAATGTATTCACATTTATAGATAAGCCCAGACATGGAGTTGTTGTGTGTCTATATGTATGTGTGTGTGCATGTGCATGTGTACATTTTTGTTTGGTTATTTTTCAATCATATTTGACTCTTTGTGACCCCTTTGGGGGGAAGGGAGGTTGGCAAAGATACTGGAGTGGTTGGTCATTTCCTTTTCCAGCTCATTTTATAGATGAGGAAACTGAAGCAAACAGGGTTAAGCGACTTGCCCAGGGTCACACAGCTAGTAAGTGTTTGAGGTCAGATTTGAACTCAGGTCCTCCTGACTAGGCCCAGCATCATATTCACTGAGCCACCTAGCTGCCATGTGTGTTTATACACATGCATATATACACATATGTATATATTACCATATAGACCTACATATATCTACACGTGTGTTCTGTATTACTGTATATACATACATGTATATCTATATACACATAGATATGTGCATTATTTGTTACCACACATATATACATGTGTCCTATACATGTGTGTGCTTATACATGCATGCACATAGGTATATATAGTGATACACATGGACATGAAAATATGCATACATATACATATACACACTGTATAAACCTATCTACACTCCTACATATGTTGGAATGCATGTGTATTATGTGTAGAGAGAGAGAAAGCAATTCTCTTACATAGCTGGTTCCGTGAGAACCCACTACTTCATAAAATCCCTTTCTTCATAAAATGCCTTTCTTTCTAAACCTATATGTCACAGCCTTTACAATGGATGACTCTTCACCTGAATTGTAAACTGTCTATTTAAAGTGTGCCGGCTAGCTTGTATTTGCCCTTCCTCCTTACCATTGTCTCATCCTGTCTTCTCCATTTCAGCACTGGTTGGAGTTCACAAAGTCTGTGGTGAAGCAGTTGAGATGTAAGTATTCTTTGCTGGGAGACTGGCACTGCCATTCATTTGTGAGGGGCAGGACGGGGTGTTTTCCCTACATAGTCATCCTGCACTTAAAGTTTCTAGCAGTTGTCTGTGTATAAATTGGCTCTAAAAGTCTGGATTACGTTTTCCTAATAATGCAATGACTTGTGCATCAGAGAATGGGGACGGAGCCATTTTCTGAGAGTTTGTCCTTCCTGACAGTCACCTGCTTTTTTTGCAGCCCAGCCTCCATTCACCATGTGTTTCCGAGTGAAGTTTTACCCTGCAGACCCAGCTGCCTTAAGAGAGGAAATAACTAGGTGAGACTGAATACGGGACTGCTTAAACTGGAGTCCATAAGCTTTTAAAAAATCAATTTTAATAAATGTATTTCAATATAATTGGTTTTCTTTGTAAATCTTGTGTATTTTGATTTATGCATTTATAAACTTGATTCTGAGAAAGGGTCCATAGGCTTCGCAGAAGGGATCATAGACTTCACTGCCAGAGGAGTCTATGATACAGAAAGGTAAAGACCCCCCTGGAGATGCCCTCTCCAGTTGTTTCTGGTACAGACAACCTGTTCGAAGAGGAAAGGAAGATACACAGCCCCTCATCTCTTAAAATCCAGTTCTTATTTATACCTAACCTCAGTTCCTCCCTGCTTTCATTTCAGACTGTTTCCTCAGTGGAAATGGAATGCAACTAGCTCCTTTCTTCCTGCTTTGCTCTATGAACAGCTATGGTGATGGTAATATTTGACCAAGGACTGTTCACTAATATTAGTACTTGAAGTGGCTGATTGATTCAAAGTGTTTGTCCATGACCAAGGAGGAGTGATGGTGACCAATGGACCCTGCAGGCATTTCTGGGCAAGACATTTGTTTTCTAGAGATAAAATGGACTCTAGGACTACCATGATGGGTACACTTTTAAAATCCATTACATAGACTTAAAAGACAAACTGGGAACTAGTGCATATTTAAATCCAAGGGAGTGAGGAACCTCCATGAAAGACTCTTGGTAATGCGATTGTTGTTTCTATAAAAGTGAATGGGGGCGGGCCGCTAGAGGGTGCAGTGGATAAAGCACTGACCCTGGATTCAGGAGTACCTGAGTTCAAATCCAACCTCAGACACTTGACACTTACTAGCTGTGTGACCCTGGGCAAGTCACTTAACCCTCATTGCCCCACTTAAAAAAAAAAAAGTGAATCAGAATGTGTGGGGCTAAGCAATTCTACAGGAGAGCAAGCTGAATAAATGGCTTCTAGGCACTATCTTGTATTTCACTTCACTGAGTTCCCTTAGTTCATATGGTACCTGTTCTACTACTTAGAGCTCTATCAGGAAAGACTGAAATCTACCAATATGGCTTAATATACTGGTTGGAAACCCCTACTTTATAGATTCCTTACCATTTCTTGGCCCAGTAAAATTTAAGCTCCTTGAGGACAGGAACTGTTGTATACTGAGTGCAAACACATAGCAGGTACCTAATAAGTATTTGAGGGTTTGTTTGTTTTGTTTTAGGACTAGATATCCCTGTCTTGCCTGGCCTGGAAGTGCAGGGGCCTTTCATAGGCCTTAACACACTAGGGTCAGCACAAAACCTTTGACCTCCAACCTGGTATTCTTCCTCTTTCCTTAGGCTATCTTATGGTTCCCCCTTCCCCAGGGCTCACTATATTAATGCCATACTTGGTGCTGATACCTCATTGGCTTACCTCAAAATTCCCAAATTCAGGAGCTCCACCATCCTCAGCCTCCCCAGTAGCAGGAATTACAGGTGTGAGCCCCTCTGCCTGGTATATCTTACTCTTTATTGAGTTGAGAGTTAATGCTGCAGGCTTTACACCATGTAAAGAAAATGAGTTTCAAATGAAAAGCAAAGAACTCAGTGCTTATTCTCTGTTGTTTGGGGTGAGGGGAGGAAAAAACGGTATAGAGATAAGAAGGCATTGAACCAGCACTGATTGCAACCTCTGCACAATGTAATATAATCTTTAGGGTGGTTGAATTTTAAAATTTACCACCCTTAGGCCAAACTGTTGATCAATTTCTCTGAGCTTCTCTAGGCTGGTTCTCAAATGACATTTGTACCACTATTCTGTCACTGGCCCTCCATTCAAAGTGTTTATATCCTGGTCAGACCTTCCAGAGTTTATAGTCTTTCGGCATATCCTTCAGGAACCCAGGATAATCTTCATATCAACAGGACATATCAAAGCAGAAGGCATTTCCTGAAAGAAAATGTAGCCACTGATGATCAACATTGTTATGGGGTGGCTGGTGCTGTGGGTCATATTTAATTCATTGTGATTGTATCCACAAGAAATTTTCATGAAGAAAAAATAAGTGGCCTGGTATATTGTAATAGCCTTCTGACTGGTTACCCTGTCCCATGTGTCTCCCCATCCATTCAGATACCTTTATACAAATGTTGCCCAGTGTCTGGAATATAATTCCCTCATCACCTCTACCTTGTAGAGTCCCTAGCTTATTTCAAAACACAATTTAGTTGGAGCAACTAGGTAACGCAGTAGATAGAGCACTGGCCCTGGATTCAGGAGGACCTGAGTTCAAACCAGGCCTCAGACACTTGACACTTACTAGCTGTGTGACCCTGGGCAAGTCACTTAACCCCAATTGCCTCACCAAAAAAAAAAACAACAACACAATTTAGGTGCCACCTCATGAGGCCTTTTCGTGACTCTCCAGCTATTAGCACTCTCTAACTCTTAAAATTACTTTTGCATTACTTAGTATTATTATTTAGTATTGCTTTGTATGTGTAAAGTATATGTTTATATATGTGTGTGTTTCACATGTGGACTGTATGTATCCACATGGGCCTGTCTAGATGTGGCTCCCAGGGAGACATAAATAGATAGATATTTCTAGTTTTTTCCACCCTCCCTTCATCAAGAGAGACTTCAGTTCCTGCCAGAAAAGAAAACAGGATATTGGTGCTGTGAGTCTGGCACCTCTGCTCTCCTCAGAAAGGGGTCACTGTGCAAGAATTATATCTGCCAGCCCCACTAAATATTGTTAGTCTAAGGGAAACCATTTTAGGTTTAATCTATGTTCCTGATTGCTTGCCCTCCATGGGAAAAGGAGTACCTCAAACCTCTGTATCCAAGGTTTGACTGACTCCCTTCCCACCAAATGGCAGTTCCCCAAAGACCACACATAGCCAATAAACCCATAATTATCCAAGATGACAGCAAAACAGAAATCAGAGAAGTTTTACAGATGAGAATAGTTATCCCTTGCACATGACAGGATTAGAGTCATGGCATCCCCGAGATCAGGAAAATCCACATAAAATTTTGTGACCCTCCCTTCATACCAAAAAAGAAGTCTGAATTATTAGGTATTAAAAGATAAAATATGTTGATATTTTATAATACTATGCATATATTTTATGCATTTCTGAGTTTTTAAACTTTTTCTTTGTTGTCTGCTGGCCTTCCCATGTCGGCTGTAGCTTCCACAAAACTCCCCAGAAAATCCCGTTTAATTTCTTATGCCAACCCAGAATATATTGAAAACACAATGGGGAAAGCCACAATGTGGAAGGGATAACTCTTTACCAGACAATACACAGAGTGAATAAGCTGTCCCAGTGGTACTGAGAGAACTCAACCAAGAGAGAGAATTTTAGATCTCATTTAAGAGGAAATTGCCCAGGGGCAGTGAGGTGGCAGTGGATAAAGCACCAACCCTGGATTAAGGAGGACCTGAGTTCAAATCCGACCTCAGACACTTAGCACTTACTAGCTGTGTGACCCTGGGCAAGTCACTTAACCCCAATTGCCTCACAAAAAAAAAAACAAAAAAGGTAAATTGCCCAAAGACTTTAGGGTAGTAATATGAGGATAGGGATGTGATAAGTCCCTTGAGGACTAGGACTTTTGTATTGTCATTGCCCAACACTGTGCCTTGCACATAATAGGAATTTAATAAATGGCTATGCAGTTGAACTGAATCTGCAAAATGAGGGGTTGAACTTAGATGATCCTTAAAGTCTCTTCCAGTCCATGGTGCTATAGTACTGTAGCTGAAACTATGACATTTGAAGATAGTAATTTAGCCAGGACACAAACTCTCACCATGCATAAATACTATATGCCATTATTTTCTTTCATTCAAATCACTGCTTTTAACTTCAAGCCTGATACATACCTCTTGAGAGAAGATGCCTCTGGAAGGGGACATGTAGATCTCTCTAGCCACCACCTTCACATTACAGCAAACATCTTTGTTTCAAGCCCTGCACCTTGGCCCTTTAAGAGTATCCGTCAGGGGGCAGTGGATAAAGCACTGGCCTTGGATTCAGGAAGACCTGAGTTCAAATCCAGCCTCAAACACTACTTGACACTTACTAGCTGTGTGACCCTGGGCAAGTCACTAACCCTCATTGCCCTGCAAAAAAAAAAAAAGTATCTATCAGCATTGCCTGGTATTTACCACATTGGACAAGTGATAGGGATTAAAGGGATTTGTCTTACATAACTTAGTAGTTGAGTGTTCCCAGAAGCATTTTGTTTTGCATTAAGAGAAAAATCTGATTGTCTTGGACAATGGAAGGAGTGCTTAACAATGCAATTTTTCTAAATCTAATGTCATTATATAAGTTAGTAGAACTTTTACCAGATAAAGCAGCATAGTGTATTGGAAAGAACTCTAAATTTGGCTCTGCCATTTATTAGCTTTGGACAGGTGACTTTAACTCTCTAGGCTCTAGTTCACTGAGAGAATTAAACTAGATAATCCATAAGATTTTTCTATCTATAAAATTATATGATTCTGTGAATCAGCCACAGATTTGGTTCATCAGTAACTGATCTAGGTAAATAGTCGACGATGCTGGGGGAAGCATGCGAATTCACAAATAGAGCTTCACTACTGAGTCGGACATGTCTGAACTATAAGAATTAGCCCCAAAATGTTTATTCTAAAGCCTGAGAATCTTCTTCAAGTAGCCATGAAACTTGGCTCCTTCGCTTGTCTCATGATCTCTTTGGTCAGTCAAGACTTGCCAGCACCTTTCTGTGCCCTTAAAAAGCCACGTGTCTATGCATAAGCAGGTCATAAGTAATAGAACTCATGAAACTAAAAGAAATCCTTGACCTAAATCTCAGATATTACACTTTGGGTAGCTAAGAAATAAGCCAAGATTGTTCCACAGCATACATTTTAATTATGGCTTTTGAGGTCATTGGAACTGAGCGCTGATATAAAGTTAATTTAATTCAGCAATTATTAAGCACCTGCTTTGTATCTGGAGGGCCTTGAATAAGGAAAAGGATTAGACCCATGATTTCAATGGTATAGGGAACACCCAGGTTAGGAAACTCCCTCTATCAGTGCAGGTTGTCACTTTCTCTGTGACCTAAAGTCTTAATTGCCTAGAGCACTGAAAGGTTAAGGGACCCAGGTTCCACAAAGTTAGTTTGTGTTGGAGGCAAGACTGGAACCCAGGTCTTCTTGGCTTGGAGATCAGCTTCCCAAGCACTGTGACATTACCTCTTTAGTACAATGAACAAAAATGAAAATCCAGATTCAACTCTAGAAAATCTAGATTCAGCTCTAGAAAACCTAGATTCAAGCCCCTCAAGGAGCTTGCAAAGTAGGAGACAAGACATTTATATGAATAACCGTGACGCAAAAAGGCAGTGTGGAGTAGTGAGTAGAGAGCCAGTCTTGGAATCAGGAGGATCAAGGTTCAAACCTTGATAGGTACTGACTGTGTGACTCTGAGCAAGTCACTGAACTTGCCAGTGCCTGAGCAGAAGTCTTTAAGTTGGAGAGATATTTCCAAAGGAGTTTCCTCAAAGGGTATTCCTTATACCAATGAAATTACAAGCCTGGTATAAGCCCCTCCTCCTCATTATGACCCAAGTTAAGATGTGATTGGAGAGACTCAACCGAGAGGCAGGAGAGAAGCTACAAAATAAGAGATCATTTCTGCCTTGGAGGAAAGAGTTGGCACAAGTAGTTCGGTAGACAGAAGTGTAGAAGGCATCCATTTCAGGCATGGGAAATTACCTCCTCAAATACACATAGGAGGGGGCAGCTAGGTGTTTAGAGCCCCAGCCCTGGATTCAGGAAGACCTGAGTTCAAATCTGACCTCAGACACTTGATACTTACTAGCTATGTGACCCTGGGCAAGTCACTTAACCCTCATTGCCCCACACACACAAAAAAAAAAAAAGAAAGAAAGAAAGAAAGAAAAAGAAAAAGCTTACATTCTGAAAGGCCTAAAACCAAAGAGAAATATAATTGTTGTACAAATCTGTCAGAATAGGGCTAAAGCCCACAATGAAGTGATGCTTGCAAAAAAAAAAAATGCTAAGAACAAAAAGGATTCTCTAAAGTGTATTCAGAGCAGGAAAAAGAAGAAGGAATTGGCCTGCTGCTTGATATATCATGAGAGGATAAGAGGGAGAGAGGACATCTCTGGTTTCTATTTTCATCCCATTTTTTCTAAGCAGCTAGATGGCACAATGGACAGAGGACTGGATCTCAAGTGAGGAGGACCTGATTTCAAATCCAGCCTTATTTACTATCTATATTATCCTAGATAAGTCACATACCTCTGTCTGCCTCCATTTCCTTATCTGCAAAATTGGGGAAAATATAGCACTTATTTCCCACGGTTGTGAAGATAAAATGAGACATTTGTATTTTGTAAATCTGAAAGTGCTATAAAAACATTAGCTGTTATTGTTATTATAATTATTCTTTGTAACCTCCTTGAAAGTAGGGATTTCCATTATTTCTTTTCTAGTGTCTAGCACAATACATTCTAAGTGTTTAGTGTTTTCAATTAATACATCGCCCTTTCTCATATAGTGAGTTGTGAAAAATCCATGATAAAATGCTATATAAATGTGATTATTGGGGCAGCTAGGTGGCGCAGTGGATAGAGCACCGGCCCTAGAGTCAGGAGTACCTGAGTTCAAATCCGGCCTCAGACACTTAACACT
This sequence comes from Dromiciops gliroides, assembly GCF_019393635.1. NCBI lineage: Eukaryota > Metazoa > Chordata > Mammalia > Microbiotheria > Microbiotheriidae > Dromiciops > Dromiciops gliroides. The sequence continues at coordinate 195,088,779 of NC_057862.1, read as the reverse complement.
TACTAGCTGTGTGACCCTGGGCAAGTCACTTAAGCCCAATTGCCTCACTTAAAGAAAAAAAAAATGTGATTATTATTGTTGTTGTTGTTGTTGTTATCCTAATAGACCAGGTAGGAGACAATCCAGATGATAAGTAGGTGGATATGTAACTGATTGAACCACCATACCCCAAGAGTCTTTGTCAACTGACAATGATCTGCTTATGTTAAGCCAAGCAAATAGGATTCAAGGTAGATGTCCAAGTACAAGACTTCTTTGTTTGTTGTTTAGTCAAAAAGTCATATCTGACTCTCTGCGACTCCATTTGGGGTTTTCTTGGCAGTGATACTGGAGTGGTTCACCATTTCCTTCTCCAGCTCATTTGACAGATGAGGAAACTGAGGCAAACAGGGTTAAGTGACTTCCCCAGGGTCACACAGCTAGTAAGTGTCTGAGGCCAGATTTAAACTCAGGTGCTTCTGACTGCTAGGCCGGCATTCTATCTACTGTGCCACCTAGCTGCCCAAGTACAAGAATAAATTATAATAATTAATAAGAACTAATATTTATATAACACTCACAACAACCATGAGAGGGAGGGTTATTATCCCCATTTTACAGATGAGGAAACTGAGGTAGAGGTGAAATGATTTGCCCAGGGTCACACAGCTATTGTCTGAGGTGGAATTGGAACTCAGGTCTTCCTAACTTCAGGTGAACCACTCTATCCACTGCATCTTGGCAAATTGTTCATTGTCGAATTGAAAGCAGCCTTCTGGTATCATGCTATAGAGTTTTGGCCTTGGTCCTGCTTTTGTTCCATATTTTAATAGATTATTTAGATGAAGACATTTGTAGATGACGTAAAACTGGGAGAAACAGCTAACATATGGGATGACAGAATCAAGGTCTTGTCAGGCTGCAGTAATAGGTTTAAGCGAAACAAAATGAAATTTAATAGGAATAAGTGTAAAGTCTGGCAATCCCAAAAATAAATAAATAAATAAATAAATGCAGAGATATCGAATCAAGGAGATGTAGCTCGATAGCAGCTCATATGAAAAAGATAGAATTGTAGATGACTACAGGCTCTAAATCTTGGGATGTATTATCATAATAGCTAGCATTTACATAACTTTTCAAGGTTTGGGAAATACTTTTAATCCATTGTCTCATTTAATGAAGAGAAGAATAGTATCCTGAATGACAATTATAATAGCTCACATTTAAATGATGCTTTTCATCTTACAAAAGTGCTTTCAGCATAATGACCCTGTGAAATAAGGAGTGGAAATTATTATCCCTATTTTTGTCGTTGTTCAGTAGTTTCAGTTGTGTTCAACTCTCATGACCCCTTTTGGGATTTTCTTGGCAAAGATACTAGAGTGATCTTACCATTTCCTTTTCCAGCTCATTTTACCAATGAGGAAACTGAAGGAGACAGGGTTAAATGACTTGCCCAGAGTCACACAGCTAGTAAGTATCTGAGGCCAGATTTGAACTCAGAAAGATGAGTCTTCCTGCCTCCAGGCCTTGCACTATATCCACTGCACCATCTTAGCTGCCCTATTTTACTAATTAGGAAATTGGAGCTCATTGGAAATTGGGGCTGGTTAACCGTTTGTCAAAATTGCTACAGAGGACATTCCTACTTGGGGTGAGACACTGAACTAGTTAACCTCCAAGGCCCCATTCAGTAATAAAATCCTATCGTTCTGCAAAAGTATTTCCAGATTGTGACATTGTAACATTTTAGTCTTAAAAAGAAAGAGAAAAATTACCTGCTCTCCTCCTTCTGCCTGGAAAGGACAACTTCACAATGGGAATCAACTTGATCCAGTTAAAACCAACCTTAGTAGATAGGAGGGCAGCTAGATGGCATAGTAGATAGAGTACTGGGCCTGGAGTCAGGAAGACTTGAGTTCAAATGCAGCCTCAGACACTTAATGGTTGTGTGACCCTAAGCAAATTACTTCACTTCAACCTCCATTTCCTCATCTGTAAAATGGGGATAATAATCCTCCCTCCCAGGGGGCAGCTAGGTGATGCAGTGGATAAAGCACCGGCCCTGGATTCAGGAGGACCTGAGTTCAAATCCGGCCTCAGACACTTGACACTTACTAGCTGTGTGACCCTGGGCAAGTCACTTAACCCCCATTGCCCCACAAAAACAAAACAAAAAAATAATAATCCTCCCTCCCAGTGTAATCATTGGAATGACGCCACCTACTGGAGATTTACTATAGGAAAGCTCCACCATGAGGAAAATGCCTCAGAGGGCAAGGCCATGCGGCTTTTCCTTGGTGTCAGGAAGTAACGTTTGCAAATGGGTACTGTCCACCAAGGCTACTAGCCAATCAACTTGAGGAGCCTCCCATTTTCTGGGAGGGGACAGGAAGGAGGAAGGAAGGCCTGTGCGGAGAGCTCTTCTCTCTTTTTTGGTTCCTGACTTCACGGTGGTGGTGCTGGCATCAGAGGACTTCACAGGAAAATTGAGGAAAGATAGGAATGCCAGGCTGTTGGAATTCTGTTCTCAATCTTTCTCTTTCTATTTTTCAATAAACCCTTAAAAACCTAAACTCGTTTTATCAGTGATTTTAGTCAGTTTCCCCCAAAACTGAGGGAACAGATTAGAACCCACATTTAGAATCTTAAATTACACACCAGTGATGTGGGATGGAATTAAGGTGATCAGATTAATCATGAGGCATCCCAAAGGAATTACAAGACTCAGTGACTCAGTTTCTAAAGTTTTATTGCAATACCGTGAGTGAGCACAGGAAGAGCACACAAAGGAAAAAGATGTCTCTCAAATAGGAAAAGAGAAGACAGTTATATTTATAGTATGGATAAATTGATTATCAGTCTCATTATAATAATCTCCACCTTAGGGAGGCACATGGGGGTTCATATCCAAATTTGGACTTCTTGCAGTCCTAAGCCAAGCCCAGAGGCAGGTACCTTTTTCCATGGAGGTGCATTTTGGACGTTTATGCGTCATAAGGTGAATCTGGGGACAAATTTGGTCTTTGATGTGCATGTTTCTAAAGGCATATTTCAACTTGCCATGGTCAGGGTGTCTTTGTGTTTTTTATCTCTTTTTTCTTAGGCCTGGTTTCTGGGTATAAACAGTTAGGGTCTCTGTGACCTATTTCCTTATGTTTATGTTGTGGGTGGTAATTAATGGAAACCAGACCTCCAGGTAACAGTTAACAAGAACCTGGGCCCTTGCTTATACTGATGAGGGCCCAAGTCTTAAGTTATTTATTAATCTCTTTCAGAACTGGGGTCTGCAAGTTATCTATTAGCCCCTCTTGGAGCTCAGATCTAAATTAGATCTTGGGTCTTAGGTTTGCCTGTTAACCCCTTCTCTACCTCCTCTATCCCCAGGGTTGTTGTGGGTGCTATATAAATATTCTTTTTTTTTTTTTTTTTGGTGAGGCAATTGGGGTTAAGTGACTTGCCCAGGATCACACAGCTAGCTAGTAAGTGTTAAGTGTCTGAGTCCGGATTTGAACTCAGGTCCTCCACTGGGCCACCTACTACCCCGGGTGCTATATAAATATTAATAAGAATTATTAATCACTGTTGTTTAGTCTTGCATTTGGACATCTGGTTGGCTTAATGGAAGCAATCCTTTAGACATCTTAGGTAGGACCACAGATGCCCACTTCAAAATAAAGCAAAGCTCATTTGGTCATTTTACGTTGTACCCACTTGGGCACAAGAAAAGTTGCTTAACTCTCTTCATCACAGTTGTAGGGGGACTGTGGGTATGGAATATTGCATGGACTGTCAGATGGGGTTGATATCTAAGTTGGTTTTGTTTAATTGCTATTTTTCCCCTTTCTTTTTTAATTTGGTTACTAGAAATGTTTTCTGAGTGGAGGAGTGGGGAGGGATCTATTTGCAAATGGATGTGATATAAAAAACAAAAGGCATCTATAAAAATAAAATTTTAGAAGAAACTTACTGAAATGCTAGACCACATTTGACAGCTTCTAAAGCTTTTATCCTTTCTTTTAGCTCTCTACTCCTTCCCTCTTCTGCTCAGTCATTCCCTAAAATGTAACAGGTAAATGACCAAAAGGCCTGACAGAGTGTAGAGGTGCTGTAAGAGGCAATTCATAAAGCTGAGTCAACAGGAATCCTCTCTTACAGTAAGCAGAAAAGCAGCCTGGTCTCTCATCTGACCACACTCTGTCCCACCAAGCTCCTTCCACAACAGCCACAGAAACCAACATGATGTCACTTCATGCTCCCTGCAAAGTATAACTCAATGGTTTCCCCAGGGAACCCAAGGGAAGGAGGAGGAGGGCTCTACCAGCCACTGTTTCTTACAATGGAGACATTCTATTGGAAGATAGAACTTTGTGGATTTATTAATATTTGTTTTTAGCTTTACTGGGAAACACCCATGTCATGCATGAACCAACATAAATTGAGAGGGGAGGGCCCCACTCTGCAAAAGCCATTCTGCTGAGGGAATGAATGGAAAGAGACGTAACATATAGTTCCTGCCCTTAAGGAGTTTAGAATTTAGTGGAAGGAACATCCACATACAAATACGGCTGCCAACGTAAGGCAGACAACCCTTGCTCCACCTTAAATGGGTGGTGTGGACAGTAAGTGTTTTGGAATTCAAATGTAGGAGAGATCTCTATGCTAGGGTCATCCCCAGAAGGATAATTGAACTTGGGCTGGGCCTTTAATAAAGAGCTCAATAAATATTGACTAATTGGGGGTAGTGAGGTGGCACAGTGGATAAAGCTCTGGCCCTGGATTCAGGAGGACCTGAGTTCAAATCCAGCCTCAGCCACTTAACACTTACTAGCTGTGTGACCCTGGGCAAGTCACTTAACCCTCATTGCCCCGCCAAAAAAAAAAAAGACAGCTAACTGATATATAATAGGCAGCTTGGTGACATAGTGGAGAGAACCAAGGACTTGGAGTCAGGTGAGTTCAAATCCTTTCTCAGACACTTATTAGCTATGAAACCCTGGGTAAGAAGTCAGCCTCATCTCAGTCTCCATTTCCTTTTTTGCAAAATGGGGTTGATTTTAGCACCACATTTACAATGTCATTGTGAGGATCCAATAAGGTAACATTCATGACCTGTCCCCTTCCTACTTTCACAGCCTTCTTACACCTTATATCCCTGTTTTGTGATCCACTGACACTGGCCTCTTTGCTGTTCCTCTAATGCCATCTCCCAACTCTTAAAGAGTTTTCACTGGCTGTCCCTCCTGCCTGGAACTCTGTCTCTCCTCTTTACCTCCTGGCTTACAGGTGTTCCTTCAAGTGCCAGGTAAATGTAGCTGGTTTACACATAGTTGTTGTGAGTTAGACAGTGAGTTGCTAAAGGCAGGAGGGGGGGGGGGATTGGTGTAGTTGGCCTTTTTTGTGTACCCAGTAGCTGACACATAACAGGTACTCAATGATTGCTAGTTGACTGACTAATATATGCGTGTTGCTTAACCATTTTTCAGCCGCGTCTGACTCTTCATGACCCTATTTGGGGTTTTCTTGACAAAGATATGGGAGTGGTTGGCCACTTCCTTCTCCAGCTCATTTTACAGATGAGGAAACTGAGGCAAAGAGGGTTAAGTGACTTGCCCAGGATCACACAGCTAGTAAGTGCCTGAGGCCAGATTTGAACTCAGGAAGATGAGTCTTCCTGACTCTAGGCATGTCACTCTATCTACTGCACCACCTTGCTGCCCAGAGTATATGTATATAGGACTTTGTAAATCTTAAAACAGTACATAAATGTTAAGTGTTATTATAATGCAGGAGATAACACTTGGGCTGAGCTTTTAAGAAATCTGGGTATTCAAAGGGGCAGAGGGGAGGGAGGGAATGCATTCCAGACACAGGGGCCAGGCTGTACCAAGGCACAGGGAGGATAGTTTAGGATGTTGTATGAACAAGTTGGCTGATCTGGTGTGTCTGTGTCTGTGTCTGTCTGTATCTGTGTGTGTGTGTGAAGGACAATAATATATCATGAGTTTGGAAAAGTTGGCAGAAGCCAGATAATTAAGGGCTTTAAATACAAACCAGAGCAATTTGTATTTGCTCCTAGAGGCATCTGAAGCTTCAAGGGAATGACTGGGTCAGAGCTGTACTTTGGGAATATCCCTTTGGCAACTGGGTCCATTAGGAATTGGAGAGGAGAGAGACTTGAGAGAGGAGGGAGACAGAATCTAGTGAGAGATGTGGTCTGGTTTTTTGTTTTGTTTTTTTTGGTGGAGGAGTGAGGGTTAAGTGACTTGCCCCAGGGTCACACAGCTAGTTAAGTGTCAAGTGTCTAAGGCTGGATCTGAACTCCAGGGCCACTGCTTTATCCACTTCACCACCTAGCTGCCCCTGTGGTCTTGTTTTAATTCTTGTTATCTTCCTTCTCTTGTCTATTGGCCCAGGCCTTAGGGCTAAAAAGTTCTTTCTTCTCCTTTTAAGTTACTGCTGGTAGGAAGAAAAGTGGGTACCAGCTTTACTCAACATCTCTGCCACCCCAAGGCTTGGCTGTTGAACCGATATAGCTGTCAGTGTGATCTCCTCTGGGGATGTTAGTGTTGAATTCCCGCCCCCTACCTCCATCATTACCTAACAGACCCAGCAGAGAAGGGATAAAGTGGGGAAGTGGAGAGCTGCTTTTCATTTTATTACTTGGATTCTTCCCAGGTGATAAATTTAGTTGCCAAGCCCTGATTAATCTCTTTTTTCATTTTTAAAGTAATAAATAGAGTTGCCCTAGCTGCCCCTGAGGCCAGATTTGAACTCACACCTTCCTGACTCAATGTCTAGTGCTCTATCTGCTGTACCACCTACCAGGCCTTTCTGGCTCTGTGCCCCCTCAGTTGTTAGAACTACTAGACAAAAATATTCACTTTGTATATTCTTTGTATTTACTTTTATTTGTGTATCTTGTATCTCCTCAATAGAACCTAAACTCCTTGAAGGTAATGACTGTTTTGTAAATGTTTTTGTGTTGCCAGCACCTAGCACAAAGTCTGGAACATAGTAAGCATTTAATAAATGCTTATTGAATTAAATTTTTTTTAATTAATAAAAGAAGCAACTGCTAGGCAAAAGCGATGCATCAGCATCTAACTACTTTGGAAAATTATCTTGCATCCAAAAATACAGTTTTCCCTTCCCTGGTTTTCTGGCCTCGTAGTCAGCCTGAGCTAGGACTATGTAGGGCTTGATTCATACTCCTATAGGTTTGGAGCTAAATTATCTTTAGAACAAAAACTGGAAATTATCTGAAAACTGTCTAAAACCAAAAAAAAACAGGCAAAATCAGAACATGTTTCATAAGGAGTGCTACTTGTCTGGGTTCTCTGACCTTTAGTTTCTTTATGAAGATCACCTCTTTGAGCTTTTGTTTGCTCATCTGTAAAATTAATCAATTCATCAATAAGCATGTATTAAGTACCTGCTATACACCAGGCAATGTATTATATGCTGGGGACCCAAATATTAAAAAAAAAAACAGTTCCTGCCCTCAAGGAGCTTACAATCTAAAAGGGAAGACAACATACAAAAGGAAGCTAAAAAGTGGGGGAGAGGGGAAGGTACCCAAAGATACAGTGGAAAAGTCAAAGACCCAAAGCCTAGTGAGAAATAAGGAAGATGGGGATAATATGTAGACTATTTACCTCATAGTCTTGTTATGGGGAAAGTATTCTGTTAAACATGCAGTACTCTAAAAACAAAAGCTATTAGTGCTAAATTCTATCTTTGACCATGTAAAGGCTTCTCTTTGATAATACCTGGCTCATGAGTTGTTTGGGGTTTTTTTCCCCCTATGTGAATAAGAATGTTGGCTAAAGGTCTGGGAGTCTAAAGTCCTGGGTTCTAGTCTTGATTCTGCCACCAGCTAGCCTGGTGACCTTAGGAAAGTCTTTTGTTTGGTTGTGTGGTTTTGGTTTTGTTTTTTTTTTGCAGGGCAATGAGGGTTAAGTGACTTGCCCAGGGTCACACAGCTAGTAAGTGTCAAGTGTCTGAGGCCGGATTTGAACTCAGGTCCTCCTGAATCCAGGGCTGGTGCTTAATCCACTGTACCACCTAGCTGTTCCAAGAAAGTCTTTTAGACTTTTCTGGGTTTCAGTTTCCAGGGGAAGGAGATAAGGGTTCTATCCATTCCACCTCTGCCACTGACTAGCTATGTGACCTTGGATAAGTCACTTAAAGTCACTGGACCTCAGTTTCCTCATCTATAAAATGGAGGAGTTGGTCTGGATAATCTCTTGAGGTCTTTTCCAGCTCAAGCATTCTAAGTTTCTATGATTCAGCCCCAGAATTGATTTACCATTACTGGTTTGGGTAGTTTGAAGAAATGTTGGCAGGGCTGAGCCAGTATTTAGGGACCACATCTCCAGATTTATCTCCTTTTTTCCTTTCCAGCCTTTCTATGGGGTCAACTGGACTCTCTTTTGGAGGAAAGGGGGACCCTAGGGTGACAGGAGATAGCATGCCAGTATCTCTTCTAGGTAGTACAAGAAAGTTATGAGTTACAAGGAATATTAGGGGACCACTGATGTTATTGCCTGGGAATGGGGACCTTGACCACATTGACTACACTGGCCTTACCAGTCCCTGGAGGTCTAGAAAGCAGCTGTTACCCTAGCACATTAGTTTTGGAGTCTCTCATGGGTCAGATGGTGCAATGAATATAATGCTAGACTTGCAGGCAGGAAGACCTAAGTTCAAATCCAGCCTCAAACACTGTAACTATAGGTAAGTCACTTACCCTCTTCCTACCTCAGTTTCCTCATCTATAAAATGGGAATAATAATAGAACCTACTTCCCAGGGTCATTGTGAGGATAAAATAAGGTAATATTTGTAAAGTACTTATACCAGTATCTGATACATAGTAGGTGTTTAATAATTGCTGTTTCCCCCTACCCCCATATAGGAGTGAGTATCCCTGTCTGTCATGTGGGAGACTGGGATTAGATTCCTGATTGGAAGCCATGGAGAAGGAAATGGCAAACTACTTCAGTGTCTTAGCCAAGAAAATCCTAAATGGGGTCATGAAGAGTCAGACGTCACTGAAACCACAGAACAACAATGATCTCCCCCTTCTCCCTGCCCCCCACCCCTGCCCAAGTTGTTACTGTCCTGTATGGGCATGGAGAAATAGAGTCATGAAGGAAAGATGAAGGGTTATCTAGTCCCAGGAAGAATGAAACAAGAGGAAGAAAGAGTTTTATGACACAGGGCTAAATTAGGATATTAGGATACATTAGGACATTAAGATAAAATCAGAAGAAGTTTCTCCAGTGAGAAGCAAAACCAAAGACGACCAGATAACAGGACAGACTTATGGAGGAATCAAGAGACTATTAAAGTTTAGACTGACCAACTAGATATCAGGACAGACATACCTATAAAGTAAGGGGAGATAAAATTATTTATCAGGGAAGTCACTTAGGTGTGGCTACTACCTAGGAGACAGGGATAACCCCAGAGGTCAGGACCATTATTACAAAAAAAAAAAAAATCCCCCTGATTCTCAGGAATATGACAAGCATCCAAGCTTTCTCCACCCCACCCCCAAAAGGAACTTTCCACTTTCAGGTGGGCACCCCATCTATCTTCTATAAAAGCTTTTGCTTTCCTTCTGTTCTGGGAGGAGGATGTTTCTAATTCATCTCCTCCCCAAGGGTAAAGTCTTTGACTTACCCCTCAGCCACTTTCTCTAGTGCCAAAAAAAAAAAAGAGCATTTCAATTCTAATTGGACTGTATGCAAGAGTGTAATTCTTTGCAGAGGACCCCCACCTTTTCCCCTGTGACAGTTTATATCCAGAACACAAATCTTGCTTCATTTGAGGGGTAACAGAGGACCCTACAGAGGTGAAGGTGTGCAAGGAGCAGCAATAGCAGCAAAAACATCCTCTTCTCCCACAAACAATGTGATATTTCATGATGAGTAGCTAAGTCGAGACAAGCATTGTTTGGTGAGCTGTGTTGGTGGAGGAAGTGTAGTACAGTGGAAAGAGGGCTGAATTTGGAGTCCAACTCTGGGTCCAAATCCTGCCCCTTTCTGGGAAATGTTTTTTAAACCTTAAAGCACTATATAGTTATCAGCTAACATCTCTATTGAGCACAGGGTCTTGTAAATAGTCAGAACTTAACAAACATTTGTTGAGATGGGATACAGTGGGGGCAGCTAGGTGGCACAGTGGATAAAGCACTGGCCTTGGATTCAGGAGGACCTGAGTTCAAATCAGGCCTCATATACTTGAGACTTACTGGCTGTGTGACCTTGAGCAAGTCACTTAATCCTCATTTTCCCACGAAAAAAAAGGAGAGAGAGAGAGAGAGATGGGATACAGTGGAGGGGAAGGTGTTTGGCTACAGAGTCAGAAGATTGGGATTCAAATTCTGCTTCTGATGCTTGCTTCTTATATGACCTTGAACAAGTCTCAGTTTCCTCATCTGTATGATGAAGGCATTGGACTAAATAACTTCTGAAAGGTCTACCAGCTCTCAATCTATGATCTTCTATGTGAGAAGGTGCTATGCTCCATTTGTACTTTAATAAAGGCTGGAAGGTGAATAAATAACACCAAGAAGATGGAGGGTAAAGGGCAGAGTCTTTCTTTTTTTTTTTGTGGGGCAATGGGGGTTAAGTGACTTGCCCAGGGTCACACAGCTAGTAAGTGTCAAGTGTCTGAGGCTGGATTTGAACTCAGGTACTCCTGAATCCAGGGCCGGTGCTTTATCTACTGTGCCACCTAGCTGCCCCGAGGGCAGAGTCTTTCAAACGCAAAGAAAACACCTTAGAAAAGGTCTGGAGCTTGAATAGCTCTATTTGAAGAGTCCAGCAAGTCTGTGAAATTGTCCACAGCATAGCCATGTATTCCTTTCACTTCCCTTCACTAATTTCTTGAAATCTGAAGGATCCAGGGTTTCAAGCCCTTACCTTGTTTTCTACAGTAAAATCAATAACTAAGGAACTCTTCCTCCTGGGCATTTTCCTGTGGATGAACAGGTTGCACTAAAATCATGAGCTACAATCACCAGAGCTAAATGTGAAGTTAAGGATTGGATTCTTTGTTCCTCAAGATGTCGTCATTGGAATTGTGCAAAATGTCAGCGCCGTTTCTTCTCAATTCAAGTTGATGACATCGAAGGAATTTTTACCAGACTCCCGTTCCTCTCCCAGGGGAACCTCCTGACCTTTCACGTGTCCTGACATCAAAGCCTAAGATTCAAGACCCAGGAGGGTGGCTTTGTGTTCATTAGAAGAGTGGGGGGGGAGGGGTACATATCCCCACAGCTGCAGTCAGCAAAGGTTTTGATGAGCCCATTTTAAATGGCTATCTTTCCATGTCCATTGCTTGGGTTTCTTCCCAGTGGGCCTGTGAAATTTTAAATAGGATCATAGATCTAGAATTGGAAGGGACCTTAGAAGTCCTCTAGTCCAATCCCCTCATTTTATAGATGAGGGGACTGAGGTAAGATGGCTAAATAACCTGCCCAACATCACGTTGTTATTGTTGTTCAGTCATTTCAGTCACATTTGACCCTTTGTGACTGCATTTAGGGTTTTCTTAGCAAAGAGACTGGAGTGGTTTGTCATTTCCTTCTCCAGTGGGTCCATTTTGTCAGGCAATCAGAGGTTAAGTGACTTGCCCAGGATCACACAGTTAGCATGTGTCCAAGGCTGGATTTGAACTCAGGTCTTCCCAGTGTTCTATCCACTGAGGCAGTGGGTTGTTTCCATAATATAGGTATGAGAATGGCAGAGCTTGGATTCAAACCAAAGTCTTCCAACTCTACATCCAACCTCCTTTCCAGTGAACCACTTTCTCCTGCAACTGACAGTACCCATTGACAGCTTCTATGCCTGGAAATCCATTATACCCGACATGGTGGCTTCCCCCTGAGGTGTAATGTCTCTTCTCTGTAGTTGAACTGGTGCTACCTATGTGCTTCTGGTTAACTGTCAGGTTTCCTTTGGCTCTCCCTCCTGCGGAGCTTTATGCAAACCCTTTGAGCATCTCCATGTGGACAGAGGCATGTTCCTGATGCATAAAGCTTATTCGTGGTTTTTAAGGGACTGGTGGTCAATCAGGTCTGAAATTCTTTTGCAGATGGCTCATCCCTGCTCTCACCTTTCTAATTCTTCATAAGCAACATAATTTACAGCTTGGAATGAAAGAGAGCCTGGAAACTACAACCTCTCCAAGGGCAGTTTTCCTTTTTCCGCGCTGGATTGGCTGAGATCCCCTTCCTTCAGAGCAAGTGGGGAATTAGCTGCCATACACTGGAAAAGCAATATCTTTTCTGAGTACTCTGCTACAGAGAGGGACTGACAGGTTGTTTTAAACTGATCCATAACAGGGAAGCTAGGTGGTACAGTGGATAAAGCACCAGACCTGCAGTCAGGAGTACCTGAGTTCAAATCCGGCCTCAGACACTTAACACTTACTAGCTGTGTGACCCTGGGCAAGTCACTTAACCCCAATTGCCTCACTAAAAACAAACAAATAAATTGATCCATAGCTCAGATCAGGGCCAAGTATGTGAACCAGACTCCATGGAGATGGGAGATGTATTTGGGGGGGGGGCAGGTGGGAGTGAGATGTTTTAAAAGTTTTCTCTTAAGTGAAGTGAAAGTATTCTGACAGAGAATTTGGTTGTCTTGAATTATACATTTTATGTCTTTAAAACAATCAAAGAAATCCTTTCTAGCTCATTCTTCATTTCCTCTCCAGGTATTTAGTCTTCCTACAGATCAAAAGAGATCTCTACCATGGTCGCCTCCTCTGTAAGACATCAGATGCTGCTTTGCTAGCAGCCTATATACTTCAAGGTAATGCTTTTTGACAGGATAAATTTGCTTTTCATGCTAAGTACTGATTATATTATTTCAGTTACAACAGATCATTGCTTCATGAATACAAATGGAGTCTAACCCCAAACAGTCCTGGGCTAGGCATTTTCACAGGGATCCATTACAGAGCCCATCTCAGAAAGCATTGGATAGTGTAATGGAAACTTGACCAAAAACCCTACTTCCATGGCTCTTATTAACTTTTTCCACTCTCTTTTAGGAACTTGGCCCCCTGCCTTTAGATCATAGTATCATAGATTTAGAGGTGGAAGGGACTGGAAAAGCCATCTAGTCCTCCTCCCCTGTTTTGTAAATGAAAGAACTGAGATGCTGAGAGGTTGTGATTTGTTCAAGTCACACAGCTAATAAGTAGTAGAGCTGGAATTCAACCCCAAGTCTTCTCACTCCAGATCCAGCATCCTTTCTTTGTGCTGTACCATCCTGGTAGAATGAAGTTATTAAAGCACCAGAGAATTAACCTGAACCACTCTCTCCTGCTGTCCAGCCCCATCCTCTGAAATTTAGAGTAACACTGAATCCAGCACTCATTTAAGAGACCTGTTGCCTTTTGCTGAGTGCTCTCAGTTGAAAATATTTTCAGCTTCTTTAATAATCTGAAAGTCAGTATTAGGGATGCGCAAAGGGATTTCCAAAACTGACTTTTCTTGAGGAGAATAAGAATAAGTTGGATACAAGCTTTTCCTTTCTTCTGCCTGACCCAAAGTTCCCAAGATCCAGGTCACACTAAGCAAAATAGAACTGATCAGACTTCTCTCAGTTCCTGGACCTAAACGAGTCCTCCAGAATCTCTACACTCACCACTAGAGCCTTATCACTAAAGTTTTCACCAGAAAAACTGGATTTTTAATTAATGGATAAATTAGAAAATTTAGGCTCTTAGAAACTGCCTCCTGAGACTCTTCTGGATGACTTCACTCACAAGAGACTGTGGCCTCCCTGGCATGCAACCAGAGAGGTAGAGATCAGACAGAAAGGGCAATTCTGTCCAGTGGTCTTGACTTCCTAGGAAATACTGAGGGCTAATTGGGCCTCTGTTCAGAAACCCCTAGGGAAATTCCTTACACCATGATGTCATCATCAGGCAGGCTAGGCTGCTTGCTCATATTCCCCGTGCGCACCCAAAGCCGTGTCTTAAATTTTGAGGACAGAGAACCTACCCTGGCCTAGATGTTATTTTAAAATGTTTTATTTATATTGGCACTTATGTTCACATTTAAATGTTTCTCTTCTAAGAAAAGTCACTCATGTCCAATATTGATGCTTTCTACTTTTAGCATTTTAAAATTAAGCATCAACAATGAACCCAGTAGTTCATGTTCACATGGAAGAGTCAGCCCTAAAAGAATTATCCTGAAGAGGAATCTCTTTGGGTAAATGGCCACAATTTGACCATACATGAATATACAGCGAAGCAACAAAGTACTAAACCCAGAAATTGGGGTTCTATTTGGAGGCAAGAAGAGGTTTTGCTTTTTCCTCCTAATTTCTGGTATCATTCTAAGTTCTTAACCTCCCAAACAACAGGAGCCTGGAAACAAATTGCCATCAGAATCAGAGAATTTCATGGTTGGAAAGGACCTTAGAAGAACATCTAATCCAACCTATATCTAAAAAAGGAGGTTCTCTACAACACACCTGACAAGTCATCACTCAAGTAAGGGGGAGCCTACTACCACCCAAGGAAGCCTGCTTTGCTTTTGGTTAACTTTTTTTGAGGCAATCAGGGTGAAGGGACTTGCCCAAGTTCACACAACTAGTAAATGTCTGAGGCCAGATTTGAACTCAGGCAAGTCCTCCTGACTCCAGGGCCAGTGCTTGGCTAAGTCTTTAGTTGTTTTTCTCAACATCAAATAAATTTGCCTCTGTAAGTTCCTCACATTGCTCCTATTCCTATCCTTAGGGGCTGAGAAGAACAATTTTAATGATAGCCCTTTGCATAATTAAAGACAGTTGTCATTTTCCCCCCACTCCACCCCCAAGTCTTAATGTCTTCAAATAGAAACATCACTTGCTTATTCTACTTATCTTCATATGGCATGAATTCAAGCCCATTCAACCATCCTGGTTTCCCTCCTCTGCCTTCTCTCAAGCTTATCAATGTCCTCCCCAAAATATGGTGCTAAGAACTGAACACAATACCCAGCATGTGGTCTGATGGGGACAGAGGATTATCACCTTATTTCTGGACATTATACCTCTCTTAACATAGCCTAAGTTTGCATTAACTTTCACATCATACTGTTTCCTCATAGTGAGCCTACTAAGACTCCCTGGGCCTTTTTCCATAAGGAACTGCTTTCCAGCCACGCCTCCCCATCTTCTATTTAGGAAGTTCCTTTCTTGAACCCAAGTGTCAGATTTTTCCATTTATCCTTATTAAATTTAATCTTATTATATTGGACCCAAAGTTCTAGCCTGTCAAGAGAGGAAACAATACTAATACAGCTAAAAAATATCCACCACCTTCTTTTCTCAGCATCCATTACTGCTTCCTGCCTCCAGAGTATTTAGGAAAGAGGTTGTCTGGCAAACTCAGCCTCACTTCCAGCCAACAGTAATTCATGGAGGGGGTGTTGGACAGAGGGTAATATTATCCAAAAGAATTTTGCAGGAAGTGTCATTGCCCATCCCCACCCCCAAAAGGATCCACAGACAATCAGATCAGACTAATCTTAGTGATAATAAAATTGGATTCTCTCCAGCTCTTCCATTTATTGGAAGAGAAAGCCCCAACACAGTTAAATCAGTGGAGAACTCAGAATTTGGACTTGGAGTTTTCTAATTCACTGTTATTACTTTCTCATTGAACATTCACACAATCTACTGAGCTCTGCCTTGCACACAGTAGGTGCTCAACAAGGGTTCATTTAATTTTATTTTACTTAGACCAACCCTTGAGTCCTGAGGTTGAGTTTTAGCTCATTCACTAACTTATTATACTGCTTTGGATCTCAAGATTGAGTCTTGTCTCTGCAGATCTGAGCATGATAATTCCACACTGAGAATGAAAGGTGGCAGGCCAGCGCCTTTGGTTCTCCCTTCTTCCTTTCCCTGTCAGACCCTGAGCTGTGTTTGGGAACCATTGTTGTTTATTAATCTCATTTGTGCTTTCGTTATCAGTGTTTTGTCCTGCTTGCTTGACATTTAGTTCCTTTGCTACTTTCTCTTCCATTTCAGATTGATGATTCTCTTGTCTCTCCCTTCTCCTTCCCCCTTATGTCTCCATTCTGTTTGTTTTTGAAGCCGAGATTGGGGATTATGACCCCGGGAAGCATCCAGAGGGCTACAGCTCCAAGTTCCAATTTTTCCCTAAACACTCAGAGAAGCTGGAAAGGAAAATTGCCGAGATCCACAAGACTGAACTCAGGTGTGTAGCATATGTGGTCATGGCCCAAGAAACAGCGACTGAGCCAGCCACAGCTCATTGTATTGCCTTGGAGTAACTTGTTCTCCTCCAGGCTGCCCAGAGATATAAAGCACTGGTTAACAACCTTCTTCTCTTTGTGACATGTCTTGAAACTTTCCATAGATTCAAAGGCTTAGAGTTGACAGGTACTTCATAGCTCTAGTCCTACACCCTTATTTTGCAGATGAGGCAACTGAAACCCATAGACATTGAGTCAGCTGCCCAGGGTAACACAGGTAGCACAGTGGCAGAACTGAGACGAACCCAGGTACTCTGATTCCAACACCAAAGCTCTTTAATACACCATACATTTAGTAAGTACTTTCCCAAGAACAAAATTTAAAATTTGTTTGAATTTGGGGTCTGAGAAAGAGGTTGTGTTCAGGTTTTGTCTAGGATTTCTTTGGGGAAAAGTTTCTTTGGGGAAAGCATGGTGGAGAGAGACTGACCTGTGAATATTTTCTTAGCTAAGAGAAAGGGAGACACAGAAGGAAAGACAGAAGGAAAAGAGAGGATAGAGAAAGGAAGAAAGGGGTGGGGGGATGTATAAGATGAAAAGAGGAGAGGAGTTTAAAAGGAGAGAGGACAGTTATGAGCAAACTCGTACCCTGCTTCACTTTATTAATAGTTTGTGACAGCTGGCTTCTGCCTAATCAGATGTGAGGGCTCAGGGCTAGAGCTAATTGACAGGTGTGTTTGAGTCTCCTAGAGGATGCTCTCATTTCAAAGACTTCCTCTTCCCAGCAGTCCACTCTTCTGTAGAGCTGGTAGAGGCCACCTAGTTCTCCCTTTTATTTGACAGATAGGAAACTAAAGCCCATAAAGGTTAAATGACTTTGCCCAAGGTCACATAGACTTGTCCAAGGTCACACAGGAAATAAGTAGCAGAGCATGGATTGAAACTTAGGTCCTAGGAGTACAAATCATTTTTCCATTGTATCACACTGCCAACTTCCCCCATAGTCAGAGTCTACTCAGTTCCTTAGGAATCCAGAGCTAGAACTATAGATCTTCTCTTTAACCATTTATGGGGGCAGCTAGGTGGCGCAGTGGATAGAGCACCGGCCCTGGAGTCAGGAGTACCTGAATTCAAATCCGGCCTCAGACACTTAACACACACACTTACTAGCTGTGTGACCTTGGGCAAGTCACTTAACCCGAATTGCCTCACTAAAAAAAAAAAAAAAACCATTTATGAAGAAAAAAGGGAGAGGGAGTGTTGATGACTATCCTAAGATTAGATCCACCTCAAAATAAAAATCTCCACTCAGTGATTTAAAGTTCAGTTCTGAAGCCTACAGACATCTCTCTCAAAAAGGACACTTACTCTTTTCCTTAGACCCTTCTATGTGCAACAAGACCTAAAGCCATATTTCCTGAATGGCACCTTCTTATTACTGCTCATCAGCCTCTATACAATAACTTCCTTCATTTTCTGGGGCATAAATGAGACCTTGTGTTAAAGGTCAGAGCTTAGAGTAGGCTCTTAGACAGTTCTTAACTTGACTTGGATGTAGGAAGAAAATAAATTCAGTTCAACAAAAGTATATTAAGTACAAGCATTGAAATACATGAGAATCAAGCAGGACCCTGGGTAACCAGTCATATATATTTTTAGATGGTATAGTCACTGAGGTAACTTCTGTACTGACACAGTAAATGAAGCCCATTGTTGGGGAATTCCCTGCTACTGGTACTGATTAGAGCAGGACTGGGGGTAGGGAGGAAGGTTGGCAGTCACCATCCTTCAGAGTCAGTAGTAGCAGCCAGATGACAGGCAGTGGGCTTGTCAGAAAGGCCTCAGTCCTAATCAGCCAAATTTTCTATCCCTATGAAAATCTACCACAAAAGGAGAGTCCAGATAAACAGTATCTAGTGTACCAGCACCCTCTGGTGCCCAGTCTCATTTTTCAAAGTAACATAACTCAACAGCTTAGTTCAACAAACAATGGTGTATTGTTCAGCAACTTCAACTGAACACCTACAGTGTGAGTATCATGGTACTTAATATTGTGAGGAATATTAGAAAGTTGTGATAGCTCCTTCCTCTAAAGTCCTGTTAATGTTTTTTATGTAACCGTGCATTTCGGCCAGTCATTCGACATACATTATTAAGCACCTACTATGTGCAGAGCACTAAGAGATGCAAAGAAAGACAAAAGACAGTCCTTGCCCTCAAAGAGCTCATAGTCTAATGAGGGAAACAGCTTGCAATCAGATACATAAGGGAAGAATTGGAGAGAATCAGCAAAGTGAAGTCACTAGCATTAAGGGGAATCAGGAAAAACTTGTAGGAAGTAACATTTTAGCTGAGACGTGAAGGGAGACAGAGATGAGGAGGGAGAGAGTTCCAGACATGGGGGATGGCCAGTGTCCAGAAATGGAGTGTCTTATTTTAGGAACAGAGGAAGCCTAGGATCACTGGACGGCATAGTATGTAGAATGCAGTTAAGGAATAAGAATTGAATGGTAGGAAGGAAACAAGTTATGAAAGGCTTCAAATGCCAAGCAGATTTTGTCTTTGATTCTGCAGGTAATAAGGTGCCACTGGAGTTTATTGAATAGGGAAGTGATATAGTCACTATAGGAAGATCTATTTGACAGTTGAGTAGAGGGGGCAACTAGGTGGTGCAGTGGATAAAGCACTGGCCTTGGATTCAGGAGGACCTGAGTTCAAATCCAGCCTCAGACACTTGACACTTACTAGCTGTGTGACCCTGGGCAAGTCACTTAACCCTCATTGCCCCGCAAAAAATAAAAACAAACAATGACAACAAAAACAAAAAAACAACCAGACAGTTGAGTGGGGAAAGGGAAAGGGGAGAGGACCAGAGTGGAGACATGATTTGGCACCCATCATACATGGACCATCTTGTCTTTGGTAGATCCTTACATCACTCAGTCACTAAGCATTTGTCAAAGGTCTACTATGTGCCAGGCACTGAAGGGATGAAGTCAAAAGTTACACGGTACCTGTCCTTGTCTGCTTCATTGCCTCCCCTCTGTAGTCCCTATGGTACAGTGAGTCACACATAATAGGCGCTCAATCTGTTTGTTGACTGATTGACTAAAGAAGAGAATATGGTCTCTGATCTACTCAAAAGAGAATTCTACCAAAATCTGGACATATTTCAAAGTTTATCTATTGATCTGCTGTTATTTGAGGTAAATGAGAAACTTACGAATGAGCTGCTTTCTGACCTACCCACCAGCCATTTGAATTGCCTGTGGTGCAAGGATCTTATTCTTATTAAAAATTCAGTTTCCTGATATGTTCTGTTACGTTATCAGTCAATCAATAAGATTTATTAGGCACCTAACCTTTGACTCAGCAATACCACTACTAGGTCTATATCCCAAAGACATCAAAGAAAAAGGAAAAGGACCTATATGTATAAAAATAAATATAGTAGCTCTTTTTTGTGGCCACAAAGAATTGGAAATTGAGAGGATGCCCATTGATTGGGAAATGGTTGAACAAGATGAGACATGAATGGGATGCAGTATTATTGTGTTATAAGAAATGGTGAGGGGGCAGGTAGGTGGTGCAGTGAATAGAGCACCAGCCCTGGAGTCAGGAGGACCTGAGTTCAAATCCGGCCTCAGACACTTGACACTTACTAGCTGTGTGACCCTGGGCAAATCACTTAACCCCAATTGCCTCACCCAAAAAAAAAAAAAAAAAAGAAATGGTAAGGGGAATGGTTTCAGAAAAACATGGGAAGACCTATATGAACTGATGCAAAATGAAGGAAGGAGAACCAGGAGATTACTATACACAGTAATAGCAATATTGTAATGATGAGCAACTATAAAATATTTAGCTACTCTGATCAATACAATGATCCAAGACAATTCCAAATGACTCAATGATTAAAAAAATGTTATCCACCTCCAGAGAGAGAACTGATGAAATCTGATTGCAAATTGAAGAATAATTTTCTCACTTTTATTTTTCTTGGGGCTTTTTTTGCAATATGGCTAATATAGAAATATGTTTTGCATGATTTTACATGTATAATTGATACCATATTGCTTGCCTTCTCAGTGGTGGGGGGAGGAAGGGAAATAATTTGGAACTCAAATTTTAAAAATAAAAATAAATGATAATTTTTTAAAAATATATAGACATAAGCTTTGCTATGCACCACTATTTGCCAGGCAGGTGGCTCAGTGGATAGAACACCAGACCTGGAGTCAGAAAGACCTGAGTTCAAATCTGGCCTCAGACACTTCCTAGCTGAGTGATCCTGGGCAAGTCACTTTACCCTGTTTGCCTATGTTTCCTTATCTGTAAAATGAGCTGGACAGGGAAATGGCAAACCACTCCAGTATCTTTGCCAAGAAAATCCCAAATGGGGTCATGGAGAGTCGGATATAGCTGAAACAACTCAACAACAACATTTGCCAGGCATTGAGCTCAAAATTGGATAAAAAAAAAAACAAAAAAAATCGTTACTTGTATTTGTATGATTATGTCTGTGTTCCCACTGCCAGAGTTGGTTGATGCCATGAGTGTCATTCTAGGGATTCTGACCTCCCTAGGGAAGGATGTCTTCTAGTATGGACTATACTCAAGATCACCAGGGTTTTTGACATCAACACTCCAGTTAAAAAGAAAGCCATCCTTATGGATTGTATACTAGTGATTGTTTTCAGGCACCTTTTTTTTTTTTTAAGTGAGGCAATTGGGGTTAAGTGACTTGCCCAGGGTCACACAGCTAGTAAGCGTTAAGTGTCTGAGGCCAGATTTGAACTCAGGTACTCCTGACTCCAGGGCCAGTGCTCTATCCACTGCACCACCTAACTGTCCCACGGGGACCTTTTCATAGACATCTAAAAAAGAGGCCCATAATCTTAGAACTTGAGGGAACTTTAGAGGCCATTCACTCCAGCCCCCTCATTTTACCCTGAGGCCTATAGAAGTTAAGGTGAAGTCCCACAGCTAGTAAGCCGGTAAGTCAGAACAGACATGGGTTAGGCTACATCAGAACCTATTTGGGGTCTAAGAAGACACAACATTGAAGGAGATCTTTTGTAAAAATAGATTTTTACTGATTATCTTTTGTTTAGAAGGCCATCTCTTAACCAAACACACTTGTGCTTCTCTTTGGTGGGTAGGTTAAGGCCCTGGTTAACAGCAGTGGGATGCCTGGGCTGTTCAGTTTTACTTCTGAAATGGCCTAACTCCCATAGAGAAAAGTCCTTACTGATCTTTCGAAGAAGAAATGAAACACATGACTTCCCCTAAGCATTTCTTTTAACAGTGACTCTAGGGGCAGTTAGGTGGTGCAGTGGTTAAAGCGCCGGCCCTGGATTCAGGAGGACCTGAGTTCAAATCCGGCCTCAGATACTTGACACTTACTAGCTGTGTGACCCTGGGCAAGTCACTTAAACCCCATTGCCCCACAAAAAAAAAAAAAGTGAATCTACCTCAGGAAACAATAAATCTTTATAACTAGAGTTTCTTGTTTGTTTGTTTTTCTTTATTCCAGTGGTCAGACACCAGCAACATCAGAGTTAAATTTTTTGAGAAAAGCCCAGACTTTGGAGACCTATGGAGTTGATCCTCACCCGTGCAAGGTAAAGCTCTCCCTTGGCCTATGATGAGGCTACTCATTTCTTTTTCTTTTTTAAATTAATAAAGTATTTTATTTTTTTCCTGTTACATGTAAAGATAGTTCTCAACTTTTGTTTATACAAGCTTTCCAATTTCAGATTTTTCTCTCCCTCCCCTCCCTCCCTCCTCCCCTAGACAGCAGGTAATCTGATATAGGTTTTATATATATATATATATATATACATATAATAACATTAATCCTATTTCTACATTAGTCATGTTATTGTTGTTGTTTTTTTTTTTTTAAGTGAGGCAATTGGGGTTAAGTGACTTGCCCAGGGTCACACAGCTAGTAAGTGTTATGTGTCTGAGGCCGGATTTGAACTCAGGTACTCCTGACTCCAGGGCTGGTGCTCTATCCACTGCGCCACCTAGCCGCCCCATTAGTCATGTTATAAGAGAAAAATCAGAGCAATGATGAAAAACCTCAAAATAGAAAAAGCAACAGCACCAAAAACAAAAGAAATAGTATGGCTCATTCAGCATCTATACTCCACAGTTCTTTTTTTTTTCCTTGGATTTGGAGATCCTCTTCTATCATGAGTTCCCTGGAACCCTTCTGTACCATTGCATTGGTGAGAAGAATATAGTCCATAACAGTATCATCAACACTCAATGTTGATGATACTGTTAGGCTACTCATTTCAAGGGTGAATAGCAAGGGCCCTTCTTGTTTCTGTCCTGTTATACCACCCCTTTCCACCAGTACACACACACACACACACACACACACACACACACACACACACACACACACACACACTCACACACCCATTTGTGATGGTCATTAAAGACAGCCCATGTGCTCCCTTCTAGGCCTATAACCCATGAGTTCTTTCAGTATCAGATACCCCCCCCCCCGAAAAAGACAAAATCTCATTCTGAAAATTCCTCCTGACCCTGCTGTCATCTGCATAATTTGGAAGATACCACATGAATTTGGGAACGTTTAAAGCAATCGATCTAAATCACAAATTTCAAGGCAACCCTCCTCCACTCTGGCAGAGATGTGTAATTTGGCGGAAGTGAAAAGGGCAGTAATGTGTGAGGGAGTGCGACAGGTACTAATCGGAAGCAGCTCAGCAGACTGCCCACTCTTCCCTGACCCATAATCTTGTTTCCTTCCCAGTGTAGGTTTTATTGACTGCAGCAGCGTAAGTCACTGCGTGGAACTGCAATGGGGTCACATTTAATTCCATTAGGCGTCTTTGAGAGAGAGATGAGAAGCCAGGCTTGGAGGGCTCTGCCCAGAGGAAACCTCTGTAATTAATCACATGTTGTCTGGCCTTTTGGAGATGAACTTGGGCAGCCAGAGTTGCTCACTGAGCGCTAACAGATGTGCGCGCTCTTGATGGATCTCTCTCCCTGTATCTTGGTTGTCTTCCCACCTCTCTACCTATGTATTGGTTGCTCTGTCTCTCCCAGTTTCTGTATCTCTCTTTTATTCTGTCATTAGCTCTAGAGCCAAGTCTATGTAGGGCAGGAAAAACTAACGCTAAAACCCGTAAGCTGGGTAATAAGCTAAAGGGATATATGTCTTCACTAATAAAGGGAAGGGATGTGTGTCTCTACTGACGGAGGGGAAGAGTCTCACAGAGATGCTCAAAGAGCATTGCCTTTGTCCCTGAAGGGACTTTAGGGGCTACTGAGTCCATTTCTCTCAATTTACAGATGAGGAAACTGAGGCACAGAGGGGTCAAGTGACTTGCCCAGGGTCACACGTCTAGTTAATGCT
This sequence comes from Dromiciops gliroides, assembly GCF_019393635.1. Taxonomy (NCBI): domain Eukaryota; kingdom Metazoa; phylum Chordata; class Mammalia; order Microbiotheria; family Microbiotheriidae; genus Dromiciops; species Dromiciops gliroides. The sequence goes on along the minus strand of NC_057862.1, from coordinate 195,065,165 downwards.
TGAAGTGGGTTTTAGGCCCAAATGCTCTAATCCCACTGCAAACACTCATTAGCTGTGTGACTCACAGGTATATTTCCTTATCTAGCAGCCTCACACTTTGCTCTTCTGAACTCCCCAGGACTAAAAGATGTGCACACCAACATACTTATACCAAAAATAATTTGTATAGCGTATTAAAATTCAGGTAGCAAAAAATTACATATCAATAATTAATGAATGAAAAAGAATTAAAGTATTTAGGGGGCAGCCAGGTGGCACAATGGATAAAGCACCGGCCCTGGATTCAGGAGGACCTGAGTTCAAATCCAGCCTCAGACACTTAATACTTAACTAGCTGTGTAACCCTGGGCAAGTCACTTAACCCTCATTGCCCCACCCCCCAAAAAAAGTATTTAGAGGTATTTATGAAAATTAAATTGTATTAAATTATTATGAATTAATGAATGAAAAAATATTTAGGTGCCTACTATGTGCCAAGCATTGTGATAGATCCTAGGGATAGAAATAGGGAAAGCCAGACAGTCCTTGCTCTTGACAAGCTCATATTCTAATTGAGAGAGAGAGCATGTGAAATTTTAGCCGAAGGGCAGATAGAATGGCCTGAAAGTTCCAAGGGCACAGTTGTGAGGTGCATGGTAAGGCCTAGAGATCCTTAAATTATTGATGTGTTTTAGATAACAGTGCTGGAGAATTTCATGACATGGGGGTAAGGTAATCAGTAAGACCTGGGGGATCTGAGGGGCACAGCAGGCAGGTGACAAGGTCCTCCATCTCAAGTAAGGGGATGGAGTTGTTGACCTCCATCTCATGCAAACCCTGTGAGCAGTCAAAGAACCTGCAGTGAGTAGCTAGGGTAGGGGGTTGGGCACCCCCAAGGGTGGCATTCTTCCACCCTGATTATCAGGGTGGGTTCTGATACAGCCAACCCAGACTGGGGGAGATGGGAAGGCAGGTCATGATGATCTTCCCACTCACTCCCTGGCTGTCTAGGATGGGTTCTTGGGTAGCCTGGGGCTGGAGGAGAGGTTGAGGGTAGAAAGGAAAGGGAATAGGGTCCTCTTAGTGTGTGGTGATGGCTCTGAATTCAGAGACTGCCCTGGGCCTAGGGAGGGGTGAAACAACTGTCATTATAAGTGGTAGGGGGGACAGCTAGGTGGCAAAGTGGATAAAGCACCATCCCTGGATTCAGGAGGACCTGAGTTCAAATTCAGCCTCAGATACTTGACACTTACTAGCTGTGTGACCTTGGGCAAGTCACTAATAAATGGATGAATGAATGAATGAATGAATGAATGGTAGGGACTTGTGATCTCATCCTTGTGGGGGAACTCATAATATAGAAAGCTCCTCTATTAAAGCAGTTCTGAGGCCTGTAGTCTTAGAAAGTTTCCTGGGGAAAAAAAGGAAAAGAAAGTTTTCTGGGCACTTCAAGGTTAAGTGACTTGCCCAGGGTCACACAGCTAGTATGTATCAGAGACAGAAATGAACCCAGGTTTTCCCCATATCTCCTCACAGTAGTTCCCTTGGCAGTTCAAGTAGTTTCTCAAAGGCCACCTCTCAGGGGCAGCTAGGTGGTGCAGTAGATAAAGCACTGGCCCTGGATTCAGGAGGACCAGAGTTCAAATATGGCCTCAGACACTTGACACTTACTAGCTGTGTGACCCTGGGCAAGTCACTTAACCCTCATTGCCCTGGGCGGGGGAGGAGGCCACCTCAGAGCAGAAGCACCAAACTCATGGTCCAGCCGGAAAGACTCTGGCTGAGACCAGATTAAAATGTAACTGGGAAAATAAATAAAAATACAGGAAGACATAAGTACTGTTGTAGTTTTCTGAGTCAATATGCATCTTCCATTTCTATTGATTTTAACACCCCTGTCCTAAAGGATCAATTTGGTCCATAGAAGGGGCCCAGATCACCTCAGGACTTCACTCCAGGCCACACACAAGCACCTTCTACTTCACAGAGAGTCGGGAATGAGGAGGATTCTTTTTCATTTGGTTACATTTGAAGGATGAGGGGTAAGCCCACCCAGACATTTGTCTATTCAAGGACAAATCTTGCTTCCTCTATTTCTATCCTAGTGTTTGGCATACAGTAGGCACATAACAAATATTTTTTCATTCATTAATAAATGTATAAATACTTTTAAATTAATGAATACTTGCATAAATACTTTTAAATTCTTTCATTCTTTTTCATTCATTAATGAATAACATGTAATTGTTTGCTACCTGACTTATGTTATTGGTGCTGGTGATAAGTATAATTCCCACTAAGATTATCTGAGCTCCCTGCACTGTTCTATCATGCCATCCAGAGTTGGAGATGCCCATCAGCTGGCAGAGAATGTTGTGTGGCTACACTGGCCCAAACCCAACTGGGGACTGTTAATCTATGGACTTGGATATGTAGCCCATGGCTGCCTATCCTTTGAACACAGCTATTGTCACTACCCACCCTGCTTAGCTAGTAGGGATTCTAGGTGCCCATAAATGAGTATTTCTAGACCCCTGCTCATATCTCACATGGCCCCCACCCCTGTGCTCTTCACACCAAGCCCCCAGATTTATGGTTTCCCTACCCTCATACTCCTGAGTGTAAGAGATGAGTTGTAAAAAGCACCTTTGGTCTCATCGCTCGATAAAGTCACTCTAACAACACGTCTTCTCATACTCACTTTTATTTTGCTGCAAGGAGAGCTGGAACAAGCTCTAGCACTCTGTGTAATAAATACAGATGATTTCTATTAACAGAGAGGCAATTACTGGGCCCAGGGAATCTGGGGCATGCAGCCCTAGGGAAGGCAGAAGAAGAGGAATCGTTTTGATAATTAAATGAGAGCAGAACAACATTTTGGCTGTGCTCTCTTCTCTCAAGCTGATTAAGAAACAGTTGCCCATCCTGATCACACTGACATTTTCTGCCCATGTTGTCCTTGTCTAGGCCAAAGGAGGTTGAGGAAGAGTAGGTGCTACAACCCCTCATGGAACAAGATTGGCTTATTGCAGATAGCCTCTCAGGTAGCCAATATGGGACACCTGGATCTGTCAGGGCCTGCGCATATGACTTTCTCTCATTTTCAGTTTCTACAGAATGAGATCTGGGCTCCTCTGGTGATGGCCACTGACTGTGTGTACCCACTCTCTCCTTTGTACTACCCCCCACCAGGTCAGGCCAGCCACAGCTAGGGCAAGAGCATTTAGCTCTTGAGAGAGCAAGCACCTGAAAACCCAGGGAATGTCACCTCCTGAGTATAAAGCCTGAAATTGGGAACCTTTAAATACTGAGCTCTCCATGCTAGAGATAAAATAGTGACTATGTTCCATTCTCTTGTGGGCTGCCTATTTATAGCCCAGATTTCACTCCTTTCTCTCCAATCTGTTGGATTTGAGGCATGAATATAATTGAGTGATGTGTCACTTTTTGTGTGAAACGGTCTTAAGGTTGATAAGAGGAGTGTGGTTTGTGACCATTCACCTTTGTCTCATGGAGATGAATTTGAACCCATTGCTTGAGATTCTGACTTTTTAATCAGGGAAATGAGCTCCTGTACCTTTGACAGCTTTCTCTCAGTGATTTGTGCTTTTCCTGTTTGGTGGCTGTCCCTGAGATGTAAGAGGAACTACAGTTAAGAGATTATATTAGTACATGCATATATTAAATATATGTACTTTATAATATAGTATATGTACTTTATAATGATATAGTATATGTACTTTATAATGATACTATATGTGTGTCAATACACAGACATACATATATGAAGCAGCAAGGTAACTCAGTAGATATAGCACTGGACCTAGAATCAGGAAGGCCTGAGTTCAAATCTGGCCTCAGAAACACTAGATCTGTGACCCTGGGCAAATCACTTAACCTCTGTTTGCCTTAACCCACTTGGAGAAGGAAATGGTGAACCACTCCAGTATCTTTGCCTAGAAAACCCCATATATGATCAAAAAGAGTTGGACACAACTGAAAGACTGAAGAGCTATATTTATTTACATATCTATATGTATGTATATATACTATAACATAGTCTATATGCATATATGCATGTGTATATGTATATATGTGTGTGTGTATGTATACACACACGTATATGTATATATGTGTGTGTGTATGTATACACACACATTCACACTTCCCATTCCTGAATTAGTATGTTTTAACAATGATTTGGGCATTATCTAGCTTAGAATGCCTTCCCACCCTAGCCCCCAATTTTGTATTTTTCTTATGCTACATGTACGTTTTAAGATAGGAGGTAGTGTGGTACTATTGTTAGAGCATAGGATTTGAACTCAGAGGACCTTGTCCAGTCTAGGTTCTGTCACTTACTCTGTGTGTGTGTGTGTGTAGCAACTGGGGTTAAATGATTTGCCCAGCATCACACAACTAATAAATGTCAAGTATCTGAGGTCAGATTTTAATTCGGGTCCTCCTGACTCCAGAGAGGGTGCTCTACCCACTGTGCCACCTAGCTGTCCCTCTATCATTTACTTTCTATGAGACTTTGGCCAAGTCCTTTAACCTCTTTAGGCCTCAGTTTCTTCACTTGTAAAATGAGAAGGCTGGATTAGATGATCACTTAGATCTAGCTCCAATTCTATGATTTTAAGATAAAGCTATCACAGAAAAGAATTTCAAAATATACCACCTCCCTGACATAGCTCCTTTCCATTCTAGGTCTCTCAGGTTTTCCCTGGGCAATCCCCAGGGATCCTGGGGGCTTCCCCCCATCCCTCAGAATCATGACTGCTTTCTGTACACCTGCAGTCTTAACTCTCCATTTCTCTGTTGTCTCAACTAGCAAAAATAAAATATCTCAGCCCAAGGAAAAACAGCAGTCTTTCCCCAAAGACATTTACATTGAGTGAGGAGCTGCTGAAATGACCCATCTAGTTGCCAGCAAGTATTGGTCCCTTGGCATCTCAAGGATAGTCATCAGATGGAAAGACAAGCTACATGCACCTTTGTCTTAGCTGTGATATAGTAGAAAGAGGTTCTGGGTCTGGAGTGAGAGAGCCTGGGTTCAAATTCTGCTTCTGATACTTGTGTGACCTCAGGAAAGTCACTTAATCTCTCCAGGCCTCATTTTCCTCTTCTGCTAAATGGGGAAGTTGGACTAGATAACCTTTGCAGTCCCCCCCAGTTCTAGACCTATGATGTTTTTATTTTCCTGGGTCCATGGCTATCTCAGTCCTGAACGTTTTCTGTTACTTCCCTTTTCTAATTCTCTCTTCTTCAACCTATCCATAATGCTCCAGCCAAAATAGTCTCCTCTCTCCACTTCCCTTTTCCACATTTTTTCTTCATCTCCTTTTGACTTCTTTTTTCATTTTTAATAGTATTTTGTTTTATTTTTTTCCAATTACATGTAAAAATAGTTTTCAATATTCACTTTTGTAGGATTTTGCATTCCAAATTTTTCTCCCTTTCTCCTTTCACTCCCCACTTCTGCAGCCAGCAAACAATCTGATATAGGTTATGCATTGCAATCATGTTAAACATATTTCCACATTAGACATGTTATGAAAGAAGAATTGGAACAAAAGGAAAAAGCACAAGAAAGAAGAAACAACAGCAACAACAACAACAAAACAAACAACAAAAGTGAAAATAGTATGCTTCAATCTACATTCAGACTCCATAGTTCTTTTTCTGGATGTGGAGAACAATTTCCATCATGAGTCTTTTGGCATTGTCTTGGATCATTGTATTGTTGAAAAGAGCTAAGTCTATCATAGTTGATCCTTTGACTTCTTTTTAAAAAATAAAAACACCACCAAAAAACCCCTTTATGTATCAACATATTTTATTGATTATTTATTTATTTATTAAACAACAGATTTCACAGCCATTTTTCAGCTGTGTCCAACTCCTTGTGACCCTAGTTGGGGTTTTCTTGGCAAAGATACTGGAGCGGTTTGCCATTTCCTTTTCCTGCTTATTTTACAGATGAGGAAACTGAGGCAAATGCAGTGAAGTGACTTGCCCAGCATCATACAGCTAGTAAGTGTTTGAGGCCAGATTTGAACTTAGGAAGATGAGTCTTCCTGATTCCAGACCCAGCATTCTATCCACCTACCTGCTCCACAACGCAACAGATATTTCCCAAAAAGCACCCAAACAAATCCCTTTAAAAAATAACATTCTCTGAGAGAAAACAATTTAATTGCCAATTGACAGATAGTAATAATAGAAAGGAGGGATGTGTGCTCTAACTTTATTAGGTTAGGACCAATGTTAACCACTGTCTTTGACCAGAGCTTTATGGCCTCCAAATGTTGGGTCATTTTACATCACTGCAGTGTAAAAAGTGTGCATAGACAATGATACAGTGTGTCCTTTTAGTACTGCGTTCCTTACCCTGCATCACCTCATCCAAGTCTACGTTGCTTTGAATTCTTCAGTAATATTCCTTCCCATTCATAGACCATTTGTTCATTCATCTCCCACTGGTTGGGGACATTTTGTTTCCAGTTATCACAAATAATCCTGCTGCCTTCCACTACCTTCTAAAATATTCATTACCTTGCCCTTGTCTTCAGTATACCCCTCCTCACTGCCCCTGTTTCTCTGGCATTTTCTTGTGTTTCTATACACATACACCCATCTCTTCTACGTCAGCCAAGGTCAGCTTTTGCCTAACACCTTTGCTGCTCATCATAGTTCCTTCTTCTGCATTCCCGTATACTGTGAACATAGCCCTTACCTACCCCATGTAAAGTTCGTTTCCCCAGATAAGATCTGTGTGTGTGTGTGTGTGTGTGTGTGTGTGTGTGTGTGTGTGAGAGAGAGAGAGAGAGAGAGAGAGAGAGAGAGAGAGAGAGAGAGAGAGAGAGAGAGAGAGAGACAATTGGGGTTAAGTGATTTGCCCAGGGTCACACAGCTAGTAAGTGTTAAGTGTCTGAGGTCAGACTTGAACTCAGGTCTTCCTGAATCCAGGGCTGGTGTTCTATCCACTGTGCCACCTAGCTGCCCCCTCCCCCAGATAAGATCTTTACATAAGTCTGGTTTCTTCCAGGCTTTTCTTGAGCCCCAATCTATCCCAAAAAGTCTTTCCCTTTAGGTGAAAGATTTTTAATCAAATTATACCCAGGAAGCTTTTGCTCCCTAATTTCTGCTCCTCACCCAGATGCTTCCCTTCCCTGACCCATATCTCATGTCATGGGGTCAAAGACTTAGAGCTGGAAGGGAGTAAGCTGAGGCCAAGAGTTGTTAGGCGATTTGCTCAGGATCACACATCTAATAAGTAGCTGAGGTAGGATTCAAACCCAGATCTTTCTAACACCCAAGTCTAGCACCATCTCTCAGACCACACTGCCTCCTCATCACTTCAAGGGTTATCTGTTTAGGCCCAGGTAGGTGCCTCTTCCACAGGAATTAGTAGATTTTAATAACAGCAATCAACCAATGACGACGATTGTAAGGAAAACCCAGGCTCTGTGACTTTGCAAGGCTTTATTCAGGTTATTTTAGTCAACAAGAAGCTTTTAGATATATTCCATTACAAAGTAATCATAAGGGGGCAGCTAGATGGCGCAGTGGATAGAGCGCTGGCCCTGGAGTCAGGAGTACCTGAGTTCAAATCCGGCCTCAGACATTTAACACTTACTAGCTGTGTGGCCCTGGGCAAGTCACTTAGCCCCAATTGCCTCACTAAAAAAAAAAAAAAAATCATAAACTCAGCCCCTTGCTGTACCCATGGGTTGAATACCACTTTGCTGGTGGCCAGGTGACTGGATCACAATGAGCCACGAGTGTATATGTAATCTTGATAAGAGGATTAATAGTAATAACAACTTGTTGTCTAACACCTGAAAAACATATATTTAGTTCATCCAGCAGGCCTAGACAGTCACACTTGGAGTCCTGCCTCCACATGGCAGAATTTCAAAATGAAACTACATTCTACTTGAGAGAAGGAGCCTGTAGGGAGTTCCCAAAAAAGAATACTTTGGTATTCCAGCCAAAGCCCCTCATGGCTCTTGTGAATGACTAAGTGGAACACTCCATATGGAATGGAGTAATAATAGCTAACATTCATAGAGTGCTTTAGGATTTGCAAAGTTATACCCATTTTACAAAATGAAGAAACTGAGGCAAATAGACATTGAAGTGACTTGCCCAGGGTCACACAACTAGTAAGTGCCTGAAGCAGAATTCCAACCCGTTATCTTCCTGCCTCCAAGCCTGGCATTCTTTCCATCATGCTACTAGTCACATTAACCAGAGATAGCACCCTCCAGTGAGCATTAAAAACACATATGGGGGGCAGCTAGATGGCATAATGGATACAGCACCAGCCCTAGAGTCAGGAGTACCTGAGTTCAAATCCGGCCTCAGACACTTAACACTAGTTGTGTGACCCTGGGCAAGTCACTTAACCCCAATTGCCTCACTAAAAACAAAACAAAAACACATGTGGGAGGGGCAGCTAGGTGGCACAGTGGATAAAGTATCAGCTCAGGATTCAGGAGGACCTGAGTTCAAATTTGGCCTCAGACACTTGACATTTACTAGCTGTGTGACCCTGGGCAAGTCACTTAACCCTCGTTGCTCTGAAAAAAAACAAATACATGTGACCCTCTAAGCTTGCTAGAGCTCCCTCATCCCTGTCTCCTTATTGGGGGGGTTTCTGACCAGTGGCCCATGTAACACCACATTGCACATAATAGGTGATTAATATCAGACCAGACTATATGGTCATTGGTGAAAGCACCCACATTATCAAAATAACAGCTGACATTTATATAACACTTTAAAGTTTGTGAAGCACTTTATGGATATTATCTAATTTGAGCCTCACAACAACCCCTGTGAGGAAGCTTTACAAATGATATAACTGAGGCTGAGTACCTATAGTCACAAAGGTAGCTATTTATCATAGATAAATATCATATCATATCATAACATAGAGTTCTATGTCCAACCCTCTATCGATGGTGCTATAAGTCTCATATAAATCTTTCCACAGGGTTCTTAGAATGAGTTTCTGACCAACACTCCCCCTCCTTCCCCAGACCTCCAGTAGCCTCACCATGAGACTTCCCACAAACTGACCAAGAAGCATAACCTTCAAGATTGCCATTGCCCGAGGACCACAAAAGAGGATCGATCACCCAGTCCCACACCTGTTCTTCCATAGGTGTGAGGGCACCCCTATCCTCAACACTTCCCCTTTGAACATCTTCCGTATTCATGTCTCAGTCGGCCAGTTATTCCTATGCCTTTGCTGAGAGAGTCCAGGCCCAGCAGGGCCTCACACTGCCAAACCCCATATTTCTTTTTTTAATTTATTTTATGTTCAATTCATGGAACAAAACAAACATTTCCATAAAACAGTACAATAGAAAACATGATCGTACATGAAACTACAAATCTACCATGTACAACTTGCTGTTCCCTCCAAATATACAACAGTTATCATGTAAACTTTTTCCTTTTGTTTTCCTCCTGGGGGCAGCTAGGTGGTGCAGTGGATAAATCACCAGCCCTGGATTCAGGAATATCTGAGTTCAAATTCGGCTAAAGACACTTGATACTAGCTGTGTGACCCTGGGCAAGTCACTTAACCCTCACTGCCCCACCAAAAATAAATAAATGAATAAATAACTGTTTTCCTCCTGCCAGAACTGGATACCATTAGACACACACACACACACACACACACACGTGTGTGTAAAATTATTCTATACACACTTCTATTTATCAATTCTTTCTCTGGATGCAGATAGCTACCTTTATCTGCCCTGCCTCATCTCCAAGAGGATCTTGTGGCCCGTCATGGATCCTTCCTCACCATGATAACGAATGGTCTCATTGTGTTTCAGGATGTATCAGGGAATGCTGCATTTCTGGCCTTCACTCCCTTTGGGTTTGTGGTTCTGCAAGGCAACAAGAGAGTTCACTTCATCAAATGGTGAGTGCCTATCATTCCCAAATAGGGTCTTCAAACTTCAGCAGCGGGGGAGGGGGTCCTGGCATCTTTGTCCCTTCTGCCTGTGGAGAGCCAGGAATGATTCAGATCATTCTCCAAAGTTTTGCTTTCACAATCTTAACATTTTTAGGCCTCAGTCTCACGAGGGAGTCCGATTCCTCCAAAAGAGATTTGCCTAGGGCCAGTTGCACCAGAGACAATAGGGGTAAAAAGCCAGAGGATTGGTCCTGGGAGCCTGAAGCTAGGTTGTGGGACCCCATGCAGTTTTGAAGATTTGTCTAGGTTACTGATGGGGAAGAAGGAAGGTGAGACTGAAGCAGAGAATAGGGAAAGTGAGGGAGAGTCCCAGAACGGCTGTAATATCCTTTACAGCCACAAAGCTGTAGAGAGAACCATCAGCTTTGGGAATTGTCTCTCTCTTTGGGGCCATAGCTGGCCTGACTGACTTAATTGGCCATTCAGGCATATATCTCAACAGACAGGTCCCTAATTCCCTTACCCAAACTCCTAACAAGTGAGCAAGATCTGGGCTAAATGTGAGCAGTGCACTTACTTATCACACAGGCAGAAGATTCCTCATTGCCCCTGCCGAAACTTCCACATCAAACCTGATTCCTTGACCGTAAAGGCCTTGAAGGGTGACCTGCCTTGCCCTGATGGTAGCTCTGTTGCAGACTAGCCTCTCTGAAGCTCAACTCTGCTTGGTCCCTAGAAGCCTAGCTATTCACTCCCCCGGAAGGGCCATCCATACCCAGCCTAATTGCTGCTGCCTCAGTTGTAGCCCCATTGAGCCATCCATCATCTCGCAGTTCTCCAGGCCTCTGGGGCTGACCACTGTCTTCTGCTCTTTTGTGAGTCTAAGTTTCCACGTCTGACTCCTGGGGGTAGATGTGGGTCAGAATCTGCCTTATTACAGTGGCAGTGGCAGGTCCCCAGCTCTGTGATGCCACATGGGCTTCCCCAGGGAACACCCTGCAGCTGCTTTCTTTCCACCTCATCTGGGCGAGGTCCTGTGCTGATTAGCTGATTAGCCTTAGCTCTCAGCCTACACAAGGCAGGAAAGAGGGAGCAAGCAGAGCCACGCCCGGGCAGACCACTCCCCCATTGGCCAGCCTTTTCAGTCCGCTAAACAGCCTGTGGGAAATTTGAAGCTAGCAGGTACTCCCCTGCATTATTATAAAATCTCCTGGTTAGCCGGCTGAGCTTTCTCAGCACTGCCCTCCAGTGGAAAGGTGATGCACCTTCTTTCCACTTTCTTAATCTTGTAAACAATAGAGACCCGATGAGCAATTCTGAGCACCCTCGGAATCATTTCTTTGACCGGTGCCAGCCGACTGTCCGTTACCTAGGGCTGGACATTCACCTCCAGAGGCTGCCTAGGACCTCTGTACACAAAACTGTTTCCTAGGTTGTCTGGATTCCCCGCTTCCCTCTTTTGAGCGAGCATGGTGAGGGGCCAGGGTTTCTATTCAACCAAAGGGAGGCATTATTCGAAGCAGAGAGTGAGCCCCCATCTCTGTGGGTATGAAGGTCCTTCGGGACATACCTCAGCGTCTATATTTGGGGCATAGGAAAAGCTGCAGCTCTCCTGATGAAAGTGGCAGCTCCCTAATTAAATATTCTTGGATTGTCTAGTTTAGATGGAAAATCTAAGTTGCAGCCCTGAAGATTATATTATAGCTAATAAGCTTGCAAGGAACTTTACGGATATCATCTCATTCATTCCTCATGACACTATTATTATCCCTGTTTTACAGTTGAGGAAACTGAGGTTGAGAGACCTTAAGTGACTTTCTCAAGCTTATGTATATCTAGTAAATGTCTCAGGTGGAATTTGAACCCAGATTCTCCTGATTCCAAGTCCGCTGCTCAATCGGCACTGTCTTCCTGGGGGGTCTCAAATAAAGGCCAGCAGACCACCTGAAGAAGAGGCTTCCCTTCCCTAAATTATCCACAAAACCCCAGGAGCAGTGCTGTTCATTGCTCACCACTTTTCCCCTGGTCAGTCCTCTCCTGAATTTGGAATCCCTCAGATAGTCCACTCTCCATCCCTCCTTCCTCCAGAGAGGATAAGCCCAGCCTTTTCTGTCACCCTCACCAAGTTAGTAGACGTCACTTTGTTACTAACCAATTAGGGTTAGTAGCCTCACTTTGAAGACAGGGATCTCTTTAATCAACTCGAGCCTAGGTGATCAGTGCCTTTGTCTGTATATTAATCGGTTACCATTGGTATTGTGTCCGAGTATGAGAGCAAGAGAAAGTGAGAAATAGAAAAGCAGCAAAGCTCAGAGAGTGTCTCACCAAAGCTGATGGTCAGATGCTCTGAGTTATAATCCTGCTCTAGTCCAGGACCAGACAACAATGAGCAATAAGACTCCTCTCCGTGTCCCAATTTTTTTTGCATCTGCAAAATAGGAGCACCATCCCATCTCTGTCTTCTTCTTCCATATCCTTAGGTTTCTAGAGTGTCAGGGGGTGTCCAGAAAGAATGAGTAGAAATCCCCCTACAATTTATAGAGGGCAAGAAGCCAATGAATTAAGTTCTCTGTGTAGAATCAGTCGATAGAGGATTAGAGTGGCCAGACAATAAGGTCCCAGATATCAAAGAACAGTCAATGTGGTTCAGGAAGCCATCTGTACTAAGAAAAGAACACATCTGGTGTGGAAGGGAATGAGAAACAGCTGGATTCTTCGGTTTAGCTTTCATGACACTCCTTGACACCCACTCTCAGGCTGTCACTCCCACCCTCTTAATTTAAGAAGCCAAACTAAAGAATAAATAATTGATTGAAAAATTAACAGACACTTGACACATACTAACTGTGTGACCCTGGGCAAGTCACTTAACCCTCATTGCCTTGAAATAGGAAGGAAGGAAGGAAGGAAGGAAGGAAGGAAGGAAGGAAGGAAGGAAGGAAGGAAGGAAGGAAGGAAGGAAGGAAGGAAGGAAGGAAGGAAGGAAGGAAGGCAGGCTAAAAAGAAATAAAGTGAGCCAAACTGAGATGAGTATCTGAATATGAGGTCTGGACCATTTAACATACAGTAATTGTATCACTTCTTTTGATGTGTATTGCATCCCACTGGTGATGTAGCCCAGTATCCTGTTTGCCTTTTTCACTGCAGCCAAACACTGGGCTGATTGCTTCAAGGATTTTTCTACAATAACCCCTAAACCCCTTTCCCGGTCAGTACGCTGCATGACTGTTCCATGTAATCTGTACTATCTCTCTTTCTCTCTCTCTTTTCTCTCTCTCTCTCTCTCTCTGGTTTGTTGCCCCCCTGCCCACCCGGATTGATTGTTTTACATGCGTCTGCATTAAATTGCATTTTCCATCCAGTGGCACAGTCACCTGAAAGAAGCAGCTCCCTCAGAGCCTGGTGGCCCTGTTTTGTCATTATTTGCTGTATTTGGAACTTTGGCCTCATCAGCTAACTGTGGCATCTGACATCTGATATCCTCATCCAGATAATGCACCTGTGTTATGAACCAAATCCTGCAATGACCCCTGGACACTCCACCAAGAACCACTTTCCATCCAGAGATGTTTCCCTTTTACAGCCACTGTTGTTGAGCCTGAAATCCTCCTATATCCCCTTCCCCTGCCCCCCTTTCTTACACTTTGGTTGAACAGAAAACTGTGGATTGAAACTGTTCCAGTAACTGTTCCTTCAAACACACTGCGCTGCTGTCTTGTTTCGGTTCTGAATTTGGCTAAAATTGTGTCTGTGCCTGGATGCTCCTCCAATATAGGCAGGCTCTGTCTCCCCATAGTTCGCCTGTTGGGCTGGTGATGGGTGCTCTCTTTATTCTTTTAGGAATGAAGTGACCAAGCTGAAATTTGAAGGAAAGACTTTCTATTTATATGTAAGTCAGAAAGAGGTGAGTGGCTCCTTCTTTCTCTTCAGGAAGGGTTTGGGAGCTGGGGTGGCTGAAACTAGCCTGAACTGGATAAGCTAAGTGGTCCCTTCCTGGTAAAGCTAAGTCCTGGCACCAAGGTGGGGATTCTGATGCTGGGGGTGGACATGTGTATGCTGTACACCCTCATCGGTTGTACTGATGACACCCCAAGGTTCGCTACAGAAGATCCTTAGTACAGGATCTTCCGTACTACAGGGGGATTATTTTATTTCTTACCTGGAGTCTAAAACACAGCCTCTATACAGGCTATCTGTTAACCAAGGACTGAAAACTTTGGTTTGATTTCTGGTCATTAAGACACCCTGATACTGATTCTCTAGATTCAGCTGAATTTTGGCCTTTTCCCCTGTCTGTCTGGGTCCACATTGCCCATTTGCTTCCCTCCACACTCAGTTGTTTCTATATGAAATTTTTTTGTAGGAAAAGAAAATTGTTCTTACATATTTTGCTCCAACACCAGAAGCCTGCAAGCATCTCTGGAAATGTGGGATAGAAAACCAAGCCTTCTACAAGTGAGTCATCTTGGAGCCAGAATCATAAAACATTTCCAAAGGAAGGGCAGACAGACTGGGAACCGGGGAAGACGGGGAGGAAATGCTGGAGTCTGTGGCCTTTGGAAAACTCAGACACCCACTCTATGTCAGTTTGGTTCTGAGCTCTCTACCCTCGACCAAGGGTAGATACAGGATGACTAGTCATACAGCATCTATAGCTAGGTCTTTTTGTACCATTAGGTGTCTCCAGGCCTGCTTTAAAGGTCAAGCTCAGTGTCTTTGGGATTCATTATAGCAAGTCATCCCCAGTTAGTCTACTCTGGCTTGACCTTGGAGTTTCTCCTCTGCCCAAAATAACCCCCACCAAGAACAAAACAGTTCTGGAGTTTCTCAGAGATAGTGTGTTTCAAGGGAATCCCAGGGGATCTAGACTAAACCCATGACATGTTTTTGACCCTTATGAACCACTGAGAGTCCCTGGAATCCTTCTAGCTCTTCCAGAGACCAACCAGGACCCAAAACACCCACCAGGACTGCCACAATCCTAATCCAAACCATTAGGGTTTGGATATCAAGGCCTTGGGTCTATCTCATACTTTAAGAATCACCTCGTTCAGGGGCAGCTAGGTGGTGCAGTGGATAGAACACCGGCCCTGGATTCAGGAGGGCCTGAGTTCAAATCCGGCCTCAGGCACTTGACACTTACTAGCTGTGTGACCCTAGGCAAGTCACTTAACCCCAATTGCCTCACCACAAAAAAAAAAAAAAATTCAATAACCTCTTTTGACCCACTTAAAATTATCTTTCTCTTTTATGGATTTTTGTTTGGTCTTTTTACTGTGACTGTATATATTAGGTAAAACATAAGTTGAAATATATCACTTATGACATCCCAAGTGCTGAAAAACAGTGTTTATTTCAATCATTTGTATAAGAACATCTCCTCCCCCCCCAAAAAAAAACTATTTAGGCAATAGAAAATCTAACCGTTATCAATAGGAGCCATTTTCTTAGTTAGTTGAAGAATACACTACTTACAAGAACCTTTCTCCAATAAATTACTTGTATATATTTTATATTTAAAAAAAAAAAAGAATCACCTCGTTGGGAGTAACCCCATTATGTTCAGTGTTAGCTGGTACCAATCCCAACATTGTATCGGTGCTAATGATACCCCCATGAAAAATCCCTTAGAGGGGATGCTTGTATACCCCCAAGAAGTTAGGACTAGTGCTTTTCTTTGATTAAGTCAAGTGGTTATTAAAAAAAAATCAGAGAGCTAAGAAATTTCCCATCTAGAGAGAGAGAAGATGCCAGGTAAATTATGTTTCACAGAACCCCTTGGTCTGGTTTAAAAATAGATTGCAGTGTCTTATGTTTTAACAAGCTGCATTTTAATCAGGAAGATACAAGACAATATATGTACTGTGTTCTTCCTGGGACTGCTGCCATCAGCAGAGACACCTGCCAGGCAGACTTTCTCATCCTGTTCACCTGAAGGGAGAGCACAGTGTTGCTTATATGAACTGGGTTGGATCCAACTCTCTGCTGAAGAGAAAGGAACTCATTATCCTCACAAGTCACAGGTTCAGTGACACTTGCCAGCTGCAGTAAGACTACCCAAAGCAGGGCAGCTAGGTGGCACAGTGGATAAAGCATCGGCCTTGAATTCAGGAGTACCTGAGTTCAAATCCGGCCTCAGACACTTGACACTTACTAGCTGTGTGACCCTGGGCAAGTCACTTAACCCCCATTGCCCCGCAAAAAAAAAAAAAAAAAAAGACTACCCAAAGTGACTTGCTTAAGTTATACAGCTAGTTAAGTGCTTGAGGTAGAATCTGGATGCAGGTCGTCCAGACTTCACGGCTACCACTCTTGGAAGCAGAATAACTGAGTCGTCTTTGGACCCACCAAAGCAGTAGTACTTAGAGCTGTTTCTTACTTAGACTTTTATGTTTTTCTTTTGCTGTAAATGCTTGATTGTGTTTATGCATTTGGCCAGAGGACCAGGGATTCTTGAAAAGTACAGTATGGATCTCACATTGGTCTGGCTCCTGTGTATCCCAAGGCAGTGGCCCAATTGTTTTGTATCAAAGAAAAGATGCATTTGTCTGCTGCGAGGGTCTCCACTGACCATGGAAGGCCAAGGAAGATTGGACCTCAGAATAGCTCAATAACCTTGATCCTAAAGTTGACAAAAAAGCTCTCCAGCTTTGCTTCTTTGCAATATTCTCCTCCTCCACTTCTCAGGAACAACAAATGACAGAAGATTCTTCTGCCATCTCTTTTGATTTTCCTCTTAGTTGAAAAACATAAGGGAGAATATAGTATATTCTCTCTACTCTTTTTTTCTTCTCAGCAACAGTAGATAATACTTCCTGTTCCCATTGCCCAGCAACAAATGATAATTATAACCTCAATTATGAAATCTTTCCTATCTCTTATCTTTCTGGCTTCCAACTCTAGATTTTCTCTGTGAATGACCCTACCTCAGTTGATGATTAGTAACCAAGTTCTTATTTTTCTGTGATCAAGTAAGTTACATTCATCTCATAATTATAGAACAGGTTGAGTGTCTAAATTTCCCTAGTTAGCAATCTAAAAGTTCTCTGAAGTATCTTGTATTCTCCACCTACTCCAGTATTCTACAGCTTGTCTTGTTCAAAAGAGCAACTGCGGGGGCAGCTAGGTGGTGCAGTGGATGAAGTACCGGCCCTGGATTCGGGAGTACCCGAGTTCAAATCCTGCCCCAGACACTTGCCACTTACTAGCTGTGTGACCCTGGGCAAGTCACTTAACCCCCATTGCCCAGCAAAACAAAAGAGCAACTGCTATCACAGAAAACTAAATCAGACTTAGCTGCAGTAACTGCTTCTCTTAGAACTCCCAGTAGACCTATGACCCAGACAAGTGAACTATCAAGAGTCACATGTTTACAGATGGTCTCTGACCACTTTCGTTCTGGACTGTGTCTCTCTTGATAGAGTCTTAGATTACCTTAACATTTTCCTTGGCTTCCATGCCACACTGTTGATTCATGTAGTAGATGGTATGTTATTACCACAATCAATCCTCAACTTTCACGAGAGTAACATTTCTAGAAAATGGTGCAAAAATTTAAAAAAACCACAAATGTTGATATATTTGACCCATGGGAAATAGGGAGTTAGGTTCCTGTGACCACCAAAAGCTGTAATCTTTTGCTAGAGATTGCTGAAAATACACTTTTCTTCATACGGTTATTTATAACAAAACATGAATTCTGATAATATATATTTTTCCTAACCCAGTAACCATAAAATAACCCATAAAAATGTAATACATAAAATGAAATTGATAACATGCAAAATATTTTTCTCACTAGTAATTCCCTAGAATTCTGTGACCTTTTGTGTTAATATCTCAATAAAAAATTATTTCAGACAATAATCACTTTTCATAATGCATGTTATCTACAGTTTCCTCCTTTTGCATATATAATAAATTGCCAATTCATTAACATCAAACTCATGGCCAACAATGGCTGCAGACATTCTAACACAAAGTTTATCTAACATCTTTACTTTTGCATTCAACTGCATCAGGCAGCTAAGTGGTGAAGTGGATAAAGCACTGGCCCTGGATTCAGGAGGACCTGAGTTCAAATCCAGCCTCAGACACTTGACACTTACTAGCTGTGTGACCCTGGGCAAGTCACTTATTGCCTCATTGCCCTACAAAAAAATAAATGGGGACTAGCATTAAACTGCATCACTGACTTTCCACACTTGGACTTAGAGTGCAAAGGACCTGTGCTATGCTTCAGGGGCATAATTATAACAAAAACTTGAGTTTTAAAGGCAAACAATGAAAATGTGTAACAAACGTATGAGAAGCTCTTTACAAGGATAAGGTGAACAAGACCAGTGGGATGCCTAGTAGGATAGCAGCCACCCCACAGACTTCACACACATCACACGTCTCATTTTTTTCTCTACCGCATATAGCTGCAAATGTGTGTGGTTGCCAATGCAAAAGTGAAAATGAGGTTAACAATAAAGTCATGTGAATGCTTGAAGTTGTGAAAGTTAAATGTGAATGTTGAGGATTGATTTTATTTTGGTTTTGCCCACATGGGTCTGCCTAAATGTGACTTGCAAGGAGGCTAGAGTAGATGTCTCTAGCATCTTTTCTTCTACCTTTCTTCAAAGAAGGCTTTAGGGGCAGCTAGGTGGAGCAGTGGATAAAGCACCGGCCCTGGATTCAGGAGTACCTGAGTTCAAATCCGGCCTCAGACACTTGACACTTATTAACTGTGTGACCCTGGGCAAGTCACTTAACCCCCATTGCCCCGCAAAACAAAACAAAATAACAAAAAAAAAGAAGGCTTTAATTCCTGCCAGAAAAGCAAGTGGTTGGGGCCACAGGTTGGATACTCAGTTCTTCTCAGAGAGAAGACTTATACCTATGGGCTCCCTCAAATATTGTTGGTCATGGAAATAATTTACGCGCGCGCGCACACAGACACACACACACACAGTAGAGACAGTAGAGAGTGAATGAGCTCTCCCCTTGAGAGAATCATAACAGTTCAAACAAGGGAGAGTCCCAGATCTCACCCAAGGAGGAATTCCCCAAGATCTCTAGTGTAGTAAGTTGGAAATGAGGACATGATAGAGATTGCCAGTTCATCTATGTGTCAGCTTTTTCCTGGAGTCTTTCTTCCCCCAGAGTTCCAAACAAAGGTTAAAATAGTGTCTTCTCTTTCAAAACTAGAAACCCCAGGACCCTGGATCTCCTTTCTCTCCAGCTCTCACCAATTTTGCCTGTCACTCAAGCTACACAGGTGTGGAGCATTGAGGAATTAATCTTTACTGGTGAGAAGGGAGTCCCATACAATTGTTCCTTTGAGCCAAGGGTTACACTCATATAAGGTCTTCCAAGACCAAAAAAAAAAACCCTTTTTCATATGAAATGTTGTCTACTCTCCTTTAACGTTTATTTGTACAGTTGATCTTTGGAACCTAAATGTAGGACTTCACATTTATAACTATTAAATTTTCTTACTAAAAGCAAGCCATTAGGGGAAGCTAGGTGGCACAGTGGATAGAGCACTGGCCCTGGATTCAGGAGGACCTGAGTTCAAATTCAACCTCAGACACTTAACAATTACTAGCTGTGTGACCCTAGGCATGACAGTCACTTAACCCCAACTGCCACACATACACACACACACACACACACATTTAAAAAAATAAAAGCAAGCCATCAATTCTGGCAATCAAGATCTTTTTGGAACCTGACTTTTTCCTCTAACATGTTAGTTATTCTTACTAGCTTTGTGTCTGAAAACTCAATAATGAAAGCTTATGCTTCCATTTAAGTAGTTGATAAAACATGTTGAACAAAATAGACCCAAGGGGAAAACCCTTGGGATACTTCACTAGAGTCCTTCCGAGCTATTACTGATTATTAATCACTGCACTTTGAGTCCAGTCATTCAACCAATTCTGATATCTACCTTACTCTTTTACTATATATTTCTCTATTATCTATTAAGTATGAGAGGCTTTTTATGAAATGCCTTAGTGAAAACCAAGTATCCTACATATTTCCCTTTCTGAATAAGCACAAACCGTTCTTTTAATAATAACGTGTTCTAGAATGTTTGCCAGAATTAAAATTAGACTTCCTGGACTGTATTTTAAAGAATCTATCATCTAGGGGCAGCTAGGTGGTGGAGTGGATGAAGCACCAGCCCTGGATTCAGGAGGACCTGAGTTCAAATCCAGCCTCAGACACATGACACTTACTAGCTGTGTGACCCTGGGCAAGTCACTTAACCCTCATTGCCCTACCCACCCACCCCCCCCAAAAAAAAAGAAAGAAAGAAAAAGAAAAAAGAGAAAAAAGAAAAATTAACAGTGGCCCCACAAATTACTTCTGCCGGTTTTTTCAGTACCCTGGGATGTAATTCATCTGGCTCTTTTTACATGAACTCATCAAGTGCTCTATTACCCATCTCCATCTTGTGTTTCAACTCCCTGTTAGCAATTTTTGTTCTATTCCTCATCCAGAGATTGTTTTCCTTGATCAGGAAAATAGAAGCAAAGTAAGAACTGAGTAGTTTTACCTTCTCACCATTGTCCATTAACATTTTCCCATCCATCCCAAACAGTGATCCTATTTCTTTTTTGAAGTTCTCACCCCCAAAATAGCTGAGGAAAGCTCTTTTTGTTATCTTTAGCATTTAGACCAACTTTCTGAGTTTTTTGTGCTTTGTAATACTATTCTTTTATAACTCTGCCATTCTTTTGCACGACAGGGTAGCTAGGTGGTGTAGTGGCTAGAGCACTGGCCCTGAAGTTGGGAGATCCTGAGTTCAAATCCTATCTCAGACACTTACTAGCTGTATGACCCTGGGCAAATCACTTAACCCCAGTTGCCTTAAACAGGCAGGGCCATCTCCAGTCATCCTGATGTATATATTGCCAGTGGACCCAGGTGGCTGTGGAGGAGAGAGTAAAGTTGGTGACCTTGCACAGCCCTCCCTCAATTAATTGCAATTCAATGCAAGTCATTACATCACTCCAATGTCATTGTCCTCTTCAAGGAAGGACAAACAACAACTCTTTTGCATTCATCCTGGGTTATCCTGTATTTTATCCTGTACAAGTGTTTTTAGATCCAAAGTGTTCATTGAGTTCCCTACATATGCACATTCTCATCAGGCTATTCCCTCTTTTCTTCTTCACTTAAATTGGGCTTATTACACTAAATTTTGTCCTTAAAAGCCTCCCATTCCTCCATAGGTCAACATTCTCTGTAAAATTTTGGTTCATGGGACTCTACCTGTCCTTTTTCTGAACTCTGAAATCTACTCTCCAAAATCTAGCATGTGCATCAGACTATATCTGACTTTTTCGTCTCTTAAGTGGCATGATCATTTCCACTAATGGTTCCTGTAATTTCTACTTCAGCCAACAGTTCCTCCTTATTGGTCAGAATGAGGTCTACAAGAGCAGTTCTCCTTATTGCTTCCTCTACATTTTGAAGAATGAAATTATTAAGATACGTCAAGATATCAACTCCTCTGCTCTTATCACACAGAGTTCTTATAGTTGTCTGGGTAGTTGAAACTACCCACTGCTCATATACCATGTCTCTGTGCCAGATTTGTGGGGTTATTTAATGACATCATTACCCATTTCCTCCTTGTCTCTGTTTTTCCCTCTACAGTCACCCTAACTAATGCTTTTCCCCATCCCACTTACTCACCTACATATAAAACTACTACACCATCCCTTTTAGCTAATCTGCTTTTTCAAAGCCATAAATTACAAACCACCAAATCTCAGCAATACCTACAAAATTGAATTTCCTTCTTTGCAGCAATATTACTAGTCTACTTTATTTCACATACCCTGCATATTTGTGTATGTATATCTAAGATTATCATTTTAATTACTGCCCCTTTTCTTGAACATTGGTTCCTGAAATTTACTAGTCTTTCCTCATCACTGATATTCTTCTTCCTTTATTTTAACTGACTCTGTGTAGTATCTGGCTTGGAAGATATGTGATCAGTTTTCTCCCTTTCCTTCTATCTTCAGTTCAAGCCTGTGTGAACAAGAAGCTATCATGCCTATATCTTAAGTTATAAACCAGAAATCCAAATCCCATACTCATAATACTTTTTAGACATTATGTTCTAGTGGAGAGAGACCATAGAGACTGGAAGGTCTGTATTCAAATCCTGCCTCTTCCACATACTAGCTGTGTCATTGGACAAATCATTTGACAAATCATTTGACTTCTCAGTGACCCAGGCAGCTCTCTAAATTGCAGAACAGTTGCTGGTCTGTACTGGTAAGGAGAGTTTGCTCATAAGAACCTTATACCAATAAGCCCCATGAAGAATCTCTGAGAGACCGACACATTGTAAGATTCTGAACAGCAGTTGAGGGGGCGGGGGGCTAGGTCCAATATTGCTATAATCCAAGGAAGCTACAACTTGGTGGAAGGAGGAGGAAGAGGTAAGTATCACCACCAACTGGTGTTTAAAAAAATAATTCCATGGGGCAGCTAGGTGGCGCAGTGGATAAAGCACCAGTCCTGGATTCAGGAGAACCTGAGTTCAAATCCAGCCTCAGACACTTGACACTTACTAGCTGTGTGACCCTGGGCAAGTCACTTAACCCCCATTGATGATGATGGTTGTGGTGGTGGTGGAGATGATGGTGACCTGGGCTCCTTGATCTATTTAATCAGCACGTAAATATTCCCCATATATGCATTCTTTCTACCATCCCAAGGCAACCTGAGTATGGTTACATGGGAACAGCATCCTCCCCCCTCAGCTTTCTTCATGGTCTCTTTATCCACATGGGCATCCTCTTTAGATTGTACACTGCTGCCCTTTGGCATTCATTTGGCTCTTTGGGCATGCCCACCCCACTTGTTAGTTACTTTTTTCAGATGCAGCACAGCTTTCTAAACCTAGTGTAGATCTGACACTAAAACTCTGAACAAGTCACTTAACTTTGCCTGGTTCCTCATCTCTAAAGTACAGGTGTTGGACTAGATCAGCAATTTCTAACCTTTGACTTTCAGTTTGTTGTTCAATTGTTTCAGTCATGTCTGACTCTTCCTGATGCCATTTAGGGTTTTCTTGGCAGAGATACTTTTCCTTGCCATTTCCTTCTCCAGCTCATTTTACAGATAAGGAAACTCAGGCTAACAGGGTTAAATGACTCGCCCATGCTAATAAATGTCTAAGGCTGGATTTTAATTCAGGTCTTCCTGACTACAGGCCCAGCACTCTATCTACTGTGCCACCTAGCTGCCTTGGCTTTCAGTACAAAAGGAAATAAATTGCACCTATACATACATAAGAAATAAAATGATCTAGTTTTTCATTAAAAATATGTTATTCAGGGCATCCAGGTGGTGCAGTGGATAAAGCACCAGCCCTGGATTCAAGAGGACCTGAGTTCAAATCCAGCCTCAGACACTTATTAGCTGTATGACCCTAGGCAAGTCACTTTAACTCTCATTGCCCTGCACCGCCCCCCCCAAAAAAAGTTAAGAAAATGGTATTCATTGCCTGTGTTTTAAAGTATTATAGTGTTGCTAAATATTTTTATCAAAACAGAGCCACTCAAATTAGCAAGAACCTTAATTCATTTCTTATCAAATAACTCAGTGAAAAACTCACATCTCATATTCAACTTCTAGTTTGTTTTTTACTTTGGATTTGATTGAGAACAGGCCTGAGAATTGTGATTCACAGAGATAAGTCATTAGTCTTCACTAACACTACTACTCTGGGAATATTTCAAGAGGATAATTATTGTTTGTTTGTTTTTTAAATAAATTATTTCCCATACCCCCATGACAAGTCTTCTTGTATCCATCCACCTCTGGGTCCCCATGCACTAGATTCTGGAACCCCTGCACTAGATTCCTTCCATGTCAAGCAGTTCTTGATTCTATCATACCTCAAGTTCCCAATGTTTAAGATGTCAGTTCTGTTGATGTTTCTGCAAATGTGTTAAAGGGGGATGGGGGCAAAGGAAGGGAAAGTTTATAGAGTTGGATGAGACCTTAGAGATAATCTAATCCAGGGCTTCTTAACCTGGAGTCTATGGACACCCCCTCCCCAAAGAAGTACAAGGACAGATTTCAGAGGGTCCATGAACTTGGATGGGAAAAAATGCATCTTTATTTCTATATAATTGGGTTCCTTTGTAATCCTATATATTTTATTTTTTGCATTTAAAAATGTTTTTTTCTGAAAAGGGATCCATAGGCTTCACCAGACCATTGAAGAGGTCCATAATGCAAAAAAAAAAAAAAAAGATTAAGAATTCCTGATCTAATCCCACCCCTTAATTTTACAGATGAACAAACTGAGGCTGAAAAAGGTAAAATGTCTTCTCCAGAGTTACAGAGGTAGTAGAGGAGAACTGAGTGTCTAACCTCGGTTCTTGGACTCTAAACCAAGTACTTTCTTTTTTATCATAAAAGTATTTTATTATTTTCCAGTTACATGTTTTTATAAGATTTTGAGTTCCAAATTTTTCTCCTTCCCTTCCCTCCCCCCTCCCGAAGACAGAAAGCAATCTGACATAGGTTATATATGTATAATCACATTAAACATATTTCTGTATCAGTCATGTTATGAAAGAAGAATCAGAACAAAAGGGGAAAACCTCAAAAAAGAAAACAAAAGTAGAAACAGTATGGTTCAATCTGCATTCAGATTCCACAGTTCTTTTTTCTGGATGTAGAGAGCATTCTCCATTATGAGTCCTTTGGAATTATCTTGGATCATTGCACTTCTGAGAAGAGCTAAGTCTATCACAGCTGATCATCACACAATGTTGCTGTTACTGTGTACAATGTTCTCCTGGTTTGGCTCACTTCACTCAGCATCAGTCCACTTAAATCTTTCCACAAACCAAGTACTTTCTCCACTACATCATTATTACTGGCCCCAAGCCCACACACATTCATGGACAAAAACCAAATCATGTGGCTGGGACTCACAACCTTTCTTTTCCTACCATGTCTTTTCCACCTCTTCCTTTGGATATTCTTATAGTTCTACTTCTTGTATTTGGAGGTATGAGGGAAAGGCTTGATATATGCCCCTGAACTTGGGCACAACAGAGGTGAGAAGGGTCCTCTTTTACACACACACACACACACACACACACACACACACCACCACCACCACCACCACCACCACCACCACGTTATGCTCAAGGTAGAGAGGAAACCTCTCCCAAGTGTTTACATTTTCTTCAATTGAACTTTGAAAAGAGATGGAAAGGTGGTGCTTCCTCAGCACGAATTGTGACAGTTTCCAGAAATCTGGGCTTTGTCTTGCTGCAGGTTGGAGAAGTCAAGCCAGGTCCGCACGGTCTCCAGCAGCAATTTATTCTTCAAAGGGAGCCGGTTCCGATACAGGTAAATAGTGACAGTAAGTAGCAGTTAATGGACCTCTTTTCAGACCCTTCTCTGGAGAGTGAGCAGTCACTTGGTATTCCTTACCCTATGAACTGAGAGATGAGAGACTTCCACTGAAAATTCCCATTTTCCTCTCATTATTCTGTCCCCATGTTTCCAGATGCCTCTCTGACTCTTTCTTACTTCACGTTCCCTTGTTTGAGCCTTTAAACAAGATTTAGGGTTCCAGATAGAAGTGCCCCTTCTCCATCAGCTTACAATTTTGTGTCTTCTGGGATCAATTCTTGGAATGTCTTTAATTCTTAGAAGGCCAGTTCTTCAGGGATTATTCATTTTTATATATGATCTCTGTTTACCAGACCCTATGCTAGGCTCTGGAGATATAAGCACAACAAATAAAACATTCTCCTGTTTTCAGTGAGCTAACATCCTAATTAAAGGGATTTTGTGGCTGTGAGAGGCAGTTTACTATAGAGGACATATGAATACTGGACTTGAAATCAGGAAGACTTTACTCAAATCTTGCCTCACTAGCTGTAGAATGACCCTGGACAAGTCACTAAACTTCTGTCTGCCTCAGTTTCCTCATATATAAAATGGGGATAGTAGTACCTACCTCCCTAAGTTCATTAGGTTGTTATGAGACTCAAATGGGCATTTCCGTGAAGTGCTGTATAAGTGCTAGCTATTATCGGGGTGGGTGTTAGTGGAATCACACTTCCCCTCCCAAACTTTTCCTTGCTTTCCTGCATCCTATGCACCACTGAAGAGAAGATACACTATTCATTGCAAGGACTGGCATGACATAGCTCCCAAGGATGGGGAGGGTATTTTGAACTTCTATATGCTTTCAAGCAAGCCTTTCTCTGTGACTAGGCTGAGTAGAAGATGCTATTACCTATCACCAGGACTTAGTCACTTTGCCTACAACCCTGACAGTGGCAAGGATTAGGGGTTAGGGGGGTGGGCTGTTTCATATTCATCCTGTTGGGATGGCTGTAGGAATCTTTGCACCAGTCCTTACATGATTTTTTCAGTTTTGGTTGCTGTTTTTATTCTCAAATTGCTTTCAGTGGCCGAGTGGCAAAGGAAGTGATGGAATCTAGCGCCAAGATTAAAAGAGAACCTCCAGAAATCCACAGGTAAGAGGAGCAGGGGCCCCCTCAGAGCTAAATCTTAAACTCGAGGACCTTGGAGGGGGGAGCCAAAAGCCAGCAGGGTCACAGGACCCCCTCCTGTCCACCCCTACCCCAACCAAGGCCCTTGGTAGAAGACAGTAAAGGAAGTCCAGGTGGATGAGTGGGGAAATCACCCAGACAGATCCCATCCAACAGAGAGAGGGGAGGTTCAGGCTCGATTGTTAAGCACTCATAGAAGAAGCCAAAGAACTCCCATCTTCTTCGAGGAGGGAAAGCTCTCCATAGTATTCTCCACAAACGGGGATTCAGATTCAGCCAGTGCTGAAGTCCTAGCCAGTCATGTACCCTGCGCTTTGGTGAAAACTGAATCCAGGGCAGCTAGGTGGCGCAGTAGATGGAGCACTGGCCTTGGATTCAGGAGGACCTGAGTTCAAATCCGACCTCAGACACTTGACACTCACTAGCTGTGTGACCCTGGGGAAGTCACTTAACCCCAATTGCCTCACCCAAACAAACAAATAAATGAATTAATGAATAAGAAAACTGAATCTGAAATTAGAGGATTTATTTCAGCTTGTCTCTAACTTGTCTCATGAGATGGGATGGACATGAGGGGAGCTAAGAGCAGGAGGCCCCGAGATAGATGTCCCAGACATTTGTCCTAGGTGGAAGAGAAGCCCATAGCCCTTGCTGGTGGCCTTCTGAAACAACCGGTGCAGATAACATTTACCAGGGTGCTCAGAGCCCAAGTCAGCAGTGAAGTTCAAAAGGGACTGGTCAGTTTCTAAAAGACCCAGCAAAAAGATTGGTTGTAGTCAGTTGATTTTGAAGGGATGGATACTGGCCTTCTCTAACAGGAGAGGCAGTGGATCAAGGTGGGAGTACATAACTGGTCTGAGAGAGAAATGTCCCCAGGTTACAATTTTACATGTTCTCGGATTCTTCTGGAACCAATCAATCATTCAGTCAAATTTTAATTTATGATCCCCATGTACCAGGCCCTGGGTATACAAGCACAACAAATAAAACATTCCCTGCAGGGGGCAGCTAGGTGGCACAGTGGATAAAGCACCGGCCCTGGATTCAGGAATACCTGAGTTCAAATCCAGTCTCAGACACTTGACACTTAGTAGCTGTGTGACCCTGGGCAAATCATTTAACCCTCATTGCCCCACAAAAAAAGAAAAGAAAAAGAAAAGGAGAGAGAGAATGAAATGTATGTGGCCTGGCAATTCTAGGAACTTTCTGGTCTTCCTAACCCCCTACCCCCAATCCCTCCCTGCCCTTTGGCCTTTGAATTAACAGGTTCTTCTTTGCCCTTGTCCTCAGGGCCGGAATGGTTCCCAGCCGGAGCTGCCCCTCCATCACCCATGGTCCAAGACTGAGCAGCGTCCCCCGGACCCGCCGAAGAGCTGTTCACATCTCCATCATGGAAGGTGAGGTTCTCCTTGGGTAGGTGGAGATAAAGGGTCACTCATCGTTCCCATCATTGAGGCAACATATGAGCACTGGACTCAGTCAGAAAGACCAGAATTTCAATCCCACCTCAGATGCTTATTAGCTATTTGTGGGCAAGTCACTTAACCTAGACCTGGATTTCACCTTTAAAATGAGGGCTGTTGGTCTTGATGTTCCAGTTCTAAACCTAAGCCTCCCTGGTCAACCTCTGAGAATCCCTCTTTTGAGCCCTAAGTATGGTGTTTCTGAGCTTCTAGCTTTTCTGAAAATGGGACAAGTTCCATTAGAAACAGCTGCAAATTGCTTTGAGTGGGATGAGACTGTAATTGTTAGGGATATCCCATGGCTCTGGGAAAAAATGGTTTGAGTGTCAGGCTGAGAAAAAGCAGTCCACACACACACACACACACACACACACACACACACTTTCCATCTTGTGGAGCCAATGAGAATTAAAAAAGGGAAATAAGCAGCACCTCATTTCCCTTCCCTCCTTGGAACAACTGTTCCCAGCCCAGGCCCAAAGTTATGGGGCTTTTCTGTATTGGGCTTTGCGATCTGGTTCATTCTGGGAAACTGAGAACCACTTTAGGCCCACCCCATTGAAGAAGGTGTATATACTGAGCACTGCAGGGAAGCAGCTTCCTGTGAAACCTAATGGCAGCAGTCAGATGCCCAACAAGCTCTTGTCCATGCGGACCTTCTATTCCTCTGTCAGGTTAGTGGAGCTAGGACTCAAAACTATCATACTTGGGATTGACTGAATAGTCTGATGATTAGAAGGAAACTTGCAGGTGACAGAAAGTGTCTAACATTTCTCACATTAAAGAAGCTTCGCTCATTTTGCCCAATTTTGACCAAATCTCCACAGCCCCAGTGACACAGCCATTGAGGCAGAATAGAAATTGCAAATAGGTAAAAATGAGGTAAATAAAATTGTTTCTGGTCTGTATTATTCCAATAATTGTCTTAACCTCTGGCTTCTTGGCTTCATTAGAGTTGGAGAGATCTAGCTTTCTGCTACTTGAATCCCTCATCATTATTCCTGGAAATCCAGCCTATTTTTACTTGTTCCTGTACTTGCTCTTTTGTCCTTCCCCTCCCTTCAGAGGAGAATGTGTGTGTGTGTGTGTGTGTGTGTGTGTGTGTGTGTGTCTTTATGTTTTCATTGAACTGACTGTTCAGATAACCAAGGCCAAAACCTCTATGGTCTCCTGGTGGTTAACACAATTTAGCGGGAAGCTCTGGCTGTTACTCCTTGGCAGCTGCTTCTAACCCAGCTCCTCCTGCATGCTGAGGACAGGTGTAAAGTTTGGTACATCCTCCCTGCGGGGCAGGCGATTGGAAGGTTTCAAAGAGCGCAACAAAAATAGCTAGCTAGCACTGCTTTAGCCTTGTCTCCCTCTGTGATCACAGAGGAAAGTGTGCACTATTTCTGGGGATTCCTAAAAATGGTGGCCTCCTCAGAGGAGGATGAACTACCAGTGAGAAAAAGAATCTTCCTCCATTCTTGGCGGAAGTTGTAGGATGGGTGCCACTACTCAATTCGGCAAGTTAACAAGGATTCGTTCAGTGCATAACACGCAAAAGGATCCTCAAACATTGTGGTGGGAGGGTAGAAGAGGAAGGGGAAAGTGCTTGTGCAGGAACATGGTGAAGTCACGACTGGAGCCCAGAGAGGATGACCACTGCATAGTTCAAGTATTTGTCATGCCATTAGGACCCTCCTCCAATGCTCTATTTTGTAGTATAGAAGTGGCCTTCGGTTGTCAACAGTGGTGGAACATAAGCAATAGCAGCTGTTATGAAGCCAAAAGACAGGTGTGGACCTTGTAAGGGAGCCGTGGGTTATAACTGTGATCTGAGCCCTAGCCTCTCTGAGAGGCTCATCACATGATCAGTGACTTAGCCACAGCATCTCTTAAGAGATCACCTGCTAGGAGAACATTGTGCACAGTAACAGCAACATTGTGTGATGATCAGCTATAATGGACTTAGCTCTTCTCAGCAGTGCAATGATCCAAGACACCAGATACAACATAGAAGGATTCTATCTGAGAAGAATGAGAGATCCATTTTGAAATTATAGATTATTTTAAAGACCGAAGTAAGGTAAAACATAAAAACTCAAAAATAGGACTTTGTATAGGCATTTCCTTTGGTCCAAATTATTCTACAACTTGTGAATACAGGGAAGTGGCCAAAACTGGTAGCCTGAGCTCCACCCACTGCAAAATGGGAAAGAGAGGCTATGCCACTTGGTAGTCAGACTATGAACAAATTACTTAACTTCTCTGATGATGCTTTCTCATTTCTGAAATGAGAATAATAGCTGTGGGTACTGTGGAAGAAATAGGCTTTACTCAACATTTTGGGGTACAAGCCTACTAGAGATAATTTTATTGATTAGATTAGAGATAATTTTATTGATTAGATTATTTTAATGATAAGCATATCTGCTTAGAGAAAATCCAAAGGGATGGAAATCCATCCTGACTTTGTAAATCTCTCTCCAACATAAGCCATTTTCGGTCACAATTTATAGTACAGCTAGGTTCTGATCAGTAGGGAAGCCCCCTTTCCCAAAAAAAGGGCGGTCACTTGTATTGGAACTCATATTATTCAAAATTATTAGTGTGTAAAGGATGGAAATATGTAGTACAAATAAATTGTACAGCCACTTCAGGGGATCCATTATTTCCACTAACCAGGACCTAGCTGTATTTACTCCTAAAAAAGGGCAAAATCCCACAATAAGTTAAAACATAGTTACAAAGTTCCATGAAAGTTTAGGTAACAGCTCTGATTCCTCACACATCAAACATGCATCTTACAGAAGAATCATTTTCCTAATTAAAGTTAAGGGTGAAGATAGGCTAATAAGCTTAATTATATTTAGGTGTTCCTGCTCTAAATTGGCTACCATGCTTATCCATTTCCTAGAAACTTAGTGTGCTTTAATAAGTTTGTACCCAGTTTCCTCTTAGAGAGTGGTGAGGTAAAGATGATAACTGCTGTGGAGTCAGGAGGCCCTGAGTTCAAATCTAGCCTCAGGCACTTACTAGCTGTTTGACCCTGTCACTCAACCCCAATTGCCCCCCCCAAAAAAAGTAAAGATGACACAAATATTTCAGTATGTAAATTATCTCAAAATTGATAATTAAAGATGATTCCTTATCCAGATTAGTATACCAAAAACTTCAGGTAAAAGAGCCATCCTAATAGAGGAACCTCAACATCCTTCCACAGTATTACCTCACAGGATTGCCGTCCAACCCAGATGATATGTTTTCAGGATGCTTACGAGGTTTAAAGTACTATAATACCATCAGTTATTCTCATTAGCCCTACCCAAGATGGGCATGTTATCCAGATTTTTACCAAAAAAAAAAAAAAAAGCCCAGAATCGCTGGAGGAGGCCTGACCTTGGTTGTGGGTACACAGAGGATTTGAGCTTGAAAGCTGAAGTGAAAGGGAGCTGGTTCAAGGTCAGTAGACTAAAGGGGTAGAAAGAACAGGCAAAATCTGGGCAGATATTTGCTTCCTTTACTCTAGAAATGAATGGAAAGGAAAAGATTATGGCTTTTAAGTAGCTGAGTAAATAGAGCAAAAAACTAAGCCTATAGAAAAAGGGACAGTTTATTTCCAGTTCTTTGGAAACTGAATCACTCCAGGGTAGACCTCTGGAATTCTGCCCAAGGAACACAGTTATTTTCCTTATTGTGGGGAGCTGTATGGGGAGGATATGTGACAACCACAAAGAAAAGATCATTGATGCATCATCTCATCGTGGGCTCAAGAACCAAAGCTCAGACGCTAACTGGCTAAAACCCCAAGGAGCTCATGGATAGTGGAAAACTGGGCTCAGTGCTTTGTATGGGATCTCCAGCAGCTCAGAAGTGGCTTACCTCAAGTTCAGGAGGCCTAGAGGCCAACAGGAAGAGGAAGAAAGGAAGGATGGACCTACAAATTTTGTTTTACTGATAGCCCCCAGAAAGGGAATTTCACCCAATGGTAAGTAACAAGGCCACCTCAGCATGGCTTACCTGGACAGTAATACTATCTTCCAATGCATCAGTATTGCCAAGGAATCTAAAAACAGCATAAGGAATTATGGATGAGGCATCTACTTTCTTTTCTTTCTTTTTTTTTTAAGAATTAAAATGGGGGGCAGCTAGGTGGCACAGTAGATAAAGCACCAGCCCTGAATTCAGGAGGACCTGAGTTCAAATCCGGCCTCAGACACTTGACACTTACTAGCTGTGTGACCCTGGGCAAGTCACTTAACCCCCATTGCCTAAAAAAAAAAAAATTTTAATGGTCTTTTACTTGGGCACCTAGAGAGAAGTCAAAGACTTTGCCTCAAGGGGAGGAGATGGCTTAGAGACAGAACAAAAGGCCAAAGCTTTTATAAAGGATGGATGGGGTGACCACCTGACAATGGAAAGTTCCTTTTTTCTAGGGCAGGAAAGATTCCTGAGTTGGAAGATTTTCTTTTTTTGAAAGGACAGTCCCGACTTCTGGAGTTATCTCTGTCTCCTAGCTCAGGTAGTAGCCATACCTAAGTGAGTTCCCTGCTATAGAATTTTATCTCCCCATACTTCTTAGGTGTGTCTGTCCTGATATCTAGTTGGCCAGTTTAAACTTTAATAGTCCCTTAATTCCTCGATATGTCTGTCCTGTCCTAAGCCCCATGTCATTCCCCACTTCTCTACATGTAAAGGAAAAGGAGACAAAGATTCTTCTTCTGTAACTGCTTCAAGCTGAACAGGGTGAAGAAATCACAGGGAGAGGAGGGGCCCAGGCCAGAGGGTAAGGAGATTTATAGGCGGGGCAGCTAGGTGGCGCAGTGGATAAAGCACCAGCCCTGGATTCGGGGGTACCTGAGTTCAAATCCAGCCTCAGACACTTGACACTTACTAGCTGTGTGACCCTGGGCAAGTCACTTAACCCCCACTGCCCCACCAAAAAAAAAAAAAGATTTATAGGCACAGGCCTTAGCTGAGGCATCTACCTTCTCTGGGACTAGGGCCACTCTTGCACCCTTCATAAAGCCTTCTACCTTATTCTTCCCAGCTTAGCTGCTCCATGACCTTCCCAGGACAAATGGTGATAGCTTGGGTAGGGTGGCTAATGATATGTCTGATACCCCCAAGATGATCCTGTGTTAAATTGAGAATTTGTAGCTAAGGGGAAATAGCTTTTCTTGCAAGTGATAACATCCATTTTAAGTGAAAAGGAGCCCAACACAAAACCCTCAGGCAAAAACTTACCACACTCCAGTCTGCAGTTATCAGAAATACTCCTCAAGTGTGTATAGTAACCCAGCTGACAGAGCAGAGGTATGTGTATGCCCGGGGAACTCATCTATGTGGGCTGAGCTATTGGGCTTAGCCAATCCAAACACCAGCCTGGAATCTGTTTCTGGTTTGCAACGAATAGATCTCATGCCAGCATTTATCTAGAGTACACAAGCGCCTGATGAAGAAGCCACCAACAAAACCACTCAAATCCTGTGCCCATCACTAGAGCCGAGGCCCCTTGGGAGTCACAAGGCAAGATCCCTCTTATGAGTTCTTCTGTTTGAGCCCAGCTTCCTCAATACTCACCTCTCTGAAGCTCTCCCTTTCACCACTGCTCCACCCTGCCTCATTTGAGGCTCTGTGGTAGCCAGCGATGTGGGTCGTGCCGTGGAGCAGCTGAAAACTATTTGCTCCTGGCTGACTTCCCTTCCACTTCCTGATTTTCCATGGACTGATTTTTCAAGAGGAGCACTGAATGCCTAAAGTGGTGACCCTCCATCTCCCAAGGATCAACATGGGAAAGAGCCTGATAAAGATTCAGACCAAAGTTCCAGTTCAGCTCCGGATGACTAACCATTGTCAACGGTCCATGAGTGTTCGTATCTTGAGAGTGGGACCCAGACTGCAGGGGAGGCTCCTGGGTGTGGTGCCTCGGTGCACTGTGAGGGCCACTGCTGGCCAAGAGGATCATCCTGAATGCCACCAAGGTAATAACAGATAATACCGTTTTTGTTCTGTTGGCTTGCAGCACCTTATATCTTAACTAGGAAGGGCCAGTACATGTTCTTCTTTCTTTCTTCCCCTCCTTCCTCTCCCTTCCTACCCCAGGCACCACCTCATAATGCTGGATTTGACAGTGACCTTCGGGCCTTTTCTGAGATGGTAAAACCAAACCCTCAGGCCAGGGCTCACCTTAGGCAGACACAGTGACATTATCGCTGGGGTTTCCCAGCAAAATCAAGCCAGCCCACCGTGCAACTTGGATTTGGTGTCCCTTTGGCCTCTGATGTTTAATCCTTGTTCCCTCCCCCAGTATTCTCATAGCTTGGTCCATAGCTGGACCAAGCTGAGCCTTTTCTGAAGTGGTTGCTAATCAGCTGTATGAGTTAAGCTGTGGAAGCATGAAAGGCTCTGTACTATCCTTGTAAGGGTATGGGCACGTTGCCCTGGAATGCTCCACAGTGTCAGGCAGCTGCTGCCAGGTACCTTCTGTACTAGTCAAGGGTGGGATGAGATGAGAAAGGGAAAGGAAATGAAGGGATGGAACGGGAAATGGGGGAAAGTTGACAACACGCAGCCATCGGGGCATTCGGGCCACTCATCATGAACCCAGCACTGCACCCACCCCCTACCCCTTTGCTTGCCAAGTTGCATGAGCAGATGAAGACAAGGAAACCACTGGACAAAATGGATGTGCTATGTTAGGAAGATCATAGTGTGACTAGCGATCTTGGATGGGGCTTGTCACCTTCACATTGTTTCAGGACAGTTTCCCAGGCAGTTAACTAAAGGCAGTAGACTACTAGCCCAAAGGTCGGTTCATATCTCTGTTGTCTCCCACTAAATTTAGAGTCATTTAAGCACACACAACTGAGTCACTGAGCAGTGCCATGTAGCAGAAAAAAACATCCAGCTGAATGTCAGGAGACCTGAGTTTTAGTCCTAGCTCTGCCACAAGCTATTTGTCTGGCCTTGAACAAAGTCCACTAATTCTATTTTCCTCATCTGTAAAATGGGGATGTATAACATCTACTCTGGAAGCAGTTAGATGGTGCAGTGGATAGAGCACTGGGCCCTGGAGTCAGGAAGACCCGAGTTCAAATTCAGCCTCAGACACTTACTAGCTATGTGACTCTGGGCAACTCTCTTAATGTCTGTTTGCCTTAATCCACTGGAGAAGGAAATGGCAAACCACTCCAGTATCTGCCAAGAAAACTCCATGGACAGTATTGGCCCACAGGGTCACAAAGAGTCATACACAACCGAACAACAATAACACCACCTACCCTGCCTGTCTCACAGTTGTGAAGATGAAAGAGGGGAAAGATGTGAAAGTGCTTTAAAAAGTATTAAACAGGGGGCAGCTAGGTGGTACAGTGGATAAAGCACTGGCCTTGGATTCAGGAGGACCTGAGTTCAAATCCAGCCTCAGACACTTGGCACTTAACTAGCTATGTGACCCTGGGCAAGTCACTTAACCCTCATTGCCCTGCCAAAAAAAAAAAAAAGGTATTAAACACTGGGCAAGAGCCACCAGATAGCTTAAGACAGATGATTAAGCTATGTCATGTGTGCCAAAGGTAGGTGGCATGTAAGAAATAGAGCACAGTGATAAAGTGATTGTAGAAGAAGCCTAAGACTAATGTTCAGAGCATGGACATGAGAAGAGAGACCAAGAAAGCCATGCCCTGACAGCCTCCTTTCCTTTTGACCATCTGTGTTTTCCTCTTGTCCCTTCTTCTTTCCTCCCTGGAACCTGGCCAACCACGTGCTTTCAGGAGCTATCTAACAGGACTCAGCTAAGTCATTTGCACAGGCTCCTCATGTAGATATACACAGCCATTCCTCAATCCAACAGATGAATAAAAAGGTTGTCCTGAAGGAAAAAAGACCTATGGGCCAATAAAACTGAACAGTGACTACCACTCTTGGAGACTGCTATGGCTCTAGACACAAGTGTTTGGATCCATTCTAAGCTAGGCTTTGGTGGGGTGGAGGTCTTTTGAGCCTGGCTTTTTGAGGTGGCTCCTGATTCGACACTTGAGCTTTAGAGGGAGTTTTGGCTGGACCCTTCCCTGCTAGCCAGAGAAGATTCAAGACTGAGCTGTCACTGGTAAACTGAGAATATAATTGGAGTGGAGTCACTTCCCTTCTCCACCATACCTATCTGCTAGATCCAGATCTAGAGCATTGCCCAGTTTACTATTGATAGTCCCACCAGAGCTCAACCTAGAATGGATCTAAACCTGTGTCTAGACCTAGAGTGGTATTTACTTTTCAGTTTTATTGGTCCATGTGACTTTTTCCTTAAGCACCAACTCCATGCCAGACACTGTGCTAAGTACTGGGGATACAAAGAAAAACTAAAATAGTCACTGCCTTCAAAGAGCTTACAGTCTAATGTTGGAGACAACATGCAAACAAAAATGCACAAACAACCTATATATGGGTTAAATTTTTTAAAAATCAATAGAGGGAAGGCACTGGAAGTAAGGGAATCAGAAAATGGGAGCCTGATGCAAGGAACCACCAGGAGGCCCATCACTAGGTCACAGAGTGAGTGAGGTATAAGAAGTCTGGAAAGGTATAAGGGGATGAGGTCATGAAGGGCTTTTAGTGCCTAACAGAAAATTTTGTATTTGTTCCTGGAGGCAATAGGAACACTGGACTTCACTTAGCCAAATGGCAGATGGATTAGAATGGGCAGAGACTTGAGGCAGGCAGACCCACTAGCAGGCTATTACAATAGTCTAGGCATAAGATGATATGGTCCCGGCCTCAGACACTTAACACTTACTAGCTGTGTGACCCTGGGCAAGTCACTTAACCCCAATTGCCTCACAAAAAAAAAAAAAAAAGATGATATGGGCCTGCACCAGGATGGTGGCAGTATCAAATGAAAGAAGGGGGCATATTAGATGTTACAAAGGTAAAACCTATAGGCCTTGGCAACAAATTTAGTTTGTTGGTGACCATGACAGTAATAGGGAAGTTTGGAAGAGGGGACAGTTTTGGGGGAAGGATAATAAGTCCAGTTTAGGAAATGTTAAGATCCATCCACTTTGAGATGTACAATAGGCAGTGAGAGATGCAAAATTGAAGGTCAGCAGAGTGGTTAGGGCTGGATAAGATTTGGGAATCATGAGCAGAAATGGAGGCTGTAAGATCACCAAGTGATACAGTATAGGAGAAGAGGGCCTAAGATAAAAGGGGTCTATGGCTAATTGGCTGGACCTCAGTGAAGATCCAGTCGGGGAGAATGAGAAGCCAAGAGTAGTTTCCCAAAAACCCAGAGAATAGAGTACCAAGGATGAAGACTGAGAAAAAACCATTCGATTTGGCAATTAGGAGATCTTTGGTAACTTTGGAGAGTGCTGTGTGAGAAACTAGGCTGTAGAGTTGGGGGGGTGGGGATGAGAAGGAAGTGGAGGCACAGGAACAATATGGATGGAGCAAAGATTATCTTACCTTTATATGTCCACAACAGTTCTCAGTACTCTGTTTCACTCACATGTACTGAATGAGAGAGACTGGGGAAGGGCAGTGAATGCTTGGGCATATCCCACATCCTGGTAAAAGAAATGGACAATGGGGCAGCTAGGTGGCGCAGTGAATAGAGCACCGGCCCTGGAGTCAGGAGTACCTGAGTTCAAATCCGGCCTCAGACACTTAACACTTACTAGCTGTGTGACCCTGGGCAAGTCACTTAACCCCAATTGCCTCACCAAAAAAAAAAAAAAAAAGAAAGAAAGAAATGGACAAGGCGGGCTCAGGGTCTAGGGGCAGCGAAGGGGATCTTTCTTAGGAAATGGGGAAAAAAAAAAGGCTGCTTCCAACCACGTTCCTCTGAATGTGCCACTATCTAGCCTCCCTTCTACCTTTCCAATTTTCACTTTACTCACCAATATGTCCTCTTTGATTCAGTGACATTGGCCTCCCGACTGTTCCACGAACAAGACATTCCATCTCATGGCTCTGAGTACTTTCTCTTACTGTCCTTCATTCCTGGAATGCTCTCCAACTACTGACCTCCCACAGGAGGGCTTCCTCAACTCCTCCTTATTCTAGTGCCTTCCCTCTATTAATTATTGCATATTTACCCCGTATATAGCTTGCTTTGTATATATTGGTTTGTGCATTGTCTCCCCTATTAGATAAGTTCCTTGAGGACAGAGACAATTTCTTTGCTTCTTTTTATATCCCCAGCACTTAATGTTTATTTTTGATTGATTTAACAAATGAGCATATATAGAAGCTATTCTAGAATACTTAATATTTGCATCTGCCCTTGGATTTGGCCAGTATATTATGGATCCGTAATAGTGCCAGGAGCTTTGGAACCTAGTAATTCCCTACTACTAGCCAGAGTACTAGTCAGGGCTCCCCATTAGAATGTCTTGGCTCATGAACAGATCATATACACTTGTGCCATAAGGAATGAGGAGAGAGGGATACACAGAACTTGCACTCTTAAAAGAACTCAAAGTAGTAGAACCCTCATTACATCAGGTACTAGTGAAATGATTTGTTTGGTCTGGCAACCACTCTTATCAGTTTCCTTATCTGTAAAAGGGGGAATACTCAGTAGCAGAGGTCCACAAGTATCCACTATTCCCACTAACAAGGTATTACTAAGAAATTGTTTTCCAGCTTGATAGGGGAACTGTTTTGTTGCTGCTGCCTTGAGTATGCTATCTCAGTAAATGCCTTTGCTTTGAGCTGATTGTGTCCTTTGGCTGGCTCAAAATAAATATTTTAATAGGGGCTCATAAGTGATAGTACATACCCACAAAACCTTGAACCTGGGATAGTTCTCTTAACAAGAGACCCAAGGGGCAGCTAGGTGGCACAGTGGGTAAAGCACTGGCCTTGGATTCAGGAGGGCCTGAGTTCAAATCCAGCCTCAAGACACTTGACACTTAACTAGCTGTGTGACCCTGGGCAAGTCACTTAACCCTCATTGCCCTGCAGACAAAAGCAAAAAAACAAGAGACCCAACCTCCAAATTCAAGTTAGAGTGTTATCCTAGAATGGGATACTATCCTGTAGGTAGGGTATGGCCACAAGTTGTGAAAGTACATACTAAAGCTTTAGGCACTAAAGAAATGTGAGCTATCATTATCTTGTTTTGTTTTTTGGTGAGGCAATCGGGGTTAAGTAAGTTGCCCAGGGTCACACAGCTAGTAAGTGTCAAGGGTCTGAGGCTGGATTTGAACTCAGGTACTCCTGAATCCAGGGCCAGTGCTCTATCCACTGCGCCACCTAGCTGCCCCTGAGCTATCATTATTACATCTATTAGTAACAAGGGGTTCTTTTAGGTGTACACTCAGAGAAAGTTTGAGTGTTTTGTAGAGGTCAGTTCTATATGTAAGACTTCCTTTCCCAATCCTACCCCACAAAGCCTCACAATCTAAGGCATGACCTTCCTGCCTTAAGCTCCCCAGGTTAAATTTCCAGTGTTCAAAGGAAGGTGACAAGGCAATTCAGGAAATCCCTGGTGGTCAATATAGCCCAAATTTGGCACTGGAACAGAAATGCTTTGTGTTTTGTGACCATTAATTTAGTCTACTCTCTGGTTCTAGATTAACTGTGGTCACTGAAGCGGGTCTCTTTGGGGTGAAGAGTTCTTTCATATATCCTCTAAATAAGCTGCTGTTCTGGGGTTTTCCTTCCCCTGTAGATCACTATATCCAAGGACCTATAACAAAGCACAAAATTGGATCCTATTTTCAGCCACTAGCCAAATGTGCCTCTCCCTCAAATGATAACTCCTCCACATTCTTCTTGCCCACAGGTCTGGAATCCCTTCGGGACAGTGCCCACTCAACCCCAGTTCGATCAACCTCCCATAGTGATACCTTCCTGCCCCATGTGCGGAGTGGCCGGGCAGACAGCAGTGAGAGGGTGGCAGTGATAGCAGATGAGGCCTACAGCCCAGCAGACAGTGTGCTGCCCACCCCTGTAGCAGAGCACAGCCTGGAGCTGATGCTGCTCTCAAGGCAGATCAATGGGGCCCCTTGCAGCATTGAAGAGGAGAAGGAATCGGAAGCCAGCACCCCCACCACAGCAGAAGTGGAGGCACTGGGGGGTGAGCTGAAGGCCCTGTGTCAAGGCCACAACGGGCCAGAGGCAGAACAGGTGAATAAGTTTGTTTTAAGTGTCCTCCGTTTGCTCCTTGTGACTGTGGGACTCCTCTTTGTTTTGCTCCTCCTCCTGATCGTCCTTACCGAGTCTGACCTTGACATTGCCTTTTTCCGTGATATCCGCCAGACCCCTGAATTTGAACAGTTCCATTATCAATACTTTTATCCCCTCAGGCGATGGTTTGCCTGCAAAATCCGCTCAGTCGTGAGCCTGCTCATTGACACCTGAGAAGGTATGACTCCTCCCATTAACTAGCCAGGTGGACCGAGGAGATACCTGCTACTCGTTCCCAGCAATGGGACCCATCGCGGAACCATCGGCACATATAATAAGTCCTCCTCTCATGACTCCAAGTACACTGCAGCCTAGGAGGGTTGTTTCCCGGGAGAAGAAAGGGATAGGCTTGAGTCCTGCCTAAATAAACTGGGGAAACTCATTTTCTTCCGAAGTTCTTTCAAGAAAGACTCTGCGGTTCTGTTTTTCATCTTTCCAATTTGCAGGATAATTTCTGGTTTTGAATTTTGATTTTCATAGACATGTATATTATTTTGAAAGTATCAAATAAAAGAATTTATTTTATTACAACTAATGCTTATTCCATTAGTGTCACCTGGCAGATGGGACACTAGTTAAGGACTAGCAGGAGCCTCTGTAATGGTGCTACTGAGTGCTAGCAGACTGGCCATGGCAGCCTCAGAGGAACGTGTCTGGGGTGAAGCAGTTTCTGAAAAGCGGAACTGCTTGGGCTCCCTTCCCACACAGAACTTTCTCATTAACAGACATCTGCTTTGAATAGATTGGAAAGCTGATTCACGTACCTGACCCCCCTAAGCAACTGGTCTGAGTTGGATTTATTTTTTTTTTCCTTTTCTTTTTTTCAAATCTGAGCAGAGTGTGGGCATCTGAAGGGGCCATCGAAACAGCAGCAGCAGCAGCAGCAGGGGTAGGGTAAGTCTGTTCCCTTAGACTAGAGCCTGGCACACGCCAGGGTATATCTTGTTACATGAACTCAAATCATCTGTGGATTTTTTTCCCCCAAGCTTCAAGCCTTTTTTATTGGTCCAGAGGTACTAAAGTACTAAGGCAAATGAAGTTACTGGCCGAGGACTGCCCATTCAGGAATTTCAGGCAAAAGCATAGGTAGCAGCAACCATAGTTTAGTTACCTGAAAGACCTTTGATTCAGTGGTACATATTTTGTACCCACCCGAAAAGGACACTTTCACAATGTATAATTTAAGAACCAAATGCCGTCTTGTTAATCATCTTTCTTTTTTTTTACTTTGTGGAGTGAGCAAATAGAATCTGATTACAAAATGGTTCAAGGAAGAAATTGATCCTGAGGATGAAAAGCTTCCAGAAATACAGAATTCCAACATCAGTATCCATGGAGGAGGCCAGAAGAATCAGCCGAGGGGGATTTCTAAGTCTAGAAGGTAAAAGAACTGGACTAAATAGCATGGAGTCAATGCTGGAATTCGGCCTTTTAGGGCCATTCTCTTCTTCATGAAAACGAAGGCCCAATATCCTCCCTGAGGGGAGCCTCAGCAGCATCTGCCTAAGAACATGCAGGGAAGGCGTATGCTCAGAAAGGCACAAGATCTTGCTTTCATCTCAGGGAGAGATTTCTAAGTTATATGGGGCTTACCCAACCTTATTAAGGAAGACTCTAAGTGGCTATGTTCCTGAGACAAAATTCAGATGGCAGCTGCTGTTACCCTTAGAGGGGGAGCAGAACAAGCAGTTTTCAAGTTAGATCTTCCCCCATTAGCCACATACTCAGCCCAACCAGCAAATGAAATGGGATCCATGATTTAAACAAAACCAAGGCTATTGCACAAGCTAATTTTAAAAATACCATTTTATTGTTTTTTTATGAAAGATGCTTTTTCATCTATAACATTAAAAATCGTCTCCTGCCAATAGGTTGGCAGCCCTAATTACATGCTAGGAGCAGGAGGTATTGATATACCTGTGGCCATTTCCCCTTGGAAACCTTGTGTTATGTGAGGACCATAAGCCCACACTAGACAAAAGATGCCTGAACCCAAAAGAATAGGATGATCTAATAGAATGGATTGTTCCAGAGCCTCCTTGCCAGAAACACCTTTTTCAGCAATGACCTCTGGACAGGGTGGCCAACAGAGCAAGAACGATGGGAGAAAATATGGGTCACTGAATAAAAGTTTGGTTTCACTTTACAATGAGTCGCTGCCACTTGTAAGAAAGCTTTTAGCATAGGACTACAAAAGAAAAGTAGACAATGTGAGAAGAGGCTGCCTGGAGTGAGGGGGCTGGTTTTAATATGGATA
Source organism: Dromiciops gliroides (assembly GCF_019393635.1). Classification (NCBI taxonomy): domain Eukaryota; kingdom Metazoa; phylum Chordata; class Mammalia; order Microbiotheria; family Microbiotheriidae; genus Dromiciops; species Dromiciops gliroides. The sequence goes on along the minus strand of NC_057862.1, from coordinate 195,022,778 downwards.
TCTACTGTCTTATGCAACATAGCAGATTAACTTTTAGTGTAGTGTTCCTACCTCAGCCTGTAGTAACATGGTGTTTCTATGCAGCAAGTCATAGTCTCAAATCAGACCGTTTTCATTCCCCATTAAAGATGCAGTATTTCATTTTCTAACGTGTTACTTGTGTCTAGAGTCCTAATGGTAGGTACAAATAGTGCTATACCACTTTTGATTGTGAGATTTTGTCCACTGAATTGTTTTTGTTTTAAAGAAGAGTTTAACCCAAAAACGATGGACAGAATTTTTTCACTAGATTCACTTTTGAACTAGAGATTGAATAACAAACCTCCTTTGTCATTCACTAATGTCATCTCGTGTCTCTTCCCACACCTTGGTGTTGGTCGTATTTTTAACGCAGTTTTCTTATGTGTTCCCCAAGATCTCAATTTCCTCTTCCAATTAGTTTTATCTCGTTATAGAAAAAGCATTGGTTTCCTGAGCTTTGTCCATCACAGGAAACAAAACTCTTACTAAAGAGTAGCGTACGTACTGCGTCTCTAAGCAGTAGAAGGTTTAAACTACAGCAAATGTGAATTTCTTAGTTTCATAAAAATAGTTGTTAACCTTTCATGTGCCAAATATTCAGTTACATTTTTCCTTCAATTGATGTACCTTTTTCTACATCTGTAGTATGTAGTTATCATAAAATCATTGGTGCCATGAAGACTATTTTTAAAATTAAATAAATATTTAAATATCATGGAAAATGAGTGGGTTTGGTTTTTTGGTTTTGTTTTTAAATTCTAGGTCTGCTAACAATGTTGCAAAAAAAAATTTTTTTTTAACTGAAAATAAATAAATAAAATAAAAATGTTAAATTAAAAAACAAAAACAAAACAATGTTGCCAAAAAATCTTCTAAGTGGAACTTCACACCTAACAGGTTCAAATGAAGAAGTATAGTAGTTCCCCTTTCTCACCCGTAGCTTACCTTATGGCCTTGCCAGCAACAGCTGCTAGCAACTTCAGAGAAAGGGCACCTGACTCTGATGACATCTGGTTATGACTAAGATAAAAATTAACACACAGGGTTTTATATAAGCCAAGGAAATACCCTCTCTTCCTTCCACTGCTCCAAGCAGTGAATGAAGAATAATAAAAAGCACAGAGAATGGACCAAGACTGTAAATGGCAGAATAGAAAATGTCATTCCACCTGGAATGCAGTGAAGGCCACGATGCTTTGCAGTATTTTGAGATGATGGTTGTGGTTCCTGGTATTCAGCTGAGTAAACGGGGTTCAAATTCCAGTTCCACCTGAGGGCAAGTCAACTTCTTTGAGCCCCAATTTCTTCATCTTTATAAAGATGAGATCAGATCAGGTGATTTCCAAGGCGCTTTCAAGGTCTAAATTCTATGAAACATGCTAACAACCTAGCATTCCCTTGAAGGCCCTGCCTATGCTGTTTCAAGGAATATATATGGGAGCTGGGACTTAGGAGCATGTACTACTCCATCTGGGAAGGACTATGGGGAAGGAGACACCTGGCAATTAAAACTCAGGTATCTCACACACACCCCTGCATTCATAGGCCACTCACTACTCATCGATTCGATTTGGGCTTTGGCTCTGGTCTATCCATGGCACCCAGCAGTGCCAAAACTACTCAACTTTCCCCTGGATTCTCAGAAAGGTATTCTTAAATGTTACCACAGACAAGACAAGGATACACTGAATGAGGAAAACAAAGAAGTAAACAAAAAAAGCCTCAAGCCAGAATAGCCAAAACAAGGACACTTGGCCGTATAAATCCCATGGGAAGATTGGACACTAACACTGACTTTAAAAATGTAGCCACCAGAAAGGAATCTGAACCAGCAACTACTCAGCCTAGCTTATTCTCCAACAGGTTCTACAAAGAAAAATTCTGAGAAGAAAACAGGAAATGTAGGTGATATAAATATGCAAAGTATCAAAATTTTTTAAAAAATTAAACAACATTAATAAACAAATGGCCACAGGCACATAATCTGAACTCCCAACCCACTCAGATTGGTTATTTTAAAAGGTTGCTCAATCACCCTTATTAAATAAAGGAATGGGGGGGGGGCAGCTAGGTGGCACAGTAGATAAAGCACCAGCCCTGGATTTAGGAGGACCTGAGTTCAAATCCGGCCTCAGACACTTGACACTTACTAGCTGTGTGACCCTGGGCAAGTCACTTAACCCTCATTGCCCCACCAAAAAAAAGGTAAATATCAATTAGGCCACAAAAACTTTAATACTGGTCATTTAAAACATTTTAGTACCTCTGAACATTTTATAAGTTTACATATATCAGCCCCCAAAATTTTCAAACACATCAACTTTTAGGAAAAAAAACTTCTCCAGATTTCTATTGCTTCTCCCTAGAAATGAAAGTGCATACTGCTCATTTTGGCGTTATATTTATAAAGCAACTTACTGTCTTACCAGACTAGAAATCATTGCTCCTTGGGCACCACCTAAATCGAATGAATCGAATCTAGTCAAAGCAAAAGCTTAGTTTTTTTAACCCTTAAAAACGTGGATTCTCCCACTAGAGTTCCCCCCAGCCAAGATATTCTGAGTTGGATGCATGACACTGATGGAACAAACAGAGGCAAGGCACTCTTCATCAATAAAAGAGTGTACCAGTTCTCCGCTCTCGTGGAATACATCTATGCTTCTTGGACGAGCCATACTGCCAACAATAAAGCAGTCTTCTTGCTTTGGATCCCAGACAGCTCTGAATCTGGTCAGCCACCGTCCTGTGTTGTTGTTATGCCTAATCAAAAAAGAGTATTTTTCAAAGGAGGTAAGCATGTCAAGTAATAAAATGAAAATATTCAAAGATATAATAAGTGGGGGCAGAGAGCATTGCTGCCAGGGAGTCATCCTCTGTCACATTTCTTATTATAGTGACTTGTATTGTCCTCAATTAGGAACAAAAGCCACACTTTTTTTTGTGAATACCTGCCTCTTCTGGGAGACTTACTTTACTTCAGGTCATAGAGTAAGAGCTCTCTGGTCATAACAGTGGTTCAAGATAACCTTAACCAAGTGTTTAAAATGACTACTCAGTCAATTTAATGCTTAGTATTCCTATATTGTAGAATTTCTATACAAGGCGTGACTTTAAAAATGTAAATAGTTTTGGGACTAGGGTAAAGAAATGTGGCATTTTCTCATTCCATACCAAGGTCCTTAATAAATACCCTTTTTAAAAGTACGAAACCAGGAGGCACAAAGCGCTATTCAAGAGTTACAGAAAATACCAGCTCCAGAATAGCCATTCACAGTAGATCTTAGGAAAAAGGAAAAGGCACACAGAAATAGACATACAAGTATAAAAGTGCCTGCTAATTGGGGCAGCTAGGTGGCGTAGTGGATAAAGCACTGGCTGTGAATTCAGGAGGACCTGAGTTCAAATCCAGCCTCAGACACTTGACACTAGCTGTGTGACCCTGGGCAAGTCACTTAACCTTCACTGTCCCGCAAAAAAAAAAAAAAAGGCCTTCTAAACAAATAAATGCAATCTAAAGTTTCCTCTTTCAGACTTTCCCCCAAATATGCCTTTGAATTTTACTCCAATTCTTTTTTTTTTCCTCCACTAATGCAGGTCCAAGGCAATGTGTCTGTTAACAAAGTGTTCAGCCTGGGACACTGAGTGGTTAAGGGTCTGCTTTGTGCCCAGTTCCACAGCTAGTAAGCATCAGAAGCAGGACTCGAACATAGGTCCTCCTGACTCTAAGCCCATCCCTCTACCCATTACACCACACAGACTCTCTTAGCAAGAAAACACTGTGAACCACACAAATGCTCAAAACATACACTCTTACTAGGCAAACCTGCAAGTCACAATCCTAGGGGTAGGGAAAGAAACACAAAAAACCTAAAACATTTTCTCCACTAAAGGAGAGATAACATTCTGTTGGGGGAGGGGAGCAAAACAACACATGCACAAGTGCACACATGCAAACACACACGCACATGCAAGCAAGTTAAATACAAATTAACTGGAGGAGGGGGCCAGAAAGCCTAGAATCAAGAACCATATCTAGATAGCCTATAGCATACTGAAGACACTAAGTCACTTGTTATATGCCTTTTAAAACTTGAAGAATCAGATGGTAATGTGCATACTTTAACAATTCTGCAATGGCATTCATTACCTGACATACTATAACTTACCTGACTCTGGTCAGCAAAGGAATCTTGGAAGACATACAGCTAGTGTCAAAGACTCTGCAATTTAAAAATAAACAACCAATTAATCCATGTTCCTTCTGATTTATCTCTAGGTGTATTGTAATAACAAGCAGCTAGCATTTTACATACAATTTTAAGGTTATATGTTATACAACATTCACCTACTTCTCTTGTGATCCTGACAATCCTGAATTAGTCAGTGCTTGTATTCTCCCCATTTCACATATAACCCTGAGAGATGTATAAACAGTAACCAACACTATCACTTAATAACTGCTGAAAATATCTGACTCTAGAATCTCCATGCAAGGTCTTAGAAATAAGGAAAAAAGAGCATAGTAATCATATATGTGCTTAGCAAATGACTGAATACTATTTGAATGAGAAAACAAAGCTCTCTCTTTAAGACTTTTCTCTTAACTGCTTTGGAATTCTATTCTAATTTCTTACATTTATTACATTCATGAATGCCTCATAAATGGACAAATCGTATTCACATTTTGCTAGCATTTCAGCATTTATCAAGTTGATAAAGCCTCTCCCATGTGTCACACAAGCTTGTACCATAAGTAATACAAGCATTATTATCCTGAAACTCAGAGGTTAGGGGACTCACACAATAGGTAAAAGACCCCTCTTAACAAAGATTTGTTTCAAGGATTCTTCAATGCAGTGGTTCTCAAAGTGACCCTTTCAAGGGATCTATGGGGTCAAAACCATTTTTGTAAATCATGCTAAGATATTTATATTTCTAATATGGAAACTATCAATAGCTATCACCCACATAAACAAAAGCTCTTCAGGGATTCCTCAATGATTTTTAGAGTGTGTAAAGGGGTCCCAAGACCAAAAAAGTTAAGAACCACTGCCCTAATGCCTATTCCCTTACCCACGTGTATGGATAGTATTATGGTACTATAACACACTAGTACATTTTCACATTTGTTTCAGCCAAGGAAATCTAGAGTCTATTTTTCTTCTAAACCATGTTTCTGCAAATTATGAAGTTTTTGTAAAAGGCTAAGAATTTTTTTAAAAATGCTTAAGTGCAATTTAAAAAGTTAAAGTCATTCTCAGCTCCCAAGAGACACAAAAATAGACTTTGGTCTCAGGGCAGTAGTTTGCTGACCCCTGATCTAGACCTCCTATACAAGGTATTCCCTGGTGTGGAAACTCCCTCCACTGATGCAGATCAGTAAGTCATTCAGCTTTAACATTAGTTCCCTAGGACACTAAATGGTGGTCATGATCACATACTAGGGTATCAGATGCAAGTTTTGAACTCAGTTCTTCCTGACTTCAAGGCCAGCCCTCCATGTACTACACTGACAAGCACTGACTGTCATGGAATATAGTAGTATCAGAATATGTGCAGCATGCATGCTCCCCACCAGAAGGGAGGAAATATGAGTAATATTATAGAGGTACAATCAAAACAAGAACAAAATCCAAACAACATAGGTCTGTATGTAGTTCCTCCAAATGTTTTTTAGATTCTTTTTAAATTAAGAAAGATGGGCTGATAATACAGCATGATCTGGTTTTAAATGTTTTCATATTTACATCATTAAGACTGAAATAAGACAACAAACTTAAGTTACACTGAGAATCACCAAAATGACAAATGTACAGATTCCATGTGCTGTGTGGCTAATTTACATTTTCTTTCAATGTCAGAATTCAACATTTTTATTCTCTCTCTTGTATCCCTGACATGAGTACTCCCTGCAGGAGGGCAGATCAGAAATGAATCCTGTTTTTTCATCCTATGCCACACTTGTCCATGTCCTTCCCTATAGACTCCATACAAGATCTAACTAAACTGCAAACACTGTACCCAGATATTTTAACTCTCCATGTGTGCCAATATAGTACTCTTGCTATACATCTTTCATGTATTTTTCTGATTCTGTGACTTGTTCCCCACATTTCCATTCATAAATTTCCTTTATTTGCCACTATCATACAGGAAATACAGTACAGAGTCTTAGTTAAAAAGAAGTTTCCTTTAGATAGTAAAATTTTCCTGTGCTCCTATTTGGGATTACATTTTACAGGCTACATTAGGCCCAGATCATTATAGGTCATCCTAAATTAGACTTATAATCACTCCAAAGAATTAAATAGATTAGGAATGCCTACTGTCCAGACTATGTTATGAGCATGTTCACTCATATTATATATACTGGACACAGATGAATCCAAAACTGAATGGGAAAAGAGATGGATAAGTTAGACTGCCTTTGGAAATTGCAAAGTTCTTTTTATTCATCCTGGGACTCTCTCTGAAACAAAGAACAGTCTTTTTAATAACAATAGCCATCAGGGGCAGCTAGGTGGTGTAGTGGATAGAGCACCAGCCCTGGATTCAGGAGTACCTGAGTTCAAATCCAGCCTCAGATAATTGACACTTACTAGCTATGTGACCCTGGGCAAGTCACTTAGCCCCAATTACCTCACCAAAAAAAACCCAAAACAACAATAGTCTTCAAATGATGATGTATGACTAAGAGTCAGAGAATACTAGTCTAAAACAATAGAGTTCAGGATTACCCAAAGGAAAATGGAGAGGCACACAGTGAGTCATGCTCACTAACAAGGAATTGTGTAGAAGTGATATGAAAGATGTCATCAATGAAACATGATTAAAAAAGAAAATAGGCTCCTCAACAATGGACACAATCAAAAGATAGCCCAAGTACTTCACTGGCATCCTTGTGACGTCAAGAAAATTCTAACAAGCCCCCCAGCATATCAAGCTGATCCCACCTAGTGATAATGTGGGAGAGAATGGATGAGAAATTATACAGGATGAGTAGGCACGGATGGGTGGCAATCTGTATAGCTGCAATGACTACCCATATCAATAAGATCACAGATTCACTAAAATAGGGCAATACTGCTGACAACTAAATAAAATTATCCCTTGGGATGATCTGGCTTAGTTGGATATCATGCCAAATTTTCCACAAACTTTTTTCCTAACACTCTTTCTCTTATAAGGTGATACTGATCATAATTTTCTACCATTTTTCACTCTGTCAGAGGCTTGTCAAATTAATATTTATTGTAAACTGATGTTGCCCTGGGTTAACACGTCTCTTACGTATATCAAATGTTTGCTGCCTGAGGCAGCTGCTGACTTCTTATGTCCTCCTCACTGGAACCATTTCCTTACATCAGCTAAAATGCAGTAGAAAATGGTAATGGTACATACTGTTAAGGGCTAAAATTATAGCTAAACTGTCCAAAACATCCAATGAATGGTCGCCAATAAATTATAAGCTTTAGCAAGAGTTAGACTTTTAAGCGTTTATTAAGGAGAATAAGAATTTGGTAAAGAGAGAAGGAAAGGCCTAGATTCCTATCTATTAAAGGGAGAGCACATTTCTAGCTCTGCTCTCCACCAGAGTCCAGAGGAAAGAGAGTCAGAGCGAGTGCCAGTCTCTTCCTTCCTCCTCCCACTAGTCCGCGTCACTTCCTGACGCCAAAGAAAAGACTCCTGGTCTTGCCCTCAAAGACCTTCGCTTCATGGGCGGAACTCTTCTACAGTAAGTCTCCAGCAGGTGGCGTCATTCCAATCATTACGATACATATCACTGGTTTTTCCCTTTTTCCATTACTGGTGACAATATGCTTGCTTGTATATGTAAAGCGATAATTTCCTGCCTTCTCATCATTATCCTTTCTTCAATTTAGGGTTGGTTTTGACTTCTACTTTAACTAGTTGATAACCTGACTAGACACAGCCAACTAATTTTTTAAAACCCGTATCAGTAACTAGTTGTTTCCTATCCATTAAAATATTGGCAATTTCATCATTCATTATGCTTTTTGGTCCTCATTATCCATAAGACATTTACAATATAAGCATGAAGCTAAGCAATCTACAAGCTTTGGGTCTCTTTCGTTTTTTAATAAGGCACTGTATTTTCCAATATATTTTCCATCATGGGAGGCAGATATGATGTAGTTGAAAAACTACAGGTTCTGGAGTCAGAGGAAATATATTGAAAATTTAACACTGATGCTTCCTTGCAGTATGATTCTGCACTGCTAAGTCATTTAACTTTTCTTGCCTTCAGTTTCCTCACACATAAAATGAAGATGGCTAGACTAGTTGGCTTCTGAGGTCCCCTGTAGCTCAATCTATAATTTTATGATTCTCTTCTACATGTTCACTTTCCTATTAAAGTCACCAAAGGGGGCAGCTAGGTGGCGCAGTGGATAGAGCACTGGCCCTGGAGTCAGGAGGACCTGAGTTCAAATCCGGCCTCAGACATCTGACATTTACTAGCTGTGTGACCCTGAGCAAGTCATTTAACCCCAATTGCCTCATCTAAAAAAAAAAGTCACCAAAGTCTGAAAGATCTCATGAGCTCTTCATAGATTTTTCTACACCCTTATACTCTGCAACAGATATTAGGACGTAAACTACAATTAACTTCATGTTGTTCTTTCTGTTTATGTTTATCATTAAGAAATCAAGGTGGGGGCAGCTAGGTGTCGCAGTGGATAAAGCACCAGCCCTGGATTCAGGAGGACCTGAGTTCAAATCCGGCCTCAGACACTTGACACTTAGTTGTGTGACCCTGGGCAACTCACTTAACCCTCATTGCCCAACCCCCCCCCAAAAAAAAAGAAAAAAAAAGAAATCAAGTTGAGATAAACAATTAGCCTGGGAAATGTTTCTTATAATCTTTTGATGCACAATGAAACCAGTTCCAACTATTCTATCTGCCTTTTCAAGGAAAGCCAATGTTACCTTTTCCATTTAGCTGCAACTGTCTTATAGTTTAATTTACAGTCATCGCTGTTGTTCAGTGTGTCTGACTCTTGATGACCTCATTTGGGGTTTTCTTGGCAAAGATACTAGAATAATTTGCTATTTCCTTCTCCAGCTCATTTTACAGATGAGGAAACTGAGGCAAACAGGATTAAGTGACTTGCCCAGGGTCACATAGCTATTAAGTGTCTGAGGCCAGATTTGAACTTGGAAAGATAAGTCTTCTTGACTCCAGGCCTGGCACTTTATCCACTTTACCACCTAGTTACTGGCTAGAGATTTCAAATTTAGAATTCATATAATTTAATATTTACAGATGGCCTAAAAACTAATTCTTAGGACTTTTTCCAATATCAAATTAATGTTTTGAAAACTACACTTTTAGGAAGTGTCTACAGAAGGAAATCAAAGCCAAGCTACTAGAGAAGCCCAGATTTACCTATTTCTTACATCTAAGTTAAGGGTCTGAGACTCCATTGAGGCAGTCAGAAAAAGGGGGGAGGGGGGATGGAGCTTAATTCCAGAACCACATTGGCAAGGATAACCCCTATTTCTTCCCAAAGTATTAGCAACTGTAACAATAAGAGCAATGATGATGATGACAATATAGTGCTTTATAAATATTATATCATTTTATTCTCACAACTAATTTGAGAACTAGATGCTATTACTACCCATCTTGCATATGAGGAAACTGAAGCTACGTGACTTGCACAGGATAACTAAATGTCTGAGGCAGAATTTGAACTCACTCAAGTCTTCCTGATTCCAATTCCAGCTCTCTTCCACAGTACCTCCATTGACTAAATCCTTCAATACTAAAATAACTGTGCTTCCCACTTATCCCCACTGAATAGCATTCATTATATGAAAAGTAGCAGTGTGAATAGGATCTCTTCAGAACAACCAACCTATTGGATGAAGGTCATATTTAATTTCTCCTTCCCCAGGTTCTAGGCCTCTAGACTAGCCCAAGTTCACAATGGCCTTGTTGGAGTATCTATAGACCATGTGTGTGTGTGTGTGTGTGTGTGTGTGTGTGTGTTTCAAATATACAAATATATAGTTCAAATAATGTCCCCAAGTTTATGCCATCATTACTTCTGATTTGATAACAAAGTACTAACAACATCTTCAGAGCATCTATCACAAAATAATAGGTAAACAGCCTCCCCAACTTACCTCAAATTATCATCAGCACATGTAGTCACTACTCTGTTGCCAGTGACAGGTGAGAAATATGCAGAAGCAAGAGTCTTCAAGTGTTCAGTAAAAGAGATCAAAGGTTTTATTCCTTTAGATTTGAAGTACCGCAAATCATAAATATGAACATCCCTGTAACATACATGTAATTAGCTATTTTTTTAAAAGTCAAAACATTAAAAACTAATAATATAAAAACATAAGATTTCATATATATAAAATATGTATTTAAAAGATAATACATATAAACAACTGTTTATAAACCCCAACGTGGTGCTCAGAACAAAAGAAGGGCACAATGAATATTTGGAGGGGAACCCTTTAACCTTTACTTTAGTGTTACATTTGCAAATAATGATGGAGATGAAGAAAAAAAATCACAAGCAAAAAACTACTTGGAGGACCTCCATTATGTGCATGATGTCCATTCTTCACTTCCCTTCCCACTGTGCTTCTGAGTCTATGGCCTTTGCCATCATGACCCCCACATTTACTCCTCCCCCTTTCAGCTCCCTTTTATGTATTATCTTCCCCCCATCAAAGTGTAAACTCCTTGATATCAGGGACTATCTTTCTCGTGCTTGTATTTGTATTGACAGCACATATCATGGTGACCATACCGATTTCAGATAAAATACATCCTGTGGGGGCTAAGAAAATGAAATATACCAAAATGATATTTCTACCTTTCATTCATTCATTCAACAAAAATTTAAGTGCTCACTTGCTCAAGGCAGTGTTCACTACGGTCTAGAGAGTCAAAGAAAAAATGAAACACTTCCTTGCCTCTAAGGAGCTTACCTTCTCCTGGGTAGATGCAACATGTGCACAGATAAATAGGAAAAAAAATATACAAAGTAAAGAAAAAGTGATTGATTTTTCAGGAGAGAGCATTAAGAGCAGGGTGGGAAGACAGGTGTTCAGAATCGGCCTTGTGACACTGGCACCCAAGCTGAAACTTCAAGGAACCTCAGCAAGCTGAAGAGGTGAGAGGAGAGTGTACCTTTCCAATGATTAATATTCAAGCAAGGGATAAATTTGAGATCATAAACGATGATTTCTCTAGACCTTATCAATATTTCTCCTAAAACACTAAATGTGCCAAAGGGAAAAGAAAAATTACTCATTCATAGCCATGTTTCATTTGTTTGATTTGAAATTCAGTAAACATATTAAGGATTTACTATGTGTGTAAGACAATGTACTGGGCATACAAAGACACAAATGTAACAGCCTTATGTTTATACAGTTTATATTCCATGAGGAGGGTCTGATGTACAAAAGTAACACAAACATCTGATCAAGCAACAAACAACTATTAAGTGCTCACTATGTGTCAAGCACGATGCTAAGCAGTAGGATTCCTAAGCAAGACAAAAATGAGATCCCTACCCTCAAGAAGTTCAAATTCTAATGGGGAAGAGCCATGAAAGTATAATATTCAGTGTCAAAGGGTAGGATAATCCCAAGGGGAGGGGGAAAGTCTCTTGCAAGTTATGATTTAAGCTGAGTCTTAAAGGAAGCCAGCAAACAGACTGGATATGGGAGAGCATTGCAAGCATGTTTGATGAAGAGTAAGAAGGCTACTATTCCTGGGTGGTGGAGTATGTGAAGGCAAGTCTAGTATAAGAAAACTAGAAAGGTGGGAATCCAAGGCAGTTTGAAAAAGAAGAGTAATAACTGAGGTATTCAGGGCAGCTAGGTGGTGCAGTAGATAGAACACTGGCCTTGGATTCAGGAGGACCTGAGTTCAAATCCAGCCTCGGACACTGGACACTTACTAGCTGTGTGACCCTGAGCAAGTCACTTAACCCTCATTGCCCGGCAAAAAAAAAAACACAAACAAAACAAACAAAATTGAGGATGACCCATTTAGAGCATAGCCAAGAAGTCAGAGTAAAGGCAGGGACTCAACTGACCTTTCCCAAATTCCCCTCCAAACAAATTTAAAATAATATCTCAAAATGAATTCTGTAGTGGCAGAACTTTCATGGAGGAGTTCCAAAGAAATACTAGAACTTCAAATGAGTCATACAAGAAAAAAAAAATACCATCTGACATATGACAAAGTTCAAGTTATATTCCTTTCTGACAAAATATCTTTGATAACTAAACTGAAAACCTTATACCCAAGGTTTAAAATACTGAAAGTAACATGAATATGGGTGGGAAGAACTTACCTTCCACCAGCAGCTATGAAATAATGTCTATTCACTGGGTGAACCTGGAGAGTTCTTATTAAGCTCATACTAGAATTGAAAAATTGTTCATATGAACTTCCTGATGTCCGTCTATCCACTATAGCCACACCTGCATCCCAGTGTCCTACTATTAAAGTAGATGCATCATCAGCCAAGAAGTCGAAGTAAGAAAAATCCCGTTCTTCATTTCTATACACCTAAAAACAAAAACATTTGTTTTAATAGCAATAAATAGCTTGTTATCTATAGTGTCCTTCTTCCAAGAAATTCTATGGACAAACTAGGTACTTATAAAAATTTGCTAACAGTATAAATACTTTTAATAATGATATCATCTGGGGGCAGCTAGGTGGCGCAGTGGATAAAGCACTGGCCCTGGATTCAGGAGGACCTGAGTTCAAATCCGGCCTCAGACACTTGACACTTACTAGCTGTATGCCCTTGGTTAAGTCACTTAACCCCCATTGCCCTAACAACAACAACAAAAAAGATATCATCTTCTTAATACCCTGAAAAGGAAGTACTGGCCATAAATTAGAACCCCTTTTTAAAAAGGGAGAAAATAGGGCATTTAATAACTACATGATTTAACCAAAGGAAAAAAAGGACAATCCAAAAGCAAGAGCTAGATCCCAGTTCTTTTGATTTAGTGAACAATAGCAAGTAAAAGTTTTTTGAGCACACACTCACAATATATGTATATTTACTTATTTATAAGTGGATATAAATATACCTACCATTGTACCAATAATTATGTGCATTATAAAACTTACACAAAAATTAAAAATGAAAAAAGATGATAGAGTTCAAATATTTTATTCTAGAGTCAATAAAGAGTCACTGAAATTTATTGAGTAGAGGAGTGACAAGTTAAAACCTGCACTTCTCACCCTGGCATTTACATGGAGAACGAATTGGAAAAGACACAAGGAGACTTAAGGTAAAGATACCAACTGGAGTAATGGCTATATGTACAGAGCTGAGATGAGAGATTTTTCAGAGGAAGAAAAACGACAATATTTGGCAAGTGAATAGATATGTGGAATGAGAGAAAATGAAGGCCTGCCAGACTATAGGTAAGGCCAGATTCAAATCTTGGAGGCTAAAGTACAGTAGCACCTTCCACAGAATTAGGGAAAATCAGAAGAATGGTATGTTTGTGGGGAAAGATAATGTAAACACAACTCATTCATGTGTGCTCCTTTTGCTCAATGAAAAGGGGTAAGAGAGAAAGGAGACATAATCACTGGCCACTGGGGAAAGCCAGTGCCCATATACTGAGGTGTACCTGCAAGAGGTCAGTCACAAGATGACAATAAGCAGGAAGAAAGAGGCTAAATTTCTCCTGCACAGCATTGGTGCCTGAGTCAGGTTAGATTATAACCATCATGAGACTCTCAAGTCCAAAGCAGCCATAAGAAGCCAATAGTGGGAAAAGGACAGAAGGAAGAGTACTGAAGAAAGATCAGGCATTATGCAACCTGGCAATGTGGCTCAATGGACAAAGATCAAATCAGAGAACACTTCTAGTTGATTCAGGAGCCTTTTGATAAGGGCGGATCCTTCACTGGCCTCCTTTAATGATTTACAATGCTAGTGGGAAGATAAGTACCCAAAGCAAAGTGTTCCCAATCAAATATAGGTCCTGAAACTTTTCTTAAGTACGGCTGAGCTCAGTGTGGCCTTCCAAGGCTAAAACCAGCCAAGGATTAAACTACAGAGAACTTGAGCTTCAGAAGCCTAGAATGAGAATGCAAAAAGGCCCAACGTGATGACATTTGAATGCATAACCAACAACAGCTAACTTTTCATCTCAACATCACTGGAACAAAAGCCTACTAGGTACAGATGTGTCTGATGTTCTTAATCCCTCATGGGACAATATGGAAAAAAGTTTTCAAGTGTGGTTGCTGTACACTCTAGTAAGTAGTTAGCTAAAAGGTTTTGGCTATTTAGGAAGTGCCTTTATTTGATGAAATACATTAAGCCCCAATTTCATGCCTAGATACAACCCCACCAAATTTGTGCCAGAGCAAGAACAAACAAATTAATTTTCCCTTCCTTATAATAAGTAGTCATATGACCACAAAATAAGAAAACAACATCTTTCATTTTTAAAGTGTCATCCAGAAATGGTCATTTTCTCACAATTTGCTTGTCACAACGACCACTTAACATAATTCCATAAAGCAGCTGGAATATTATTTGAGCTCTGCACAGAATCACACTGACACTCACCTCTTCAAACACAGCCCTAGTAAAATCTCCACAGCGTAATGTCCCATCGTGGCTCAGTGACAGCAAGTGGGCTGGATTGGCAGGTGAAAAATTCAGACAGCTAACTACTTGACTATGGAGAATAAAGGTAAAAACCCCATCTTCTCTAGGTTGCTGAGTCTGAAGAAAACAGGTATTTTTTAAGGGAGGGAAGATAGCAAAAATTAGAAATACTTATTATACTTACATTCCCTCTACTATACAACAGGTAAAACATGAAAATTTGAAGCTATACTTAAAATAGACTCTTACCAATTTTAAATCCAACTAAATGTGACACTAAGAGGCTTACACATTTTTTTCTCACCAGTGTCTGGCCTTTTACAAGCAGTTTAGTTATCAAGAACAGATTATCATTTGTTTCTCATTCAATCAGAAAAGGTGATATCTACTAGCCATTTCACTCATGGTGTAAAATACTGCCCAAATCAACTCCATTTCTATTTTGCTCCTTATACCCTTTTGGCAAGGAGCTAATACAGTTTTTAGAGAAATCATTCATTAAATATACTTAGATCCAAACATTATTTAAAATAACAAATTGTTCCCAAATACACAATAAAAAATGCAATGTCAAAATGTCTCCATTAATATTGTTATAGCCAAAAAAAAAATATTGTTATAGCCAACAAATCCATGGATTAGTCCCTGTGTTGTCCCATTTATAACTGAATTATCATCAACTCCTACCAAGTCAGTTTCTAGATGTAGATTTCACAAAATCACAACCTCAGAGTTAAAAGCTATCTCCTACTATCTGTTCCTCTATAATATCCCCATGACAATATACCCACTAAGTGGTCATCTAGTCTCAGCAGGAGCAATCTACTACCTCCTAACACAACCTATACTACTTCAGTATAGCTCTAATTGCAAGGTAGATTTTTCCTTATGTTGGCCCAAAATCTGTCTGCAACTTTTTTTTTTTTTTAAGTGAGGCAATTGGGGCTAAGTGACTTGCCCAGGGTCAAACAGCTAGTAAGTGTTAAGTGTCTGAGGCCGGATTTGAACTCAGGTACTCCTGACTCCAGGGCTGGTGCTCTATCCACTGCGCCACCTAGCTGCCCCTGTGTCTGCAACTTTTACCATATACTCCTACTTCAGTGCTCTAGGGCCAAAAAAGGACAGATCTAATCTTTCTTCTATATGGCACTTCTTCAAATACTAAAAGTTATCATGTCTAATAGATGTTAATGGTAAGTCCTGTTGGGAGGAGCTATGGGGAAGACAGTAAGTTTTACTGATGCCTTTTGTTTTTATATCATGTTTATTTTTAAATGTTAGCCTTCACTACTACCCAGTAAGCCATCCAAAGGGCAGCTAGGTGGCACAGTGGATAGAGCACTGGCCCTGGAGTCAAATCTCATCTCACTAACTGTGTGGCCCTAGGCAAATCACTTAACCCCAAATGCCTTAAACATCCAGGGCCATCTCTAGTCATCCTGATATATATCTTGCCACTGACCCAGATGGCTCTAAAGGAGACAGTGAGGTTGGTCACCTTACACAGCCCTCCCTCACACTTAAATCCACACTGCAAGTCATGACATCACCCCAACGCATGGTCCTCTTTGAGAACAAAGGACAAACAAAAACAACAATAAGGCTTCCATAATAATCAAGATTTAAAACAAAGAAACCCAATCCCAGTTAAGCAAAACCAACACATCAACCATGTCTACAAGCAACAAGTCTACAAGTATTAGCAACATTTAACACCCACAGTCCCTCACCTCTTCAACAAAAAGAGAGATATCTTTTCTCCAGGGACAAGCTGTCATTATAATTATCTAGCATTCCATTTCATTTTATTGCTCTGTTTACGTCATTATTGTCCTTGTATATATAGTTTCTCTAGGTTTTGATCAGTTCATTCTATATCAGTTTGTCTCTTTTTATCTTTCTGAATTCTTCATATTCATTGTTTCTTACAATACAATAACATTCCATATATTCATGTACTTTGTCTAGCCACTTTTAAACTTACAAGCACCCAGCTTTCTAATTCTTTACAGAGACTCTGCAGGTCAAAGGGAACAGACTCATTAGTCACTTTTTTAGCTTAATTCCAAACTGATTTCCAGAATTGCTGGGCCAATCCTTTGCACCACAAACACTATGTTATTGTACCTTTTTTCCTGCATCCCTTCCATCATTGGCTATTTCCAGATTTTGTCAACATTGTCAAACTGGTGGGTATTAAATGAAACCTCATTTATTTTAATTTGCATTTCTCTTATTGTTAGGGATGGTTGTTAATATAAAATGTGTCTTCTGAGATTTAGCTGTTTCTATCCTTTGACTACTTAGCTACTAAGAGAATGGCTCTTGATATATGTATGCTCATTCACTTTATAGCTTAGATATTGGAACTTTATCAGAAGTATTTGATGCAAAAAAAATTTCCCCAGTTCCCTTGTTATTATAGCTGCATTAATTTTGTTCATGCAAAAGCTTTTAAATTTCATATAACCAAAATTTTCTATTTTATCAGTTATGATTTTTCTATCCCTTATTTAGTTAGAAACTCTCTCTCATAGCCCCATCTTTATTTTGTTTGTTTGTTTGTTTGTTAGTGAGGCAATTGGGGTTAAGTGACTTGCCCAAGGTCACACAGCTAGTAAGTGTTAAGTGTCTGAGGCCGAATTTGAACTCAAGTACTCCTGACTCCAGGGCTGGTGCTCTATCCACTGCACCACCTAGCTGCCCCATAGCCCCATCTTTAAATGTTTTTGTTTGAGTAACCAAATATTTTCCCAGAAGTTCTTGTTGAATAGCCAAGTTCTTCCCCCAAGATATTTCTGATCTTGGGTTTATTGAGCAAAGTTATTTACTTCAGTTGTTTCTGATAAATGATTATTCAGTCAGTTCCACTGATCTAATTTTCTATTTTTTTAACTAGTACCAAAAGGTTTGGATGGTTGCTGTCTTATAATATGGTTTGAGGTCTAAAAGTGGCTATTAACCCTTCATTTCTACTATTTTTCATTATTCCCTTTGAGATTCTAGTTATTTTATTTCTCCAAATAAATGTTATTATTTTGTTTAACTCCATAAAGTAAGCCTTTGGTGGTTTCACTGGTAGAGCACTAAATCTATAAATTAAATTGGATATTTTTATTAAATTAGCAAAGCCCATACATTAGTAATGCATACAACTTCAATTACTTAGGTCTTTATTTCTATAAAGAATATTTTGTACTCAAGTATTTACGTTTCAAACATGTCTTAGTAGATTTACTCTTAGATATTGTATGCATTGTTTTATTGCTGCATACAGATATACTAGCAATTATGGTGCATTTATTTTGTATGCTCCTATTTGTTAATTAATCCACTATTTGTGGAGATGTGCCCTGGAAAATAGTTTGGAATTATACTGAAAAAGTCACTAATCTATTCCGTGACCCAGTGATAACACCAGTAGGCACAAATCCTAGTAAGGATAACGAAAGAAGGAAAGTTCCAATATATGCATATAGAGCGAGAAAGACACAGATATAGATATAGAAACACTTTTTGTGGTGGGAATGAACTGGCAGCAAAGTAGGTATCCTTCGATTAAAGAATGGCCAAAAATTTGGCATATAATGTAATGAAATATTATTGTACTGAAAGAAACAAGAAGCTTAAGGAAACCTGTACAGAATGAAGAAAAACCAAGAGAACAAAGTATACAATGACCACAATAAAATAAAACAGAAAGGCACTTAAGTGGATCAGAACTTTCATCAATACCGTGACCAATTATATCATATCAATTATGAAGTCATATCAATTATGACTTCATAATACTAACAGCAAAACATGCCTTCAACCTCTCAAGGGAGAGTACCATAAGTACTGAATGAAGTATCTACATTGACAGATGTGGTCAATGTGCTTGCTTGATTTGTTTTGCTTAACTATTTTATTATAAGGGCAAGTTCTATTGGGAGGGAAGCAGGGAGTCACTGGGAAGTGGTAGCAATGAGAAAAGAATAAATAAAATGTGCTGTGCCTTTTGTTCTGTTTTTAAGATGAGAGTGCAAGAAAAGAAATAATCAGGCTATTCCCTAAAGCAGAACCCCATTATGAAAAGATTCTTCAACTAGGCCCTGTAAATTATACCAGGAAACATTCATCATGAAACTTCGAAGAACTTGGGATTACTGTAATTTGCTTGTTGCAACAGTCTGCATACAATGTCACAGAATTTAGAGCTGGAAGTGGCCTTACAAAGCACAATTAATAAATATTGGATTTTCCTTTCTTTCTGATACTATATAGCTGGATTCCGACCTCCTACAGCAGGCAGATTGTTTTCCCAGGTGGGGAGAGGTTCAAGCCAAGTGTTACATCCTCCTATAAAGTAACCCAGGATTTTTATGTCAGCCAAGCACCTTTGACACAAAGGTTACAATTACATGGGAAATACAAAAAAGAAATACAGCTTTTCATTCCAGCTTTGCAACAAACAAGCCGCCACTGACCAACTACTGTCTTTGCTTTTTTGTGCCTTTTTGTATCTAAAGTGGAGCCAGAGGTAAGCTCCAGGACCATTCCAGATCCACCATTCGAGGCTACTCTTCATCCCACTGACCACTAGACATCTGTGCTCATATTTCATGAGGATAACATAAGACAACCATCCCTTTCAGACACCTGTTCTCTAATCTTCACATATATCAGCTGGATGGTGCAAAACTTTAAAACACCATCTTCACCCTTAAGCCATTCTCTCCCCCAGGGTGTCATTAGTATACCTGGTCTATTCCCTACATTGTGCTAAGTGATTTGAAAAAAACCAGAAGATATGGTCCCTGACCTCCATCAAGGGGGCACAGTGGACAAGAGTACAGGTCTGAAGTCAAGGAAACCAAGTTCAAATCCAGCCTCAGACACTGACCAGCTATGTGACCCTCTGCCTCCATAATAGCAATTCCCTCCCAGGGTTGTTGTAAGGCTCAAATGAGATAATATTAGTAAAATGCTTAGCACAGACCGGCAGATACATAACCAGAATTTAATAAATGTTTGCTTCCTTCCCTTCCTTTACATTCCAAGGCTTATCATCTAGGTTGAGAAGTAGGATATATCCAGAGAATAAATCAAGTAAATAAACAAGCAAATATAATTTAGTGGCTTACAGATCGATATGGTATAGAAGTACTAACAAATTCCAAGAAATCAATAACTGTGGGCTTTGGTTAGTCTAGAAGGGCTTTAGGAAATACATGAAACTTGATCTGAGAATGGAATATGAATTGGCCCTTGAAGGAACTATCAGATTTGGAAGTGCAGAAGAGGTGAAAAGAATAAGCACTAAAAGCAAAAAGAATTATTATAATTTTTTTTTGCAGGGCAATGAGGGTTAAGTGACTTGCCCAGGGTCACAAAAGTAGGAAGTGTCAAGTGTCTGAGGCCGGACTTGAACTCAGGTCCTCCTGAATCCAGGACTGGTGCTTTATCCACTGCACCACCTACCTGCCCCCAAAAAGAATTTCATAAACAGACACAAAGGCAATAATAGTCATGGCATGCAGGCAAAATAGCAAGAAGTCAACTAAAACAGAGGAGCCATTTACTTTGCTGTAAGAAAGGAAAAATATAAATGAGCACATAAGCATACAAAGATTTACAGGATCTAATGCAGAGTAAAGTAAGGAAAGCCAAGAAGATAACGTACACAACGACAACAATGCAAATGGAAAGAACAACTACAAAACAATCAAAGGTGAATGTTGTACATTTAAAGAACAAGCATGATTCAGAAATGAGAAGACACCCCAACTCCACTCCTTTGCAGAGGTGGGAGGTCCACAGGGGTGCTTCATTGAATGTATTTTCAGATTTTTTCAATGTATCAGTTTTCCTGAATCTTTGTCTCTCCTTTATTTTCTTTTAAAAATATTTGTTATTTGTCCCTTCTTTGGAGGTTGCAGGGGGGAATGGAGAGATACTGAGAGTGATGTTAAAGATATCAATAACAATTTTCTTTAAACAAAAATGAGCAGTAAAGCACCATTATGGCTTTTTAAACAAGAAATGAAAACATAAAGAAAGCAATGTTTTGGGGGGATTATCTAGCAAAAGCATTAACTCAAACAAGCACTAATTAAGCACTGATTACTTTACACAAGACACCATAGTAGGTGCAGAACAAACCAAGATGAAATGAAGAACAGACCCTGCCCCCAAGGCATTTAAATTCTATTGAGGATACAACATGTACATAGATGAATAAATACAAGATAATTAATAAATATGAGATAATTTAAGGAGGGAGAGAGCCCTAACACAGAGGGGGAGATCAAGAAAGGGATCCTATAGAAAGGGACTACTGTGTTGGAGGGACCACCAAGTGAAGCACCTTGAAAGAAAGCAAGATTCTAAAGATGGGAAGGTGAGGAGGGAGAGTGTTTTGGACATGGAGAACGTACAAAGGAAGGTTAAGACATAGAATACTGAGCCCAGGAAATAGCACCGAGACTAGGCTCCCCGAGACTATGAGCAACAAAGAATAGTGTGCCAATAAACCTGGTATGGTCTGAAGCCAGATGGTGAAGTGCCAAGCTGAGAAGTTTGTATTTTTTGTCCTAGAGGAGATAGCTCCTAAAGACTCTCGGGAAGGGGTTGATATGGTAAGAGCCTCAATAAAGATTATTTTGGCAGTTGTTTATAAGATAAACTGAAGCAGGGAGACAGTGGTAGTAAAACAAACAAACAAACAAACAACAATTTAGAGGCTGCAACATTCCAGATGTGAAGTCAAAAGAACCTGAACAGGGGGCAGCTAGATGGCGCAGTGGTTAGGGCACTGGCCCTGGATTCAGGAGTACCTGAGTTCAAATCCAGCCTCAGACACTTAACACTTACTAGCTGTGTGACCCTGGGCAAGTCACTTGACCCCCATTGCCCCGAAAAAAAAAAAAAAAAAACACAAAACAAAACAAAAAAAGAACCTGAACGAAGAAAAGAACCAAATAGACCCTTTTAAAGGAATAATCAAAAGGACTTATTAATTGGATACTGGAAATAAGAGAACCTGATAAAAAGAAGCCTGACTGACTATAGAGTTTCAAGCCTGGGAAACTAGGAGAATAAAACAATGAAACTGGAAAAGGGAGCTTATTTGGGGTGGAGATGATAAGTCTAGCTGAGTTTGATATGATTATGAAACTGTCATCCAAGTGAAAATGTCCAGGAGGCAGTTGCAGATGCAGAGTTAAAAGAAGAGTTGTTATAGAGCCTTCATTCCAAAGAAGAGGGGAAAAAAAAAAGCCTCTTTATTTTTTCCCTTTAAAAAAGAAAATGTACAATTTGACTTTCTTCAAGTCTCAGCTACAATTCTACCTTCTGCAAGAAATCTTTCCTAGTCCTACTTAATGTGCCTTCCCTCTCTAATTATTTCCAATTTATCCTATATATATTTTGTTTGCACACCATTATTTGCATGTTGTCTCCCCTAATAGACTGTGAGCTCCCTGAAGGCAGGGAATGTTTCTGCCTTTTTTTTCTTATCCTCAGTGTTTAGCACAATAGTACCTGCTACATGGTAGGCCCTTAATAAATGTTTCTTGACTTGGCCAGAAAAAATTATTCCAGTACACAACTTATATTATACCATATTTTGAGAAAAATAGAACCACATTCACAAATATTATAATTTATATTTTCAGAATAACTTATGATCACTTAATCAATCCTTTTGTATACTACTGCTATCTAAAACACCAATGATGTTCCAAGTTATAGGATCAGAGATTTAGAATTAGAAGGAACTTCTAGTTTAGTCCAATCTCCTCATTTTACCAGGTCACTGAGGTCCACAGAGATGAAATGATTTGCCCAACGTACCAAAGGCAACAAATGGCCATGCTGATTTTTCATCCAGGTTCTCTGAACTCAAAGCCACTGTTCTGTGCACTCCCTCAAAGTATCAAACTAACAGTGAGGCTCAACAAAAAGAAGCTTTGGGACCTGAATAATGATACTTACAATTATCAGATGCAACAAATTTTAATATTTATAACACAAAAGTCTAGGACATTTTCTTTTCCAGAACCTACTTTCTTATTTTGAAATATAAAACAGAAATAATTTACCAAATCCCAAAGTCCAACTTGGCCAACCCTGTCCCCAGCTGCCACCAATGTCCTAGTTTCTGATGGATGAATAGCCATAGAGCATACTCTGGTTTTGGTAACTTTGCAGATATTAGCTTCACTAATGACCATGCCACTCAAACTTGCTTGGTATCTGAAAAGAAAAATTCATTTAAAATATTAAAATGAAATGATGTATTGTGAAGTGAGCAAAACCAAAAGAGCATTGTACACAGAGACAGCAATACTGTTTCATGAAGAACTGTGAATGAGTTGACTTCTCAACAATACAATGATCCAAGACAATCCCAAAGGACTATTGATATACTATCCACTTCCAAAGAAAGAACTGATATTGATGGAACAGACTGAAGCATGCTATTTTTCACTTTCTTTTTTTTTCTTTTAATCAAGTTTTCTTGTACAAAATGACAAATATGGTAATAATTTACATAATCATACATGTGTAACCCATATCTGATTGTTTACCACCTCAGGGAGGAGGAAGGGGAGGGAGGGAAAGGAGGATAAAAATTGGAACCCAAAACTATAAATAAAAATGTTTTATTAATAATAAATAAATAAATGGATAAATATCAAAATAAAATATCAAAAGATTTCTATTTAAAACAACAAAAAAATTTGTTTAAATTTACCTTTTCATACTAGATGACTTCTTAGTACTCTCATTTCTTGACTGCAATATTAAAGAGAAATTAGAGCAATAAGGTAATGTTTTTATTGCAACTTCCTCTTTAATATACTAAAAACCACATAGTTAAAAGTTCTGAAAATGATACCTGGCTTATTTTCATCCACATATGCAAAACTCCTTTAAATACTTCATTTTCACCATTCTGATTTTCAGGTATCATTTCCAAAGGTCCAGGAGGTAAGCGAGTCTATTAGGGAAAAAAAACAGAAACAAGTTTTACTTTGGGGCTCTAAAAACTTTTATACAATATTCATGGTTACACATCCCTTTGTTTAACCCATAGTCCATAATCTTGATGAAGCTTATCTCTTAGTGAAAGTTCCAGAAAACAAAGAAATCAAATTCACCTATGGCAACACAGAATATATAAGCTACTTTCTAAGAGTAAAGTGCTTAACCATATAAGCTGTATGAACTTCTGGGGACCATCAATAAATACGTATGAAGTGCTTACGAAACATTTAAAGCTTACAATGTTGCCTAGTGAAACTAAATAAAAATCATTAACTTGCTTTTCCCCATAGTTTTAGTCCCTTGGAGAGCTCTTTCATATCATGTAACTATTTCAAAGATCAGTTAACTTCCTTTTTTCAAAAGTAGTGCCAATTTATTATATCAGAGAGGAAAGTATGGAATATAACACTCCAAAATAAAAATAAAACATTTTCAATAATTATATTGCAAGGGCAGCTAGGTGGCGCAGTGGACAGAGCACCGGCCCTGGATTCAGGAGGACCTGAGTTCAAATCCAGCCTCAGACACTTGACACTTACTAGAAAGATATTGTACTCTTGCAATATAATAATAATAATAATATAATTATTATTATTTTATTGCAAGAGTACAATATCTTTTGTGTGTGTGAGGCAATTGGGGTTAACTGACTTGCCCCAGGTCACACAGCTATTATTATTTTATTGTAAGAGTACAATATCTTTTGTGTGTGTGTGAGGCAATTGGGGTTAAGTAACTTGCCCCAGGTCACACAGCTAGTAAGTGTCAAGTGTCTGAGGCCGGATTTGAACTCAGGTCCTCCTGAATCCAGGGCCAGTGCTCTATCCACTGCACCACCTAGCTGCCCCAAGAGTACAATATCTTAACATCCTTAAACCCATCAAAGTTGTTCTCTTACAATATAATTCTTTCCCAATTTAACATGACCTAGAAGCTAAGGACAGAAAAAAGTTGATGACATTGAAAAGATAAATGTGAGAGGAAATGTCACTACCACCTTACTTTATTTCTCCTGGCAAATGCTTACCATTCCAATAACAGACAAAACATATATAATTTAACCAATCTATATGACACTACTTTTAAAAAGTTATACAAATAAGGGAGAGAAGGGAAGAGAAGAAGAGAATATGGAACCCCAAAATTCTTAAATATTTTTAAATTTTACATGTAATTGGGGAAAAATAAAATATTTTTTAAAGTTATACAGTGGTATTACAAGGAAAAACAAAGTAGCAAGAGCTATTTTGCCCTTTTATTCTAATACACACAGATGGATTAAAACAAGGCAGATTCTCTGTCCCTCTCCCTCCTATAACCTTTCTCTTCAGTCTTCTTTCCCTCTCTGTTCCCCTCCACCCTTCACTTCTACTTCATTCCTTCTTTAATTCCTTTGTCCTTTCTTGCCTCTCTTCGTGCCAATCAGCTTAGTCTATAATCTTGGATTACTTCCAGTATTATAGATAGTTAAGGAGAAACCAACTTTGTGATTCATTTTCTGACAGTCCTAGTTATGAAATAATATTGGGTTCTCAAGGGCAGCTGGAATTAATATCAACTTCCCCATCTATATATTTTTTCATTTATTTTCTTTCTTTATTTTTTTCCTTTGGATACTGAGTTTTCCTATCTCACTCTAGCTGAAAGTACAGCAACCAGATCCTATTGTTTATCAGAATAGAAGCTTTGACTTGATCAGATTCCAAACTAGGCTGGTTCACTCCTCCCTAGACAATTTGGTGTCCCCATTCCCACAAACCTCCTGACCTCACTACTTTGGGGTCAGACAGTACAGATATCTATTTGGCCCTAGCCCTACTGCATCTCACAATAACTGAATCAAGCAAGCCACTAGACTCATCCTCCCCAGTGGCAAGAGATTACAGGTATGTGCCACCAGGCCTAGTATTTTATCTGCTATTTACCTATTTAAAACTACTACCATACTTACTAGCTGTGTGACCCTGGGCAAGGCACTTAACCCCAATTGCCTCACCAAAAACAAAAAAACAAAACAAAACAAAACTACTACCATGTTACCATTAGCTAGCTTTTAAAAAGCAACTGTTAAGAGTAAAGGGATGGGGGGGGCAGCTAGGTGGAACAGTGGATAGAGTACCGGCCCTGGATTTAGGAGGACCTGAGTTCAAATCCAGCCTCAGACACTTGACACTTACTAGCTGTCTAACCCTGGGCAAGTCACTTAACCCTCAATGCCCTGCCAAAACAAAACAAAACAAAACAAAAAAAGAGTAAAAGGAAGAAACAGAATAGCATTTACATAGCACCTGCTAAGTACCAGGCAATGTGCTAAATGCTTTACAAGTAAGAGCTCTCTGAATTTGTGAAGTCTTCATTCTTGAATACTATGATAAAATGAATTTTTATTGTTTTCAATTAAATAAGTAAATGGAACACAGCTAATCAAGTGTTACCTAGTAAATACACTCAACTAATCAACATCAGTTTTTACTTTATATCCATTCAACTTGAGGATTTTTATAAAGCTTAAAAAAGCATAACCTCTTGGTCAGATAGGCATTCCTCTTACACACAATTAAACATACATAATTCATTTCCTATGTGAGTCTACAAAAGTCAACTTCAGTACAAATCCAATCCCACCTAATACATCTGATACAAATTCTAATTCTAATCCACATTGGTTAATTCTGAATTCATAATATTTTACTACAGTTTCAAAATCCTAAGAGTTTTAAGGTTCTTTTTTGGGGATTAGTGTATTCTATTTGAACTGTAACTCTTACATATTGATCAACTACTGAATCAGGCTGTGGTGAAGGATCTGGTAATGGGACTCCTGATGGATCTACTTTTAATAACCTCATGGATCTTCGACAAACAATCTCATCTTCTGCCTTCTTTGGCTTCTTTCTAAAGGAATTAAAAGTCTGTGTTAACTTATAGCATAAGTTAATAACTTTACTATTACCAGTGGGCAATCAACTCTAACAACTCTGAATTTAATTTTCATGACCGCAACCATAACTACAATCTACATTAGGTCAGAAATAAATTAATGGACTCTATTTATTGGTACTGCAAAGAAATCAACAAGATCAGCATCTGATGAAAACTATATTATTCTCCTTATACAAAAAGCAATGCTAGAGAGTAGCTGTTCATAGAACAGTGCTTTTGTTTTTCTAATAGTATGGATGCAGCTGATTCATCCACATTCTGTCACCTGGTCCCAATGAGTCCAGTGAGAAATAGCCTCTTAGAGCTAACTAGATCAGGTTAAAGGAAAGGAACTGTCCTTTATGAAAAGTAAGTATATTTAAAATAGAATAGGAACCTCATAAAGAAGTGACCACTCCATTTTAGAATTTGTGACAAAGTACAGGAGAACTGGGCAGAGTCTGATATATTCCCTAGATTGTAGATTTCAAAAGGTTCAGAGAAAGAACCAATAGGATCCCATGGACTAAAATTCTACAAGGAAAGTCAACTTAGGGACACAAAGCTCAAGAATAAAATTTTGAATACACAAAGAAAATCAATTCTAATGACAAGTAAAAAGAGGACTTCTCTTAAAAAAAATCACCTAGGTGGCACAGTAGATAGAACACTAGAGTCAGCAAGACCTGAGTTCAAATACAGTTTCTGACACTAGCTGTGTGACCTTGAGCAAGTCACTTGACCTCTGATTACCTCAGTTTCCTCAACTGTAAAATGGGGACAATAATAGCACCAGCCTTACAGGGTTGTTGTAAGAATCAAATGAGATACTGTAAAGTACTTAGGAAAACTAAGAGCTGGAGGTAAAGGTATTCACTTAGTATTTTAGGCATGAGGAACAGCCAGCCAGTGCTTGGGCATACTGTAGTACAAGCCGGTTCTTTCTAAAGTGCTTATTCTCTTCTCTTGCCCTACCAATATAGATGCACAGGGAACCAATCATCCTATATTTAAAAAAAAAAACCCTGTGTGACCCTGAGCAAGTCACTTAACCCCAATTGTCTCACTAAAAACAAAAACAAAAACAAAAAACCCAAGTATAGCAGATAGAAGCAAAAGCAGGTAACTAGATAACTATAAAAACATGGAAAACACTTATAAGAATGTCAAGCCTGCTAAAGCTCAGGATGAACTAAAGATAGGAAAGAAAGCTAAAGACATCAATAATGGTTTCCTTTCTTTCTTTCTTTTTAAGCTATACTAGAGGAAAAAGAAAGCTCAAAGGGAAAAAAACTGCTGAGTGGATAGGACAAAGATAACTAGAGAGTGGACAGAGTTGTTCAATTCTTCATTTTGTTTTTGCTTTTTCTGCAAATGAGAATAATCAGACTGGAAAGGGCAAACCAAAAAGGGTTACTCAAAAATTCATAAACAAGATAAGTAATTAGATAGTAAGAGTGTATCTAGCTTCCCAAATTGAATTTAAAGTCACCTAACACAGATGAACACCATCCTAGGAAACTGAGAGAGCAGGCAGACATAATTGCCAAATCTCTTCCAGCTAGTTATCTTTGCCAAGAGAAGAAATATCACAGGAATTGAAAAGGAAAATGTTGATTTCATTTTCAAAACTGAGACAAGGCTAGAGCCTGCAAACTAGAGGTCGGAGAGCCTGATTTCAATTCCTGGCCAAAATCATATTATTAGAATGCATTATTGAAATTAGTGAATAGAAGAAAATGAAGCAGTGATCAAAAAGAGTGAGCATGGTTTCATCAAGAAAGGTCAGACCAGACTAATCTTATCTCCCTTTTTGATGGTTGACTAAACTGGTAGATCAGAGGAAGGCTGTGGATATAATTTACCTATAGTTTAGCAAAGCATTTACCAAAGATTCTTGTACTCTTCTTATGGAGAAGATGAATAACAAATAACAGTACAATTAAGTGGATCTAGAAATGGCTGAATGGCTGAACCTCAATCAGAATAATTAATCCTTCTGTTAATCTCGGTCTCCAGTGGAGCACTCAAGTGATCTGTGCTAGAATCTATGATTTTTAACACTTTTACTTAAAACTTGGATAAGGGTACAGATAGCCAATTTATCAAATATGTAGATAACACAAAACTGGGAAGGAGAGCTAACAAGATTCAAAAAGATCCTGGCTGACAAGCTAATCACCAAGTCTAAGGCCCCAATTTTATAAATGAGTAAACTGAAGTCCAGAGAAGTTAAATGACTTGTCACATATCACACAGGTAATGAAGAGGCAGAATCTGAACCCAGATTCTGACTCCAAATAAAGCACTCTTTCTACTACAGCCATTTTAGGGGGGACAGTGAAAAACTGGAGAGTGTCCAGAAGAGGGCAAACAAGTTGGCAAAGAGCCTCAGTTCATGCCAAGACCATATAGGGACTTGCTGAAAATGTTCATTCTCGGGAAAGAGATCTGGAGGGGCAACCACAGAAACAAAAATAAAGGCAGAATTTGTGAAGAGGCAGATTTAAACTTGATGTAAGGAAAACTCTTTAAGCAAAGGATTGATGAACATTTGTAGCTATGTTGTAAAGGAGATGTCCACATGAGTATGAATGGTCCTTAAGTCTCTTCAAATGCTGAGATTCTGTGATTGTAAACAGAAATGGAATCTGTTACCTTTGATCATATATGATCAAGCTTTTGGCAAAGTTTACAAGGCTTAAATTTTTTTTTTAAGTTTCTTCCCCCCACCCCTTTTCTTCACTTCAGCTAGTTATTCATTCTGAATTCACTTTTGACACTTTTATCTCCTTGTCCCATGGTAAACTTTACTCTCTCTCTTCAGCTCTTGAAGAATAATTTGATTTTTCATTTTCTTCTATCTATCCAGCCCTAGTCTCTCACTGGAGTTCCTGGACATCTACTCTTCAAACATTTATTAAGCTCTTACTATGTATGCACTAGGTACTGTATTGAGAACCTGGGATACAAAGAAGCAAAAGCAATCCCTGTCCTCGAGACACTTACATTCTAAGGGGGGAGAAGTGGTGGGAGACAGAGAAAAAGACAGGGCCTCTTTTCATTATGAACTTCAGCTTGGTGGGAGACAGAGAAAAGGCGGACAGAGAAAGAGAGGAAAGTAGACAGACTTTTCTGGCATTACGGGATCCCATGTGTTGTCTTTACTCTTTAATAAATCCTTAAAAGCCTAAACTCTTGCTGAATTTATCAATTATTTTAGCCAGTTTTCCCAAAAAAAAACGGGGGGGGGGGTTAGGACCCACATTAGATTTTTTTGTTTGTTTGTTTTGTTTTTTGTTTGTTTTTTTTTTTTTTGGTGAGGCAATTGGGATTAAGTGACTTGCCCAGGATCACACAGCTAGTAAGTGTTAAGTGTCTGAGGCCAGATTTGAACTCAGGTACTCCTGACTCCAGGGCCAGTGCTCTATACACTTCGCCACCTAGCTGCCCCCCCCCATTAGATTTTTTGTTTTGTTTTTTTTTTTTTTTGTGGGGCAATGAGGGTTAAGTGACTTGCCCAGGGTCACACAGCTAGTAAGTGTAAAGTGTCTGAGGCCGGATTTGAACTCAGGTCCTCCTGAATCCAGGGCTGGTGCTTTATCCACTGCGCCATCTAGCTGCCCCCCCCCATTAGATTTTAAACATCACACTTTCTTAATCCATCCTCCACACAACTCCCCAGATAATCATGCTGAAGCACAAGTTGGACCATGTGCGTGGAAGGAATACTCCCCTATTCAAGAATACTGAGTAGCTCTCTACTGCCTGTAGGACACAACTCAAACTCCTCAGCTGAACAGTGAAAGTCACACAACTGGGTTCCAATCTACCTTTTGCTTCAGGTTTATTGTATAGAACCCCTCTTTGTGCACTCATGTTCCCACCAAACCAGTCTCCTTGCTGTTCCCCAACTCTATGTCTAAGATGCATGCTTTAGGGGGCCACTAGGTGGCACAGTGGATAAATCACCGGCCCTGGATTCAAATCTGACCTCCGGCACACTTGACACTAACCAGCTGTGTGACCCTGGCAAGTCACTTAACCCTCATTGCCCCGCCAAAAAAAAAAGGATGCATGCTTTTGTTGGTCCCCAAGCCTGGAATGAACTCCTTCCTCATCACCACCTGTTAGAATCCTTAGATTCCATTAAACTTCAGCTCATACATTATGCATTATAGGAAGACTTTTCAGCTCCCCAGTTATTAGTGCTCTCTTTCTCCTCATATTGCTATATGTTAGGGGTCCTCCCTATCCAAAGACTTATTATCTAAATCCCTGCAGCCATTTCATCCTGATCTTGAACTTAAATGATAGGGAATTCGCAGTGAGGGGACTCCCTCTGCCATTGCATTTAGAGTAGTGAGAAAATAATGACTTGTCAATATGCACCAGAGACCAGAATTAGCCTTCTCACACTGAAGCTAGCTATGATACAAGTTTCATTATAATAAAATCACTTATAAAATTTTTCCTCATTCAAACATCCCTTTCCCCTTTTTAACATTTAATCCCAACCACCAGGCCAAAGGTCAACACCTTTTTGTTTCACTAAAAATGTTTCAAGAAAATTATTTGAATATCCAAAAATTGTTTACTGAAAGAGATGACTCTAGAAGAAGTTAGGGGGAAGGGGATTCAGGGAAAAATTTACTTAATAAAAAAGAATGAGAGAAGCCCCTAGAAAGATAATGAAACCCTAGATTATTTTTGCAACAAGAACACTCCTATTATCCTGCTGCTAAAGTCAAAGGTAAAGTAAAAGACATTCTATCATACAATTGTGTTGGGAAAATTATACCAAGAAAGTCAATACTTGATTCATTCTTTAATGTAAAAATTGGTGCCTATTTGCAGTAGTCACCTAAATTTTATTAAATACAATAAAAACCTTATTTTTGTAAATTTCATTTCATTTTTCAAGATCAGGTACCAATCAAACATTTTCCCACTTACTTACTATGAAACGTTGGTTCCTATTTTAAGCAGATTTACTTTAAATCCTTACCTTTTTCTGGTACCAATTATCCTTGGATAATATATAATGGAACATGTATCCTTAAGATAATGAGGACCTTTTACCTGTTCGCATGCTGTATCCCTTCTGTAAAAGGTAATCTTTCAATTCAGAAACATGTTGTCAGCCAAGTACCATACTAGGAATATTTAGACAAAAATGAAAATAGACCCTGGGCCAGCAGCTTATAAACTACTGGAGGGAAACTACAAGTGTGCAGATAAGTATACAAAGTAATTAGGGAAGGGAGAGAAGGGGTAGCAGAAAAAAGGTAAAGTGCTAATAATTCAGGGTATCACACAGGTATTAAGTGGCAGAGGCAAGATTAAAACCCAGGTGTGATAGCTTCAAATCCAAAGCTCTTTCTACAGTACCATACTGTCTCTGAGACTGGACCCAAATTGTAAAGGGCTTTTAAATGTCAAATAAAGGAGTTTTTTTAATATCCCAGAAGGAATAGGGAGCCACTAAAGTTTTTGATTAGGAGATTCAAAAGGCTTTACTTTAGGAATTGTCTATTTGGCAGCTGTGTAGACAGAATGGAAAAGGCAAAGACTGAAGGCAGAGAAACCAATTAGATTATTGTAGTAGCATAGGTATGAAGTAATAGGAGCCTGACAGAATTTGAACTCAGGTCATGGCTCTTTCCACTGTAACCCACTGCCTCTCCAAGGATGACTTTCCCACAGGTTCTCTCCAAGTACCTAAACTCAGTTCAAGAGTTTCCAATCCATTTGATGCTACTTCCCCAAGTCTTTTAGCTACATATTCTATAATGTACCAGACTCTAAGAATCATAGATCTAAATATTACTTTACCTCTTGATTCCATGAGATGGTCTTTTAGTTATCATTTCACGTAATCTTTTAGCTGTCTGTAAAATATTAAAAAATAGATAAGTAAAAACTTTATGGTGATATGCTTTACCATAAACACATTTTTCAATAACACTTTTCTGAAACAGATATGGATATAGATATAGATAGCTTATAAAGTGCTTTTCTCACAATAACCTTTTGAGTGGAATTATCCCTGTTAAAAGAATGAAGAGTCTGACAGAGTTAAAGTGGATAGAGCTGGGGCTGGAGTCAGGGAGACCTGAATTCAAATCCAGCTTGAGACATTTCTTACCTGTGTGGCACAGGACAAGTCACTTAATCTCTGCCTGCCTCAGTTTCCTTAAATCTAAAATGGGATTAATAAGAGCACCTACCTCCAAGGGTTGTTTTAAGGATCAAATGAGCTATTTACAAAGTACTTAGAACAGGGCCTGGCATATAGTAGGTGTTAATAAATGCTTGACTCCTTCCTTTCACTCAACTAATACTTACTAAGTGCTAAGACACAGTATCAGTGGCAATGAGAAATAAAGAATGTATGTCATGGTAATATTTTCAAGGAGCAGTACTCAGGAAGGGATATAACATACCTTAATAATTATGCTGTTATTAATTCTGTCTTGTTTTGTCAATTGCACTTATTTCACTACAAGGCTGGTATAAGATTCTACCATTTTTATTAGAGTCAACAACTTTGAGTCTAAAAAAGATATATTTTGCTGAAAAGTTCTGTTAAGCAAGCTTTGATAAATCTAATCATATCCTCCACTGATTTAACACATTAAAAAGTATAGCTTCAGGTGGCGCAGTGAATAAAGCACTGGCCCTAGATTCAGGAGGACCCGAGTTCAAATCCAGTCTCAGACACCTGACACTTAACTAGCTATGTGACCCTAGTCAAGTCACTTAACCCTCACTGCCCTGCAAAAACAAAAACAAAAAACAGACAAAAAAAAAAGTATAGCTTCTATAGAAATGCTTTATCTGATCTGCATCTCCAACTTTGATTTCTGATCTTGAATTTGAATGGATATTAATTTAGCTTCAATCTTCTGCCTCTCAAACCACTCATACATCCCTCACATACATCCCAAGTATTTAATCATTGCTAATGAAACATTTAAATACAGTTGGAAGCTGAATTTAAGGAAACTGTCTTTTAAAGGAATGAATAAATTCCCTAAAATTCAAACTCCAGATTACACTTATTAACACTGATGCCAAGATAAAACCTTTCCTCTTGGAACACTACATGATAAAGCAGTACAACAACACATCCCCCTACTGTAGAACACATTTCTTATTGGTATATTCAGCCTTGGAATTAAACTGGCTGGAAGGTATACAGTGAACAAGGTATAAATGGAAAAAAAACAAAAACCACAAGTCAGATACAAATAGAGAACGTAGAGAAGTCAGAGGTTCCCACCACCAAACTTAAACTTCCAAAGGATTGGCTAAAGGAGAGAGATCCCTCTGGATCAGTTACCTAGAGAACCTTATTTATGAAGGAAAAAGAAATGGTTTTTGTCCAAAAGTTAAAATCAACAATCTTAGCTTGCATGTCCATTAAGAGCAATGACATGCCTACTAGAAAGCCAAAATGCACCCCTTACTCTGTGAAGTGGGAAGGATCCAGAAGTGAGGTGTAATGATGTAGTTTTAATATATAAAAATAACTCTCTTCCCAAGGCAGAGTTAGGAAAGAGAGCAGAAAGTCTTTATAAGATTGGCAATGTGGAGAGAATGTCCAACCCCAGCGCTAAAGAATGCTTTGACTAAACTGTATTTGCTATCCTTAAGGAATATCCCTCTCCTTATCCAAAATAAGGCAATCAGGGCAGCTAGGTGGCACAGTGGATAGAGCACTGGTCCTGGATTCAGGAGGACCCGAGTTCAAATTCAGCCTCAGACACTTGACACTTACTAGCTGTGTGACCCTGGGCAAGTCACTTAACCCCAATTGCCTCACCAAAAAAACAAACAAAATAAGGCAATCTAAAGATCCAACAACAGAACAGTAGCTGTAACAACTCAACCTTGAATATACATAGGTCCCCCCCATAAGTCTTCTTCCCTATCTTAAAAAGACATCCTGACTGGAGGGCAGTTTCCTCTCATTAAGCCCAAACCCTACTTTTCTTGGTATATTTTATCCTCATCTTTGTTTATGGGATGACATATAATTAGATTAAAGAAGCAGTCATTTCCCAATAGGATGGAATTTGTGTATTTTCCAGGTAAATTGAGAATCTATACAAACCTCTATCAAATCAAGTGAAGCAAAAAATTCAGCATTTTCTGATATGTTTTTTAGCCTCTTCTTCTCATAAGCTGATAGCTCTGTTGAACCATCCTACGGAAAAAAATAACTTATAAGTACAGTTCCCAATAAGGGCACTTTACAAAGACAGCAACTTAATTCAATGTAGGTCACCCCACATTTCTTTTGAACATCAACTCCCATTATTCAATGCTGTATACAACCAACAATCAGTCAAGATGATATCAAATCCCAGTCTTGGCAATTCCATGAAATGTCTTATAACATATTAAGTCTTTTAAATGTTTCTGTGGATTTCTGAAACAGTGTAAAGTGTCCTGAAAACTATTAACAAAGATGAAATTTACAAACACTTGCTGCCTTTACTTGTTCTGATAGGGAGCCGCTGCATTTACAATTTTAAGTGAAAGCAACAAAGGGTAAAAGGGCAAAATGTTAGGTCAGCTCTTGTTAAAATATCTTTTGTTTAAAGAAAGATCACAGCATTAAGAACCATCAGTCAATTAGCAAGCACCTACTACATACCAGGCATTGTGCTAGTACTGAGGATAGAAAGACAAAGCAGGGACCCAGGAACATAACACACATACATTTACATACATAAGAATATGGCTTAGGTTTGTATGGTCTAGATCAGAGATTATTACCCCATCCATGAGGGCCTCCCTAATCTCTTTTCAAGTCAGTATTTCGTGCCTGTTTGACCTTTATAACACACTTTTCTAAGTTGTATTAATGTGTATACATAGCTCACATCCAATCTGTTAAACTATAAACTCCTTACAAAGGCTGCAGAATTTTTCATCTTTCTGTCCTGAACATATAGAGCAACTTTACCAAATAAATAAGTGCTGAATTGAATTGTTACAAATAAAATACTTTGTAAAAGGCAAGGCCTACCTTAAATGTGAACTATCACCATGTTGATAACTAACATCCTGGGAATACAGCAAGTAAATAATTCAACTTAATAAACATTTCTGAAACACCTATCATGTGCAATGCCAACATCCTAAAAACTGAAGGAGATATACAGGTAAATAAAACAAGGTTCCTGCCATCCAAGAGCTTCCAAATTAGTGGAGATAAAACATGTAGGCAACTATCTATTCAAGCAGCAAAAACCTAATAGATTAGCTCAGAAAGTAGTTCATTAAAAAAAAAATAGCAGGGGCAGCTAGGTAGTGCAGTGAATAAAGCACAGGCCCTAGATTCAGGAGGACCTGAGTTCAAATCCAGCCTCATACACATGACACTTCCTAGCCATGTGACCCTGGGCAAGTCACTTAACCCTCAATTTCCACAGAAAAAAAAAATAGCAGTTAAGGTAGCACCCACTGATGTACTTTTCTGTTGCCCCAAGAGGTTCTATAAAGTAAAGTTCCTACAGACAAGAAGTCAAGCTAGGAATTCTCTGAAGTTCGGAGTAGGTCTAGGTAAGAACTAAGAAGAGAATTTGGACAAAAGCTTCTAATTTTTCAAGTTTATCTAGGATCTCTTCTCCATTCTATTTTCATTTGTGTTCCAGTAATAATAGTGATAATATATCATATTTTTATGTCACTGAGGCCTCTCACTTCAATTTCCTAATTTAAACAAATTCACAGAACATATACAAACTCCCTGGATCCAGAAAAGAAAAGGGAGCAATCTTCTGTAGCAACATTGTTGTCATTAAAAAAAATTGTCAAAGGAATGCCCATCAACTGGGGAATGGCTAAACAAGCTGTGGTATATGATGGTGATGGAATATTATTGTGCTATAATGATGAACAGGATGATTTCAGAAAGGCCTGGAAAGATTTGTATGAATTGATGTGAAGTGAGCAAAACCAAGAGAACACTGTGCACAGAGACAGCAATATTGTTTGATGAAAAACTGTGAATAACAACTATTCTCAGCAATACAATGATCCAAGACAATCCCAAAGGACTAATGATGAAGCATACTATTCACCTACAAAGAAAGAAGTAATATTGATTGAACACAGACTGAAGCATACTATTTTTCACTTTTCTTTTTTCTTTTATTCAAGTTTTCTTGTACAAAATGACTAATATGGTAATGTTTTATATAACTACACGTGTATAACCTATATCTTATTGCTTACTATCCTCAGGGAGGAGGGAGGGAAGAAGGGATAAAATTTGGAGCTCAAAACTATAAATAAAAATGTTTATTATTTAAAATACAATTTTTTTAAATTGAAAAAATAAAATTATTTAAAAAGATTGTACAATAGGGGGAAGCTAGGTGGAGCAGTGGATAAAGCACCAGCCCTGGGTTCAGGAGGACCCAAGTTCAAATCTGGACCCAGACACTTGACACTTACTAGCTGTGTGACCCTGGGCAAGTCACTTAATCCCCATTGCCCCTCAAAAAAAAAAAAAGATTGTACAATAAACATTTACTAAATACTTATTGCAAGGCACTTCAGTATATAGATCAGGTAATACAACATCAAGGCTTGTGGAATGTGAAATGATCCAGCCATTGTGGAAAGCAATTTGGAACTATGGTCCAAAAACTATTAAACTAAGAGGACAAGGATCCATATGTACAACAATATTTATAGCAGCTCTTTTTGTAGTAGCAAAGAACCGGAAGCTAAAGGGATGTTCATCAACTGGGGAAAGACTAAACAAGTTGTGGTATTTGTATATGATAGAATACAATTGTGCTAAAAGATATGATGAAGGGCATGGTTTCAGTGAAACATGGGAAGATTTGTATGAATAGATACAAAGTGAAAGGGGCAGAATCAGGAGAAAAATGTAGACAATATCAGCAATATTAAAGATGAACAACTTTGAAAAGACTTGGCAACTATGATCGACAAAATGACCAACCACAACTGTGGAGGACTCAAAATGAAACATGCTATCTCCTGATAGAGAGCTGACTGACTCAATAGAGACTTTTAACATGACCAAAGCACAAATCTGTTTTATTTGATTATACATGTTTGTCACAGGGATTTGTTTTTCTATTCTAAAATACTATACAATCTGAATGAAAATCTATTTTAAAACTATTTAAAAGGAAATGAAAATATCTATAATAAAGGGTTCTTCAAGCTGAACTGTTTCTCTTCATTAAGTTTAAGGCCTAAGAGGTTTTTGTGCAGATCATAGGCTTTTAGTTTGTAGTCAAAATCTGTGTATGAAACTTTATCTTTTTTTTTTTCAAAATTTTTATTATAGTAGTGCTGGGGTTTTGTTGGTTTGCTTTGGGGGGGGGGGTTTGCGGGGCAATGGGAGTTAAGTGACTTGACACTTACTAGCTATGTAACCTTGGGCAAGTGTCTGAGGCTGAATTTGAACTCAGGTCCTCCTGAATCCAGGACAGGAGCCTTATCCACTTCTCCACCTAGCTTCCCCCAGGTTTGCTTTTTTTAAAAAACTGTATCATATGCTCAAGTATATCAAGGGAATCAATCCAAATAAAAAGTGAAAGAAGGAAGCCTAGCAGTACCAGATATCAAACTACACTACAAAGTGGTTTTTATTCAAAACAATTTGGTACTGGCTAAGAAATGAAAAGGAAAGCAGGAAATTGGGACAAAATTTTTATAGCAGGTTTCTCTAATAAAGGGCTCATTTTTCAAATAAATAAGGGAACTAAGCTATATTTATAAAAATAAGAGGCATTGATAAATGGTTAAAGGATATGATTAGACAGTTCTCAGAAGAAAAAAATCGAATCAGTAGTCATGTTAAAAATGCTCTTGGGGGAGAGGGGCAGCTAGGTGGCACAGTGGATAAAGCACCAGTCCTGGATTCAGGAGGACCTGAGTTCAAATCCAACCTCTGACACTTGACACTTACTAGCTGTGTGACCCTGGGCAAGTCACTTAACCCTCATTGCCCTGCAAAAAACAAAAGCAAACCAAAAAAGTATCTCTTTCACTGTACCATATTAAAAAATTGAAAGCTATTTCAGGACAAAGAAGTATTTGAAGAAATTATCAGTTAATGAAATAAGTGGCTTAGCTCTCTTTTCTGGGTACTTGGGTCATAGGATTTAGAGCTACACAGTCTTAGAGATCATCTAATCCAACTGCCTCGTTTTACAAATAAGAATACTGAGAACTAGAAAGATGAAGCATTTTGCCCAAGGCAACATAGGTTTGTTTAAATTTAGATCCTTGGATTCAAAATCCAGTGCTTCTGCCAATCTTAATGCTTATAACTTAGCAAATTCACCAAAATTTCAAATTTTAAAATCAAGAGATAACATTTTCACTGTGCTAGTCAATTGGTAAAACTGACAAGATAATTATTAAACTGAGATACTTACCCTATCAGCTGTTTCATTTTCATCACCATCTCCATCTCCATCCTGCTTGCTTTGCATTTCAGTGCTGAGAGACAACACATCTTTAGTATTCTTGGATATCGCAGCACTTGGTTCTGTCTGAGAGCACAAAGCTGATTTTTGTAGACTGTATTCTTCTTTAGGAAACATAGCTTCTATTTCTGGAGTTCCAAGCTCTCTGTGTTTTCTTTTTACTTTATGTTTTTCTTCATTGTTAGAATTATTTTCTGATAGATTTTGGGGGTTTATCATTTGGCCCTGTTTGTTCTTTTTGACATCAAATGGAAAAAGGAGTACTCGAGCTTGCTTCTGTAAAAGTATAGTGTGTTGTGGTGTCAGAGAAAGGCCAGTTATGCTCTGGGAGGGTTTAGATTCATTCACCTGCTTAGTTCAATGAGAAATGCAAAGTGTTAGTGTGATCTTCCTCACAAAGTCCCTTGCTTGAGCTATGTAGTATCTGATGGTTCATTTCCTAAAGTGAGTATACAGGCATTTAAAAAGACCTCACCACAGCTGTATCTCTTAGAACCCCCTTTTTCCCATACCATATATATGCCACCAGTTTCTAAACAAGTCTAGTGTAACTTAAAGAAAACATAAAAGCAACCACTTAAATTATCAGCGGCGGAGTCCTGAGTGCAGACTAGTTAACACAGCGGCAATCCTGGACATGTCTCCTCAGTACCCAGGAGCCTCATTTCCTCCCCTTAAAAAAGACTTATGGTCACAAACTGCAGGCTCAGAACCATCAGCCAAACCCAAGGGGATCCTGCCTACCTACTGGAGCAGAGGCAGGGTCTCCGTCTCCCTCTCTCCTCCCTCCCTCCCCTCTCAGGCTTCTGCAGTTCGACTTCCGATGTGCTCTCAATCTCAAAACCCCGCACCTGAAGAGACTCCTGGGACCCCGCCATCCTCTCTCAGCTCCAGCTCCCTTCCCGCCAATACCTGGCGCCAAGAGCAGAACTAGGGAGGAGGTGGAGCAAGCCAGCGGAGGGAGGGAGCAAGCCGGTGGGCGGAACCCGGAGCAGGGAGGGTGCTAAGATGGGTGGGGTAGTTCAGTCGTTTTCAGTGGCCTCCAACTCTTCGTGACCCCATTTGGAATTTTCTTGGTAAAGGGAGTGGTTTGCCATTTCCTTCTCTGGCTCTTTTTACAGATGAGGAAACTGAGGCAAACAGGGTTAAGTGACTTGCCCAGGCTCACACAGCTATTAAGTATCTGAGGACAGATTTGAACACAAATAGTGGAATCTTCCTGACTCCTGGCCCAGCATTCTATGCACTGTGTCACTTAGTTGGGGAACAGAGCCGGAGAGAATGGGTGGTATGAGTTGGGGCACAGGGTGCAATATGGGGCACTTAGCCCAGAGTTCTAGCTGATACTAGGGAGCAAACTCTTCCTTTCTCCTGCCTGCCTAGATGGCTGGGCAGTGAGCTTTGGTTTCTAGCTCCTGTGGCCATGGTGGAAAGATCTCTGGACCTGGAAAGCTGTATTGAATGGCTAGCTTGTACACTTCTTGACTTTGTGGTCATGGGCATTCTCACTGGACCTTTGTTTATTTATCCTCCAAATAGGAGAGTACTTCTCTAGTCAATGGGTTGTTGTGCTTTGAAAACCTTAAAACTGTATATAAATATGAGTCTGTTATCACAGAGTTGCAGATTTTCAGATTTGGAAGGGACCACTGTGTCCACCTAGTTCAACTTGCACCTGAAAAATATCTTCTGCAATATACCCAAACAACTGGCCAACCTGCCTCTGCTTGAAAGTCTCCATTTTGGGGGAACTCACAATCTTTCAAGGTTGCCCATTACACTTGTGGATAGTTCTACCTGTAAACACCAACCTAAATCCGCCTCTGCAATGTCCATTAATTACTCCTATTTCTGCCCTCCAGAGTGAAGAACAAGTCTATTTTCTTTTAGAAATTTAAAAATCTGAACATGACAGTGTCAAACTTCATTCAAAAAAGCCACGTTAGCCACAAGAACTCAAAAGAACTTTTATGTTGTGTGACTGTCCTTTAAATACTTGAACATTGCTATTATGTTCTCCCTAAATCATCTCTGTTCCAGGTGAAACATCCATCAGCAGTTCCTTCAACAGGCCTTCAAATAACACCATCCTGGTTTAACTCTACTGGACATACATTAGCTTATCAAGGTCCTCCCTGAAATTCTGCACAGTTTTGGGCAGTGTAATGTGTGTTTTGGTGCCCCAAACCACAGGTAATAGTCCAGATGTGGTTTGACCAGGGTAAAGTAAAAAGGTAATTTGGCTTTTTAAAAAAATATTTATGGGGGCAGCTAGATGGCGCAGTGGATAGAGCACTGGCCTTGGAGTCAGGAGTACCTGAGTTCAAATCCAGCCTCAGACACTTAACACTTACTAGCTGTGTGACCCTGGGCAAGTCACTTAACCCCAATTGCCTCACCAAAAAAAAAAAAAAAAGAAAATATTTATGGTAAACAACTGTGTTTTGGTAACAGCTCAGGTTTAGATAAATTGGGTTTCAAGTGCCAATGGAAAATTAGTTAAAGATATTCTGTAGATACACGGAGATAACGATTTGGACATAAAAGAGGGGTCCTGTAAGAGGAAGCTGCAGTGGTGGGGATTAATCAAATTGTCAAGGGAAATAGTGTAGAGAAGAGGGCCAAAGATATAAAAATGGGCAATACCACAAAGAAAATAGACAGTGAAAGTAGTAGAAAAACCAAGAAAGTGTGTTATCCACAAAATGGTAGTCAACAATGTTAATTTCTAATGAGAAAATAAAAGCTTTAAATGTCTATTAGACTTCACAATTAGAAAATGTGATCTAAGTATTCTTATAAATCATAAAAAAACTTTTTAACCTAAAAAAGGGGAAGCAATTGGTAGACAAAATTCAGTGGGTTTGATTATACAAGAATAAAAAGATTTTGCACAATAAATTATAAAATGTCTAAAATAAAAAGGAAAGAGTGGGGAAAATAGATTTGTAATGAATGTATCTGATAAAGATCTGATTTTCAGAATAAATGATACATTGCTATAAAACTAATTCACACTCCCCAGTGAGGAATGGCCAAAGGTCAAAAACAATTTTTGAAGAAAATACAGGTTAAGAACTATGTGAAAAGATGTGCTTTGTCTATTTTTTGTCATTAGGGATTTTGAACATCAAACAACTTGGAAATGCTAAGTGTGTGCCTTTGAGTAATTCACTTCCCCTCTAAGCCTCAATTTCCTCATTTACAAAATTAGGGCATTCTCTACCAGCTACAAAGCCACATTCCTTACAACCATTATAGTGCAAAAAATAAATAGAATTCAATAACAACGTCTGACACACCAGAAACAAATTACTTAGCAAAAACTCCCTATATGATAAAAATTGCTGGGAAAAACTAGAAAGCAGATGAGGCAGACAGTCTCAGAACAACACTTTATTCTGTACTACAATTCTAAATCAATATATAACTTTAATATCAAAGACCATGCCAAAAAAATAAATTAGAAGAGAAGAAAATCATATACATCTTCCAGCTCTGGGTAGGAAATGTATTTTTAACCAAAAAAGGGAGAGAGACAAATACAAAGGGTATAACAGATAATTTTGTTTACATGAAACTAAAAAGCTTTTACACAGAGAAAATGAGTGCACCTAAGATAAGGAGGAAAGTAGTAATAATATGGGAAAAAAATCTTTGCATCAAGTTATTCTAATTATGGTATGGTACACAAGATATGTAAACAATTAATATATGAGCAAAAGCAATTTCTAATAAACAAATGGTCACACAATAACAAAAACATTTATATGACCAGCCAGAGGAGGAGGCCTTCCTCCTCCGCCTTCCTCAAATCAAAACATGGAAACCTACCTAAACACCCGAGGACCCCCTGGAGAGAATGTAAAAATTTGTATGGAGGAGTAAGGAGGCAAAGTTGGAAAAGGTAGAAAAAGGCTGGGTTGTACATGGCCTTGATTCTCTGAGTAAGAGAGCTGAGTAAATAAAATCAAACAAAATATTAAATGAAAGTAAAAGTTATAACAGTCAAGGAACCTTTAAAAAGTTGTAAAACATTCAAAGCGGTTAAATCCACGAGCCGCCAGGCCACTACTCGCACCCACCTTACTCCTTAGCCTTAAACGACCTTAAAACTCCCTTCCAACTCTGGATGTTATGATCTCGAAAGCTAGTGGCAAAGCTGTGGCTCACAACTCACTCATCTACTCTCGGCCTCCACAGCCACGGCCACGGCCAAGCCAATGCCTTCTCCTTCCACTGGGCAAGGGCCTACCCTGCCTCTCATACCAAGAAGAAACCACCTCCCACTCCTCACCGACGTATTCCTCTGCGACACCCGAAGTCCCACCTGGGATTTCTGCTCCCCTGGTCCGACCCCACGAGGGAAAAGACCGAGGGAACTCGGGAAAAAAAAGAATTTCCCGCCCACGGGCCGCAGGCACCGCCCCAATCTGGGCATCACGTGACCTGACGCCTGCGCATTAACATCCCTCCCGACTCCTCCCTTGGGACGTCCCCTAAGTCATCCTAAATCCCATAATCCACCAATCGGGCGCTCTGCCTCCCACTTCCGGTTTCTCGTTGCTACTTCTGGAAAAGAAAAAGAGAGGTCGTTTATGTTGTCTGTGTTGACTGTTCTGCGTCTCGGATTCCAGGACTGAAACAGCCGCTCCCACTATTGCCATCATGTCGGTCCCGAGCGCCCTCATGAAGCAGCCCCCCATTCATTCCACGGCTGGGGCCGTCCCAGTTCGCAATGAGAAAGGTAAGAGGCCTAGACCCTCCCTGCCGGGTTGTCCGACGAGCCTCGACTCCTCACTTCCCCAGTGCTCCGGAGACCCACGACCTACGACCCACGACTCCCGGCCCCGATGCACTGTGAGCCAGAGCCCGTCCCTCAATTTCTGGTTTTTCTTCGGAGCTTCCTCGAGCCTATCCCTCAACGTAACCACTTTGAGCTTCCCGTCATCAGTTTCCTCCTGAGCCCTATTTACTCCTCAAGCCAACTTTCCTCCCACACCTCCCCCTACCCCAGCCCACTAAGTCGGTGATCCTCACCGCAGGGACTTGCACGCACCCCAGCTTTTTCCTCCTCTCATTCTGCAAACTGTCACTGATCGTCTAGGTCTGGTTATAAAAGGGACTGGGCAGTGTGCACACTTATAAAGGAAAGGATCTTTGTCCTCAGGAAGCTTACAGCTTTGCCGAGAG
This sequence comes from Dromiciops gliroides, assembly GCF_019393635.1. Taxonomy (NCBI): domain Eukaryota; kingdom Metazoa; phylum Chordata; class Mammalia; order Microbiotheria; family Microbiotheriidae; genus Dromiciops; species Dromiciops gliroides. Next base: position 194,978,464 of record NC_057862.1, on the reverse strand, counting down.
GCAGGGGCAGAATGAGACCTGTACATATTCTTGGTACAAGATAAGTGTCCTAAGAACGTCATAACCTAACGATGTAGGAAAAGAAAGGAGCGTAGACCATCCCCTGCTGTAGATGATTAGAGAATGTAACAGGAGGGAGGATGAATCGAGCTACGAAGGATGGGAACATGATGTGGGGTGGTCAATAAATGAAGAAACATTATTTAAGTCCCAGCTCTGGTGCCAGACACTGGGCTAAGAAATGGAGATAAAGAAAGAAACCAAAGATAGTCTCTGCACTCAAGGAACTTACAATCTAATGGGGGAGACAACATGCAAACAAATATAAAACAAGCTATATACAGGATAAAAAGGGAAGGCATTGGAATTAAGACGGGTTGAGAAAGGCTTCCTGTAGGGAGTGGGATTTTATTTGGAACTTAAAAGAAGCCGGAGCAGTTATTGGTCAAAGTGGAGGAGAGAGAGCATTCCAGGCATGAGAGACAGTCAGAGAAAATGCCCAGAGCTGGGAGATGAAGTGTCTTGTTCTTGGAACAACTAGAGCAGTGTCACTAAATCAAAGAGTGCTCTTTGGGGAAGAAGGTGTAAGAAGGATGAAAAGGTAGGAGAGGGCTAGGTTATGATGGGTTTTGAATGACAGAGCATTTTGCATTTGATTCTGGAGGCAATTAAGAAGCCATTGGGTATATGTATAGAGATATATAGATATAACCTATATCAGATTACCTGCTGTCTAGGGGAGGGGGGGAGGGAGGGGAGGGAGGGAGAAAAATCTGAAATTGTAAAGCTTGTATAAACAAAAGTTGAGAACTATCTTTACATGTAACAGAAAAAATAAAATACCTTATACATAAAAAAAAAAAGAAGCCATTGGAGGGGGGGCAGCTAGGTGGTGCAGTGGATAAAGCACCAGCCCTGGATTCAGGAGGACCTGAGTTCAAATCTGACCTCAGACACTTGACACTTACTAGCTGTGTAGCTCTGGGCAAGTCATTTAACCCTCATTGCCCAGCAAAAAAAAAAAAATATATATATATATATATACATATATACATTTATTTATTTATTTATTTATTTATTTATTTATTAATTAATTAATTATTTTATCTTCTGGTGCCATAATAATTCAGACTTCTTCTCTGCTATGAAGGGAGGGCCAAAAACTTTTATGCCGATTTTCCCGATAGAGGATGTGCTGTGCCTCTAACTCCCACAATGTGGATGGAATAACTGTACCCATTACACAGGACTGATTTTAAAAATCAAATAAGAAAATATACATCAAGTATTTTATAACCAGAAAGAATTTTATAAGACATCACGAGATTGAACTTCTTATGTTATTGCTCACAGTACCTTAATTGCTTATGAGAAGAAAATGCGTATAGGGAGGAGAAAGTGTTCTGGGAAATAAATAGTTCTCAGAGGACTGATAGATTGAGGTTCACTTCTGGACTACTGTTTCCAATTGTTTTTGCAGCCATACAGAGTTTTTCATTAACAAGTATAAAGAATATTTAAATAGCAAAAAAAAAGAAGAAGAAGAAGAAGCTATTGGAGTTTGAGGGAGGTACATGGCATGATTAGACCTCCGCTTTAGGAAAATCACTCAAGTGGCTGAATGGAGAATACATCAGAGTAGGGAAAAACCTGAGACAGGCAGACCCACCAGGAGGCTATTGCAGTAATCCAGGTGTGAGGTGATGAAGGCAGCAGGGTTGTGGCAGTGTCAGAGGAGAGAAAGGGACCCTGTTCTAGAGATATTACAAAGCTGAAATCAACACAGGCCTTAGATATGGGGGGGGGGGGCGGCAGTGAGAGAAGGGGTTGCTTTCTACATTAATGGAAGGGGTTGCCATGGGGATTAAGGAATGGGGGGGGGAAAATAGAGTTCCATTTTGGACATAATTTGAGTTTAAGATGTCTATTAGACGACCAGTTTGAGATGTCTGTAAGACAATTGGAGATCCAAGATTGATGGTTAGCAGAGAGATTTGGGACAGAATAGGTAGTTTTGAGAGACATCAACATAGAGATGGTAATTAAATGCATGGGACCTGGTGAGATGCCCAAGTGAAGTATAGAAAAGGTCCCCAGACAGAACCCATAAAGATACTTATTGGTTTTTTTGTTTGTTTGTTTTTTGTTTTTTTAGTGAGGCCCTGGACACTTATTGTTAAAAGATGTGTTCTGAGCGGCAGCTAGGTGGCGCAGTGGATAGAGCACCGGCCCTGGAGTCAGGAGTACCTGAGTTCAAATGTGGCCTCAGACACTTGACACTTACTAGCTGTGTGACCCTGGGCAAGTCACTTAACCCTCATTGCCCCGCAAAAACAAACAAACAAACAAACAAAAAGATGTGTTCTGGGGGCAGCTAGGTGGCACAGTGGATAAAGCACCGGCCCTGGATTCAGAAGGACCTGAGTTCAAATCCAACCTCAGACACTTGACACTTACTAGCTGTGTGACTCTGGGCAAGTCACTTAACCCTCATTGCCCTGCCCCCCAAAAAAAAAAAATGTGATCTAGAAGAGAATCCACCAGAGACAGAGAAGGAGCAGTCTGATAGATAGGAAAAGAACTAGGAGAGAGTGGTGTTCCCAAAACCTAGAAAAGAAGAGAGCATTAAGGAGGGGAGAGTGATCAACAGTGTCAAAGGCTGCAGAGAGGTCAAGAATGAGGATTGAGAAAAGGCCATTGCATTTGGCAACTGAGATAATTTGTAACTTTGGAGAGAACAGTTTCAGTAGAATGATAAGATTGGAAGCTAAAGAAAATCGATAAAATATCAAATAAAAATCAAATTAATAGGCAATCGTGGAGCCTTTAAAGTTTTAGGACACTGAGTGAAACAGTGATATTTTGGAAAATTCATCTCAGATCAGTGTACAAATGGATTGGAAGGGTCAGAAACTAAAGGCAAGGAGGCCAGTTGAACAATTATGGCAGTCTAGATAGGAGCTTGAACTAGAATAGAAGTTGTGGAGATGGAAATGAGGGGATAAATTCCAAAGATCTTTTTTAGAAGGAAGAATTAAGAAGACTTGGCCATTGATTAGACTTATGAGCAGAGAAAGAAGAGTTAAATGATACTTTAAATAGGAAGTCAGGTGGGTGTGCAGCTGAGGTAAGGAAAGATGATTAGTTTTTGACATGTTGAGTTTGAGGGGCTGGCAGAATATCAAGTTAGAAATGCAGGACTGTTACTTCCACCTAATACTTCTGCTTCCTCACCACCCTCTCTATCAAAACTATGTTCTCAAAAGCTCCCAATCCTAATCACCAGATCAGATGACAATATTTAGTTCTCACACTCCTTGAGCACTCTGCAATATTCAATACATTTTGGCTAGTCCCTTCCTATACAACTCTTCCTCTTACCATCAGAAACAGTGTACTTCTCTTGTGATGAAATACACATCAAGTACCTCTGTGATTCCTTTACTATTTCCTCATCTCCCTGACCATCTGTTCTGAGTTCTCTTCTGTTCTTTCTACAGTCTCTCCTAAGTCTCATTTACTATTGCCTCTACACAGATAATTCCAAAGTCTATAGCCCTATGCTCTGAACACATCTCTTTCTGCCTACAGAATAGCTCTGTTTTTGTGTCCCAAAGACATCTCAGACTAACAGATCTGAAACCAAACTTACTCTTTCAGAATCTGTTGCTCTACCCAACTTCATTATTTCAATAGCACCACCATTTGCCCATGTTCAAAACCATGGTGTTATCGTCGATGCTTTTTTTTCTACTTTCATAACCAATCAGCTACCAAGGCATGTTAACTCCATCTCTGTCATCTCTTTTCTCCTACCCTTTTTTCTCATTACCACTGTAAGTACAGACCCTCCCTGCCTCCTCATAGGCTATTCAGGAGCCTCCTAATACATCTTCCAGGCTTTACTTTATCCTACCACAGAAGCCATCCTTTACACAATTGACAGGCTTGTGCATAGAACTGGTCGTGTAAGATGCTAAAACTTTTCAGTAAACCCATATTGTCTTGTCTTAAGTTGTTTGTGATTAAGAACTCTGGGCCTGAAGTCTCTTCTAGTTAAATCCTATCCAATGAACTTAATATCTCCTCCCAGGACCTAACACAGTGTTGGCACAAATGCAATAAATAAATTCATCAAATAGAATTTACTAGAGATAAAGATAGAGCTGGTGTTATAGATAAGTTTTCATGTTGTAGTTGTGATGTCAGTCAATCAGTAATTCATGGCTGGGGGATTGGAGGTGTGTTTACAAAGAATCTTTTGGAACCTAATGAGTACCTTCCTCCTGCAGGGGAGATTTCAATGGAGAAGGTGAAGGTAAAACGTTATGTGTCTGGGAAGAGGCCTGACTACGCGCCTATGGAGTCCTCAGATGAGGAGGATGAAGAATTTCAGTTCATCAAGAAAGCCAAGGAGCAAGAAGCGGAGCCTGAAGAACAGGAAGAGGATTCACCTAGCGATCCTCGGCTTCGGCGTTTGCAGAACCGAATCAATGAAGATGTTGAAGAAAGGTAATGACCGCAGCGGTGCTCCCCTCAACTGAACCCCTTGAATAAAATCATGAAACACATTCGCACGCACAACCTACCCTAGGACCCGAATTAAGTCATTAATAGAGTAGAAGGCATTGATTGCATGAAGAAAAGTTTTTAACAAACATGTTAAAGAATTAAGAGAAATCATCACACTGCTTTTCTTGTCTATCTTGTTGTTGTTGTTGTTGTTGTTGTTGTTGGAGGGTAATTACATTGATGTTCTTTAGGATAGAACCATATAAAGCATCCCACATAACAAAGAATCTGTCAGCAAAGATCTTTGTATGCTAGAACACTGCCCGGCCAGATGCCTTTTGAGTAGCCACTGCTTCCTACCCTGCAGTGTGTGCATTCTAGGGCCAACTTGACTACAGATTTTCTCACCAAAATTTTGGATAAAACTTTGTAAATTCTCTGTGCCTCAGTTTCTTCTTTAGGTAGTGCGAGTGGTGTTGATAATGGCATTGAAACCAGCTGTTGAGGGGGAAAAATTCTTTTAATACCTTAGGCAAATTATGTAACCTCTCAGTGCCCCAGGGTGTGCTCCAAAACACTTAAACCATAGAACATTTGCCAGATTGCATTGGTAGAATTCCTCATCATAATTTTCCTATAATGATGAAACCACAGGTCTGGTTTTTAAAAAATCAGAATGCCCAAATTTAAGTAGAGAATGGGTGATGAAACGCAAACATATGCCCTCACTTTAAAGTGTTGCTGGCATTCAAACATTGTGTACTGGAGGATATGACTCTTTTTTGCAGGTTGGCCCGGCATCGGAAAATAGTAGAGCCTGAAGTGGTGGGAGAAAGTGATTCTGAAGTAGAAGGAGATGCGAGGCGAATGGAGAGAGAAGACAGTAGTGAGGAAGAAGAGGAAGAAATTGATGATGAGGTAAAGGAAGGGCATGGTCGGGGAAGTGGAGGCTATTGTGGGCAGGTGAAGGCCATGTTGGTCAACCACTCTGTTTGGCCCTGACAGGAAATTGAGTGGCGTCGTGGCATGATGCGCCAGCGAGCACAGGAGAGGAAAAATGAGGAAATGGAAGTCATGGAAGTGGAAGATGAAGGGCATTCAGGTGAAGAATCAGAATCTGAATCTGAATATGAAGAATATACAGACAGTGAGGATGAAATGGAACCCCGACTCAAGCCAGTCTTCATTCGAAAGTAAGTACAAAACCATCCAGGCTTGCACCACAGGAGACAAAAGACTAGTAGTCTATCTCAGGCCTTCTGAAGGCCAGTGCTCTGACTTAGAGGAGCATCAAGCTGAAATATATAGTTAATACAAGTTCAGAAAACATTAAGATGGATGAGGAAAATGTTAGGAAGGTCCCTGCCTCTAGTCACCTCACTTTCATCTTTGTGAGGTTTGGAGAAGAGGTGCAATTGCCCAGAGTTTCTTAGCATTTAATGAACAAAATCTGGGTAGAAACCCAAGAATCCTAATTCACAATTTCTTCATCTTAACTACTAGAGTTACTTGAGGACCAGCAATTTACTAGTTGATGGAGCTAAGCATGGAACACCCTGAGATCAATGGAACGCTGTTCTTCTAAGGGCCCTGTTGCTAAAATTTCTAAGTTCAACAAAGAAACAGAGAAGTCTCCAAGCCATAGAAAATAGGTTCATCGAGAGAGGGCCTATCTCACAATAAAGCCGGACTCTAGCAGGGGTGATCTTGCAAAGACCCCAAGTATTGGGCGGGATCCCATTGCACCCTCAGAAAATTGCAAATGGTACAGGGAAAAGATACATTGAAACTTGAATATTATCTTTAGTGACAAAGGCCTTCTAATCACAAAAGGGAAACAATTAGTCCTAAAGCATATTCATAATTCTGAAGCAACATGGTCATGTCTTTCATCCTGAAGCATACTTCTAAAGCAACAGGTCATAAATCTCAATGCTGATTGGTTCCGTCAGCTTAATAGATACTATTTTTAGTGTTGTAGTTAACCACAGTGCACCTTTTGAAAAGGGACATCACAGCTGTGTGTCCCTGAGCAAGTCACTTAACCTTCATTGCCCTGCAAAAAAAAAAAAAAAAGAAAAGAAAAAGAAAAGGGATATCACTACAAAGCTGATACATGACCCACATTAAAGACTAGGTTGAAATATAATATGCACAGGGGCAGCTAGGTGATGAAGTGGATAGAGCACCAGCCCTGACCTGAGTTCAAATTCAGCCTCAGACGCTTAACACTTACTAGCTGTGTGACCCTAGGCAAGTCACTTAACCCCAATTGCCTCACAAAAAAAATAATAATAATAATATTCACAATCTCTTATATCTAAGGGTTGGGGAAAATCTCACAGCCCACAGTGACTGTGTGGCTTCCAGCAGAGAATTGTACCCTCAGATTGCTTGGCTCTCATAGTATAGAATCTGGTTCAGAATAGCTTCATGCTAATACATGGGAGCTTCAGGATACTAACAGGGGTCTTGTTGCTACAGGAAGGACCGGGTAACAGTTCAAGAGCGTGAGGCAGAAGCACTAAAGCAGAAGGAGTTGGAGCAGGAGGCAAAACGTCTGGCTGAGGAGAGGCGCAAGTATACACTCAAGGTACCAGCATAGGGTCTTTGAGAAGCACTGGGTGGAGGGCTGGACGGTTGGACTTATCTCATAAGGACTACCTCATCAACTATGAACCATGGACTGAATGTTTTGTCCTATCTAGATTGTGGAAGAGGAGACAAAGAAGGAACTGGAAGAAAACAAACGTTCCCTGGCTGCCCTCGATGCACTCAATACAGATGATGAGAATGATGAGGAGGAATATGAGGCGTGGAAAGTTCGGGAGCTAAAAAGAATCAAACGGGACAGAGAGGATAGAGAAGCGTAAGTAACAGGATGGGCTGTCATACTGATGAGGCTTTTGGCCTCAAGTGTCCTGTTGGCAACAGAAGTGACTGCACTTCTTGTCTAAGAAAAATGTTCACGTCTGCCACTAGGGGAGTAACATTAGTCAGAGAAGAAGGACAAACTATATGAGGGCATTAAGCAAATGGCCCTGTCCTATGTCTGCAACTCATTCTGGAGCAAGGGATCCTAAACCTTATTTTGTGTCATTCATCCCTTGGCAGTCTAGGAAGCCTGTGGATCTCTTCGCAGAACATTTTTAAATATGTAAAATTTGGGGCAGCTAGGTGGCGCAGTGGATAGAGCATCGGCCCTGGAGTCAGGAGTACCTAAGTTCAAATCCAACCTCAGACACTTAACACTTACTAGCTGTGTGACCCTGGGCAAGTCACTTAACCCCAATAGCCTCACTTAAAAAAAAAAGTATAAAATTAAAGGCATAGGATTATAAGACAAACCAATTATAGTGAAATAACCAAACAATTTTTTAAAACCAAATTAACAGACCCCCCACATTAACACCCTCTGTTCTACAGCAGTGATTCCTAATCTTTTTGTGTAAGGAGGTACCTTTTTAACATTAAAAAAAATGTCTTTAATCACAACATTTATTATATATCTTTGAAGAATATTAGGGGGGAGAGAGAAATGAATGAATGAATGAATAATCAACTTACAGGATGTCACCACATTTTCATAAAATTTAAATTGAATTCACTTTGATTTTTTAAGAATGTCCCAAAACTTTTAGGAACAAGGAGAATGGATGTTGTAAAATAAAATACTAAATAAGGTAGACTGAGTTTAGGGGGGCAGCTAGATGGCGCAGTGGATAAAGCCCTGGATTCAGGAGGACCTGAGTTCAAATCCAGCCTCAGACACTTGACACTAGCTGTGTGACCCTGGGCAAGTCACTTAACCCCCATTGCCCCACAAAAACAAAACAAAACAAAAAAATAAATAAGGTAGACTGAGTTTAAAACATTGGAAACCATTATCCTAAGGAATATGTTACAGATAGATTTGCTGACACAACTCCAGGCACCTCTCTTGAGCATTTCTTTCCAGAGTGTCCTAATTGTTATGACATGTAAATATCTCCTAAACCTGCTTTGTAGCTTGGCTTGCCAAAGGACTAGTATGATGGGACATGCTTGGAGGAAGGGTGTAGGCACTCTCCTATTTTCATATCCTCAAATTCAAAGTAAACTGGACCAACATCGATAATTTTTTCTGCCCTGAACAGGATTGAGAAGGAGAAAGCAGAGATTGAACGCATGAGAAACCTGACGGAAGAGGAAAGACGAGCTGAACTCCGAGCAAACGGCAAAGTTATTACCAACAAAGCTGTTAAGGGCAAATACAAGTTCTTGCAGAAGTACTATCATCGGGGTGCTTTCTTCATGGTAAGCAAAAAGAAGAGGAAAGATCAGGGAAACTCTTTTTTTCCCTTAGAACATAGGCATCGCCTGTAATACAGTAGAATGAGCACTCTCTGTGGAATCAAAGGCTTGGGTCAAATCCAGCTTCAGACGTTTACCCACCAGTACTACCTTGAACAAGTCATTTAACTTCCCTAGTTCTCAGTTTCCTTATCTTTAAAATAAGGAAGTTGAATTAGATGGCCTCTTAGGTACACGTTCTCATCTGCTTACTGCTTTTGAGTCTAGACAAAAAGTGACTTGGAAAGGGTAAGCAGATAGCTTCTGTGGGGTTCTTGGGCCCTATGAAAACTTAAAATCCTGAGGTTGTTCAGTGTCATGTCCAACTCATTTGAGTCACATCCAACTCATTCCCCTTTTTGGGGTTTTCTTGGCAAAAGTACTGGAGTTTGCCATTTCCTTCCCCACCTCATTTTACATACAGATGAGGAAACTAAGGCAAACAAGGTGAAGTGACTTGCCTACAGTCACACAGCTACTAATTGTGTGAGGCTGGATTTGAACTCAGGAAGAAGAGTCTTCCTGACTCCAGACCTGGCACTCCATCCACTGAACCAACTAGCTGCCTAGGTCCTGAGGCGGTTGCGTGTATTTATAAAATAACCCAGAATTTGTAGTCTGTTGCTCTGGCTTAATGCCTTTAATAAAGACATTCACCAGGGAAGTAAAAAGAAGTGCCAAGGAAGCTTCCAGATTAGTTTGGGTACTTGAAACAAGTTTTAGCTCTTCTTCAACCATACTCTCCTTGAACTCTACTCCACTGTGATCTTTCCCTTTGCATTTAATCTCCACAGCACTTCTGTAATCTGTATCACCTGTTTAGATGTTACTTAATTTATTTTCAGTTTCATGTTACTTCCAAGCTAGTTTGTAAGCTCTTTAAGAGTAGAAGCAGGAGGGGCAGCTAAGTGGCGCAGTGAATAAGAGCACCAGCCCTGGATTCGGGAGGACCTGAGCTCAAATTCAACCTCAGACACTTGACATTTACTAGCTGTGTGACCCTGGGCAAGTCACTTAACCCTCATTGCCCCACCAAAAAAAAAAGTAGAAGCAGTGCCCTCTATGTCCCCCCCTTCCCCATAATAGTGAATGTTAAAATGTAAAGTTTTTAATTTTTGATGTGTAGTCTAACCAGACCTGATATGAGTCTTTTCTTACCCACAGGATGAAGATGAAGAAGTATACAAGAGAGATTTCAGTGCTCCCACCCTGGAGGATCATTTCAATAAGACAATTCTACCCAAAGTTATGCAGGTATGGGAGACAGTGTGGTGGAGAGACAAATATATTAAGGACTGGAGTATAGTTTCTGCATATGATGTTGTTGCTTGTTATCTCTCCGCTCAGGTCAAGAACTTTGGAAGGTCCGGCAGAACCAAATACACCCACCTTGTGGATCAAGACACCACTTCCTTTGATTCAGCTTGGGGTCAAGAGAGTGCCCAAAATACCAAGTTTTTCAAGCAAAAAGCAGCTGGAGTGCGAGATGTATTTGAGAGGCCATCTGCCAAGAAGAGGAAAACTACTTAGAATTCAACTACCTACTTCTCTGATTATGGACACATGGAGAAGTCTGTTTTGGGGTTTTCTTTTGATTTTTCAAGATTGCTCATGCAGAACCTCCTCTCTGGCACCTTTTGAGCCTACCACCCTTTTTATAATTCCTATGGGACCCTAAAACAAGAGACTGCAAGAGGAATTTTTAATGCTGAAAAGCAATATCCAGGTATGAGCCTAAGCCTGGACTTGGTGGCTAGATCCTAGACTTGGTTTCATCACTTCACATACAAACTCTGGGTTATAAGTCTCAAGCTGGGACCATGGGTTACAAAGAAGTAATAATACAGTATCTCCTTAAGCGTTGGGAGAAATACTAATAGGGAACGTAAGCTTATTAAAAAAACCCTGTTTTTGACATTTTCTTACCTTGTCTGTTTCTCTGGATTTCTGTAAGAGTCTCCTCACTGTGACAATTAAAAATGAGATACTTTTGGGGGCAGCTAGGTGGCACAGTGGATAAAGCACGGGCCTTGGATTCAGGAGGACCTGAGTTCAAATCCAGCCTCAGACACTTGACACTTACTACCTGTGTGACCCTGGGCAAGTCACTTAACCATCATTGCCCCTCCAAAAAAAGAGATCGTTTCTGAGTAATTTAATCATTAATTGGCCACCAGGTTATTAATAAAAGGTCTACTGGCTGTCTCTCTCAAATCAAAGATCCCTAATGGTAGTGGGGTCACAATTCATATACCCTTCCAACTATAGGAGATCTATCACATAGCAATTAAATCCAGTTGGTTAACAACAATCAAAGCTAATTGGTTAACATGACTGGAGGTGGGTTATGTTAAAATGAAGTCCAGGGATACAGGGACTCTGGTCACTTAAATTCATAGTAATGACATGAGAGAAGAAATGTGGACCCCTCACCCAAAAGTTTCCATCTAGGTGTGGTTATCAGGCCAAATCTCATCAGTAAAGTCCTTCAGCTATCTAGACAAAAGGATCTGTCTTCCACTCAAGACTCCTTTGACCTAGATAAATCTTACTTTTAAGGAGAACTTATACCTGTGGGGGAGGGGAGGAGTAAGAAAGAGATCTCTGGGTCCCCCCAATATATTCATTAATAATTCTCACACCATGAACCTTATGGTATAGAAAAAGGTTCTAAATTCAGATATAATAAACCCCTAAAAGTGCTGGCCAGAGGGGCAGCTAGGTGGCGCAGTGGATTAAGCACCGGCCCTGGATTCAGGAGTACCTGAGTTCAAATCCTGCCTCAGACACTTGACACTTACTAGCTGTGTGACCCTGGGCAAATCACTTAAAAAACAAAAACAAAAGTGCTGGCCAGAGCAGCTCAAGACCTTTTTTTCTTTATCAAGCAAATGAACAAAATTATTAGTTCTGGCTTCCTTCCATTGAGTTTCAGGGAAAGATGTGTCCCACCTTCCAATTTCCCACCTATGAAACTTCTTTTGGAAATACAGTACTTTACCTTCCTTTAATTAAAATACTTTGTTTCAATATAACTGAGTATCAACTAGTATTACTCATATCATGGTTTATCCTCTTTACAGAAGCAACTCATGTATTCAATTTTTTAACTGCTTTACAACTTCCAGAGTTGTAAAAATTGATTGCAGCCTATAGAGAAAGAAGACATTTACTACAAAAAAATATTACAAAAGGACAAAACAACCAGAAGCTTCAATAACTTTATCATTCCAAACCCCCATTTATCAATGAAACACTACAAAGGAAGATGGGTGATACAATGAAACCTTTATTCCAATAAATAAATCCATCGAGGTGTTGCCATTCAAAGGTTAGTTGGTAAGGGTAATAAGAGCTTCTACTACATTGCCCATGTGTTCCCGTAAACTCCGTTCTGCTGCTGCCCGTGAGATTTCCATCTCTGTCATCTGCAGGCAAAGGGACAGATATCACCGTTCCAGTCCTTGCAAATACTATAAAGCCAGACATTGTCATCAAGAGATAACTGGTACTACTTTCCTCTTAGAGACTTTAGAAAACATTTTGCCCAATATTCTCATCTCTGGGCAAAAGATTGTCTATATTCCATAGCTCTTCTCACCCCTAAAACTACTATTGTCAACATTATGCTTTGTTTTGGAATGCCTGCCATCTCCAGGATGATACTTACTATCAGTTCCAGATCTTCCTTCTTGATTGTAACTTTTGCCAGTTCCTTCTCCCTGCAAAGTTATTTGTGAATAGATTCATTCAGGAGGGATTTATTGAGGGCAAGGCACTAAGGACACAAAGAAGAAATTGATGATCTTACAAAGTCATTGGGGGAAGCAGGGCACTGACAACTATGAGGATAAGGAAAGGTCTTATCTAGGAGTTAAGCACCCAAGCTGAGTCTTGAAGGAAGTTAGGGATTCCAAAAGCAGGAACAAAGGGAACCCAATTATAGGACGGAGTGAGACAGGAATCGTCAAGCAGGGCAGCTAGTCACAGTGGGGAAAGCCTGAACTCAAGTAAGGCCTCAACATTTACTGTCTGTGATCCAGGTCAAGTCACTAAACCTCTCAGCCTCAGTTCCTCTGCTGTAAAATGGGAATAAGACAGCCCCTAAATCTAAGGGTTGTTGTGAGGATCAATACAGTGAACTGTCAGGCACAAAGTAAGCGCCATATAAACATTAGTTAAGTGTCACTCTTATGCCTGTAAAAGTAACTGGTACTCCATAAATATTGGGTGAGGAGACCCACAACTCCCCAGTTACTCCGGAGTCAATCCCATTTTTCTGCACCAGTGCGGGAGGACACCGGTGTCTGGAAGACCAGCCTCCATCGCAGAGTCGGTTCGAGGTGCTAGGCATAAAGCTGGGGCTCTGGCTTACCGCTCCTGTTTGGCCTTCTGCTCCCGGGACCGTCGGTCTCCAATCACAGACATCGCCTAGGGGAGGAACACGCGCCGGGCAGGGTCATCAGCTCCGTGTCCCGGCATCTCCATGGCCAGATTCGGAGCCGACTCTCCTGGGCTCCGCCCGGCTCCGAGCGGCCACGGCCGCCTTCGCCCGCCTCTCCTCCCGGTCCCGAGCCCGAGGCTCCCCGCCCCCCACGCCCCCAGGCCGCCGCCTGCTCCCCGCCTCCCTCCCCCCTCACCGTCTCCAGGTTGGAGCTCTGGATCTCCTTCTCTTCCGCGTAGTCGGTCACTCGTTCAAGGTCGGCAGCGCCACTGTCATGTTTCCGTGGCTTCTCCGGCGGCCGCTCAGGGCCACTCGGTTCGGTCTCCAGTTCCAGTTCTACATCACCCTCGGTCGCCATCTCGTCCCGGCCGCACCGCCTCCTGAGCACCGCCTCTTCCGGGCCCACCGTTCCACGACTTCCGGACGAGCACCCACCCCTTCCGGCTGCATTTTGGACCAAGCTCTTCCTGTAGCGCTCCCGGTGGCCAACCGCCCTGAGTACCCCCTCGCGACCACGCCCCCTCCCTTGGGAAGTTGATGGGGAGGGTCACCCCTAAACTGGGCGGGGCGGGGCGGGGCTAGGCCGGGCATTCCCGCGCTGCAAGAGTGACAGCCTTAGACGGGGAGGAGGAGGAGGGGAGCTCTCGGCCCAGATCTCCCAGTCCCCTGCCCGGCTCGTGCGCTTGGACTTGGACCGGTGACGAGGACCAGATCACACCTGCAATTTATATTCTCACAGACCCAAACAGCCGCCACCACCAGCGCTCTCCCATCACCCTCTAGTCCAGACCCTTTCCTCTGACCCAGGCAGGGCCCCAGGAAATGAAGTCAAATCCTAAACCCATTAACAAAATTAATCCAGCCCGAGCCAGATATGCAAACTGCCCACCTAATCTGTGGATTGACCAGGGGCCCTTGGGGGCAAAGGGAGGTGGGCCCGGAGTGGTCACGAGAAGGCAGCACCAACACATTCACACATGCATGTACGCATGTACACAGTCCAGGAGATAGGGCATTGCCGGCTTGCTCCTCCTGGCCAGGCCGGGCCTGGATGCTGAGGAAATCTCTGCTACTGTAAAGGACAGTCCCTTCTTTTTTCCTTGCCGGACGCCCTAAGTAGACCTCTGGACCCTAGGGCAGGGATGGTAGGAGTGAAGGCTCCTCCCAGAAGCCCTAATTCATCTCTGAACCCGGCCCAGCAGTGGAGCTCGATCAACAGTACTCTGGGAAGAACTCTCTTATACCAGGTGAGAGGGCACAAGCTGCGTCTGGGCCCTTAGCAGAGAATAAGGCAGGGGAGCCACTTTAGGGGCAAATCGGAAGGAGTTTTTCCCCTCAACTAGTCTCCTCCCCTGACCGAGATTCCTGATTCCCATCTCCCTAACCCCTGGATTTCATCCTCAAAACCCTAATCAGGGGCAGCTAAGTGTCGAAGTGGATAAAGCACAGGTCCTGAATTCGGGAGGACCTGAGTTCAAATCCAGCCTCAGAAACTTGACACTAGCTGTGTGACCCTTGGCAAGTCACTTAACCCTCTTTGCCTCACAAAAAACAAACAAACAAACAAAAAATCCCTAATCAGAACCCCTAGGGAGAGATCAGGTATTGGTTGTAATTAAAGATCTGGGTAAACAATGCTTTGGAACAGGATCTGCTGGATATAATCCTGAGCCTGGAAGACCAGTGAGCAACACTGAGCCCAAAGCATCTGAAAGGTCCAGTCTAAAATGACAATGAATCCAGAAATTAGAGTAGAGGCCTGGGAAAACAGGAAGATTTCCTTAAACGTTGCTTCATCCATTAATATCTTCCTTAACACACTTTCACCTTAGTTCCTTCTGAGCAGAGCCCCATATCTCCTCCCCCAACCGAGATTTCTACCATACTCAATGCCCCCAGCAGCCCTCAAAGGGCTTTTCTGCATCACCTTTGTTCCCAGGCATCATGCTGCTGTGGTCCTGCCCCCTGTACTGGTTGCTGCTACCCTGGGTTGCCCCCTCTCAAGGAATCTACCAGCAGTCGACTGCTCTACACCCTTCTACATGTGGGGGCCTCAGCCACCTGCTGCCTCCTGCTCTCTCGAACAGTCCTGGACACCCTCTGGGGCAAAGTGGGTGAGGTCAACAGATTAAGGGTGGCCAGGGTAGTGGAGTAAAAAAGAGTGAGGGAAAAACTGAAATGTGAAGGAACCTGGGTAGAAGGGAGAACCTAGGGGATGTAGCTAAATGAATAAAGAGGAACCTGAAGCAAATTTTAGTATAATATGGGGAATAATGTGTCTTTCCCAAAATTCGATTATTCCTATCTGCCCTTCCTTCCAACCTGCCCCCAGGTATTGATACCCTCTGGGCTATGTAGTACTCCCTCTGGGCAGGATGAGTGCCCAATACCGAGTGGCTCTGGGGCAGTGTACCGAGTATGTGCTGGCACTGCCACCTTCTACTTGCTGCAAGCTGTGATCCTGATTAATGTCAACTCTTCTACCAGCCCCCGGGCTCGGCTGCACAATGGGTATGTGGGGAATACAATGTTTTATCTGGAGAAAGGAGGGAATAGAACTGTGGGGAAAAGGCAGTCAAATTCAGTATATTCCAGGAAGGGCTAAAATGGGTCCAATTAGGGAGCACAGGCCCCAAGGATGAGAGAATAGGGCAAAGTTCCAGCAGTCTTATGTCCCCATTGTCTCTCTAGGTGTTTTGTAACCTGATCTCTGTTCCAACGAGGCTACTACTTACCTAACAGCTATAAGGATCAAATGAGATGTTGTGTCAACCTTATAGTGCTCCATAAATGTCAGCTATTAATATTCCTTCTCTCCTAATAACTTTTCCCCTTCCTATTCGTTCTGCCCTGAGCATGTATTCTCTCTCCTGTGACCCAGCTTCTGGCTCCTGAAGCTGCTGGTCTTGCTGGGGCTCTGTACTGCTGCCTTCTACATCCCAGATGAGCATATCTTTCCAGGTAACCTGCAGCCCTCATTCTAACCTTGGCTCATCAGCTGAGGGTGGTGGGACGGGGAGGGAGGGATAAGTACACCCAGTGATAAATGAGTTGAACTAGATTTACTTATCGGAGCTCACCCTGCAGCATGGCACTATGTGGGTATCTGTGGAGGCTTCGCTTTCATCCTGCTACAGCTGGTACTCATCACAGCCTTTGCACACACCTGGAACAAAAACTGGTGAGGGGAAATATCCCTGGATAGGGATAGGGATAGGTTGGGGAGGTACTAGTAAACAGGTCCTAGATACAGCAGTGTGGCAGCTGCAGTGAAGGCGGAGTGTCACATGATGACTGTGCCCCCTCAACATTACCTGGGAGATGGAATGGAGTAGGATTCACTTAAGCAGTTACAAACCTAGGAGAATCTTGACTAGGATAGGAGATGGGAATGGCCCTGGCCACGGGTAGATGGGGACTACAGAGCTGGTTCTCACATTCATGGTTCTCACACAGGCTGACAGGGGCTGCCCAGGACTGGCGCTGGTTTGGGGCAGTGCTGCTGGCCACGCTGGTTTTCTATAGCATAGCTGGAGCGGGAGCATTCCTTCTATTCCACCACTATACCCATCCTGCTGGCTGCCTGCTCAACAAGGCTCTTCTCAGCCTGAACCTTTGCTTCTGTGGCATCCTCTCCCTCCTCTCCATCACTCCCTGCATCCGCCTCAGTGAGTACACCTCTGGATCTAATCCTTCCTCCCTGCCGATTAGGGCATGTTTCCCCCAACAAACCTGCCAAATTCTGGTCCCCTATATATTCTTGTTTTCTAATCTGGTCTCCCCTTTTTTTGGGGGAGGGGGGCGGGAGTGCTATTTTGGTAAATTTGTCCTGCCTTCAAGATCTCTGAGACAAGTAACAGATCTGTTTCCCTGGGGAAGGGAAGTTATTGTTGCCCCTAAAAGATCAAGTCTTTGGTGTCTCTTCTCAGAACAACCCTGCTCTGGCCCCCTACAAGCCTCCATCATTAGCTGCTATATCATGTACTTGACTTTCTCTGCATTGTCCAGCCGGCCCCCAGATAGGGGTGAGTAGAGATCCCAGGGCTCCTTGTGTCATTTTCCCATTCATTTCTACCTAATCCTTACACTTCCCAACCTCCTCTCCCATCTCCCTTCTATCTCTTCCCTACTTCATACCCAGTGTTACTTCGGGGACAGAATCGTACCATATGCCGGCCTAGTGTGAGCAAGGTAGGAGCACAGACACTGGACACCTCTCTGACCATTCTGAGTGCCGGCATCATGTATGCCTGTGTGCTTTTTGCCTGGTGAGTAAAGGTACCAAATGGAAAGGACAAGAGGGTATGGATGATGATGACTGGAGGCTGGGCTGTTAGAGGTGTTGAGAATAAGAAATATCCCAAGGGCAAGGGTAACTTCTGGGAAAATGATGCTGTGTATGAGCCAGAACCAGAACATCTTTGGGTCCCCAAGTCAACATCTGAGCATTTATTTAAAAGCCCACAATCAGTTGAAAACATTTAACTGGCCCTAGCCCTAACTAAACACCCATAGAGCGAACTGCCACACTAGATAGGAGTTCAGTGATACCCAAAGATCCCCAATAGGAACCTCTCACCCTCAGAAATTAAAACCACCCACTCACTCCCACCCTGTTATTATCCCTCTTATAAACCCTTCTACAATACTACTGAATCAGCAAGAGTTAACTCTCTACCCTCCTACAGTAATGAGGCTTCCTACCTGGCTGAGGTGTTTGGCCCTTTGTGGATGGTCAAGATTTACAGCTATGAGTTTAAGGTGAGGATCAAAATCTCAATACCCTTCTGTAGCTGTGAGGTCCCAAACCAGAATTCTTACCTGGGATCCCAAACACATATCCCTGTTCTTGTGGACCATATGCTCATAGCTCACCTTTTCCTCCAGCATCCTCTTTTTTAAAATGCCCCCTTACTTTACAGAAGCCCTCCATTTGCTTCTGCTGCCCAGACAATCTCTCACCAGAAGAGGGAGGTGAGTGTGAAGTGGGGAAATGCATAAGCGCAGAGGAGTAGGGAGCTCTGGAGGGTCAGGGAAGTGGTGGCCATGAGCCTAAATCCTACCCTGCCTGCTTCTCTCTAAAGGGCCCGATGGAGAGGAAGCAGACTCAGGTGCACCACAAACACCTCATCGACTCTCCTACAGTTACTCTGCTTTCCACTTTGTCTTCTTCCTCGCTTCACTCTATGTTATGGTCACTCTCACAAACTGGTTCAGGTAGGGAGAATCCTGTACCAACAGAGCCTTGACCCCCAACTTCCTACTAAGTAGGAAATCCCTGGGGGCCTGCAGGATGGGACTTGGGTTTCTCAGTAAAGCTAAGGTGATGGAAAGATACCTATTTAAGAGCCAAGGATCTGCTCCTTCTGAACAGAGATCTTGACCCTACAGTTATGAAGGAGCAGAGCTGGAAACCACGTTCACAAGAGGTAGCTGGGCTACCTTTTGGGTCAAGATCGCTTCATGCTGGACCTGTGTACTACTCTACTTGGGATTGCTACTGACTCCACTTTGCTGGCCAGCCAGTGGACCCACTCAACCTGTTCGTGTTGTACGTCGTCGATGCCGTCGAATCCATGTCTCTACTTAGCTGGAGTCTATCAGCTGTTCTGCCCCCAATAATACTGGACCGAGGAAACAGGACACAGCCAATTACAAAAACTAGGGTTTTTTAGCTCTATCCTTTGGAGCTAAGGGCAGAACAGCAAACACTGCGATTATGCTGTTTTGGGATATGATGGACATGGCCCTGGCCACAACTCAATCCAGGGAGGAAGATCTCCAACTCTCTGGGCCAGCAGCTCTTGGCAAAGAACCGACTCCCTAGAGTCAGCAGCTAAACACCTGCTATCCACCCCCACCTAACTTCTCAGATCTCAGCCCTCTAGCTGGAAGGGAGGAAAACTGGTCAATAATACCAGACGGAGGGGGAGTGGTAGGGGAAGGGAGAGAGAAATTAAAAACAGATAAAAGAGAGAAATAGAGAAAACACACTGTTCTGCTTTGGACAAAGGAAAGTAAAATTGGTTCTGGAATTAGTGATGCAGTCAAGGATTATAGCCTCCAAAAGCAAGCTTGGCCCTCAAGAAAGCCCTAGGGCTAAGGGATAGGGGCTTTGCCAAGTTTCAGTTATGATCTTGGGGACAAAAGGATCATCCTAATCTTTGAGGAATGACTGCCACTGGAGGACAGACATACCAGGTGATTGAGCAAATTAATTTCCTACTGACCAGGCAGACTGAGGAAGAAGGCAGGCACAGAAAGCAACACCCAAGAAAACTACCATTACACAATGAACTTGACCCCTCTCTTGCCTTGAGCTAATTTTCAGAAGCAAATTTAGAAGAGGGGAAAAGTCAAAAGTATAAGGAAGACAAAAGAAAAAGAAAATGACCTGAGGCTTAGGGGTCTTCAGAATTTCTCCACACACAACTCAGTGTGGTCAATATAGAATAAAGGTGCTTTTTTCTATAATCTGCTTCTTCCCATCATTTATATCAAGCTTCAAACCAACTTTTTAAATGTTTCTCCTCCAGTTTGAGAAGGTAGCCCACCCTACCCAACCCAGTCCACCCCACAATCGGACCCCTTAGTCACACAGGCATCAGAGGAATTACAAAGCTACTTTTAATACTCTGGGGTAAGCCCCATAGGAATAAAAAACACTGGGAGAGGGTAGCCCCCCTCACCCCCAGGAATGCCCTGGAGGAGAGCAAGGCTGCCTGGGGCAAAGGATGCACAGAGGGAACCCACTGCAGACACAGGGCGAAGGGAATGCCATCAGTTCTGGGACCTGTGAGCGCTACAGGAGGAGGCGAGAGCGTGACGGGACTGGCTCCAGGCACACGGTCGACCGGCAAGAGAGATGGGCATGAGCCATAGAGTTACTTGGGCTCTTCCTTCTTCTCATTGGCCTTTTTCTGCTTCTGTTGCATGATCTCCGAGTCCCTGGAGGTAGAGATGATGGGGCACTGGGGGTACCAGAGGGCAAAAAAGGACAGGACGCAGGGGATAAAGGGCAGAGAGGATAAAATGGATGTGGGCAGGGGTAATCAGTGTGTAGATAAATTGCTCAAAATCCTCTGAGGCCACAGAGCTGGAGCTCAAAAGACAGATACCTTCCTTTTACATGACCAAAAACCTCACCATACAGACCCAGAGTGTGCCTCATCACACTTAGCAATACTGGGGGGGGGGGGGGGGAGGGAAGGAACGAAGATAAGGAAAGAGCACAGAAGGGGAACATGAGACCCAGAAACACAGCAATACCTGAAACGTAGCTAACCAAGACTTAAGTCATACTGACACTGTCTACCCAAGCCTTTTCTAAAAGGTCCTAAGCTGCCAATTTGTAGGGCTGGCTCAGTCCTGCAGTGGGGTGAAAGGAGGGGAAAGAGGAGAGACTGCCCCTAATGCATCCTCTTGCCTCCACCCTCCCCCATCCTTCCACATCTCTTGGGCACTTCCATCTTCATCTGGTCCTCCACCCTCTCCCCCGCCCTGGGGCTACCTCTGCTTTCGGGCAGCGGCAGAGAGCCCGTCATCCCGGCGTTTTCCCTTGCCTGAGTCGCTTTGCTTTTTCATGTTCTTCTGGCGGGCAAGCTCACGCTGATTACCGCCTGCAGAAAAGGGAGAGAAAAAGGATGAGACCCTCGGCACTTAAGAGAAGACCCTCTCCCCTAGACCCGGCATCGGGAAACACTTCTGCGGATGCTGACCACGAAAACTGAGAAGGGGGAGGGGTAAAAGGAAGGGGAGGATGAAGAAACTGGAGGGGAGGAGAAGGCAATCCAAAGGTGGGGGGTGGGGTGGGCAGGAGAAGGGGAAGTACTGCTTGCACAAGGCACACCAGGGGCTGGGGAAGGGGGGGGGGGTCCCTATGCACACGTGTGCAAGGGGGACGTCCGCTTGAGGGCTTGCTGCAAGAAGATGGGGGAGGGGAGATCTCGGCGTGGCGGGAGGGGGGGAACTGATCTCCTCCTGTTGGGTTCCCGGGGCTCCCGTTATGGACACCGAGGCTGCAAGTGGGGATCTAGGCAGGAGTGGGGGAGGGGGCTTGAGGGGGGGGAGGGTCTCGGCATGCTGGGGGAGGAGTGCAGTGAGTGGAGACCGCCACTGGGGAGTGGGGCCTAGACTTGGGCTCCCCGGGAAGGCCTCCCGCTCCAAGAGGTGCTTTGGACTCGCGCAGGGAGGGGGCGTCGGTGCTCACGGGTCATGGCGACGGCAGCAGCTCCGGCCTGACTTGGTGGCGTCCGCTCTTTCCTCTACGACGTCCCCAACCCCGCCCCTTCCCCGCCACGTGATGTGCTCGCCCAATTCCCCACCGACCCAAACCACCCCCTCGCCTTGCCCTCCAACTAGGCGTCTTATTTGTCGAGATGGATCACGTGGTATCGAGGGCGCCCTGCATACTCCTTAGCCCAGGGGCGGAGAATCATTGACGAAGGGCACAGAGTAAGTAAAAAGGGGCTTCCCGATCCAGGGCGTGGGCGGGGCCTAAGGAAAATAGGCTGCGTCACGTGGCCGGGGTGGAGACATGGCGCTCCCGGAAGGGCGGACCCTCCCTGCTTCCTTGGCCAGGGAACTGACACGTGACCGGGTAGAATGGCAAAATTGCCTGGGTTAGCAGGGCAGGTCCATAGTCCGGGCACTCCGGCTCTAACTCTCTAAACCGGAGACTGAGTTTCCGGCTCTAAACCTCGGTTGTGGTTTCAGTTGTGCATTCATCCCCGACGCCTGAAGTAGACGATGGGTTCCACAGACCCTTTAAACGCTCAGATGTGTGTACCCACCGAAAGTGTTTTAGAGGCGCCCTAGGCCCCAAAGATTCCTAATTGTCAACCTACAGCAGTCTCCTGGGAATGTACTAAGAGCACTGAGTTTATTTCTCTCACGAGGCACTGGGGTAGCTGCTAAAGAAGGACGGCGATTGAGGCCTGAAATAAGTTATCATCTCTAAACTCAAAGGAGAATGTAGCCTTTTAGTCATGATTCAATTAAATAAACATTTAGGACCTACTATGTGTCTGACGTTGTGCTAAGCACTTGAGAGACAAAAAAAGACAAAAGACAGTCCCTGTCCTTTTTAAAGAGCTTATATCCTGATGGGGGAGACTATGAAAACAAATACATACAAAGTTATCTACAGGATAAACAGGAAATAATTTTGTTTTTGTTTTTGTTTTTTTGGCGGGGCAATGGGGGTTAAGTGACTTGCCCAGGATCACACAGCTAGTAACTGTAAGTGTCTGAGGCTGGATTTGAACTCAGGCCTTCCTGAATCCAGGGCCAGTGTTTTATCCACTGGGCCACCTAGCCGCCCCCAATAGGAAATAATTAAAAGAGAGAAAGAACAAGGAATTAAGAGAGGTTAGGGAAGACTTCAAGTAGAAGATGAAATTTTAGTTTATATAAGATGGTTCTGTACTCTTTCTAAGGGTCATCCAGTATCCAAAACGCTGACGTTTTTCTGTCTAAAGATTCATAAAGGCTCAGACTGAGAAGTTCGGTGTTAGAAGGGAGATGCTTGGTTAACATTATGAAGGAGGAAAAAATAACTTGCTTACTCCTAATTTCAAAGATTCAGACATCCCAACAGAGTGAAATTGAGTTCCAGGCTCTGGGAATCCAAGCTGATTTCCCCTAACTTTAGTCCTGCTTCTTCAGGTTTTTTTGGGGTTTTTCTTGGTGGGGCAATGAGGGTTAAGTGACTTGCCCAGGGTCACACAGCTAGTAAGTATCAAGTGTTTGAGGCCGGATTTGAACTCAGGTCCTCCTGAATCCAGGGCTGGTGCTTTAACCACTTCACCATCTAGCTGCCCCCCTGCTTCTTCAGTTTTAAACCTAAAACCATATTCTTCATTCACTTTTTGTCATTCCCTTCTTCACATAAACTATCAGTTGAGATTCTGACTTTATTAAAGAGGAAAAAGGGTAGAAAGGGTTCCTTTCTACCTTGCTACAGTTGGAACACCTAAAGGTGCTCGGATATAGGTGGAATGGTCTCTGAGCCCCTTTTGCCCTTTCTTCTTCTTAAGGACATTCTCTGAATACTTGGACCCTTTGTCTAAGATCACAGCCACCAGCAGCTAGAAAGCTAGGGCAGCTGAACTATGTGTGGTTCTTAAGCTGAATGGAATGGAATAAGAGAGATGAGTTGGGGAAGAACCTAGAATGTGGGGATAGAAAGACTGTCTTGAAATAGAAGAAGCCAGAGGGCAATTTTGTGGCTTAGTTCATAGGCACCATTAGTGGTGGTGGCTTGATCTTGGGGCTGTCACACCATTTTGTCTAGACAGACTTGTTCAAGAATGGAGAAATCCTCTTTATGCTGATTAGAAGTCAGTACATAGGGGCAGCTAGGTGGCGCAGTGGATAGAGCACCGGCCCTGGAGTCAGGAGTACCTGAGTTCAAATCCAGCCTCAGACACTTAACACTTACTAGCTGTGTGACTCTGGGCAAGTCACTTAACCCCAATTGCCTCACTAAAAAAAAAAAGAAAGAAAAGTACCTTTACATGTAACTGGAAAAAAATTAAATAAATGTTTGTTGGGGGGGGGGGAAGAAATCAGTACACAAATGTATGAAAGATGTTTGTATAATACCTGAAGAAAATTAAAGCCTCTTTACATAAACCAGAAACTGGTTTGATTTCATTGATGATATGGTAAATCTTGGAGGATTTGTTTATCAAACTGGCAGACAAAATAATTTTTGTTTGCCAAAGTAGCAGAAGTAGTAGGGAGTAGGGCAGGAATTTGAACCTTGCACCTCCGACTACAAATCTGCCATTTGTTCTAAGGACCACAGAGCCTGGGAGTTTGTAAGGTGAGCTACAGTGAAGTTTTGCATCACAGCAGCTAGATGTCGCAGTGAATAAGGCGCTGGCCCTGCAGTCAGGAGGACTGTGACCTCAAACCTTTACCGGTTGGGTGATCCAGGGCAAGTCACTGTTTGCCTCAGTTTCCTTATCTGTAAAATGAGCGGGAGAAGGAGCTTCTTTGCCAAGAAAGACCCAAATGGGATCACAAAGATTTGGTCCGGACTAAAACAACAACAATCCTGTGTGTAATCTGTTACAATCTAACCAGGTTCAGTATGTTATTTTGTTCCAACTGAAACCCCTGTCCCTCCCACTTCTTTTCTTTTTAGTGTTTTAAGTACAGATTTCTTTATGTTTCTCTTTGGCCAGTTAACACTTACTGGTTATCATCTTTCAGGCTGTTCATAGAGGCTTCGCCATTATGTACTATATACTTAGTGTTACTATATATCCTCAAGACACAAAAGTTCAAAAAAGAATAAAGTAAGTACTCTTTATTTGTTGTAGTTTTTTAAGGGTGAGGGGGAAAAGAACAAAGGAAAGGGGGTTGGACTGTAGAAGGAAAACCATTAGAACAAGATATCACGGGTTAAAGTGTCCTGAGCTGGTCTGCCTGAAGAAAAGCACTAAATTTAGATACAATGGAAGCCCCTGGGTTGAAGGGAGTCCAAAGAAATCCCCAGCTCTTAACCCCAGTATAGTGATTGTAGACAAGGGAATTGGGGAGGAAGAATGAGAGATCTAAGACTTCTCTGTAGGGAATGTCAGGAATAGGGAGACTGGGAGTCTGGGGATGGTGGTTGGCTGCTTATCACTTGCAGCCACAAAGACCCCAGCAGCTGTTTTCTGTCTAGGCTTCACAGCCAGTCTGGGGCACATTATTTCTAAAGTCATCACTTCCTAGTAGCTCCAAACATCTTGGTGAGATGAGGTGAGAAATCTGGTGAGGTGAGGTGAGATGAGGTGAGAAATCTGGTAGGGAGATGTATCCTGGGACCTGCACCTTGGGAGGGAGTCACTGGGCAGGCCAGGAGAAAGGACCAGGCTTTCTGCTGCTGCATTGTGTTCCATATAACCAGCTTGGACAGTGTCAAAGGGGTGGCCTGAGGAAGCAAAACAGCCCAGTGCTTAGGTGCTCTGCGCCCATAGATGCAGTTCTAGTCCCACTGGCACCTCCCAGCCCAGCTTTCTCAGCTGTTGCCATGGTGATGTCTCTGGGGTCTTAGCCTTCCCCCACAGAACTTTGCAAAGGGGTGGGGTGAACCTAGAGAGGAAGGAAGATTGGAGGAAAAAGAAATAAGGAACTTCAGGAATGGATTCAGAATCAGAAAGTAAACCAAGTGAGGGGAGTTAGCCAGAGGGAAAATATACAAAGGCAAGTAGGGCGTTTTGCCTTGTTAATGGGTTCCATCTTTTAAGAGCTCCTTCTGGGCAGCCAGGGCTGGAAAACTATCTCCACCCTCTGACTGCAGCTTAGGAAAGACATGGAACTTCCTCAGTGTGGAAAATGGATAAGAGTATAAAAAGCCCTCAGTGTGCGGTTTCCTACTGGTCTGGGTGGCTAGGACTGCTAAAGGTTCGGAAATGGCCCTCTGCCTCCCCATTCCCACTCCAACTCCCCACACCAGTCCCCAAGATTGTGCTATAGCAACCTTCCCTGCTCCTTTGTCCTGATGTGTAACCATCCCCCACAAACACACCTTACCCTTCCTGAATAAAGCTCAAACACTGGAAGGGGCCCAGATGAGTGCTTCTTCAGAGGACCTCAGACCTTCCCCTGATGACCCCAGCTCCAGCTGTGCTATTGCTGTGTTGTTCAGACACTTAACCTGCTCATCCAGCTGGTGTACCTCCTATTCCTTCTCCATACTAGGGCAAGTTGCTCCCAGTGGTTATTTCTAGATCTTGCCCCTCCACCCACCCCCAACTCCACCAGCTCTGTCAATCTCTCATCCTGCTTCCTCCAGTCTATCTTCTGCTTACTAATGCCCCACAGAACTTTGAAAACTGGAGCTCATTAATTTGGAACTATGCCCAAAGGGCCACAGGGCTTCCCATATCCTTTGACCCAGTAATACCACTACTAGGTCTGTATCCCAAAGAGATCATAAAAAAAAGGAAAGGACCCACATGTACAAAAATATTTATAGCAGCTCTTTTTCTGGTGGCTGAGAATCAGAAATCGAGGGGATGCCCATCAACTGGGGAATGGCTGAACAAGTTGTGGTATATGAATCTAATGGAATACTACTGTGCTATAAGAGATGATGAGCAGGCAGATTTCAGAAAAACCTGGAAAGCATTAAGTGGGCTGATGCTGAGTGAAGTGAGCAGAACCAGGAGACCATCATACACAGTAACAGCAACGTTGTGTGATGCTCAACTGTGATGGACTTAGCTCTTCTCAGTAATACAATGATCCAAGACAATTCCAAAGAACTCATGATGGAAAATGCTCTCCACATTCAGAAAAAAGAACTATGGAATCTGGATGCAGATGGAACCATACTATTTCTTTCTTTCTTTTTGGTGGGGCAATGAGGGTTAAGTGACTTTGCCCAGGGTCACACAACAAGTGTCAAGTGTCTGAGGCTGGATTTGAACTCAGGTCCTCCTGAATCCAGGGCCGGTGTTTTATCCACTGTGCCACCTAGCTGCCCATAACCTTCCTATTTCTAATATTTCTAGCTTAGTTTTGGGGGGGGTTTTGAGGTTTTTTCCTTTTGTTCTGATTCTTCTTTCATAACATGACTAATGCATAAATATGTTTAAAATGTGATTATACATATATAACCTATATCAGATTGCTTTCTGTCTTGGGGAAGGGGGAGGGAGAAAAAATTGGAACTCAAAATCTCATAAAAGCAAATGTTGAAAACTATCTTTCCATGTAACTAGAAGAAAATAAAATACTATTAAGATTGGGAAAAAATGGAGCACATTGTTTTCTTTAACCCTTTCCTCTGCCAAACCTCTGGTTCTCACCAAGACTAGGTTGGGATAGGGGCTCAGAGTCAAGAAGCTGGAGAGTTCTGGAGTGTCCCTCCTCCCCATCACAAGTGAACATTGCCCCACTCCCAACACAGCAGGACCAGGTTCAAGCAAGGAGCTGGGAACAGATCCCTAGTGTCTTGGGCTGAAGCAGTCTTCAAGAACTTAATTTCATATAGAATCATGGCCCCTTGTAGCACATCTGGGAGGTAAGGTACTATAGGATATGGGAACTGGGACTACAGGAGGACCCCTCTCACTTCAAGAGACATGATGTACTAGAACACAGAAATGCAGGTGAGTTAGTCATTCTCCTCAAGATGTCTCAGCACAGTAATAACACCTCACAGGCTCCATCCGTAGCTGTCTGGTAGGGGAAAAGGGCTGAGGATTGCCCAGAGGCAGGGAGATTGACCGGAAGACCTATTCAATATCCTGGCAAGTCCTGCAAGTATCTACAATTCTGAAGAGTTAGCTCTGCTCTAACCCACAGTCTTCTATTTCCCAGATTTGAAAACTTTGTTAATCCCTGGCCTTCCTCCAGCCCAGTCCATGGGCTCCCTTGCTTAGTAAACATATACTGTGTGCCTCCCTATCCTGGTGAAAGTTCCCTCACCTACCTCGGGGACCATAAGCATAGTTGGTTACTTGTGAGAAGGAAAGCAACTTCTCCATAATGCATGAACAGGACTCCCAGCTCCAAGGCCTGTAAAGAGGAGAAGGGACTGTCAAGGAAAGAACAGAGATGAAAGAGTGAGCAGTGAGATCAAAGGGCAAGGTTACAACTAATAATTTTTTCACCTTAGGGGAAAACATGATGGGGAAGGGTGTGGCAGCATCTCCTAGAAAAGGGGGTAATCCCAGAAAGTCTAGTCTTCATCTCTACAAAGAAATCTGGCTGCAGAAGAGAAGTGCCCATGTGCTTGGACACAGAATGGTAGCCTAGACCTGAATGAAGTGGCTTGATGCCCATGCCCCCTATCCCAATTCAACTCTTTGAAATACAAGGTAGAGGGGCAGCTAGGTGGCACAGTGGATAAAGCACCAGCCCTGGATTCAGGAGTACCTGAGTTCAAATGTGGCCTCAGACACTTAACACTTACAAGCTGTGTGACCCTGGGCAAGTCACTTAACCCCAATTGTCTTACCAAAAAAAAAAAAAAAAGAAATACAAGGTAGAAAAAAAAAATACTTATACCTCCCAAGTGCCTCCCTCCCACCCTCAGGTTCATCCTGATTACTATTCTGCTGATGGGAATGACAGGGTCTTAGTTACATCTAGATGATCCTTCCACCTCCCCCACCTCAATGGAAGAACTGGCAGATATTTTAATTTGATGATGATGATAACAGATAGGACTTATATGACACTTCAAGGTTTGCAAAGTGCTTTACAAATATTATCTTATTTGATCCTTACAACAGCCCTGGGAGGTAGGTGCTAGCTACCATTTTTTATAGATGGGGAAACAGAGGTTTAAGGGAGTTACTCAGGGTCATACAGCTAGTAAGTGACTGAGGCAGCATCTGAACTCAGGTCTCCCTGACCACACTCTATCCAGCTAACTCTCCAAATGTCTTCCTTTTGACACCTCTCCTACCAGGCCTCAAATTCATACCACTAAGAGACACTCTTTTGTGTCAAGGTAATATTTCCTGCAGAAAACCACTATTACGCTATTTTTTTTTTTTGCGGGGCAATGAGGGTTAAGTGACTTGCCCAGTGCTTTATCCACTTCGACACCTAGCCGGCCCTGGAGTCAGGAGTACCTGAGTTCAAATCCGGCCTCAGACACTTGACACTTACTAGCTCTGTGACCCTGGGCAAGTCACTTAACCCCCATTGCCCCGCAAAAAAAAAAAAAAAAGAAAGAAAGGAGGGAATATTTGAAATTAAGCCTTTCATATTAACATTTCAGTGCCATGAAAGATCAAGTTTATCAAATTAACTAGTTCATCATCTTAACTGACTTTCCCTAGAAAGCAGAGAACAGCACTCAGAAGGAATCACAGAATCAGAAATTTAGAACTGGAAGAGCCTTGGCCAGCTAGCTCATGGTATGAATGAGGAAACTGAATTTCCCAGAAATGAAGTCTACACAGTACAGTGGAAAGATTACTGACCTTGGAATCAGAGGACCCAGACTCAAATACAACCCTCTGACATGCTACCTGTGTGAATTTAGGCAAGTCAAATGACTTCCCTGGGCCTCAGTTTCCTCAATCTGTAAAATGAAGGGTTTGGTCTAGGTAGCCTCTGAGACCCTAGATCTATGATTGGATTAAATGACCCATATAAGATCACACTCTATGAGCAGAGGAACTGGGATTTGAATCTAGGTATTCTAATAATAATAGCTAACATTTATACAGTGCTTATTAGGTACAGTGCTAAGCACTTTACAATTATTATCTCATTTGATCCTCACCACTACCCTGGGAGGTAAGTGCTATGATTATCCTCATTTTACACTTGAGGAAATTGAGGCAAAAAATATTAAGTGACTTGCCCAGGGTCACATAGCTAGCAAGTATCTGAGATGCGATTCTAATTCAAGTCTTCCTGACTCCAAGGCCAGCACTCTAGCCACTGTACCACCTAGTTGCCTAATTCCCAAATAAGGGCTATACAACTTTGGACAGATACATTGGACTCTAAATTTGACACTTTGCAGCCTTCCTGTCTATATTTGCCCATGATGTCCCCTAATGTTTGGGATATATTCATCTCCAGTGCCATTTCCTTGGTGAGGCTTTCCTCAATCCTACAAATTACCTTGTAGCTATGGGTCTCTGTGTATTTTATATCTTCCCTAGAACAATATAACTGTAGGGTTCAAACATTTCTTCTTGTCTTTATATCCCCAGATATAAAGATGTGGAGCACAGCAAACATTTGTCGAATTGAATTTGTGAATGTCTACAGGGTGGGGCAGGAAGATCCAGGTAGGTGGAGGGCAGGGAAAAACGGGCATGAAGGTACTTGTAAGGGGACACAGAAGGCAGGAGGCAAAACACCTGGATTCCTCCTCCCTGACACACCTGGATGATTGCCCACTGACCCACCTGAAAGGTCAGTCTTAAGTCTCTCTCCACCAAGCTTCTGTCCTTTATGATCCCCAACAGCTCCACCATCACTTCTTGGCCTGGCTCAGGAATAGAGTCGTTCTCTTCTTCCACTAGTCACTTTCGAACCAGCCTGTTCTCTAGCGAAAACAGCTGAAGCTGAGTCTTGCCTTGCCGGTACAACAGGTCTCAGGTGGGGAGTGGCCTGAGCAAGGCTGGATCGTCCCCTTCTTCCCAGGCCACTCATCTCCTGTACCCTTCATGACCCATTCCGGACCTGCTTACCGGTCAGATCTACCCAGCCTGCAGCGGCGGAAAGTCTGTCCAAACTATCCCTCCTCCCTACCAACCTCACCCCCCCGGGCCCAGCAGTCGCTGCAGCCTTTGGAAAAAGTCCCACTCCTGGACTTCAGTGGCTGCTCCTTGCACTGGGTGCCGGGAAAGAGAAAAAAGACCCGTCGGGCTTTCTCACCTGGGATTTTACCGGGACGCTGAGACCAGGATTCCTGGCCTGCCATCTTCCAGCCCCTCCGGGGCTCAAGGCATTAACTTCCTGAGCAGCTTGCCCCACCTATAGTCCTCTCCTCCCCAACCTTCTGCCACGACATCAATCCCCTAGGTACGGCGCAGAAATAAAACTCCCTCGGAAGACCAGTTTTGAGACTGAGAAAAGCCAAGTGTTTTGCTCAACAGATGGCAGAAGAAACTGAAGCAGGAATGGGGATTTTGCCTAGAAGAGCTGACTCTACCAGGATCTCCGTGCTCCTCTCTACCTTCTCTTTCTAGGAACTCTTTAGTTCCTAGTTCAGGAGCGCTTCTGAATGTCCAGTGCCTCCCTGATCTCACCACTTTCAGGCCAAAAAGGTGCAAGACCTCCACTCACTGGGAGGGGTAGATTGAGGGACCAGGCATTCTACCAGACTGGCAAGGGCCCAGGAGACATGAGGGCGGAGTCTTAGGAGAGGCGGAGTCAAAACCTAGGGACTGGGCTGGGCAGGGATAGCTGGGGCTGCCCAAAGTATCCGAGACAAGCTGGAGCGGAGCGGTTATATTAGTGGTCCTCGACCTGTAGCAGCCTCGATTCTCTCGCTTCCAGTATCCCCACCATGGCTGGGCCACAGGAAGCTCTGAGCGGAAGGCTGCGGCTCTCTTTTACTCCTGGTCCACGAACCAGCCTCCTACTCCTTCGACTCAACGACTCTGCTTTGCGTGCGCTACAGGACTGTCTGCGGACACAGGTGAGAACCCTTCTTGGTCTAGATCCGGGACTGCTTCGCAATCACCCCGAGGTCTTTTTCTCGATCCTGCCCTCCCATTGAGACACAGGCTTCTCTCCAAGATCTTTAACCCCTATATCACTAGACCTAGACACTCCATATACCCTATTCCTAATCCCCGCTTCTCACTCCTCTGCGCAACCACAATTGCTGGAGACTTCTCCCGGTCCCTAAGCCTTCTATGAGCAACTGAGCTAGTCACTTCTTGGTTCTCAGATCTCCTTCCTTGTCTCCTTCAGGCCCAGCCTGTGATCACCTTCCAGGGCAACCGAGGGGTGAGTGAAGGACCTCGAGTGTTTATAATTGAAGGGTTATGAGAGCAAGAGGGCATTACTGAGGTTTCATGTGAGGGGGTCATTTTGGTTATGCTAAAAAGGTTATTGGGAATTGGAGTGGCACCACAAACCACTACACTGCCTTTCCTCTTCTGTCGAAGTAGCCTACCTGAGCCCATATTGAGGTACAAAGTTTGCCTTAGTGTAGGCACCAAGGAGCAGTGGGGGGAGGAGGATTGGGGGGGTGGGGAGTGGTAGGCAGTGAGGAAGTACCCTAGAGATTAGAGGGAAACTGCTTCCTGAGGGAGCTCAGGTCCAGCTGCATTTAATATCACTAACAAGCCCCCTGGGGACCCCAGTTCTTTGTCCCTGGCCAGTTCTGGGAGTCCTCTAAGTGCCCACTAAAGGGAAGTGATGAGCTTTAGGGAGGAGAGTAGACAATTTACTGAGTTTATTCTTTCAGTACCTGAGACTTCCTGGCCCTGCCTGTTCCTGCATCTTCTCTTTCATAGTGTCCCATTGTGGAGCAGATGGCCCAAGAGGTGGGCTGGACCTTGTTCGCCACCGATTGGGCAGGTAAATGAAAATACAAAGCAAACCAGAATGCACAGAATGGCGAATCCTTCAGATTTATTAAGCTTTACTCCCTCTTTCCTCCACTCTTTTTCAGGTCAGGACCAGGCCTGCTTCGGTGCCTAGGTCCTCTTCGAGAGCGAATTACCATCTGCTCTACTGTAGATTCTGTACCAGCATCATCTTCACTTAAGGGACATCAGCAGGGTGAAGTTGCCAGGGAAACAGGGAGCCAAGAGAGCAATGGATTGGATATGGGACCTCAACCACAGCTAGAAGTGGAAGAGGTGAGGCCAGGAGTTGTGGGATGTTACAATAAACATCTGGAGACCTAGGTATTAAGGGGCTCCAGATTGACACTGCTGCCTCCAGCCTAAGTCAGTGTCACCTCCCCACAAGGTGCTGGATCCCCTGGAGAACAGTCAAGAGGAACAGCCTATTCCAGGATCCTCAAGAGATCATCTGGCACAGTGGGCACTCAGGTACTAGGGGATAAACTAAGAGGGGCAGAAAGGGAAGGCAGTGTCAGCTTCCTCTCAAATCCCCTATAAAAAAATCCAAAAGCATTCTTAAAAAATTTAAATTCCAAATCACCCTTTCCCCCTTCCTCACACTGTAGGGACCAGAGCCCCCATCCCACAAAGGGGCCAGATCAGAGACCCTCTTCTTCCTCCAGCCAGAGGCACTTGAACATGGTAAGTGATTATTTACAGGATCATATATTTAGAGCTGGAAGAGATCTCAGAGGTCATCTAATTCAATATCCTCATTTGACAGAGGAAACTGAGGCCCAGAAAAGTGACTTAGGGTCAGAGACAGTAAATAAGAACTAAGAGTTTAAAACAGGTCAACTCCAAATCCAGGTGCCACAGTACCACCTTGAATAACTCACAGTAGCATGGTGCTTACAGAGCACTTTCTTTGGATGGACACAAACATTACCACAATTTTAGATGGGGAAACCAAGGCTCAATAACAGGACCACAGTCATGCAACTAATAGAGCAAGTAAGTTCCCACTAGTCTTCAAGGCCCTTTTAAATGAAAACTGCTTCAAAAAGTAATCCTGTGTTTTGTCTGGAGCGTTATGAACCCCCTTCCTTGGAGTTTTAGGATATAAACATGATTGTCCTTCAACTTCCAGAATTCTACTTTATGGTAGAACTAGTTGGGAAGAGGGAGGTATCTGCCAAGTCTAAGTCTGTGTTAAAGATGTGGATTTTAAACTTCTCTCAGAAGCGACACCCCTCCCCAGACATACCAGAACCAAAGGACAAGAGGCCCAGAGGTCCAAGTTCCCTACAGGAACTTCCCAACCACGATCCACAAGAAGAGGGAGAAGATTGGGAGAAAGATGACCATGATGTGAGCTCCTTAGCACAAGCAGGTAATGTTTATAGGGAGGGATGAAGGTTTCTGCAGTATACAGAGAGGGATATGACCTTTTCCTTTCATAATTATTTTTTTCACCAGGCCCAGAGCCACTGCTCCCAGGAGAAACACCAGACTACTTTCTGTGAGTCTCATTCCTTCTACACTTGTCCCTGAATGATCTTACCCCACTGCCCTGACCTTCCTGGGGCTGGGGAATGACATTTAGGAATAGTTGAGTGAGGATGACTTTGACTTTGGCAGGCAGTATGGCACCATCCACAGTACTGAACAGTGTCGTGTCTACGAGCAAGATTTTGAAGCAGATTATGCAGAATATCGGGCCCTACATGCACGTGTTGGGGCTGTCAGTCGAAGGTTCATGCAGTTGGGAATGGAGATCAAGAGAGTACAACGAGACACTCCTGAACACAAGGTGAAAGCCTTTTTAAAACAAAAAACAACAAAAAGTGACTTATTACCTATACTAAACTAAATCACTATATCTAACTCACTATAACACTATTTGGGGAGAAAAGTCTGTCTATAACAGAAGGTAAAAAAAAAAGCTTTTTACCTCCCTTTCAGAGAAGTTGAGGGTCAACTTAGGGCTTCATGTTTTTCTTACTGTTTCAGGTGCTGGAAGATAAGATAGTCCAAGAATACAGAAAGTTCAGGAAGGTATGATTAGGGCCTGGGGCAGATAAAGGGAAACTGGAAGCAAATAAGTTTTCTAAAGTATTAGCCTTGTCTTTGCAGCGGTGTCCAGGTTACAAGGAAGAAAAACAGCGTTGTGAGTACCTGCACCAGAAGTTGTCACACATCAAAAGCCTCATTCTGGAGTTTGAGAAGAACAGGGAGAGCTGAGGGACAGGAGGGCCTCAGGCCTTCTGTCTGGTGAGATGTTAATAAACAGGGCGGCTGTGAAACATGATTTAGGGGTAGCAGCCTACCACTGATCTTGTCACTGATGATAACGGGGGGGGGGAGGGGCGGGGAAAGATGGGGAGGGAAGAGCAGGTGCTGCTACAAATCCTTGAGGGGTTTGGCTCTCATTGTTACAATGATATTTACATTACCCCCCTGCGATCCAGGTTATATTGGCATAGTGCCAATCCTTCCCAGCTGTGCCCTAGCACAACAGGGTTTCTTCACCCTTGCCACAACTCTGATAACTTAAGCAATTAAAACCACCTCTAACACAGGATACTGAGGAAACAATGGTAAAACCTAATTTTGTGATCACCCTAAGAGACCAGATAAATTCATTTCCCATCAAATGTACTGAGGAGCAGGGCTTGACTATAGCCCATGTGGAGATCTTGGAAATGTTTAATGAATTTCTTTACAAACATGGCTGAAAAACAAATGATGACTGCTCCTGTGTGGTTTGTACAAATCGATCTGTTGTCAAATACTTTGAAAGTGGGGGACAGGTGCTTGCAGAGGGGATATGACAGTTGACATTTATTTAACCCAAACAACGCTAGGTTACTGAAGACACCAGTTCCCTTTCTAAGAACTTATTGACCGTCCTGAAGCTGGAGTCCCTATCATTTTTGAGTGATCTGAAAACTACACCTGAGGAAGGGGCATCTAGGTCTTACCCACAAAAATAGCAAAATAATAAATTTGCATATATATATCTATAGCAAATGTAATGCATCACTTAGGCACATCCTTTTTTTAATACAGCATTATAGCAAGAAAAGGGATGCCCTAAGAATATTACTACCAATACCAGTCCTAACAAGAGGTTACTATGCCACACCCCAGGCTGTAGGATGCATAGAACTGCACCCATATTGGTGTCAGCAGTTCCAGTAACAGTTTGGAATAAACCCCAAACTAAAGCCACACCCAAGCTCAAGAACTGCAATAGCAAGGATACTCTAGGGCTCAGAGCAGCCCTAGGGAAGTATAAACAAGCAATGGTCCCAGGTGTCTAGCAAGGATAAATAGCAACCTACCCTTGGAGCTTAAGCAGGGCTGGGAAGAATCCATGAATAAAAATGTCAAAAATCTTTGATAAT
Source organism: Dromiciops gliroides (assembly GCF_019393635.1). Lineage (NCBI taxonomy): Eukaryota > Metazoa > Chordata > Mammalia > Microbiotheria > Microbiotheriidae > Dromiciops > Dromiciops gliroides. Next base: position 194,942,768 of record NC_057862.1, on the reverse strand, counting down.
CCCCAGAAAAATATCTGGGCAGTAAACACAGGGACAAGTCTGGTTTTAGATCAGATCGGTTACCTGGTATGAGGTAATGCTTTACCTCTACTCTAACTGCCAACATTGCCATTGTCCCCTCCACCCCCCAAGAACTTAGTTTAAAGGGGGCTCGTTTATTGTCACTGTTCCAAATGTACAAAAAAAAAATTAGAAAATAACCCCCAACTCAACTCCCCCCATCCCCTCAATGTTCCCCCAACACAAATAATCCACCCCCCACCCTCCATCCCTCAAAACCACAAACAAATATCAACTGGTCCTGGTGTTTCCATTAACAGTGCTCCTAAAGAAACAGCTTAGAGAAAATTAAACAGGATTCAAATGGCATCCACACTGTCCACTCATCCCTGAGGCACTGACTGCCCCATCACTGATAAAAGAGTCCTTATATAAAGTGGTCTGTTTTTGGCTGTTACTTTAGAGATCTTCCTCTGCCTTCTTCTTTTTGGATTTTTCCTCTTGGATCACAGGAGGATTTGTAGCTTCTCTTTGTAGGTAGTTAATAAAGTCAGTAACTTCACGGCCACCCTGAAAATAAAAGAAAAATTATCTAAAAATCTAGCTTTGTTTAGAAACTCAGGGGAAACTGAACCAAAAGACACCTTTGGATTTGAAGCTAAGAAATCTACTGCATAGGAGGACTGGGAATCCCTTTAAGTGGAGGGAGTAGCTTAAGGGGGAAAAAACCCTCAGGTGACTAGTGTGGAAGTATATTTAATCATCTAAGGATATTTTTTTCTCCCTTTCCCCTGAATGGACTAAGGTCCATCTTGCAAACAACTGCCTACTTCCATTACTTCTCCTCTTCAATCTGAATTCTTCATACGTTTCCATAGCAGGAATCTTACTGATTCCTCTGAGAGAGGGATGCAGGAAGAAGACAGTGACCTGGCTGCTCAACTCTGGAATGTCAACCCAGAGGCTATATTTTAAGATATCTTGTGCTTTTCAAGATTACAATGTCACCTCAAATATTCTTGGATCAGCAAGTCCATGTCTGAGGTCATGGGGAACTGTGCAAGTTTGGAAAACTTGTTCTCCAAACTAAAAATTTCTAGGCTTGAATGTAAATTAAAGATAAATTAAACTGTTTTCGGGCAGATCAATGCCTAAATCAGTAGAGTGCAGTCTTAATATTACTATTTTTTTCATCGACAACACCTATAGGTGTGTTTTGGGGATAAGTACACTAGGTACTTACTTCATATTTCCGTGGACTCTGCTTATCATTCGCTGGAGAGAAGTAGATGGTAGGGAAGCTGGGGAAAGAAGAGAATGTTATTTAGACTTCAGAAAAACACTGCCAAGATCCCTTCCCAACTCCATACCCTGGAAATGATTCTCTTTGTGGTTTCTTATTCTAGAAACACTGGCAACCATGTTATACCATATTAAGTCAAGCAAGAAACCATATAGCTTATAATACTCATGGGCATACAATGGAGAGCTCTGAACCAGAGTAGAAAGCATTATATATAACAGGAGGTGTGGTTTGACTTGGTATGTATGTTAATATTGCCTTAAAATAATGAGAACACTAGAAGGATTTACAGTAAGGAGATGGAGATGCTAAGAAGGTAGAAAAATGACTATAAAGTCTTCAAAATTCCATCTCGCATATATATATGTAGAGCTGAAATCCAGGAATATATAATCAGGGCAACTGTTAAGAAAGCATCATTTGGGGGCAGCTAGGTGGCATAGTGGATAAAGCACCGGCCCTGGATTCAGGAGGACCTGAGTTCAAATCCAGCCTTAGACACTTGACACGTACTAGCTGTGTGACCCTGGGCAAGTAAGTCACTTAAACCCCCCCAACCACCATTGCCCTGCCAAAATAAAAAATAAAGTATCATGTATCAAGCACAATATACTCAAGCGTTCATTCCAATAGTTAATTTGCAACCTACTTACCCTCTAACTTCATATGGAGAAGGCACATCATTGGCTGTAGCATCCATCTTTGCTATGACAATATTGGGATCTTTGCTGAGCTATAAACAAATTTTTTAAAAGCTTGTCAGAGCCTCCAAATTGATGACTGACCAACAAGTAAAAACATCAGTCCCACATCTGCAGGTTTCTGGGAACACTGATTCAAACCATGGTAATGAAGCTTTATCAGTTTAGAACTCCTAGTTTCTTTGTTTTGGGGGGAGGGGAAGGAGAGAGTGAAAGGAGAGACCACTAGCCTCTCCCATCTCATTAGCTCATCCAATGAAGATATGAAATGTCCTATAGTTCAAATCCACCTGGCCTAAAGAAATAACTAATTACATGAATTAAGTAGGTTAATTTAGAGGAAGAACCTATTATGCCCACGTTAAGCTGACACTGAAATTACAGGGTACCTTTTTTCAAGTTTAAACCTAACCCTGAAGTACTCAAACATATATAATACAAGTTTAAAGAACAGACAAAACTGGAGTCCTTAAGCAAGGTGAGGCACTAGGGAGCAGTCACAAGAAGTATTCCGTTTGTTGTAGTAGGTAAAAAATATTTATCAGGTGTTAAGTACAGTGTAGTAGCTAAGAAGGACAGTCCTAAACATATGTGAAGACTTTCAGCTCAAAGTCAACTTCCAGAGTAAGGCCCAAACATACCTTTTCTCCCAACTCTTTGTACTTGGGCTCCAGGTTTTTGCAGTGACCACACCAGGGTGCATAAAATTCTATCAGAACATCTTTATCAGTATTCACAATTTCATCAAAGTTCTCAGCTACCACTACCTGAGGAGAAAAAAGAACATCCTCCAGTTACAATTTTCATAAAACAACCATGATTAGAAGGAAAGTAGAAAGTTGGGAAACAGTTTTTACAGCCAGTGCTTCTGATAAAGGTCTCATTTCTCAACTGCAGGGAACAGAGTCAAATTTATAAAAATACAAGTCAATCCCCAATTGAGAAATGGTCAAATGATATGAACAGTTTTCACATAAAGAAATTAAAGTGGGGGGGGGGGGGCAGGTAAGGATACACACATTAGATTTTTATCATATATATATATAACCTATATCAGATTGCTTGCTGTCTTGGGAAGGGGGAGGGAAGGAGAAAACTTTGGAACTCAAAAAATCTTTCATTCTGATTTCTTCTCTCACAACATGACTAATGTGGAAATGTTTAAAATGACGGTACATGTATAATCTATATCAAGTTGCTTGCTGTCTTAGGGAGGGGGGAGGGAAGGGAGAAAAATTTGCAATTCAAAATCTTACAAAAATGAATGTTGAAAACTATCTTTACACGTAATTGGGAAAAATATTATTAAAAATACTATTTTAGGGACACCTAGGTGGCACAGTGGATAAAGCACCAGCCCTGGATTCAGGAGGACCTGAGTTCAAATCCGACCTCAGACACTTGACATTTACTAGTTGTGTGACCCTGGGCAAGTCACTTAACCCCAATTACCCCACAAAAAAACCCCAACAAACCTCTCTGCTAAATTTACTGATTACTCTCAAGATTGCCAAATAAGCAATCTTCATAAAACATTAAGATCAATAGCCAAGAATAGTTGAACCCTCAGCAGAGTCTCTCCCCCATTCTTTACAATTTCTCATATAGGACATCATTCCCATGACCTGACAAATATTGTCTATACCTATTACAAAGACAACAAATACCAAAAGTATTGTTTTATACAGCATAATTCTCTCAGAGGGATTTGTAATACTAATCTTTTTTGGGGGTTTTTTTTGCAGGGCAATGGGGTTTAAGTGACTTGCCCAGGGTCACACAGCTAGTAAGTGTTAAGTGTCTGAGGCCGAATTTGAACTCAGGTACTCCTGAATCCAGGGCTGGTGCTTTATCCACTGCGCCACCTAGCCGCCCTCCTGTAATACTAATCTTAATATCTGATCCATTAGAGAGGGGGTATGTTCCTGACTCCACAAGACGGCATAAACTCAGTTTAAGGATCAACTTTTTTTAAATTATGTGGACTCAAGGCTAGAATAGATTTTAGAAAGGAATCAAAATGTCCTTGGATATACTCAACATAGTTTTGTAAAGAGGAGAGGCAGCTTCACATTAGTTTGGTCAGACTCAACAGTTCTTACCTTCACAGGTCCATCATTATTCTCTGGGATAGGTTCAGACTTTAAGTATCTCCTCAGGTTGCCATCAAAATAATTCTGCAGGAATCGCTCAAGGGCCTTCCCATCTCGGCTAAAGGATAGAAAGACAAAATAAATACTCTTGTAAACACAATGATCAGTTTTACAAGCAGTTTTCAAGGACAGCTCCTCCTTCAGCTTTGATTCCAAGGCTAGCAGAAGACAAGAAAACCAGAAGCAGCATGGCTGACTCTTAGAACAGGTGAAGGAAAAATGGTTAAAAAGGGGGGAGGGAGGGAACCTATAGCCAGTTCTTTATTTCTAGGATATTTGATGTAGATTAAAAAGTTTGCAGAAGGAAGAGAAAAACGAGAGAATTATCTTTATGTAAAAGAGCTAAATGAAATTATTACCCAGTTAAATTACTCTGTTTGGCTAAGTGATGCAACACTAGCCTCCTCTGAACAATGGAATCAAAAGTGAAAATAAAATTTAGGTTTACTCTTGTGTTTGTCAGGTTGCTTCTGCTGAGTAAGATGGACACCAAAAAAGGGATCCTGCCTCCATAAAATTTTTAAAAGATGCTAGAAAATAAGTACTAGTGACCAATTATACCTAAATATCTCTTCCTTCTACACAGGTACTTGATCCCTTAATGGCAGGAGTGTAGGTTTTCATATTCCCTTTTCTACCACCCCAAAACCAAAAGAAATCATCAACTTACGAGAACTCCTCTTGCATAACATATTTCTCTCCTTTCGCAGTTTTAATAGCAACAACTGGCACTTCTCCAAAGGTTCTTTCCAAGCCAAATTCAGACAGTTCATGGCTAAAAGTTTTGCGACTAGCAACAGCGAAGTTGAGTTTCTGTCCAGCTTCCAGAAATTTCTTTGCCACCATCATTACCCTATTTAAAAGAAGAGATATTTATCAAGGTAACACTTTGAAACTAAGTAGTGGGCAGCTAGGTGGCGCAGTGGATAAAGCACCGGCCCTGGATTCAGGAAGACTTGAATTCAAATCTGACCTCAGACACTTGACACTTATTAGCTGTGTGACCCTGGGCAAGTCACTTAACTCTCACTGCCCTGCCCCCACAAAAGAAAGAAAGAAAAAGAAACTAAGTAGCGAGTGAAAAATCTACAAGTCATAGACTGTTGACGTTCTTCTGAGATTGCCTGATTCTTGAACACAGGAAAAAGATGCTACATTAATTCTACAACAGCCTACCAAGTTTCAGTCTCATCTTTCAACTTTGCTATTGAAAGGAAGCTGGTAGCACAGTGGATAGAATGCCAGGCCTGAAGTCCAGAAGACATGAGTTCAAATCTACCTCAGTTTCCTCATCTGTAAAATGGAGGTAACAATAGTACCCACCTCCCAGCATTGTTGTGAGAATCAAATGAGATAACTATAAAGTTCATAGTATAGTACCTGGCACAGAGTTAGTGCTATAAAATGTCAGCTACTAGCTATTAAGTGTGGTGCTGAATTAATTTCTACTGGCTTTTGTTACACTGTCTTAAGACTCAAATCTTCCTCAGAGAGGGTCACATGTAAGCAATGATCAAGAAAGAGAAGCTTCGGGGCAGCTAGGTGGCGCAGTGGATAGAGCATAGGCCCTGGATTCAGGAAGACCTGAGTTCGAATCCAGCCTCAGACACTTGACACTTACTAGCTGTGTGACTCTGGGCAAGTCACTTAACCCTCATTGCCCCGCCAAAAAAAATAAAAAAGAGAAGCTTCTTGATGGGGAAAGAACAACAAAAGGGTTAACCAGGCACATAAAAACACCTGTAACTTTTCTTTTACAGATCAATCTCCTACTGAGTTTAGACAAACTTTTTTTTCAGAGAAACTGCTACCTGGGCACATCCTTCCAAATAAAATCAACTTTACATACACAGCATACATATACAGTATATACTAAACTCGAGAAAGAGTTCTAGTTCTCTCAGCCTAGGGGACTGGTATTAGTGGTAGTGTTTCTCCCTTCAAAGGCACCCTGATCTTAACACAAAGTGTCTGGGAATCATTATATAAAGATATCCAGAGCATTGATACAATTCAAAAGAAAAAAAAAAACATAAAGGAGAATATGATCCCATTTATTTGTAATCCACCTGTTTCTCCAGTAGTTGGATCCTTTAGCGTTCATATCATAGTCTACGTCATAGTAAGCCACAAGTAGATCCTTGCCCTGGAGTAAGTCTTTGTTGTCTTCTGTCATGTGAGGGCAAATACCAAAACTGAAACAAAATAATCCATCATCAATCTGGATAGTTACATCATTTGGAAAGAAACTAAAACATTTAAAACTGGCAGCATCTCAGTATTTTGCTTAGCATATTTTGGGGGAAGAAATGGCTAACACATGAATTTATTTTGCCTGACTATACATATTTGTAATGGATTTTGTTTTTCTTGTTTTCTCGATGGGTGGGAGAGAGGATTCAGAACTGAAAATAAAATTGAACTGTAAAAAAATTCTAAAAAGAAAAATAAAATACTTAGGTAGTATATGCTGAACCACACAAAGGTCTAGATGTTGGCTTCCTATGAACTTGAACTATTATTCCTAAAGTTCATTTGAAATCCAAGTAAGTTTTAATTAAAGCTTAGGCATGACCAAGTCTAGAGATAGTGATGTTGAATGACTGGAATAATATTAGCATGGAAACCAAGATATCTGAATGAAGGTATGAAGGAAATACTTACACATTCTCCTGGATAAATTTTTTAATTTTGCCACTGGTGATTTTTTCCTCTGTGTATTGTACAGTGTTTCCCTCAAATTTGTTAGCCAGATGTGGAGGCCGGAACAAAGTGATACCCCTAAAAGGAAAATAACATCAAAGCAAGTAAGTTGGAGGAGGTGAGAGATGCTGTGTCCTGTCCTTTTGTCCAAAGCTAAAACTGCTTTACTCCTATTGCAAAAAGTTACTCTAGGATGGAATACAGCAACTTGGCAACCAGCTGCTGTAACACAAATAACAAGATCAGGCTGATTGCTTTTGCTGCCATCACTCAAGGACTTGGGGACTATTTCCTGGGGCATGTGGCTTTAAGGAGTTTCCCCTCCCTTTCAATTCTCCTCAGTGGCAGATCACAGGTGTGACTCTAATCAGGATATAAACAGGTTGGCAATTATAAGCACAAAGTATAATTACAAGGTCCAATTTAAAAGATTCCACTGTCCAATAACCCAATTATTTGGATATGAAGAAAGTCAGTATTCACTTTTTGATCTGGTCTAACCAAGAGGTCTAACTAATATAGTTCTTTTTAGAAACCAGGTTTTCTCATTCCTACACTCCTCCTATTAATTTACCTGAGGTTTTAGTCTTAGTTTTCCTGAGACACTGAGAAATAAATGTAAACTTATTTCCAATTTTCACACCAAGTTTTGTTTTGTTTCCCCCCCTAACCCTTGACTTTTACTTCAAGGGCCCTGAATTCCAAAACTCATCTAGTCCAACCTATGTATCTTAACAAGAAGCTCTTCTATTATATACCCAATCAGGAATCATCTAGTTTGTACTTTTAAGGCTTCTAGTGACTAAGAACTCCCACAGAAGTCAATTCCACTTTTGAGTGGCTCTAATCAGAAGCATTTGCTAACATCAAACCTGAATCTGCCCCTCTCTCTCTGACTACTATCCATATATCCTTGCATTTCTACTCTCTGAGGCCAAGCAGAGCTAATTATAATTGCTTTTCTACATGACAATCATTATGGACCATATCCCTTCTTCTCTAGGCTAAACATGATCCCCTCCAGTTTAGAAATGTCTTCCTTAAAATATGATATCCAGAATTGAACATGATACTTTTGAACAGAGTATAGAAGGACTACCACCTCCCTGGTCCTGACACTATAATTCTATTAATGTAGTCTAAGACCCCATAAACTGGTTGTTGTTTTTTTCTTGCCATACCACACTTCTGACTCATACTGAATATTTACTAACTTTTTCAAAAACAAAATAATCTATTACCAACTTCAGCAGTCATGTCACTTGAGAAAAAAAAAATCCCAGTTTTGGCTCATATACAAATCTTATTAATCTGCTATCAGTACTCTTCTCCAGGACACTGGTGTATCTTTTGTTTTGTTGTTTTTTCTTTTTTTTTTTTTTGGGGGGGGGAAGAGGAGAGATAGAAGACATGATTAGACTTATGGTTTAAATGACAGCGGGAAGTCACAAGTGAGGAATTCCTTCTACTAATGCAGATCAGCAACACATCTTAAGGCATTACTTGGAGAGCTGAAAGGTTAACTGACTTGCCCTAAGATCATAAAACCAATGTGTCAGCGGCAGGATCTGACCCAAGTCTCCCTAAGGCTAGCTTTCTATCTACTATGCCACACCTCCAAAAGGAAAAAATGTTAAAACAACATAAGGCCAAACAAAGATCCCTGGAGACTTCTCCTCCCTGAATGACTACTAATGACTATTTTTTTTGGGTCCAACTATTCAACCAGTTATATACACACACACACACTTGCAGGCAGTAACCTTTGTTGACCAAAGGGAATAAATAGTCATGGATACATATACGTGAAAGAAACAAAGGAAAGGGGAGGAACAAGTCAAGGAATTTAACACTAATTAATAATTCTCCTTAAATATCTTTTAGCTTAGCCCTTGAACCACAGGAAGTTGGAATTTTACACCTCACAGCAGGTATATTCTCCCACCAAATGTTAACTTAAACAATTTTCTTGGGCTTGGTTTATACACAGAGAGATATTTGGTGCAGAAAGAGTTGAAAATTCCTCTGTGAAAAGGTTAACTTAATATTTTCCATACTTAAAGACATCTGATCATATCTGATTATAACTATTTTCACTAAATGTCCAGATGAAAGGCTATTACTACTACATAGCACTACATGTTGGCAGAAACTACTACATAGGGCAGAAAAATCTATATAGCAAGTACAAAGGGGGTGCTACACAGCCAGTGAGATAAAAGGCTTATGTGTAAGAATTCATCGTGACAAGTCATGATTACAGAGTTCAGTGGACAAACAGCTTCCTTGATGATACTTTACCTATACAACCTCATCTAAGGTGTAGTGAGAGTGAACTCTTCCAATCCAGCCATCTGGAAAAACTGACCCCAAACAATGAAATCTTGCACAATGGTAACATTTTGGCCATTAGGATGAACTATTTATATTCCTCAGGTCACTTACTCTCCATCAGGATCATACTTCTTCACCAGAGCATCAACATTGGTGTGTGCAAAGCGGAAGTTTTCTCTCAAGTTTGTAGCTGCTTTTAGGAACTCTGAGTGAGAATCACTGACTAAGTCTTTGAAGAAACCTATATAGGAAGGAGAAGCAAAAAAAGTATCAAAATAAGTGTGCAGAAGGGCACTATAAACAATTCTAATTTAGAATTTTTTCTTGTTTTCAAAAAGGGGATAACATGCCCAAAGACTTCATTCTGTTGTAGACAATTATGGTTTACATTGATACCGTCACACCTGAAAACCCACAAAATTGCCTTTAATGCTTTCTCTTTATACATATAATTTACAATACATCTTCATGTATGACACAAATATTTGTAATATAGCGATTGCCTTCTTAGAGAGGCAGACAGAATCGGTAAAACCTCGCCAAGAATTTCTCTTCACTCAAATTCATCTATGGCCCAACAGGCACACAAAAAACTAGAATGCCTTGTATACTCCCAAAAGACCAACTAGTTGATAAAATCATATTTGAACGATCTTAAATATCCTGAGAAGATTAAAGCTACAAGAGGGAAACAGCTCAGAATGCTGTGCCATTTAGTTAGGTACCACCCCTTTTCAACATCCATTCGCAAGTTTTTCTGACTTCTTTCAAGACAGAAATAAAACCTTACCTATTCCAGGCCTTTTCCAGTTCCCCAACCAGCTGCTAATGCTTTGCTTTACCCTCTCAGAGTCCTTTCTGTTTACTCTGTATATATATCTTCTATCTACCTAGTTGTTTACATGTTGTCTCCTCCATTAGAAAATAAGCTATTTAAGTTCAGGGACTTTTTTTTAAAGTAGTAAACATTAATAAATGCTTGCTCACTGACTAAAGCAGCATGGTATAAAGGATAAAGGATTAGGCTGGGACACCAAAAGACCTAAGATGTCCCACTCTCTCTTCGAATAAATTACTTTATTTCTTTAAGCCCTGAGTTTCCTATTGTTTTGGAATAGATGAGTTCTAAAGTCCATTCTAGTTCTAAAATGTTATTATTAAACTTCTATGTTAAAGGTAACTAGATATCACGCACTGATCAGTCAAGCTCAAAGCACAGCCAGATATAAGCCAGATATAAGCAGTGGCCCAGTAGAAACATCAATGAACTTTGAGGATCAAGACCTAAATCCCATTGCCACCTTTGGCTAGAATTACTTATGTTAAGTAACTTGGGTATAGTTATTTAACTTTTGCAGAACAGAATTCAAATAATTTTAGACAAGAAGCACCTTTAGAAAATCTTTTCCAACCCCTTAATTTCATAAAGAAAGAGAGGTTGGGGGCAGCTAGGTGGCGCAGTGGATAGAGCATCAGCCCTGTAGTCAGGAGTACCCAAGTTCAAATCTGGCCTCAGACACTTGACACTTACTAGCTGTGTGACTCTGGGCAAGTCACTTAACCCCAAATGCCACCAAATAAATAAATAAAAGAAATAGAGAGGTTAAATGACCAGCTTTGGTCATATAGCCAGTAAATGGCTGAGATGGAAATATAACCGGGTCTCCTGGCTTCTAGTCTAGGGTCATACTGTGCTCGAATGCCTTATCTTACCATCTTTATTATCTCACAGGATAATTTATCCAAGTGCCACACAAATCTAAGATATTCTCAAATTATTCATCCCTGGGATCCATTCTTCTCTGCCCAAATATCTGGCCACCCATTTTGTTTTACTTAACTTTTCCATGTGCCAGTGTCCTATGCTAAATGATGGGTATACATATTTTGCTTTGAATGCAAGTTTTACAAAATAACTTATTAAAATAGTTCTTGGAACCAGGATTAAGGAACTATACCTTATGTATTCACTTAAAGGTCCCCCTATTACTCTTAGCTACAGAATTAAATTGTCTTAATTGCCTTATTAAACAAGTTGAATCTTGAGGTCTGAAAAAGCAATAGAAACCATAGGCATTATCTTGATAGCTAGACTGAAATGGAGTTTGTACATCGAATAAACAAGCAGTAGGACTTTCCTTAGCTTTATTAACTTTGCTGCTCTTCTAAGCAAGTGGATTTTTTTACTCTGATTTTGTTCCATGACCAACTTTTCACTACTTACCCACCACAGAGGCAGTTTTGTCACTAATGAACTTTTCAAATTCTTCTGTACTCATGAGAGGAACTGATGCAGGTCCTGCCTGTTTCTTCAAATGACTCACAATTCCATCTTAGAAGACAAAGTGAAAGATCACAGCAAATTAATGAGTTTAAATACACCATTTTCTATTGAAATCGAAATTTCATTTAGTGCCTAACACCAAGACAGATTTAATATCTATTAAAAGGAATCGTGGGTCATGTCTGACATTGCAATAAAACAGTAATATGGCTCATTATTGCAGGGAAATTCAGAAATGTGGGTCAAAACATAGAGCGCATAGCTATATATGATAAAATTAAATATGTGGAAATGTTTTGCATGACTGCTTGTGCATAGCTTATATTGAATTGCTTGAGTTCTTGGGGCGTTGGGAAGGAAGAGAATTTGGAACAGTTTTTTTTTTGTTTTTTTTTTTTTTTTGGCGGGGCAATGGGGGTTAAGTGACTTGCCCAGGGTCACACAGCTAGTAAGTGTTAAGTGTCTGAGGCCGGATTTGAACTCAGGTATTCCTGAATCCAGGGCCGGTGCTTTAACCACTGTGCCATCTAGCTGCCCCAGAACACAGTTTTTTTAAAAAGCAATGTCAAAATTTATATTTTACATGTAATTTGGGGAAAAAAATTAAATTCTAAATATAAAATCAAATGGGTAAAATAAATAAATGAATGGGCATTTGATAACAGAAATGCCACAACAGGGGCAGCTAGGTGGTGCAGTGGATAGAGCACTGGCCCTGGATTCAGGAGGACCTGAATTCAAATCCGGCCTCAGACACTTAATACTCACTAGCTGTGTGACCCTTGGCAAGTCACTTAACTCCAGTTGTCTCACCAAAAAAAAAAAAAAAAAAAAGAAATGCCACAACAGCCTGCTCAGATCCAAATCAAGTATTTATTGCATTTTCTTCCAAGATTTAAAATTATTTTAAAAGGAATAAAGGGGGGCGGGCTAGGTGGCACAGTGGATAAAGCACTGGCCCTGGATTCAGGAGTACCTGAGTTCAAATCCAGTCTCAGACACTTAACACTTACTAGCTGTGTGACCCTGGGCAAGTCACTTAACCTCAATTGCCTCACTTTAAAAAAAAATTCTTATTTTAAGAGTATCCATAAAACTTGTTTAAGCACTTCCCACACTCATGTTTCTTCTAGGATCTTTTGGTGTGTCCAGTATGTGTGTTCTGCAATAGTGAAACTAAAAACAGGTAGTGGGCAAAAAACTGGTAAGAGCCTCAATAAAACTTAATTATATGGGGATTTCAAGCTTGAGAAAATATAGCTAGTAAACTAAGTTTCCACCAATGAGGGGGGGAAAAGGGAAATTAAATAATGACAGGCATAAAAAGCACGTTACCAGAATGTAGATTCCCTTACCAGCTGTCCGAGGGCCATCGTAGGCACCTGATTCTTCACCATTTCTAAATATTTTCAGGGTGGGGTAGCCACTGACTCCATATTTATTACAGGTGTTTGAGTTGGCAGTACAGTCAACCTAAAAAGAGAAACATATCAAATTATCTTTTTAATAAGGGGAAAAAACCTTTTGCCAGCTCTGAATCCCCAAAGATTTGAGACTAGCTGATCTCTGACTTTTTGAGTCAATTCAATGGTCAGGCACAACAGGATTTAGGCAAGTTCAATTCCTGTAGGAAGTATTATAAAAGAGCACTATTATTTCACTTCTACACCTATGTGCAGTTTAGTCTATATTACCTTCAATGATTAAAAGTGATAGCTGCCATAATGTATGTTCAACCAATTTAAATGTTTTGAATACGACTATAACAAATTCAGTAGGGCAAACAGAAGTCAACAGATGTGTAAATTGTCCATTACATCAAAAGAACTGTGAATTTGTTACAAAATAACTTACTAACCACTCTACTCCATTCTAGGAGTAATTGACAATAGTATAAAAATATCCAAAATTTAAGCATATGGAAAGTTGAAACATAAATGTTATTATGAAATACACAATAAAGTCTACCTATCATTATGTTGATCATAATGTATGTACACTGGACTATTCTCATAACAACCATTCGTCACCATGAATGACTTAGTCTTGCTTACTTCCTAATTTATGAGTATTTGTTTCACCTATTCAATCTGTAGTGGTGATTGGGAGAAATGATAACATTCATCTATACTACCAACCTTCTAATCCCGATATTTTTACCTTCATTTTCTTCCAGGGTACTTGTTCTCCCCTCTTGCTCTAAAACACATGCTTCACATCTTTTCTTCTTGGTACTACCTGGTTCCCTTAGTCAGATTAAGAAATCTTCCTGTGCTCTTGAATCACTGACCCTTTTCTCATCAGTTATTATTATTTACTTATTTTATGATTCCTTATATAATAAACAATTTCTTCTATAATTCTAACATTTATTAGATCATTTTGCTAATGCCTCAAATTCAGAACACAAAATTAGGGGCAGCATGTTATCAATTTCTAGTAAATAATTTTCATTTACACTATTTTTGTGATTATATGATGGTGTGCTGTTATCCAAATGAGCCAATGTAATTTCCTTAGAGAGTTCCTTAACACCATAGCCCTGGAACCCAAGGACTAAACTTTCCATATTGTCATCAGTCACTTATTATAGAATCCAATAGCCCTTACCTTTGCTAAAGGAACTATTCCTTTTAGCCTGGTTGCTGCAGCTTCATATTCTGGGGCAAGTCTCTTACAATGTCCACACCTAAAACAGAAACAGTCAATGTTCAATATGATCAATGCAGTATGGAAAGAGAGCAGTGGATTTGGAGCCAAAGGACCTGGAAATGAATACCAGCTCTGCCATATTACCTGTATGACATTGAATGAGATGTTTAACCTTTTTGGTCCTCAGTTTCCTCCTCTTTAAAATTAAAGGATTGGATTTTAACGATCTTTATGGTACCTTTTGGGGCAGTTAGGTGGCCCAGTGAATAAAGTATTCTAGCTTAGAGTCAGGAAGACTCATTTTCTTGAGTTCAAATTCAGCCTCCTTACTGGCTGTATGTATGACCCTGGACAAGTCACTTAACCCTCTTTTTCTCAGTTCCTCATCTGCAAAATGAGTTGGAGAAGGAATAGCAAACCACTCTAGTATCTCTGCCCAAAAATACCCAAATGGGGTCACAAAGAGTTGTACACAATTGAAAATGACTTAACAAAATGGTACCTTTCAGCTTTAAATTATGATCCTATCAGTTTGCTAACTTTGTTCTCTAATAAGAATCTCCAACCACTAGAAGGTTCCACAAACTATTAGTAAAAGTAATTTACGGGGCAGCTGGGTGGTGCAGTGGATAGAGCACCAGCCCTGGAGTCAGGAGGACCTGGGTTCGAATCTGACCTCAGACACTTGACACTTGCTAGCTGTGTGACTCTGGGCAAGTCACTTAACCCCAATTGCCTCACCAAAAAACAAAACAAAACAAAAAAGTAATTTACTACATAGTATTATTAGCCCACTATAGCCATTAATATTAGAGTACAGAAGAGTTCCCAGAGGGAAAAGGCTAAATTTAATGAGGATGATGCCATAGGAGTGGCAGAAGACCAGAAGCAGCATGTTCTCTTACAAAGAAAATGAAGAGAAAAACTTAAAAGTCTTAAAGGTCAATCACCTTTGTAGAGATGAATACTGAATATACTATCAAATTTCAATGATGTGCTGATGAGTTTTACTGAAATGCCTTCTCTCCCTTTTCTTTTCCCACTCTATCACAGGGGATGGTTCTCTGGGTAGGGAAGGTGGAAGAAGACATGTTGAAGGTGATGTAAAAAGAGCTAAATATAGGATTAACATAATGATGATATAAAAATAAAATATGTCCATTTAAAAAAGCTGATCCTGACACATCCAGGTTGAATTGGTAGCTACACTGTGAAAGTGGACATGATCTTAATCTTGTGTCTAAAGGAGACAGGACAAGATGGCAAAACCAAATAGTATTGTAAAAATGTAATCAATAAACCCCCAGAATATCCAAAATATTTTGCAGTAATAAGTCTTCTTGGATAGCTATTTAGGTGATTTTTCCTCCATTACTTTAGTCAGGCAGTCAGTAACCATTTACTTATTGCCTGTTATGTGCCAGGAACTGTGGTTAAGTGTCAGGGATAAAAGAAAGCAAAAGAGACTTACCCCCCATCCTGCAGGGGCTCAGATATACAAATTGTGTACTGGGTAAACAGGAAATAATTAATGGAGAGAAGGCACTACAATTAGGAGGGACTGAGAAAGGCTTCTTGTAGAAGGTATGTTTATATTATAGTTGGGCCTTGAAGAAAGTTGGAGAAACCAGAAGGCAGAGATAAAAAGGGAGTGCATTCTCGGCATGAAGAAAGACCAGAGGAAATGTCCAGAGCAGAGATGAAATGTCTTGTTCATGGAACAAGGAAATCAGTGTCACAGGACTGAAACAGGGTATCAAAGTTATAAAGTAGGAAAGAATTCCCTGAGTTGGGTAAGTACTGGGAAATGGGGTAAGGCAAGGAAAAGAAAAGGCACTGTCCTTTTGCTCCTTCTGATCTAAGCATGATCTAACTCTTCACCATGTCTTTTGCAAATAAACAAAAACAAAAAATTACTACCATTCCTCAATGGATTTACATGAAAATTGGGAGATCAAGCAGAACTCAAAAGACAGAAACTATAAGAACTAAGCTGGCTTACAAAGAACTTCCAAAAAGATTATGTATCTACCCAAGTCTAAACACCTTAACATGCCATTTCTGATACGTAAATGAGACTACTCTCCCATTCTGGAAGCTTTCTGCTAAGATGGAAGCATTTAGATACTTACTATTGTAAAGACTTTTTACTTTCATGCATCATATTAGTAAGTATAATAATCTGTTTAATTTAAAAGAAAAGGCTAATTATGATCAGTTCATAGAATCAGAGATGATCTAGAAGAAGTGTACTTCCAGGTCATATGTTCCTCATTTTAAAGATAAGAAAACTAACGCCCAGAAAGATTAAAGTGACTTGCCTGAATTTAGGTTCTAGAATCAGTGTTCTGTACCACTGCCACTTCCCTGATTTACATCAAGACTTCAAAAACAAGAGGCAGCTAGGTGGTGAAGTGGATAGAGCACTGGTCCTGGATTCAGGAGGACCTGAGTTCAAATCCGAACTCAGACACTTGACACTTACTAGCTGTGTGACCCTGGACAAGTCACTTAACCACCACTGCCCCCCCCCCCAAGACTTCAACAACAAACACTTATACTAGCAAAAAACACTGGGTCTTTTCCTTCTCAACTGGGCTTCAGCATGCCATTAAAAAAACCCAATGTATTCAAGTCTGCCATTCTTAATTTCAGATCTACACTGTTCACCTGACCTGGCTACAAAAGAGATACTCAGGGAGGATGTATTGTCAATTCTGTCCAGCCAGCTATTAGGGACACCTGCTCCTCTGCCCCAAGAGTACTCATAGATTCCCCAAGTGTACAATGAAATCAGAGGAGCAAGGTACACTATTAACCCCTTAGCATAATCAGCTGAACATCAATACATCAAAAGCCAATGGAATTGCCATGGGATTACTCAAAGAAGTTTATAATCTAACATTTCCCCTGATACTAAGAGCAGAAACAATTAGAGAAACGGGAAGGCAAAACAGGGAAGAGAAAAAAAAGCAAGATGACCAACACTAACCTCAATTGTCCATAAATCACTAAAGAAATCATGATTCACTTGATTCACTTTGCCTTTCAAATGCAAATGAGATCACATAAAGATACATCTCCATCAGCAATAACACTATTGAAATCAGGAAACTTCATTTAAGAGAACATGAGATTATGGAATTGGATCATGTAACAAATTCATCCAAGGTACAGATCTTATTGTATTTGCCAGAAATGCCTTTTGAGAACCACTTATGATGATTAAAAGCAACAAAAGGATAAATATTCTTTGAAAATGGGTTTTAAAATAACCAAATATCAACTTCCACTAGAATAAACTAACTTAAAACCACTGAAAAAGTACATGTTAGACTAGAAAAGGAAGAATCACAAACAACTAATGTCAATTTAGAATTTAATAAATAACAAATCCAAGATTATGATTCACCTGGGAAGAACTGCCTATATGACAAGAATTGCTGGGAAAACATGAAAGTAACTTGGCAGAAATTAAGTTTAGACCAATCACATCACATACCACAATAAGCTCAAAAAGCACATGCAAACATTGTGTGATGATCAACTATAATAGACTTGGCTCTTCTCAGCAGTGCAATGATCCAAGATGATTCCAAAGAACTCATGATGGAAAATGTTCTCCATATCCAGAAAAAACTGTGGATTCTGAAAGCAGATTGAACCATACTATTTCTACTTTTTGCTTGTTTTTTTTTCTTTTTTGAGGTTTTCCCCTTGTGTTCTGATTCTTCTTTCACAACATGACTAATGAAGAAATATGTTTAATGTAATTGTACATATATAAAACCTATATCAGATTGCTTTCTGTCTTGGGGAGGGAAGGAGAAAAATTTGGAACTAAAAATCTTATGAAAACAAATGTTGAAATTATTTTTACATGTAACTGGAAAACAATAAAATACTTTTATGATAAAAAAGTACATGCAAAATTACTATTAAAGGTCACACAAAAGCAGGTCCCTTTCATAGGCATGGCTGGGGTAAGAACCCTTAACTAAACAAGGAATGGAGGCAACCACAAAAGAGAAAATAGTTAATTTTGAAATTTAAAAAATTAATTTATATTACATGTAATTAAGAAGGTACAAGGGAAATATTTATGGTTTTACCAACTTTCACTTATTCTGCTTAGCTCAAGTCAAATCGAATAGTCCTAATGATTTTCTTAATATTTTATTTTTTCCAATTACATGTAAAGATGGTTTTCAGCATTCATTTTGGTAAGATTGAGTTCCAAATTTTTTCCCTCCCTCTCTCCCCTCAAGACAGCAAGAAATCTGATATAGGTTTTATTCACACACACACACACACACACACACACACACACACACACACACACAATATCATGTTCAACATATTTCTACAATCTTCCTTCAGGAATGAAGGACAAAAAAGTCCTAATGTTTTTGAAAGGTTCTTTCAGTCAAAAAGAAAGGTATACCTATCTGCAAGCATTTAGATCTCTGAATTATGAGCCACTAATATCCCAAGATCTACAGAGATCTATATTTACTACTATATCTATAGAGATCTACTCTATTTTACTGGTTATACTTTGTCAGATCTGGAAAGCTAAATAGGTACTTGGAATTTGGCTTATTAGTCATTTTATTCATCAGAGTTTCTGGGTAATTTAATCATTTTATTATTAATGAGACAGGCATGTTATTAATAAAAGGTCACTGACATCTCTCAAACCAAAGACCCCATGGTGATGGGGCACAGAGCAAAAGCTTTGAAACATTAGGTGGTCAATGCAAAAAGAGATGATTTCTAGCCTTGGGCTATCAATTCAAAGAATGTCCTACTCTTCAATGCCCCTCCCCCCCCAAAAGAGAAGCCTTTGGCAATCTAGATATATGGATGTCTCCACCTAAGATTCCTTAAGAGCTTGGGTTGAGCTAGACCAAGATGAAGAGATTCAATGTAATCTTCTTTTCTTTTCTTTTTTTTTTTGCGTGGGACAATGAGGGTTAAGTGATTTGCCCAGGGTCACACAGCTAACAAGAGTCAATTGGCTGAGTCCGCATTTGAACTCAGGTCCTCCTGAATCCAGGGCTGGTGCTTTATCCACTGCGCCACCTAGCTGCCTGCGATGTTATCTTTTTCTACCCAAGATATTGGTTATTAGTAATTATTTCTCACAATAGGGGTTTTTTTTTGTTTATTTTAGTGAGGCAATTGGGGTTAAGTGACTTGCCCAGGGTCACACAGCTAGTAAGTGTTAAGTGTCTGAGGCCACATTTGAACTCAGGTACTCCTGAATCCAGGGCTGGTGCTCTATCCACTGAGCCACCTAGCTGCCCCCTACAATAGGTTTTTTTTTTAAATGCTACTGATAGAATACAAGCTTCTTGAGGGCAGAGCCTATTTTTTGTCTCCCTATTCCCAGGGATAAGGAGTGCCTGGCATAAAGTAGCTGCAAAAATGCTTATTGACTGATAGCTTATTCTATACAGGACTGTTAGGCACTGGGAGATACAAAATATAAAGCTACTTCTTACAAGGAGTTTACAATCTTATTGAGACAAGACTCAATGTATCAATAAGTGTTATAGGATGATGTTCAGCAAAGGAAGAAAAGACATAGTTGGTAAAAGATTAGTAGAGAACTAGGACTTGGACCCTGAACAGGACAGGCAGGGTTTCACAGGAGGGAGTAGGTTATTCTAAACAGGGGAAAAAAACCACAGTAAAGACAAGACAATAAAGCAGGAATGAACATAGCTTGTTCAAAGACATTAATTAGATTACAGGATCAGATTTTTAGAGCTCAAGAGATGTCAGAGGTCACTGTTTTCATTTAACAAGGCATTAAAAATTAGAAGATGGAGATTCAAAGTGACTTGACCAATGTCACAAATAACAAAAAGAGCCAAGATGTAAATCCAAATCCTTGGCTAGAAATACATTGCTCATTCCGCAACTCAAGTGACATAATATAAATATATTCAACTTTCCAATTTTCAAAAACTATTTGTATGTTTAGTTTCTGTTAGAGGTCAAAGAATGTGTCACATTAGAGGCCATAGCAGAAAGTCATTTCAATTGCCACCATTACCTATTTTTTAGCCCTGATTTTTCAAAAAGATGTAAATACTGTTTATTTCCTTACAGAAACAGAAAGAATGACACACGTAAAACCCAGCAGTACTTTACCCTCACTTTTTCAATAGTTACTATCTCTTTATTTATTAGGAATGATACCAATGCCATTCTGTGAAAAGAAACTAAAAGAGCAGGGAAGGTAATGAAAAATCCACAAAATAATGATACAACTGCACTGGAAAGCTCTTCAAAATATAAAGTAGCACTTGCTCTAAATAAGCCTATTTTACACTAAGAAACTTTTTAGGATTTAAAATAAAAGCAAACATTTTTATTGCATTAAAGTTTACAAAGCACTTTACAGTTACTATCCTATTTGGTCCTCCCATAGAACTGTGAAGCAGGCACTACTATCCATTATACAGAATAGAAAAATGAAACTAAATGGCCTAGGTGAGATTAGAACCTAGGTAGGTAGCTAACTAGCTGTGTGTCTATGAAGGAATACAATATTCAATATTTCTAGCTAAAAATATGAATTTTAATAATTTGTACTGAAAAGTCCCATATAGTTCCACTTAGTCATTAGCACCATTCTGATACTATCTTCTTCTAAACCAATTAAAAACAGACACCACAGCATGAATCCACACCCAGTTTCCTGGGATAGTTTAGTGCATGATGGGAGATGTAGTTTTTTTTTTAATGGTCACTAAAACAGTTTACTGGAGAAAGAAAACCTTCAATTTAAAATATGCTAGATGCCATCAGACAATAGCAGCTGGAGGCAAACCTTAAGTTTTAAAGACGTGAATATCTTCCACTGGGCAGAGAAGGGCTTTGAACACCTAAATATGTGTAAGGTTTTTCAAAGCCATCAGAGTAAATGAAGAATAGAGTAAAAGGAACAATTTCTTCTTCCTAACACAATCCACATCCCTCAGCGATTTCATTTTGATGTTAACCCCACAAGAATCAACAAACTGAAATAGTTTCTATAACTGTCTCATTCTAGTTTCAGGGGACAAGGGGACTATATATTAGGACATATAACAAACATTGTGGCATACTTTAAAGAGTATACAAGTCTAAGAGTCAAGAGAGATATCCATCAGATGGCGGTCAAGTCTCAGTTTCCTCATTTGTAAAGTGTAAAAATTTTGTTTAAAATGTCAAATGGGGTGGCTAGATGGCACAGTGGATAAAGCACCGGCCCTGGATTCAGGAGTACCGAGTTCAAATCCAGCCTCAGACACTTGACACTAGCTGTGTGACCCTGGGCAAGTCACTTAACCCCCATTGCCCTGCCCCCCCCAAATAAAATAAAATGTCAAATGGCCTCAAGTATATGAAAACACTTATGTGCACTTTCAAGAGTTATTCAAGAGTAGGGCATTATCATTAAACTGAGATGTGTTGTTCCTTAAAGAGGATATTTTTATACTGATCATAAAGAATTGGTAATAATAGATCACACCAATGCCCAGGTTAAGAATGCTTGAAGTTTGCAACAACTTGAGGCAGAGGATGTGAACACCCCCTACTTTAAAAATTAGGAATCTGAGGTTTAGAGAACTTATATGACTTACTGATGGTTACCCAGGCATTAAATTCTGGGACCGAACCCATGTCTCATGACTGTTAAGTCTTACAGAGATCTTTCTGATACACCATGATATCACCAATTGTTAGCTGTAGGAGTGCCACATTCTTACAAATTTTAAGGCATCCTTTTTAGTCACAATAGGATTAGAAGAGACCAAACCTGTGATTTTATCAATATAGGGAATTTATTCCTCCAATGCAGGTCTGCACCAACTCTCCAACTTGTATTAGAGCTGCCTGGAATATGGAACGGTTAAGAGACTAGCCCAAGGTCCCAAAGCCAATACAAATCTTAGGTGGGCCACACTAACCTATAAACCCAACTTGCATAAAACAGTCAAATCCCCAAGGAGTGTTTAGAACAAACTAAATCAAGGAGATCAAGTGATAAAAGCATGGATTTTGTATGCTAGCCTTAGGCATTCCAGTCAGACTGCAGCAAAAATGAGAGAATGTTTCTGAGAGAGAAAAAAAAGTAAAGACCTACTAAATTAACTCTTCTAATTTACACTAAGGCTTCCTTCATCAGAATCCACCTTCCTTGGTAGTTGTGGCTGTGGCCACCAATCCCTTTGAAAAAGATTCATTCTCCTCCAACAGTAAGTACTATATAACACTGGTGTCACTTTGGGAGTTTCTTACAAATGTAATACCAATTTACTTCAGCAATTTCTACCTGATGGTAAATTTCAGGCTTTTTTTCACACCAACAACTCCTTCCTAAGTCTCTTTGGTCAAATAATGGGTCCCCAGATACAAAATGAAATGTTATACCTATCACGACTTTTCCTCTCAGGAAAAGGCCCTATAAACAACCATTAACTCCATATTTATTATATTGGCCAATAAAGGCCTTAAGAACTAATCAGGACAGTTCTGCAGCCAGAAGTGACCTTGGTATGCAACCAATGACTGCGGGGAGTGGGGCAAATAGGGGAAGAAAATGCACCAAGGCCCCAAGGGCCTCTTCTTAATGGGATACGTGCCTACAGAGCACAAGCTTTCTTCAGCTGTCTCATTTGTAGGAGGAAAAAGTTACCACACAAAGCGTACATAAATGAAGACGAGATTCCACGAGGGAAGGGGAAATTGATTAAAGCACTTTACAAAGAGGAAGTACTGCAACAACGCCGATAATGTTGTGGCCCTACCCTGCGCCTAGCGAGGCCCGCGAGGCTTCCCCCCAACCCCCACTCGTGGGGAGACTGAGACCAAGGGAATAGTGGGAACCCTGACTGTCAGGACGAGCATGGACCTCTCTTCTCTCCCGGAAGGCCCCTCTAGGAGATTGGATTGTGGGTTCGAGCCCGGGGTCCGCAGGCGTGGCGGTAGCGCCTGGCCTCGAGCTCCCGGCCTCCCTACGTCCCCCCGCCCCCCAGCCCGGTCCTCTCCAACTGGCTTCCCCCGTAAGCTCCGGGTCTCCTCACCAGGGCGCGAAGAACTCCACAAGCATGAGGCCGGCACTGCCCGTATCGGCCACGCGCCGCTCGAAGTTGTCATCCGTGAGCTCCAGCACATCGGAGGTGGCGTCAGCAGCCGAGAAGGCCGCTGCCAGAAGCAGCATCAGACCCGGGAGCAGAGCGAGGCGGCGGCGCATGGCCATGGCGGCGAGGGGAATCGGAGAGCCGGGTCAAGGCAGGAAAGGAGGGGGGGGAAGGGAGGCGGGTAGGTCCGGGCCAGGCGTTGTCTCGGCAGAAGTGCGGACGGCAGCTCGCGTGATGTGCCTCTTCACGCTGTCTGAAACCAGCCGCCCCGGCAGCCGGAAGTCCCAACCCCCACCCGGTGCTCGTGCCTCAGTGTGGCAGCTCTGGATTGGCTAGGATCGCTTGGGCTTGAGCAGGATCGGGGCAACCTGGTAACTGCCGAATGGGCGAGAGGGAGGGGGCGGGGCGGGAAGGAGGGGACAAGAAGAGAGGGGGCGGGGCGGAACGGGGCGGAGGCGGGTCTGCGGCTGCGCAGAGCTTTGGGGAGGAGGGGAGCAAAGCTGGACTAGTCCGGTTTTCCGAGTGTTGCGGGTTTCGTGCGGTGTAGTTGTGGGGCAGGGAGACCTAGGAAAGATTTCCGGGCGGGTGAAGGTTGAGTAGGGGGGAGAAAGCCCTCAGAATGAAGGCGGACAACAGTGGGCTAGAGAGAGCCCGGCGCTGAGTCGGAGCAGGAAGTGGGGACTGAGGAAGGAGAGCTTGAGCCATTGAAAAGTTCAGTATCAGGAAATGATCCAGGCGCGAGATTCCAACAGTTTCTAAGTCTTAGCAGAATATGAGCTTCCTCTGCTCACAGGAACTCCTGGGCTTTTCACTCTTGTTATCCACTACCCCCCCCCATTATCTGTTTTTTCCTGTACCTTCTCTCTTCTTATATCCCTTTCTTTCCCTTCTTGGTCTCTTTCTCTCACCTCACCCTCTCTTCACTCTCACCCCTTCTGCTTTCCCTCCCCTACCTTATTTCTTTTCTTCTAACTCTCTCCTTTCTCTCCCTCCTACCACCTGCCTCTTTGCCTATATTTTTCTGCACTTTCCCTTCTCTCGACAATCCTTTCTCTCCCTCTCCCTGCTATTTCCTCCTCTCTTCTTCCTCCTCCCGTTTTTTCCTTTTCCCTTTCATCTCTGTTTCTTCTCTTTCATCTCTGCCACTTCTCAGTTCGGTCCAACTAGTATTTATTAAGGGCCTACTATGTGCACGGGCGCTTTGGATGCAAAGAAAGGCAAACACAAACACACACAAACTCTACTTCCAAACAATCTCTGGCCTTTCTTGTCTCCTCAACTCTGTCTCCCCCTTAACACTATCACTTCTCTGCCTTCTCATCTCATTGCATTTCTCCCCTCCTTACCCCAGCCTCACCTGTTGCATCTTTCCTTCTTTTCTCCCATTTTCTGTTTCTTCGGTCTCTTCTGTGTCTAGATCTCCTCTTCTGTTTTCCTTTGTACCTTTCTCCACTCCACTGTCTTTTTTCTGTATGTCTACATCTCTGCCATTTTGTTTTTCTTGTGTTCATTTCTCTCCCCTTTAATCCATCAATATTCCTCAGTTTCCCTGTCCTCTGTCTACTTGCCTGGTGTCCCAGAGTTCTGGATTGTAATTGTCATCGTACAAGTGATTCCTCAACCCTATTTGGGCAATTACTATAAGACTTCACTCTTATATCTTTGGTCTTCTGTTTTAGAACTCCAATGCTGTGAAGCTGGGTGATTTGAGTGTGCCTCAGCTGCTACTACTGGGCAATTCACTAGGTAGAGGAGTCTGCAGTATCTGAAGGACAAAGATGATGGTGATTGGGAGTGAGAGTAAAAATTTTCCCATCTTCCCTCTATTCATCACGGTTCAGTGCATTCTTTTCCCCAATTCCTCTGGGTTGTGTCTTTTTAATTTTTTTTTCTTAAATAGGGCCATTGCCCTTGCCTAATGTCTCTTTTTTTCTCACAGTCATCTCCATTGAGAGAGGCCCCTCAGCCAATGGTGGTGTCCAGAGCTGATGCTGTTCGTTCCAGACTCATTGACACCTTTTCTCTTATTGAACATTTGAGGGGCTTGAGCCAAAATGTGCCTCGGCATAACCTTCGAGAATTCCTGGGTCAGCAGCCTTTATCCCCACTGGGCGCCTGACCACAGCCTATCAAAACAGCATCTAACTTAGAATGGGACAGGAAGGGAGTCTAAGAGTGGGGGAACCTTGGAAATCAAGTGGGGTGTGTTGGGGAGCCCTAATTTTGGTAGAGTCAGCTTGGTAAAGCAACTGGATTAATAAAATCTCTTGGCCAGACTTCGTGGGCATGAAGCCTCCTTAGGGCAGAAATGAATTCCATGATACCTAAGTATAGGTACTAACACTAAAGGGACTAAAGGTTTTGTAAACCTGAATCTGCTGTACATGTATTTTAGAGAATGAGCACTGTCACTCATAAACAGTCTAGTAAGAAAAACTAAGTACCAATATTCTTACTCCAAGTAAGTTGATGGTTCTCTATTTCCATAAAGAGTAACACGATAGCTGCTTTAACTTAAGGACCTAGACCTACCTAAAAATTGATTTGTCTCTCAATCATGAGTGAAATCCTGCGTAGTCTTTATTCATCCCGAATATGCTCACAACAGATCCTGCCCGCCAAAGAAAACTGATGCAAGGAGATCATCATCAACTGGTCCGCTTTAGTATCAGGCCTGGTCGTGACCGAATCCATTTTACTCAGAGGCAGCAGTGTCGACTTAGGGTGCGTTGTAATCCATGGGCCCCCATTTCTCTTTGGGCTGGCTGGGTCCTTGAAAGTATCCTTTTCACTACTATAAGGTATCTTTGATTCCCATTCCTTGGCTATGGTCCCCAACTTCCTTCCTTGGCCCAGCTTCTACTCTTATATACTCCTTAAACCCCATCCATCATACACTTATGATGGACTTGACTACCTCACCCTCCAAACTAACCTGATTCCAATTGTCCTTATTCCTACCCTGAACCTCAACATCCCAACTCTACTTTGGATGGTTTTTTTTCCTTAATGGTAAACAGGACGTATCTTCATAAACTTTATCATCTTCCTCATCTTTTTGAATACCATTTTGCTCATGGTTGAAATAGGTGAGACTCTGGAGTGGTTGGAGGAGAGAAGGGCTTAGAAGACAATTCCCCCTGAATTTGTATAGGATTTCCTGAATCAAGTGGGACAGATAAACTAATCTCTTGGAATGGCAAACACAAAAAGAATAGTAGAAGGGACAGCTAGGTGGCACAGTGGATAAAGCACCAGCCCTGGATTCAGGAGGACCTGAGTTCAAATTCGGCCTCAGACGCTTGACACTTACTAGCTGTGTGACCCTGGGCAAGTCACTTAACCCTCATTGCCCCACCAAAAAAAAAAAAGAATAGTAGAAACATGAAGACCTTGAGAGTGGGGAAGGGAAACTTAGAAAAGTAAAATGTACAGTGTTATGGAAGCATAGGTAGCCTGTTAGGAACTGAAGAAAGGAAAACCAATTGAGCAAATTCATGGGTATGCTGCTGCTACCAATATAATCATTTGATTTGCTGGAACTAGCCTTTTCACATTTTTGTAAGCTATGAGTCCCTGTCAGTGAATGATGTAGTACATTTAAATTTTAACAAATATATTTGGAATGGGTTACCCAAATGAAGAAGCCAGGGTAATTTAGATAGATAGAATTAATAAATTGGAAGGAAGAAAATGGCAAACCACTCCTGTATCTTTTTCCAGAAAACCCCAAATGAGGTCACAAAGAATCCGACATGCCTGAACAATGTCAACAAAAGAATAAAAAATAATTCTAAGATCAAGGAACATCAAAACCAATAGATCTCTCAAGACACCCCATTCTATTTTGAGACAACTCTAATAGGAAGTTCTATCTTGCATTGAGTCAAAATCTACCTTTCCTTTTTTTTTTTTTGTTTGGTGAGACAATTGGGGTTAAGTGACTTGCCCAGGGTCACACAGCTAGTAAGTATCAAGTGTCTGAGGTCAGATTTGAACTCAGGTCCTCCTGAATCCAGGGCCAGTGCTCTATCCACTGTGTCATCTAGCTGCCCCTAAAGTCTGCCTTTCCAAATGTTTACCTGTTGCTCCTACTTCTGCTCTCTGGGAACACAAATCTAATGTTATCCCACTTGACAGCTCTCCAGATATGTGGAGTCAGGTGTCACGTCCCTGCTAAGTTTTCTCCAAGATAAACATCTTTGGAACCTTCAGCCATTTCTTCATGGTCACAACATGCTACAGTGGAAAGAATGCTGCTTCTGGAGCCAAAGAATTTAAGTTTAAATTTCTTGAGTTTTAACTTCTGTGTGACCTTGCAAAAGTCACTTAGCTTTCTTAGACCTAATTTTTCTTATTCTGAGAATGGGAGGGTTCAATTAGATGGCTTCTGATCATCCAGCTTTAGATCAGAGGTAATCCATTCAGGTTGCCCCACTCTGGATGTGATTCATTTTGTCAATTTCACTAATATCCCACTCTTTGTGACCACATTTGGGGTTTCCTTGGCAAAGATACTAAGGTGGTTTCCCCTTTCCTTCCCCAGTCATTTGACAGATGCAGAAACGGAGGCAAATGGAGTTATGACTTGCCCAGGATCACACAGCTAATAAGTGTCTGAAGCCAGATTTGAACTCAGGAAGATAAGTCTTCTGACTTCAGGCCTAGCACTCTATCTGCTGCACCATAGCTGCCCCCAACTTTATCAATACTATGGCTGAAATATGGTACCTGCAATTTAATATGCTAGATGTGATCCGATCAGAGATGAATACAGTGGGAATATCATCTCCTTTGTCCTGGATACTCTCTCTCCATCATTTTTTTTTTTGGCTGCCTTGTCAAATTGTTGACTCATAATAAGTTTGTAATTTTCTTAGTTCTAGATCTTTGTCAGATGATAAAGCCACATACATATGCCTATCCTGTACTTGTATAGTTCATTATTTTAACCCAAGTGTGAGTTTACATTGATCCTTGTTGAATTTCATCCTATTAGATTCAGTCTTTTGAATGTGATCCTGAGTCTTGTCATGCAGCATATTAGTTATCCTCTTCAGCTTCATGCCATCTGCATATCTGATAAATATGCCAACTATTCCTTCATCATAGGAGCTGAAAAAAAACTCTTCTGTTCCAAGGACCAAAGATAAATCACTCTATATTAAGTAAATGCTGATTCCACTTAACTACTTTTTTCTAATCCAGAATTCTCCATCTAGTCCAAAAAATGATGAGTTGCTGATATCCAGCTATGTTATATCTACTAAATTTGCTTGATCTCTCAGTCCATTATCCCTCCCAGTTAAAATACAAAATGGGACTAGTTTGGCATGAGCTCTTCTTGATAAAACAAGATGTTATTTTCCTTCTAATTGCTCACAAACTAACTCTTTAATAGTCCTAGAATTTTGCTAGGAATAAAACTCAAGCTAATTAATCTGAAGCTTACAGACTACCCACTTTAGTTACTTGAAAGTGAGGACAACATTTGCTTGGTTTTTTTTGTTGTTTGGTTTATTGTTGTTGTTGTTTTGGATCACTGCCTGGTGGTTGTCCTTCATTCTTTTTTTATTTGTTTTTTGTTTTGTTTTTTTGCTGGGCAATTGGGGTTAAGTGACTTGCCCAGGGCCACACAGCCAGCAAGTGTCAAGTGTCTGAGGTCAGATCCGAACCCAGGTCCTCCCAAATCCAGGGCCGGTGCTCTATCCACTGCACCACCTAGCTGCCCCGTCCTTCATTCTTGAAGGACCAAAATGACATCACTTTGTTAGAGTCAAGTTACAATGTGTCCAACTATGGCTGATCAGATCAATATTATCTCAAAGGACTCTACCACAAGTCAGGCACAAATAATCCATGTGAACATTTGGGGTGGATTTTCTAAATTTTCAAATCTCATGTTTCTTTTGAGCCACTTCAATTCTGCTTTGGTTATAGAGCACAGCACCTTCTCTGATGAGGTCATGCCATGCTTGGCAGTCCTGTGCCAGTGTCCCCCATGTCATGAAACCAATTCCAGAGTTCTTAAGAGAGACCTTGAAAGTGTCTTTATATTGCTTTTTCTGACCACCATGTGAGCACTGTGTGAGTTCTCCATAAAATAGACTTTTGGCATTCAAACAATGTGGCCAGCCCATCGAAGTTGTGCTCTCTGCAGTAGAGTTTGAATGCTTGGCAGGTTAGTTCACTCCATACATAATCAAAAGATCACTTATTAGCACATCAGTAATCACATCTGCCAGTTATTTGAGTACTCTAGAATGTAATTTATCCTGATGGCTTGACCTGATGACTTGATTCCACTCAGGGTAGCTTAGATAGTCTCACCATCACCATACTTCACTTTCACACACACTTATTAAACACTGTGTGTAGGACTTTGTACAAAGTACAGAAAAGACAAAGGCAAAATTGAATAAGTTCCTGTTAAGGAGCTAACATTTTCCTGATAGGCTAATATAAACAGATAAATTCCATATAATTTGAAGACAAAGAAAGCACTAACAGAGGGGGAGGAAAAAGTAAGAGGCACATCAGAGTTCCTGAAAAACTTCTGCTGGAGATTACTTGAGCTGACCCTAGAAAAAAACTAGAGATAATAAGAGGCAGAGGTGAGAAGGACATGCATTTCAGGCATAGGAGAAAGCTAAGATGCCAATTTGGACCATAGAGTATGTAAAAGGGGAAGTAACATAAAACAAGCCTAAGAAAGGAGCCAGATTAGGACTGGGAAGTTTAAATGCCATACTGAGTGAGGAGTTTATAATTTATTCTAGAAGCAATAGGAAGTCACTGAAGACTTTTGACTAGGGAGTCATGATGTGGTTAGACCTAGGCAGTTGTACATAGTTTGGTTTGGAGAGAGGAGAACCTTGAGGCAAGGAGACTAATTAAGAGGTGATGGCCATGAAAGGAGAAAAAGGAGCAAAATATAAGAGATGTAGATGTAGAATCAGTAAGACCAGGTAACTGATTGGTTTTGAAGATTAATGGGCAAGGGAAGAGTAAAGGACAACAAGTTGTGATCACTAGTGACTAGAAAGACTACATTGCCTTCAACAGAAACAGGGAAGTTTACAGGAGGAGTGAGTTTATTGGGGGAAACTGTTTTGGACATATAAAATTTGAGACTGAGTGATGAATCATCTAGGATGTAGGACTGTGGCTCAGGAGAGAGATTAGGGCTAGATATATAGATATATTTTTTTTTGGCAGGGCAATGGGGGTTAAGTGACTTGCCCAGGGTCACACAGCTAGTAAGTGTCAAGTGTCTGAGGCCGGATTTGAACTCAGGTACTCCTGAATCCACGGCTGGTGCTTTATCCACTGCGCCACCTAGCCACCCCCTAGATATATAGATTTGACAGTTATCTCAAGTAGCTGATGAAAAACAGAAGAAAGGGGAAAAAAGGTCTTGGAGGACACATTCGTACCGATTGAGAGATGAATATAATCCAGAAAAGAAAGACTCAGAAGGTCAGGCAGGTAAGAGGAGAACCAGAGGAGAGTATTTCATTGAAGACAAGGGAGGAGAAAAGTATCCCAGGTTGATAGTGTCAGAAACTAAAAAGAAGTCAAGTAAAAATAAGGACTAAAAAAAAAGTCTTTCGGATTTAGCAGTTAGGTCACTGAGGAGAGTGGAGAGAATACTTCGCTGAGTAGTATTGCCTCCACCTATTCTCATCTTTGTTTCCTCTAGTGCCATTTCTACTTCCTTATTCAGTACATTTGGGATTGTTACTGTTAGTCTAAAAATGGTGGCTCTACTGTCTTTCATAGTGAAAAGAGTTTGTGATATTGGTAAATGTTTAACTGGCTTTCTGGGAAAGAATGTATGCATAAGTTCAAGATTAATCTTCATTATTTATATTTTCTCCACTTGTCAAGACAATCATAAAACAAGAAATTAAGTTCTGATTTGTAGCTTTCATTGATTTTTGAGGTATAAATACTCACACTGAACATTTAACAATCAACTCTGAAGGACCAATAAAAGCTGGCTCTAGCACACCCTTGCTTATGAATCTTCTTCAATTTTTGTTTGTTTTCCTTCTTACAGTTTCTTCATTAAATACCCTCAGGATAATTTTAATTAGTTGGATCTCTCACCAAACTTTCTGCAAACTTCTGACAAGACATTGTTTTTTCTTGCTTCATGGGGCAATATAGCTTATAATCTTCCTCTATCCTCATCTGTAAGATTTTGTAAACAGATTTGTATTCTAAATTGGCATTTCTCATGGCCAACAAATCTCTGTTTGGGAAGGAGTCCAAGTGTTTGCAGCTAACATGCTTTCTAAGTTCTTTTGGCCTTATTATGGTTAAACTTCTTTAGTCACTGATAGTAGTCTGTGTCTGTTTCTGTTTTTTTAACCATTCCCTGTTTTTCAGTATCAACAGTTTGCTTAAATAGGTCAGGTTACAATTGACTCAATCAAAGGTCATGTTGTCTTCTAATTTTTATTCCTCATTTGATATTGATTTTGATCTTTGCTATAACACATCATTGGTCTCACTACATAGACCGGTAATTCAGAAATAATTCCCACAGCAATAACTGGTTTTTTAACTTTCAGTTCATATTCACTTTCATTTTTTGTGATGTTATTTGGTACTTACCATGTCCAGCACGTCCTGGTTCTCTTTTCAAATAAAGTTGTGGTGTTGTTTTTTTAAACAATATGTAGATAGATAAGAGACTTCTATGGGATACAAAGCCTTTGGCTTCTCTTCTATCTTACTCCTGAACCACATTTTCCAATATATTTTTCACTATCCTCTTGTGCTTATTTTGAATAGAAATTAATAAGAATTAAAGTATGTGTTGATTTAAAAGTCTTATCAAGTTCTTTGTCAAATTTCTCTCTCTAAAAGAAACTGACACATAAATTATAGTTATTTTTATGTCAGTCTTTTTGCAAATGCTCATCATCTATACTGCAATATAAGGTGATCAAATGTCCCATGAAATGTTTCTTTTTGTCTTTGTATGTACAATAAAATCAACTCATCCACTTCCTTTATTTGACTTTCTAGACAGGATGTATGAGCAAAATTTCCATTTAACTTCAACTTCCTTTCATCTTTTGTTTTCATTTTTAATAAGAATGCCAGTAATATAGGTCCACTTCAGTAAAATAAGTCCACTCATACATTGATCACTGGACAAGAATCTCACATCTAAATTACCAACAGTTACATTGATGTTTATAGACAGTCTAAAAAACAGTGTGATTTTTAGCACTCTCTTCTATTTCCTCTTCTCTGCCACTGTGACTGCAGAAGCAAAAGTGGACCATATAAGACTGAAGGACATTTTATATCTTCCTTTGTTTCATGTGATGCCATTTGATTGTGGGTTCCTTGAGGTCTGGGACTGTCTTTTGCCTCTTATTTGAGTACCCAGCATTTAGTACAGTGCCTAGGACATAGTAGGTTCTTAATAAATGTTTATTTACTGACTAGCAAAATAATTCATTAGCAGGTGCCAAATGTATTTGTACTTACCTTGACTAGTACTTTTAAGGCAGATATAGTTGGTTGCCTAAACTGTATTTACCTTTTCAGCATTCAACTATTCAGCAAGCATTAAGTGCCTACTATTAAATGGCAAGCCCTGAGACTAGAAAAACAAAAAGAAAACAGTCCTTACCTTAAAGGGCTGACTAGTATGGGGAAACAATATGTACATGATAGAACCCGTAACCTCCTGGCATAGCCTTTGCGAACGGAAGATCTCTTCCTTGCCACAACAAGGCTTTAGAATAGGGCTTTAAAATCATAAAGGCTATAAATAGGGTAAACATAGATATGGTCACTAAATCCAGAAAGAGGGAACACCTGTTAAAAAGGAAACAACTTTACAAAGACATAATAAATGTAAGTAACTCTTCTAATAAGATGTGATGCAGGCTAAACCTGGCTTCAGGATGAGTTTAGGTAAATCAATGTATTATGGATGCATAATGATTATAAAAGGAAACTAAAGGGGCAGCTAGGTGGCGCAATGGATAAAGTACCAGCCCTGTATTCAGGAGGACCTGAGTTCAAAATCAGCCTCAGACACTTGACATTTACTAGCTGTGTGACCATAGGCAAGTCACTTAACCCTCATTGCCCTGGGGGGGAAAAAGGGAAGCTAAAGGTGTTTGGTATTGTCAAGATAATGGAATGTGATAGCTGAGATTTGGCAGATACTCAGGAGCCCACCTGAGTGGATTACTGGTTGATTTGACTGGATTAGTAGTTGACTAGATTCTAAACACATCTGGCTGGTACTTGAGAGTACTTAAGAAAGCTTGGTTCTCAGAATCTAAAAAAACTTTGAACTTCTGGCCCAATCAACCAACCAGCTTGAAGAACCTCCCCATTCTGGGAGGGGACAGGAAGGAGGAAAGGGGAGCCTGCGTGAAGAGCGCTGTCTTTTTGGTTCCTAACTTGGTGGTGATGGCAGGGAACGACAGAGAGGAGCTGAGGAAAGATAGGATTGCAAGGTTGTAGGAATTCTGTTCTCAATCTTTCTCTTTCTATATTTCAGTAAACCCTTAAAAATCTAAACTCGTTTTATCAGTGATTTTAGTCAGTTTCCCCCAAAACTGGGGGAACAGATTAGAACCCACATTTAGAATTTTAAATTACACAGTATACATCCCCAACCTTTCAAGGTGATATCATAAAGAATACCCTCCACAAGAAATTTCTCTTGGTGTCACCATCAGAAACAAAATTCTGAGTGGGTTATACTGTTGATCTGATCAATAATGGAATTCCTTATGTTCTTAAGAATTTCACTAGTTGGTGGGAAGCTTTGCAAAATCAGTATTTTCACACTTATAGAGTCTTATTTAAGCTAATAACCAGCTATCAAAAGGCAAAGTATAGGAAGGATTTTAATAAGTGAATTTGCAAATTGTACTTTATGGCATAGGAGAAAGAAGACTGATTGTTAGAGTTCAAATACCTGAGTTTAAATGTCATCTCCAAAACTATATAACCTAGGACAAGTCATTAAGCCTCTCTGAGCTTCAATTTCCTTATCTGTAAAATGCTAGTAATATTTCCCTCCCAAGGCTGTTGTGATCAAACAAACAAATCCTCCAACAAATTTCCAAACCTTAAAACATTACATAAATGCAAAGAATATTACTATGAGTTATTTTTAGAATATATCTATAAACAATCATGTGCTATGATCTGTCCACATCACAGTTGTTTGCATGTCATCTCCATTAGATTGTGAGCTCCTTGAGGACAGGGACTGTCTTTTGCCTTTATTTGTATCCCTAGAGCTTAGCGCAGTACCTGGCACATAGTAACTGGTGCTTCATAAATGCTTATCGACTGACTAGCTGATAGATTCAGAAGCCAATCTGTTATTTGTCTAGTGTTCTGTGAGATACTCTGAATTCTTTATACTTTCTAGGATTGAGAGGGATCTTCTATCTCTGGACACTCAAATGGTCTGGCAGCAAATGAACTGCCTGGCCTGTTTAGTAGGAGGAAGTAGACTAACTAGCACCCATTCCTCAAGATAACTACCCCTAAATAAAATCCAACTTTCAAACACAAACTTTCAAACTTGACTGATTACTCAGTTGTTATATTCTATGGTCTAGTGTGGATTTTTCTAGAACTCTTAGTTCTATTCCTCTTAGGGTCTTTATGACTTGTTAAATTAAGATGAAGAATTCCCAAGATTTTGGATAAAGATTTGATGTTTCAATATCTGAATGATATTTTACATTTTTTGGGGGGGCGGGGCAGTGAGGGTTAAGTGACTTGCCCTGGATTACACAGCTAGTGTCAAGTGTCTGAGGTCAGATTTGAACTCAGGTCCTCCTGAATCCAGGGCCAGTACTTTATCCACTGCATCATCTGGCTGCCCCTGATGTTTTACATTTTGATAATACTTTAAATTAGTTTTCAAAGCATTTTCCTCATTACTAGCCCATTATTATCATTTTGCAGGTAAAAAGAATGAGGTTACGGGATTTTCTAAGTCTAAATATTCTTATCATGATGGGGTTGAACTGGAACATATCTAAGATTCCAAGCCCCTCAGTTTACAGATTAGGAAACTGAGGCTCAGAAATACAAACTGACTTATCTAATGTCACACAGTAAAGAACAGAGAAACTTGAACCCAAATCTTCTGACTCCAAATCTGGTGTTTTGTTTTTTCTGCACCACACTACCTCCCCTAGGTGATCTTACGCAAATTAATCAATTTCTCCAGGCTTCAATTTTCTATAAACTAGATGGCTTCAATTCCCCTTTTATCATTTAAAACTATCAATCAGTAGCTAATGGCAGTGATTTATGCCTTCCCCTCTTAATGTGTCAATAGCAGTATATTGCAAATTGTGGGAGCACTTGTGATGTTTCAGATACTATACTAAGTGCTTTACAATGATCTCATTTGATCCTCATAACAACCCTGTGAGGTAGATACTATTATTATTCCCATTTTGTGGATGAGGAACCTGAAGCTGAGAGAGATTAAGTGACTTCCCAATATCATAGCTAGTGTCTGAGCTGGTTAGAGCAACAAGCTCTACTATATACTATACTGTATTCTATATTCTAAAAACACCAGGCTCTATATTCACAGTGCCACCTAGCTGCCTAAGCAAAGTGGGACAACACTGACAAGAAGTTTGGTTCATATGACATGTATACATTCTTTTTTTTTTTTTTTTAGTGAGGCAGTTGGGGTCAAGTGACTTGCCCAGGGTCACACAGCTAGTAAGTGCCAGGTGTCTAAGGCCGGATTTGAACTCAGGTACTCCTGAGTCCAGGGCCGGTGCTCTATCCACTGCGCCATCTAGCTGCCCCTATACATTCTTTAAGTCATTTTGCAAACCCTTTTTGCATCCTTTTTTTTGCCCCTACTTCTTACCTCCTTCATATAGAGTTAGTGACTACTACAGATCCCAAAATGTTGCCGGTAATGCTGGTTCTAGAGGTGGGATCTTGGTTCATCCTATTTGTCTTCATCCTGGAGATTGTCCTCATGTGGTTGTACAATTTCTTCCTTTTCTGGAAAAGTGCCTGGAATATCTTCGACTTTGCTGTCACCCTAATGGTAAGAGTAAAAGGGGTTACTCAAAGGTGAGCCTAAGAATGTAAGAAGCAGCCTACAAAAATCTAGAGTGGGAGATAGATTTGGGCAGAATTATATGATATTATATTTAAGTCATATAAAAAAAGAAACTTGGAAGCTTTGATGCTCTCCTCGACTTTCCAACTTCTCTGAAAACTCAGAGCTGGGCAAGCCATTCCCTCGAAATGGTGCTCAATGGTTGGGGGTGGGAAGTTCATAGGATGAGGATAAGGGAACAGAGTCTAAAAGGTAATATTTGGAGAAGAGTATCTAACATCAATACTTTGCTCAAAATTTGTGTGGTTTCCACAGTCTTTGTTTCCTGAGATGGTGGTGATGACAGGGGTCTCGGGTGAATCAATGTGGCTGCAGTTGTTACGTATCTGCCGGGTCTTGAGGTCACTCAAACTCTTTACACGGTTCCGCCAAATTCGAGTCATCATTTTGGCCCTCGTCAGGGCTCTTAAGGTGACTGCACAAACCCAGGAAGGATAAAGTGGGAAACTGAAGCCAAATACAAAGCAGAGGAAAGTATAGGAGATGAATGGGACAGATGTCTATGGATGGAAGTGGATTGGTGATTGGTGGGGATGAATAGGTCCATGATTGGGAGTAAGGGTTAAAGTGTCAAATTCCTGGGCTGTACTGGGTTGGGTTGTTGGGAGAAAGCAGTCTGGCCTAATTCAATTATCCTTTGATTGTGACCTCCAGACAATGACCTTCCTCCTGGTGCTGTTGCTTATTTTCTTCTACATTTTCGCTCTGACTGGTATCTACTTCTTTGACAGTTATAGCCGTTCAAACATCCAGGACTTGAATTACCAAGTGTACTTCACGTATGCAGGACCAGGGGCAAACCTGGGGGAGGTAAAGGGAATTTGGGGTGGGACTAGGGAGCAGAACTAAAATTTAAAAATGAGGTAAAGTCTGGGATCACAGTCATAAGAAAGTGGAGAACATAATAAGGTGGGTGGGGGAGGTTGGAGAAAATATAATATGTGACTATGATCTTGAGAACAGAAAGACCTATCCACAGGATTAGGGAACAGTATTCACTCCAGGTGTAGTTGTGGATGCTAAGTTGCATACATACATATATACATTCTCTAGACATCCATAGCAATCAAATATTGTCACAAGGTCCACTTCTAGGCTTCTGGAGAAAAACAATTCTAATTATTACTGTCACTCTATAGGCACAGGGATTACATATCACATAGAACATACAAGCAAACTTCTTGACATCTTCAGTTATATTCAGTTATCCCCATGAAGATGTTCTCTGTCAATAAAATGTTCATTTACATATGGAGAAAATTATCTTGACTTTAATTATTTACAACATATACATAAAGTATTAGGCTTACCAGAAAGTAGTCATAGTTGGGCCAAGAGGCTCATAATAGGCTTCTTAGTGTCCCTAGTGATTACTTCTTCTTCTTCTTCTTCTTTTTTTGCTGAGGCAATTGGGGTTAAGTGACTTGCCCAGGGTCACACAGCTGGTAGGTGTCAAGTGTCTGAGGCTGGATTTGAACTCAGGTCCTCCTGATGGCAGGGCCGGTGCTCTATCCACTGTGCCACCTAGCTTCCCTGATTACTTCTAAGTTGTTGTTCATTCATTTCCAGTCATGTCTGACTCTTCATGACTCCTTTTGGGGTTTCTTGGCAAAGATACTGGAGTGGTTTGCCATTTCCTTCTCCAACTCATTTTGCAGATGAGGGAACTGAGGCAAACGAGTGTAAGTGATTTGCCCAGGATCATGCAACTAATAAGTATCTGAGACCAGATTTGAATTTAGGAAGATGAGTCTTCCTGACTCCAGATATAGCACTGTATCTACTGGTTTCCCACTTCTAAGTATTAAGTAATAACTTTAAATATACTTAATAAATTAATAATATTCAATAAATATTTAGATGAAATAGTACATGTAAAGCAAAATGCAACTTTCAAAAGCATTACATGGGTCTCAGTTACTGTTATCATTAGGTTTCAAAGTCTCATTTTATTTAGCATTAGTATTTTCAGAAAGTAGAAAGGAGCCAAAAGGGAAATGAGGTGGGGAAGAGTCATCTTTGTGAGACCTTTTGCCACTTCTTAGTGATGGGGTTATTTGCAAACATGATATATATATTACTCATTGTATATATCAAGCTCATGTCTACTTACACACTGAGAAGATGAAGAGAGCAGGTTTTTTTGTTTGTTTTTTTAGTGAGGCAATTGGGGTTAAGTGACTTGCCCAGGGTCACACAGCTAGTAAGTGTTAAGTGTCTGAGGCCGGATTTGAACTCAGGTACTCCTGACTCCAGGGCTGGTGCTCTATCCACTGCACCACCTAGCTGCCCCAAGGGCAGGTTTTTAAAATTTGTAGGTGATATATTAGATGCTGTCCTGAGTGGAGAATAGTCAGCTAGGTGGCACAGTAGATAAAACACTGTGCTTGGATCAGGAAGACTTGTCTTCTGAGTTCAAATCTGGCCTTAAGATACTAGCTGTGTGGCCCTGGGTAAGTCACTTAACCTCAGTTTCTCATTTGTCAAATGAGAAGAAAATGGCAACCACTCTAGTATCTTTGCCAAGAAATTCCCCAAATGGGGTCACAGAGTCAGACACAACTGAAACAACCAAAAAACATCAACCACCATCAGTGGAGAATAAGACTACAATAAAAAAAAAAACATTTTGGCAAGTGAGAGGATTAAGATGAAGTTCAGTAGGATGAGAGCTGGATTATTCACTTAGAGAAGAGAGTGTAACTGTATAAATACAAAGTGAAGAATGATTAGATAAGTAAATTAAAATATGGCATAAAAGGAGGTGAAGATCATAGTGGATTGCCAACTAAGAATCAGAAATGTTTTTTTCAAAAGTAAGTATGGGGGCAGCTAGGTGGTGCAGTGGATAGAGCACCAGTCCTGGATTCAGGAGTACCTGAGTTCAAATCCGGCCTCAGACACTTAACACTTACTAGCTGTGTGACCCTGGGCAAGTCACTTAACCCCAATTGCCTCACTAAAAACAAACAAACAAACAAACCCAGAAAAAGTAAGTATGGGATAAAGCACCAGCCCTGGATTCAGAAGGACCTGAGTTCAAATCCAGCCTCAGACACTTGACACTTACTAACAGTGTGACCCTGGGCAAGTCACTTAACCCTCATTGCCCTGCCAAAAAAAAAGAAAAGTAAGCATGACTCTGGGGACCTGGCTTGTTTTCTTGTGAAATTTAGTTTTCTTGTCTCTATTCCCCATTCTATTCCATTTCCCATTCCTTTCTTTTCTATAGGGATATGCCCAACTCCCTCGTGACAGTGTTCATCCTTTTCACCCTGGATCACTGGTATGCACTGCTTCAGGATGCCTGGAGAGTTCCTGGCCTGAGTAAAGCATTCAGTAGTCTATATGTTATCCTCTGGCTGTTGCTTGGCTCCATCATCTTCCGCAACATCATAGTAGCTATGATGGGTGAGCAAGGGCTAGGGTTGGGGTGACCTATGAAGTCAGAAAAACTTGGATAAAGGAGTAACTTTGGAAGAGAGGGAGGGAGGGAAGAGGGAAGAGACAGGATTAGTGTTGTGTGATTGAGGATAGAAGTGAACCAGATGTGGAAGGAGCTAGGCCTGGAACATATGTTTCCTCTGGTCCTCCAGCCTCCTCTAGCTTTTCTTAGTCTGTTTCAGCATTCACCCAACCCAGTTCCTTCTTGTCTTTGTGGCAGTTACTAATTTCCAGGCAATCAGGAATGAGCTCAGTGAGGAAGCAACACATTTGGAGGTGCAGCACAAAGCTGACATATTCAAGCGCCAAATCATCAAAAGGTCCACCACTCTCCCTTCCCATTCTCAAAGCTAACTTTGGCCTCTCAAGAATCCCTTGACCTACCTTCTCCCAGCTTCAAATGAAGCCACCTTTTCTCCTCCTGATCCCCTCTCTCCTGCCCAGCCCTCAATCCCCAGATTTTCCAGTAAGAAGTACCTAGGCACAGAATCCTTCCCTGCTCTTCACCTAAGCTTATTCTGTTCTTTCCTACCATCTTTACCCAATATCTTCCCCCTTGCCCACTTTCTGACCTTAATTCCATCTTCTATTCCTCTCCTTTTCCTTTCTGCCCTCTTGGTTTTCTTTTTTTTTTTTTTTGTAAAGCAATTGGGCCTCTTGGTTTTCTAATAGATAGACTCAAGTGCAATTCCCTTCACTCTACCTTCTTTGATCAACAGGAGACATCACGAGAGAGAAGGAGGAAAAGCAAAGTCCAGAGTTTCCAGGTAAGGAGCTTCATTAATGAGTAGGGCTGAGATAAAGGGACTGGTAAAGAATGGGGAAGTAGACAGCCAAAGCCAAGTGTGGGGGCAAAAGGAACAAGATTGGGGAATGCAGAGTAGAAATGGAGCTTAGAGGAGAAAGTATGTTTGTGGGAATAGTGGGGAATGGCAGGGTTGTGGAAATGGGAGAGCAGGAGTTGGGGACATGGATGGAGATGGTAGATGTGAGGATGATATGGGTTTGGAAGGCAGACACTGTGTGAGGGTCAAGGATATGACAATGAAGTTGAAGTGTTTGGGCTGATATTGATAGACTAAATTTCTAAGTGCTCAGGCCTGATTCTGTGAACATTTTGGACACAACCCTCCCTACCCATGGCCTAAAATCTGAGCTACTGGGTCTAAAGCTGGGTTCAAGACAAGAATTAAAAATATACCAGAAGTCATACTCTCTGGTTATAGCTAAAACAATAAATGTCACCTTTCTCTACAGTAGTGTCCATGTCTCACCCAAGACTTCTTATAATTCAGCAACAGCAGCAGTATCAAGTGACATTTCTCCATCTGAAAATTTAAACAAGGTATCTGCCCCTAAAGACTACGCATCTCCGCAAGAATACCCAGGTGAGCTGAACTGTCTTCTATTCAGACCCAAACATTCTAGCACTTTTTTCCTGAGGTTTTCCCATCTGGGATCTGACACTTTAGTGTTAAACCCTTTTGCCTCTCACATTCCCCTATTCTCCCCTCTACACCTGTTGGTCATCTCCCCTTATACTTAACCTATTGCTGACTCCAGAAGTGCTTCTCAAAAACAGCTCTTCCCCACAGTGAGCAGTGATGGCCCAGGCCTAATGGGTGTGGACTGGGAGACCCACGTGCACCAGAATCTCCATGGGCTGATGGAAATGGACCATGACGAGCGGGTGGTTTGGCCCCGAGATTCACTCTTTCGATACTTTGAATTGCTAGAAAAGCTTCAGTATAACATAGAAGAACGCAAACAGCTCCAAGAATTTGCAGGTAGGCAGAATCTGAGGACCACGATCAATGACCTGACCAAGAGATGCTTGTGACACTGGTTCGAGAGACCACTGTTCCATTGAAATTTTTTTTAAGTTCAAAACAGATTACTGCTACACAGAAATCAATACAAAGACCAAGTGGAGAAGTGAACTTAGCTCAGTTGGTGGCTTACAAAATGGCTCCCTTTTGGCAGTTCAGTTTTTCAGATGCCCTCCCAGCAACCAAGAAGCACAATCTCAGGTCAAGGTTGGGACAAGAGCAGGGCTAGGGAAGAGAACGAGAGGATTTGAGACCATGAGATATACTAAGAATACTAAGATAGCCCAGTATAGATGGGAGAACCTTCCAGTGAAAGTGCTGATATTGGGACATAATAGAGAATTGGACCATACCCTTAGCAGGAAAGTCAGGAAGGAGAGCCAGGGTCATTGAGTTTCTATACAACCCAAAGGAGAACAAGGGAACCTGGGGAAGAAGTTGTGGCTTTACAGGAGCAGCCCATATAGCCAGAGGCTGCATAAGGACATTGGACCCACCAGCAGTAAGGGGAAGGAGACACCAACAGTAAGACGCTGCCCAACTTTTAACTTCTGCAAAATTTTGCATATCATTTTGCCTCCATTCTTTAACAACTCTTCCAGCTCCTTTGTCTTGCTCGAAGGAGCTTGGGTAGTTTGGTTGAGAGAAGAGGGTAGTAAAATGGCCTTTGTAGCTCCTGGGTTCTTGTTCTCTACTTCCTACTTGAGGTAGGCTTCAAAAGATGGATCTAGGATTTGCTTCAGTTGTGTTGACAAACATAAAGTCTTCATTGAAAATGTGGGACCAGGGCAGCTAGGTGGCACAGTGGTTGGAGCACCGGCCTTGGATTCAGGAGGACCTGAGTTCAAATCCGGCCTCAGACACTTGACACTTGCTGGCTGTGTGGCCCTGGGCAA
This sequence comes from Dromiciops gliroides, assembly GCF_019393635.1. Lineage (NCBI taxonomy): Eukaryota > Metazoa > Chordata > Mammalia > Microbiotheria > Microbiotheriidae > Dromiciops > Dromiciops gliroides. The sequence goes on along the minus strand of NC_057862.1, from coordinate 194,900,167 downwards.
GTCACTTGGCCTTCACTGCCCTGCAAAAACAAAAACAAAAACAAACAAAAAAATGTGGGACCACATACGCACACAATTTAAAGGCAACTTTGATATGGGGACCCAAAACCCAACAAATACAATCCTCGCTAAGGGTTTATGCTATTCAAGATGACTCGAGAACTCCATTCTCACAGTCTGTTCTTTTACAGTTAAGGCATTGATAAACCTGAAGGACAACTAAAGGACAACTGCTGATAGCTGCAACAATGTCATAGACCAGGAGAAAGATGGAGAAAGAATTAGTTGGAAGGGGAAGGTGTCAGGCAAAAAATGTTTGAATAAATGTATCTGAAAGTTCTCCTTTTGCCCCTCTGTATCTCAAAGGGCTGCCAAAAGGCACAGACTCATTTGAAGAGTCAATTGCCTTTATATTCTTAATCCTAGCCCCATATTCCCAACTAAATCCTACTTTTCCTTTCTCACTATTCCCTCCCTATCCTGCTGAAGCCCACTTCCCAAATTTCTATCCCTACCAAAATAAAGGAGCCCTTTTCCAAGGCTCTCCCCACTTCCTGAAGGGAACAGATCTTAGCAGGGGAAGGAGTATGAGACATTGCTCCATAACTTTTCTGTAAGCTATCCCTGTTCTAAAACTACATGCAGCTCACAGGCTCTCTAATGTTGACTACTACTGGTTCCATAGTACTATTTCAATCCACAGCTCATAAGCCCTCATTTCTACAGTCACTGTAAGTCATGTGATACCATAGTAAGGCAGAGGGCATTTACTTAAAGTAAGAATGCACAGCAAATAATAAGCAACAACACTCTCACCACTTATTTTCCAGGGCTACTCCTCTCCCCGAGAGTTTCCTGGGGAGAATCATTGGTCTTGGTTTTTGATGAGCCATTCTGGGTTTAATCTGCCACCTCTGCAATACTCCAGTCTCAGCACATATCAATTCATTCATAGCAAGATGTGAATGTAGCATCAGAAACTGCAGTGTTGGTATACTGAATTTCTTTGGAGAATACGGTCGGGGCACTCACAGCAGGACAGAGTACTAGCAAAAGATATGCATTACATTGTATGGAGTGTTATTGCTTCCCTGTACAGCAACCTTGGAACAGGATAACAGGGCCAAGTCTCATCCATTGTCATTTCCTATCTCAACCCCCGGCTCTCTTGTCCCAGTCTCCTAGCTCATTTTTTGTTTCTCTTCAAGATTCTTGTAACCTCCTCAAGGGGGAGCACTGAAAGCTGCTTCTAGATGTGTAATTTTGGAGTAAGGATGGCAGATACCATGTCTGGGCCATCACCTTTATGTGGCCCTAATCTGTATAAGCATCCGTAACTATTACTGACCCATGTGAGAGTAAAATTGGATATTAGATCATAAAAAAAAAACCTGGCGTCTCTCCATTATCTAACCAACTGTTGAAACTTTTTACCACACCCAGAAGAAAAGCATCCCTGTTTTCTGCCTTCTACCCATTTTTTAGGGTAGTGGTCCAAAGCCTATAAAAGGATTCAGTTCAGAAAATTTATTCAACAAATATGTGATAGAATTGAAATGGACCTTTAAACATCATTTACTTTAACTTCCTACCCAATGTGGGAATTCTGACAGATGGTCACACAGCCTCTGCTTGAATACCTCTTGTGAATCAGCTCATGACATCACCCATTCTATTTTTAGGCAGTCCTAGTTGTTAGAAATTTTTGTTTAATTTTTGTTAGATGCTTGGGTAAAAGGGGGGAAGAAGAGAATCTAAGGAAGATACACAAAAGGAGATACCTGCCCTTAAAGGAAGAGTTTAGAGTCTTGTTGAGGAGACAACACACACGCATATGAAAAAGCTAAATAATGAAACATATAATTAGGTATCAAAACACATTGTGGTGGTCAATGCATATCTCATGTTGACTCAGTATATGTATATGTTTGTTTTTGTGGGGCAATGAGGGTTAAGTAACTTTTCCAGGGTCACACAACTAGTAAGTGTCAAGTGTCTGAGGCCGGATTTGAAATCAGGTCCCCCTGAATCCAGAACTAGTACTTTATCCACTGTACCACCTAGCTGCCCTCTCAGTATATGTATATGTCATGGGCAAAAGAAATATTTGGCAGGAAGGAGAAAATTACTAGATATTGCCCAAGCTAAAGTCTAGGGCAATGGTTCCCAAGATGAATATTGATGAGCTCCACATGATAGGAGGTCAGGGGCTTCCAAGGTCAGATACTAGGAAGAGTAGGTTTGATCTTGGAATTTCTGTATAACATCACTACATCTTTAGTAAATTATGCCTGACTCAGAATTTTTAAAAATCTTAACATATATCTAGGTTTCCATAAGGGGCAAAAGAAGTTGCCAGCTTCTGTATAAGCACTCAAGCTAACAAATGTACTTATTGGCTTCAGTATAGTCTTCTTTTTTTTTTTTTTAGTGAGGCAAGTGGGGTTAAGTGACTTGCCCAGGGTCACACAGCTAGTGACTGTTAAGTGTCTGAGGTCAAATTTGAACTCAGGTACTCCTGACTCCAGGGCTGGTGCTCTATCCACTGCGCCACCTAGCTGCCCCTTCAGTATAGTCTTCTGCAGAAAGTGCAGAAGGTAGACTGGTACTCATAATATAAAAATGCCAAAAAGGACGGGTCCCAGTTTTCCACAGAGTTCTGAAATCCTTTAGACTCACTGTCATCCTGTGGTTTGGGCTCCCCTAAAAAGGATGTTGAATGTTGGCTTTGTAGGTAGGGAATGCATTCAGACACACCCAACATTATGGAACCAATCTGAAGGCTTGGACTCTGCAGAAAGAAAACTCACATGCTAGATAGGCAACCTCCCTTCCAGACCCACACTGTCCAACTAACTATAGTAATGGTGAAGTCTAAAATCCAGTTCCTTTCAGCACTGGGGGCCTGTCAGCAATCCTCTCAGAGATAGTACAGGAAGGAAATTCAAAAGAAGGCTGGATCAATTGGGATAACTCAAAAGCCAATCCCTGAGGTTGATGTTGTCTGTGAAACAAGGCTAGATTCTGGAATTAGGCTGCCCAGGAATCCTTCCCACTAGAACTATAATTTTAGGATTCTCTAAACTCTGCCTGCTAGAAAAGAAACACTCAAGAACTCCCAAAGAAAGCTGGTATTTGGGACAAATTACACATTCCCTCCCTACAAGGCCAACATTCAACGTCCTTTTGTTTTTGCAGGACAATGAGGGTTAAGTGACTTGCCCAGGGTCACACAGCTAGTGAGTGTTAAGTGTCTGAGGCCAGATTTGAACTCAGGTCCTCTTGACTCCAGGGCCGGTGCTTTATCCGCTGCGCCACCTAGCTGCCCTCAATATTCTTTTGAGGGGACCTATGCATGGTGGTTAGGACTTATAGTACTATCAATATGTAACCTGAGCTTCAGAACACCTGGGCAATTTGTGTACTGACAGGTAGGTGGCATGAGGGGCAAAGTTGGCACTAGAGCTTTGGAGAAGAAATAGCTTGTTCATTCCTTCTTTGACAGAGACAAATGGGGTTCCAAACTCTCTTTGGGCAAAGCCTTGTTGAAAGAGGGAAAAAGAGACCTTGAAAAAAATCGCAGACAGGTAGAGAAGCCAACCACTCAAAATATCCCTATTTCCAGTTTCCTTGCCTGGAGACTTCAGGGAATTTCCCCTGGGGTGAGATACAGGCCATTCTCTTAGTTCAGCTGAGATATCTTTCTCCCAGTGAGAGTGCTCCTCTGATCTGTTTTTTTTTCTACTATATTCTAATTTGAAGAACTCATCTGTGTGCTATTTGCTTAAATAAATGGGTTTACTCCTTATTGACTGTTTGTGTCTTTTATGTAACTAGCATTTAATGGAAGGAGTCAAATGACTATGTATGTAAACTTGAGGCTATCCTTTTGCCTTTAAATCAGAAAAGCAGCTTGAACCTTAAAAAAAATCATCCCCCTAGACTAGCAATATTTCAGGGGGAGCAGGGACAGATATAGCCTCATGACATCTTATCTTTCTCCCCTACAGTCACGCCTCAGAGTCTCCTTTGGAGAGAGATAGGCAAGAATCTAGAGATATCTATCAATTTCTCCCTGAAACTACTGTTTTACATAATGAACATGGGAAGTACACACTCTACACATACTACGTAAGAGAACACTTAAGCATTTCAGTATGGTAGTAATTAGTAGTAAATGTACACTGGGAAGATCCCTAGATTGCTTGAAAGTATAGCAACACTTGGGTTCAAATCATAGCTTTGGCATTAATGGCTGCACTTAAGTTCTTTGTGCCTCATTTTTCTCTTCTGTAAACCATGATTGTCAACTATTATTATTTTTACTATGCTTCAAGTATATTAGGAATAGTCTATTATGAGATGATCTGGGAATTGAAACACTATAAGTGTTCCTATAGGAAAATGTGCTTTGCTATCCAAATAGCCATCTTATAAACACACTTTTGGAACATAAACCCTTTTTGGGGGGGGGTGAGGCAATTAGGGTTAAGTGACTTGCCCAGGGTCACAGCTAGTAAGTGTCAAGTGTCTGAGGCCGAATTTGAACTCAGGTCCTCCTGAATCCAGGGCTGGTACTCTATCCACTATGCCACCTAGCTGCCCCACACAAACCCTTAAAAAAAAGTAATAGTATTTTCCCCAGTTACATGAAAAGACAATTTTAACATTTATTTTTAAAACAATTTTTTGAGTTCCAAAGACAGTACCAAATGACAAATAGTATCAAATGCTGCAAACATTCACCAGCCTAAACCACTACCTCCTGAGCTGCCAACTCCTAGCACTTAATACTAGGACTCAAGTCCCAGTGAATCTTGGTTTCAGTTGCTGTGCTATAGGCATGGTCAGTCTTTGGGCAGGGGTAATTGTGGTCAGACTTCTCACAGATGACCACTAAAGGAGTACCATCTTGATTCCCAGGCTAACCATTGGATGACAAGTCCTGAAGAATAAGGTCTCAGGTGCTTTGTGACTACATTAGGGCTTTGGGTTTGCATTAGCAAATGTGGAAAAGGTGTCATTGATTGGCCACAGAACAGGCCCATTAAGTCTATCATTGGCAGGAATAGGAGAATGTCAATAATAACAACAACACTCCAACAGGAGAAGATGCAGGTCAAATGACATCTGTTCTGTAATGACATATGACATAGTAGCATCACCATTTCCATCTTCTTTTTCTGGGTTTTTGGTTTTTGGGTTTTTTTGGGGAGGCAATCAGGGTTAAGTGACTTGCCCAGGATCATACATCTTCTAAGTGTCTGAGGTTGGGTTTGAACTCAGGTTTTCCTGACGTCAGGGCTGATAATCTATCCTCTGCACTACCTAGCTGCCCCCCTTCTTTCTTCTTTTTAAAATCTAATCCCTCCCACAATGGCAGCTGCTAGAAAGATCAGTTCAGAGACATACTGTATGTAGTCATTTTAGGGAATTCAATATTCAGTATGTAGTCATTTTAAAGTAATATCCCTTTGATCAATCAACATGAATTATTTTTGGCAGGGAGCCAAGCTTGCTCTTTTTTTTTTATGTAAAACATTACCATATTTGTAATTATTTGTGTGGGGTAATGAGGGTTAAGTGACTTGCCCAGGGTCACACAGCGAGTAAATGTCAAGTGTCTGAGGTCGGATTTGAACTCAGGTCCTCCTGAATCCAGAGCCAGTGTTTTATCCACTGCACTACCTAGCTACCCCTGTATTTGTCATTTTGTACAAGAAAACTTGATTAAAAGAAAAAAATGAAAGAAAGTGAAAAATGGCATGCTTCAGTCTGTTCCATCAATATCAGTTCTTTCTTTGGAGGTGGTTAGTATGTTTTATCAATAGTCCTTTGGGATTGTCTTGCATCATCATATTGTTGAGAATAGTCAAGTCATTCACAGTTCTTCATCAAACAATATTGCTATCTCTGTGCACAATGTTCTCTTGGTTCTGCTCATTTCATTATATATCATTTCATAACATGAATTTTTTAAGGCACCTACCATGTACTAATATACCTCCCTTTTCCAGTCTTCCCCTTACCTTGTTGGACTGTATGTGACTGCCTACCTTTTCTATTTCTAGTCCTGGCTGTGAGTCAGAGGCAAAGAGAAGTGGAAGGGTAGCCTTGCAGATCTCCTTACAATTCCCTGCACATTTTTTGGTCAGTACTGTTTGGGCTTTTGCCATGTTGTTCTCAACTTTCTATTTATCCTGTATATAGATCCCTTTGTATATATTTCTTTGTATATGTTCTCCTCATTAGATCATAAGTTCTTTGAGGGCAGGGACTGTTTTTTGCCTCTTTTTGCACCGCCACCCCCCTCATTTCTTAGCACAATGCAGGCACATAGTAGGCTCTTTTTTAAAAAATTTTTTTTTTTAGTGAGGCAATTGTGGTTAAGTGACTTGCCCAGGGTCGCACAGCTAATAAGTGTTAAGTGTCTGAGGCCGGATTTGAACTCAGGTACTCCTGACTCCAGGGCCGGTGCTGCCCCTACATAGTAGGCTCTTATTAAAAGTTTTTTGATTGATTGATTAGGAGAAAATGGGTAGTTGCCTCTTCTCAATGTGGATACAACAGTTAATCATACCCCTCCTGACCTGCTTGTAGGACAAAGGTCTCAGATCCCTTCCTCCCCCTCAGGCTAACAAAGTCACATGGTTCAAAGAGCCCTGTTCTCAACAAGGTCCACCCAAGTTGTATCCATATAAAGAAAATAAGGTCCATTCCTGAGTCATGCCTATATAAGGAAGAGGGATGGGAATACTGTGTTCCGATTAGCTAGTTTTTGCATGTAGATTGTAATCCTTGAGTAATCGGACCAATGATGAAAAAGGGGAGGGCCCATTTGCGCTAGGGACTAGGGTATAAAACAGGGCCTGTGAGCCCCTTTTCTTGGCACCCATTTAGCTGCACACTAGGGTGCCTCTTCGAGAGAAGGAAATAAAAGAGTTTTTGTCACTTCGCTGCTGAGTTCCCAAGGATTATTTGAGAAGAGGATTGATTTTTCCCTCACACCTGCTAATATTGTCTGGATATACATCTTTCTTCCATAATCCCATTTTCCTTGCTTCTAACTCCCTGGTTCCCTATATACTGTGGTTCTTTCACACCCTAGTTCCTTTCTTTCCCTAAAGTCTCCAAGCTTCTCTCCTACTCATCTTACTGACTCCCTTCCATTTGGGCTCCCACCTCTGGTTCTGTAGCTCATTATCCCTTGACTATCTTTCACTGTTATTTCCCTCCCTCATGGCTACCTCCCTCTCTCTCCTTGTTTATCTTCTACCTTTCTAGCTCTCTCTAGCCCCTTCCTCTGGACATCCCTATCACTCTGCCTACCTCCCCTTTCCCACCTTTCCTTATGACCACAGGATCAGATGATCAGAGGCTCAGGTGACGACACCATGTTAGGTTACCCATCTGTTAGGTTACAGATCTTCTTTCCTGCTGGGCCTGGGTGGTGTTGATAGCTGGAGTCCATGGCTACTGTGTCCTGTCCCCGTTCAGCTCCTCCTAGGAAAAGCAGGTGCCTATTACTTACCTCCTAACATCTTAATGCTCACCTTGAAACATGGCTCTGAGCCTCTGGCCCTTGCTGCTCCTGTTGCTGTTGCTGCTGCTTCCCCATGCAGGTGAGGGAAGGGTTAGAGGATAGGATGGGGAGTGGACGGGGGACAGTCTGTGGGGAGGGACTATGGATGGAACTTAATACAGGTTTGTTGAATTGAAACGAAGGGTTGAAGGTGAAAGGGGAGAGGAACAGATAGACCAGGGCTAAGGGAGAAAGGAACCAATCAATGGGAGAACATGAAGGATTCAAAGTCGGGCCAGCCTGGACTGTGACCCAATGATAGAATGTAACTTCCCCACCTTCCCCACTCCTTACCTTTCTGAGCAGAGAGAATAGGGACAGCTGGATCTGGCCCCAAGCTTAGGTTCCGGTCATTTCTGCCAAAGTGACCTATGCCTTTTTCCCCCACAGTGACTCTGGCCCCTGTGGATTCCCAGGACCCAGACCCTGTGATTTCTCTCCTGAGGTCATTTTTAGGGGCTTTGGATATAGTCCCACCAAGCTTCTTCAGCCGTTCAGAGTTCTCTGCCTTTCTAGATAACATTTCTTCTTCCCTGGAAGGCTTAGAGCCTAGAGATATGGGGGGAGATGAGCCCCCAACCCTAAGACCCCCTGCCCTACGGCTTCATGATTTCCTGGTGACTTTGAGGGGCAGTCGGGACTGGGAACCCCTGATCAAGCTACTAGGAGACACCCTGGCTCTGCTAGGACATGAGCAGACACCTCGGGATTTTCTGGGGCACCAGGCAGGCACCCTAAGTGGGCTGGCAGAGGTGCTACTAAATATCCTGCTTCCTGAGGAGTCCACAATGCCTCCTCGACCCCCCTGTACTCGAGATGGACCCCCTGACTGTGATCTGGCTGCTGATTGGTTACCTTCACTTCTACTGTTGCTGGAAGGTACTCGCTGGCAGGCATTGCTGCAGATGATCCCTGTGGCTGACACCAACTTCACAGACCCTGGCTGGGGGGAGCCCCCACCCCGTCTTTTGCAGGGCCTCCTAGACCTGCTACAACCAGCTGAAGAGCCAGGTGTTGAAGGACCCCTTTGGGTGGGCCTTCTTCGTACAGTGGGCGCTCCCCTCTCTGCTGCCTTCCAGGGGGGGCTGCTGCGCGCCACCCACTCCCTGAAGGATGAGGTTTTTGCCATGCTGGGGCAACCAGAACTCAATGCCAGTGGGCAGTGCATGGGAGGTAAGTGGTGCCTGTGGGTAAGGAATTGGCAGTAGCGGGTAGAGGTGGGGTTGGGTTGTGGTGGGGTCATCTCCTTTTCTTTCTCCATCCTAGGTAACTTGAGACAGCTACTCCTTTGGTGAGTAACCGAAGACCAGATCTGAGAGAGATTGAGCCATATTAGTTGAGGGACAAGCTAAGGGAGCCAGGTCTTGAGGGCTATAGTGTAAAGGGATGGTGCCACAATGTGGCTGGCATGAGCCCTTCCCTGGGCAGTCTTTGAGTTGTTTAGAACCTGGCCTAGGTGGGCAGGAAGGATCCAGAGAGGGTGGTGCCTCAATTTTCTTCAGGTTGTGGTAGGATTTTTTTTTTAGTACTGTGCCCCTTCCCCACTTGCCCACCTCCTATAGACCATTCTCAGTAATACAGAGAATCCCAGAGAACCTAGCCTGTGGCAAAGTCCATATTTCCACCCCTCGCTGTCCCCCCCTCCCATGCATGACTCTGTACCCAGGGTTAGAAGAGTCCTGTGAATGAAAGTCTCCGAACTGACTGGTCCTGTCTTACATTCTCCTTCTGTCCTCAGGGGTGTACTACACAATGTATCCTGGGATGCCCAGGCCCTGGGATTCCTATCTGGGACACCACCCCCACCCCCTGCCCTCCTACACTGCTTGAGTACTGGAGTACCGCTGCCCCGAGCCTCCCAGCATTCCTCTGGAAGCAATTCTCGAGAGCCTCGGGCCTTCTCCATGGACACAATTTGCTACAATGAATCGGACTCTGACTTACCCTTCAGCATCTCCAATTTCTCCATCCACCTGTACTGTCAACATGCCAAACCTTCAACTCCCCGCCCACCTTCCAGTATGGCTGTGACCTGTGAGACAGCTGCGTGGTATGTGACCTCCCTAGAGGTGAGCGCCCAGTTTTGGTTGCAGGCATGCCATGATCAGTACCCGGAACAGTTCCTGGAGGTCATCTGCAGTAATTTCTCCCTGATGTCACTGCCCAGGCCCAACAGAGGCCTGGTGAGGCGGCTCTGTGCCAGCCTCCTCCCCCCACCCACCAGTTGTCCGGAAGGTCTGCCTCCCATTCCCCTCACCCCAGAGCTCTTCTGGGGTTGTTTCCTGGAGAATCAGACACTGTGGGTGGAGCGAATGTGTGTAGAGGAGGGCCTAGAGGCAGTGCCCCCACAGAACCAAGCATGGGTACATCATGTGTGCCAGGGTCCGACCCCTGATGCCAGTGCCTTCCCACCCTGCCATATCGGACCCTGTGGGGAGCGCTGCCCAAATGGGGGCAGTTTTCTGGAGATGGTATGTGTCAATGATACCCTTTATGATTCCCTGGTACCCTTCTGGCCCTGGCTGGAGGGACAGTGTAGAATTAGCCGTGGGGGTAATGATACCTGCTTCCTGGAGGCACTGCTTGGTCCTCTGCTGCCTTCATTGCCTCCTCTAGGGCCCTCTCCCCTCTGCCTGGCTCCAGGTCCCTTCCTGCTTGGCATGCTATCCCAGCTGCCCCGATGTCAGGCTTCAGTACCTGCCCTCTCCCATCCTACCCGCCTACACTATTTTCTTCGCCTCCTGGCATTCCTCCTGGGCCCAGGGGCTGGGGGTATAGAAGCCCAGAGGCTGCTGGGCCAGGCTCTGCTACTCTCCAGTCTTCCTGACAACTGCTCCTTCTGGGACTCCTTCAACCCTTGGGGCCGAAGTAGCATGCTACGGTCAGTGGGTGAATACCTGAAGCAGGAGCAGAGGCTGACCCCACCTGGTCCTGGCCCCCCTGATGACTCCATCCCAGATCTTGGCAAGAGGGAGCTGCTGGCTTGCTATAGTGTGAGTACCCTGGCTTGTCAGAGGAGTTGGGGACATGTTGTGGGACAGAAAGAGGTTTCTTTTTGTCACTGCTAACCTCCCCACCTAATACTTTTTTTTTCTTTCATAGGGTAGGGTGGAGAGATGGGTTTGGTCTTTGGGGCTGAAGGTAAAGGGAATTGGGGGCTAGAAAGGTCTGTGGAGCTAGGGTAGTGTTTGAAGTGAGAATACCTAAAAGAGTAGTGATTTCTAGTCTTTAAATCAAGACGGTCTGGACACATACCTCTGACATACTGACTGTGTGACTGTGGACAAGGCTTTTAAGCATTCTAGGCAATTCTCACCTTCTCACACTCACAACAATCATCTCTTGGTGTTCTAGTTAACTCTCTAAGACCATAATTTACTATAATTTATAAGGTATATACCATAGTGAAGAAGGGAATTTCCTCACTAGAAAGTTCCTTATTTCAATGAAATCATGTGAAATCATTAAATCAATGAAATCATGACTTCTGGATGTCCAAGAATTATAAAATGATAACTCAAATGCCATGTTCTCCATGAAGCCTTCCTTATCACCAAGCCAGAAGTGACAAATCTGATCTGTGAACTTTCACAGTACTCTATTTGTGTCTCTCTTACTAGACTATAAGCTCCTGAGGACAGGGACCATATCTTATTTATCATATCACTTACAGAACCTAGTGCCAAACTTTTCACATCCTGGGCATTTAACAAGTCATTAAATGAATGAATGAATAAACTCAACTAAAGAGAGAATGGCTAAGATTAGCCAAGAGACCTTTGTTCTAAGCCCAGCCATGCCAATAATTATCTTTCTGACTGTGGGCATGCCACTTTATTCGAGCTGGTTTTCTCATCCATAAAACGAGGGCATTATACTGGATGATCTCAAAAAATCCCCTCCATTCCAAAATGTTGTGCATTTATGTCATCCTTCTTTATGTCATCCAGAGTGGTGGCAAGTAGAGGTGGTTCTGTTGGCAGTAATCAATTAAATGATAAATATTTATTGAGTGTCAGCTCCATCCAGCCAGGATTATTTTCATTGGTCAAGAGGATTCAGAAATAAACATGGTCCCCCACCCAGAAGGAGCTTACCAAATAATACAGAGTATTTGAGGAGACAACCTACACCCACAAACAGTTTTGAATAACAACATGAAATAGTATGGCATTAAGACCAATTCCAAAGTAGGTAGAGTACCTGGGGAATCTGTGGGACTGGTTAGTGAGGAGAGCTGCCTCTCTTTGATGTGTTCTCTTTCCTAATGACAGCCTTTACTGTGGGGGAATTGCTCCAGAGGGAGAGAGTGCTTGGGTCCTGCAGATCCTTGTTCAGGTAATTGTCCAGGGAGGGGCAGAGCAGGGGTGGGAGACTGTGGCCCATAAGACTTGGATGTCACAAGTCATTGGACCCTCAGGTCCCTGCCAAGGCTTTGAGAGTATGCTTACTACAATGCACAATGCATTTTTCTTACCTTGATACCTTCTCCCTCTGCCATCCTCCAGGAGTACCTGCGCATGCCCCCAGAGAATCTCCAGCAGCTGGTATTACAGCAGAGAGTGAGGCAGCCCAGGGTTTCTTGGCACTCATCCATCACTCTGGGCCCAATTGAAAGGTGGGAAGCCAAGGGGGTTAACCGTTCCAAACTGGAACATATGGGGAAACCTGGAGAATAGAAACAAGGGATGGACAGGAAGATGCCTGGATGACTTGGGAGGGACTGAATTAGTGGGAAGAGGGACTACGAATGAAGGGGGTGTATCTGACGATCATGATCAGGATGAAGTCACTGATCATTATTGTGCTTCCATCAGGTGCCCCCATCAGAGGAGCGGGCCCTGGGCCGACTGACTGCTCTCTTGCTCCAGCGATTCCCTCAACTCACGCCTCAGCTCTTTATTGATCTGTCACCACTCATCCCCTTCCTGGCTGTCAATGATCTGCTTCGCTTCCCACCCTCCCTGTTGGCTAATGAGAGCGTGTGAGATACTTGCTTTTGTCATGATCTGTACTCTTCCCTGGCCCCCAACACCACCCTTGCCCTGGACTTAACCCTGTCCCCCCCATGACCTCACTCCATCTTCATTCCCTATTCTCATCATTTTCCCCCTGCTTCTCATTATGGCCTTACCCACTTCCCTACTTGCTTCCCACCAATTCTGGGGCCTCAGCCTACCATTCATTCATAGGATCACATATTTAGAGCTGGAAGATACCTTAGAGGCCACTGAGTTGAACCCCCTCATTTTACAAATGAGGAACTGAGATTGAGAGAGGTTTAGTAATTTGCCCATAGTTGCACAGAGTTGAAATTTGAACACAGGCCTTCTAACTCTTATTAATGCAGTACACTTTTCACTATACCACATGGCCAAGCGTGCCAAGATAAACCCTGGGTTGCCTCAAAAACTTGGGGAGTAGCGCAGCTAGGTGGTGCAGTGGATAAAGCACCAGCCCTGGATTCAGGAGGACCTGAGTTCAAATCCAGCCTCAGACGCTTGACACTTACTAGCTGTGTGACCCTGGGCAAGTCACTTAACCCTCATTGCCCTGCCAAAAAACCAAACCAAACCAAACCAAACCAAACCAAACCAAAAAAAAGCTTGAGAAGTAGAGCAGGGCTAGGGGGTGATACTCATCTGCCTCCCCAAGGCTGGCTGCCATCCGTGATCGTAGTCCAGCCATGAGACCTGAGCAGAAGGAAGCCCTGGCACAGCTGCTGCTGGCACCTGAGCTGTTTGGGGAAGTGCCTGCCTGGTCTCAGGAACTGCTGTGGGCTGCATTACCCTTGTTGCCCCACCTACCTTTGGAACACTTCCTGCAACTTAGTCCCCACCAGGTACTTCCTATGAATGTGAGAAGGCTGCTTTTCTTGACCTTGATCCTTGACCTTGGCTGTTTTTTGTCCATGCTCTGCCCCTTTTGAATGATTTGGGAACTAGTGGTCAGGATAAGTTAGGTCGTATGCTCTCTCTTTCCTTTCCCAATCCTCCCCAAGAGTCATGACCTTTCAGCTGAAAGAGGGCTTTTTGGTATAACATGTAGGGAGAAGGCTAGGCCCAATTGTGACCCTTACAGTATTCCAAGACACATTGACCAAACAATGACTCAGACCTCTCCACCCTTAGATCCAGGCCTCTGGAGGACAGCTGCCAGTAGCAGGGCTGGGACCAGGACAGGCCCGGCATGTGCTACGTAGTTTGGTGAATCAGAGTGTCCCAATGGTGAAGAACAGGGTGCGAAGGTAGGTGGTTGTGGAGTTAAGGGTAAGGTCCACATAGGCAGAGCTAGAAATGGACAGTACCAACTGGAATTTCAAATGTGTGAAACCTTTTTGGAGAGCAATCTGGTAAAACACAATAAAGGATACATAATTAATCAGAATCTTCAACCCAATGATTCAGTTGTTAGGAATATTGCCTGAAAGTATCATCCAAAAATGGACAGAAAGAATTGTTCAAAGATTTTCAGAGCAGCATTATATGTAATTGGAAAAAAAAAAAAACCCTCAAAAAACTGAAAGCGACTTTACCACCTTAGTAGAGTAGTTTAAATAAAATGTGGTACATCTTGTGATGAACTATCATACTTTATTAACATTGACAAGCATAAGGAATTTTTAAAATCTAGAAAGAATTTTATGAAATAATGGAAAAGTGAAGAAAAAGCAGAACTGGAAGAAGAGAGAACACTCTGAGATCATAATAGGAAATGTGAATGAGAATGAATGGAGAAAAAATTCTTATGGGAATTTAGAAAGAAGGAATACTTTAGAGGTTGAAAGTAACTGATATAAATGTAAATAGGTACATAAGCGAAGTTCAGTTGTTTGTCCTGATGCTTAATGTTAAATTTCTAATAAAGATTTAATTTCCAGCAAAGTGGAAATGGACCAGCCATTCAATAGAACCAGTGGAGCAAGAAAGAGCTAAGATGAAATTGTAGGGGATCTGGGGAGGAAGAGAGAAGGGAGAACATAGGGCTCTCAAGCAATATAGCTGAATGATTCAGATACAAGGCCAGCTTGGTACCACATGGTACCTGCATGTTCTGTTTCAGTGTTTCTAATGCCAACATAGAACCTCTTTAGTATCTATAAGATTCTTCCCTTCATGCCCATGTTAGTACCCACCCAGACACTGTTCTGTGACTTCTCAGGCTAGGTCCCTCGCCTGATTCCTAAGTACTGAGGAACTTCAGAGTCTTGTGCCCTTGAGGGACCCTGTGGGGTCAGTAGAACGAGGACTTCTAGAATGTGTAGCCAATGGAACCCTCAGCCCTGAAGGACGGGTGAGCCCCTTGACAGAAGAACCCTAGCAGCATGGGCTCCCTTGCTGTGCCCATGTAGTAATTCCTGCTCATTTGACCCAACCAGGCCTTGGTGGTATGGTGCAAGTCCCCCTGCTCCCTTTCTGTCCCATGTACTGTCCCTGTTACTACCCTTCCTAGTTCTCCCCCTGCTTTCTAATACTTCTACTACACCAGCACCTCTTCATCTCCCCGTTGCCCCCACCATTCTTGTCCTTCCTCCTCTTCCTTCTCCTTAACCCCTCCACATTTTGGTCCCAGGCCAGGGCTTAAAGACCCCCGAATGATTGAAGGTGAAATTAAGAGGCTGGTATCCAGGCGCTTGTCTCCCATTTCCTGCTTATGGTCCTTATGTTTTGCAGGTGGCACATGAACTGCTACGGGTGCTTCGTTCAACTGGCGGGGCAGAGTTGAGCCCCCTGGAGCTGCAGGCCTGGGGCCCCCTCTTCTCTCAGCTCGAACTCAACTTCCTGCAGGAGTTGTCAGATTCCCAACTCAGAACCATTCTCCCTGCCTTGCAAAGAACCGACCTCACACTTGGCCAGGTAAGAACATCCCTAATCCCTTAGGGAGCCTTCTTTGCTCCTATTTCCCACAGAAATCTTCCCTTATTGGCACTATGCCTAACCTAGTGATCTGAGTAGGCTGTAAGTCAGACTGACAGTGATAATGAGCACCAAGTAGGGGGAGTCTAAGGGCAGGACCAGGAGGTTTTAGGATAGGGGTTCTTAATCTTTTTGCATGACATGGACCAGCCTGGTGAAATCTATGGACTTCTCAGAACAATGTTTTTTTGTTTGTTTGGTTTTTTTTGGTGAGGCAATTGGGGTTAAGTGACTTGCCCAGGGTCACACAGCTAGTAAGTGTTAAGTGTCTGAGGCCGGATTTGAACTCAGGTACTCCTGACTCCAGGGCCGGTGCTCTATCCACTGCGCCACCTAACTGCCCCAGAACAATGTTTTTTAAAATACACAGAATTGGGGCAGCTAGGTGGTGCAATGGATAGAGCACCGGCCCTGGAGTCAGGAGTACCTGAGTTCAAATCCGGCCTCAGACACTTAACACTTACTAGCTGTGTGACCCTGGGCAAGTCACTTAACCCCAATTGCCTCACCAAAAAAAACCCAAAACACACAGAATTACCAAGGAATCCAATTAATACTGAAATACAGTTATCAAAAGAAATATTTTTTAAAAACCAACAAGTTCACATACATCAAGTTAAGAGTTCCTGCTTTAGGAGCTTGGGTCTGAGCTGGTTCTTCTTTCCTTTCTCTTTCCTCACTTCAGGCCACCCTGTTGCTTGAACGCCTTCTCCCCAAGCAGATGTAAGTGGCAGATCCTCTCTCCAAATGTCACCCTGGTGGATCACTGACCCACTTCCCCATTGCCACACTCACCACACCCAGCCTTTCAGCCTCTCCTCTTCCTCAGGCCTCCTGTACTGGTTTTCTCCTCAGCTGTCAGTGGAAGAGCTCTGTGCTCTCCATCCGCTGCTGCCAGGCCTCAGCCCACAGTCCCTCAGAGTCATCCCTATAGAGGTCCTGGCTGCAGCTTGTCCCTGCTTGTCATCTACACTGCCTAGGCTTTCATCTGCTCAGAAAGCAGCATTGTTACAGGCTTTTCGGGTATGTAAGTGCATGGAAGGAGGGAGAAGTGGGGATAAATAATACTAATGATTGGGAGGGTAGCAGATGCATCTGGCTCTGTCCTCTGCCCTTGTGAACACGGCACCCCAAAATGATGGAGATACAAAAACAGTGCCAGGAATTTTCATTCAGGTCAAAGGATGGAATTCAAAATCACAGGACCGATTGGTGCAGATCCAACTGTGTGCCCTGCTTGACCAGGTATGTCTGAAGTTTCCTTACTCCACTCCAACCTTACAGGTCTCAGGGCAGTTTTATTTGTCTGGTGCTGACTTGGGAGACCTTTCCCTACTCCAATGGTCCCCTAAGAAGTCAGACCTGTTCTATTCCCTGCCCTAACCTGCAAGAGATTTTATTCATCCTTGGGAGGGGTTCCAGAATCCTGGAGCTGGTCCACTTTTTTGTTTTGTTTTGTTTTTGTGTTTTTGTTTTTGTTTTTGTTTTTTTGTGAGGCAATTGGGGGTTAAGTGACTTGCCCAGGGTCACACAGCTAATAAATGTCACTTGTCTGAGTCCGGATTTGAACTCAGGTCCTGCCTGAAATCCAGGGCTGGATGCTCTAATCCACTGTGCCACCTAGCTGCTCCGCTGGTCCACTTTCAAGAAGTGTGGTCCAGGGCAGCTAGGTGGCGCAGTGAATAAAGCACTGACCCTGAATTCAGGAGGACCTGGGTTCAAATCCAGCCTCAGACACTTGACACTTACTAGCTGTGTGACCTTGGGCAAGTCACTTAACCCTCATTGCCCCACAAAACAAAACAAAACAAAAACAAAAGAAGTGTGGTCCAGTTATGTCCCATGAGCTGCCTCATATGTCTGAGCACCTAGTTGCGCAGGAGCCTAAGGACTCCCAAGGTCTATCTTATGAGCTACAGAATGGAGTGGAATGGCTCAACAATGAGAAATCTTGAAATGGTAGGGAAATATTTCTATCCCTAGCCCTGCCCAAACGGATCATGCTGTGGCTCCTCCTCATCTTCCCTTTCCCCCAACTACCATGGTTCCTATTTCTTTTCTAAGGGCTAAACATTCCCCCTCTCAATTCTTCCCAACCCTACCAGCCAGGCTCTCTTATCTGGCCAGAGTGTTTACTTCCCTTGCTGCCCCTAAAGCTGCTACAATTGGACGCCCCAGTTCTTCTGGCCAATCTCAGTCCCTATCGGGAGCTGCCCTGGTCTGAACAGCAGGTAACACCCCTTGCTTAGTACTTTCCTTTTCTCTTGCTCTCTCACTTCAACACCCAATCTAACTGACACCTATATATAAAACCCCTCCCATATTGGCTCTCCACCGTGCCCCCTCTCCATTTCTTCATTTCCCTTTCCCTGGGGGAAAAATATGTAGGTAGAGGTAGAAACTTTGGGAAGGTGGGAGCTGACCATGGTTCTGGCCAGAACCATGGATAAAATGGACTCTGGGTAGCTTGAGTTTTTGGCCAGTGCCCTAGCAGATGGGGCCACTCTTGTCTCACTTCCTTTGCAGGCCCAATTTCTCTGGAAGAAGATGTCTTTAACCACCAGCATGACCCTAAGAAACTTGCAGTGAGTGTCTTCTGTCAGAAACAAGAAGCGCCTCTTCTGTTCCCTCTGCCCCCGTTGAGGCAGCCTTCCTCCGTTTGTTCTTCCACCCTGGACCCTGCAGTGCTAAGAGACAGTTTAGTAGAGGCTTGGGGATCTCTCATGTCTGGCCTGGTCAAGAGGTTTCTAGGGTTTCTAGACAAGACCACTTAAGGTTGATAGATGACAGCTCCCTACAAAAATACACACATACATTTATATTGTTCAGTTGTTTTAGTCATCTCCAACTCTTCACAACCCTATTTGGTCTTTTCTTGGCAAAAACACTGGACATAGGGGGCAGCTAGGTGGCGCAGTGGATAAAGCACCAGCCCTGGATTCAGGAGTACCTGAGTTCAAATCCAGCCTCAGACACTTGACACTTACTAGCTGTGTGACCCTGGGCAAGTCACTTAACCCCCATTGCCCCACAAAAAACAAAAAACAACCAAAAAATACTGGACATAGATAGATAGATAGATATAGATATAGATATGTGTGTGATGCACAATTTTGACAGCATTACAGGTATCAAGCTGGGGGGTAGGGGGGGTGGGCTGTTATCTGGCTTAATTGCTTCTCCCAAATTTTTTTTCCCCTCAGGTCTTTGGGCACCCTGGCAGGAGGCATGACCTGTGAATGGCTGCAGCAGTTCAGCTGGAGGGCTGACTTCCTTAAAGTGGTGGTCTTGCTCTACCAGCTGCCTGGTGGGGTTCGAGGCAGTCTGGTGAGAGAATTTATTTACATGCATCATTGGGAAAACAGCAATACCAGGCATTGAGGGGAGGAGGGAGCAGCATTGGTATCAGATACCTAATTTGGGCTCCTGAAAACACTTCCTTACCCCCTCTCACAGAGGGCCTGTATTTGGGAAGAACTACAGAGGAGAATGGAAATGTCTGAACTGGAGCTAGGAGGCCTGGGACCAGACCTGAATGGTCTGCAACAGGAGCTACTTTTCCAATTACCGTAGGTACTGGGATCCAATGTCATGGGGTGAGGGTTATAGCTTAAAGTTCCAGGAGGCCTAGTGTGGGGAATGTGGGAGTTTTGCCCTTGGAAGATGCTGTCAAAAGTGGTTATTTTCTGCCTTGGATCATAGCGCCTTTCATAGTGCTTAATAAGTGTTTGTTTGACAGAGTTGGGTTGGATTGCATTGGGTAACTCAGATTACTTCTGGATCAGCAGGTAAGGATTCTGGTTAAAATTACTCCTTCTATTGGTTGGCAACCCAAAAGAACATCCCAGGAGTAGGAGGAGTAAAGGAGTATGTAGCCCTTGTGTTTATCTTCATGCTTTACTTCCATTGCAACATGTATCTGAACTATGTTGCTGGAGATTTTGGGGTAGTGAGTGGAGATGATCTCAGAGCTTCCCTAGGAATGAAGCAGTGGTAAAAAAGTAAATTCTAATGTCATATTCCCGAACCTTTCTCCAACCTCTCCAGAAACTTCAGTCTCTCCACTATAACTAACTGTTCTGTCTGGCTCACTTTCAAAGTTGTCATCTCTGGTTCTTTTTGATGATGCTATTTCCTATATCAAAGAAATAGGCCTGCTTCCAATGCCATTTTTGTGCAATAATGTGTGGGTGCTATGATGTCACTTCCCATCTGAGAGACTGTGCCCTCCTCCCCCACCAATTTCTTGGTGGAATGGGAAGATGAGAGAAGATCTGATTCCTAGTCCTTCCCCTTGTGGTGTGACTTTGGAAAGCCTCTCTGGGCTCTGGTTTTGTAATTTGTGAAATGGGGCTATTAATTTTTGTCTTGCTTACCTCAGAGTATTGTTGTGAAGATCAAATTAGATAATGGATGTGGAAGTACCTTGAAAATTGCAAAGTGTTATAAAAATGATAGGTTTCATTATTGTCTCTTCTGATTTGGTACATTGAATTATGTCATTGTCTTTTGGGGCTAGCATCAAGTGAATTTAATTGGAAAGATGTCTTTCTACATTTCCTTTTTGGAGGACCTGAAACCATCATACTTCCATTCTCCTCTCACTTGAAGTACAATCTTGGGGAATAAAGTCAGGGACATTTAATAACTTCATTTCCTGTTCAGGAATAGGGATAAGGAGTTCTGTTGGTATCATACTGTGCCTGTGGCCTATCCGATGTCACTGCTTATTTGGGGACATTTTGCTCTGTCTTGGGACTATGGGGTTATCTGGTGTCACTTTCCGTCTGAACTTAGTTACTAGGGTGCCCCTGTTATTTAACTCCTGTAGAGTCCAGCTGATTGACAGGCTGTCCAATGATTCCATTCTCTTGGTGCTGGAGCTAGTACGGGGTGATCCTGAGCAGTTCCTGGTGCTTCCCCCACTCCGACGGGAAGCCCTGGCAGAGAGGGCTCTCCGCAGCCTGGTAAGGGCCTTCCCCTCCTAGACCTCAAAAGAAATTACCCCCCAAACTACCTGAGTTTTCCTTATCCTTCAGGATCTCAGATCCCTTTATGCATTAGACTCTTTCCTAGAGCCTCCCTAGATCATTTCCTAGACCTACCCACAAATCCTGGATCTCACTTGTCCCAAGGTTCCATCCCTCCAGAGTCTACCTTTTGTCCTTAGATCCAGAAGAATCTCAGAAAACACCTCCCAGTCTCCCAGGCCTGTCCTTTCTTAGGTGGGTTCATTGTTCAAGGATATCTTAAAGACCAGAGTGGAATGGAGAATCACAGGGTTAGGGAAGGCCAGAGGTTTTAGAACATTGGTCAGTAATTGGGATGCTCAGAGACAGAGGTCAAAGTGGTCAAAGAGGCCTGCTGCTTCCCTCAGGCTCCACAGGACACCCCACTCTCAGGGGAGGTGCTGGAGGCATTGGGCCCCCTGGTTGGATCCCTGGGGACAGAGAGCGTAGGCCGAATCCTCCCACAGACACTGCTGGCCCACCTCAATCGTCTGCAGAACTTCTGCCTGGGAGAACCGTTTGCCACAGAGTTGGGATGCTCGCTGTTGCATGAGTCTGCATTTGGGTATGGACCTGTAGTAGTCCAGAACTCCATTTCTCTGCTCAGAATCCTTGAACCTTAACTCTACCCAGCTTCTAAACCCTCACTTATAATACTGCTTCTCAATTCCTAATATTCTCAAGTTCTCTTCCCCCAAGTTGCCTGGTCCCCACCATTCTTGTCCCTCTTCTTCCTCCTCTTTCTCCTTAACTCTTCCACATTTTGGTCCCAGGACAGGGCCTAAAGACCCCCAAATGATTGAAGGTGAAATTAAGAGACTGGTATCCAGTCTCTTAATCTAAATCTAAAATCTTGATCTAAATCCCCATTTGCCCTTTCCTTAGTCAGCCTTACTCTAGTGCCTCACTCCAGGGCTCTGGCACTGACTTCACCACAAATCCCCCAGGCGGCCAGAACTCTGGAGCCGAGATGAAGTGGAGCAGGCTGGACGTCTGGTGTTGACCTTATCCTCTCAGGCCATTCTCCTACTGCCCAGGGTAAGGTGGGGAGGAGGAGCAGGTGGGGAGGACATGGAATTCCATTCAATAAAAACAGGGTAAATTAACATATAACTTAGTGGGGCATGAAGAATCATAGAGAGCAGGGGGAGAAAAAAGAGAGGCATTAGGCATGTATGAGGAGGGTCCTAAAGGGGGCAAAGGCTTTAGGGGGTTAGAACTGAGGCATCTGAATTTG
This sequence comes from Dromiciops gliroides, assembly GCF_019393635.1. Classification (NCBI taxonomy): domain Eukaryota; kingdom Metazoa; phylum Chordata; class Mammalia; order Microbiotheria; family Microbiotheriidae; genus Dromiciops; species Dromiciops gliroides. The sequence continues at coordinate 194,878,423 of NC_057862.1, read as the reverse complement.
GCTGTCTCCATGTCTTCCAAACCTCTGTGACCAGGAGGCCTTGGGACCTGAGACCTTGGAGCGACTTCTAGAGGGCCAGCAGAGCTGGGAGAAGAGCAGGGCTGGCCAACTGTGCGGGGTTCCAGAGCTAGGCCTCAGAAAAGCAGCACTGGTGACTGGAGTTGTCCAGGCAAAAGCTGAAGATGAACCAGGTGAGAGCTCCTCAACTTCTTAGACTTCCAATGTGGTTCAATAAAAAGGAAGTAGGTACAGGGAGTGGAAACAAGTTCTAGTTCTAACCACTAACTTGCCTTATAACTTTGAGCAAATAACTTCATCTTTTGGGGACTAAGGCCTTACTTGTGAATAGGAGATTTAACATTGCCTCTAGCTCTTAACATCCTATGATACCATAATTCTCCATAACCTTTCTACTGCTCCCTGGACTCTTTTAACTTAACCTTCTGCCTCACCTTTCCTCTCCCTAGTGCCTTACTGCATTATTGTCTCTGAGATGGCAGACTGTGATGCCCCTCTCCATTCACAAAAATTGTAGGGGTTATTGCTTTCAGAGGAGCCTTGCTGGGGCTTGCATAGTTAGTTCTTCATGGTCTTTCTCTGGCCCTCCCTTGTCACCCCAGATCCTGTGCCCACCTGCGCAGATGTCCGGGGGACATTCCCAGCAGCTTGGTCAGCAGCACAGATTGCAGAGATGGGGCTCCCTGACTTCGAGGACTGCCTGGGGTTGTTTGCAAAAGATACTGGTCTTGGGCCTGAGGAATTACAAGCAGCTATGGGCAAGGCAAAAGAGGTCAAGTAGAGGACTGGTGGTATATAGAAGCTAAGGGGGGGGCGTCGTGATCAGTATAGGAATGTGAATGTGAATGTGAATACAAAGATGTTTGAGAATGAAGAGGGAAAGAGGGAGGGAAAGAGGCGGGAAAGGGTCAGGCAGAACCCCCTTCTTGAACAGGTGGACAAAAGGAATAGAGTTTACAATGTTCCCCTAAAGGGAGCCTGAGTCTCAAATTTTCTTCCTCCTAGTTGTGGGGTCCCCCTCAAGAACTTCATCCTGAGCAGATCCTCCAGCTGGGTCGGCTGTTAATAGGGTTAGGAGAGCGTGAGCTTCAAGAATTGGTTCTGGTTGACTGGGCAGTGCTGGGAACCTTGGGACAATTGGAAGGCTGGAGCAAAAATCAGGTGACTACTTTCCCAGGGACTCAAGGGTTTCAGACTCCTACATATCTGCAAGCTTTTAGATCTTTTCTTTGGGACTTTTGTTTCCCAGCCACCCTACACCTTCTCTTTTGAATTCTTCCTATCGTCCCTGTAATCCAATGATGTCATGTTCTGTGTGCTTCAACAGGCTTCTTAGATTCCCTTCAACTTCTTATATGTCCTCAGACCCCAACCCTGGAGACTTAGCCTTCCCCATAGGCCCTGTGCTCTTGATGTTCAGAGATTCAGAGTTGAAAGGGATCTCACTTATATGGCACCTACCTATCTTCTTAAAACTGGATAATTTTTTAAGGATCCATTCAAGTATTAAATTTCTATCACCATGGGGCAGCTAGGTGGCGCAGTGGATAGAGTACTGGCCCTGGATTCAGGAGGACCTGAGTTCAAATCCAGACTCAGACACTTGACTCTTAGTAGCTGTGTGACCCTGAGCAAGTCACTTAACCCCAATTGCCTCACCAAAAAACAAAAAAAAACCCTAAACTAAAATATTAAATTTCTATGACCATGATACTTTCCCCTCTATAATTCTCCCCATCGTTTCCATGTTCCCTTTACTCTCCAGCTCCAAGTCATCGTCTCCAGCTTCTTGCGGCAGAGTGGCCGACATGTGAGGAACCTGGATTTCATTCACATAACTGCTCTTGGCCATTCGATCTGTGGCCTTCGGCCAGATGAGATACAGCTTATCAACAGTCGGGAGTTCAGGTCCTTTGTGGTGTGGACAGTGAGGGGAAGGGTGGGTTCATAGGCAAAGGAGTCCATGGGAAAGTGTGGGCAAAGAAAGAGAATCCCAGTTCAAAGGCTAAATTTCACTTGCTAAGTACCTCCTATGTCCTAAGTACCCTGTCCTATGAGCATGCCCCTGGTTTCAATTGTCCACAGCAAGGCTGTTCTTTTCCTGGGCTCCCTGCCCCTCCAGTGTTCTGAGGATCAGCTAGAGGCCCTGGCTCATCTGCTTGTGCTGCATGGAGGCTTTGGACTTGTCAGTAATTGGGGGCCCGAGATCTTTACTGAGGTTGGCTCAGTTGCAGGTAGGAAGACACGATGTTCTGGAGACAGGGGAGGTCTGAAATCAATGGGTCAAGGGTCTCTGGTTTGAGTGATAGGGGAGAGTACCTTTCCAAGTCACTGACAGGATTCTCAAGGTGAAGAAGTGGAGGAAGGGGTCTAGGTGAAAGATTTGGGGATGATCTTGGGGGAGTCTGTGAATAGAGGATTAATGGGCACAGTCCATAGTATGACCTAAGTGCTTCACTCCAATTGATTCTCTAGCGGGGCTACCAGACCTGGTGCTCTCAGCACTGCTTCGGGGACAGATCAGGGGCCTCACTCCATTAGCCATTGCTGTCATGCCAGCACCCAAGTTTGCTGTGAGTACCAACCAGTGGGGTTGGGAATGGGAAAGTAGGGCCTGGAGTTGGCACGGACAGAGTTGGGATTGGGGGAGAATGATGCGGATTCACTAAACACCCCTAGGTGGTATTCAGCCCTGTTCAGCTTTCTGGCTTCACCAGTGCTCAGGCTCTGGCTATCACACCTGAGCAAATGGCCTTCCTGAGCCCTGAGCAGCGTCAAGCAGTCATCTGGGCCCAGCATGAGGGAAAGGAGATCCTAGAACAGCTGGGTGAGTGACCAGCTTCACGATTTGATTTCCCCACCCCTACAGCCTGTTCTTGACTCCCAGGAACTGACCCCTATTCTCCTGTGATATATGGTTCTTCACTCCTCATGCTATTAGGCTAGGTAGTACCTGGGGTAAAAAAGGTCCATAGAAAGAGGAGGCAGATTCTGAGTAGATCCCTTAGAAGTAGAAATCAATCTTTTTTTTTTCTATCCCTCTGCAGGGCGTAACACAGCTTGGGGCCAGGAACAGACAGTTTCTTTCTGGACCCCAACACTGATTATCTTCCTACTTGGCTACTTACCCTGAAGCTGAGGGTCTGGGTAGCCAAGAAGGGAGGCTGATGGAAGAAGGGCCTATGGTCACATTTAGAGGAGTATAAATGGAAGTGTACCTAGTTGTTATTTATAATTTTAATTTGTAATATATATCAAGGACTATAAAAGGAAAATGCTGCTACTTCCCATCTACTTGAGGTTTAACATGGCCTGGCCCCCAAGATCTTGTGTCCACCTCCACCAACTTACTATCTTTCTTGTTTTGTTTTGTTTTGTTTTTTTAGTGAGGCAATTGGGGTTAAGTGACTTGCCCAGGGTCACACAGCTTGTAAGTGTCAAAGGTCTGAGGCCGGGTTTGAACTCAGGTCTTCCTGAATCCAGGGCCGGTTTGCTATCCACTGCACCACCCAGCTGCCCCCAACTTACTATCTTTTCCTTTTTTTTACCTTTTCCTTTCTTTTTCTGTGATTAGTTTCTGTCACTCTACATAGCACCAGAAATTACAGACAACTAGAGCATAACAAGTGAGTTTTACTAGGTCAGGGGTCAAATTCAGAGTTGGCAGGAGAGGGTATTGGCTGAGCAATTGGCTGAGAGCTTATGAAGGTCTACGGGTGGTTGGAAAGCTAATTCTTGGTGTTGACAATGGGTGCAGGCACACGAATGTCCTGTCCTCTCTCTAGCCGTCGCTCACAGTCAATCAGGTAGTTGACCCCATCGATGACAAGCTGCACCAGCTCCACCTGAAAGGCATTGACTGGTTTTGAGACTCTCCTAACATGTACTCTGGGAAAAGACTCAGATTTTTGTCTTCTACACTCCCTGGAGCTTCTTTCCTGCTCTTTACCTCAACAGTCCCCAACATTTCATTCCCAATGACTTCCCCTACCTCAAATTCCATCTCAGACTTGCACCATCTTTTTGGATTTCACTTGGACTTGTTCTTCTATCCTTCTTAGGATCCACCACTCTTAACCCCTGTTACCTAAATCCTTTCCTTCAGGTTCTTACCTCTGATTTGCCTAGCCGATCCAAGTTGGAAATGTCAAAAGTGCTGCCTGTGGCTGCTGTGTCCACCCCACCAGTTCCACGTTTTTGTAGCCTTAGGTTCTCTAAGATCTTGGAGAATCGGCTGTCCTAGAGGGGAAACAAAGCATGGGAGACAGAGTCAGGAGAGAGGGAGGGAGGCTCTCCAGGGCCTGTGGCTGAGTGTTCTGTTAGAATTCTTCCCCTTACTCAGAATTCTCCCATTATCCTCCCACTTTCCCTTTGGCACCAACGTGTGCCTACCCCAACACTATTTCACTCTTCCCCTCCCTCAGCTCCTTCACCTTGCTTAACAGGGGCAGTTTGACATGCACGCCTGCTCGAAGTCCAGTTCCCAAATTAGAAGGACAAGTCAGGATGTAACCCAAACGCTCATTCCACATGAATTCCCAGCCACGTTCTTGAATTAGACGTTCCACCTGAGACACATAGACCCCCTTAGCTAAAACCATGGGCACATGGATCCTCTTTAGGGCAAATGACAGGGATTCAGGAATCTCTAGTTAGAATTGGGAAAATGGGAACATTTTCTCTAGCTTGAACTTTAAAGATAAAGATACCTCAGGGACTAGAACCTAGAACCTAGGATAGGGGAGGCCCCTCACTTAGTGTCACAGTTAGAACTATTTCTTTCAGTTAGAAATAGAGAGGCAGGGTCCCTAACCCATTGATATGAAGGTTACTAAGCAGAACTAAAGACACAGGAAAACCTTCCAGTTTGGAATGCTCCTTCATGCTTGCTAGAAGCTATGTAGACTGGTCAGCTAGAAATTGGAACACAGGAATTCCCTTCTCCCTTCTCCTGAAACTCTTAGCTAAAATTAGATATATGGAAACATGTACCTTGAATCTGTAATAGGGGGATACCTAAGTTAGAACTTAGATTGGGAACTCAGTTCCAAATAGAACTGGTGACTTCTTCCTTCTCAAGAACTTTGAAGACTTTCTCTCCTAATGATCACTTAGCTAGATGGAACTTCAAACATCCCACTCATTAACTAAAGCCATGGATGTGGAACCACGATAAGAATAAAAGGGCCTAGAAGCTAGGCTTACCTCGTATTAGAACTGGGAAGATGGAATATTTTCCACTATAATCATGAACACACTCATCCCCTTTCCCTTTATAGAACCATGGGTTTCCATTGGGCTGAAACTAGGGACATGACTCAAATTCTACCCATTCTCACTCATTCCTTCCCCACAAGGCTTTGTCATCATAACTCAGCTCATTCACCCCTTCCCACCACTGATCTCCCACGGCTCCCCTCCCCCATACTCCCCTTCACATTTTTGTCTTCTGAATGCCCTCCCAACCAATTCCTTTGCCCATTCCCCTCCAACCTCCTTGAGCCCCCGGCAGAATCTTTCGAACACTCTTTTCATGTTGCCACCCTTTTCCATTGAGATGACCCGTGTGTGATCCTCCTCATTCACCCAGATCAAGAAGCTTTTTTCATTGTTGTGCCTGAGGGAGTGGAGGTATAGGATCAGGAGGCAGGAATAGGGTGAGGGTTGAGTAAAGAGTGATGGAAAAAATGTAAGAATAGAGGACAAAAGATTGAAGAAGATAAGAAGCACATTCTATACCAGATTCCCTCGAGCATCTGGCCAGTCTCGGGCCATTCCTGCTGCTGTCAGCAAGGGAGATACAGGCTTGTCAAATAGGAAATGGTCCTGGGGGAAGTTAAAGGGAATGGTATGAATATCTTTGCAGGTCCTCCATTACTTTAACCTCTGGGCCCCTCCCAGCTCCAACAGTCACGTCTCATTCTGCCTCTCCCAACTCTTGTTTTTCATCCCACCCACTCCCAGGACTCCTCCATAGGGCCCCTCACATCTATAAGCTGCTGTTGCTCAGCTTCAGTCATTTCACTGAGCCGGTAATATCGTCCAGCCAAGTCACCCTGCAGGCCACTCAGTGCATCCACTACAACTCGTTCCACCTCCCGTCGCTCAGCCCTTGTACAGGCAGGGGGTAGACTGAGTCCCCTGATGCTTCGGCCAGTCCGGACTCTTGAGGATAATACGTACCGCTCATCAAAGTGGCCAGCCCGAATCTAGAGGATTTGGAAGATTAGTTAAGGACACCAAAGCAAGATATAGTAGGTGGACCTAGGAGGTTCTGGGGGTGGGGGTGGGACAAAATCTAGGGATATGCATGAATAAATAAGATGTATATAGGATACCCCATAAGTAATTTCTCCATATACGGACATTCCTTCAAAACATACCTCTATGTGGCATTGTTACTTTATCACAAGAACTATTGTGTTCTTCCTGCACTTGCTTTCCTTTAAGATGCTCCCCTCCCCACATCAAGATGAGGATCCAGAGACCAAATTCCCATATGAGGTCAGGGAGGTCAAGAAATTAGGAAAATCAGGAATGGCTCAGCAAAAATTCAGGGGGCTCGTGAGACAGGAATAGCACAACTTAAGTGATTTAGAATCTGAGTTTGGGTACTCAACGTTCACCTTGCTGGCATCCAAGTCTGTGGTATGCTTCATTGTTCGAGGATCATAGCCATTATGTCTTTCTTGTATCACGGGGTCAAAAAGCTCAGCAAATACCTGGGGAAATTATAGGAGGAAGGGTCTCCAATGGGGAAAGACAAATTTTCCTGTTTTCCCCCCAGAACTCAGTCTTAGATTAATTTCATTGAGACAGAAACTTTGAGAACAGGAGAATACAGGGTCAGAGGGGAATGTTTGGAGTCGCTGGAAAGAAAGAGCTAGAATACTGTGAGGAAGAAGTGGAAATCGCTAGGAAAGAGGAATTAGGGTCATTTGGAGAAGCTCAAGGGGTCCACCCACCTCATATGTTTCTTCATCTCCAGCTACCATGCCCACAGTCTTGATGAAAGGGTGACCAGGATTGTCCACACCAGTCTGGATACACTGGTCTAGTGTCCATCCTGTGGGCGTGGTCTTGTCGCAGAGCCGGGCATAAACAGCTGGAGTCAGGTGACTAGCCATGCAGTTGTTATGTTTTCGAAGGTCGGGATACTCTGCACTGAGGAGGGGTACAGAAGTGATCATAGGGGAGACATGGGTCAGGAATCAAACATAGCCTTTCTGGGATCTGTCCAGAAAGTTAAGATCCTGTGTATGACCTCCTGTTGTTCCCACCCCCCACTCCCCCCACAGTGGGAAGATATGCAGTGTGGAGAAGAGAGGGATTAGAGAGAGAGAGAGGTTCAGTAGTAATCGCTTTAGGGATCCTTCTGGCCTGTCCTCCCTACGTCATTCATATACAACCTTAGGCACACACACTAGACAGCTCAGTTTCCCCAAATCTACTCAGTGTCATTCTCCTAGGAATACAAAAGTAGGACTCAGGGAAGAGAAGAATCTGAATGAGATAGCAGAGGCTGCTTGGCAAAAGGATTATTATAAATGGTAGGAACAGATCAGAGAGCCCCCAACCTGCCTGAGCAGATCGAGAGTGACTAGAACTCTCAAGGCCAGTATGGGGCTTTGGGGGCGGGACATTTGGTAACAGGTCTCCAGGAATGTGCCCCATGGCTCCAGCAAGCATTCCCATCCCTGACCCTCCAGTTGACAGTCTCCCTGATCCAGTGTCGAGGTTAATATAGTCCCTATTCGAACCCTGGTTCCCAATCTCCATCCTCATCTTCCCATCACCGCCCTGGGCACCCCATTCCTCAGGCGCTGATACCTGGGTGGGTACAGCCTTCTTCGCTCGCCAGCCGCTCGTAGTGGGTCGGAGCGGAGCAGGTACCCAGCAGCCAGAGACCCTGCGCCGGCCACAGCAAGAAGCCTGAGTCCCGGGCGGGCAGAGAGTAATCGGGAGAAGGAACTAGCCATGGCGTGGGTGCCGGGTACTCGATCTGGGAGTTAGAGCTGGAGCTGCGGCCCAAAGCGAACCAGAGGCCGAAAGCTAGATCTGGAGCTGGAAGGGGGCCGGAGCTGGGCCAGAACCGATGCCGGAGCAGAAGGCGAAGTGGTTGGAGACCCGATAGAAATTGGAGCCAGAGCAGAGGCTGGCACTCGAGCTGCGTGGAGAAGCGCAGTGAGCTAGAGGGGTATGCGGGACAGAAAGGGTGGGGGGGGGGAGGCTGGAGCCGCAGTCCCTAGGGGAAGATTTCACAGAGGCCCCGCCTTCTACCCTACCCCCACAGTATGGAGGGGGGGGGGGCTGTTGTGTCATCTAGGAGCAGGCGATTGAGAGGGAAGAAGGAGGGGCCCCTCAGTCTAAGGAACGCCCACAGCAATCCTGGGGCTCTCTTCTTCGTAATTTCAGCACCAAACAGCGGACAGCGCTCATGGGAGGTGCGGCACCCGGATACCTGCCAGTCCCTGGAACGCCCAGTTTAATTTGTAACCGGAGAAGTCTACGACGTGGGTGTGAAAGGGTGACATTGCCTGACACCCCCGACTTTTCCTCTTTACCGAGCCTGCCCTACCACCATCTCCCTCTTAGGAGAGGCGGCGCCTTAGAAACCGAGAGAAAAGGGGGGAAACCCACTCAAACACCAAAGACAGAAGCAAAGGGTCAGAAACTGAGGTCTACATAGACTCATGCAAACAAACAGTCACATAGATACACAGAGAGACAGAAAGAGGCAAGTGGAGACTGGGCGAGGCATCCACTTGTTCAAGGTCACCCTTAGAAACAGGAAGAAGATTCAGGTATCTGCCTACCAGCCCTGTGCTTGCTTTTCACAAGGTTAGAGGAAATTCGGAAGGGCCTTTTTTCACCCCATGGGAAAGGGGATTCAACTCCTGACTCCACTTACACCGTGCACCCAAGCACCTGCCCCATGGTTCAAAACTGGTGCTCTGGTCTCCCAGAATCCCCCAGTCCCCAGAACTCAGCCCATCTTTCCCTCCACCCTACTGCCTCCCCATTTTTCCATTTTCTCAACCCTGGACCTGATCACCTGGCTGAAGTCACAGGCTTCTGGTCAGCTTCTCTGTCTGACTTTGTGGAGTGTGGAAGTTGGTTTGTAAGGGAATTCTCTTCCTCTCTCGGCTCTTCCTTCTCCCCAGTCTCTGGGCTGGAGGGGAGCGAATGAAGGGTGGAGTAAAGAGTAGGGGTGTTGGTTAGGAGATTGGGTATATGGGGATCGGACTGCCAGGCACAAAGCTCTTGGCATTTCAACCCAATATAATCGTTTCCTCTCTTGGATCTTTAATGCTAATTAATCCAGCTTTTAAGGTCTACTCAGGCACAAGGGCATGGGGTCATTGGAGGATCTGGTCCTCCTTCAACACACCGTCATCCAACCCCCACTTTCTCCTCCCTCTTCCCTTGAGTGACATTGAATGAATAACTGCTTGGTCCCAGGAGTTATAGGTGTGCCCCAGGTGTGTCTTGACCTTTAAACCTAGCCTGTTGCATCAGGAAAAAGGGAGAGAAACTGAAAGGGAGGAGGGTAAGAAAGGGAAGGGTGGGGCAGATTAGCAAGAGAAGTAGTTCAGTGATTTCTTTTCTTTACCAGACACCTCTGCAAGTCTGTGTGGAAAATCTTTGGGGATGATAAATTAAGAAAGAGGAGTTCCCACTCCATATAGCTTTCTATCTAGTGCTAAAATCTTACCACTTTCATTCTCTTCGGGATCCTATTGTTCTTCCTCACCACACTGGGCAAAATTCCTCTCAGAGTAGACAATTGCCTCTCTCCAGATCTTAACAATTCTTCGGGAGGTGCAGTAATTGCTAAAATGTGAATGAAGTCAAATCCTCTGAAAAGGATGAATATTACTTGTGCTTGTGGGATTGTAATTCAGATAAAAGGGGAGAAGGAATAAAGTTTCATTGGAAGTGAATATAATTGCTCAGGTAAGGGAGGGAGGAGTTAATCAGGTGTAGGAAGAGAGTTTTGCGTCAGAGGTGTGGGTAGTAATGAAAATTAGGGGGTGAAAGTAAAATTGGGAAAGTGCTACTTGTGTGGGAAGGTAGGGACTTGCCTGGGGAGCTGAGAAATTACCTAGATTAACAGGGTAGTTACTCAAATTAGGATAATTACTCCATTTGGAGAATATATGGTCAAGGGGATGTAATTATAAGGATGAAAACACAATATGCAGTCAGAGGGGTGTTTACATCAATGAAGAGATTGAAGGGAAAGTGCCTAGAATGTCTATAGGTTCAGCCCATAGACTCCTTGCCATCTTTCTTTAGGCCTTTAGGTCAGCATAGTGTGGAGTCTGGTAAAAATGGTGTAGTAAAGTGTCAGGGATCTAACAACTCCTTTGGGGGGGGGGGGCAATGAGGGTTAAGTGACTTGTCCAAGGTCACACAGCTAGTAAGTGTCAAGTGTTTGAGGCCAAATTTGAACTCAGGTCCTCCTCAATCCAGGGCCAGTGCCGTATCCACTGCACCACCTAGCTGCCCCAATCTAACACCTTCTGAGGAAGAAATCAACTCCCCAGGTGTTCTAGAAGAAAGGAGAAGCCAAAAATGGGGCAGTGGTGGGGTGGGGTGGTGGTGGTAGGGGCAGGGTTGCCCTTATGGAGACTTCCAATAGAAAATGGGCTGATAGAGATCAGCAAGAGTGAAGTAGGAGAAAAGTTGGTGTTTTTTCTCTCTAAAAACCTTTCCACCTAGACACCTCTCTACCTCTGGTCTTCAACTTGCATTAATTTTCTCTGTAGTGTCCCCGTCCTATGTATATATGCAGTTTGGTTTTTTGGGGGGCGGGGCAATGAGGGTTAAGTGACTTGCCCTGGGTCACACAGTAAGTGTCAAGTGTCTGAGGCTGGATTTGAACGCAGGTCCTCCTGAATCCAAGGCCAGTGTTTTATCCACTGTGCCACCTAGCTGCCCCCATATATATGCAGTTTTGGTCTCTCCCCTGAGCTCCAGTATGAAATTATGGGCTACTTGCTAGACATTTCCACCTATATGCCCATAGGTATATCAAAATCAACATGTCCAAAGCCGAAATCATATTTTCCTCAAATTTTCCCCTCTTCTAAACTTTTCTTTTTCTGTCAAGGGACCCACCATCTTTTTAGTTATCCAGTTTCACAATCTTGGAATCACCCTCTATTTATTGCTCTTCCTCACTCTAAATTATGAATTAGCTGTCAAGTCTTATTAAATCTACCTCCAAGACATTTCTTTCATCTTGGGGTGGGCTCAAGTGAAATAATAGATGTAAATATCAATGTCAATAATAATAATAATAGGGGCAGCTAGGTGGCCCTGGAGTCAGGAGTACCTGAGTTCAAATCCTGCCTCAGACACTTGACACTTACTAGCTGTGTGACCCTGGGCAAGTCATTTAACCTTCATTGCCCCACCCAAAATAATAATAATAATAATAATATTGTTATCATTATTAACCTACAGTTACCACACCTCTAGTCTGATGACTTCATTTTGAGCCTTCTACTGCTACTTCTCTGCAGAGCTCAAGTAATGTTTATAGAGCAATACAGAGGTGCTGGTAAATATTTGACAACTGGGCAGGAAGGGGGCCAGAAATAATATATTCACTCATACTTTTAAGTTCAATCTACATTAGAAATGCTTCCTTAAGTGTTTAGACAATCTTAAATGTCTAGACAATCAACAAAACAATAAATCAAGCCTTGATGTGTGGAAATTGAAGGATTTCAAAGGGATAAATGCTCACGTGGAACATTTAACAATCAGTTGACTTGCATTTGTACCCTTCTTTCTACTCACAAGGTCACTTTAGTTTAAGTCCTTATTACCTCTTACCAGTACTATTGCAATTGTCTGGGGCACAGTCAGGAAGAGTCAGGAAGACTTGTTTTCCTGAGTTCAAATTTGGACTCAGACACTCACTGTAGCTGTGTAACCCTGTGCAAGTCACTTAACCCTGTTTGCCTCCGTTTCCTCATTTGTAAAATGAGCTGGAAAAGGAAATGGCAGACCACCCCAGAATTTTTGCTCCAAACGGGGTTACTAAGAGTTGACAAGAATAAACAACTGAGGGGCAGCTAGGTGGCGCAGTGATAAAGTACCGGCCCTGGATTCAGGAGGACCTGAGTTCAAATCCAGACTCAGACACTTGACATTTACTAGCTGTGTGACCCTGGGCAAGTCATTTAACCTTCATTTCCCCACCAAAAACAAACAATCAAAAAAGAATAAACAACAAGCTATTGGTCTCCCTGACTCAAATCCTTCCCCAAACCAATCTGCTATACAAATGTCAAAGTGATTTTCTTAAAGCAAAAACCTGACCATATTACTCTCCTGATTAATAAACTCCAGTGGTTACTTATGAACTCCTCTGTTTGATATTTAAAAGCCTTCACAACTAGCACCTTTTAAAGCTTTACTCTCTCTTCATTCTAGCAAAAGTGGACTTCTTGCTGTTCATCACATAAAAACATTCATTCCATTTCCTATCTCCATGTCTTTGCAACTGCTGTCAACCATGCTTAGATTGCACCCCCTCTTTACTTCTGCTGCTTAGAATCCCTAGTTTCCTTTCAAAGCTCAGTTCAGTAGCTGCCTTCTCTTCGCAAAGAAAAACATCTTGAATTTTTTTTTTTTGTCGATATGTATACTTATGTACTACCAAAGGAAGTATGTTTCATTTTGGTCTTTGTATTCCCTGATATTCGCACAGTGCTTGGTATGTAGAAGTTGCTTAATAGTTGATTGTTGACACTTCTATCTTTTTGTCTTTTTGTGCTATTTCTGTCTTTGCTTCATTTTGGTGCTCTCCTGTCTCTATATTCTCTCTCACTCTGTGACTTATTTTATTTGTAAAATTTATTCTGTATTCATGTGTGCAATGTACAGGACTTCAAACTGAACTATAAGTTACAAAACAGTGGAAGATGTGGCCTTTGCCCTTTAGGGGATACAAAACTCCATTTGTTGTTTTTTTCCTCTCCCCGATCTCCTTTAAATGTCCGTCTGCCAGTTAGTCAGTCTCTATCTGGCTCTCTGGCTTTGTCTTTAAATCCCGGGGTTAAGAGTTGCAGGATGCGAGGAGATGCAAAGAAAAGGATTTAAGGTAGCTGTGACCGGCAAAAGCAGAGCGCTACCCTGCGCTTTCCCCCATTCTAACACCAGGGGGCGAGCTTCCTCCGAGAGCACCGGCCAACGCAGCCTGACGCTCTCCCCGGAGCGCGCCCGCATCTGATTGGCGGCGCGGGGGAGGGGAAGTCGCACTTTGATTGGGTCCCTGTCAGGTGCCCGCTGCCGGCAGGTTCGGCTGCGCCGGCGGAGAGAGGCGGGTGAGTGAGGGCCCCGGCAATGGGGGAGTGGCTGGGGGCCGGGGTCGGGGGCGGTGTCTGAGGGGGTCGCAAGTCCCGGGCCGCCTGGGCTGGGGGTCGCGGTCAGTAGGTGCGAGCTCCGGGGTTGGAAAGGGGCTCCGGGGAGACCCGTCCGTGTCAGCGTAGGCTGTGTGACCCGGGCGGGCGGGGGGAGGGGGGTGACGGTCAATGTCGGGGGCGGTGGGGGGAGGGGGAGAGCTACCTGAAGAGGAGGGGAGTCCTCAGGGGACGGGGTCATCCGAGGGTCATTGTCCGGGGTTAGTGTGTATCGCCTGCGGGAGCAAATCACAGCATATTTCTCTGGAACTGGGCGGGGGGGTGGGGGTGGGGGGACGGGTTAAGGAGAGGAAGAGAAGGGCCTGGGAGTTTGAGGAGCCTTCAGGAGACCCGCAAGGATCTGGGGTTGGGAAGGGGGGCGGAATCCTTCTTGGGGGTTTTAAAGATTGTTGGAAGACGTGGGATGCTTCTTGTTTTGGGGGCGGGGAGAATTCTACCTGGACCTTAAACTCGTTCTCCTCATCCCGAAAACCTCCACGAAATGTTCTAACTAGGAACTGTTGCGATGCAAGCCCTAAATTCTATTAAGAGGGTTCCTGAAATGCTTTTGATTCAGGACCGGGAGAAGGCATTTGGGTGCTTATAGCATGGTTTCGAAAATGTTACTTTTCTCATTTTTGACTACCCCCCCTCTCTACTTTTCATTCTCCCTACCCTCCGTCGTTCCTTCCATCTACTCCCCTCCCCCCTTCACCACCTCCCTTCCTCCTAACACTATCCCTTACCCCCTTACTTCCCCTTTCACTCTCAAACCCTTTTCCCTCCTCCTCCCACTTTCTATGGGAGGCTTTGAGACCTTCATTGTAACAGTGCATCTTATCACAAAATAAATACTTATGTGCCATGGAGAGTGGGAATTTCTGGCAAAAAAGAAGTGTCATTTATAAAAATCAATATTAAAAGTACCTTCCTTGTTGGTTCTCAATATATTTTTAGCGTGGCTTACCGCTAGTCCCAGTTTTGCTTTCATCTCAAGGTTTTTTCCTGCTCCTTCACCTCCTCCCCATGTCCTGCCACCCCTATCCCCTGCCCCCCATTCCCAATCCAAAGCAGAAGTCCCTAGAGAGGAGACTGCTTTGCTTTTTCTACTGTGATTCAGTCCAAAGTGAATGAGGCTGCCCTTTAGGCCTGGAGCAGAGTCTGAGGTTTCTATCTTTGTTACCATCATATATTGGGGGGGAGGAGGAGTGAGGAGAGAATGGGAAAGGTAATGGAAAGGCCTTGGCAGGGATATACTAATCCCAGCTTCTTGAAAAGATACATCAAGGAATTATCTTACTGTAATCAAAGTTTATGCCTGTTCTTTCACACAAGCCTCCTTCATAGCAAGTCCATTCTTATCATTGCTGTGGACACTTTCTATTCTTCCCTCCTTGACGTCCTCTAAGGCAAGGGTTCCTAACCATTTTTTGTGTCATAGACTCCTTTGTCTGGTGAAACCTATGGACCCCTTCTCAGAATAAAGGTTTTTTACATTTATAATTGAAGTAAATGCTAAACTTCAATTAGACATTAGTGAATATATAGATGTTATTTTTCCCATCCAAGTTTATGTACCTCCTAAAATCTGTCCATGGACCTCAGATTAAGAACTCTTGCTCTAAGATTTCAGAGCACCAGCCTGTGGTTATTCTTTCCTGATCTCAAGAAGTCATTTCCCATGATTAAGACCGCACCTGTCTTTAACCTGGTTTTGTTACCTTGTTTACCCTTTTTCTAGACCTTAAATAAGGGTATCTTTCTCTTCTGTAAACACATTTGAAAATGTAAGGGGTCCTTTGCTTCTCAGGCTTTTGTTAAGGTTCCTAAGCTTAGCACTGGAGAGTGAGAGAGGAGGACTACGAAAGTTCCAAATTGAGTTCTAAGTCTAGAATGTCAGCCCTCTCTCAGCAAATAACCCCTCCCCCATTCCACTACCCCTCAAAGCAGCCCTTCTTATGAATACACTTTTCCACTGGAAGAACTGAAGAAATGTCAATACCATAAGGGTTAACTCCCTGACTCCGGTAATAGTTTAATTCCTGGGATAACCTTTGGCTATTCCCCCTTTTGTCTACTCTTCTTACCTTTAATTATCTCAATTTCTTTCACCTGGCCTCTTCTTCCATTCCTACATCTCATCATTTTGCATCTGTTGTTCCCGATTGCTATAGTCTCAGTGTAATCTCAGTCTTGTTTCCCTACTTTCCCTAGTGCCCCATGCAGTTCCTTTTCCAATATTCTTGTCCTCTATGCACCACGGGAGCTAATGGAGTGCTGTCTCCTGCAGATCGGGATGAGTGGGTCTCCTGGTGGGAATGTGGTCATTGACGGCCAGTGAGATTGAGAGTGCCACGCCCCGCTTCTTTGTTGGAGCTGGGGATGAGGGGCTGGGCACCCAGGGAGCAGGCATGAGCATGGAAGAGAGTGAGAGTGAGCTCCTCGAAGATGAGGAAGATGAAGTGGTAAGTACATGAAGAATAAAATAATAGTAGAGCCACTATTACTAAGGGCAGCATTTAGTGGTGACTACTTCACCCTCTACAAAGGTCTGGTCTACCCGCCTTCTATTGGCACCTGGCTCTTTCATGATTTAAGAGATGGCAGAGTTGGGGCAGCTAGGTGGCGCAGTGGATAGAGTACCGGTCCTGGAGTCAGGAGGACCTGGGTTCAAATGCGGCTTTAAACACTTGACACTTACTAGCTGTGTGACCCTGGGCAAGTCACTTAACCCCAATTGCCTCACCAAAAAAAAAAAAAAAGAGAGAGAGATAGCAGAGTAATAAATCGCTCCATTGTAGAACCTTTCCTCCAGTGAACTCCAGTGAACAGTTAGAATCCAGGGGTTGCTGGGTATCTGAGTAACCTGATGCCTGGTCACAAAAATACCCTCTGTGCTCTTATGGAAAAGACATTATTCTTTGGGGTTGTTTTGTTTTGTTTTTTGGTGAGGCAATTGGGGTTAAGTGACTTGCCCAGGGTCACACAGCTAGTAAGTGTCAAGTGTCTGAGGCTGGATTTGAGCTCAGGTCCTCCTGACTCCAAGGCCGGTGCTGTAGCCTCTGCGCCACCTAGCTGGCCCCAAGACATATTCTTTGGACAGCAGGAGTCCCTAAATTTGTCTTGGGGGTGGGAAGAAGAGGGGCTACCCCAATGGATAGAGCACTGCTCCCTAGGTTCAGCTTGTCCTGTAGCTTCTATAAGGGGAGTCTGTCTTGACAAAAGGGGGAGGCTTTGTGTCCCTAGGAATTCCTACCACCTGGTAAGGAGGGTTTTTCTGACAACATCTTCCACACTGTAGCCCCTCCGAGCGCAGATTATCGTTGGCATTTGTGCCATGACCAAGAAGGTCCAAGTCCAAACCAATGACCCAGATCCTAGAACGACTATGGCCGCTTTGACTACCTAACTGTGATTATTCTGGGTGAGGATGTTATCCTCAACGAGCCTGTGGAGAACTGGCCACCTTGCCACTGCCTCATCTCTTTCCACTCCAAAGGTGAATGACTACCTCGGGGAGAATAGAGAGTAGAATGGGATTGGGAATTGTGGGGTTTAGATTTGCTCTTCACTGTTTCATCCCATTGAGAGTGCTTATTTCCTCTGACACATTTGAATAAAAAAGCCATTTTTGAGATCTTAGGACGGTTCCACAGCTTCTAGAACCGTCAGAAGGTTTGGCCTTCTAGAAGTAATTCCAAAGGATCTTTTGGATCTTTGGCAAATGAGTGAGGTGTTGTGGTGGGATTAGTATGTGGAGGGGTTCAGTGGGGTTCAGCCTCATTATTATAGTGTTTGTATCTTGGATTCTGCTTTTCTGTTAGGCTTCCCGCTGGACAAAGCTGTTGCTTATGCTAAGCTTCGAAATCCCTTCCTCATCAATGATCTGACAATGCAGTATTATATCCAGGACAGGTATGGCTTCTTCCTGTCCAGTCAGATATCTGGGACTGGGTCTTCCTTCCTTGTTGCCCACAGACTAAGCCTCTGGTATTTTGGGAGCCTATTTAGGGGAAGAGTAAAACCAAAAACTTGCTTCTGTCTCACATTGTGCTCCAATACCCTCATCTTCACCCCACCCCACCCTGCCTTGCCCTTCCTCCTCATGCTTCTTTTAGCTAATAGTTTTGGGGTTGCAGGCGGGAAGTATATCGAATCCTGCAAGAGGAGGGTATTGATCTGCCTCGATATGCTGTGCTTAATCGTGACCCTGCCCGGCCAGAGGGTGAGTAGCCAGCCCCATCCTTTGTCCTGCCCCCTGGGCTTCAACCTAGCTCAGTGCCCTTCAGATGTTATTACTGTTATTACTGGTTAAGAAGGGCTTTGGTTGTTGTATAGATGGGAGGGTTGGGGGCCTCGGGATAGGGCCTCTGGGGTGGTTCTTAGGATTCAGGGCTTGTGGATTTGAGGGTTGCAGAGGCTGAGACGCTGGGGGATTCCAGTGGTAGAAGAGGTGTGCCCAAGGCCCCCAGAACTGACCATATTCTACCTCTCAGAGTGCAACCTGATAGAGGGTGAGGACCAGGTGGAGGTGAATGGAGCTGTGTTTCCCAAACCATTTGTGGAGAAGCCAGTGAGTGCTGAGGATCACAACGTCTACATCTACTATCCCAGCACAGCTGGTGGGGGGAGCCAGCGCCTCTTTCGTAAGGTGTGGGGGCAGTCAGGGATATGGGGAGGGACAGAGAGATGGAAGGATAGGGATGGAATTGTGGGGTAAAAGCTGAAGGATTCAGGACCAAATGGTGAGGGAGGATGGAACCACATATTTTTTAATCCCTTCCCTTTCCATAGATTGGCAGCCGAAGCAGTGTCTACTCCCCTGAGAGCAGTGTCCGAAAGACTGGATCTTACATCTATGAGGAATTCATGCCCACAGATGGCACTGATGTCAAGGTTGCAGGGGAGGGAAGGGGCCATGGTTATAGAGATTACACAAATTAGATCATTTTGGAGGCAGAAGGGACCTCGGAGGCCATGACGTCTAGTCCTTTCATTTTAGAGCTCCGTTTCCTTCCCTTTATATATGAGGAAAATAAAGCTCTGAGAAGTTAAATGAATTACCCAAGGTCACCCAGTTAAGATGTTATCATTGGGGAGTGGGGGAGTTGGAAGTATAAGAAGGGGACTTACAGGATAAAAGCTAAGAGTGAATTTGGTAATGTACTGAAATTACAAGGTAAGGAGTGAAGATACAGGGATTGAGGCATTTTTGACATTTGTAAAATAGGGCTGTGAAGGCATTTGATATACTAAAGTGGGGGGTGGTGTAAAATAGAAAGTAGAGGATAATATTGGGGTACTGGTAGAGCAGTCCTCATACTTATGCCTCTATAGCCTTAATTGGATAAATGTTGATTTTCTTAGACTCAGATCTTTATTCTTTTTTTTTGTTTTGTTTTGTTTTTTTGTTTTGTTTTGTTTTTTTGTGAGGCAATTGGGGTTAAGTGACTTGCCCAGGGTCACACAGCTAGTAAGTGTTAAGTGTCTGAGGCCGGATTTGAACTCAGGTACTCCTGACTCCAGGGCCGGTGCTCTATCCACTGTGCCACCTAGCCACCCCCTCAGATCTTTATTCTTAATCCAAGCCTGAACACGATGCCCAAAGTCTCTCCTTTTAAAATGATTTTTTCTCTGTAATCTCTTCAAGTACATATGTCATGATTGGTCTGAGGGAACTGTGTGACATGGATTGTCTCAGGAATAATATATTTTTGTAGGTGTATACAGTGGGGCCTGATTATGCCCATGCTGAAGCCCGAAAGTCTCCAGCATTAGATGGAAAGGTGGAAAGGGACAGCGAAGGGAAGGAGATTCGATACCCAGTCATGCTGACTGCCATGGAGAAACTAGTGGCCAGGAAAGTTTGTGTTGCTTTCAAGGTAGAGGAAAATCAAAGGTGATGGGATGGTGTTGGTGGTATGGGGGAATATAGGATAAATGGGATGAAGGGAAAGGGGAACAGGCACGAGGAATTTGGGAAGAAGTTATTCCTCCAGCATGGTTTTATCCTTCACCTTATTCTCCCACAGCAAACAGTCTGTGGGTTTGACCTTCTCCGTGCCAATGGTCACTCCTTTGTCTGTGATGTCAATGGCTTCAGCTTTGTCAAGAACTCAATGAAATACTATGATGACTGTGCCAAGATCTTGGGGTATGGAAGACATTGTTTTGAGTGTGGGGAAGCCAGTCTGGGAGTTGGGGTTACCCTTTTTTCTCCTCTTTAACAGAGATCTTCTCTTTTGCAGTTTTGTTTTGTACCATTATGAGGAAGGTTGTTCTGTTACTTTTCTATATTTTCTTCTTTTTAGGAATACCATAATGCGGGAGCTTGCCCCCCAGTTTCAGATTCCATGGTCCATTCCCACAGAGGCTGAAGACATTCCCATTGTCCCCACTACATCTGGTACCATGTAAGAGAGAGGGAGAAGCTGTGGTCATTTGTCCACCGAGATATCCAGGGCTTGGAATTCCTAGGACTGACTGATAAGCACCTACCACTTCTTCTTAGACTGACAAGGGGATCCCTTTCAGGCTGTTTCCTTAGCTATACCCCCATTCTTATTGCAGACAGTGCCCTTTTTCCTCCCAGGCACTCATGAAGAGGTTTGCTGACTGAGGTTGTTCTAACATGCGTCTTCTTCCCAGGATGGAACTCCGCTGTGTCATTGCCATCATCCGTCATGGGGATCGAACTCCCAAACAGAAGATGAAGATGGAAGTTACACACCCCAGGCAAGGGGAGGGCCCATATACCAAGAGAAGAAAGGGGAAGACCAATGGAGATTGTTCCCACAGTTCTTGACTCTTCCACTTGTTTTCCTTCACTCTCCCATTCCCAGGTTCTTTGCGCTGTTTGAGAAACATGGTGGCTACAAAACTGGGAAACTGAAACTGAAAAGGCCAGAGCAGCTGCAGGTGGGTAACCTGGTTGAGGAGGAGAGTCACTATAGGAGGAAGGGAGATGAGATGGGGAAATCTGGCTGGGAAAATGTAAAGTGATCTGAAGATGGATGGGTGACTGGCCAAGAGCTGTGAACACATCCCAATATCCCCCTCCTCAGGAGGTGCTGGACATCACTCGGCTGTTGTTGGGAGAGCTGGAAAAGGATCCTGGTGGCGAAATTGAAGAGAAGACAGAAAAGCTGGAACAACTGAAGACTGTGTTGGAGATGTAAGGAGGGGATGAGGATAAGGGAGCTTGATGTGGGCTGTCACTCATGGAGTCTGTGTTCTGGGATTGGGATGGATGGTGGACTCTGTTCTTGGCAGGTATGGTCACTTCTCAGGCATCAATAGGAAGGTACAGCTGACTTACTACCCCCATGGAACCAGGGTCTCTAATGAGGAGCAAGGTGAGAGAGACAACCCACTCTAGCTCTCTAATTCTCTAGCCCCCTAGACCCATAGAACACCCATTCTTTGCCCTACCTCCTTCCTGCTTTTCTAGTTTCATCCCCCAGCCTTTTACCTCTCAGAATTGTTGAGGCTAACATCCAGACCTCTACTCTGTACTGCTTAGATGTTCCTAGAAGGTTACCCAGGCTCAGTTCACTGCTTTCTACTACCCTTAGATCAACAGCCCGAGACCCAGGCCCCATCTCTGCTGCTTGTGTTAAAGTGGGGTGGAGAGCTGACGCCTGCTGGCCGGGTCCAGGCTGAGGAGCTGGGACGAGCTTTTCGCTGCATGTACCCGGGGGGCCAGGGTGAGTGTGTTAAGGAGTAAATGTTTGGTGGATTTGGAACAAGATAAATATGGGATGAGTGGGGGGAATAAAGAAAACAAAATCACTGTGGCAAGGAAAAGTTGAAGGGGGGAGGAATAAATTCCCTCTTCCCTGCCATAGGATCCTGACAGATGTCTATTTGTGGTCCTCTTCACTCCCAGGGGACTATGCTGGCTTCCCTGGTTGTGGGCTTCTACGTCTCCATAGCACTTACCGCCATGACCTCAAGATCTATGCTTCAGATGAGGGTCGTGTACAGATGACGGCTGCAGCCTTTGCCAAGGTGTCCACCCTAACCCCAGAGTCATGGACATTGGCAGTTTGGAAAGCTGCTAATTTAGATGGAGGGTTAATGAAGTGCAGGAATTTGGGGTGCTTATCTCAGAAGGATAGGTTGGTGGCTGGATGACTGTATCTGACCCCTTTCTGCTCTTCTGGGAATAGGAGGTGGGAGGTAGGGGCACTCCTGCCCCCACCAAGCCAGCTCTGTGTCTTCTCCATAGTCCCTTAGGCCCATTCCACCCCTCCACCAGCAGGGCTGCTGGCCCAGAGAGGGGTTAACAACACTCCCACTCCCCATGGCTCCTGTCATAGGGATTACTGGCACTGGAAGGGGAGCTGACACCTATCCTGGTACAAATGGTGAAGAGTGCCAACATGAATGGGCTTCTGGACAGTGATGGTGACTCTTTGAGCAGCTGCCAACACCGTGTAAAGGCACGACTACATCACATTCTACAACAGGATACACCCTTTGGCCCTGGAGATTATGAGCAGGTCTGAGCTCCCTTGTGCCCTGTCCTCCAAGTATCTCATTCAGGATCCCATAAATAATACTGTCCACACCCCTTTCTGGTAATCACTTAGTAACTGCATTTAGATGGTTAGGTGTCTTGTCCTCATTTTTTGGTATTTGTGGAGTCCTAGTGATTCCTCAAGATGCTGCCCCCCTGCCCCCTTCCCCAGTGGCCCTGCTTCATGACCATGGATGCCTCAGGGTCTTGAAACCCATTCTGATGGACTCAGATTATATTTGTATCATAGATTGGAACCAAGGCAGAAGGCCCGCTTTGCCTTGGTGTTGAATGTAAGGAGCTGTTCCAAACCCAGCCTGTTAAAGGAGTTCCCTAAGTCTCATTCTGAAGTTGAAGGCTAGGTTAGAGTCTCTCTGTCCCAGAGATAGTCTGATTTCCAGGGTTAGCCTAGGCTTTGGTAAGAAGGAGACCATTTGCCAAATTGAAGTTGAACAACACCTCTCCATTTCCCCTTACTATTCCTGTTTTTGTTACTCTTTGAGGAACTTGAATGGACTGGATAGCTGGATACTTTTTCTGGGTTGGTGTAAGGAGGGGTTATTCTACTTCCTCTTCTCTTGGTCAGGATGTAATGAGGCCCCACCTGCTTCTCTGTACTCTTGTATCTGGTCAAGCAGACCCTTTATTACTTTTTCCATCCTGCACTATTTACTATAAGTTGGACATGGCAGATTCTTAGTTGTATAAATCTCCATACCATTGTAGGGCTCATTTACATCTTTTTTTTGGGGGGGGGTTGTTTTTGCAGGGCAGTGAGGGTTAAGTGACTTGCCCAGGGTCACACAGCTAGTAAGTGTGAAGTGTCTGAGGCTGGATTTGAACTCAGATCCTCCTGAATCCAAGGCCAGTGCTTTATCCATTGCGCCACCTAGCTGCCACTATAGATATCAATAGATATAAGAATAGATCTCCATCATAGGGAGCTGTTAACAAGTATTTGCTTTGTTTTTATCCAGACCCAGGGATCTGGTGAGAGGCCCTGAGCCCATGATACTCTCTCTTTTTGTTTCCCCCAGCTGGCCCCTACCGGCAGCCTCTCATTGCTCAACTCAATGGCCATAATTCAGAATCCTGTGGAGATCTGTAACCAGGTATTTGGCCTGATTGAGAATCTCACACACCAGATCCGGGAACGGATGCAAGACCCCAAGTCGGCAGGTGGGTAAGAGCACTGCCTTCTCTCCCCCAGGATATTGTCATGGTTTTGTTGCCTCTTCCTCTGAGTGTCCAGAGGAACCTTATCTTCCCTCTTGGATCCTGCATATTTGGAATCTGTTTGCCCTCCAGGGTAGTCATGGTGGCCAAAATCATGGTCCTTAGCTCATTTTACAGCTCTTTGCCTAATATGACTATTCCCTGTTACCTTCAGACCTGCAGTTGTATCACAGTGAGACTCTGGAGTTGATGCTGCAGCGCTGGAGCAAGCTGGAACGTGACTTTCGGCAGAAAAGTGGACGCTTCGATATCAGCAAAATTCCTGACATTTATGATTGTGTCAAGTATGATGTGCAGCACAATGGGAGCCTGGGGCTCCAGGGGACAGCAGAGCTGTTGCGACTCTCCAAGGCACTGGCTGATGTGGTCATTCCTCAGGTTAGTTCTAGAAAGAGCTCATGGCTAGAGTCTAGAAGGGCAGGAGAGAATAAGCACAGAGGCAGAGTGGGATTAGTGGAACTGCTCCAACCCTCTTCTGATGATCAACCACACTTTATAGGTGCCCTTGGACTAGGAGAAAGAGCAAAGGCCTCTGGCCTAAGTAGACATGAGATGTGATACATGGAGTGGGAGTAATAGTCTGTGTGAGGAGACCCAGGAATGATAGGAGGATGGTGTTAGGTTTGGGGAGGAGTGGTAGTAGGCAGAGGCAAAAGGAACATGGGCTTCCTTGAGTGCTTACTTAGCCTCTGGTTCTCTAGGAGTATGGGATCAGTCGGGAGGAGAAACTGGAGATTGCTGTGGGCTTTTGTCTCCCATTGCTGAGGAAGATTCAGCTTGATCTACAGCGAACCCATGAGGACGAGTCTGTCAACAAGCTGCACCCCCTGTGAGGGAGGGTTAAGGGGGTAACTGGGTGGGGGGTGGATGGGACATGTAAAGGACTCTTGAGGGAAGTCAGAGCTGGAACGATTCGAGAGGCTTGGGCACAGGAGGACTCCTGAATATGAGGGAGACATCCTCGTTAGGGATGAAAGAAAGATGGTGGAGGGGTGGTGCTATGACTGCATACTTACGAATGACAAGGCAACCTTTTCAGGTATTCCAGAGGAGTGCTCTCACCTGGCCGCCATGTCCGCACGCGTCTCTACTTCACCAGTGAGAGCCACGTCCATTCCCTGCTCAGCGTCTTCCGTTATGGAGGGCTGCTCGATGTAAGGATCCTTTGTCTCCACCTGCCTGTCCTGCGAGCAAGCTCCTTTCTTTAGTTCTCCTTGGTCTCCAAGCAAACCTTTCTTTGTGTTTCCTGGCTCTCCCCCATCCCAGCCTCAGGCCCACCACCCCTTTCCTTCTCTGTCCTCTCTTATCTCAAGACCTGAGAAGCCCCTCCTCATATTTGGTAGGAATCTCAGGATGTGCAGTGGCAGAGGGCTCTGGCTTATCTCAGCGCCATCTCAGAACTCAACTACATGACTCAGATTGTCATCATGCTATACGAAGACAACACCCAGGTGAGGAGATGTCAGGGTGGGATCAGGAAAAGATCTACCCTCTTTATCCCCAGCCACTGTTCAGAGAAGGAAGTCCTTACCCATCCCCATGGTCTGTGGACCACAATATGGGAGATCATTAGGAGCTTCCTGGAAAGCAGAGAACCAATTCTGGGAATAAGTAGCGCCAGATGGAACGACCTGGAATCCAGTCACTGAACCCAGGGCTAGGGTGACAGGAGACCTTCATAAGTGTTTCTTTAAGTGGATTATGTAATGATCAAGTTCCTGTGGGAGGTACATGAACAAAGCACCACAGTTTTGGGGGAGTGAGGATTCCTTGACCCTAGAGATTATAGTAGAAGAGATTCACAGCAATAGGGTATTGGAGGAGTCAGGACACAAAAGCCTGAGAATGAGGTGCCTTCTTGGAACTCCTTTTCATCTTCGTCATTACCTTGCTTCTTACCATCTCATCCTTTGACATCCTTTCATCTGGTGGTATCCCCTAGGATCCCTCATCAGAGGAGCGATTCCATGTGGAGCTGCACTTCAGCCCTGGAGTGAAAGGTGTTGAAGAAGACGGCAGTGCCCCCACTGGCTGTGGCTTCCGCCCAGCCTCTTCAGAGGTGGGAGAGGGTGCTATAATCTGTATCTCAGAACCTGGGAGATAGGGACCCAGAGAGTTGGTGGCAGGGAGGTGAAGGTGCTGGGCATAGAGAAGGTGATCACCCCTTCTTCTTTTACACATGATGCAGAATGAGGAGCTGCAGTCAGACAAGGGCAGTATGGAAGACCTGTGCCGGAGCAGGGGTCGAGATGAGCCAGATCGGGTGTTGCAGACATCACCCCAGCCTCCTGAGATCCCTGGTCTCCCAAGAAGATCACCACTCATCCGCAACCGTAAAGCTGGCTCTATGGAGGTAATAGGGAGAGGAGGGGGAAAGGATGGGGAGGGGACACATTGGACACTATCCATGTGTCCTCAATCACTGTCCCTCCCATCCCCATACTTGGTGACTTTGGGAGCTCTAAAGTAGCATCAAGGGGCAGCTAGGTGGCTCAATGGATAAAGCACTGGCCTTGGATTCTGGAGGACTTGAGTTCAAATCCAGCCTTAGATACTTGATACTTACTAGCTGTGTGAGCCTGGGCAGGTCACTTAACCTTCATTGCCCCATCCCCCCCCCCCAAAATCAGTATAACGATATTGCTATCATTCTCCTGGTTCTGTTCACTTTACATCAATTTACATGACTACCCAGGTTTTTCTAAAATTATCCCCTTCATCATTTCTTTTCTTTTTTTTTATACTGGAAATTTTCTTTATTGTAGAGGGGAAAATGTATTGTATGTAGAACAGTGCAGGTTTAGTGAGTTGCTAATGGAAGTGTCATGTCACACGGCTTTAAGTGTCATGTGTCTGAGGTCACATTTGAATTGAGGTCCTCCTGACCTGCACCACTTAGCTGCCCTGGACACTGTTTAGATGATTCCAGTTTTGTTGGCAACATCCAAAGCATCATAGTCTGGAGCCAGTCAGACATAGGCCTTTTTCTCTCCATCAGGCCTGATCCGTGTGTTGACCTTGGCCACATTGATGTCATAAAGCTTCTTTACAGCTTGCTTAATCTGATGCTTGTTGGCCTTGACATCCACAATGAAGACAAGGCTGTTGTTGTCCTTTCTCTTCTTCATTGTAGACTCAGTGGTCAAGGGAAACTTAATGCTGGCATAGTGGTCAAGCTTGTTTCTCCTCGGGGCACTTTTCCGAGGGTATTTGGACTGCCTTCAAAGTCTTAGAGTCTTGGGTTGCTGGAAGGTGAGGAATGTTCGGATCTTCTTCTTTTTGTGGCTGTGCACACCCTTCAATACTGCCTTCTTGGCCTTCGCCTTGGCTTCCATCTTGGGGGAACAACTGCTTCCTTCTTTGCCTTTGGCACCATCTTAAGGAAAAGGCCCTTCATCATTTCTTATAACATAATTCATTTCCTCATATTCAATTATGATAACTTGTATAGCCACTCCCCCCAATTCCAGTTCTTAATTTATCTTCCAGTTTGCTCTCCCCCTTCTGTACCCAGTGTGTGTGTGTGTCTAGTTTTCCCTCCTTTGACTAGTTCATATGAGAGTGAGGTTCAAGTATCATTCATTCTTCTCCTTCCTCCTTGTTAATATAGACTTTTATATGAAACACCTCAATACGTTGATTATTTTAACAACAGTTAAATGTAGCACAAACTTTACTCTGTCTGAAGAAGTCTAGACTTCTTCAGGCAGAGTAAAGCTGGTGCTTCATTTTTTCCTCTCATAGTTGTAACTCCAAACCTGCTAAAGTTCTCACAAATACACATCACACAATAAAAGCTGTACATAGATAGAAGGATGCTGTCTCTGGCATCAGAATACATTGACTACTTGGCTGACCAGTGTTTCCATCAGTCCTCTGGTGTGTGATGCCTCTTAAGTATTCATCAGGCAGGTGACACAGGACTGACATCCATAGGTAAACACAAATATTAAAACGTATCCAGGAATAAAATATTGTAATTGATTAAACATAAATGTGTAAACTTGTTATTTATAATTTGTTTTTAAAACAGTTGTAACACAATTTTCCCATTAGTTTTCATGTGCCTTTCCAAACAGCTTTATTTATTTGTATTTATTCAGATTTTGTTGCTGCTTCTGTTATTTCCACAGTTGAAGTCAATGTGTGTAATTCTTTTTTTGGATCTGCTTCACTCTTTATTACTTCATATAAATCTTTCTATATTTGTTTATATTCTCCATGTTTATTTTTTTTAAAAGTTCTTTTTTTTTTTTTAGTGAGGCAATTGGGGTTAAGTGACTTGCCCAGGGTCACACAGCTAGTAAGTGTTAAGTGTCTGAGGCCGGATTTGAACTCAGGTACTCCTGAATCCAGGGCCGGTGCTCTATCCACTTCGACACCTAGCTGCCCCAAAAAGTTCTTATTTTTATTGATGTCTTTTTTTTTGGGTGGTTCAATGAGGATTAAGTGACTTGTCCAGGGTCACATAGCTAGTAAATGTCAAGTGCCAGAGGCTGGATTTGAACTCGGGTCCTCCTGAATCCAGGGCTGGTGCTTTATCCACTGTGCCATCTAGCTGCCCCAGATGTCTTTTATTTTTATACCACATTTTCAGATAG
The DNA here is from genome assembly GCF_019393635.1 of Dromiciops gliroides. Taxonomy (NCBI): domain Eukaryota; kingdom Metazoa; phylum Chordata; class Mammalia; order Microbiotheria; family Microbiotheriidae; genus Dromiciops; species Dromiciops gliroides. The sequence goes on along the minus strand of NC_057862.1, from coordinate 194,850,629 downwards.
ACCCTTTCTCCCTTCCTCCTTAAGGGAAAATTTATTTAGTGCTTACTATTTGCAAGGCACTGTACTAAGCACTTTTTTACATGTTATCTCACTTGATCCTCAAAACAAGCCTGCTGAGGTAGTTGCTGTTATTACCCCATTTTACAGTTGAGGAAACTTAGGCAAACAGAGGTTAAGTGACTTCCTCAGAGTCATACAACTAGGAACTGTCTAAAATCCAATTTGAAGTCAGGTCTTACCGACTCCAGCACTATCCAGTGTGTCGCTACCAGGTAGCCATTACTGGTAGCAGAGATTTTTAAAAATAAAGAGAAAAAACTCAGTCCAGAAAAACGAAACAACATACCAACCATGTCTGACAATATAACATGCAAATTTCATACCTCCTGCACTGGAAAGCCATTATAATATAATTCTATAACAGTCAGATTTTTGCGTTGTTCTTTCTGTTTACATTGTCATCATGATGTGTATTGTTTTCCTGGTCTACTTACTTCACTCATCTTATGCACATATAAGTCTTTCTTCTCTGAATTCTTGATCTTCATCATAATTGTGATTTCTTATGGCATGGTAGTATTCCTTTATAGTCTTATGCCACTGTTTCTTCAGCCATTCTCTAATCACATACGGTTCCCCCTCTAGTTTTTATATATTACACGCAGCATTGCTTGGAATATTTTTGTAAAGGTAGGCCTCCTTTTTTTTTTTAATCCTGTCATTAACAGCTTTATGATATAATTCTAGCAATGAAGTCCTGGGGCCAAATGGTATGAACAGTTTTATAGTTGTATTATTTAATGCCATTTTGGGAGCCCTGACCTGGGATTTTATTAGTGGAGAGAACTACTGGTTTGTATATCCTTTCCTTTGATGCAGGTCAGCCACTTATTGTTAACTAGAGTTTTTGTTGTCTGGAGCATTAAGAGGTTAAAGACTAATTAATAGTTATATAGGTAGTATGTGTCAGAGGGACTTGAGCCCACATGTTCCTCATTTCAGAGCCTGCTTTTTCTTCTTCTTTTTTTTTTTTTTGCTTTCTATTCTTTGTACCATTCTCCTCATGTAATACGTTATTGCTTAACAAAATAGTTAAACCAATTCATAGCTTCACCAGCCATGAACCAGTAAAAACATGTCTGTTTTTCCATAGTAGTGCCAGCATTTAATTTGATCATATTTAGCCATCTTTGCCAATTTGATAGGTGAAGGGTGGTATCTCAAGAGTTATCTTAATTTGTGTTTCTTCTATCATTAGAGTGTTTGAACACTTTCATTTGAATATTGATTAACTTCCTTATTATGAACCTGTAGGGATCCTTCTGCCCTAACCCCAGTACAGCATTCTGCCTAGGAAAGACAGATCTCTTCCTGGCCTACCCAGGTGTGTTCTCTAACCTTATAGGAAACCTGTTTTCTCTGTTCTTTCATTATATAACCGTGTCATTTAAATTAATCCTGTCTCACTCTACCACTTGCATTCTACCTTTTCTCTATATTCATTTCTGTATTAGGGTATGGAATATGTGACTCTGATACTATCTATATCCTAACTAGTCTGTTTCTCCACCTCTAACTAGCTTTCCTCTGTAGGAGCTGGGGTGGGGGGAGGGGGATTGAGGGGTGGCCTTTTGCAGCCCTGTGACCAGCTCTTCATCTGGTCTGCTTGCAGGTCACAAATACATAGTGCACAGATAGGCTGACCAAATATCCCTTTGGGGATGGCCCATGGAGGTCAAGAGACCTCCCCAGGCCTCTCCCAGGCATTGGCCTATAGCCCAGGGTTAGGTTTCCCACCTACCTGGCATCCTTTGTATAGGTCCCTCTCCCCAACCCCTTTTCTTTTCCCACCTTCTATCTCTGATGCTTGGGATCCAGAGGCTTAACACACCTTGCAGGCAGGGTAGGGCATGGTGTTTGGAGGAAATGATCAGGTGTGTCCTCCTTGAAACTCCATTTCTAATCTCTAGGTATAAGACAGTGTGTAGGGTAGAGTTTAGACGTGGTGGGAAACTGGGAGCTCAGGGGTGTGGCTGTAGGACAACTATAGTTTCTACCTTCTTTGTGCAAGTAGAGATGGGAGAAAGGAGTCATCAACATAGAGATTTTTTTTGGGGGGGGGGGTCATCCAGACTGTTTTCTGTTTGTGACTGAACGATTGTAAACCTGAAACCTAGGGAGAAACCTGTAGGAAACAGGGAGCTCTTTTCTGCTGGGACTGTGGAGTAGGAGGAATGGTGGTTTCTTAGTTGAAATGGAAGGGGTTGTAGGGAAAGGGAAAAAAATGGTTTCCATTATGGAAGAGAACCCGGGCGGTTCTTCTCTCTGTATACTTATTTTCCCCTCACATCTCCTCATTGCCCTTTTTGTCTTTCAGTTCTTCTGATATCGGCTGCTTGACTTTACAGGGAACCAGGGATTCACAACCTGGGTTTAGTTTTCTGGCATATGTAAGGAGATGGTAACATATGATCCTTTTCCCACAGGTGTTGTCTGAGACTTCATCCTCAAGACCTGCTAGTTACCGTCTATTCCAGTCTTCACGTCCCCCTACGGAAATGAAGCAAAGTGGCCTGGGTATGGTTTTCCAACCTTTGTTCTTCAATGGTGGGTAGGGAGGTCTGCCCTATGACTGCAGCCATCCCCAACCCTGGGAGTTGTGTATACTCAAGTATTTTTGTTGCCAGCTGGGAATGGAAGTGGGAGGACATGCACTTCGGATAAGAACTTTGATCTCAGGTGACTGGTTCCTATCTGTGAATGATCACTCCTTTGATTCTCTGCATCAGTCTCTTTCCCTAGGTTTCCTCAGTCCCTGAAGTCCAAAGTGGACCTTAAGGGAACTAGGAGATTCAGAGCCACCAGAGTCATCAGAGATAGAGCTCTGAGCAAGGACACCTGGAACCCTAGACTTACCCCATCCTTTCTTTGGAGAGTGAAAGCCATCTTCCTGAATCCCAATCCTCCTTTTTCTTTCCCAACTCCCATGCCCTCTTCCTCTGTCCTCTCCCCTATTCCCTTCTCTTTTCTAAAAGTAAAGGATGAATCCTAGATAAAATTACAAGGCGATGGTACTTCTTTGATTTGGAGATCTCCAGTAAGTGTGGGTAGGGTGAGGGATTCAAACACTGAATGTCTCTTAAAGATGCCTTAGACCAAAGAATACTTAGAAAAAAATCTTAGTATTTGGAGGTGAGGAGGAGGGAGTGTTAGTCAGTAAGAGGGAGATGCCTGTTCACTCAGTATCAGGCCAGTGGCTTGAACTTCCATATTTGGGATCTCTAAGCTTGGTCTCCTGATCCCTGTGCCTCTTATTATCCTGCTTAGTCTCGTTGCCTAGCTCTGTCTGTGGTCTCACTTCTTTTTCCCTGGAATCCTGGCCCCAAGCAAGTTAGAACTTGAGCGGAACACTAGATGAGGGTATTTGTTGACTGTCCTGCCATCCCTTGCTGGGAAGGATGCATCTAAAATCTCTTAAAGGTCAGGTATAGATCTGTGGTTTGGGGCACTTTCTCCCAAATGCCTTAGAAGAGAAACCACTCCCCCAGAAGAGTGGATGGGAAGACCAACTAAATGGTGGTAGTAGCACAGATAGAGTAGGAAGAGGGAAACTAGATTTTAATAGACGTTGGCGGTAATAAGGTTGTGGGACCCAGAGAAAACTCCCCAGAGATTATTACCCCAAGGCTGAACTACCAGTAGGGTGGGTCTAACTCATGGGGGAACAGAGCCAGTGAGGCGTTGAGATCAGATCCATTTATCTTCTTAGAGCCTTCATCCTAGAGAGTGTAGTTCAAATATGAGGGATGTGGACAAACCGTTATATGAGTAGAAATGCTGACGTAAAAGTTTGGTTCTGAGGACTAGAACAGTTTGTCATCTGAACTACTTTCTTTTATTCCTTGACGTAGGTTACCCCTGCAATCCTAACCCCCTTCCTATAGACTCAAGGGAAACTCAAGAACTCCCTGACAGGTCTGATATTCTGTTTCCTGTAAATGGAAGTTAGGAGTCTTGACAAAGTGTAATAATGGGAGCTGCCAGTCTCAGGAGCTTAGGCAGCAGCTTGAGTTCATCCTCTCTCTGAAGTCATTGACAGGGCAAAAACCCTATTTAGAGCAGAAGATAGGCTCAGTTAGGCGCATCTTGTTTCCACTGTGGGACAGACAGATCTTAGGGGTAGCGACCCTTTTTGTCTTTCCTTTCCTTTGGGGCTCTTGTACTTGACAGGCCTCACTAAGATCTTTTCTCTCTTTTGGCATTATGATTCTGAAGTTCTCCTTTAGAAGAAAAGTGTTATAAAGGAGAGAACCATGAGTTTGGAACCTGAGGACCTGGGCTCTGCCACTTTTGCTCTCTAATCTTGGGAAATTAATTTAATCTCTTTGGCCATCAGTGTTCTCATTTATAAAATGAAGTGGTTGGCCTAGATAATATCTAAGGTCCCTACAGCTTTAAAGTCATATAATGCCTAGGGCTGCGTGTTTCCTGACCATGTGGACTTCTGACTTTCAGTATCGTATTTAGGTAAAGATGGTTGTTAATTGATAGTAAGCCTTTTTTGGGTCAGTAATCATATCTTTTATTTTTGTTGTTCTCTTTTTCTCTGTATCTCATTGCCTAGAGTGGTTTTCCTCACATAGTAGGCATTCAATACAGTATTCATTGACTCTGGAGCTCACTATAGTGTCCCATAAGGGTTTGGGGGGAGGAGGGACAGGAGAGGTAAGAGGAATGTGCCAGTCTAAATAAGGGTAGAGAGCTCTATACCATTTCAGGGAGTAAATTTTCATTTTGCTTGTTGGTGGAATTGGACTGACTGTCAGTAGACCTGTACAAGTGAACATAAGATTTTGAGGTCTTAGTTTTCTCTTTTGTTTAAAAAAAAGGGGGGGGGGCAATGAGGTGGTGCAGTAGATAAAGCACTGGCCCTGGATTCAGGAGGACCCGAGTTCAAATTTGACCTCAGATATTTGACACTTACTAGCTGTGTGACCCTGGGCAAGTCACTTAACCCTCATTGTCCCACAAAAAAATAAATAAAAGGAGGCTATATATGGTGATCTCTGAACTTCCTTATGGCTCTGAAAGTATTTTAGTCCTACAATTTCTCTCTTGGAGAAAGCTTAAGGCCCCAAAGGCTTGGTTGGGGAGGCAGAGGGAGTGAAAGTCTATGAGGAGAGTGAAAGGGAGCCATTAAGACCCTGGGATCTGGTCTCTGGCTTCCCCCAGAATTATTCTTCTCTCTGCCCCTAAGGGCCTGGGGTGCTTCAAGCTCTGTTCTCAGGATGGGGGAGCATCAAATAGGTATGGAGAATCCAGGAGAAGTTCTCTCCCTTGGCATTTTAGGGAATTATCTGAAGGAGGACAAAGCATAACTTATCCCTCCAAGCAGCTTTGACTCCCCTAAAATGACTAAACTGCATGGAGTAGCAATTTTTTGCCCTTGCTAGGGGTCTGTGCACAAGACCCTTCTCCTTCATTAACTTGTCAAGTATAGTAATGTGTGGCAGTGAAGGCTATGTGTAGTGGTGTGGCAGCTATGAATGGCCTTGCCCTGTGTGTTTTTGTTATGTGTAGTAGTTGTAACTTTGTTTGGCTGCTAACATGCTTCCGGCTTTGCAGGCTCACAGTGCACAGGGCTGTTCAGCACCACAGTGCTGGGTGGCTCATCAAGTGCCCCGAATCTCCAGGACTACGCTCGCAGCCATGGCAAAAAACTCCCACCTGCCAGCCTGATGCACCGAGATGGTACGTGGGTTGGGGGCAGTAGTCCCTTTCCTTAGCCCCTCACCCCACCTCCCCTTCATCTCCCTTCTGAGCCTGTGGCTAAGGAATCATTTAGTCTTCCAGATGACATGGCAGCAGAAGTAGCCTACTATGTAGGTGAAAGAAGTACTTCCCTGCTTATATTAGGTACATTTCATGCCACATAGCTACTATCCAAGTGCATTCTAATCATTCTACTTCTACCTTGTACCCTTTCTTTCCTGCACTTTAGACAATATGGGTGGATAACAAGTAGTAGGGAGGGACGTGACACAGTTTATGACTGGAACCTCAAGAGATCCAGCTGAGGTAGCACCTGGGGTAGGGACCAAGAGTCCCATTGGGACTTGATTTCCAGCTGAGAGCACACCCAGGATATGGTGAAGATGAGAATATGTGGAGTAGGCTTAGGCTAGGAATGGGATGTGATTTCTCATGGAGAGATTATATGAGGGGAAAAATTGATGTAACCGTCAGAGAAATGTTTGTATGGTAGTTGGGGAATGGTGAGGTTTGGGTGTAAAGGACAAGAGGGTATGTTGCAGCTAGAGTCTAGTGTAGGGGGAAGGGACAGATGCAGGTATAATCCCCACGATGTCTTCTCTCCTCAGAGTTCTTGTCTGTCCCGGCTGTAAAGCGATTTTCTGTGTCGTTTGCAAAGCATCCGACTAACGGTACGTTTGCTTCTGACTTGATGTCATACCTCATCATGTCACCTTCACTGACTCAGATACTCACATCTGACCCCTGGCACTGACCTCCCTCCTCTTTTCCTTTGTGTTGGCACCTTAGTGTGTCCCTTTCTGGGTTCCCTGCCTGAATATTCTCTTGTTCTGACCATGACCACTTTGGCTGTGTACACCCCATATTGGTCCTATCTTCTTGACTAGTCTCAGTCTTACCTTCCATCACCATCACCCTCATTGTTATCTTTGTCACCGTCATCATTAAAACTCTGTTTAAGTCCTTCTCACAACATTCCCAATTTGGGGCCTTGTATGGATATGAACAATGATTCCCATCCTCAAGGAGAGTACTATATAATGCCTAAATCCTCAAACCCTTTTCCATCTCCCCTGCAGCTCATGTAACTTGGATCTTTTAATGTCCCTTTCTACCTTTGTGTTTAGGAGAAAAGACTAATTCCTTCCTGTTTGGAGACTGTGCCCCACCCCCTACTCATTCCCATTCTCCACACCTTCAGATCCTGGGGTACAGAGTTTCTTCCCATCTTCTTACTCCACCCCCCCCATTGTGTGTGTGCTTCGTGGTTCTTGTGCTCTTGCCATCCGCTTCATGTTGCTACTAACCTGGCATCTGGGCCTGAAAGGCAGAAACCCAAGTGGTTTGCGAGGGCTGTCTGTGGTAGAGGCAGAGGGAAGGAAGGGAGTCAGTTCCAGCATCAGAATGAGAGTAAAAAGAGCAGTGTTATATCCTTGGTTTATCGACATCCATTCTATACAACCCAAGTTTACCCAGGGCATAACTTGCCCCAAAGAATCTGGAAGTGGAGGGATTAAGTCAAAATGTCCAAGAGAGTTGAAGAGCTAGGACTGCAGGTACCTGACCTGAAGGGTTTGGGGGCACCAATCCAAGGACTGTGCAACTGTGAGTTCTATGTGGGATCCTGGATGGGGGAGGGAGCTGGGAAGGGAGTGGCACTTCAGCAATGGAGTTGATTCTTTGTATGCTCGTTTTTATCTTCTGGATCTGTGTTTAGAGTAAATGAAGTTTTCTAGCCACAACCTCTTTCTTTCCAAAGGAATCAGGGTCAAGCCCAGATACCTGGAGGGGTCTCTTGGTTCTGGACCCCAGCTTCCAATCTAACCTTGCTCCCCCATCTGCCACTGTGACCCTGGGCATAATCAGGCTTTTGTGCTGACCCTCCTTCTCTGTTCTCTCTCCAACCTCACCACCTGCCCTAGGCCTTGTTGCCTTCTCTTTCTGGGCATGAGAACCCCCAACTCTCCCAGTCAGAACATGCTCCAGCCTCCCTGGGAAATTGTGGCAAAAGTACACTCATTCACAGTGTGGAAGCCAGGCCAGTATATGCAGCTGAGGAGGAGCCGATGCTGAGCTTTCCTAGGTCTTCGGAATCATGGTCATCTCTTAGAACAAATCCTAGAACCCATATTCCTGGAGTATGAAACCCCAAGGAGCCCCAGCTTCAGAGTATGGAGCTTAGAAATCATAAGCCAAACAGCCCTCCAAATCTAGGAAATGAAGTCTGGTGGCTGATGTTTCCTTTCTTGAAGCCTGAGTTGGCAGTCCTTCTGTAGAGAAGGCAAGGTTGGAGTTCAAGCATCGAGCAAGAAAGGGCCACTGCTATGTTCTCTTCTGTTTATTTGGCGACCCAGCCTGTCTCCTCAGAGCTCTTACAACCCCAGCTGGTCTTCTTGCCTTTGGGCTTGGAAGTTATACTGGCCAAGAAGCTCTTCACATGATACCTGCTAGATAGCAGCAAGGGAAGCTGGGAGTAGCCGTGTTGGAGTAGACAGTTAAGTTTCTACTCCTGGCCTCTAGGATGTCCCCACAGCTCTGTTAAGGTCAAGACTTTGCATCGCTGATAGCATAGCAGCAGAAATGACATATGTCTCTGTTGCTTATGGCAGCATATTTTATATACATGTGTGTGTGTGTGTGTGTGTATTCACCTAGCACCATCCATCATCTCATCAGAATTCCTGGCTTCAATGCAGTGCCTAGAAAACTTAGGTTTGGAGGAAAGGCAGAGCTACTTTCTTCCCTCCTTAAAATGTGAGGACAGTATGTGGTTCAGCTCTACCCCTGAAGATCTTAGTCCTGAATTCTCTGTCCCTTGTGGGGACAGTCACATCATTGGACACATCATGGGATTAGGGCAAGCCTGACCAAATGTGTTGGCAGTTATCAAACCATAATCTGAACCTGTTTGAGGAAGCCGAGATAACATGAAAGAGGAGACCAGGACTGTGTGAAATGGCTACAAGCTGTTGTCAGTGTGTGCTGAAAAGTTCCTGGGTTTTCTGATGATGGCCAGTTACTGCTCTTCAGATCAGTCTCTGGAGCAAGACCAAGCCTGGGAATCCTGAGTAAGAGTTCTAGTAGCGCCGCCTCTAGCCCATCTATATATCGTCTCAAACCTGGCCACACATACTTAACTTGCAGGTTTGCTTCTCTGTCAAGCCTTATGCTCATCCTGCAGCCAGCCATCTCTGACTATTATCCTCTCCAAGAATCTGTCCCTTCTCCTGCCCCATACCTTTCTTCTGGGCCTTTCCATATCTGCAGTCCTTTGCAGCTTCATTACAGAGACCAGCAATCAACAAGGAACAATTCATAAAAAAAAAAAATCAATATTCATCCAGCATATGAATGGAATTAAATTGAAATTCTCCCACCCACTAGCTGAAGAAAAATGCAGTCAGACTTAATAGCTTTAGGAGGAAGATGAAAAATAGTCCAAAGTCTGGCCCATGTAATGAATTCAGGGCCGGCCAACTCCCTTTCTCTGCAGCGGCTCCTGGGACTTCTGCAGAATTGCTTTTCAAATCTTTCTTACTGGTACCTGGTTGGGAGATATGGTGGTTTGGGGTCACAGTGTCATATAACCAGCAATACCAGTTGATAGTGGTATTCTTATACAGTGACTTTATCAAAACGTAATTGACTTGGTTTCATGCTTTGTCAGTATTCCTGTAACTGGCCTTTTGCCCAGTTTTCTGGACCTTGCTGTGGTTCTCTCAGAGTGTGGCTCAGAGGGGCCAGGCATGAGCCCTTGAAACAGTTCAAGCTTCAGCTTCAAACTTGATGATGCTTATATCTGTCCCATTCTTGGCCCTCTGTGTGCCCTTGGTCCTCATCACCTCCATCTTATTCTCAAAACCCCTTGGTCTTGGTAGCAGCCCTTTGCCGGTGCTGCCCAGCAGAGATCAAGGCCAGGGGTGCTCAAGCCAGGATCCTACTGCCAGCCCATTCCTGCCAAGAACAAAGTCTGCAGGCATCTTTAAAAAAAAATTCAGAGCTGGGCTACGGGAGGCTGGTGTGGCAAGGACCTCAAGTCTTTGTTTTCCTCTTGGGCTTCATTTTGTGATGCCTGTCCACCCCTTTTTTTTCTTGCTGGAGATATCTTGTGGCTTCATCCATCTCTCCTCTTTTAGCCCATGTTTGGAGCTGGGTAGCCCACATACATTGGGGTCACAACCCCACCTCCTTCTTATGCTTCCATTAGCCATTGCCCCCCTCACTCTCCCTCTTGTTTCTGTCTCTCTTTGCTTTCCTTTATGGCCCTGTCCTCCTGCAGAGCTGCTGGATGACCAGCACCCTGTGGTCCAGCTGCTGCGCAGTTTCTCCGACTGCCCAGGGGGCTGGCCAATCTCCCTGGATGCCACGCTGGCGCATCACCTGCACCAGTGCTCCTACCACCTTCGCCTCTTCCGGAACTGGCTACGCTCAGGCCAGGATGATCCCGAGTGCCTCTACGGTACCCTTTCCACCCAGCTGGCTGCTTTGCTTGTTGCTATACTAGCAGGAGAGCCTGCCTATATATCTGTACCTTTCCTGAGGCTACATGATGGTGCATTGAGCAGCTTAGATGGTGCTGGGGCCAGGCTGTCTGGTAACTGTAGCATTGGCTGCTCTTCACGACCCCCCCCCCCTCCCCCGCCCACACACACACACACTCCCTAACCCTGCTGCCTCTTACTGCCTCCTTTTCTGTCTTCTCACCGTCCTTACTCCTAGAACTGATCTTCAAACCACTGTTCCCCCGGCACCCAAATCTATTCAGCATAGAGGAATTTCTTTCCCTCTGTTACCATAAATCCTTTCCCCTTCCCTACTACCATCCTCTACTCTAGAAAGGAAAGGAACTCTCCTCTCTCTGACTCCTCACTGAAAAAAAATTCCCTTTGGCTACTTGTTCCCTTTATCTCAGGAGCCAAAGTACAGTACCCAAAGTCAAAGAGATACTACTACCACTCACTACTGCTGCACAGTAGGAAAAAATAGAGAGGCTCAGAGTTGTTGAAAAGTGCCTTCCTTGGTTTCCTTAGCAAGCCCTGGGATTAGGGCAGGGCCAGAGGCAAGGAGAAGGTATGGTAGAGTTGTAAAGAGAGGACTGAGTCCTTTGAGCTACAAAGTTGGTCCAAAGTTGGGAGATTGGAGTCAAGAGGACCTTTTGATCCTCCTCTCCCTCCAGTACCCCTAGGGATATATAGAGAACATATGGGAAAGGCTATATTAAATTGTTTTTCAAGGGCACGCTTGGTCTTCCAAGAGAGGGGTTTTTGCCCCTCGCCAGCCCTTGGGGTCAAAATTACAGATGTTCTTGTCACTATCCTGGGTGGTGGATGCAGAGACTGACATTGAAATTATCGGGAAGGGGGCAAGAAAGTGGTTTTCCTTGGAGGGAACCTGGCCCATTCTTCTGATTGGCAAACTGCCATTCATAGGGGCTAAGGCCTCCCAAAGGAGAGATTTTTGATGTGATGGCAATTAACCAAGGAAGAACTCTCACCCTCCAGCCTGCTCATGCATGTGGTTTTGCTGGACTGAACTCTGTGTGTACTGCATGCTCTTTCAACTTCTCAACATTCCATCTCCTCTACCCACTTGCATGTTCCCCCTATCCTCCCACCTCCAACTCCATATGCTGGTAAAGACCCTGAACATTACCCTCTGTTTATTCCCATTGCCTTTTCATTCTAGAATCCTCTACTTCCTCCAAATCCTGGGACCTCACCTCATGTCATGCTCTACACTCACATTTTTTTTTTCTCCCAGAAGACTTTAGGGTTTGACTCCAGTAGAATTACAATAGCCTCCTAAATTAGGCATTTGTAGATTAGGGTTTCCTGAATAGGGCTGTTGTGGGTCTTTCAAGGCAAGTTTTGGGCCAGGGGGCTAAAGGAAAGCAAGGTAAGCTTAAACAGGAGATCTGCAGCATTTCCTCTCCTAGTAATTCTGGAATCTCACTTTCCTGGGGGCTCAGTGGTACTAGCTTTTGAGAGATAGCTCACTATCCTGATGCCTTAGGGACTTACTTTACCAGTTTCTTTGAGGTCTGGTAAGGTGCCTTCTGCAGGGATCTTTACTTACTTTGTTCAATTCAAATCTTACCCCTGCCAGGATTTGAAGGTTGTTCCATGGTGCCCACTATCTATCCACTGGAGACTCTGCATAATGCCCTCTCCCTTCGCCAAGTGAATGAATTTCTGAGTTCAGTCTGCCAACGGCACACAGATGCCCAAGTATCTGCAGGTATGGAGATTCCCTCTCACTCCTCCCTGTCTTCCTCCAAGGTATGGTCTGAGCTGGAGGACCATGGCAGAATAGGGCTGGGCAAGGCTAGGAAGAAACATCTGACCACACATAGGCCTCTGCTGACCCTTTAGCATCTCCAGAAATGGTTCCTTCCCACTTTTTCAGCATGAGAGGGCTGAGAAGGGGTACAGTAGTTGAGACCTGTTAGGAAAGGCCTTGGACCCCCCCACACACTCAAACTCCCACTCATGTGTATTCTTTCTTCCCTCTCCAGCTCTGTTTGATTCCATGCACAGCAACCAGGCTCCTGGGGGCCCATTTGCTCCACCCCAGACCCTTCACTCACCCCCTTTGCAGCTCCGGCAGCGCTCTGAGAAGCCCCCATGGTGTGAGTGCTCTTGGCGGGAGGGAATAGGGGCATAAGGGGTAAGGGATGAAGGGATGGGAAAATAGATGAATGGGGAAGGGAGCAGGAGGGTTGTGGGATGAAAGATAGTAGAACTAGGAAGAGGAAAATAGACATCTTATAGGGTGAGGTGTCCCCATCCACTATAATTGAGGCTAAGAAGTCAGAATGTGGGAGGTACCTGCTCCCTCTTCACCTCTTGTCTTCTTGGCCCACATTGCCTCATCATTCCTCCTCACTGGAGGTAAGCCTGAGAAATAATGAGGAAGAAGGCCACCAAATCAGAGGTTGTAGAGGGAGGAGAAGAGCCCTCTAAGGAGGAAAGAATAGAAACCTGATTCCCTTTATATCCATAGTTGGACTATTTTTCTCCTTCCAGGAACATATGCCTAGGGAGGAGAGCTGGATATAGAGAACAGACAGGAATAGTATATCAAAGCCTGCTACTGACTGTTCTGTGTTCAGCTTTCTCTGCTCATTCTCAGGCAGTGCCAGTTCTCCAGTGAACTTGAAGGACACTGGGGAAGAGGAGGAGGCGTCCTGCCTACCCTGACTCCTTATCCCAACCTCGGTCCTTGGGGATAGTATGTAGGTCATCTTGATTGTCTCAGCTCTTTGTTTCCTTGTGGACAGGTCACAAGATGTTCTTTTGCTGTGGCATTAAGGGAGGGAAGAGTGAAAATGGGGAGAAAGATCACTGGATGATGATTTTGGGCTGTAGATAGTGATGTTAGAGATACCTTCCCCTGAATGCTTATCTTTTGCCTAATATCTGAAGCCAGACACGACTTGCTTTCATGATTTTGCTTAGGTTACATTAGAGCTATAGCTGAGGGAGAGACTCAGGTTTTGTTCATGTGGGCTATAATGACCAAGCTTGTGGGGCAGCGCTTGCCATCTGAGACCATCAGAATATCAGGGTCTGGTGTGATCTTAAAGGCCATCTAGTTCAACCAGTACCTAAACACATACTTCTTCTACAACATGGCCCAGAATTGCTAACCTAGACTTTGTTTGAATGTGTCCATTGATGGCAGACTCATTACTCTTCAAAGTAGCTTATTCAGTTTCCAAATAGTTCTGATAGGAACTTTTCCTCCTATTAAAATGTTATAATTGTCAGAAGAGTGCTTTGTTAACTTGAAAGTCCTCAGTAATACAGTTGACTTACATTGAGTTCGATATTTGCTAAAATTCACAGATCTTTTTAATACAAACTGTTGTCTAGCCATGCTAAACCTACAAAGCTTTTTTTAAAAAATTAAGTATAGAACTTTATGGTTATACTTATTATGTTTCATCCTATTAGATTAGCTCATTATTTCAGCCTGTCATCTTTTTGGATCCTGATTTTGTCATCCAGTGTATTGGCCATTATTCTCAATTTAATATTTCGGGAGGTTCATGATCTTCTTGCTATAGGTATTCCCTCCAGTGATATTAATTTTTAAAATTTTCAATTTTTTTTTTTGCCGGGCAATGAGGGTTTAAATGACTTGTCCAGGGTCACACAGTCAGTAAGTGTTAAATGTCTGAGGCCAGATTTGAACTCAGGTCCTCCTGACTCCAGGGCTGGTGCTTTATCCACTACTCGACCTAGCTGCCCCCAATATCCCTTTATTTTTAACATTTTTTTTTTTTTGTAATTAGAAAATTTTTTTTTGTAGAAATAGTTTTCAACATTTGTTTATATAAGATTTCCAATTTCAAATTTTTCTCCCTTCCCCCCACCTACAGACAGCAGGTAATCTGATATAGGTTATATATACATAATAACATCAAACATATTTCTGCATTAGTCATGTTATAAGAGAAGAATCAGAGCAAAAAGGAAAAACCTCAAAACAGAAAACCAACAGTACCAAAACCAAAAGAAATAGTATGGTCCAATCAGCATCCATATTCCACGGTTCCTTTTTTTTTTTTTTTTGGATTTGGAGAACCTTTTCCATCATGAGTCCTTTGGAACTTTCTTGTACCATTGGATTGGTGAGAAAAATCTTGTCTGTCACAGTTGATCAACACATAATGTTGATGATACTATGTATAACGTTCTTCTGGTTCTGCTCATCTCACTCATCATCAGTTCATGCAAGTCCTTCCAGGTTTCTCTGAACTCCTCCTGCTCATCATTTCTTACAGCACAATAGAATTCCATTACATTCATATACCACAACTTGTTCAACCATTCCCTAATTGATGGACATCCCCTCAATTTCCAATTCCTTGCCACCACAAAAAGAGCAGCTATAAATATTTTTGTACATGTGGGTCCTTTTCCCTTTTTTATGATCTCTTTGGGAAAAAAGACCCAAAAATGGTATTGCTGGATCAAAGGGTATACACAGCTTTATAGCCCTTTGAGTTCCAAATTTCTCTCCTTCCAGCCCTTCCCCTACCTATTGAGAAGGCAAACGGTTGTGTAATATCTCCAATACAATCCAGCTTGCTCTTTGCAATTCTTGCCGTTTCATCTACAGTCCCTATACAAGATATATGGATGTACCAATCCTATGGACTGCTTATCTAGAGAATCCTAGAGTAGGAAGGGACTTCAGTAGCCCTCTAGTTCAAGCCAAACTTGAAAGAAGTCTCTGCCTCTCCTAAGGCAGCCCATTTCACTATTGGACAGCTCTAATTTTTAGACAAAATTTCCTGACATCAAGGAGCAGTGTGGGAGAGTGGCTAGAGAGCAGTCTTTTTTTTTTTAGTTCTGGGTAATTTAATCATTTTATTTTTTATTTTATTTTATTTCATTTTTAGTGAGGCAGTTGGGGTTAAGTGACTTGCCCAGGGTCACACAGCTAGTAAGTGTTAAGTGTCTGGGGCCGGATTTGAACTCAGGTACTCCTGACTCCAGGGCGGGTGCTCTATCCACTACACCACCTAGCTGCCCCCTAGAGAGCAGTCTTAAAGTTAGGAGCACCTATGGCCCACTTCTGACTCATACCACTTATGTGACCCTGGGCAAGTCACTTAATGCCTCGCTGCCCTGGGCAACTCCCCAAGTTGTTAGGGGCTATTAGAGACTTTGTAAGCTACAGATGAGTTGCTGAGCAATGTGGACCATCAGAAGTTGAGAAGCTAGTCCAAATGTGGTAGTTCCAGTTGTTATATGTGATTTAAACACTAGTAAATCTTATTTCATTTTTTCATTTATTTGTTGTTTTCCCATTTTCATCTATGAATGCTGTTTGATGACCTGACTCAGATAGGTCTTGGACTGAGCCTTCTGGAAGACCCATTTTCCACATTCTATAGATTCATTACCCCTTCCACTACTTTTTGCTATATTATGAAAGAAATGCTACAGAAAATACCCCCAAAACAAAAGACTGCTTTTAAGCTTTCTCTATTCCTTCTCAATATTGATTTGCAAATAATTTTATATTCTAAACTGGTGTTATTTCTGGCTTCCATGTCTTTCACTTGGCAAAGAGATTATGTCTGATGGCTGAGGTTCTTTTAGCTTCTTTGTTTATGTCAACTAAACTTCTTTAGGAAATGATGGTAATCATTGCATTTTCAATTATCCATTTCCCAATTTTTGGCATCAGTAGTTTGTCTGAATAGGTTAGGTTGGAATTGTTGGAATTGACTGCTATGGTGTCAACTTCTCATAGTCATCATTTTTTGGTTTGGTATTGTATACAACTAGTTGATTATCTGACTGTACATAGACCTGCAATCCAGAAATGGCTCCCAATATCATTAACCAGTCATTTTCTGACACTTTGTGATCCTGAGCAAGAAGTATAAGCTCTTTAAACTTTAATTTTCTAATCTGCAATATGAGGATAATAACACCTATATAACTATCTTATAGGATTTTTATGAGGCTTAAGTGTGATAATGTAAAGTGTTTTGCAAAATGTAAAGTCACTATATAAAGTGTCAGTTATTTAATAGTTAATTTTTGTGATGTTATGTAGGCTCATAGGGCAGCTAGGAGGCACAGTGAACAAGGTCAGAAAGACTCTTCTTCCTGAGTTCAACGCTGGCCTCAGCTACTTGCTAGCTGTGTGACCCATGGCAAGTGATTTAACTCTATTTGTCTCAGTTTCCTCATCTGTGAAATGAGGTGGAGGAAATGGCAAACCATTCCCATATCTTTGCCAAGAAAACCCCAAATGGGTCATGAAAAGTCAGACATGCCTAAAATGACCAGACAACAACAACATTCAGGTTCATCATGTCCAGTACATTTTGGTTCTCATCTAGATGAAAATATTGAATATGTGTATATGTGTGTGTGTTTTATGTGTGTGTATACACACATATACTCACATATACATATATGTATGTGTGTATATACAACATACATATATAGGCAATAGGCTTATGAGAAGTCAAGCCTTTGACATCTTCTGTTTCTTACTCCTGAATCATACTTTCTAATGTTTTTGTCATTCTGTCCTATGTCTACTTTTACGTAGATATCATAGAGTATCTATGTACATATTGACTTGGTTTAGAGGATCTTGTTCAGTTATTCAAATAATTTTTTTCATCATGCTCTGAAATAGATGTTGATGCATAATCTGTAAATTATCTTCATGTTAATCTCTTTGCTTATGTACTTCATGAGAACAGCAAGGTGAGATCACCAAGTGTCTTATGCTGTCTTGGGTCACAGTGAAACCAAATCTGCAAACACTTTTCTTTACCTCTTCAAAGAGTTCCTATTCTTTCCATCTGTTTAGCTATAGCTTTCTTCTATCTTCTAGTTTCATTTAGAGAAAGAATGCCAACATCAATATGGTTCATTCCTCCAATAAAAAAAAAATCTATTCTTTAGCTATTGAATAAGGATTTCACATTTTGAGTATCAATAGCTAGGTTAATGTTAACAGTCTAAAACTTGTGTGATTCTTAGCACCTTCTACACTTCTACCATTTTACTACGATTACAGTTGAAGCAACCAAGGATGGAGGGGTGGGGCACACAAGACAGAAAGCCATTTTGTATTTTTCTTTGTTTTTTGGGTTGCCATGGCCTGAGAATCCTACACCTAGCAGCCAACCTACTGATGATGAACTTCTCCATATTTAGCTAAGATAAAAATAAAACAGCAGGCAGAATGTCATGGGGCACCTATTCAAAGCCTTTCCATCTTAGTAGAGCATGCTGGTGCTTGTGCTTCCTTATTATAGCCTGTAAGAAACAAGGATTGCTGCTATACTGTGGTGAGGCATCTGTAAATGCATAAAGAAAATCCCAAAAGTCTTAGTGCATATTTTAAGCATAATGGTTTAAAACTGCACTAAAGGGGCAGCTGGGTGGCGCAGTGGATAGAGCACCCGCCCTGGAGTCAGGAGTACCTGAGTTCAAATCTGGCCTCAGACACTTAACACTTACTAGCTGTGTGACCCTGGGCAAGTCACTTAACCCCAATTGCCTCACTTAAAAAAAAACCAAAAAACTGCACTAAAGCTTTGGGATAGTCACACTGGGATTTGGGATTTCATCACTGTAGGGAACTCCCAAATAAGGAAGTCCATATCAAGTCCATCACTGTGAGTCCTTGGTGTCCTTGCAACTTAGTCTTAGAGAGTTACTGAGGTTAAGTGACTTGTCCAAAGTTACACAGACAGTATATGTCAAAAGTAGGATATGAACCCATGTCTTCCTGACTTTGAAGTAGTTTTCTACTTGCTGTGCTATACTGTCTATCATTTATATACACATAAATCCATATAGTCAGTAAACATTTATTAAACACCTACTATATTCCAAGCATTGTGCTGAACTCTGGGGATTCAAAGAAAGGTAAAAAGGATCTTACAGTCTAATAGAAGATACAACAGGCAGAAAACTATATACAAACAAGCTCCATATTGGATAAATTGGAAATAATCAACAGAGAGAAGGCACTAGAATTAAGGGGAATAGGATAAGGCTTTCTACAGATGACATTTCACCTGGGATTTGAAGGAAGTCAGAGAAGCCAAGAGGCAGAGATGAGGAGGGAGAGTATTCCAGGTTCCATGGGTACAGTCAGTGAAAATGGAGTATCTTGTTTGAGGAACAGAAGGATTAGTGGATCACAGTATATGTGGAAGGGATATAAAGTATAAGAAGACTAGAGGGGGGGCGGGGAGAGAGCCAAATTATGAAGGGCTTTGAACACCAAGCAGAGTGTTTTATGTTGGATCCTGGAGGTAATAGGGAGCCACTGGAGTTTGTTAAGTGGGAGGCACAGTGATTTGGTCAGACTTGCTTTTTAGGAAGATCACCTTGATGGTTGAACGAAGGATGAAGGGTATAGACTTGTGGCAGTGAGATCAGCCAACTGGCAGGCTATTGCAATAGTCTATCCATGAGGTGATGAGGGCCTACACCAGGAAGGTGGCAGTGTCGAAGAAGAGAAAGGGGCTTATATAAGAGTTATTATGAAGGTAAAATCAACAGACTTCAGCGACAGATGGGATATGAGGGTTGAGAGAGAATTGAGGATGTGAACCTGGGGTACTGAGAGGATTACTGAACAGTAATAGGGAAGTTTGGAAGAGGAAAAGGTTTTGGAGAAAAGATTATAACTTCAGTTTTGGACATGCTCAATTTAAGATGTCTATAGGACATCTTAAGATATTCAGTAGGCAGCTGGAGAGACAAGACAGGAAATCAGCAGGGAAGTTAGGGCTGAATAAGTTGAGAATCATTAGCATAAAGATAATTGAATCGTGGGAGTTGATGAGAGCAACTAGATGGTGCAGTGGATAGAGCACTGGTCCTGGATTCAGGAGGACTTGAATTCAAATCTGGCCTCAGACACTTGACACTAGCTGTGTCACGTAACCCTCATTCCCCTGCCAAAAATATTAAAAACTCTAAATAAATAAATAAGATTGTTCAGGGTGAGAAAGCCTGAATGGGCTTGAGAGTACCCATTGAAATAGCATAAGAAGGGCAGCTAGGTGGCGCAGTGGATAGAGCACCCGCCCTGGAGTCAGGAGTACCTGAGTTCAAATCTGGCCTCAGACACTTAACACTTACTAGCTGTGTGACCCTGGGCAAGTCACTTAACCCCAATTGCCTCACTAAAAAAAAAAAAAAGAAATAGCATAAGAGAGGAGAAGAGAGCCCAGGACAGAGTCCTGTAGGACATTCACTATTAATAAATATGATCTGGATGAGGGTTCAGCAAAGGAGACTGAGAAGGGATTGTCAGATGGTTAAAAGGAGACCCAGGAGAGAGTAGTGACCCTAAAACCTAGAAAAAAGAGAGTATCAAGGAGAAGAAGGTAATCAGCCATGTCAAAGGCTGCAGAGAGGTCAAGAAGGATGAAGAATGAAAATAGGCTGATAGATTATAAGATCATTAGTAACTTTGGAGAGAGCAGTTTTGGTTGAATGACAAGATTAGAAGCCGGACTATAGAGAATTAAGAAGAGTGAAAGGAGAGGAAGCTGTTGTAGATGACCTTCTCAAGGAATTCAGCCACAAAATGTAAGAGAGATACAGGATAATAGCAATCAATGATGGAGGGATCAAGTGAGGGTTTTTTGGAGGATGGGGAGATGTGGTTGTGTCTGTAGCTAGTAGACAGGGAGATTGAAGATAAGTGAAAGCAAGTGGTGATAATAGAGAGTGCAAAATGTTGGAGAAAATGGGATCACGTGCATATAGAGTGGTCGACCTTAGCAAGAAAAAGGGCCACCTCTTCACATGAGATTGGGTGAAGCAGACACTGGAGGTCAAAAGCATCTGGGTAATGTGAGGAAGAGAAGAGAGAGCTGTTAGTGAATGGCCTCAGGTTTTTTTCAGTAAAATATAAAATAAGGCTCCCTACTGAGAGGGTGGGATTTGGGAGGAGATGGACTGTTAAAGGGATCTTCCTAAAACAGAGATCTGACCATATCACAAATAACCTGCAGCCCCTACTCATTAAGCTCCCTTTTAGCCTCAGGGATCAAATATAAAATCTTCTGTTATTAAAAACTGTTCACATCACACACACACACACACACACACACACACACACACATATGCAGTGGTAGTGAGGAGGAAGGAGAAAGCCTATTCCTCCTGGTTCAGTGGGTCAAAGGGCTTGAGAGAAGGCATCCCTACTATTAGAGAGAGTGCTGAATATCTCTGAGTGCAAGGAGATATAAGGGGAGGGATGAAGTAAAGGATAAAGGCAGTTTTGTTTTTAAACAAAGGCAGTTTTTAAACCAAAATGGGAGTTCAGAGGACCTGATGGAAGGGACTAGGCGGAGGTTAGTAGGGAATCAAGAGAGATAAGGCCAAAGTGGATGGAAATGAAAGAATAGAGACTGATAGCATTTGAAAGGGGTTTTGTTTGTTTTTGCTTAGGCAGCTATGATTCTGAATCTCTGTGATTGGGAAAGAGGAAAGTAGGAATTTGCTAATCATTAGATAGGGAAATACCTTTGGGCTAGGACTTCTACTTGCAAATGTCTTATGAAGATGGAGGGCTGTATCAATTTGTTTTTTTCTCTAGTACTAGGGAATACAGGATATCGAAGTGGGTCTCTGCATCTGGTTTCTAAATCAGAAGCATGATTGAACTTATTTTCAGTGCCAGTTCTTTTTTTTTTTTTGTCGGGGCAGTGAGGGTTAAGTGATTTGCCCAGGGTCACACAGCTAATAAGTGTCAAGTGTCTGAGGCCAGATTTGAACTCAGGTTCCTGACTCCAGGGCTGGTGCTTTATCCACTGAGACACCTAGCTGCCCCTCTCAGTTACTTTTTATCTTATTAGATTTACCCAAATGTTCTAGCCTATTATGATCTTTTTGGAGTTAGGCTCAGTTGTTCATTGTGTTTATTATGCCCCCCCAAACCCTGCCCCCATCTTAGTATTATCTGTAAATTGGATAAAGCATGCCATCTATGCTTTCATCTAAGTCACCAATTAAAAATATTGAGCAGAGTAGTGTCAAGAGCAGATCTCTGGGGCACTCTACTTAAGACTAACTTCCGGGGGCAGCTAGGTGGCGCAGTGGATGAAGCACCGGCCCTGGATTCAGGAGTACCTGAGTTCAAATCCTGCCTCAGACACTTGACACTAGCTGTGTGACCCTGGGCAAGTCACTTAACCCTCATTGCCCTGGAAAAAAAAATACTAACCTCCAAAGTTGGCATCAGAACATTAATTAATTGTTTCTGGGTCTAATAACTCAGCTCGTGGATCTGCCTAACTGTATACATCTCTCAATTTTGTCTATAAGGAGAATAAATTATTTTCTCAGAAGCTTTGCTGAAATCCAGGTGTATCATGTCTTTAGCATTCTCCTGATCCACCAACCCTAATAAATGGAAATGAGATTAGTCTGACCTGACTAGGTTTTTTTGTTTGTTTGTTTGTTTTGTTTTTTTACCACTTTGGGGCACCTATACAATTCTCAGCCAATCTGGCAGTTTCCTGATGCCAGGTTAGGTTGTAATACTCTATCTATTTCACTTTAGCCAACTTTTCTCTCTCCTTATCAAGGGAAATTCAAAGGAATCCAAAACGGTTACAATGTTCCCATCATCTCAGAAAGATCAGAATTCAACCTAACACAGGTCACTGCCCACGTTTTCTTTCTTTCTTTTTTTTTTTTGTGGGGCAATGGGGGTTAAGTGACTTGCCCAGGGTCACACAGCTAGTAAGTGTCAAGTGTCTGAGGTCAGATTTGAACTCAGGTACTCCTGAATCCAGGGCCAGTGCTTTATCCACTGTGCCACCTAGCTGCCCCTCCATGTTTTATTTTTTTAATCCCTTTCTTTACTACTGCATGTGGATTTCTTAGGTCAGAATAAGTAAAATCTAATCACAGATTAGCATGGTTGGTACAGCATACTTCTGATTCCCAGTCTCAGTGAGAAAGAGAGACAATGAGAGAGAGAGAGAAAATGAGAAAATGAGAATCCAAACTCAGAGCAGATTTGAATTGGCAGTGCTGCCAGATCTGGGAGTGTGGGGAGCCTTCCCTAAAACATGCTTCCTTGTATAACAAGATTATTGTGAGAAAGTATTTTTTAAACCTTAAGTTGCTGCTTATGTCTATTCTCTCTGATATGTGTGATTTCATATATGAGTTATGTATGATGATAAAAATATATACATATGTGCACATATACAAATGTATACACACACTGTTATGCCTGCATGGGGACCCCCTCCAGCACCCACCTCCATCCCTTGCTTATGACACATTTCCATTCTGCAGCCGCCCAGGGCTATGCAAGTTCATCCAGGGTTAGGGGAGGGGTGGGGAGGAAGGGAACAAACATTTATCAAGTGCTTATTATGTGCCAGGCACTGTGCTAAATGCTTTACAAATATTATCTCATTTGATCTTATTTGAAGGCATTTTCCTATATGGCCTTAGACATTTCCACTCTAAGCTTTAGGGTGTCTCATGATGATCTTGCACTTGCCTCCTTTCTCTCTTGAAGGCTTTTATGGTGCCAAGCCCTTGAATATTATATATTCTTGCTCATCTCAGACTCATTTCATTCCTTCACCAAAATATTGAAGAAACATGTAGTGCCTGCTGTGTTCAGTGCACCATGCTAGGCCCTTAGGAAAGCTACAGAGTTTAAATAAAACCTGGTCCTTTTGCTCTCATTGAGTTTACAATTTAATAGGGCGATAAAAGACAAATATACCAAATATTATCCCTGCAAAGTTAGAGTTTAGACCCCTGAGCTTTAGGGCCCATTTTTCCCCCAGAGCAAGACTGGCACTGGCCCACCCAGTCTGGCAGTTCTAGCTACATGTAGAGGGTCATACGTAGTCATTTGGGTATCTTGACTCAGTCCCTTTGCTTTGCTTTACAGATAGCAGTGGTCCCTCCAGCACTGTGTCTAGTGCTGGGCCCTCTTCCCCTACTTCAGTAGATGGTGGCTCCAATTTTGGCTTCAGTGACCATCCAAACCTGAGTTCTCAAGTGAGTGAGGAGCATCAAAGTCATGGGCAGTCTCAGGAGATTCCTGAGGATGGGGGTGAGAAGACTGCAGAGATGGGAAAAGGGTCCTCTAAAACCATCCAGCCATCTCAGGAAATGCCTGCAGAGGGTGGCCTGCTGCTGTTCCAGGAAGCCCGTGAAGAGGTAGACCAGGCATCCCAAGAGGTTCCGGTGAAAGTTGAGCAGCTGACTCAGGCAGCCTCTGAGATCAACCAGCTATCTCAGGAGGGCTCTATCCAGGTTGATCAGCCCTCTCAAGAGATAACTGTGAATGTTGACCCACTTTCAAAGGAAGCCCCTGGAACTGGCCTCATGTCCCAGAAGGTTCCTGAGGAGGTTGACCACCCAAACCAGGGGGCTAGTGAGGAGGTTGACCAGCCAACCCAAGAGGCTGATAAGGAGGTTGACCAGTCCACTCAGGAGGTTGATGAGGAGGTTGACCAGCAAACCCAAGAAAGTAGTAAGGAGGTTGATCAGCTTTCCCAGGAGGCTCCTGAGAAGGTTGACTTGCTATCTCAAGCCATTCTTGAAGAGATTGTCCAGCCAACCCAGGAGGGTGCTAAGGAGGTTGGTCAGCTATTGGGAAAGAATGTTCTTCAAGACCAGCTTGTGTCTAGTGACCCAGACCCTTTAGACCAATCCCTGACCCTCAGCCAGCAGCCTCCCTTCCCACCAGCACCACATGACTAAGCACTTTGCCATTAGTGGTCACATTGTACCAGTCATTTAAACCAGCAGCAATTCTGCTGGCCACCTCGCCTGCCAGTTACAGGCCTTGGCTCCAACCAGAGGGTTCTGAAGAAGCCACCTCTCCCCTGATGAGGAGGTGTATCCCAGCAAGAGTTGAGATGGGGTGGAGCCAACTACTAAGGGTCCCTTAGGTCTGGTTGCCTAATTAATGTCTTCAACTCCTCAGAATAGGTCAGAGGGTTCCAGGTAACTGGGAGTTGAATGAAATGTCCTTTTGTTGCTAACGACCATTGAGGACTAGCACAGATCAGGGAAGGGATCCCAAGTGAGGGCCCTGGGTTCTGGCTAATGCCCTAGCAGAGGGTGAATAACCTCACAAGGTCCCTTGGGCCCCATGGGCATTCAAGAGGTCTACCCAGGTTTAGGATGGCCAATCAAATTGGGAGAGGAAAAGAGGATTCCATTCTCCAATTAACCATCCTGGGTGGCCAAAGATATTGAAATTGGGCTAAAGATATTCCCATATTATCCCCAAGTGCCCCCCTCCTATCCACCTGGACAACAGCTCTGGCATAGGATGGGTATCAAACTGCTCTAAAGATTTGAGTAACCACTTAAAGCTGCTTTAGGGGTATCTTGCCTTCAGGGGACCCTTGGCCAACTGCTGAGGGTATCTTGGCTCAGTGTGGGGAGGGAATCTATAATGGAGAAAATCAGGTTTTATTTTAAGCAATTAGAAGAGATCACTATTGTACAGACAGGAGCAAAGATTTAATATATATATATATATGTGTGTGTGTGTGTGTGTGTGTGTGTGTATATATATATTAAATATATATATATATATATTTCTGTAGTGTGGCCAGGGCTGCGCCCACCAGGGACCAAGCACTCCAGGATCCCTGTGAGGCTTGTCCTTGCTTCTCGGGTCAGGTGTGATTGTGAAGCTTTTCCCAAAGATGGTGGGGGGTGGGGGGAGGGAAGGGAGATACAGTTATTTGGCTGAAGGCAGGAACATTGTGAGTGCTCAATAAATATGAAATAATGACTGGTTGTGGGTTCTGTGTGAGCATGAGACCATGTGTAGTTGGGTGAATGATAACTAGTACAAGATTGAGTGTCATTGAACATTTGGATAGGAATGTAGTAGGAAGCAAATGGAGGCCAACTATTCTAGGAGATCCCTGTGAACCAGCTGACCTGGTGAAGCCTTGAGGAGTTTGGGATGTGGGGGTCACAGAAGGCAAGTGTAGCTGTCTGAGTCCATTTTCTTACAGTTTCTACAGTTTCTTACTAGACTAGTCATTCAGCTCTAGATCACCAGGTCTTAGTGCCTTCTTTGCCACTTTTATATTAATTTACTGCTGCTTCTCTCCTATGACCTGATATACCCATACCCATCATAGCTTCATTGGATTGGCCTCCCTTCACTATAATCCGGAGTGAATTTTCATGGGATCTGAATCCTAGGAGATTCTGGGTCTTACAGGAAGTGAGGGGCCCAACAAATTAGGCCATAATCCTAGTTCATTTTTTTTTTTTTGCGGGGCAATGGGGGTTAAGTGACTTGCCCAGGGTCACAGAGCTAGTAAGTGTCAAGTGTCTGAGGATTTGAACTCAGGTAGTGCTTTATCCACTGCGCCACCTAGCAACCCCTTAATTCTCCCTCCTGCCTCATACTACCTTTTTTTTTTAGTGAGGCAATTAGGGTTAAGTGACTTGCCCAGGGTCACACAGCTAGTAAGTGTTAAGTGTCTGAGGCTGGATTTGAACTCGGGTACTCCTGATTCCAGTGCTCTATCCACTGTGCCATCTAGCTGCCCCTATCCTAGTTCATTTTTAATGATCAGTCCCTTCATTCTTTGGACTCTAAATCCCTTTATCAGTAATCCTCCCCAAGGTGTGTCACTGACTCTTTTTCCCTGCCCATAAGCTCTTGTTTTCTGTGCTTAAGCTTTTCTACCTGTTCTCAGAAACCAGCCTAGTGAAGTACAGGGACATCCTATTCCTCCCCTAACACATACATGGTCTTTTGGAGGCTTCTGGCCACTCCCTCCTTTGAAGCTACAGTCCCCTTGGGAGAAGGGGAAGTGGTGGGAGGAGCAGAGAGGGAGAAAGTGGGGTCCACAGAACAAGCAGTATGGTGAAGTCAACAAGATCCTGGCCAGCCCAGCGGGTTAACTGCCACAAAGTTGGTTTATTGTTAATGTTCGAGGTGGCTCCTTTACAACAGTGGGAAGATGAGTGTGTGAGGGGCCAGGGGAAGGAAGATTGGACAGGGATGAAGAGCAGAGCAGCAAGGTGAGGGAGCAGGGAAAATAACTTATTTTGGTTTCTTCCCTTCAGGATAGGAGCTGAGCCCATTCAATTAACTATGTCAGGGTCTGGGCCTCACAATCCCGCAGCAGACTGGCAGGGCAACACATGGACTTTCGGGGGGTGTGAGGGTGGGGCGGCAAGTCCCTTGGTCTAAGGTGCCATGGTCAGCCTGTTTTGATCCTGCAGGGATGAGCTGTGGTTTAGCTCCGCCTCCTCTCCTGCACTCCCCATCTTCCCCATCCCACTCTTCTCTGCTATGGCTTCCACCTCCCAGCTCTGATTTCGGAGAACTCTGGGCTAGGGAGGAAGTAGGGATCCCCATCTCAGCTACAGGATGGCAGTAGGGTATTGGAAACGTTGGGGGGGGTATTGCACAATGTTGGGGTGTCAAATGTTAGGGTTCAGGCAGTGAAGTATTTTCACCCATTACACACCAGGCCAGCGTCGGCCACATGCATAGAAGCCAAGCAGGAAGGGTTTGGGCAGTCACATGGGAGAGAATATGCCATGGAGTCCGGGGGCTTCTGGGATTAGGCTGGTCTGGTTCCTCCCTCATCCCCTCTGCTACCCAACAGGCCTGGCCTGGGCATTAGGCCCTTGGCATATGAATGGGATTAGAGGCAAGATCCCTGCCTTTGCTACCTACTGATGAGGGGCAGAGGCTAATAGGGGAAAGTAAAACCTCTTCTCCCCAGTTCGGCCCCATTGTCAAAAGAACTTCAAGTTTGAATTGAGACATTCAGATATGAAGGAATCCTGGGGCAGGGTAGCAGCAGGCCACCCCCAACTCCTGCTGGAATTAGGGGATGGGGAAGATAGGGTTGTAGCTCTGAGCATTTAATTGACATGTCCCCAGGCCATAAAATAAATTATAATTGGAAATCCTGGGATGAAAAATAAATACTTTTGAGATAGGGAGGTCCCCCAGGAGTGGGGAGTGATTTTCCTCCACGCTAGAAGACAGAGCTCTTCATGAGAACCCTGGGTCCTGTACTTATTCCCACCCCTATACTCCAGCCTTTGGCAGTACTGGAAGAAAGTGAGTGATTCCAAGGCCCCCAGGCAGCAAGTGACCTTCCCCTGTCCCCATTTTGTGCCTACCCCCCTCCCCTCACTCCCTTTGGTTCTGGGGAAATCCTTTGGTTCTGAGATCTCTCTCAGGTATGTGGATAAAGGGAAGGAGGCATTGTGTATTGGGGGGAAGAATGATGCCTCCCACTCAGTGCAGCCCCCAGAACCCAAGCATCTTGTCCTATTCAGCCTCCATAGCCCCCCCACTCCCAAAGGACTCAGCCTCAGCCATTCTCTGGGAAAGCTGGGGAAAGGGATATGAAAGGGAGGGGAAAGCAGTCCCTTCAGAACTCGATCTTGCAGGCCGGGAAGGACTCATCCTGCATGACCACGGTGCTGCTGCTGGCCAGGACAAGGACATTCAGCTGCTGCTGCTGCTCGTGTGTCTGCTGGTACCATTCACGGGTCACTTCTGTGTCATGGGTCGGGATCAGAGTTACCTGAATGGGGATAGGGGTGGGGGGAGAAACGTGCCAAGAAGTGAGTGCCTAGTAGGATACAGGGGAAAGGAGAGGGGAAGCCGATAGTCTTATGGGCCTTTGTGTCCTCCCAAATCCAGTGGGTGTTTTTTTTCTCTCCCAAAGGTCCCCAGAAAGATTCAGATTATGTTCTCTCTGCTTCGGACAGAGTTGGTCATAACTAGGGTTTACCCCTCTTTGGTAGCTCTGCTTCCTGCTTCTGCTCACCTGCAGATTCTCTCCCCACTGTGCCTTGCCCTCCAGTAGTGCATCCAGGACAGCCCTGCTTGGCTCTCCATTGGCGGGGTCATTCCCACTGACCACATAGTAAGCTGCCCGTACTCGGCGGAAGAAGTCAAGGTCAGCAGTTTTGCCGCTGCAGTGATTAGGGATGTAAGCAAGGTCCACATACACCGGAGGGCCAAAGCCACCCTTCTGGCTTGAGGCAGCTATAGATAAAGAAATGTCAGAAGTCTTGGTTATAATAAAGGGGACCAAAACCAGGATCCACCTCTCCCTTCTCACTAACTCTCCACTTCCTCTCTACCCCCACCTTCTTTCAGCCACCAGTCTCCCATTCTTCCTTTTGTTTTTGCTACTTACTTGAACCAGTCTTGAGCCCATTGACCAGTCCCTTGGTCAGAATGTTGTGTCCGTCCTTTTCTTCAGAAGGTGGTAGCTGGCTTGCAGTGGCACGGGGCCGAGGTGGGACTCGGGAGGTGCGTTCAATGGGGCCCTTCCCAGGTGTGGGAGAACGTTTGCCCCGAAGATCCAGCCGCCTGGCAGGGGAGGCTGGCTTGGCCCTGCCTAGGGCCTTTCGCCCACTCCAACCCTTCTCCTTTTCTCGAAGCCGGTCAGCCCGCCCTGCCTCTGTACTTAGACCCTCAGGGTCAGCCATGCACACGTCAGGGCGTGGAGGGGATGGGCGGGGGTCAGGCTGGGGAGCTGGGGGTGGGTCATGGACTGGCCGGGGATGGTGTGCCCCACTGACCCCCCCAGCTTTGTCCACGGGTAGGAAGTCACCATCTTCGTCTGAGTCCAGTGCTGCCTCAGCTGTGATGGAGGGACACTCCTCAGTCTCTGGGGGAACATCTGAGTCTGACTGTGAGGAGCCCGAGTCACTAGCAGAAGTGGGAGGTGTCTCATCAGCCACAGGGCCCGGTCCCCCAGCGCCTCCTGGCCCACCCACCCTGCGCCGTCCCCCTCGCCCAACTAACCGTGCCTCCTCCATGGAAGGATCGCTATCATCGATGGACCTGGGCAGGGAAGGGTTGAGAAAAGATGGGGACAGCTCTCCACAGTAGGGCCAGGACTCAGCAGCACATCCTTGAGGCCCAGATTCTGGCTCAGGGGAAGCACTGCTGGGCTGGCTCCTCGTGGATGCTCCTGGATACAAGGACCGCTCTGGAGATAATAGGGTGGCTGGCCGGGTGCACTTCTCTGCCCCTTCAGGCCACCCTCCACACTCCCAGTCTGGACGAAGCTCGGTTTTCTCTTGGACTTCTTTGGCTGTGGGGAGACCTGGAGGACTGGGGCTGGCCTCGGTGGGGCCATTAGCTGCACAATCCCTGGGCGGGCTTGAGCAGGATCCCAGTGGCTTGGCGACTGCTCCAGAGCACTCCAGGCGGCAGGGCAGGGTACCGTCATCCATGTCCCCAGGCAGGCTGGGGGCAGGAGCAGAACTCAGTGTGGCAGGAGGGGCTGGACTCAGGGCGGTTAGGTCCCAGAGGCTTCTGCCTGCTGGTTCTGCTCCTGTCTCCATCTCCCCAGCTGCCAAGCTTAGGGGGAAGCTCTCAGTCACACTGGTGATGACAGGAGTGGTAGCCTCAGATGAGGAGCCCTCCGAAAGGGCGGGTGAGGCAGGCCGGGGCAAATTGGACCAGGAGAGGAGCCCCAGGAGAAGTGGGGGATGGAAGCTGGGGCAGTGAGGAGTCTAGGCTAGGTGCCTTGGTCACCTCCAGGTACTCATCATGCCGTGCCCTCGTTGGGGGCCCTGGGGTCAGAGCTAACGCACGATCCCCAGAGAAGGCAAGGGAGCCACAGGGTGCAGATCGAGGTTCAGCCGGGGAGGGCAACTGCGGGGCAGATGGCTGCAATGAGGAGAAACCAAAGGCCGAGGCAGGAAAATCCAGGCTAGGCCGAGCTGGGGCAGGGGGTGAGCCATAGGAAGTACTAGTAGGTACCTCCGAGCCAGCCTTGGGGATGGAAGGTTCGGCAGGGGGAGGGGACGGGGAACTTTGGGGCCGGGCTTCCTTCTCGGAAGGTTCTCGAGCCCCCTTCTCCAGTTCAGAGTCACTGGTGTGTTCGTCCCAACATTCTGCCTGCCCTCTACCTGATTCCTTTGGGGACAGAGTTACCTCTTCTGGTCTGCAGCTCAGGATGTTTCCATCAGGAAGGGGACTCGGGGTTTTACTGGGAGCAGCAGCACGAGGAGGCACAGCCGGAGGGATGGGACCAGGCTCCAGACCCTGCTCTTGCTCGATCTCCTGCCTCAATGCACCCTGTCCAGGAAATGTTGCGTAGTGGAAGGCTGTGTCTGTACTTCGGTCCTTAGGGGAGGCTGGAGATGACAGCTCCTTTTCTGCGGGGGTGTGCCGGCCAGCTGCCTCCTCCTTAGCTGAGATTCGAGGGGGCCGGTCCCCCACTGCACCCAGTGGGGTTTCCCTGCTTGGACAAGCAGAACTGAAGCCGGACAAAAGCACTTGCTCGTAGATATCTGCGTACTGAAAGCTCCTGTCTTCTGGGTATGGTGTGGGCTCCCTCTGCTCTGGCTCTGTCTGCTCAGGCTCCTTGGCTGTGGCACACTCCCTAGCCTCCAGGACCTGTGAGCTTGAAGTCCCATCCTCCCTTCTACTCTCTCTCTCTCCTTCAGCCTTTCGGTAGTCTTTTCCTAGGGGTGAATATGGCCCTCCTTCCAACTCCACTGCGCCCTCCTGCACGGCAGCTACCACACTGTCATACTCAGCCATACCCCAAGAGAAGGGGGCAGGTGGGAGTGTCTCTGGGGCAGGTGTAGGGGGTGCTGGAGCAGGGGACTGAGGTGCTGGGGGGAGTGGTCTGTCTTTGGGTACCCACGGGGGGATCTCAGCCAGCCAGGAAGGCGTAGTAGGCTCTTTCTGAGTAGTTGGCACGGGTTTGGGCTCTGTGGCAGGAGCCTCTTGGCCTAGGACCAAAGGAGCAGCAGCATGATCCAGAACTGAGCAACCCACCTGCCCAGCCAGCTCAGGTGGGGAAGCTGGAGGGGAAATGATCTCAAAGGGGGAACGAGTTACCCTCTCCTCCTTTGGTGGAAGTCCAGTCGGGGACTCTGCGAGCCAACGCTCCATCTCCAGTTCCCCCTGTGGTGAAGATTCCTGGAAACTCTTATAATCTGGGATCCAAGGGCTCCTGGGCGCATGATCCAGAGGGAGCACCTCTTGGTCGTCATCTGGGCCCTCGTCCAGGAAGGTGCTCTCCCGTTCCTCGCTGTACCGTGGTCGGGCCCCTTGGCCTGGGGCCCTGTCCAGTTCATGTGGGAACCAGACCTTCCTCTCGCAGCTCAGCTCCCTCCAGTACGTCTCCTCTTCAGCCGCCCTGTCCTCCGGTTCTTGCCAGTAGCGGTCTTGCTCACGGGCTGCATCTTCCCACCTCTGAGTAGTCTCTTTTTGTTCTCCCGCTGGAGCTTCCCTGGCTGTGCCCTGCCTTTCTCCACTCACGTCTTCCCGTTCCCTCCAGCATTTTTCTTCCTGCTCTTGGGACTTGTATTCCCAGATGGAGGCCTTGGTCTTCTCTAGGGTTTTGTCCTCTGAGGTCTTCTCTTTCTGCTCCAGGGCCTTGTCTTTTTCTCCCAGGACCCTATTTTCTTCTGGCATTTTTACCTGCGGTGGGGCCTCGTCTGGTGATTTATCCCCCTGCTTTAGGGTTTTGTCTTCTGGGACCTTGTCCTTTTCTTTTGGGGTTCTGTCCTCCCCCATTGGGATCTTTTGCTCTGAGTCCCTGTGCCCTTCCAAGGCTTTGTCCTCCCCTTCTTGGACTCTGTCCTTCTCTTTCAGGGCCTCTGCTCCAGCCTTGTCCTTTTCCTGGTCCTTATACTCCTCCATTTCCCAGCCTTTCTCCAGGTCCCTGCCCTTTTCCACCTGGGCCCCACCCTTTTCCTCCAAGAACTTGCCTTTCTCTTCAGAAATCTCATACTGCTTCAGAGCCTCATCCTTCGGCTCTGGGTATTTTCCCTTATGCTCCAAGGCCTTATTGTTTAGTCCTAGGGCCTCACCCTCCCATGTTGGGGCTGCATCTTTCACAGCTGGGCTTTGAGAGGGCTTAGGCCCTTTAGTGAGAGAGCTGTCCAGGGTCAGGTCATCCTTCCCAGAGCCTGGGGTCATTTCAGGAGAGAGTGTAGAGTCTCTCAGTGCCTCCGTATGAGAGGAGTGACTGGCAGATGTTTCTCTGATGGGGCTGTCATCTGTGACATGGGTCTGAGCAGTGTGTGTTGGGGATGTTTCCGTGACAGGAAGCCCTACGGCCGGATGGTCAGATGCAGGGGCCAGGTGATGAGTGGCATGCTCAGCCAGGGCTGGAGGCACCCTCTCCTCCTTCTCTTGGCTCAGGTCCCCAAACTGGAGAGTACCTACACTGTCTGGTGACAGCTGCTTGGAGGAGATATCTAGAGAGGTCTCCTTGCTAGGACTCTCTTCTGAGAGAGAAAGTGACCTGGTATCCTCGGGGGAGATTCCTGGCCAGTGCTCCTTGGGTAGGTCATGTTCTGCTAAGCCTTGGGGAGACGGTGAAGCAGGTCCTTTGTTGACAGAGTCCGGGAAGGCTGCCTTGGCCACTGAGAGAGGCTCAGCATCTTCTGGTGAAGGGATTCTGCTAGAAACCTGGGGCGGCTCATCTCTCTGGATCTTGTCCTTCTCTTGCAGTGAAGCCCCCAGACCTGTAGGAAGGGTCTCTGCACCAGCAATTAGGGCCGGGATCTCTGGCACCTTCACAGTCTCTAGGACGGCGGCTTTGTCCTGTTGTGGCATCTGTGGGATTCTGCTCACAGCTGTTTCTTGGGTGTGAGGGCTCTTGGGTACCAGGGCATGCTCCTTCTCCTTTTCTGATTCTCTTTCTACTGTTTCTGATTTGGGCTTTTCCTTAGAACTGTCTTCCTTGCCAACTCCTGGCATACGTCCAGCCTCTCCCCAGGAAACTGCTTCATCAAAGTCCTGAGGCTCCGATTTATCCTCCACAGGGGACTGATGGAAGGGCGTGTGGGCAGCACTGGGTGGGCCCGAGGGGGGCGGTGATGCCATCTTGACCGTGCTATCATCAGGACTGAAGCAGCGCTCCTCTGGTTCCCCAAGGATTGGTTCCCCTGAGTGGAGAGTGGGTCCAGGAGTGTCAAAGAGGGGGGACCCATAATGATCCCGCAGTTTCTCTGAGAGCTCCACATGGGGAGTCTCATCTTCCTCTAATGCAACTCCTTCTCCGGGCAGGCCTCTTCCTGGAACCTCTCCCTTCCTCTCAGTCTCACTGGGCACTGGGTAATCCTCACAGGGTGGAGACTTGAAGCCTTTGTCCTCCTCCAGGGAGGAGGTGGGAGAGATGGTACCAGCAGATGGCACATAGTCGAGGCCCTGTGTAGCTTCAGTGCGAGATGAAGGGATACTAGTGACTGTGTCCAGCAGCAAGGAACTCTTGCCTGTCTCTTCAGTCTGGGGAGCAGTGAGTGAGGCTACCGACTGGTCTTCAGCCACTGAGGTGGCAAAGGAAGACAGCTTGTCACACTCGGTGATAGAGGTGGCCGAGGACACGTGTTCTTCTTCAGCCAAGGGGGCAGCCACCATGTTAGGAGGGTAAGTGAGGAGTTCTGTCTCTGGGGGCCCATAGCCCTTGGCAGGGGCGGAAGGTGTAGCACTGTCAATGGGCGGGCTGGTCTCAAAGGAGCCGGGAGCATCGGGCCCTGAGAGGTCATAGGTACCTGGAGGAAACCTGGGTGGGGCAAGGCGCTCCTCAGGCTCATCGTGAATCTCCTCATCTGAGATGGTCTGCTCTGTTTCCGAGTAGCCAGGGATGGTTTCATCCTGTATATATGAGACGTGCTCTGTGGCCCCTGCAGGAGTAGCTAGGCTACTAAGGAATGATGATGTCTCCTTCTCAGGGGCCTTACCCTGTGGGGGTCCCAGTTCCCGACTCCCAAGGGCCTCCCTGCCCTGTGAGGTGACCCTCTGGGATTCCTGCATGTGGTGCTTTTGGTAGAAACCCTCAGCCTTTGTCTCTTCCTCCTCTTCCTCCTCTCCATCTGATGGATGTCCTTCCATCTCTTCCAGCTCAGCTTTTTCAATCACATCCTCCTTTGTCTCTGGTTCACTCTCCTCTCTGGCCTCTGGCCCTTCTAGAACCTTCTCAACTTCCCCTTGCTTCCCATCCTGGACCTCCCCAGCTTCTTCAACCTCCTCTTTTTTGGCTCCAGAAACAGGGCTCCTGACCTTGCAGGCGGGTCCTTCGGTGGTTTCTGGGACGACCTCTTTCTCTTCCTTCACAGCCTCATCCCGATCCGGGCCTGGGCCAGAAGGTAAAACACCCAGGCCAGTTGTGCTGGGGAGCCCTTCTTCCCTAGTTTCAGGAGGCTGTGGACTCACCTCCTTGTCGATGTCCTTTGGCTCAAGCAAAACTCTCTCTTCTCGCTTCATCTCCTCAAAGTCCCGCGTGAGGTCTTCTGGTGAGGATAATACTAGCTCTCTTGGCGCAGTGACCGCCGGGGGTGGTGCTACCTCCTTCTGGGCTGGAGGTGTCCGGGGTTCAAGGGAGACTTCCTTCTCACGGACTGCCCGGCTCTTTTCCGCCTTGACCCTACCTGGGACCTTAGCTTTGTACAATGTCTTGCGTACCTCTGGAGTGAAGGGTTTCAGGTCTGGTTTAGAAAATTTCTTGGGTTCTGGCTTAGCATCTTTTTTCTTATCCTCCTTCTTAGCATCCTTTTTCTCTTCTCTCTTTCCCTCCTCCTTTTTGATTTCTTTCCTCTCCTTCTTGATCTCTTTCTTCTCCTTGTCCTTTTTCTCTTCCAGTTTCGACACTTTCTCCTTCAAGTGCTTCTTCCCAGTCTTATCTTTGATCAGCTTTCGCTTCTCAGCCTTCAGGGCTTCACTGGATTCAGTTCGGACCCTCTCAGTCTTGGCCGCCTTCTCTGGAGGTTTCTCGGGGGTCTCCTTTGCTCTCTTTTCACTCTTGGTCAGCTCCTTGGCCATCTCCGACCGGGCCTCCTTTGCCCCTTCTTCAGGCACCTCCTCCCGTTTGGCCAGCTTACCCACGGCAGGCTTGGCAGATGCTTTGAGGCTCTCTCTGCTGTCGGCCCGCTGTTTGATCTTACTGGGTTTCAGGTTAGCTGGTACAGAGCCAGAGGCCAGGTCTTTCTGTGTGGCTACAGGATAGCGGAGGAAGTCCAAGTGACGAAGCTTTTCCAGCCCCTCTAGGATCTTGTTCTGGGGGGCATTCCCGGGGAAAAGCACTCGTACAATCTTCTCTGTGGGACTGGCTGGCAGCCAGACCACCAGGGCAGTGATAGAAGTGAGGTAGGGCACCGAAATCTCACCCTCTTTCCCGTTGGCCAGCACTATACCTGTCTTGGCCTTGCTGTTGCCCGCCCACTTCTGCATGAGGAATTGCATTTCCTTGCTGTCCTTGACAGGATTGAGGACGTACATATCCAGCCGGCCCACACCCATTTTGTGGAACAGGGTCAGTGGCTCAATGGTGTTGCTGACCACCCGGTATAGTGGCTCTGCCTGGATGCCCAAACGGTTCAGGTGCTGTAGGGTCAGGCAGGCCTCCTCGATGCTCCGCTTGGCTTTTCGGGCAGCATCAGGCAGGCGCAGCTTGTCGGGGACGTTGAAGAAGACCACCCCGAGCTCAGGGGAGATGAGATTCTTGACCCAGTCGCTGTAGCTGCTGGAGCCTTGGGACTGCTCCTCCTCCTGTTCTGCTACCTTGCGCTGCAGCAGGCCATTGATGCCAGGCAGGTTATCTGCACCTATGTGAGTGAGCAGGACTGAGTCGATGCGATCTAGGTGCCTCACCAGCTTCCAGAAGCAGGACTTCCGGTCTGAGCCACCGTCCACTAGGATGTTGAAACCATTGACTGCAAAGAGAGCAGAGTCCCCGCGTCCACCAGGGAATATGTAGCAACAGGGCTTGGAAAGCTTGAGGAAGCCTCCTGACGTGGGGGGCTCTAGCAGGTCAAAGGGAGATGGCACATCCACAGTCTCAGAGACATATTCTGCAAACTCGGCCACACCATCCATGGTGGGCAATGTGGGTTCTGGGTTTAGTCGAAGGTGCAGGGTTTCCTGGGAGCTGTATTGGCCCAGGCAGCTCCAATCACCCTCACCCAAGCACGACACAGTGAGGGAGGCCTGAACACTGGGGTCTCTGTTGCTGAGCAGCTGTGCAACCTAAAGAAACAGGAGGAAAACCTAGTCATGGTCACTGGCGCTAATCTACCTCTCATCTGATGTTGGGTTCCACCTCTGACCAGGGTCCCCACTCCCATCCTTCCCTAGGCTGAGGACTCTAACATAAGAACCTTCTGATGTCTTCAATGGTTCTACTTCCTTCTCAGTCCCCAGTCCCCTAGTGATTGCCTACTTTTATGAGTTCCCTTAGCCCAAACCCCCAAATGAAGCTCACCTCTGGATTGTGAAGGACCTGGGCAAAATTCTGGTAGGAGTAGGTGCCACTCTGTAGGATGAGGTCCCCACCAGGCTCTGAACTCTGTCCGCTCAAGATCAGTAGCTTGTGAGCTGATGGGCTGCTAAGGAGGGAGTAAACCTAAAAAGAAGTAAAAATGGACCAAGAGACAGCTGTACTTTTCTCTTCACCTTATTAAGTCCTGTAGTCTCCTTTATGTATATATACTTTGGATTGAGCCTCAGATTGCTATGGCACCTCTGGGAGGGAGACCCAGAGATGGTAGGAAAGGGAGAATTAGAAGTCACGTGTGGTGACTGTTAGTCCTGTGGTAGGGAGTAGAGAGAGAGAGGGGAATCTCAATGTTAAGAAGGAAAAGCACAGGACTGCTGCCTCACCTCAGAGCTGATGCTCCCTGCATTAGGGTTTACCAGGATGACTGTCTCGAGGGTCTCACTTTGATGACAGAGGGTCCGTTGGCCTGTGATAGAGAGAGGAGTATTTTTTTGTTTGTTTTGGGTTTTTTGTGGGGCAGTGGGGGTTAAGTGACTTGCCCAAGGTCACACAGCTAGTAAGTGTCAAGTGTCTGAGGCCGGATTTGAACTCAGGAACTCCTGAATCCAGGGCTGGTGCTTTATCCACTGTGCCACCTAGCCGATCCCGAGAGGAGTATTTTTTAAACGGGGAGTGGACAGGAAAAGGTGGGAAGGGGTGATGTAGGACTGATTAAATGAAAGGAGAAATAATTGACTTGATGAAAGCATGATGGAGGTTGGGAGAGCAGGGCTGGAAGGAGGAAGAAACTAGGGAATGTGAGGATTTGGGGAGGAAAAGAGGCTGGCTAGATCGAGTATAGCATGTTGGGCCCCCTGTCCTAGAAGCAGCAAGGTGGTATAGCGGATAGAGCCCTGGGCCTGGAGTCAGGAAGACTTGAGTCCAAATTCAGCCTCAGACATTTACCAAATATCGCCTCAGTTTCTTCAACTGTAAATCAGAGATAATAATAGCATCTGTCTCCCAGGGTTGTTGTGAGGATTAAATGAGATCATATTTGCAAAGTGCTCAACATATTTGATACACATAAAAACAAAAAAAAACACCTAACATCTCTGTAGTGCTTACCATGTGCCAGGCACTGGGCTAAGGGTTTTACAATTATTATTTCATTTGATCTTCACAACTCTGGAAGGTAGGCGTTATTATGATCCTCATTTTACAAATGAAGAAACTGAGGGAGCTGTTCAACACAGTGCCTGGCACATGGTAGGTGTTATATAAATGCCTATTATAATTCTTCTTCTTCTTCTTCTTTTTTTTTAAAGTGAGGCAATTGAGGTTAAGTGACTTGCCCAAGGACACACAGCTAGTAAGTGTCAAGTGTCTGAGGCCACATTTGAACTCAGGTCCTCCTGACTCCAGGGCCAGTGTTCTATCCACTGCACCACCTACCTGCCCCCAATTCTTCTTATTATTCATTCCTACCCCCTTTGAGGGACTGCTCCCTTACCACTCCTCTAGACTGCCCCCTCCCAACTGGTTATCTGCTTTTTCCTCTAGTCACCCAGGCATACTCCCAGTCCTCCCCCTCTGCCCTCCTACTCCAATGCTTTGTCTATGGGGACTCCCGCCTCTGACTCCCTGGTTGACAAGGAGCCTTTGTCCAACTCGAGCCCTATGCTCCTGGTGCTGCCTGGGGGTAGGGACCCAGATGGGAGGTCCCCCAAGACCATGATCCTTGTTCCGCTTCCCCCACCCCCGATTAGTTGTATCTTCCCCTGGACTTTTAGATCTTTGATGGGGTTAGGAATGAGAAGATGGTATCTCTCTTTCCCCACCCCACCCCCTCCACTTCCAGTATTCTTTTTATAAAGGCTCAAAGAAGTCCATCATCATTGACAATTCAGAAATAGAAATAGGGCTCTACTCCTTTACTCTGTTCTGTGGGCATATTGGACACCCCAAATCCCAACACATAACAACAGTTTCCCGAGCAGCAGAGTCTCAGAGCTTTCCTGTCCCACATCACTTTCTGAAAACCCTAAGAGTCCCAGTTTGATAAAAAACCTCCCTGAGAATCCTGGCAGGGAGTGGTCTGAAAAGGCAATGTGGTAAATAGAAAAATTCTCCAGGCTAAGAATGAAAAGACCTGAGTTTAAGTGCTGATTCTTCTACTGAAAGAGCAGAATGACCTTGGAAAATTA
Source organism: Dromiciops gliroides (assembly GCF_019393635.1). Classification (NCBI taxonomy): domain Eukaryota; kingdom Metazoa; phylum Chordata; class Mammalia; order Microbiotheria; family Microbiotheriidae; genus Dromiciops; species Dromiciops gliroides. The sequence continues at coordinate 194,811,911 of NC_057862.1, read as the reverse complement.
ATTTAACCTCTGGATGCAGTCTCCTCATCTATAAAATGAGGGAACAGGAACTGGCTGGCTAAAAAACTAAAGAGCTAAAGACTCTTTTAGTTCCAAAATTTTATGATTCTGTGATTTCCCCTTTCCCACTTCTGACCCTCCCATAGCTATGTCCCCTGTGTCTAAGCACAGAAAGCAGAGTAGGCAGAGAGGGGTTGGAAAGAATTAGAGAGCTACCTCAGGAACTATGGAGAGAAAAGAAACATTCCAGTTACCTCTCCCCCCCCCCCATCCCTATTTCCAAATTCACATCCTATCTCATTTCTTGGAATCTTAGCAAGAAATCAAACCATGGCATAGAAAAACGAGGTGATGAGTCAGGCAGATGAATAAAGAGCCAGCACCCTCTGGACTTACCCTTAGCCTTTTACTTGTATATTTCTAAGTAGCAGAGGAATTATCATGGGTCTAGGTTGGAAGGGGACATAAGGGTGGGATCTTCAACTCTTAGTCCCAGGTCCCTCTTGCCCTCTCCAGTTCCCTAGTCCAGGGTGACTTGGAATAAAGGGATTTCTGAGAAAGGTGCATCTGACCCCAAACCATAAGATGTAATTTGGAAGGAATATGGAACAGGCATATTGATATCAGGACCAAAGTGAATGAGGGGAAGGGTGGGAAATCCAGAGATATGGAGGGGGCAGAAAATCTATTATGTTTTAGGAGTAAAGAATCTTAGAAGGAGAAAGGGGATTTGGGGGGGTTCTATTCAGCAGATAGGGAGCTGGTCTGGGAGTAAAAGGTTGGACTGGGGTTGGGTTGGGAGATATGAGGGGTCATCCATAACTTTTCCATGGAAAGAGTCTGAGCCCACCTCCATCCCCACAATCCAAAGGTCATACATTCCAATCAAAAAGGTAAAAACCAAACAGTCTGATTGGCACCACACTTCAGGATTCTATTTGGCCCTAAGAAATCAATCTGAACCCCCTTTCCCCTTTGTTCTGATGGTCTTCTCTGAGCCCTCTGTACCTAAGGAACCCCCAATTCTGTCCTCATCATGCCCAGAGTTCCAGTTACTAAATGGTTGATCTGCTTCCTTGCCCCCAAACTCCCATAGAATCCAGATCCTCCTCCCCTTTTCCCTTAACTCCTTTCACTGGAGTGAGGGGCCTAGGGTATTGGACCTTACCCCATTCTTCCTCTTCCCTTAGGAAAGGCTCCCTAACAGCTATCCCCTTCCTCAGGGATATAGGGGCATTTTTCCGGGTGGGATGTGGGGGTGGGGTGCTGAGCCAGGGCAGTGGAGGGGGCAGGTGGCTCCGCAGTAAGACCGGGCGTGTGTGGGGGATGGCTCCAGCAGCTGCAGTGTGCCGCAGTGTCTATGTGTGTATGTGTGTGTGTGTGTGTGTGTGTGTGTGTGTGTGTTCAGCTCCAGCTCCTCCTCTCTCTCTCCCCCCCCTCCCCCCTACACCATGACAAGTCATTTTCTTGGCTGTCTCTGCAAGGGGGGGTGGGGTGAGGGGTAGGAGTGTGTGGGAGAAGCAGGAACAGAGTGTGCCCCTCAAAGCAAGGACCCTCACTCTGGGAATGCTAAGCAAAGATGAGGAGGGGGCTACAGAGACATGACAGGAAAGGACTGGCCTGGAAGCCTCAAGGGTTCAGTCCGGGAGAGAAAGGATGGCTGATGGTGAGGGTGAGGCTCCCAATCTCAGCCATGGTTCCAGCCAAGCTGGAACCTCAAGGACAGGGCCTCAGGGGGTGCAAGTGAAAGGGGCTTCTAGAAGCCCCGATCTGACATTCGCTGACAGTAAAGGATAGCCACTGCAAACTAGCCTGTCCTGGAGGACACCCTTGCCACGTTTCAATGACCCCCTCCCCCAGTCGATCCCCCAACACCCCCACAATATTCCCTCCCATGCAGAAGCACATTGCAGCACCATCTCCACTCCCTCCTTCCCCTTCACCTCTCCCCCCCCCCCAACCTCTCCGAGCAGCTGGGAAATCTGGCAGCTGAGGCTCAGGGACCCTCCCACTAAGACACATTCCCTATACCAGTCTTTGCCCCCCCCAGCCCCCCAAATCCCCTCCATTTACACCAAAGATTTCTCCCTAGATGTCTGTGTCACCCCAGCTTGCTAAGGGTGGGGGGAGGGAGGAGGCACAGGGAGTGAGGGTCCGGGCTTAGGTATTGGGATCACCATGCAACATCCTCAGACTCGGAGCCCCACAGCTCCACCCGGTCTATATCAGGGCTGTCACAGACACAGCCTAGACTGCTTCCCTGCCCCAGTCCTGGTCCTCCCTGGCTTCCCACCCTTGAATTCCTCCCTCTTCCGATCATCCCTGGGCCAGTCTGCTACCCCACCCCTAGGTTCCAGAGTCCCACATTATTTATCCCTACCATGTCCTCCCCTCTCCCACTCCCTAGTTCCTCTTCTGCCTTTCCTCCTGTGCCCACCGTTCCCCCATCCACAGCCTTCCCTTCCCCTCCCCTCCTCCAGTCCGGCTCTTACCCTGGGGTGTGGGAGGGGGGCCCTCATGGAGGCGGGTGGCTTCGGCCCCAACCAGCAGCGATGGGGAAGAGTCTGCAGCACTTTGGGGGGGGAGGGCTTGGCTGGTTGGGGGGAGGTAGGCGGGATCAGGGCGGGGATGGGGGGGCTGGATCCATGACGAGGCACTAGAGTCTTAACTCTTTCCTCTCTATATTCCACTCTGTTTTAGAGTTTCTTATGTGTCTCCACCTCTCTTTGGGAGTCCTTTGGGAAGACACTGAGGGAAAGAAGGCTGGGGGGAGACTAGGGACCATAAAGAAGCAGGAGATACAACCTCTCTGCTCCACTCCCATCCCTCCCCAAATGGGCTTCTCTCCAACTCTGTCAATTAAGACATATTTATTGAACTTTAATATACACAGGACTTTCTGCTAGGTATGGGGGGGGGGAACAAAGAAGCAGATGACCATCCCTTCCCCCCATTCTGTTAAGCACCATCTGTTCTACTCTTGGTAGGTTCAAGGAAGCACCGTTCTCTCCCCCCCCCCCCATATCCCAGGAGGAGCAAGAGACAAAGAGGCTGGAGGGAAAGGATGGGGAAGAAGAGAGACAGCCAAGGGAAAATTGGGGAGTGGGGGAGGCAGTGAGAAGGAACTATGTGCAAAGCTTCATGAAGCTTCACCCAATACTGAACCTGTAGCTGAACTAAGGAATGAAGGGCAAAAAGGCCCATCTTAAAGCAGGGGCTTAAGGTTTTCTATTTGATGGGGCAGAGGGGACAACCTGTGAGGCTTCAGATAAGTGTGGCCTAGGAAATGTTCTAGAATTCCTCCAGGGTTCATTATTCTCCAGTTACTAAGTGTGAAGAAAGGAGCCTCTGATTTGCTCCTATGACTTCCTGGGGATGTCGGAGCCAAGTCTCTCAGTTTGGGGGTTGGGGAAGGGGGCTGGACCTGCGATTTAATCACAAGGTCATGGACCTAGAGCTGGAAGGGCCCTCAGAGGCTACCTAGTAAAATCCCCTGATTTTACAAATGGGGAAGCTGGTACAGGGAGCTTAACTAACTCAGCTAAGATGATGACAGTAGAATTCCCGGTCTGGAACCTCTCTCTACTAACGGAGATATGCCACTCATCTGCAACAATAGTCTTAGACAATTGCCTGAAATCACTGAGAGGTTAAGTGATTTGCCCAGCACCTAATCAGTGAAGAACTGGAGACATCCTCACTTCGAATCAGCTCTCTACCCACTCCCCCACTCACTTCTTAAGCTTCTTTTACCTTAAGTCGATGATTCACATAAGTAATGCATTAAGATGTATTCTTTCCATCCACTTAAAAATGACACAAGTTTTCTGATGTTAATGAGAAAATGGGGGGGGGGTAGGGGAGTGAATCATTCCCGGTCTTTCTGCCTCTAGATTTGTCTGTGTCTTCTTGGTATCTTGCTCCCTGAACTACCCCCCTCTAATTTCTGTCTCCCTGTGGTCCTTTCTCTGTCTCACATTTAGTGAAATGCTCTGAGCAGTCGGGATGAAAACTTATCGAACCTTAACGTTTCCATTCCATTTGCAAAATCGTCAGGCTCCTCACTGAGCTATTTCGTCCCCTGTTTCTATCCACCATTCCTCCTTCCCAGCCTATCCCGGTAACTACCCATTTCCCCTGCATCATCTCCCCACCCTCTTTGCTGCCTTCCACTCTGTTGTGTCACCTCATTCCAAAAATCTCTCCTGGACCTCAGACAGCAAGCACTAGAAGGTCAGAGAAAGCGAATCAGTCCCTGGTCCTGGACAGCCAGCATCTCCCATCCCCCTCTTAACTATGCAGTAAAAAGAGGAGCTGAGTCATGGAGTACCCTAGTAAGGGGGAGGGGTTACTCTTCAGATCCAGGGATGTAAAATAGCCATAGTACCAGGGTGGGGTGACCCCCCCCCCCAAGGAATACAGAGGGGCGGGGAAGGGCGGGGTTAATAAGGTAAAACATGGAAAGTTAAAGCAAAAGCCTGGCCAGGCTTCGTTCCTACCACCACCAGTAGGAATAACAGCAAGCAACGCCCTTTCCACCAGTCCTCCATTCCAATTCCCCGATGGTGATGGCGTTTAAAAGGCATTTTCTACCCACTCCCTGCCCTGCTCATACATACCTCGTGGGACTTCGTGTTGAGAAATGAGTGAGGGGGATACTCTGGGGGGACAGTTTCAGTTCTGACAAAAGTTTTCCTATAGCTCCCCCTCTGCTTCCACCCACCCACTGAGCTCCTGGCCTGTTTGGGGAGTGACATTTTGAAGAGAGCAGCGCAAAAACCCGTAGACTTACAGAGACATATGCTGACTTAAGCACAATTTCTTAAAAGCACATTATTCTACTTCCCTTTAAAGAGAGAAGGAGAGAATACTACAGAGGGATCCAGAAAGGCTTGAGCCCATCCCAGTGATTCTAATGGGGCAGGTCACTACTGTTTGGCCCTCCGCCCTGTCAGAAAACAGCTTAGGCCTTTCGGCCCCTGGTTATGGTGCCTGAAAAATAGATAAATCTACCTGCTAATGCCTTGGGAGGGAATTTGGAAACCTTCCTAGGTTTCTGAGGCTCTAAGGGCCATTCGTGCTATTTAAAATGAGTAGACCAGGGCTCCTATCCCAAATAATCAAGCTTGGAGTTATGGTTTTTTCCCTTTACACCCCTGCCCCTCTACTCCTGCCCCCAAAATACTCAACGGTAGAAAGGTCATCCTAAACCCATAACTCTGATTTGGTTCTGAGTTTGTGCTAATAAGACTGGAAACAAACAAAACCATCACTGCACAATGGAAAGAGTGTTTGAATTTGTGTCCCAGAGATCAAGATTTGAACCCTGGTTTTGCCATCTTACCTGGATAACCCTGGGAAAATCACTGGGCCTCAGTTTCCTCCCCTGTAAAATTGGGGCCTTGGACTAGATGACTTCCATGGTCTCTTCCAGTTCTAAAGCAATGCTCCTACCAACTGTCATTCATTAAAGCTCTGAAGGGACAGGTGCCAGGTCACCATTTATGTTCTGCAAAGCAGGACCTATCCTCTGCGACAACAATGACATTCTCTGGCCATCAGAAGGCAATAGGCAGGTGGTGGTCGTTTCTTTCTCAGAGAAGACCACTCTTCCCAGGGGCAGTAGGGATAAGAGGGTATTGTTCCTTTATTCTAATCCTGGAAGATGAACTTCCTTCCTTTTTAGTAGCTTCTTGGAATAGGGTTATGCCATGGCCTTGTGGGGAGAGGAGGGCAAGGAAAAGGTACAGTACATATGCAGAATAAGCACAGGGGAGCAGACACCGGGTTGAAGAGTAGTGTGGCGCTATGGAGAGAGACCTTGCCTTAGGTTCAGGAAGACCTGGGTGTGAATCCCCTCCTTCTACATTTAGCTGTGTGACCCTGGGCCAGTCCCTTAACCTCTTTGAGTCTTAGTTCCTCAGCAATAAAATTTATTTATATATGTATATATAAATATATATCTACCTCATGGGGTTATTATGAGGTTCAAATGAGATAATGTAGAGTGATTTGTAAACTTAAAGCAATACATAAATGTCATAATGTATTAGTCCTAGTTAGACCAATGTGACCTTGAGTAAGCCAATTCTCCCCTTTAGATCTTAATATTCTCATCCGAAAAAGGAGCAGCCTGGATTAGATGATTAACAGGGTTTCTTCTATTTCTATGACTGTATTTGTACCTTGCTTTCCCACAGACATCCCAGAAGTGTTTACAGCTGCTCTGGCCTGGCTGGTATCTCTGAGACAGCTGGTGAGGATGCAGTATGTATCTCTATTGGTATTTGAAAATACTTGGCTTGGAGGGAAGAGGAGGGGAAACAGAGCAGGGTGAGTCTGGGACTGTCCAGCAGTGTCTTTTTTTTTTCCTGGAAATTCTCCAGGACACCCCACCCCTATCCTCACGGACATCGATCTCCACCAAACAAATGTTGATGTCTAAAATAGTACCAGTACACTGGTACTTTCTATGGCGGGGTGGGGGAAGCTTTGATCCTGGGATATATGAGCCCAATTCCCACGACAAGGCTTGTGCTTGAAGAAACCTGGGCTGGGTCGAGTATCTACATTTTTGCCTGAGAGTTATCTGAGTGTGACTGTGTGATATTCTTTATGTTCCTCTGTGTCCTGACTTAAGACTGGAATTCCATGACTTGGTTTAAATTCTGATCTGTGTTTCAGCCTATTCTTGATTCAGAGGCCCAGGGTTCTAATTCTTAGTTCTGTGACCTTGGGCAATTTAGGAATTAGGAAACTGACCTTCACTTTCCTCATTTGTAAAAGAGGAATAGGAATGCCTGCCTATTCCATTGGGCTGTTGAGAAATTAAAAAGAAGCACTATGCATGAAAGTACTTTGTGAACCATAAAGCAAGACACAAACATAAATTGGTATGCTGTTATTGTTATTGAGTCTCCATGGTCATAAGGGAATGATAGTTAATTAAGGATGGCTAAAATGGAGAGAGAACCCCAAACCTCAATTTAAGTGTTAGTTTTACTCTTCTTCCCTCACATCCAGTTTTTGTCAGAGCATCCAGTAGTAAAAAGTGGTAAATTACTTTTTTTTTCTTATCAATGCTAATGGAAGAAGTGACGATGTGGATAATCTAACTCGGAGGGTCATCCAAAAAACCATTTATGTTTGATTTCATAATACATTGTTTTATTTTTAGAAGGCAAATTCATCTAGTCATGTTTTGCTTATTTAGCCTGGTATTAAAATTAGGTGACACTCCCCAAGCATGCAACATCTGACAGCACAGGGCGGATTGGCCCAAAAGTATGCTGGGTGTCCAAGGGATATCAGCCTGGGATTTAAAAAAAATTATTGCAGATAATCCACCAAATATACAATCCACATGGAGATGATAGGGAATTGACTATATTAACCTTCTTCTCCCCCTTCTCCAGCACTATCTCTGGAGGTGTCAGTGAGCAGGTAGTAGGAGGGAAGATTAGGAAAAAGAAGAAGAGGGGGAGGAAAAAGGCACTATTTCTAGAGGTGTCAGTGAGCAGGTAATAGGAGGGAAGAATGGGAAAAGGAAGAAGAGGAGGGGGAGTTTTTTGGATAATCCACACAGAAACTGACTGTTCAGGGTGTGCATATAATCAGATGAAGGGACTGCGCAACTGATGTTTTATACCTATGAAGCTAGAGCCAATAATTTACCAATAATGTGCCTACTCATGCTTCTTTTGAGCTATGATTTTTCATGCTTTTATATTGGGTTTGCAACACTGTCACCCATCTTCTCATAGCCTAGGCCCAGAAGACTCCTAGGAATCTATGAAAATGCTTTTGCAACCAAAAATCAGAGTTCCCTAAGATTATACTTTCTGAAGTCTCTAACCCTAACCCTAACCCAAAATGTGAGAAATTGCAATCTTTGACTTTTGTTCTCTATGAGTTAGCTTTTCCCCCAGGATGTGATTGGCCCTATAAAAATGCACCTAAGAACCTCTGATTCACTCAAGACCTGTGAGATCTTCCTCAATCTTGGTTCCTAGAACTCAACCCTGATAGGAGCTGAGCCAACAAAATCAAAAAGAGAGCCAAGGAAACTTGTTGAAGGGACTATTTTTGCCCTTCTTTGTAACCCTGGGTGCTTAGCACAGTGACTGGTACTTAATAAATGCTTGTTGACTGACTGGTAGATGGAATGTGAGTGACAATATGAAAAATGCAAAGGGATGGGGAGAGACTATGGGAGCTCTGAAGTAGGAAGGTGGGAGAAAGAGGAGAGAAAGGCAGGAGGAGAACAGGTTCTCCATGGCAAATTTTTTAAAAACTGGAGAAGTAGATAGTTCCTACAGAGAGGACTAATGAATGTCATTCTAACGATTGCCACCAAATTGTCCTTCTCTTCTGGCTGAGCCAGATCTCCACAGCTCTCCCCTGCACCGCCCCTCACCCCAACCCCCTCCAATAAAACACTGGGCTCCTCCCCACCAGTTCCAAGGATCCTGGAATTCCCAGAAGGCCCAGCCCTTTCTGGTTTGAAGTCCCAATAGCAAGACCCATGTCCTACCCATCTGTCCAGCCCTCACCCAAAGGATATAGACAATTGCAGATGGACCTGACCTTTGACCTCTGAGGAGAAGTGGGCTAAGTGCCGGGTGATGAAGAGTCTCAGCTGCTGATTCAGGTTGCAGGCAGATAAGTCAATGTTCCATGAAAGAATCCCTGAGAGACAAATAGAGAGAGGGATGGGGTCAAAACGGTCAAGGTTTGAGAAGTAGCAGGTGCAGGAAGGAAAAGAGCTGCAAGGCATGCAGAAGGTGTAAAAATATAGTCTCAGATATCAGAATCAATGGCACATCTGCAAAGCTAAGAAAAATTTCTCCAGCACCATCTCTTCACTTTCACCTTCTCCAGGCTATTTCAGGGTGGTATAAACTTTTTAAAGAATGAGTTTTTAAATCTAAGAATTTTCTATAAAAGTTTTCTTAATGCTGTATTGGCCAAAAGAAAATAAATAAATAAAACACCCTAGTTTTATGCTCACTTTGCTGTCATTCCTGCTTCAAAGCTTTCAGCTATTTGAGATTCTAGACTCTCCTTTTCTGCCCCCTCCTCTGCTCCACCCCACAAGCAGCTGAGAGTCCCCCGCAGGTAGTGTCTCTGCAGTGCTGCGCCATAGGCCCCAGAAGTCGAATCATGGTCCCTAGCTAGCACCTTAGCTCCCAGAGGCTCAGAGACCTGTCTGAGGCAACCGAAAAGAGCCGTGGTGTTTCCCCCATCCCCGAGGGTCCATGATTGGGGTGGTTGGCCTGGGACTTGGGAGTTTCACCAGGTTAAAAACTCTACAGGAAGGGGTAAGGATCGCTGGGAGGATTCGAGGTCCTGAGACACTGCAGGACACAGGGGGGAGGAACCCGGACCCGTATGAGGGGGCTGTACAGAGCCCCCTGGAGACTGCAGGACAGCAGTGGGGAGTTCGGAAAGGGCATGGGAAGCTAGGTGTGGTTAACGCATGGGGGAAGCTGGGGTCGTATGAAATAGAGGATGTATAGGACGGAGAAAGCAGCTGCCTTAGGTAAATGGTGTAGATAAATGAAATGCACGGGATGCTGGGGATGTGGAGATTTGAGATGAAGGATGAAGATGTACGGGTTAGACGATGTAGATAGGACTAGCAACACGGGGCGGAGGATGCACTGAGCGCAGCCGGTACTATGGTTCTCACCTTGCTCCAGGTGGACCCGAACGGCCCGAAGCTGGCTCTCGGTGCCGATGTCTCCGATCACGATGAGTAAGGAGTGCTTCCGCGGGTCCCAGCGTGCGGCCGCCACCCCAGCTTCGCGCGGCACCTCCCCGGGGCTCTGAACCAACCGCGCGCCGGGGCTGCAGAACCCCAGCCCGGGAGTTGTCTCCATGGCAACGCCGGCAGGCCTCCCGGGCCCAGCCTCGGTCTCCATGGAAACCTCCGCTGGCGCGCTAGGCCGGCGAGAACCAGGCTGCAGCGAGGAGAGTGCGCGGCTCTTAAAGGGCTACGGGTGAAGCCTCTCATTGGCCGAATCTCGTCAGGGGGCGGAGCCCCAGCACTGCAGGGGCGGGGCCGAAGCTCTTGTCTGGAGAGGGGGCAATCCGAGGCCGCGGGGCTCACTATACGCAGGGGCGGGGACCTAGCTCCCTTATTCCCCCCCCCCCCAGTCTCCCTCCCTAGGTTTCCCCTCCCCCTCCCTAGCTGCCTTTCCCCCTCCCCCTCCCACCTGCCTCACTCGAACCTGCTGCGGCTGGACCTGGGCTGAGGCACGAGGCAGGGGCGGAGGGAGGTAAGGGACCCAAAGGAAAGGGTCAGGGGTCCGGCTGGTTAGCAGCAAGAGCTGTTCGCTAGGACTTTTTCCTGGGGCCTAGGGGGGAGCCATCTTGCTGCTCCCAGAAGCCTGTCTCTGTAAGACTGGCTCTCTCCATCTCTGTCATCCTACATTGGGCTAGCGTCTCATCTCCCGCTGGCCCGAGTCGTGTCATACCTAGTTTCTATCACTCCCACCCCTACCCTATTCCCCACCTGCCGTGAACAGGGTCTCCCCTTCATGCTCATCCCCTCAGCCACATCCCTGCACCCCAGGGATCTCTAGCCCCAGCGCTGGAGGCAGAGCCTCCCCTCCCTCCCCAAATCTCTAGGAGGGCATTGTGATTTAGAGCATAGTGGCTGGCTGTTCTCTGTCTTCAAGGAGAAACTGGACGCCAGGGAGTGAGCTCAAACTGCATTGAGGGGGTGTTAGATAAGACCCAAGAAAGACCTTTCTCTGCAGACTTCTCCAGATCGGGGTGGGGGGTGGGGAAGAAGGAGGTGCAGAGACCTCCCTCTGATCTGGGGAAGAGGCTAACCTCTCTTACTGCGGGAGGAGAGAAGAGGTGACCTCTGGAGGCTCCCAACAATAGCGTGTGATGGACTAGAATATACTTGCAAATGAAGCTGGACTAAGTGAATTTATCTGCTCTCTCAATCGACTATCCTATGTTCTTCCTTATTCTAATTCAGGTCTGTGGATAGCTCAGCTCCCAAACTAGACTAAGCAAGCATTCATACAGTGAGAGGTGATCCTCAGGGACCCAGCAAATTGCAGTGGTACTTCTCTGTCCCATGTGCCTAACATTTTGGGAGGAAGGGGCATACTTCTTTTTTATTTTTATTTTGAACTTAAGCACTTCTGGCAAGAAAAATACAACAGAACACAGAGTATTGTACATATGAAACCACGAATCTCTAGTTCATATAGCTTTTAAAAAAAATAGACTATATGTCAGATGCCCCTGACCCCTGGAAAGTTCTAAGGAAGATGGTCAGTGGTTTAATAAAAAAGATTTTACGTGCTTGGGGTGTACCTTTCCTCAGGTTAACTCTTGCCCAGTTTGGCCCTTAGACCAGTCCTTTTAACCCAGGACATCAATGGAGACCTATATCAAAGTTTTGTTTTTTTTTTAAATGTAATGTTTTTTTATCACCACTTTATACATAACCTTAGTTCTGTGACAAAGCAATCAGTCATCATAGCCATGGTGGTAAATGGGTTTTTGTCCATACCTAGATGGGAAAATAGTAGACTTGTTTTCTACTAGTAGCTATGTGGTAAACCAGTCATCCATATTTGCAACCAGGCTGAGGATAACAGGGTAATTAGTTTCAGTGATGGGAAGATACAAAGGAGAGAGGGAATTGGGGTGGGGAAGGTTCTACAACTGGTAAAACATGAAATAAGGCCCCAATTCTGGTCTTTGCCTTTTAAATCTGCCCCTGATCAAGGGGAAAAGGATAAAGCGTATCATAGGCTTTTCTTTTTGGAATTAGAAACACTGCCAAGCGGTGATATGGAGCTGGTGAAGAGCCCAGTAAGAATAGAAATGAGCAGTTCCTATGGCAACGGGCTAGAGATGAGGCTCTTGTCTAGGGCTAGACCCTGCAATAGGGGTTAGCAGCATTTAGCTACAGGTTTCACTACTTCATCAAGCCAGGCAAAGAGATAAAACTGCTGGTGATGGAATACAAAGACATGAATAGAACAGTCCCTACCCTTGCATTTTATAGGTCCTGAATAAGTGGCTTATGGATAGTACATCATGGGAGGGTCCTGGTATAAATAAGAATGGGCAAGCATATACTCCGGGTATCCAAAAGACTTATCAGGAAGATATAACCTAGTGAATGAAGAACTCACTTTTGAGTTTCATTTCATTGTTAGGCTGTCACACTATCCATATCTAATTTCTTGGGAACTCCCTTCCTTGATGTAGTAGAAAGAGTCCTGGATTTGGAATGAGAAGACCAGGGTTTGAATGATGTAGTTATTTACTATCTTTGTTGCCCTGGGCAAGTCTCGACCTCTTGGCTTCAGTTTCTTCATTTGGGGGTGGGGGTGGGGCAATGAGGGTTAAGTGACTTGCCCAGGGTCACACAGCCAGTGTCAAGTATCTGAGACCAGATTTGAACTCAGGTCCCTCTGAATCCAGGGCCAGTGCTTTATCCACTGCACCACCTAGCTGACCCCAGTTTCTTCATTTTTAAGATGATAGAGTTGTGGGGCAGCTAGGTGGTGCAGTGGATGGAGCACTGGCCCTGGAGTCAGGAGGATCTGAGTTCAAATCCAGCCTCAGACCCTTGACACTTACTGGCTATGTGACCCTGGGCAAGTCACTTAACCCCAATGGCCTCACTTAAAAAAAAAAAGATGATAGAGTTGTACTAGATGACCTCCAGGGTTCCCTTCCTGATCTAAATTCTATCATCCATTGATACTAGTGCTGATTCAATTCAACGAACATTAGCTTTTGCCACAACACCATGTGCTTGGACCCCAGAGACAGAAAAAAAAAGCCCATTCCCACAGAGAATTTATAATCTAACAGGGGAAATGATCAGTAGGTATAGAAATGTTATATTCAATTTTTAAGTGATCCATCAATAACCATGATTAATATGCACCTGTAAGAGAACAACATTTATGGTGGTGGTGTATACAAACTAGGGTGTGAAAAATTTCTAGAATTTTGCTGAAGTACATGGCAGATTTAGAAAGAGTCAGCAGAGTGGACCCACTCCCAAGGGTGGCACAAGATCATTAACAATTGCAATATAGAATGAATTTGGTTACTCCTCCTGTGATCTTCCCTTGGTGTCCTACTCTACTGCTGTCATTGTTGAGGGGGTTGGGGAAGGCCAGATAACACTTTTGCTCAATTCGGCAAACATTTATTGAATACCTTAGATATTCAAGGCACTATGGTAGGCACTGGGAAATATGAAGGCAAAAATGAAACCACCTCTGTTCTCAAAGAGTTTAGATTCTACAGGGGAATACCAACATGTACACACATAAGTAAATACACTGCATTTGGGTTCTCTCAGAACAACTGCTCTGGGTTCTAGGGTGCTTGGTGGATCTGTACTCCTAAAACTATATAGTGGGGGGCAGCTAGGTGGTGCAGTGGATAAAGCACCAGCCCTGGATTCAGGAGTACCTGAGTTTAAATCCGACCTCAGACACTTGACACTTACTAGCTGTGTGACCCTGGGCAAGTCACTTAACCCCCATTGCCCTCCTAAAAAAACCCCAAAAAACAAAAAACAAAAAAACCCAACTATATAGCTCACATGTCTCCACTGATGTGTTTGCCTTTAAGTAGATATCCAAAGGACACAATGAGCTCACAAGATTAACCCCACAAATTTAGGGCTCAGTTTCCCACAAATGTACATCACATCAGCAGGAAGAATGAGCAAGTACAGAGCTTTTGCCATTTTTGCTTTGATAGGCTCACTGGGCTTGTTTTATTCAGGGTGTGTTGCCATTCTGGTTGCTGGTTCGCTATAGCTTCCCTCCCTCTCCTCTTCTGGTAACCTAAAAGTCTTGGCTAGGACCCTGCTAGGTTCTTTCAGAAAATCAGAACGCTTAACTTGGGACATTTAGGGAAGTATCCCCATTTTTTTTCTCTCTTAGGGTCTTAGCTCTGAGGCCTTCCATCTCCTTAGTAGAGGGATCCCAGTTCCAGTTGCCAAGCTCTCTCTCCTTGGATTTCTTTACAGAAGGCTCAGGAAGCCATGTCCTTGAAATTCCCTTGTAGACTACCTTTGAATATATGTTTGATGGCCATTCCTTGTGTGCTCCTTTGTCTCCCTTCCTCTTCATCTTATAATTCTGTGACATCATTTCATCTGATTTCCCCCTTTATGCAAGAAATGACTCTACCTTTCCCTCTGTGTACCCTTGATCCTATGTCCTTCCATCATCTGCAACAGATTGCTCCCATGATCACTTCCTCTTTTAATCTTCAATTTCTCCCTACCTACTCACTTTTTCTTGCTGCCTACAAATAAACCCATTTCCTCCACTCTAAAACAAACAAAAAAAACCTAAACAAAACAAAACCTCTCACTAGATGCTATTATCCCATCAAACTATTGTCCTCAATTTCTTTTTCCTTTCTTAGTCAAACTCCTTGGAAAAATGCCCCCTATATTGAGTGTCTCTACTATCTAGCCTCTCCTCTCACTCTCATAAACCTTCTGCAGTCTGGTTTCTGACTTCATCATTCAAATGAAATGACTTTGTCCAAAGTTACCAATGCTCTCTTAAATGTCAGATCAAATGTCCTTTTCTCAGTTCTCCCATCCTTTTTTTGGACCTCTTTACAGCATTTGACATTGCTGAATCCTGTCTTCTCCTTGATACTCTCTCTTCTTTGACTTTTCATGATACTCCTCTCTCCTGATTCTACTCCTGACTGCTCCTTCTTAGTCTTCCTTGATAGATAAGCTTCCATCTTATGCCCCCCTGAATGAGTGTATTCCCAGGTATTTTACTGGGCTCTCTTCTCACTCTAAATTTCCTCTCTTCTCAACTGACTCAGAGCCAGCTTGCTTTTTATGTAGGGCATCAGGGACATAGGTGATCCTTGAAGCCAGTTATTCAAAGGTCCTTGTGCCCATCAATTGCCTTCATCTAATGGCCAATAGTCTATAATTTGAAGATTGAGAAACTTCTTCAGTCTGATCAGTAACTAACAAAGGCCTATCCTTTATTATATTTTATCAGGTTAAGAAAATCTCCACTCCCTACACCTCAAATTTGATCAGACTTCCTCTAATCTTTCTTCTTTACACAAAGTTTATACAAAGTAGTTTCCAAAGGAAAGAGGGCTAACAACTGGGGGAATTAGGAAAGGCTTGTGTGGGAAGTCACACCTCAGACACTTTGAGGGAAACTAAGGATTCTGTGAAACTGGTATATGAGATGATTATGGATTTGAGTCAAATTAAACTCTGAGGATGGGGTTTGGAAGGTACCCAGCCCCGCCCCAGTATAGTTAGTTTAAAAGTTTATTGCTTGGGGGCAGCTAAGTGGCTCAATGGATAGAGCACCAGCCCTGGAGTCAGGAGGACCTGAGTTCAAATCCGGCCTCAGACACTTAATACTTACTAGCTGTGTGACCCTGGGCAAAGCACTTACCCCCAATTGCCTCACCAAAAAAACCCCAAAAAACCAAAACCAAAACCAAACAAAACAAAAAAGTTTATTGCTTGTCAAATTCTCACTGTCTCCTTTAATTTTTTTTTTTTTACTTTCAACAAATGGGTTTTATTTCAACACAGTAATCAGCTTTTCAAATCACTTTATCCAACTTTCAACTGACCGTATTAAGCTTTTCCTGTTATTGTAGAAGGCAATACTACCTTCCCAGGCCCAATATATTGTTTTGTTTTGTTTTGTTTTTTTACATATAAGGTATTTTATTTTTTCCGTTACAAGTAAAGATAGTTCTCAACTTTTGTTTATACAAGCTTTACAATTTCAGATTTTTCTCCTTTCCTCCCCTCCCTCCCTCCTCCCCTAGACAGCAGGTAATCTGATATAGGTTATATCTATATATCTATATATCTATATACATATAGATTTACATATATACACACACATATATATATACACATAATAACATTAATCCTATTTCTGCATTAATCCTGTTACAAGAGAAAAAAATCAGAGCAGTGATGCAAAACCTCAAAATAGAAAAAAAAAACAACAGCACCCAAAACAAAAGAAATAGTATGGTTCAGTCAGCATCTATACTCCACAGTTCTTTTTGGTTTTTTTTTTTCTTGGATTTGGAGATCCTCTTCTATCATGAGTTCCCTGGAACTCTTCTGTACCATTGCATTGGTGAGAAGAATATAGTCCATCACAGTAGGTCAACACTCAATGTTGATGATACTGTGTACAGTGTTCTTCTGGTTCTGCTCATCTCACTCATCATCAGCTCATGTAAGACCCTCCAGGTTTCTCTGAATTCCTCCTGCTCATCATTTCTTACAGCACAATAGTATTCCATTGTATTCATATACCACAACTTGTCCAGCCATTCCCCCAATTGATGGGCACCCCCTCAACTTCCAATTCCTTGCTACCATGTAAAGAGCAGCTATAAATATTTTTGTACATGTGGGTCCCTTTCCCCCTTCCATGATTTCTTTGGGAAAAAGACCTAAAAGTGGAATTGCTGGGTCAAAGGGTATGCACAGCTTCACAGCCCTTTGGGCATAATTCCAAATTGCTCTCCAGAATGGTTGGATCAGTTCACAGCTCCACCAACAATGCATTAGTGTTCCAATTTTCCCACAGCTTCTCCAACATTTATTATCTTCCTTTTTTGTCATTTTAGCCAATCTGATAGGTGTCAGGTGGTACCTCACAGTTGTTTTAATTTGCATCTCTCTAATCATTAGAGATTTAGAGCGTTTTTTCATATGGGAATAGATAGCTTTGGTTTCTTCATCAGAAAACTGCCTGTTCATATCCTTTGACCATTTCTCAATTGGGGAATGACTTGGATTCTTATAAATTTGATTTAATTCCCTATATATTTTAGAGATGAGGCCTTTATCAGAAGTACTGGCCTCAAAAATTGTTTCCCAGCTTTCTGCCTCCCTTCTAATTTTGGATGCATTGCTTCTGTTTGTACAAAAATTTTTTAATTTAATATAATCAAAATCATCCATTTTGCATTTTATAGTATACTCTATCTCTTGTTTGGTCAAAAACTGTTTTCCTTTCCAAAGATCTGATAGGTACACTATTCCTTTCTCTCCTAATTTACCTATGGTATCACCTCTTATGTCTAAATCATGTATCCATTTTGACCTTATTTTAGTATAAGGTGTAAGATGTTGGTCTATGCCTAATTTCTGCCATACTATCTTCCAGTTTTCCCAGCAGTTTTTGTCAAATACTGAGTTCTTATCCCAGAAGCTGGAGTCTTTGGGTTTATCAAACACTACATTACTAGTGTCATTTACTACTGCATTTCCTGTCTCCTTTAAATTTTATTGCCAATTAACAGCATTTTTTACTTCTACTCAGTCTCCCCACTTGTCAGCTACATATTAGTTTTGTCTGGAATCCATCATGTGTCAGAACCCCAGTCCCTGTTGAGTGGGTTGGGGAGTTTGCCCACCAATTCAATACTCGGGACTCAAGAAGAAAGGACAGGGCTTGGCACAGGATGCGGCAATTAAGTTGAGACCAGATGTTAAGTGACATGTCTCTTTTTCTCAGAGCAGAATCCCCTTGATCCTAGGGTTCCAACAATGGATTATTCTTTTATTCTTTATTCTATTTTTTTGATTTCCCAACATAGCTGAAGATAAATTTTAACCCTGTCATCCTTCTAAAATTAACACGACTACAAAACAATGCTGAAACACCTGAGTGATTCTCCCTGTTATTCAAGTTGAATATCTTTAGAGATGGGGGCCAGGAGAGGGGAGTCAGTGGGAACTGTGAGATCTGAAACATCTGACTGTCACTCCCCCATTCCCTCTTCCTTCAGTTTGACCTTGTTCCCCCTCCCCTTTTCCCCCTTGTTCCTGGAACACGTATGCATGTCTCCATACATTGATCACGAGCTAGACACGAACCCTGGGTGAGACAGGATTGGATGTTAGATTGTGAGCTCACCTAGTGCGCGTGGGGACTTCCCCTCTGACCAACATTCCTATAAAAGGTCAAGGCATGTATTAGCTATCGCGACTCAGTTATTGAGTTTGCCCATTCCCATGGGAATGTAATAAATCTGTCTCTGCTTGACTTGGTGGTCTCCTCGAGTTATTTGGGTAAACTGAGGCAGTTTGCCCCAAACACTGGGATGAGGAGGGAGCACATTCTAGACATGGGGGACCAATTTTGCCAAGGTATAGAAGTGGAATGAGAGATGGAATGTTGCCTATGAGGAAGCTAGCAGGACAGTGTGATTAAAACAGAGTGGAAAAAGTATTACTATTTATAGGAGCAGGTGAATCAAGGTTATTGATGCATAATTTCAGTTAGGCATGGAGTAGATGATAGTAATAAATTCTGTTTGGTAAGGAGGGTCACTGTCATGTTTTAAGGTGGCTAGGTGGTACAATGGATAGAGAGAGACCTGACTTGGAGTGAGGAAGATCTAAGTTCAAATTAGATCTCAGAAACTTTTAAGTTAAAAAAAGAAACAAATAAAAAAACCTTACAAGCTGTGTGACCCTGGGCAAATACATCCTCTGCTTGCTCCAGTTTCTTTAACTGTAAAATGGGGATAATAATAGCACCTACCTTATAGGTTGTTGTGAGGATGAAGTCAGATACTATTTGTAAAGCGCTTAGCACAATTCCTGGCACATAGTAGGTGCTTAATAAATGCTTGTTCTCCTTTATTTTTTAGGAGACCTGGATTACCAGAGGATTCATAGCAGCTAGCCCTCTTGTTACATTTAAATACATTTTTTAAAAAATGGCAATGTCCCCTATTTATGACCCTCTAAATTTAAGCAGTCTTCAAGGGGCTCTGGCCTCCTTTGGCAGAATTCCAACTTGTCCTGGCTAGGTTGAAGGGTTCTATGACCTAAAGTTTTAGAAAAGCAGCAGCTCAGGTTCCCATTACATACTCAGTTTTGCCCATGAGGCAAAGTCTTTATGCAGAGTTGTGTTAGATTACAGGATTGCAGTGCCAGAGGCTATATCTTTGGCTTTTTGGAAAATATGGAGAGGTCATGATGCAGCTGAGCAGCAAGGGTAGGGTCACCTTCTGGCATAAGCCGGGGATGGCGCTGAATAAGATAACCTAGAGGAATGTTGCAGAGACCACTCAGTATGAAGAGTGTGGGGTTTGTAAGAGGATTCTGCCTTTCTCAGTTAATGTTTATTCACCCTGCCTAGATAAGGCAGAGTTTTGGCATCTTTTTTCCTTTCCTTTAGCATGTCAGCTCTTTTAAGTAGGGATTGTTTCCATCTTTGCATTTATTTCCAGCTCCTAGCAAAGTGCCTGTCATACTAGGTGCTTAATAAATACTTGATTGATAGATTGAGGGAATAGTTCTTCCCCTCTTTTCCCCCTTTTCACCCACTGACCTTCCTGTCACCCTACAAAGGACAACTAACTTTTCCCCTCTCCCTTTCACCTTTAAATGTGATTGGCAAAGGTGGAAAGGAAACATTTATGGAGATCATTTCTTCCCCTTTCCCAGCTTGCCCTGCTCCAGTCCCAACTCAGGCTACCTGGCTCTGACTTCTTCATTCCAGGGCCTTCCCACAACCCTCAATCCAGGCCACCCTACTCCTACCCCAGGATCTTCCTTCTTTCTCTGGAGGACTTCTCCAACCAGACTCACCTCAAACTGCTAACTCCCGATTTCTCTCTAGACTCCCCATAGGCCACAATTTCACTTGCTCTTGATTGCTATGAGGCAGGACATCTGGGCCCAGAGGCTGGATCTTTAGGAAATGAAATTGAATGGTCTAATCACTTATCTCCTTCAGTGGACCTCTCTACTCATTGATACTCTGCTTGACTTCATCCCTCAATGGTTAATGTACTCCCACCCCCTCACAGTCTCACCATCCCAGTGATTCTGAACCCATGGCTGACTTTGTACAAATACTATTCCCTATTCCCCACTGCCTTTTTTTTGGTGGGGCAATGAAGGTTAAGTGACTTGCCCAGGGTCACACAGCTAGTAAGTGTCAAGTGTCTGAGGTCAGATTTGAACTCAGGTCCTCCTGAATCCAGGGTTGGTGCTTTATCCATTTCACCACCTAGCTGCCCCCTCCCCACTACCTTTTCCCTCATTCTTATCTCCCTCAACTTCACCTACCCCATACCCAGTGTCCTACTCTACATCTATCTAGAATACTTGCTACATAATTCACAGACTTCCTTTAATCTTAGACCTTTTCTTTTCTCATTCTTTCCATCTTCTGGTTCTTATTGAGACCTGACTCTGTCCTTCTGACACTTCATCACTGACTAACCCTTTCAAGCACTGCTTGTACTCACCCTCCCTCAAACAAAACAAAACAAAGCAAAAATAGATCTGTTAGGACAGACCAAATGCTGCTTGCTCTCCATTATCTTCTTCATTAAGTATCCCCTTCTTTTTTTGAAGTTCATTCTATCCACATTTATCATCCAATTTAGATCCTGCTGTCTGTTATCTACTGACCCTTAAGAGGGTCTCTTTCCTTCTTAAAGAGTTCAATGCCTAGTTCAGAGTCTGTTTTCTCTATTTTAACTCCTAACTTTATACTAGAGGATTTCATCAGAAATATTGATACTCCTTTAAATACCCTAACTTCAGACTTTCTTAGCCTTATTAGTCCTCATGACCTACTCCTCCACTCCATTATAGCTACACAGAGAATCATACCCTTGATCTTAACATCATTTATAAGTTTTCCATTTCCATGTTCGTGAACTCTGGATATCCTTTATCTTATCATAATTTTTTTGTTAATCTATGTTTTCCTCTGCCTTTCAACTCCTAAATCCACTTCTTTTTGTCCTCATGGTGACCTCTAATCCTTCCACTCTTCAATCCTTCCCTAGTTCATTACCCCATGCACTGGTTATTCTTCCTTACTTTAATTTACCTCCTTGGATAATCAATTCAACTCTACACTATCCTCTAAGCCCTAGCTTCTTAAACTGTGGGTCTCAACTCCATATGGGGTCAAGTATAAATGTGGGGCTTGAGAAAAATTTGGCAACAGTAAAAGGTTACTTATTCCTATTTTATATACCTATTTACCCAGGGTTGCATAAACATTTCTTGGGCAAAAAGAGGTCACAAGTGGAAAAAGTTTAAGAAGCCCTGCTTTAAAGATTCAAATCCCTTGCCTGCTTGTCTTATTGTTAATTATGTCTTGCCAAACTTCAACTATTGATTACTCCCATCACCCATCACCTTTACTCCTATTCACATACTATTGAATGGAGCTGGAGGAAATAATGACACTGTACTCAGTAGGTCCCTTACAGATTTATGTTACATAACCTCAGCTGGGTCCTCACTGTAGCAAGGTAATCCTTTTAAATATCCCTGATCAGTTAGCTCTTCTTCTCACCAGAGTAGCTATTCCAAATCTTTTTCACCATTCCTCAAGCTTCCAATGGCACCCCCTGTTCCCACTTTCTCATCTTAGGACCTTGGCCTATAAAATTCACCAAGACTGAGTCCATTCTCTAAGAGTTCCCTCTTCTTTTCTCATTTCACATCATTCAGATGTCTCTCCCACCTTTTATCTCTCTCTCTTTTTTTTTTTTGGTGAGGCAATAAGTTTAAGTGACTTGCCCAGGGTCACAGAGCTAGTAAGTGTTAAGTGTCTGAGGCCGGATTTGAACTCAGGTCCTCCTGAATCCAGGGCTGGTGCTCTATCCACTTCATCACCTAGCTCCCCCTCCACCTTTTCTCAATTTCTTCCTTCACACCTGACAAAATAAAACTTATACCCCTTGTTTTCCAGAGCTAAGGCCAAGCAAGCAAGTTGTGCCCTGAGTTTGGCAAGACAACAATCCTTTGTGATCACCCTCTGGATGATCTCACCCTCCGGGCTAGTCACATAATTCACTAGGTGTTCTTTGATCAGACAAGCACAGGATAAACTCAGAAAGTCCTACAATGAATCAAACTTGTCACATTCTTGCTGTTCCCTCATTGTCAGGGCTACAATTCACTGAGCAGCCACTAGTATAAGTATTGAGTTCTCCCCACAATGCCTCAGGTTCCCCCACTAGGGGTGGGGCCCTGGTACATGTGTCTATAGCTCCTCCTTGCTTACAGTATTAGAATTAATTGTTCTTTAAATGTTTGGTAGAATTCACTTGTAAATCCATCTGGCCCTGTAGATTTTTTCTTAGGGAGTTCATTGATGGCTTGTTCAATTTCTTTTTTTTTAAATGAGGTTATTTGGGGGCAGCTAGGTGGCGCAGTGGATAGAGCACAGGCACTGGATTCAGGAGTACCTGAGTTCAAATCTGGCCTCAGACCCTTGACACTTACTAGCTGTGTGACCCTGGGCAAGTCACTTAACCCCAATTGATTCACCAAAAAAAAACCGGGGTTATTTAAGGATTTTATTTCCTCTTCTGTTAATCTGGGCAGTTTATATTTTTGTAAATATTCATTCGTTTTATTCAGATTGTCACATTCATTAGTATATAGCTGGGTAAAATAGTTCCTAATTATGGCTTTAATTTCCTTTTCGTTGGTGGTGAGTTCACCCGTTTCATATTTGGTGCTGGTAATTTGGCTTTCTTCTTTCTTTTTTTAAATCAAATTAACCAAAGATTTATCTACCTTATTGATTTTGTCATAGAACCAAGTCTTAGTTTTATTTATTAATTCTATAGTTTTCTTACCTTAAATTTTATTATTCTCTCCTTTAATTTTCAGAATTTCTAATTTCTATTTAATTGGTGATTTTAAATTTGTTCTTTTTCTAGCTTTTTTAGTTGCATGCTCAATTCATTGATTTCCCTTTTCTCTATTTTATTCATATAGGCATTTAGAGATATAAAATTTCCCCTAAGAACTGCTTTCGCTGCATCCCATAAGTTTTGGTATGTTGTCTCATTATTGTCATTCTCTTGGATGAAATTATTGATTGTTTCTATGATTTGTTGTTTGACCCACTCATTCTTTAGGATGAGATTATTTAGTTCCCGATGAATTTTTGGTCTATCTTTCCATGGCCCCTTATTACACATAATTTTTATTGCATCATGATTTGAAAAGGATGCATTTACTATTTCTGCCTTTCTGCATTTGACTGTAAGGTTTTTAATGCCCTAATACATGATCAATTGTGTAGGTTCCATGTACCTTGGAAAAAAAGGTATATTCTTTTCTATCCCCATTCAGTTTTCTCCAGAGGTCTATCATATTTTATTTTTCTAAAATTCTATTCACCTCCTTAACTTTTTTCTTATTTATTTATTTTGCAGTTAGATTTATCTAGTTCTGAGAGGGGGAGGCTGAGGTTCCCACTAATATAGTTTTGCTGCCTATTTCTTCCTGTAACTTAACTTCTTTAAGAATTTGGATGCTGGGGCAGCTAGGTGGCACAGTGGATAGAGCACCGGCCCTGGAGTCAGGAGTACCTGAGTTCAAATCCCACCTCAGACAATTAACACTTACTAGCTGTGTGACCCTGGGCAAGTCACTTAATCCCAATTGCCTCACCAAAAAAAAAAAAAAAAGAATTTGGATGCTGTACCACTTGGTGCATATTTTGTTTTCTATGGTACCTTTTAGCAAGATGTAGTTTCCTTCCCTATCTCTTTTAATTAGCTTTATTTCTGCTTTTGCTTTATCTGAGATAAGGATTGCTACCCCTGTTCTTGTTTACTTCAGCTGAAGCATAATATATTCTGTTTCAGCCTTTTGTCTTTACTCTTTATGTATTTCTCTGCTTCAGATATGTTTCTTGTAAACAACATATTGTAGGATTCTGGTTTTTAATCTACTCTGCTCTCCATTTCTGTTTTATGAGAGAGTTCATCCCATTCATATTCACAGTTATGGTTACTAACTGTGTATTTCCCTGAATCCTATTTTAACCCTTGTTTTTACTTTTCTCTTTTCTTTCTCCCATGCCTTCTCACCAGGGTTTTGTTTCTGGCCATCACTTCCGTTAGTTTACCCTTCCTTCTATCAGTTCCACCTCCTTTTTGCCCTTTCCCCTTTCACATCCTACTGTTACCCTCCCTTATATCAGAACCCCACCCTTTCCTTTTCCCTTTCCCCTTTTACTTCCCTATAGGGTAAGATAAAATTCTATAACCAACTGAGTATATATGTTATTCCCTCTTTGAGCCAAATCAGATGAGAGTAAGGTAGAAACAATGTTCACCCCTCCTTTCTTTCCCTCTATTGTAATAGGTCTTTTGGGCCTCTTCATGTGATGTGATTTACCCCATTCTACCTTCTCTTTCCTCTTCTCCCAGTATAATCCTTTTTGTTACCCCTTAAGGTATTTTTTAAAAAAATATAGTCACATCAGAATCAACCTATGCCCACACCTTCTGTCTGTGTGTACTCCTCCTCTCTGCCTCAATAAAGATACAGTTCTCAAGAGTTACAAGTATCTTCTTCCCATGTAGGGATGTAAAAATCTTAACCTTATTGAATAATATGTTTTGTTTTTTCCCCTTTTTACCTTTTCATGCTTCTCTTGAGCCTTGTATTTGTACAGTGATTTTTCTATTCAGTTCTGGGCTTTTCATTAGGAAAATTTTTAAGTCCCCTATTTTATTGAATGCCCATCTTTTCCCCTAAAAGATTATGAATAATTTTTCTGGGTAGTACATTCTTGGTTGTAATCCCAGTTCCTTTGCCCTCCAGAATATGACATTCCAGGCTTTCTGATCCTTTAATTTTGAAACTGCCAGGTCCTGTGTAATCCTGATTGCTGTTCCTTGATGTTTAAATTGTTGGTTTTTTTCTGGCTGCTTGTAGTATTTTCTCCTTTAATTAATAATTCTGGAATTTGGTTATTAGAGTTTTCCTTTTGGGGGGTCTCTTTTAGGAAGTGATCAGTGGATTCTTTCAATGACTATTTTTTCTTCTGGTTCTAAGAGATTGGGGTAGTTCTCCTTGATAATGTCCTGCAATATGCTATCTAGGCTCTTTTTTTGATCATGGTCTTCAAGTAGTTTAAATATTCTTGTATTGTCCCTCCTGGATCTATTTTCCAGGTCTGTTGTTTTTCTGAAGAGGTATTTTATGTTTTCTTCTACGTTTATATGTTTTTTATTCTGCTTTACTTCTTCCTGTTGTCTCATTGAGTTATAAGCTTCTATCTGCCTAATTCTGATTCTTAAGGAATTATTTTCCCCCATCAGCTTTTGCATCTTCTTTTTCATTTGGCCAATTGCATTTTTTATCATAAAAGTATTTTATTATTTCCCAGTTACATGTAAAAATAGTTTTCAACATTAGTTTTCATAAGATTTTTAGTTCCAAATTTTTCTCCCTTCTTCCCTTCCTTCCCCTCTCCCCAAAACAGAAAGCAATCTGATATAGGTTATATATGTACAATCATATTAAACATATTTCTACATTAGTCATGTTGTGAAAGAACAATCAGAACACAAGGGGAAAACCTCAAAAAAGAAAAAAACAACAACAAAAAAGTAGAAACACTATGGTTCAATCTGCATTGAGAATTCACTGTTCTTTTTTTCTGGATGTGGAGAACATTTTCCATCATGAGTTCTTTGAAATTGTCTTGGATCAGGGCAGCTAGATGGTACAGTGGATAAAACATTGGTCCTGGAGTCAGGAGGACCTGAGTTCAAATCCATCCTCAGACACTTGATATTTACTGGCTCTGTGATCTTGGGCAAGTCACTTAACCCTCATTGCTCCGAGGGGGAAAAAAAAGAAAAAAGAAAAATAAAGACAAGAACACTAAAAAGCACTCTTTACCAAATACATTTTAAGAAATTGACTTGGATCATTGCACTGCTGAGAAGAGCCAAGTCTATCACAGTTGATCATCACACAATATTGCTGTTACTGTGTATAATGTTCTCCTGGTTCTGCTCACTTCACTCAGCATCAGTCCACTTAAGTCTTTCCAGGCTTTTCTGAAGTCTTCCTGCTCATCATTACTTACAGCACAGTAGTGTTCCATTACATTCATATACCACAACTTGTTCAGCCATTCCCCAATTGATGGGCATTCCCTCAATTTCCAATTCTTTGAGATTTCAAAGATAGCTGCTATAAATATTTTTGTACATGTGGGAACTTTTCCCTTTGTTATACTCTCTTTGGGATACAGACCTAGTAGTGGTATTACTAGACCAATAGCATTTTTTTTAATGAGTTGTTTTCCTCAGTCAATTTTTGTCCTTCTTTTTTCAAGCTATTGACTCTTTCTTGTGTAACTCTCATTTCTTTTACCAATTTTTCTTCTACCTTTCTTATTTGGTTTGTAGAATCCTTTTTGAGCTCTTTTAAGAGGGCTTTTTGGTCTCGAGACCAATTCCTCTTCCCCCTTAAGGCTCTACATGTAGGTGTTTTGACATTGTTATCCTCCTCTGAGTTTATGTTTTGATCATCCCTGTTGCTATAGTAATTTTTTTAATGGTGAGGGTTCTTTTCTGTTTCTTATTCATACTTTAGCCTCTTTTGTGCCTTTTAATGTTGAGTTCTGCTACTGGGGTACAATGTGCACCGTTTCAAACTTCATTTGCTGGGGCACAGGGGCTCAGTCACTGGCTTTCTGCTCTGAAGCCTCAGCAGCTTGCAACATGCTCATTGCACTGGAATGGCTCAACCTAGTTGGGCCTCTTGGGTACCAGATACCCCAGGTGGCAGATTGCCTTCTGTGTTGGGGCTGGGGGCCTGACAACTGTCCTGCTGTGCCACTAGCTTGCTAAACTAGGACCAAGGGTCCTTGGCCACTTATCTGTATGACTAAGAGCCTTTTGCTGGCTTGCCCAGACACTATCTGCACTGAGTGGTGCTTCCTTTTTACCCAGATGAGACAGACCATTCCTGAAGATCTAGGTTATCTTAAGTCAGAAGATTATTTCACTCTATCTTTTTTTGCAGGTTTTGCAACTCCAGAATCTCTTGAGAGGCTTAATTTAACATTGTTTTTGAGGGAAATTTGGGAGAGCTCAGGCAGCTTCCTGGTTTCACTCCATCATCTTGGCTCCACCTCCCACAAGACTCTTCCTTGCTTACAAGTCTTTTTCCTCACTCTGAAAAGAAAACTTTATTTAATTTCTGACTCTCCTGTCTTTGGCCTGCTCTGTTCAGCTCCCACCATTCATAGATTCATAGATAGATGGTTCGGATCCAGTTGACACACCTGACTCACAAGAAGAATTAGTCTGTCTCCTTGCCAAGGCAAATTCCTCTATGTGCACCCTTGATCCCATTCCATTCCATTTTTTCCCAGTAGATTCCTCCCACTATAGTCCCCGTTCCTTTCCTAATGTTTAATCTCTGCCTACTGGCTGCTTTCTTACTACCTACAAACATACCAATGCCTCTCCTATCCTTAAAAAAATCCTTACTTCATCTGATCACCTCTTCTAGCTTTCATCCTCCATGTCTGCTCTCCTTTGCAGATAAACTGCTTGAGAAAGCTATCTATACTTGGTATCTCTACTTCCTTTCTACTTCTGTTATTAGGCTTCCAACTTCATTATTCAACTATAACTGCTCTCTCCAGTGATACCTTATTGTCAAATCCAAGGACATTTTCTCAATCTTTGTCCATGTTGAACTCTTCACAACCTTTGACCAGTTGATTGTCCTCATCTCCTGATCCATTTCAGTTTTGGGTTTTCAAAGCACTGCTCTCTTCTGGTTCTCCAAGGTCCTACTTGTATGACTGCTTCTTTCAAGACTCATCTCAAATTTCACTTTCTGCAGACTTTTCCTGGTTCCCCCAACTGCTACTCCTTTCCCTCTTAGATTGTCTTCTGTGTACACACACACACACACACACACACACACGTATGTGTGCATGTATATGTGTGTGTGTGTATATATATATATATACATATATATATGTATGTATATCATGTATAATTTTTGGCTTCTTTCCATTAGACTGGGAGCTTTTTGAAGATTAGAACTGTCTTTGCCTTTCTTTGTATCTTGGGCACTTAGTACTATTCCTGGCATAAAATAAGTCCTTAATAAATGCTTGTTGAGTGACCCTTTTTCTTCAGTCTTCAGGTTTTAAGGGCAGTATTTTTTAAATTATAAAAGTATTTTCCAATTACATGTAGAGATAGTTTTCAACATTTGTTTTTATAAGATTTCTAGTTCCAAATTTTTGTCTTTCCCTCCCTTCTCTCCCCCCTCCCCAAGACAGCAAGCAATCTGATATAGGTTATATATGTATCATCATATTAAACATATTTCTGCATTAATCATGTTGTGAAAGAAGAATCATAACAAAAGGGAAAAACCTCAAGAAATTTTTTTTTAAAGTAGAAACAGTATGGTTCAATCTGCATCCAGATTCCACAGTTCTCTTTTCTGGATGTGGAGAGCATTTTCTATCATGAGTCCTTTGGAATTATCTTGGATCATTCTATTGCTGAGAAAAGTTAAGTCACAGTTGGTTATCACACAATGTTGTTGATACTATGTACAATGTTCTCCTGGTTCTCCTCATTTCACTCAGCATCAATTCATGTAAGTCTTTCCAGGTTTTTCTGAAATCCTCCTGTTTATCATTTCTTACAACACAATAACATTCCACTACATTCATAAACCACAATTTGTTTAGCCATTCCCCAATTGATGGGCATCCCCTCAATTTCCAATCCTTTGCTACCACAAAAAGAGCAGCTATAAATATTTTTGTACATGTGGGTCCTTTTCCGTTTTTTATGCTCTCTTTGGTATTGCTGCGTCAAAGGGTATGTACAGTTTTATAGCCCTTTGGGCATAGTTCCAAATTGTTCCCCAGAATGGTTGGAGTTTACAACTCCACCAACAATGCATGAGTGTTCCAATTTTTCCATAGTTTCTGCAACATTTTTTTTCTTTTTTGTCATATTAGCCAATCTGATAGGTATGAGGTGGTGCCTCAGAGTTGTTTTAATTTGCATTTCTCTAATCAATAGTGATTTAGAGCATTTTTTCATATGGCAATAAATAGCTTTGATTTCTTCATCTGAAAACTGCCTGTTTATATCTTTTGACCATTTCTCAATTGGGGAATTAGGTTTTAAGGGCATTATTTATGTTGTGATCTCTGGCCCCCATATTTCTTTTTCAGTATAAACAGAACTTCTATCCTGTAGTATTTTTGAGAATTCACTTGAAGGGGCAGAATGCAAGACAGGATTTAAATCCAAGTGTACTGAATTAGAAGCCACATCTGCCTTTGAATTTAAATTTGCATATTATTTTCAAAGTATCCTTAGCTGTATTCACAGGATCATAGATTTAGAGCAAGAAAGGACCTTACAAGTCATTGAGCCTAACTCCCCCATTTTCAGATAAGAGACCTAACTAAGGCACAGAGAAGTTTGGGGAGAATGGGCTCAAATTTAAGCATTGGTCCCACTAAGTTCACTTCCAAATGTAGCACTAATGGATAAGTTCCAATATCAGCTATTGCTGGGCTGGGACCCTTAAGGTTATTCTTTAGGAACACCTTACTGAGCTGGACCCCAAGCCTGATATGGACTTTGGGTCCCAGACCACTGATGATTTGTTACTCTGACCTTTCTAAGCTCACAAGGCCATAGTTGTCTCCAGTGTACTTAATATAAATGCAGGAAATGTTAGCTACAACAGATAGAGAAGCAACAGGACAGTCACGTGCTCACAATCCATATGGTCCTGAAGCCTCAGTTTTCACTGAGGGCTTTGTCCTTTCCTCCATACTCTAGTGTAAAGCTTCTTAAACTATGGGTCTTGAACCCATATGGGGTTATATAACTGAATGTGGGGGTTGTAAAAAATTTGGCAACAGTAAAAGTTTATGTATACCTATTTTAAAAAACCATACCTGGGGTCGTGTAAAAATTTTTCAGGTCAAAAGGGATTGAGAGTGGGAAAAGTTTAAGAAGCCCTGCTCAAGTGAATCTTGGTAAGAAAAAAACCAAAACACAAGATTCTTTGACTAATGCCTTTGGAATGGAATATATTCCAGTCCTAGCTCCACAGCAGATCAAAAAGGTTCTTCTTCACCAAGAGGTTAGTAGACTGGAACCAGTTAAAACTGTCTGTACATGCTCCCAAGTCTACGTGGAGATTTCATCAGCCAAGAACATTGTGCATGCTCACCAGCCTCCTGTTACACCTGATAATCAATCAACCCTTCATTCCCAGTACTATTCCAACCAGCTCATAGTAAATGACCTTTTTAATATGTTGCTTTAGCCTCTTTGCCAATATTTTACAGAATGTTTTTTCATTTATATTCATTTATCTATAATTTTCTTTGGTTTATTTCTCTCTGGTTAAGGTATTAGGATTATATTTGTCTCACAGAATGAGTTTGGTAGGATGCCTTCTTTCTCTATTTTTGCAAACAATGTAAATAGTTTTGGAATTAATCTTTGACATTTTGAAAGAATTGTCTGATTGGGCCTGAATTGCTATTTTTTTCTTTGAAAGATTATTTATAACCTATT
Organism: Dromiciops gliroides; assembly: GCF_019393635.1. Taxonomy (NCBI): domain Eukaryota; kingdom Metazoa; phylum Chordata; class Mammalia; order Microbiotheria; family Microbiotheriidae; genus Dromiciops; species Dromiciops gliroides. The sequence goes on along the minus strand of NC_057862.1, from coordinate 194,781,479 downwards.
TAACTTTTTTTCCCGAGGTCGGGTTATTTAAAATTCTCTATTTCTTGTCCTATTTAACAGCATTACATATTTTAAAAGTATTTATTTCATTTAGGTTATCAGTTGCATAAATGCATAACTGGCAAAATAATTTCTAATAACTTCCTTTATTTCTTCTTCATCTCTTATGATGCCTCTTTTTCATTTTTTTATTTTAGCAATATGATTTTATTCTCTTCTTTTTTAATGAAATATGCTCATGGCTGGCTCATTTTATTAGTTTTTATAATTTCAATGGTTTTTATTTTCAGTTTTGTTTCTCTTCTTTGATTTTCACTATTTATAATGGTCTTTTCTCAATCCTTATCTTTCTTGGCCTCTCTTCAGCCTTTGACATTGTTAATCGTTTTCCCCAGGATTCTTCTCTCTAGATTTTTGTGACACCACTCTTTTTTTGGATCTCCTGTCTTCTAACCATTCCTTGGTCTCTCTCTCTCTCTGGATCTTAATGTAGCTTTTACCTAGGTGTTCACTATGGCTCTGTCCTCGGTTTTCTTTTCTTTTCCCTCTATACTATCTGACTTGGATTTAATTATCAGCTTTCATGGGTTTAATTATCATTGCTTTGCTGATAATTCCCAGATTTTTATGTCCAGTCCTAACCTCTTTCCTGAATTCCAGTCTCACATCACCAGCTGCCTCTTGGACATCTTGAGCTGGATGTCCTATAAATATTACAAACTCAAAACACCCAAAACAAAACACATTAACTTTCTTCCCAAGACCTTTCCTCTTCCAAACTTTCCTATTATTGTCAAGGACACTACTGTCCTCTCAGTTACCTAGGTTCACAACATTAGCCTTGCTGTTTCTACCTTCACAACATCTAAAACATAGACCTCAACTTCTTGCCACCCCCACCTGGTGCAAAAACTCATTACCTCTCACCAGGACTATTTCAATAGCCTTCCAGCTGGTCTCCCTGCCTCAAGTCTCTCCCCACACCAGTCTATCCTCTTGGTATCTACTTAGGTGCTAAAAAGATTTTCCTAAAGTGCAGGTCTGATTGTATCTGACTATATCCTTCATTTACCATTGTAACGATTGGAATGACGCCACCTGCTGGAGACTTACTGTAGAAAAGCTCCGCCATGAAAGGAAGGTCTTTGAGGGCAAGACCATATGTCTTTTCTTTGGCGTCAGGAAGTGACGTTTGCTGGTGGGAGGAGGAAGGGGGAGCCAGGCGCTCTGTCTCTCCCTCTTTCCTTTGGACTCTGGTGGAGAGCAGAGCTAGAAATGTGCTCTCCCTTTAATAGGTAGATGAATGTAGGCCTTTCTCTCTCTCTTTACCAAATTCTTATTCTCCTTAATAAATGCTTAAAAGCCTAACTCTTGCTAAAGCTTATAATTTATTGGTGACCACTCATTAGATATTTTAGACAGACTAGCTAGAATTTTAGCCCTTAACACCATATATATCTTAAATGGATGATTTTTTTTGGCATGTTCGAATTAGAATTAGAAGTCCTTTAGAATATGAGAATAGAGACCCATTAGAATATGAAGCCCTTGAGGTCAGGGACTATATTTTTGCCTTACTTTGCAATCCTGTACTTAGAAGAGTGACTTATATTGAAAGAACCTAAATAAATGCTTGTTGACTGAGTGACTGTTTTGGTATTTAGTTGGGTTTTTAAAAATTTACTGTTTTTCTAATTTTTTTAAGTTGCATGTCCAATTTATTGATCAGTTTTTCTCTCTTTTACTCATGGAAATGGTTAGAGATATACATTTTTACCAAAGGTCTCATTTGATTATAACTCCGAAGTTTTGTATGTTGTCTTATTGATGTAATTTTCTTTGATAAAATTATGTATTTTTTCTATGATTTATTCTTTGACCCATATCGTCTTTAGATTATACTATTTAGTTTCTATTTAAGTTGGAATCATTTCTTCAAATACATTTTATTGATTAATATTTTTATTGTATTGTGAGCAAAGGATACATACCAGTGTGCCACACACAGGTAAAATATATGTATACAGTACTCCTTTTAATTTCCATTCAGTAATTTCCACAGAGCTATCATATCTATTTTTTCTAAAATCCTATTTGGGTCATTAATTTCTTTTTTTGTGTGGTAAGTATCCCCTGGACTCACTACCTCAAAATAACTCCTATCCAGCATGTGGTTAGCAGATTGGAACCAGCTCCAGGATGTCTGCACATGCTCCAAAATTTCTCTAAGGCACTTCCATTACATGTCATTATAGCTGTCCCAGAAGCAGCTCCTTAGCTCTTCCACATGGGAAGGAGCATTAAAAGGTTTCTGTTTATGTTCCAGTCTCCAGTTATCTTTTTGTTAGATTTGTCTGCATCTGAAAGGGGCACACTGAGGTCCCCAAATATCTTCACTTAAATCAAACAAAATGAAATGAAATAACCTCCATGTTCTGTGTTTGTCTTTCTTTACCTCCTCTGTGACCTTTGAATCAATCAAGTATGTATTAAGTACCTGCCATATGCCAGCCACTATGCTTGATACTGGGAAGTTCAAGAAATGAAGCAATCCTTACTTGTAAGGAGCTTTCATTATAATGGAAAATATTATATATGTACACACATACACATACATGTATGGTATACAATTCCTAAATACATATATACAAAATACTTAAAATACAAGGTAGAATAGGAGGAAGAGCTCTAGTGGTTGGGAAATCAGGGAAGATTTCATGTAGAAGATAGTGCTTGAGCTTTATCTTAAGAAAGATAGAGACTGAGGGAATACATTCCAGGTATATAGGATAACAAGTGCAAAGTCGTGGAGATAGGATATTGGAATGTATGTAATTAAATCAACAAGCCATTATTAAGTGCTTACTGTGTTTCCAGATTCTGTGCTTAGTCCTTCAGATACAAAGAAACAGTCCTTTCCTTCAAGGAGTTCACATCTTAATGGGGGAGACAATATGCAAATAACTACGTACATATACAATATATACAGGAAAAATTAGATGTTATCTCAGAGTGAAGGCACTAGCCATGGGGGAGTTGGGGCAGGTGACTGGGAAAAGCTTCTTGCAGAAGATAGGATCTGAACTGTCTTGAAGGAAGATAAGGAAACCTGTGAGGAAAGGTGAGGAGGGAGAGCATTTGGGGCATGGAAACAAGCAGTGAAAAGACATGGTCAGTATCATGCTTAGGGAAAATTACTTTGGTAGCAGGACCTAGGATTGAAGTGGTGAGAGACAAGAGACTATTGCAGTAATCTAGGTAAGAGGTGAGATCCACCTGATTTAAGGTTGTAACTGAATGTAGAGAAGGGAACTGATTCGAGAGGTGTTGTGAAGGTAGAAATAGTAAAATTTAGCAACTGGATGTGTGAGGAGAGTGAGGAATTATGGATAATGCCACAGTTACAAACCTAAAAGCCTGCAAAGATGGTGATGCATACAACAGAAATAGGGAAGTTTGGAAGAAGGGGTGGGGCTAAGAGTAAAAGATAATGAGTTTAGGTTTAGATGCATTGAGTTTGAGATGTTTCTGGGACATACAGTTTGAAATGTCCAATAAGCAGTTAGTGATACAGGATTGAAACTTAGCAGATAGACTGGTACTGGATACATAGATCAGGGAGACATAGATAGATAGATAGATAGATAGATAGATAGATAGATAGATAGATAGATAGGAAGATAGATAGATAGAAAGATGATAGTTAAACTATTGCAGTTTATGGAGAAAGAGAGAGAGGGAGACAGGAGGAGAGAGAGAGAGAGAGAGAGAGAGAGAGAGAGAGAGAGAGAGAGAAAGGAGAAAAGTCTGAGACACTGGGGAACATTGAGAGTTGGAGAAGGGGGTAATATCTCTTCATACATCTTAAAATATAAGTACTTCCTTATCATGTGGCTCCTTCCAATTACTTAAATGTATTTACCTTTCTGGTTTTCCTAATCTCCTGTGTTTGGATTTCAAAGATTCTCCCCCACTCTGTTTTTTTGGGTTTTGTTTTATCAGAATGCTTAAAAGTATTCCATTCTATTAAAGACCTATTTCCCCCTATAGGATTATTATCAAATTTTGGAGGGTACATTATTTTTAGTTGTTAAGCCTTTTTATTTTGCCTTTTGGAATATTGTATTCCAAGATTTTCTGTCTTATAATAATTACAATAGTCCCGTGTGATGGTGATTGTGATTGAACTTGGGATTGAACTCCTTCAGGCTGCTTCCAGTATTTTTCCTCTGATGTGGAAGCTCTAGATTTTGTTTGTGACATTCTTGAGTATTTTTATTTTTGTTTTCTTTCAGGAGATGACCAGTGGATTCTTTCTATTTTCACTTTGCTTTCTTGTTCTTATATATTTGGGTACTTTTCTTTCATTATTTCTTTTTGTTCCCCCAACTACTGTTTTTGTAAATTTAAAAATTTATTTTAAACTTAAATACAAAATAAGGAAAAAAATTGCCATGTACACAGCAGAACAGCCATTCTTTGCTTCTTTGTAGGTTTTCTTTTGTTCTTTGCTGTGTGCTTTTTTCCTCTTCTATCTTCTGCCTCCATCCCCACTGCCTTAAAGAAGGCTACAATTAAGCTGGGATACTCACACACACATATACACTCATACACATATATGTAAGACCATACTATGCTTATTTCCACTTGTCATCTATTTCTCAGAAGGTGGATGGCATGTTCCTTCATAAGTCCAAGTATTTCCATGTTTTTCTAAATCAACCAGCTTATCATTTCCTAAATCACAGCAATATTCCAACCAATCAACATCCTATCTGAGAGATTTCTATGAAAGTTTTTTCCCCTAATTTTCTGCATTTCTTCTGTTCTTGGCTGCATATATTTCATTTATACAAGAACATTTTTATTTAAAATAATAAAAATTATCCGTTTTATACTTCAACAATGCTCTCACCTTATAATATAGTTTAAGGTCTGATGCTGCTGAATCCGCTTCTTTTACATCTTTTTTCTCTGGTTTCTTTGAATTTACTGATCTTTTGTTCTTTCCTATGAACTTTGTTATTATTGTTTCTAAATAAGATAGGGTTTTTTTAGTAATTTAATTGGAATGTCATTGAATAAATAGATTAGTTAAGTAAGAATGTCATTAAAAATATATTGGCAGGGCAGCTAGGTGATGCAATGGATAGAGCACCAGCCCTGGATTCAGGAGGACCTGAGTTCAAATCCAGCCTCAGACACAACACTTACTAGCTGTGTGACCCTGGGCAAGTCACTTAACCCTCATTGCCCTGCAAATATATATATATATATATATGTGTGTGTGTGTATATATATATATATATATATATATATATATATGTATGTATGTATGTATATGTATATATTGGCTTTAGGGGCAGCTAGGTAGTACAGTGGATAGAGCACTGGCCCTGGATTCAGGAGGACCTGAGTTCAAATTCAGCCTCAGACACTTAACACTTACTATCTGTGTGACCCTGGGCAAGTCACTTAACCCCAATTGCCTCACCAAAAAAATAATATTGGCTTTACCTATGCTCAAACAATAAATATTATTTCAGTTATTTAGATCTGACTTTATTTGCATAAAAATGTTTTATGTTCATATTAATATAATTCCTCTGTTTTGGCAGATATATTCTCAGGTATTTTATACTCTTTAGTTATTTTAAACTGTCTAAAACAATATTCATTAATACTGCTAATAGATAGTGTAATTTCCTTATTTTTATCTTTTTATTGAATCTATTTTATCTTTAACTTTATCTGAGATCATGATTATTACCTCTGCCTTTTTTACATAATAAATTCTACTCCTGACTTCATTCTATCTCTGTGTGTCTCTCTCATTTTTATGGCATTTCCTGAAATCAACATATTGTTGAAATCAAATTTTTAATCCATCAGTTTCCAATTTATGAGTAAATTCATCCCATTCACATTCTAAGCCATAATTACTTGTTGTATATTTTCCTTCTTCTTATTTTTCCTTACTGTCCTCACCCTCTTACTGTCCCTCCTCACTCCTCTGCTTTACTTTTACCCACTACCTTGGCCATCCTATTCCTTAACCTACCCACTCCTTCAAGAGTTCTTCCCTTATCCTCTTCCCCCACCCTATCCCCTTGCCCTCATTTCTTTCTGAATTTGAAGACTTTTGTAGCCTTCTAGATATATATATATATATGTGTGTGTGTGCATATATGTATATGAAAGTATATATGTATGTATGTGTGTGTGTGTGTGTGTATATATATATATATATATATATATAGTTTCTTCTTTAACCCATTGCCCAATGAAAGTATAGTTTCAGCACTACCCACCCTCCCCCTACTAGTTTCTTCTGTATCAATTTTTCCTTTTATGCCTCATTTATATGAGATAATTTTCTCTTTTTATCCCTTACTACACAGTTTTATATTTTAGAATTACCCCATTATACACAGCTCAGCCCAAGTATTTTTTCAAACTACCCAAATAATGACAGTCATAAGAGTGCTGATATTATTTTCACATAAAAGGGGTAAAAAAATTTGATCTCATTGAATCCCTTACTTAGTCTGTGATGTTTACCTTATATTTCTCCTGGATGTTATATGTTGAATTTTCCCTTAAGTTTTGCTGTTTTTGTCATAAATACCTGAAAATCTTTCAGTTCATTAAATGTCCATTTTTTTTCTCATTCAGGATTATACTTAACTTTGCTAGGTAAGTTACTCTTGGTTGGTTTTTTGTTTTGTTTTGTTTTTGTTTTTAGGAAGAAGAATCCAACAATAAGTTGTTTATTTTTTTTTCTATTTTATTTTTTTTTCCATTACATGTAAAGATAGTTCTCAACTTTTGTTTATACAGGCTTTCCAATTTCAGATTTTTCTCCCTCCCTCCCCCCTCCCCTAGACAGCAGGTAATCTGATATAGGTTTTATATATAGAGAACATTAAACATATTTCTGCATTAGTCATGTTATAAGAGAAAAATCAGAGCAATGAGGAAAAACCTCAAAATAGAAAAACAACAACACCCAAAACAAAAGAAATAGTATGGTTCATTCAGCATCTATACTCTACAATTCTTTTTTTTTTTCCTGGATTTGGAGGTCATCCTCCATCATGAGTTCCCTGGAACCTTTCTGTACCATTGCATTAGTGAGAAGTATATAGCCCATCACAGTAGGTCAACACACAATGTTGATGATACTGTGTACAATGTTCTGATTTCTGCTCATCTGAGTCATCATCAGTCCACACAAGTCCCTCCAGGTTTCTCTGAACTCCTCCTGTTCATTGTTTCTTACAGCACAATAGTACTCCATTACATTCGTATACCACAACTTGTCCAGCCATTCCCCAATTGATGGGCATCCCCTCAACTTCCAATTCCTTGCCACAACATAAAGAGCAGCTATAAATATCTTTGTACATGTGGGTCCTTCTCCCCTTTCCATGATCTCTTTGGGGAAAAGACCCAAAAGTGGTATTGCTGGGTCAAAGGGTATGCACAGCTTCACAGCCCTTTGGGCATAATTCCAAATTGTTCTCCAGAATGGTTGGATCAGTTCACAGCTCCACCAACAACAATGCATTAGTGTTCCAATTTTTCCACAGCTTCTCCAACATTTATTATTTTCCTTTTTTGTCATTTTAACCAATCTAATAGGTGTCAAGTAGTACCTCAGAGTTGTTTTAATTTGCATCTCTCTAATCATTAGTGATTTAGAGCATTTTTTCATATGGGAATAGATAGCTTTGATTTCTTCATCAGAAAACTGCCTGTTCATATCCTTTGACAATTTCTCAATTGGGGAATGACTTGGATTCTTATAAATTTGATTTAATTCCCTATATATTTTAGAAATGAGGCCTTTATCAGAAGTACTGGCCATAAAAATTGTTTCCCAGCTTTCTGCCTCCCTTCTAATTTTGGATGCATTGCTTCTGTTTGTACAAAACCTTTTTAATTTAATATAATCAAAATCATCCATTTTGCATCTTATAATATTCTCTATCTCTTGTTTGGTCATAAACTGTTTTCCTTTCCAAAGATCTGAAAGGTAGACTATTCCTTTCTCTCCTAATTTACCTCATCTAAATCATGTATCCATTTTGACCTTATTTTAGTATAAGGTGTAAGATGTTGGTCTATGTCTAATTTCTGCCATACTATCTTCCAGTTTTCCCAGCAGTTTTTGTCAAATACTGAGCTCCTATCCCAATAGCTGGAGTCTTTGGGTTTATCAAATACTACATTACTAGTGTCATTTACTACTGTGTTTCCTGTCTGTGCCTAGCCTATTCCACTGATCCTCCACTCTTTTTTTTTTTCTCATGGTGGCCGGCCAGGCCGGCCAGCTGGACACTTTATGTAGTTCAACACAGAGTGACTGATAGCAGTGAGGGTGGGAGGCTGTGGGGGAGGCCGCCTGCCGGGCCTCCTTCACTTTTTCACTATCTGAATGACGTCCTCATCTTCTAGCGTGTGGTCCTTCCCCACTTTCTGAGGGTTGTGCTTCACAGACAGACCCCAGACCAGGGCATACTTGAATTCTTTGATGAGATTTTTGTGGATCTTCATGCAGAAGTCCTCCACGGTGGTCCGGGAGTCTGGCAGCACCACTGGGGAGGTATAGTCTGGCAGCTGTCCCTTGGGCTTGGTGTAGATCCTTACTAGCCGCAGGTAGTCCCATATCCTCTCAAGCAGGTCATCGAAGTTCCAGCGGTGGTGAGCAGAGATGGGCGCACAGTGAGGCACCTTATAGATGATGTCCAGTTCTTCAATGGAAATCTGGTCGATCTTGTTCAGCACATAGATGCAGGGGATGTAAACTCTGTTGCCCTCCACCACGTCAATGAGGTCGTCAGCTGTAACGTCACTGCGCAGGGTCACGTCAGCATTGTGGATTTTGTATTCTGCCAGGATGCTCTTCACAGTCTCGGCATCTAGCTCACTCTGGGGACACGTGGCCGTGAGGTTGATGCCTCCTTTGTCCTTCTTCTTAAAGCCAATGTTGGGGGACTTGCTGTTTAAGCGGATCCCAAAGCCTTCGAGCTCATTCTCGATGATCTTATGTCCCAGGGGCTTCAGCACATCCAGGACGATCAGAATCAAGTTGCAGGTTCGGGCCACTGCAATGACCCGACGGCCTCTCCCCTTCCCATCTTTGGCACCTTCAATGACACCTGGGAGATCTAGAAGTTGGATCTTGGCGCCCTTGTACCTGATGACGCCGGGCACGGTGGTCAGCGTGGTGAACTCGTAGGCCGCCACCTCCGAGTACACCCCGGCCAGGTTACTGAGCAGCGTGGACTTGCCCACGGACGGGAAGCCCACGAAGCCGATCCGCGCGTCGCCGGTATTGGCCACGTCAAAGCCTTCTCGGGGCCGCCGCCGCCGCCGCCGCCCTTCGGGGTGATGAGCTCCCGCCGCAGCTTGGCCAGCCGGGCCTTGAGCAGCCCCAGGTGGTGCGCCGTGGCCTTGTTCTTCTGGGTCCGAGCCATCTCGGCTTCGATCTCGGCGATCTTGGCTAAGGTCCCGCTCATGGTGTCGCCCTCCCGGTCCTGCCCTGCCCTGCCCTGCCCGGCCCGATCACCCCGTTCCAGCTGCTGCCGCTACCCTAGACCGGAGGGAGCCCGGGCCGCGAGACCGCACGTCACTCTGCGCAGGCGCGGGCGCAGGCGCCTCCACTCTATTTCTTAGCCAGTACCAGATAGTTTTCTTTTGTTTTTGCAGGGCAATGGGGGTTAAGTGACTTGCCCAGGGTCACACAGCTAGTAAGTGTCAAGTGTCTGAGGCCGAATTTGAACTCAGGTCCTCCTGAATCCAGGGTCAGTGCTTCATCCACTGTGCCACCTAGCCACTCCCAGTACCAGATAGTTTTGATGATTGCTGCTTTATAGTAAAGCTCCAGGTTTGGTACTGCTAACCCACCTTCCTGTGCATTTCTTTTTTCATTATTTCCCTTGATATTCTTGATTTTTTGTTTTTCCAGATGAATTTTGTTATGATTTTTTCTAGCTCTATAAAATAATTTTTAGGTAGTCTGATTGGTATGGCACTGAATAAGTAAATTAATTTAGGTAGTTTTGTCATTTTTACCATATTAGCTCTGCCTATCCATGAGCAATTGATATCTTTCCAATTATTTAGATCTGATTTGATTTGTGTGAACAGTGTTTGGTAATTGTGTTCATAGAATTCCTGGGTTTGTCTTGGCAAATAGACTCCCAAGTATTTTATATTATCTACTGTTACTTTAAATGGAATTTCTCTTTCTATCTCTTGCTGCTGGACTTTGTTGGTCATGTATAGAAATGCTGATGATTTATGTGGATTTATTTTATATCTTGCTACTTTGCTAAAGTTGTTAATTGTTTCAAGTAATTTTTGAGTTGATTCTCTAGGATTCTTTAAGTATACCATCATATCATCTGCAAAGAGTGATAGTTTTGTTTCCTCCTTGCCTATTCTAGTTCCTTTAATTCCTTTTTCTTCTCTGATTGCTAAAGCTAACATTTCTAGTACAATTAAATAATAGGGGTGATAATGGACATCCCTGTTTCACCCCTGATCTTATTGGGAAGGCCTCTAATTTATCTCCATTGCATATAATCCTTGCTGATGGTTTTAGGTAGATACTGTTTATTATTTTAAGGAAAGCTCCACCTATTCCTAAACTATCTAGTGTTTTTATTAGGAATGGGTGCTGTATTTTGTCAAAAGCTTTCTCTGCATCTACTGAGATAATCATATGATTTTGGTTAGTTTTCTTATTGATGTGGTTGATTATGTTAATAGTTTTCCTAATGTTGAACCAGCCCTGCATTCCTGGTATAAATCCCACCTGGTCATAGTGTATTATCCTGGTGATCACTTGCTGTAATCTCCTTGCTAATGTGTAATTTATGATTCTAAATGTGGATTCTAATCTGTTCCCCCAGTTTTGGGGGAAACTGACTAAAATCACTGATAAAACGAGTTTAGGTTTTTAAGGGTTTATTGGAAAATAGAAAGAAAAAGATTGAGAACAGAATTCCAACAGCCTGGCATTCCTATCTTTCCTCAAATTTCCTGTGAAATCCTCTGCCGCCAGCACCATCAAGTCAGGAACCCCAAAAACCCCAGAGTTCTCCGTGCAGGCTCCCTTTCCTCCTTCCTGTCTCCTCCCAGAAAATAGGAGGCTCCTCAAGTTGATTGGCTGGTAGCCTTGATAGACAGCACCCATGAGCAAACGTCATTTCCTGACGCCAAGGAAAAGCCACAATGTCTCTGAGGCATTTCCTCATGGTGGAGCTTTCCCACAGCAAGTCTCCAGTAGGTGGCATCATTCCAATCATTACACTAATATCTTATTTAAGATTTTAGTATTAATATTCATTAGGGAAATTGGTCTATAATTTTCTTTCTCTGTTTTTGCTTTGCCTGGTTTGGGTATCACCACCATATTTGTATCATAAAACGAATTTGGTAGAACTCCTTCTTCAGCTATTTTTCCAAATAATTTGTATAATATTGGAATTAATTGTTCTTTAAATGTTTGGTAAAATTCACCTGTAAACCCATCTGGCCCTGGGGATTTTTTCTTAGGGAGTTCATTAATGGCTTGTTCAATTTCTTTTTCTAATATGGGTTTATTTAAGGATTTTATTTCCTCTTCAGTTAACCTGGACAGTTTATATTTTTGTAAATATTCATCCATTTCATTTAGATTATCAAATTTATTGGCATACAGTTGGGCAAAATAGTTCCTAATTATTGCTTTAATTTCCACTTCATTGGTGGTAAGATCATCCTTTTCATTTTTGATACTGGTAATTTAGTTTTCTTCTTTCTTTTTTTAATCAAATTAACCAATATTTTATCTATTTTATTGGTTTTTTCATAAAACCAGCTCTTAGTTTTATTGATTAATTCTATAGTTTTCTTGCTTTCAATCTTATTAATTTCTCCTTTAATTTTTCAGGATCTCTAGTTTAGTATCTAACTGGGGATTTCTAATTTGTTCTTTTTCTAGCTTTTTAAGTTGCATGTCCAATTCATTAATCTCCTCTTTCTCTTTTTTATTCATGTAAGCACTTAGAGCTATAAATTTTCCCCTAAGCACTGCTTTGGCTGAATCCCATAGATTTTGGTATGTTGTCTCATTATTGTCATTCTCTTGGATATAGTTATTGATTGTTTCTATGATTTGTTGTTTGACCCATTCATTCTTTAGAATGAAATTATTTAGTTTCCAATTGATTTTCATTCTGCTTTTCCATGGCTCTTTCTTACATGTAATTTTTATTGCATTATGTTCTGAGAAGGATGCATTTACTATTTCAGCCTTTCTACATTTGACTATGATGTTTTTGTGCCCTAATACATGGTCACTTTTTGAAAATGTGCCATGTACTGCTGAGAAAAAGGTATATTCCTTTCTATCCCCATTCAATTTTCTCCAGACATCTATCATGTCTAACTTTTCTAGTAATCTATTCACCTCTTTCACTTCTTTCTTATTTATTTTTTGGCTAGATTTATCTAATTCTGAGAGGGGGAGATTCAGATCCCCCACTAGTATAGTATTACTGTCTAATTCCTCTTGTAACTCATTTAACTTCTCCTCTAAGAATTTGGATGCTATACCACTTGGCACATACATATTTAATATTGGTATGACTTCATTATCTATAGTACCTTTTAGCAAGATATAGTTTCCTTCCTTATCTCTTTTAATGAGCTATATTTTTGCCTGTGCTTTGTCTGATATAAGGATTGCTACCCCTGCTTTTTTTACTTTAGCTGAAGCATAATATATTCTGCTCCAGCCTTTTACCTTTACTCTGTGTGTATCTCTCTGCTTCAAATGTGTTTCTTGTAAACAGCATATTGTAGGATTCTGGTTTTTAATCCACTCTGCAATTCGCTTCCGTTTTATAGCAGAGTTCATCCCATTCACATTCATAGTTATTATTACTGACTGTCTATTCCCCTCCATTCTATTTACCCCCTTTGTACTTTTCCCCCTTCTTTCACCCTATTCCTCCTCACTGACGTTTTGCTTCTTACCCCTGCCTCCCCCAATCTGCCCTCCCTTTTTATCACCCCCCTCCCTTTTCTTTACCCTTTTCTCCCTTGCTTTTGTCCTCCCTTCTATCAGTCCCCCCCTTTCCCTTCCCCTTTTACTTCCCTAAAGAATGAGCTAAGTTTCTTTATCCCAATGAACGTATATGTTATTCCCTTTTTGAATCAAATCTAATGAGAGTAGGGTTGAAACAATGTTCACCCCTCCTTTCTTTCCCTCTATTGTAATAGGTTTTTTTTCACCTCTTCATATGATGTAATTCACCCCATTCCACCTCCCCTTTCCTTTCCTCCCCATATACTCCCTTTTTAACCCCTTAATTTTCTTTGTATCATCACATCAAAGACAATTTATATTTATACCCTCTGTGTAAAGTCCTTCTCTTTGCCCAAATACATTTACAATTCTTAAGAGTTATGAGTATTATCTTCTCGTGTAGGGATGTAAACAGTTTAACCTAATTGAGTAACTTTTTTCCCCCTCTGTTTACCTTTTTAAACTTCTCTTGAGTCTTGTATGTTAAGATCAAATTTTCTACTCAGTTCTGGTCTTTTCATCAGGAAACATCGAAAGTCCCCAATGTCATTGAATGTACATCTTTTCCCCGAAAGAAAATGCACATTTTTGCTGGGTAATAGATTCTTTGCTGCAATCCAAGCTCCTTTGCCTTCTGGAATATCATATTCCAAGCCTTGTAGTCCTTTAATGTTGAAGCTGCCAGGTCCTGAGCAATCCTGACTGTGGCTCTATGATATTTAAATTGCTTCTTTCTGGCTGCTTGGAATATTTTCTCCTTCACCTGATAATTCTGGAATTTGGCTACAATATTCCTTGGGGTTTTCCTTTTAGGGTCTCTTTCAGGAGGTGATCGGTGGATTCTTTCAATGATGATTTTATCCTCTGATTCTATAATATCAGGGCAGTTCTCCTTAATAATTTCCTGGAATATGGTGTCTAGATTCTTTTTCTGATCATGGCTTTCAGGCAGTCCAATGATTCTCAAATTGTCTCTCCTGGATCTGTTTTCCAGATCAGTTGTCTTTCCAATGAGGTATTTCACATTTTCTTCTATTTTTTCATTATTTTGATTCTGCTTGACTGATTCCTGGTGTCTCATGGATTCCTTATCTTCCAACTGTCCAATTCTAATTTTTAAAGCATTGTTTTCTTCCATGAGATTATGCACCTTTTTTCCATTTGGCCAAATGAATTTTTTTAAGGCATTGTTTTCTTCAGTGAGATTATGCCATTTGGCCAGATGAATTTTTTAAGGCATTGTTTTCTTCAATGAGATTATGTACCTTTTTTTCCATTTGACCAGATGAATTTTTTAAGGAATTGTTTTCTGCAGTCAACCTTTGTGCTTCCTTTTCCAAGCTGCTGATTCTTTTTTCATAGTTTTCTTGTTTTGCTTTCATTTCTCTCCCCATTTTTTCTTCTACCTCTCCTTTATGAGCTCTTCCAGGAAGGCTTTTTGTTCTTGAGTCCAATTCACCTTCCCTCTTGAGGCTTCACATATAGGCAATTTGAGGGTATTGTAAGCTCTCAATGGAGAGGGCTCTTTTTTGCTTCTTACTCATTATTGCAGCTTATTTATTTGTTTTTTAAGTTGAGGTCTGCTCTGGGGGCACCAGGGTTCTTGTTTTGGGCTTCTTGTGCAGGGGTATAGGTGCTATGTGACCGGCTTTTTACACTGAGGCCTTTATAGTGTGTGCAGTTCACCCCCCTGCACTTCCTGTCTGAGTGCGCTAGATTAGTGGGCCTAGTCGCTCCTATCCTGTTCGTGGCCCTCTAGCAGGCAACTTGCCCTCTCAGCTGGTGCAGGTAGGTTTTTCCACTGTCTTGCTGGGCCACCAGATTTTTGAGCCAGGATCCAGGGGCCTCAGTTGTTTGGCTGTGGCCCGCAGCTTCCTGCTGACTTGCCCTGACTCCCTCAGTGCTGGGCTGCTGCCCTGCGCTGCACCTCCCTTTTGCCCGAGTCAGACCAACCTTTCCTGAAGTCTTCTAAATTATCTCTGGTTGGAAGACTGTGTCTCTCTGTCTCTTCGCAGGTTCTGTAGTTTCAGAATCCATCCAGAGGCTTGATTTAATGTTCTTTTTGAGGGAACATAAGGAGAGCTCAGGCAGCTTGCTGATTCCTCTCCGCCATCTTGGCTCCGCCAGTTACTCTTGGTTGTAACCCCAGCTCTTTTGCTCTATGAAATACAGTATTCTAAGACCTACAGTTCTTCAACATAGTAGCTGCTAGGTCTTACGTGATTCTTACTGTAGCTCATTTCTTTTTCTTGTTGCTTCCAATATTTTCTCCTTAACCTGGGAGCTTTGAAACTAGTTATGATATTCCTGTAAGTTTTCCTCCTGGGATCTCTTTTAGGTGGTGATTAGTGGATTTTTTTTTTCTATTTCTGCTTTGCCTTCTTGTTCTTCAGTTCAATTTTCCTTGATAATTTCTTATAATATTGTATCAAGATTCTTTTTTTAATCATAATTTTCAGGTTGTCTGACTATTCTTATATTATTTCTCCTTGATCTGTTCTCCAGATCAGTTGTTTTTCTGATGAGATGTTTCATATTCTCTTCTATTTTTTCATTCTTTTGATTTCTGAGAGGAAAATGTCCCCTGATCAATACTTCCCTGGAACTCGGCTGTGATATATCAAAGGCTCATTTTTTTCATTCTCATGAGAATGAACATTTGCAAATAAGTGCTACAGCCAGCAAGTGTAAAGCATAGGACTGCAGGTCCCATTTTAATCCCTAGTCCCTAACTCGAAATGGACCCTCCCTTGTTTATCACTGGCTGATTACTTAAGGGTTACAATCTAAGCATGAAAGCTAGCTAATGGTAATGCAGTATTCTTAACCCTAATTTCCATAATTATTCTTTGAGTTCTTAGCTAATGGAGGAGGTGACACAGGGATATTCCTTCAATCTTCCTGGGAGAGGACATGATTGAGAGCAGCTCAGTGCTACTTGAACCTCTTCATCTGTCTGTCAGAGGGAAGGGGAATTGAGACCTGAATCCTCAAAACAGGTCCAGAGGAGTATAATTTGAATGGTTCTGGCTATGTCCTACTGAGAGGAGACCATTGCTCCTTTCCTCACAATTTCTTTTTGTTTTAGAATGTTATTAGCTTACCTTTGCCCAATTCTGTTTTTTTTGGGGGGTGGGGGGAAGGCAATGAGGGTTAAGTGACTTGCCCAGGGTCACACAGCTAGTAAGTGTCAGGTGTTTGAGGCCAGATTTGAACTCAGGTCCTCTTGAATCCAGGGCCACTGCTTTATCCACTGCACTACCTAGCTGCCCCCAATTTTAGTTTTTAAGGGATTATTTTCTTCCTTAAAACTTTGAGTCTCTATTTCAAGTTGGTTGACTTTCTTTTCGTAGTTTTCTTGATTTTCTTGGATTGCTCTTATTTCTTTTTCTAATTTTTTTTGATTTCTCTCATTTGTTTTTTAAAGTCCTTTCCGATTTCTTTCAAAAGCTCTTTTTTGGGCTTGAGGCCATTTGACATTTCGTATTTAAAAAGGAGTGACTTTTTTAGGTCCATCATCTTGCTCTGAATATGAACCTAGATCTTCTCTTTACCCATAGTAGCTATCTATGGTTGGGTTCTTTCTCCTTTGCTTACTAATTTTTGTTTGTTTATCTTATTTTGTTTTTAGTAGCTATTAGTGTGATCAAGTTATAGTTACAAAGTGTGGGGAATGATGCCCAATGCATCAGGTCATTCTTTTTTTTTTTTTTTTGTGAGGCAGCTGGGGTTAAGTGACTTGCCCAGGGTCACATAGCTAGTGTCAAGTGTCTGAGGTTGGATTTGAACTCAGGTACTCCTGACTCCAGGGCGGGTGCTCTATCCACTGCGCCACCTAGCTGCCCCCCTTTTTCTCTTTTTTTATCGGGCTGTGCTTTTTATGGGAGGTTGGCCTATTCCGTGCACCACCTAACTGCCCCTCTCTCTCTTCTTTCACCCTGTCCCTCTTCAAAAGTGTTTGCTTCTGCATTGTCTCCCCCAGTTCACCTTCCCTTCTATAAGCTTCCCCTCAGCTCCCTTCTCTAACCTCTTCTGCTCCTACTTCCCTGTAGGATAAGATAGATTCCTATAGCCAAGTGAGTGTGTATGTTATCTTTGAAATGTTTTATCTAGGTTTCATTTATCATCATGGCTTTTTGGTAGTCCAGTGATTCTTAAATAATGTCTTTGATCTGTTTTTTGGGCCAGTTGTTTTTGATATGGAATACCTTACATTTTCTTCTATTTTTTTTTGGCAATCTTTTACCCTTGTTTTATTATTTTATGTTGTCTCAAGGAGTCATTAACTTTGGTTTGCTTAATTCTGTTTTTCAAAAAATCCATTATTTGGGTAATGTTTTCCTCCTTCTTTTCTAAGCTATTTATTCTCCTTCCATTTTTTTCCCATTGTTCTGATTTTTTTTTGTCCCTTGCTTAATTTCTTCCAGCTATTATTGACATCCTGCTAACCAAGACATCTTTGTCCTTTCCCTTTCCCAGAGGCAACTATATGGTGCAGTAGCTAGAATATTGGGTCTAGAGACAGGAAAACTTGAGTTCAAATCCTGTCTCAGACACTTACTACATGTATGACATTGGGAAAGTCACTTCACTTTTCTGCCTCAGTTTTTTCATCTGTTAAATAGAAATAATAATAACACCCACCTCCCAGGTTTGTTATGAAGGTCACATGAGATATTTGTAAAGCACTTAGAACAGTGCCTGGCACATAGTAAGCACTTAATAAATGCTTGTCCAAATCATTCCCTTCTCCTCGCCACCCCCCCCATCCCCATTACCTGCTTTCAGCTTATCAGCAAACTAAAAGGCTTATTGCTACTATAGGGTGGGCCAAATGTCATAAAGGGGTTTCAATATTTAATAACTCCTTTATTTTTTGTTTGTAATTTACCATACCATAGTATCATATGTGAAAGATATAGGAAATGAATTTACATTATGTGTGAAAAATCAAATCTTGCAAATAGTGAAAAATAAAGAAAAAAAATTTTCCAAAAGTTATTAAAACTGGGTGGGGGGGGGCAGCTATGTGGTGCAGTGGATAAAGCATCAGTCCTGGATTCAGAAGAATCTGAGTTAAAATCTGACCTCAGACACTTGACACTTACTAGCTGTGTGACCCTGGGCAAGTCACTTAACCCTCATTGCCCAACAAAACAAAACAAAACAAAAAGTTATTAAAACATTGTGACTTTTGGCCCACCCTGTACATAGCATCAGCCACACTAGTTAATGTAGGCCCATCAAGCTTCTACACAGTTGGTCAGCAGTTGTTTCTCCTAGTGATGAAAAAGGTGGACTGCTTCTCCACAAAAATTTCTCTTCTCAGTGATTGATGCAAGGATTTGGTTGGAAGCAAGTCTAGCGGCCTAGTTCAGGACTTCTTAAACTTTTCCCACGTGTGACTCCTTTTTGCTAGAGCAATTTTTATGTGACCCCAGGTATACAGGTATATAAAGTAGGTATACATAACCTTTTACTGTTGTGAAAATTTTCATGACCTCCACATTCAGTTATGCAACCCCATATGGGGTCTTGACCTCTGGCCTAGGAGACACTCTTGGGGTGGGGGAGAGAAGAGAGACCGGGGAGGAGAAGGGGAAAGACACTGAGAGGAAGAACAGGCTGGAAAGAGGAGGGGAAAAAGAAAAAAAAAGAGAAACACACAGCAATGGAACTGAGGGTCCCTGTCTGCTACGTGGGTGGATAGTAGCCTGTTTTAGGAGTTACATACTTGTGTTGTTGGCAGTCACAGGCCATACTGTCTACTATCATCAGTACAGTCAAGATGGGTGGTGACAGCAAACTAACAGACTTGAATCTGTGCTAATGATGATGAGGGGATCAGGGGCAGAAGTGATGGGATCAGATTAGGGGCACAAAAGAAGGAGACTGGATTGAGTGAGAGTGCTGGTGACTGTCAGCTCTTGCAAAACTCAGAGGAATAAGGAATGAGGGCTGGGAGACCAAGCTCCCTCCCTGCACTGCCTTTACTTTACTATTTAAACTCTATTGTCAGGGCTGCTAGGTGGTACAACGGATAAAGAACTGGCCTTGAATTCAGGAGGACCTGAGTTCAAATCTGACCTCAGACATTTGACACTTGACACTTACTAGCTGTGCAACCCTGGGCAAGTCACTTAACCCTTGTTACCCTGCAAAACAAAAACAAAAACCTTTATTGTCTATAACTGGGACCCCCCCTTCCACATGCCTGCACACAAACACATAAAAATACATACACACACCTTCTTTTATCCTGCTACATGAACAGTGAATGCTGGTATTTTGCATCTTTCCTACCCACTGAAGAATGGGAAGGTAATCTGGAGAGAGAGTTGGGTGGAACAAAGTAATACTTAACATGGAGGAATGCTTAACTGGTTTCTTTGATATGTTTGGACCCATATTTCATATAGTTCCTCTTGCTTAAACCAGCAACCACAAAAGCTTGGTAGTCTGTGGTGGAGGGAGGGGTCTGAGCACTTGTGGGCTGAGTGCCCCCTGGTGCAAGCCGTTCTCTTTTTCCTGAGTCTCTACTTGTATTTGTGGAATTATTCTCTTCTTCTGGGCTTACTTTATGGCTTTTCTTAGCTCACAGTGTTTTTGGATTACATTTAGAGTTTTCATCTTTTCACTTACATCTCCAGCTTCAGTTTCTGGATTAGGCCTTTGTACCAAAGCTAGGGTGCATACCTTCTTGCATTTTTGTATAAGGGCCCTGTTTGGTCCTTTTGCTTCTGTAGTTTGGGTGCTGATGTCACCACTGTTCTGGATGAAATAGCTGGTACTAGTACTCATGCTCTGCTATAATCTCAGACTTCTACCACCCTCTCCTGGTGTCCCAATGTAGCTGTTGACCTTGGGTCCATCTTTGTCTCCTTGCATAGTCCCCAGTTGAGATCTGACTTCATCGCCTGGTGTGATCCTTACCGATTACAGTTGGATGTTGGGCCTCATACTGGTATCAGTCTTCCTGCAAGTCTCTGTGGCCTGGATGGTTTTTGAGCTGTCCATCTTTTGTTGTGGCTCCATGTACGAACTGACCCATCTCCTTGCACATTGACCTGTTAGAAGCTGATTCTGTCCTCTGCTGCTGTTTTGAGAGGTGATAGCTAAGTTCACACTGGCTTCAATTTATATTTATATAAATACTTATAGCTCCAGCTGGCTTCATGACCTCCTGATGTGTCCCCACTCAGAACCCCCACAGGTTTCAGGCCTGGTTTAGCAGAGCTTATGGTGATTTTTGTCACACTCCCAGATTTCTGGCCATCTTCTTATGCAGTCTTGAATTGACTAGAGAAAAATTATTGCTATTTCTTCTTGATCATATATTGTTTATAGAGAGCTATCCTATTCTAGTTTCTCTAAATTAATATAAGGTAAATATTTACTTAGAAAGCCTAGACAAACTGCAAATAATACAAATTCACATTTTCATATACAATCTTATTTATTTTTATATAGAAATGTTTATGTTGATGATTATTATATTAATTTAACTCACTGATGTCAATTAGCTTTTTGTTTTGTTTTGTTTTGTTTTTGTGGGGCAATGAAGGTTAAGTGACTTGCCCAAGGTCACACAGCTAGTAAGTGTCAAGTGTCTTAGGCTGGATTTGAACTCAGGTACTCCTGAATCCAGGGCCAGTGCTTTATCCACTGTGCCACCTAGCTGCCCCCTGTCAATCAGCTTTTACAATGGGATATTTATTTCAAAATAAAGCAGAAAAAGAAATAAAAATATTTCCCCCTAACACCTGAAGAACACATTCTGCCCTATATCACCTCAGTACTTGGAGAGAGTGGGCTCAGACTTAACACAATTTCTATAGACCATTCACCCTACCAACTTCACTTCCAAACACAGCATGGCTGAAGGGATGGATGAATCTATAGCTCTGCTACTACTGGGTTAGGTAAGAAGGTTATTTAGGACTTCTCTCCTCACTGTCTTTCAGAAAATTCTGGCATGGACTCCAGCTCCTAGGTTCCATTGTCTTACTCTCCTCGCTTTTTGAAGCTCACAAGGTCATACCTATCTCCAATCTTTCTTACCTAAAACAGGAAAAAGTAAAAGTGAAAGGGCAAGACAGAGGTCCAATGGAGAGGGACTGAGGCCTCTTCCCTAATATCCTTGTTTCTCTCCCCAAATAGCATCTAGGAAGGAATGACACAGAGCAAGGCAAGGCCAGTCCCTGGCTGACTACTGCCTTTTGAATGCAATCTATTCCATTCCAATGCAGCCAATAAAAAAGTCTCTATTTCACCACATGCTTAGTGGACTGGTTGTTGTTTGTCCTTCCTTCTCAAAGAGGACCATGACATTAGGGTGATGTTATGACTTGCAGTGAACTGGATTTAAGTGAGGCACAGCTGTGCAGAATCACCAGCCTCACTCTCTCCTCTGGAGTCATCTGGGTCCAATGGCAAGATATACATCAGGAAGACTGGAGATGTCCCCAGATGCAGTGGGAGACCTTGGCCTTTTAAGCTAAGGCCTTTCAAGGTCTCAGTTTGATTGAAGTAATGCTCATTCAGTGATTAACTCTAGGGAAGAAATGAGGCAAAGAAAGGTCTCTTTTACCTAGTCAAAAAGCATGCAAAAAAACCAAACAAATAAATAGAAGGGGGTAGGGGAAGATGCTCAAGGTTTCTGGCCAAAATAGAAACAATTTCTATTTTCTCTGGCTCTGAACCATCAAGAGGCCAAACAATAGACAAAGGAGGCTTAGGCTAGAAGTTGTTGTTGGCCAATCAATGAAAGTCAGAGTTATTTGGGTTTAAAAAGTGGTCCTTAGAAGAAATCTAGCAGGTAAACCCCAAGACCTCTTATGGGGTTTCAGCAAAAAAACCCAACAACCCCCAAAACCCTTATATTCCTTTGAGCCAAGTGCCTGCAGGTAGGATATGATTCTCTGTATGGTGAGAGGAAGAGGAAGAGAGAAAGGGAGAGGGAGAAAGAAGCTGTGTTACACATGGTTAGTGTACTGGTTATAGAATGTCTGAAAATGTTCAAGTACACTTGAGGAATTGCATCAGGAGAACACATTGGGCATGTTCATAAAAACTGGGCTCATTGGCCAGACCCCCATTAC
This sequence comes from Dromiciops gliroides, assembly GCF_019393635.1. NCBI lineage: Eukaryota > Metazoa > Chordata > Mammalia > Microbiotheria > Microbiotheriidae > Dromiciops > Dromiciops gliroides. The sequence continues at coordinate 194,759,294 of NC_057862.1, read as the reverse complement.
ACAAGTCTTTGTAAGTCTTTTTTTTTTTTTTTTGGTGAGGCAATTGGGGTTAAGTGACTTGCCCAGGGTCACACAGCTAGTAAGTGTTAAGTGTCTGAGGCCGGATTTGAACTCAGGTATTCCTGAATCCAGGGCCAGTGCTCTATCTACTGTGCCACCTAGCTGCCCCGTTTTTGTAAGTCTTAATAAGTTTTTTGTATTTTTTTGTGGTGCACTAAGATTCCATTTTATTTATATATTGCAGTTTGTTCAACTATTCCCCAGTCAATAAGAACCCATCTTCCTTCCAATTTTTTTGCTATTACAGAAAGTGCTCCTATAAATATTTTTTATTCTCTCTTTGACCTCCTTGGATTGTATGGGTAGTAAGGAATTATATGTGTGCCTAAGTCAAAGGTTATTTACAATAGAGTGACTTTTTTATAGTATAATTCTCAGTTCCTTTTCAGAATGATTACACCTATTCACAATTCCACCAAGTCTTTTGCTGTGCCAGTCTTCACAAAGCCTCTCCATTATTTATCATCCTTGCCTTTTATTATCTTTGCAAATCTATTAGTGAGGTAGAGCATCAATGTTGTTTTAATTTGCATTTCTTTTATTACTAGTGAATTGTAGCTTTTTTCATGTACTTGCTGATATCATTTTCTCTTCTGAAAACTTCCTATTCAAATCCTCTGACTACTTATCAATTGGATAATGACCCTTCTTAAATATTTATATCAATTCCCTATATATTTTGAATATTAAACCTTTATCAGAAGTATTTGCTGTAAAGATATTTCCCAATAGACTGCTTTTCTTCTAATTCTACCTGCATTGACTTTGTCCATGCAAAAGCTTTTCAAATTTATGTAACCAAATTGCACATTTTATCTTCTATGAGCACTTCTTTCCATTTTCAAGTTACAATATCTCAGATGCAGACACTGGAACTTTGTAAAGTTGAGTGAATCTCCCACCAGCAAATGGATTCTGTCTCTCAAGTCTCATGAGACATCATCTCTGTGGGCAAAGCCAAAGACTGATTATGGTCATTTAGATCTTATATCTATTTGGAGTTTATTATGGAGTAAGATTTTTAGTCTGTACTTAATTTGTGCTAAATTGCTTCCAATTTTCATAGTGGTTTTTTTTTCAAATAGGGAGTCCCAACTATTGTAGCTTGGTGTCCTTGGATTTATCAAACATGAGGTTGCTATGTTCAGTTTTTTCTGGGGCATGCTTACTTAGTCTATTTTATTGATCAATTTTTCTATTTTTTAACTAGTATCAAATAGTTTTCATGATTACTTCATAATATGGCTTGAGATTTGCTAGGCAAACTTCATTCCTACTTTTTATTATTTTATTTTTTTGCGGGGCAATGGGGGTTAAGTGACTTGCCCAGGGTCACACAGCTAGTAAGTGTCAAGTGTCTGATGCCGGATTTGAACTCAGGTACTCCTGAATCCAGGGCTGGTGCTTTATCCACTGCGCCACCTAGCTGCCCCCCTACTTTTTATTATTTTCTTTGAGACTTTTACCTTTTTATTTTCATTCTGTGTCATCTACAAAAATCTATATGAGAATTAGCTACATAAGAAGAGAAAGGAACAGGTGGGTTTTCAGAAATTATAGTGCATAGCTTACCATATATTTTTTTGATGTTCAATTGTTTTTCTTTTTTTTCTTTTTCTTTTTTTTTCATGAGGCAATTGGGGTTAAGTGACTTGCCCAAGGTCACACAGCTAGTAAGTGTTAAGTGTCTGAGGCTGGATTTGAACTCAGGTCCTCCTGAATCCAGGGCCGGTGCTCTATCCACTGTGCCACCTACCTGCTCCTTCAGTTGTTTTTCTGTTGTGTCTGATACTTCATGACCCCATTTGCAATTTTCTTGGCAAAGATACTAGAGTGGTTTGCCATTTCCTTCTCTACCTCATTTTACAGATGAGTATCTGAGGCAAACAAGGTTAAGTGACTTACTCAGGGTCACACTCCTCATCAGTGTCTGAAGCCAGATTTGAACTCAGGCAAATGTCTTCTTGATTCCAAGCCCATTGCTCTAGTCACTGCAAACCCAGCTATCCTGACTATATCTTTATAATCATACAATTGATTGATGTATAGCTGTTATAAGAGGGAAGGAAGGTGAAGAAAACAAGCATTTATATAGTGCCTACTACATGCCAGGTACTCTATTAAGTGCTTTTTGTGTGTGTGGCAACTGGGGTTAAGTGACTTGCCGAGGGTCACACAGCTAGTACATGTTAAGTGTCTGAGGCCAGATTTGAACTCAGGTCCTCCTGAATCCAGGGCCAGTGCTCTATCCACTGTGCCACCTAGCTGCCTCTATTAAGTGCTTTTTATAAATATTATCTCATTTGACCTTCCCATCAACCCTTCGAAGTAGGTACTATCATTAGCCCCATTTTACAGTTGGGGAAACTGAAACAAATAGAGGTAATGTAACTTGTCTAGGGTCACACAGCTAGTAAATATCTGAGGTCAGACTTGAACTCAAATCTTCCTGACTCCAGGCCCAGTACTCACTCTTTCCCCTGCTCCAACATCTGCCTTCCCAAAGCCCATAATACTTGTTTATTTACTAGGGGGGAAAAACCATTTGATTCAGTTGACATTGTTTAATGTTTCTAGTTGCCTCTGGTGTCATCAACTTCTATTTGACCCAGTCTTATTTTCAGAGAGTTTGTTGCTTAAGTAAGGTTTTGTACCTTTTGTGCCAAGGTATTAATTCCCTTTCTAATTTATTTTTTCATAGCTCTCATTTCTTTTCCAGTTTTCCCCATTTTTTGTACTCATTTCATTTAGAAAAACACTTTAAACTCTTAAAAAACTCTTCCTTCATCTCTTTAAGAAATTCTAGTTTCATTTGTGCCTAAAGTGTGTTTCCTTTTGAGGCTTTACTTGTAGATCTTTTGGAGTAATTTTCTTCTGAATTTGTATCTTAAGCACCTCTAACACTATAATAGCTTTTAACAATGGGATCCTTTTTTTTTTTTTAACATTTGCTCAGCAGCCTAGACCAGAGGTATCAAACATATTGTAGCCCATTCCCAAGTGTAGCCCAGCCACATTAAAATGTAATTAGGTGCAGAAATAGGATTAATGTTATTATGTATGTATATATATATATATATAACCTATATCAGATTACCTGCTGTCTAGGGGAGGGAGTAGGGAGGGGAGGGAGGGAGAAAAATCTGAAATTGTAAAGTTTGTATAAACAAAAGTTGAGAACTATCTTTACATGTAACGGAAAAAAATAAAATACTTTATTAATTTTTTTAAAATGTAATTAGGAGGGGGCAGCTAGGTGGCACAGTGGATAAAACACTGGCCCTGGATTCAGGAGGACCTGAGTTCAAATCCAGCCTCAGACGCTTGACAATTACTAGTTGTGTGACCCTGGGCAAGTCACTTAACCCTCATTGCCCTGCAAAAAACAAAAAACAAAAAAATGTAATTAGGAAATATTTATTTATTCTATTAAATAATATATAATAATAAAGTAACAAATAATCATATAACATAAATAAAATATAATTGAATATAGATAATATTAATGTATGGTTTTCTAAGTCAATATTACAGCTGACAGGGTCCCTTATGTATGGGATAGGGATTTTTTTGACACCATAGTTCTAGACTACTTCTTGACTTCGGACTTTATGTTAGGTTCAAGCTCCAGGTACTTCTTTTTTTTTTTTTTGTTTTGTTTGTTTTTAGTGAGGCAATTGGGGTTAAGTGACTTGCCCAGGGTCACACAGCTAGTAAGTGTTAAGTGTCTGAGCCCGGATTTGAACTCAGGTCCTCCTGACTCCAGGGCCGGTGCTCTATCCACTGCGCCACCTAGCCGCCCCCTTCCAGGTACTTCTTGAAGGATAGTCTGGACCAGTCCTACTGTTTCCTTCTTTGAATATTGAGTATTGTATTATTCCAGGCTCTCGGGGATAGCTCAAGCTGGAGACCTGCAAGCTTTTTGTGTTCCCAGAGTGGTCTGATCTAGGGCAAAATTTGATCATTGCCCCTCTGGCATATGCTCTGCAAGTTCCTGATAGGGGTTTGGGTTTGAGTAACACATATGTGGGCTTGTCCATTTGGAGTTCCAGTAGACTGTTGCTAGATTCAGCGACTATCACTGTCAATCATCTGGAAAACTCTATTGGTTCAGAGTGACAGAATTGCAGATTTCCCCCTTTGTTTGGGATTTTCTGTCCTGGTTTTCCCACTGTAGGCTTCACTTTGGACTAGAATTTGAAACTGAGACCCCATACCACTCCTGGGAATTGAGCCACTTCTGAACTTTCTCCTTCCTGTAAGTTCATGTCATTTGGCCAGCAACCTTTCTCCCTCTGAAATGCCACCCTTAGGTGCAGGTCCATTCTCAATCTGTCCTGGATTTGTGACCTGAAACTAGGTAGTGAAGGACAGGAGAAAGGAAATATTTATTAAGTGCCTATTATGTGCTGGGCACTGTGCTAAGCACTTTACACTTTCTTATTTGATTCTCACAGCAACCCTAGAAAGTAGGTACTCTTATTATCTCCCCCATTTTATTCTTGAGAAAAACTAAGGCAAATAGAGACTAAATGACTTGCCTAGGTTCACACAGCTAATACGTGTCTGAGGCTGGATTTGAACTCAGGTCTTCCTCACTCCAGGCCTAGCACTCTTTCCACTGCTAGATATCTTGCTGCTTCATTTAGTAAGTGACAGAATTTCTAGTTGGCCATTGTGCATGAGTTTGGGCCCCTCTTTGCAGATATGGGATTTTGTATGTTTTCCCTGGAGCATAGTTTCTCCTTGCACTGGAATACTCCTGGCTAGTCTCCAACCCTAGTTTCTGCAAACCTCTGTCTCCCTATGTCCACGTGGGTTGGAAAAATGACTTTCTGTGATTTTTTTTTTCTTTAATTTCCCCATTAGGATTTGGTTTGGTGCATTTTCTAGATTTGTTTGGAGGAATTTTTTTGCAGCTACTTCTTGCTACTCTGCCATCTTAGCTCCCTTCCCCGCATTTGATTCGGTAGAACAAAATCCTGCTATAAAGCCTCTTTAAAAAATTTAAAAATTAAAATAAAAACTTTCAATTAATAAGCGTTTATTTTTCTCTCTCCCAACTCTCTCCCCCTCAATTGGAGAAACAAATATGTACAGTCAAGGAAAATAAATTCTTGCATTGTCCGCATTCAGAAATGTCTCATTCTGCATCTTGAGTCTATCAGTTTTCTTTTGGAGAGTGGGTTGTACGCTTCATCAACAGTATTCTGGAATTTGAACTATATGAACTCTTTTTGCTTGCACTGCTGAAATGAGTTTCTGTTTTCTCTCTCTCTATCTTTTTTGTTGTTTTTTGTTTTTTTGGGCAGGGCAGTGAGGGTTAAGTGACTTGCCCAGGGTCACACAGCTAGTATCAAGTTCTGAGGCCTTATTTGAACTCAGGTCTTCCTGAATCCAGGGCTGGTGCTTTATCCACTGCGCCACCTAGCTGCCCCTGAGTATCTGTTTTCAAATCCATGCTACCTTAAGGGAAGTCAGCCTCATTTAACTCCTTGAACCCTGGTGCCAAGGTAGTGTCCCTCCTTTTGTTATCACCTCTCATTAAATCTTGAAGCTTAGAGAAGAACCCTAACTCTAATTAAATTCCTGAAATTAAGAAAGAAAAATATTTTTCATTGTTATTCAACTATTTTCTCACCAAAAACAGATGAGTCCAATAGTTTGGTATGTCAGTGTTGCCAATAGAAAAAGAGACTTTTATAGCTTTCATTCACATGCATGAAAGGTCAGGTAGTGAATTGGCATCACAAATACTTGGCCACTTAACATTGGATACAGTGCTGGATTACTTAGGAAGCACCCCAACTAGGCACCCCAAGGTTAGTGGAAGCAAAATAATTGGCAGGTTGTTTTTTGCTTATGTAAGTACAGCTATATGGTCCAAATTTCAAACCATTTGTTCACTCTCTGTGCCCATATCTCTTACCTTTTGGAGCCCTGGTCTCTAGGTCCTGAGATGGCACAGTTTCTATGAGCAAGGGACAAATGCCTTTGTCCACTTGATGCTGTGCTGGATCTGATTCATTTCTACATGCCTCACAAATGGGATACATTTCTCCATGGACCTACATCTTATTCTCCCCAGTTTGTAAGTTTTTGCCTTCCAGCAGAGCATTTATTATTTTTATAATTAATATGTAAGACTATAATTCTCATGTTATTTGGGAAAAGAACATTATTTGTTAAGATTTAAAATTTTATTTAATGATTATCAATACTAAGATTTTTTATTTTATTAAATGATTATAAATTTTCTCAAGTTTACTTTGATTTAATTTTTTTCTATTTTACTTTTATTTAGAATTTGCTTTCTCAAATCAATTACTTTGATTTTCATATTTGTTATAATTTATTCAGCTTAAAACCATTACAATTATTTGAATTTTCCAAATCTAGTTTTTCTTTTGCAAATTTATATATTCTTGTTATAGTCTAAAAATAAAACCAAAGAATAATAATGGCTTATTTATACATTTCAGTGCTAACATATAAATTAAAATGTCAAAAGCAGCTTATAAGTAACATAATATGATAATAAGCCTGTTTCTCATTTTTAAAAATGCAATTTAAAACATTTTAGCATAATATTGTAGTTATTTTTATGTTTTTAAAAAAACATTACAAATTATGAAGGAAGGTCCACAAACTCTTGGTACCCAGGGGGTACCAGAAGAGTTTAATACACCATAGAATGAGATTCAATTCAATACATTTATTATTATTATTAAGTTCCTTCTAAGTTAAATATAAGGAAGTTAAGCAAGAAGGGTTAAAAATACATAGGCAAACTTGGTTCAGAAATAGAGATGATAAATGTCAAAGACTTGCAGTAGGCATTTAGTCAAGAAGACTAAAGTTCAAACTTTGCTTTACTATCTATGTAACCTTGTGAAAGTCACTTAATTTCTCTTATCCTTATTTTTCACTTTTGAAAAATGTGGATAATAATAGCATCTATCTCACAAGGTCACACAGCTAGTAAGTGTCAAGTGTCTGAGGCTGGATTTGAACTCCTGAATCCAGGGCCAGCGCTTTAACCACTGTGCCATCTAGCTGCCCCCTATAACTATTTTCAAAGTACCGAATTGGGAATTACTCTTTGTGATGAGCACCAAATACTATGACAAAAAATAAAGTCAATTATGTTTTAACAGACAGGAAATGACATTATTTATGTGGGAATCATTCTCGAATCAGCTGGTTGTATACAGTGAGGTTATCAATTTATTAAAGAAAAGAAAACTATAAACTAGAAGAATTTTTAAAAATAATAATACATAGTATGCAAGTAAAACAAATTTGTCTGACCTATTTAAACAAGTTATTGGTGCCAAAAAAATGGGAAATGGTTGGAGAACAAGACATCAGGACTGAGTATGCCAATTTCATAATACCACAATAATAAAACTAAAAGGGCTTGAAAATTTAATTACCAGACAATATGCTTACATCCTAAGCAGAAACATATGATAACCAAGAGTAACATTGTTTTAGAATACAAATTAGTTTGTAAAACCTTAATGGAGGAGGATGATGGAAGATTATTAACAGCACAGTCTCATAAAACAATGGGAAGCCATGGGAGAAAAAAATATATATTTTTGGTGAGGCAATGAAGGTTAAGTGACTTGCCCAGGGTCACACAGCTATTATGTGTCAAGAGTCTGAGGCCCCATTTGAACTCAGATCCTCCTGAATCTAGGGCTTGTGCTTTATCCACTGTGACATTTAGGGGCTGGAGAAAAAAGAAATTTAAAGGAAGTTTGAGGAGACCCAACTAAACAAAGCCCTTACAGAGGTATTTATAAGGATGAAGCTGGAAGACAGGCAGACAAAAGATGGGGAAGATCTGCAGGAATTTTGAAAGCAAACACTTTTCAACATCAACAACAATGGAACCACCTCTTTTGGATTCTAACATCATTGTTCTTGATGTGCTTCTTGAGCAAGTAGAAAGGGCATTGAAGAAAACAAAGACTGGAAAAGATGCTAGACTAGCTCAAATATATATCAGGGTCTTTACTGGAGGTATTTCTTTTAAGGTTGATGAAGGATCAGTTGAAAGGTACACTATTTGAAGAAGGGGAAGGTATGAAACACAGAAAAAAATCCTCAGGGTTCATTATTACTAAAATAAGGTGTTCTAGAGAACGTTACTAAGTGTTAACCCATATGTCTACTTTTCCATTTTTTAAATGAGAATAATCTACAAATATATTTAAGGCATCCTTGTTCAGGGTATTAAAAAGGGATATGTGGGCTTTCACAAACAATATTCCACAATAAACTAAATCATTACCACCATACAAGTTGTCTGAAAGATGTAGAAAATATATAATCTTACTCCATCATTTGTTGACTACAAAAATACAGTTTGGCAAAGCAAAATACTGCTTGCTGTAAAAGGCTCTCCTCCAACAAGGTATGTCCTGTAGGACCTTTTATTATGTTCAGATAATTAAATATTCTTTTGAAATATATAACAGAGGGGGAAGCTAGGTGGTGCGGTGGATAAAGCACTGGCCCTGGATTCGGGAGGACCTGAGTTCAAATCCGACCTCAGATACTTGACACTTACTAGCTGTGTGACCCTGGGCAAGTCACTTAACTCTCATTGCCCTGCAAAAGAAAAAAAAAAGAAATATATAACAGAGATAACCTTGTTCAGTGACTCTCATTAACACCGTGAGGCATAAAACATGGAGATGTGTACTTGCCAAAGGTATTTGTCATTGTCGTTGAGGACATCTAGCCCTCAGTCCAGGTTGAGGAGGGATTTCCTATAGTGAGGTTCAACAAATGCTAATTTTGGGGTGATACTCTGCTACTTACATCAAATCTTGGAATATTCTAGATGAGATACATAATCATTCAAAGGAGTTTGGTCTAACCATGTACACAGGAAAAAATAAGTTAATAAAGATTGCCTATTTATGATTTTTAAAATTCAAATTCATTATTATTTATTTTTAGCATTATTTTCTTTTTAAATTTTGAGTTCCAAATGTTCTCCCTTCCTCCCACCACCTCCTACACCCACTGAGAAAGCAAGCAATATATCAGTTATACATGTGAAATATAAAACTTTTGAATGGACAACCTGTAGAACTTCAGCAGTATATATATTACATATATATATATATATAAATGTATATATGTGTATCTATCTATCTAATTTTGGACAAACTCTAGAAGTGAATAATGAGCTGGGCCCTGAACAGACCAAAGGAAGAGATTGCAGGCTGGAATCTCTTTGGGAAATTCCAAAGTTCTTTTGAAGAATCCAAGAAAGGCATATACATATACACACATACACATACACACATACATACATATACACACACATATAACTTACAGTAATGCTCTTCTGGTGACACAGAACATAGTCATAGAACATAGAACAAAGAATTGGAATTGAGGACCACTCAAAGGGTAATAGGAAGATACATGGTTAAATATGAACAGCTGCAATATAATACAAACAAGTAATTATAAAGGAGAAGTGGTTTTTAAAAAAGCTATCAATGAATAATTTTTATATAATACAAAAATAAGATTGCTGGCCACATTAAAATGAGAAATAATCAATGAGCATCGTGTGTGCTCTGCTGATATCCTAAGGGTATCAAAATACTGCAACAAAGCCCTCTGGGTGGATCCTCTGAGGTAAACTTATAGGAAGACATAGATGAGAGTCCCCTTGGGATGGGCAGTCATGGAGTCTTTTTTTTTTTTTTTTTTGGTGAGGCAATTGGGGTTAAGTGACTTGCCCAGGGTCACACAGCTAGTAATTGTTAAGTGTCTGAGGCCGGATTTGAACTCAGGTCCTCCTGAATCCAGGGCCGGCGCTCTATCCACTGTGCCACCTAGCTGCCCCAGTCATGGACTCTTGGCCAGGCCTAATTCAGGCCAGTACAGTGGCTCAGGCTTAGGATTAGAATAAAGTCAGATACTTTTGGACCATACAAATGCATTACAAGAACTTTAGTTAAGATTAAAAAGAATATAAAACATGAGATAAAATGCAACTCTTCTGAGTTTCTGCATTCATCAGGACAATGGCTATTTTGGTCTGGAAAGGTATCTCTACAAGAAAATGAGAATTCTACTCAAATCTCTGACACCAAGAACTCCCCATAGACTGGGGCCCTTTATGTTTCAGAGGCAAGGAAACCAATGAAAATTCAAAGAATGACCTCTCTGCTCCCTTAAAAAAAATCAGATTAACCTACTTAAAATAGGTACCATTTCTACCACATCTACCTCTTGCTGGCAAGGTCTTACAATTTTCCTAGGGGACCTTCTACCACTAAAATACTCTTAAAACAATTCTGATCTTAGGAAGAAGCCTAGCATACACAGCACTGGAAGAGGACCTTAATACAAATCATAAAATCATAAAAACACATAAAAACAATATAATTGATTTTCTAAAATATATAACTCATACAGTAAGGGTAATTGTCAGGGGGCAACTCAGAACAGATCTCTTGTAAAAGATACACTAAGGAGCAAAAATAGCTCCAGACATATTGGGTTCACAGCATAAATGACAACACCTCCAACACCATTGCCACTCCTCATTACAGGTTTGGGTCACCTGCAGCAAGGTAGTTCAGCAGTCATAAGCATTTTACATGCAACTTGTCTCAGGACTTAAGTTAATACTGAAATTCATCTTGTACTATTACACACTCAAGGTTTTCTGGTTCCCAACCAAAACCATCAGGGAAACCCTTTAGAGATTTATTCTGTTTATTTATTTATTTAGAAATTTCCCCCCAAGTTACATGTATAAGTTACATGTATTACCTTCACTCTTCCACTCATCTTTCTCCCTAAGCCCTCCCTTCCTAACTTTCCAGTTACTGTTGAGAACAGCACCATCTTATCAGTCACCCACACTAGCAACCTAGGTGTTCATCAACAAAAATTGCTACCCAGTCATATGAGTACAGGAGCTGTGGAATCAGTAGCACCTCCCAGACTACTATTCCTGCTTCCAGCCCATCCATCACAGTCAATATCCAGGGAAGTAATTCCTGTGGAGAAGGGGTCAGCCATCACCACCACCTGTCAATTAGCTGCTACACGCAGGCCAGGCAAACCAGCCTACTGAAAACAATAAGGCACTCTGGGGGAGTGACAGGAGGCAGCATGTGCTAGACTTTGGCCACCACCTCCCCTCATATCATACTGGGTTCAGCCCAAGACCCTGAACCCAAAAACCTTGGAAATAGTGTCAATACCAGACCAGTGCCTACTTCCATCATTCTCCAAAGCCACCCCTATGGAGATGCAGCCTGGCAACTACACCTGCAGGTGCTAAGTCACAGCTACTGAACACCCAGAAAGGAAAGTCTTTGCTAGGAAAGTTCTTGGCACTGTCAAATGGCTCAACATTAAAAACATAATTTTGGGGGCAGCTAGATGGCGCAGTGGATAGAGCACTGGCCCTGGAATCAGGAGGACCTGAGTTCAAATCTGACCTCAGACACTTGACACTTACTAGCTGTGTGACCCTGGGTAAGTCACTTAACCCTCATTGCCAAAACAAAACCAAAAATCCAAAAAAAACATGATTTTGCCAATGGAAATGAAATTAAAGAAGAGACATTACCATCAGTTTTACTGCTGCATCATAGAACTTTTCCATCTGACTTGCCACTGGAACCTTCTGTGTATGTTGTTGTCTTTCCTCATTAGAATGTGACCTCCTTGAGAACAGGGGTTGTCTTACTTTTCTACATATACCCAGTGCTTAGCACAGTGCTTTGTATATTGGAAGCACTTTATAAAAGATTCACTCATTCATTTACTCACCCACTTCTCTCTCTCACTCTCCAACCTCCCACATCCAATCTTTTGTCAAGTTCTCTCAATTCTACCTTCATAACATCTCTCTTATTCACCCTTCCCCCTCACCCCACAAATGCCATCATCCTAGTATAGGCTCATCACTTCATATCTGGAGTATTGCAATAGCTTTCTGATTGCTCTCCCTTCATTAAATCTTCAGTTCATCCTGTCAGACTGATCTTCCTAAAGTGTGCGTCTGACCATGTCACCCCCTTATTTGATAAACTTACATGGCTCCCTATTACTTCCAGGATCGAATATAAAATCTGTTTAGCATTCAGAACCTTCATAACCTGGCCCCCTCTTACTTTTCCAGTCTTCTTCCACCTTACTCCCCTTTCTTCAAACCCCATACATGAATTCTGTGATCCAGTGACATTGTTTCTTACAGTTGTTTGCACATCCTCTCTCCCCCCTTTAAACTGTGAGCTCCTGGAGAGCAGGGATTTTTTTAACCTTTCTTTGTATCACTGGTGCTTAATGTACTACCTAGCACCTAGTAGGTGCTTAAGAAATGCTTATTGACTGACCTTCATCCAGAGATTAACTAAAGGATTCCCTTTCTTCCAGATGAATTTCTCTTCACCATGATTATAAAAAGAGTTTCATCTCCCCCATGTCATTAGAAAACAAAGAACCTTTGAGTAATTCTACCTCTTGATCCCCCAAATTCTTTCTAGGCAGAATTTGTCTGAACTATCCTAGCAGAAAGAGAACCTCCCAATTAAGGGGGACTTAAATTATTATTATTATGATTATTTTTTACTTAAATTATTTTTGTGGGTTGTCTAAAGGTCCCTGTGGACTCATCACAGAATATGGAATAATGAAGGGCTGGGGAAGGTTAACCAGGACTGTCCAAAAGTAGTTTGTCCTGTATTAGATGAATCTTCCTGAAGGTAAGATCCAAGAAACTGCTGGACCAGAGATCCCCCTCTACTTCTTCAGGTAGTATTAATTTATCAAAGACAGGTGGGACATGCAAATCTGATTGTCGGAGGTATGATGATGAAACTGTGGATTTGAAATGTTATTCTAGTATTGCAGGATACCAGATGCCCAAGGATGACAAGAAAAATGAAAAAACCCAATTAATGTGATGATGACAAACGCAATATCAGACCTTTTTTATGGTAAGATAGAATGCAAACTCCTTGAGGGCAGGAGTTGTCTTTGCCTCTTTTTATATCCTTGTTGCTTAGTTATAGTGCCTGGTACGTGGTAGGCACTTAATACATATTTATTGGTTGCTTGATTAAAATGAGATCTCTGATCAAAGTCAGTGATACAGAGGGATCCATATGGAAGAAGAATATTTTCTCTAATAATTTTGACAGTGGCTGCCACAGTGGAGAACTTAACTAGCACTCTAATCCCATACCTTGAATAAATATCAACTTCTGTTAGAACAAACATCTTGCCCTGAGATAGTGAAAGAGGGTCAGTGTAATTAATCTGTCAATCGGAGAGAGATCGAGTACCATGTGGGATCATGCTGTACTGATCTTTCCAAGGCAGATTGGCACGAAGTGCATCATTGAACAGAAGTGGCTATAATGTCCTTACTTAAAGGGATCATGTGGTTTTATACTCACAGTAACATAGCATGATGGTCCCTATGCCTCAATTCATGATGGTACTAATCTCCTATCTCCATTCATTTCTTGTTTGTATCTGGATTTGGTTTATATCCAAACGTTGAGTGGCCTTGCTATCAAAGTCTCAGCAGGATAAGTAGCTGGTGGAACAGGAAGAAAGATTCTGGAAAGCATGAATTTGATGATTCTGTCCAAGTCACCATTTTGGTCTCTCTTCTTATTCACTTTCAAAAATCTTACTACATTCTGATGTTTCCATTTTCCCCCTATCTTTCCCCATATCTGACCACAAATGAAGCAAGTGAAATTTATGTCAATATTTCTGCTGAGCTGGAAGGGTTTTTACATCTGGAATTAGCAGTAACTTATGATCTTAGACAGGTGACCACATTCTTTGAGGTCACTATCCAAACATGGCATTATCTTTTGTTTTGTTTTGTTTTGGTGAGGCAATTGGGGTTAAGTGACTTGCCCAGGGCCATACAGCTTATAAGTGTCATGTGTCTGAGGTTGGATTTGAACTCAGGTCCTCCTGACTCCAGGGCCGGTGCTCTATCCACTGCACCACCTAGCTGCCCCTTGTACCACCTAGCTGCCCCCAAACATGGCATTATCTTAAAAAAAAAACTTTTGTTACTGTTTCAACATGTGAAAAGATGTTCAGAAAAAGGAAAATATTTAAAGCTAATTTATGGCACAAGATTGACTACCAAATCCTTTTACTTTCCATTCAGTACAATATTGCCAAACTAATTGGTTTTGATGTTGTAAATTAATGACTTCACAATTTACAGGTGCTAAAGCAAGAAAAATTGTGATGTTAGATGGGAGAATGGATAGAGCACTAGGCTCAGAGTCATGAAATTGTGTTCAAATATGGCATGGAATATGGTATACTGGAAAGAGTTCTGGCCTTTGGGTCAAAGGCTAAGTTTGAACCTTAGCTTTGACTTATTAGCTTTGTGACTTTGGGCAAACCATCTATAAAATGAAGGAGCTTGGATTAGATAGGTTCTGAGGTCCTTTGCAGCTCCAAATTGATAATTTTATGATTTAACATGGAAGTCTATGATTTAACATAGCAACAGTTATCTACCTTGCTAACTTCAGAGTCATCAGGATTCTGTTGGGATTCCTGGGTTTGGGAATGTCATTACCCATGCAGGGCCTCTCCCCACTTTCCTTTTGGTCGCATTGGCCAAAAGATCATTTGCATGCTCTCAGTGCCAGTCAGAAGTCTGTTTTGCTACCATCGTACCTCCTTCCTGTGGCTTCCTTCTTTAGCCTCTAAGGTCGTTTCTAGCTCAAGATATATGATGTGATAAGTTCTGGTAAAAAAAATAAAGTTCATGGGGATACATAGTGTTTTCATTACTAATGCAATCAACAAAGGATGTTTTCAAGAATGAAATTCTGATGATACAAACAGTGCTGATGAGAGAGAAAAGGGGTAACAGTTAAAAAAAAGACATAAATGCAAAGGAAATACAGCAACCATTAGATTTTAAAAGAAAAAATACAGGTGCAGGAGGCAGGTAGGTGGCACAGTGGATAAAGCACTGGCCTTGGATTTAGGAGGACCTGACTTCAAATATGGTCTCAGACACTTGACACTTAACTAGCTGTGTGACCCTGGGCAAGTCACTTAACTCTCATTGCCCCCCCCCAATAAAACAAACAAACAAACAATACATGTGTAGGAAAAGTAATAAAAGACAAATAATTATGGATGAAAACAAGGATGGCATCCTCCTTTAAAGACAGTATCAGAAATACTAAAACGTAGAAGGAGCTGAAATGAAAGACAAATACTTAGTGACATTGGCAAATTTGAAGTAGGTTGAATTTCTGCAGCTGGGTGGCACAGTGGATAGAACACAGGGCCTGGAGTCAGGAACACTTATCTTCCTGAGTTCAAATCTGGCTGCAGGCATTTACTAGCTGTGTGACCCTGGACAAATCGCTTCATCTTGTTTGCCTTTGTTTCATCAACTGTAAAATGAGCTAGAGAAGGAAAAGGCAAACCCTTCCAGTATCTTTGCCAAGAAAACCTCAAATGGGGTCATGAATAGTCAGACACAACTGCAAAATGACTGAATTATTGGGCCCAAAGAGTCGTGATTAATCAATCAATGTCAGCCTGATGGGAGATCCTTATAGAGTAGCCAGGAACTATCTTTCATTCTATTTTTTTCAATATTGTTCTCAATGACTTGGATGAAGATAATGAAGGCACACAATAAAACTTCAGGTGACATAAATCAGGGAGGGATGGCCAAGAATGTACCTGAGCCAGCTTGAATCTTGAACCAACTGTTCAGTTTTTCAGTGTGAGCATTGACACTTCAGAAATCAGTAAACTTACAAATAAGGGCTTGATTATTGTTTTGTTGATTGTCTAGACGTAAAAAAGTGTTAATAATGCAGATTTCTTTCTGTACATTTCTCCTCTCCCCCCAGAGAACCAGTTGTTAGATATTTATTAGCATACTCCTGAGGATGGCTAACATGTTGAATAACTGAATTGGGATCCAGAGAGAGGTTAGAACACTGGGCTGAATTTAATAAGGAAAAAATAAACAGGAATGAATACAAAATCCTATATTTAAATATTCAGAAAATAAAGTTTCAGTATAGCACAGGAGAGGTATGGGTAAATAATATTTCACATGAAAAAGATCTGGTAGTTTTATTTTCGTGAATCAGTCAACAGTGTAACATGGCCACCCAAAAAAATCTTAAATCTCCAGGACCAAGGGAGGTGACAGTTGTCCTACTATATTCTGCCATAGTTCAGGTGCTGAGTTGTGGTTTGGTTTTTTTTTTTTGGTGAGGCAATGAGGGTTAAATGACTTGCCCAGGGTCACACAGCTAGTAAGTGTCAAGTGTCTGAGGTCAAATTTGAACTCAGGTCCTCTTGAATCCAGGACTGGTGCTTTATCCACTTTGCCACCTACCTGCCCCCAAGGTGCTGAGTTTTAAGAAAGATGTTAATGAACTTAAGTTTATTCAGAAGATGAGCAGGATTGTGTGGAGGCTGGTAACCATGCCCTACAAGGATCAGTAGAAGTAATGGAAATGTCTAACCCAAAGCTGAGAATACCTAGGTGGGACATGTTAATTATCTTTCAAAATTGAAGGCTGTCATGCAGAAGAGTGACGAAATTTGTTTTATATGACCCCAAAAGGCAATATTATGAGTAATTTATAGAAGTTTCAGAGAAGCACAACATAATGAATAGCTTTATAACAATTAAAGCTATCCCAAAAAAGAATGGGCCACTTCCAGAGGTAGTAAATTCTCTAAAGCTTGTGAGCTCCTCAAAAAAGTTAAACTGATCACTTTTGGGAATATCATGGAAGAGATTCTTTTTCATGTATTATTTGGTCTAAAAGAGGGCTTCTTAAACTTTTTCCACTTCACCTAAGAAATTTTTACATGACTCCAGTTATATAAAATAGGTATATTGTTGTCAAATTTTTTTGTATCCCCCACATTCAATTATGTAATCCCATATGGGGTCATGACCCACAATTTAAGAAGCTAGAGTCTAGAAGATGACCTTTGACATCGCTTGCAATTCTGCAATTCTGTAATTCTTGTGTATAGATCTGGTCATGTCACTCTCATGTGACTTCAGTGATTTCCTATTGAATGAAGTTCAGATTCTTTATCCTGACATTCAAAGCCCTTGACAATCTGATACACTTCTATTTTTCTAGACTGCTGTTCTTCAGGGTAAGGAAGTCAGGAATTTTGGTTGTGTGTTTATGTTCCACTGGGTATCTTTGTGTAGGTCCACAGTTGGGTCCTGTGCTCATTAGCCAGGACACAAAGTACATTGAAGAGGACATCTAAGTGATAAGCATCAGATTTGGCCTATGAGCCATGAATCTGTTCCTTCATAACTGAGCTGAGTCCCCTATTATCTGAAAAAAAAAAATACCAAATGTGCATCACATGTGACATTGTCATCCATAAACAGCCTGTATTTTTCTACTTCCTTGACTTTGCTGACATCATGGGCATATCTAATGCAGGAAGGCCTCTTTTTCCTCTGGTGTCCTGTGGCTGTGATGCAGATGTAGATCGACAGAGAGGGGAGATGGCTGGGAACAAGGAGGAAGACACAGGCATGAAAATGGGAGAGTGTCTAAGAGTCATAGCTTTAGCCAGCAATGTGTCAATGGCTGTCAGGCCAGCCCTGAGGAATACCCAAGGTAAGCAGAAAGTTCTGTACCTGTAATAATCCAATTATGACAGGCTGTGGAGGCAGATAGGACCAGAGCTGAAGTGGGCTGTGGACTTTGTCTTCACTCCATCTCTCCCTGTCCATCCACATTACTGGGACATACTCCACGAGTATTGTGAGATTTTTCTTTTTCTTAATGAATTCAGAATTGAATTACATTTATATGATTATTTGCTTTGTAATAAATATGCTTTATGTTGAAAGTGTTGATTGATAGCTTTTGTTGCTCGCAGGTGAGCTAATTTAATATCCTAATGTAGTGGTGTGTTCTGGCTCCTCAGAGCTAGGTTGCCACATGTGCCTCTCAAAGTTCTCAAGGGTAACCCCAAGGAACTGCAGTGCCTTTCCTCTTAATATCATCACCAGAACCCTGCAGCAGTGCTCCTTCTATTGATTAAGGGCCAGTAAACAAGTCTCTAGTTTCATTCAATCACTTAACATTAGTTAGCTTTTACAATGGAATATTTCAAAGATGTCAAAGCAAGAACAAATATACAAGCATTTTTCTTCTCTCTCCTATATCACCTCATTATTCTGGGGGGGGTAGGTTTAAAACTTAACTCATTTCCTATGTAATATTGACTTCACCAAGTTCAAGTTCAAAGGCAGTATCACTGTTAGATGAATCCTTGTTTCAGACACTGCTGGACTAGTGTCCTCCAGAAATCACTCTTTGCTCTTTGGGATATCATTGTTATTTTAAAGTCTCTTGGATTTAAATTCCTGGGCTGTCTCCATCAGAATCTGAAGGGAGACGGTTGAGATGGTGGTGGTGATTTGAGTTGTCTGGCATGTGTTGTCTCCTGTCTTTCCTTTAGAGTACCTTGCTGCTTCAGCTCCATGGGTTTGGACTCCAGAATCTGTATATCCAAAGTAGTTTCTCTACTGAGGACTGGAAATAGTCCTGCAGATTAACTACATTTTAAGTTGGATGTTCTACAGGTAGCTCAATCTCAACACATTCAAAATAGGCCTCACTTTCTCCCCGCCCCCCCCCACCAATTCCCTTGACTAGATTCCAACTTCCTTATATCTGTTGAGGGGACCATCATACTCTAGTGACCCCTATCCAAGTTTGGAATAATTTTCAATTCTTCACTTTTCTTTATCTTACATATCCAATTAATTTCTAAATAGTATTTTCAAAAAATCTTATTTATTAAAAATTTTTTTTCCAATTACACTGTAGAGAATTTTTTTGAGTTCCAAATTTTTCCCCATCTTCCCTTCCCTCCCCCCTCCTGAGCTGGAACGCAATCTGAAATGATATAGATTATAATCATGTAGAACATAATTTCCACATTAGTCATGTTGTAAGAGAATATACCTTTTTATTTAAATATTTCTGTTTGTACATTTCCATGCTTACCATTGTATTCCTCTTCTAATGACTCCCTGAGGCCTGTTATCATATAAAAGAATAAAAAAAAATGAAAAAAGAAAAGTTCAGTAAAACTAAATATCTGAAATATGTTCATGCCATACTTTATGGTCCACCGTTGTCTCTGCAAAGACTTGGGGATATTACCTTACATACTCATTTTAGCTGGCGGCAAGGTAATCATTAAATTTTTGTAGCACTCACTTCATTTGCTGTTCCCCCACTTATATTACGTAGTCTTTGGTCACAGTATTCCTTGTCTGCTTGCTTCATTTTTGTAGGTTCACATAAGTCTTCACAATTTCAGGTATCTCATCACTTCATTGTTTCATTTTAACAGCAGGACGTATCATTCCGTTTTCATTTACATAAACATAATTTGTTTAGTTTGATCAATGGGCAATGACTTTGTTTCCTATGTACATGCCTGCCTATATTATGTCATAGTTATGGCTTTTCTTTGTCATTGACTCTTATTGGGGTAAGTTGCTTAGCAGTAGAATCTCTGGGTCAAAAAGTGTGGGCATTTTAGTTACTCTTTTTACATAATCCAAATTGCTTTAGAGAATGGATGGACCAATTCATAGCTTCACCAACAATGCAATAGTGGGTCTGTTTTTCCATAATCTCTCTAACAGCTAAATCCTGTTTATTCTACCTTTACAATGTCTCCTATATCCATCCACTTTTCTCCACTCACATGGCCTACACGCTATTTTAGGCTCATCACTTTTCACCTAGACTATTCCAACACTATCCTAATTTCTCTCTCTGATTCAAGTCTGTCTCTCCCCTAATTTGTTCCCCACACAGTTTCATAAGTGATGTTCCTAGTGGCATGGGGGATTGATGAAAGCTTAGTGCTAGCAGCACCCATTTTTGGTGAGCCTTCTTCTGAAAAAGCCTAATGACATTCAATAGGACTCTACTCTCCATTTCAGAGCATTCACATCATCTTCTAGTAACTATTATTTTATATCAGTTTAGCTTTTCTAAAAAATGGCAATAGAGTTATTGCCTTTCCTCTGCATTTTAAGTACCTCATTTCTCTGGTAAGGAGGTGAGGAGCATGTTTCATTTTCTGTCTTCTGGACTCATAGTTTATCATTGCACTGATGGGAATTTTAGTCTTTCAACATTGTTATTCTCCATAATGTTGTTGTCATATAAAATGTTCTAGTTCTACTTACTTTGCTTTGCATCATTTCATAGAGGTCTTCCCTCTGAAGCTATCCATTTCAGCATTTGTTATTGTAAAATAATATTCCATTACATTAATATACTATAATTTTTTTTACCATTCCCCAATAGGAAGACACCCCTTAGTTTCCAGTTTTGGGCTACTACCAAAAAATTCTGCTATAAATGTTCTTGTATCTATAGCTTTTTTCTTCTTTCTCTGATCTCTTTGGGAGTATAGGTCCAGTAATGGCATAGCATAGGGTATACTCAGTCTAGTAACTTTTTGGCCATAGTTCCAAATTGCTTTTCAGGATGACTGGATCAATTCACAGGTACACCAACAGTTCACTAGGGAGGCATGAAATGTCTAAGTAATCTACAAAACCTTAACTTCTGGGCCTCCACAAAAGTACTACTTTAATGCCAGTATTCACAGAGTTGATCAAGGTTAGAATATAGGATCTCAGAGGAAAGACTAAAATTTGCTCAGATGACTTCAGAGAAGTCTGAGGACAGGCAATAATATTTAAATATTGAAGAATTAAAGAATTACTGCACAAGTGCCAGATCTTAAACTATATTATAAGGCAGTAATTATCAAAACTATCTGGTACTGGCTAAGAAAAAGAAAGGTAGATCAGTGGAACAGAGCAGACATACAATCTATAGCAGCAAATGAATATAGTAACCTAGTGTTTGAAAAGTATAAAGACAAGTTTGGGGATAAGAATTCATTTTTGGTAAAAATTGTTGGGAAAGCTAGAGAAGCAGTCTGGTAGAAACTGGGCATACATAGACCAGTATCTTACACCATTTACCCAAGCTAAGGTCAAAATGGATACATGACCCTAGATATAAAGGGAGATATTATAAGAAAATCTGAAGAACATGGAACATATTGCCTATCATACTTATGGACAGGTGAACAAATCTATAAAACAAACAAGAGATAGAGAGCATTGCAAGATATAAAATAGATAAATTTTGATTACATGAAATTAATTTTTTTGTACAAATAAAACAAATGTAAGCCAAGATCAGAAGGAAAGCAGAAAACTGGGGGGAAATTTTTATAGGACAGTTCCTCAAATAAAGGTATCATCATATCTCAAATATATAAAGAACTTTGTCAACTCTATAAGAAATGAGAGTCATTCCCCAATTGAATAAATGGCCAAAGGATATGAACAGGCAGTTTTCTGATGAAGAAATCCAAACAATTTATAGTCATTGAAGAAATGCTCTAAATCATTATTGATTAGAGAAATGCAAATTAAAACAACCTAGAGATATCATTTTATACCTATCAGATTGACTAAAATGATAGAAATGGAAGGAGACAAATGTTGGAGGGGAATGAGGAAAAATTGGGGGACCTTAATTCATTGTTGGTGATTCTGTGAGTTGATCTAACCATTTTGGAGAGTTGGAATTACACCCAAACAGTTATCAAATTGCCTATACCTTTGACCCAGCACTACCATTCTTAGATCTGTTTCCCAAGAATGATTACGGAAAAAGGAAAAGAACCTACATGTTCTAAAATATTTATAGCAGCTCTCTTTGTGGTTGCAAAGAACTGGAAATTATGGGCATGCCCCGTCAATTGGGGAATGGCTAAACAAATAGTGGTATATGTTTCATGATGGAATATTACTCTGATATAAGAAAGGATGAGTTCATTGATTTTAGAAAAATCATGGAGGACCTCCACAAAATAATTCTCTCTTTTTTTGGGGTGGGGGGGTGAGGCAATTGGGATTAAGTGACTTGCCCAGGGTCACACAGCTATTAAGTGTTAAAGTGTCTGAGGCTTGTATTTGAGCTCAGGTCCTCCTGAATCCAGGGCCAGTTGCTCTATCCACTGCCCCCACCTAGCTGCCCTGCCTCCACAAAATAATGGACAAAATGAGCAGAACCAAGAGAACATTGTATATAGTAACAACGGTATTGTTTTAAGAACAACTTTGAGCAACCAAGTAAATCTATTTTAAATATCCAAATTTACTGGAAAGATCCTATTATACTGTTGGAATCCAGAAAAAGAACTACTCTCTGTGTGTGTGTGTGTATGTGTATATATTTTACCTACAGATTTGTGTCGAATGGTAGCCATCTCAAAGTTGGGGGGGGTGAGGGGAAGGGGAAAAAGAAAGTGACATGATAACTTTGTTGTATATTTGAAAGGAATAGCAAGTTGTACATAATGGATCTTCACTTTCAGGTGCAATCTGTTTTTTTTTTTTTTTTTTTTAGTAAGGCAATTGGGGTTAAGTGACTTGCCCAGGGTCACAGAGCTAGTAAGTGTTAAGTGTCTGAGGCCAGATTTGAACTCAGGTACTCCTGACTCCAGGGCTGGTGCTCTACCCACTGTGCCACCTAGCTGCCCCGCAATCTGTTTTTCTATCCCACTTTTTAATGAAAATGCTTCTTTTATTTCTTAAGTTCAGAATAAATAAAATAAAAAAGAATTATTACAAATAGCACAGTATAGTGTTGTGCACATAATAGGCACTTAATAAATACTCATTGATTAGTTAAATAAAGTCATGAATTTGAAGAGTTGGATGGGACTATTAGAAGTTTTACCATCCAGTTTGAGAATTCATTTAGGTTTTTTAAGATGTTCATTAAGAATACTGTGGGGAGAAAAGTGAGCCTAGGAAGGATTTAATTTAGATAAAAGGAAAATTCTTGACAATGAGGTATGTCATACTTTAAAATGAGTTAAGCACAGGAAATAATGGAATATTCTTCTCTCCCAAGTCTTTAGAGACAGAATAATTTTATTTATCTGACATGATGTAAGTAAAGTCTTACCTGAATATGCTTGATCGACTAGATGACTCCCTAATGGTCCCCTGCAACCCTAAGAGTCAGTAAAAGTATTTTGCTTACAATGGCCTCTTTATAATCTACAATGGAGACAACCACTTTGTCTCAGAGTATTTCTAATTTAAACTACTGTAGATAATTTAGTGATTAATTATTGATGGAATTTAATTGCATAGGACCTAACAAGGCATTTGATATTTTTTCCAGTTTTTCTAGCTATCATATTGTTTAGCGATGGGAAGGACCCTGACCTTTTTGTTCTTTATCTGAGGAAGAGAGTCTTAGGGATAAGCAGTGAAGAAGTATTAAGAAAAGAGTTTGCATCCGTCTCCTCTTTATTCACATGGCCATCCCCCTAAACAAGCCCTCATTACTTATTGCTTGGATTATTTCAATAGCCTGCTAATTACTCTCCTTCCAATTCATCCTCCTTATTCTTAACAAAATAAGATGACCACATTTCTTTCTTGCTCAATAAACTCCAGTGTCTCCCTATTGTCTTGAGGATAGATTACAAATTCCTTTGTTTGGCATTTAAATTCATTTACAATTTGGCCCAAGTATACTTATGATACATTATAGCTCCTTAATTCAGAACTCCAGCCCTGGGGCTCTGCTGTCCTGTTTGATGAGTGTCTTGCTTACAGTGGGTGGCTTACATGTGCCCCTACCCTTAAGTCAGGCTCTTGTCATGCCTTGCTGGATCATTACCCAGCCCCTAACACCCACAAATTCCACCCCCCATACTCTGTCATTGCTTCTGGAAAGGGTATGTCAATCTGCTACCTTGTAGCTCTGTGCATGGTCCTCATGATTTTCCAAATCAAAATGCTCTTCCCTGGCCCTCTCTCCTGTGTCTGTTGTCTCCCCTCTTAGAATGTAAGATCCTTGCTGGGACTGTCTTTCTTTTTGTGTTTGTATTTCTAGCTCTTAGTATCAGGCATAAAGTAAATGTTTAATAAATGCTCATTCATTCATTCTACAATGCAGATAAACAGGACTGCTTCTTGTTTCTCATATAGGGCATCCATCTCATTGATGTCCGGGATGAACTCTTTTTCTCACCTCTGTCTCTAGAATTCTAGGTTTCTCACAGCTTAACTGAAAAGCCACCTCTTATAAAAGGTTATTCCTCGATCGCTTCAGTGAGTAAAGGCTTCTCTATGCCCCCACCAATGAAATTATCTTGGGTAGGAACAGGGGAGGGGAGGGTGAGAGTTCAGGGATAGAGGGAAAGGGATATGGAGGAGAAGGAGCTGGTTTGTTACATGCTTTGATAAATAACACGTCTGTCAACCAATTATTTTGAGTTCCCTGAGTCTTCTTAGTGCCATGTGGGCCATACCACCAGAAGGAGGTGCCCTTAGGTGCTTCCAAACAAAGGGTTACTGGGTATAATGTCATCAAATTGACTGGGGAACTCATCAAAATGGCTCAGGGACTCATTTGACTGAGAAATCTGCCCCACCCCTCTACCACACCCACACCCCCCCTTTCCTTTCCCCCCCCCCAGCTCCCACAACACACCGTAAACACACTAATAATTTTTACCAAGGTGCAAATACTTTCAGTATTTCCCCCTTCTTCTTGGGGATCTAGCTTGTTAGTAGATTTTCATAGCTGCCACACCTTCTGCAGGATCCTGGCACCATAACTGACATTAGGAGGGGCAGCATTTACCCCCCTGCTTAATAACAGAATGCTCACAAAGCCAGGGAGAGGGTAGCACAGCATGTTGATAATGATCCCGTGTTTGTCTTCTAGGTTAGTGCAGAGAGGCTTGTCCCCAGAAGGTTGGCCACCAGGTGATTTTTTTTTGTTGTTGCCATAGCAACTCAGGAAGTACTCTCTATTAAGGTGTGTGTGAGTGAGTTGTGTTAGAGGTGGTGGGGTTACATTCCACACCAGTGTATGGAGTACTCACATCCATGAAATCACGTTTCTTTTGAAGCATTGTTGTTATTGTTTGGAGAAGGGTGGTTCCTGGCCGGGGTATGCTTGAGAACAAAGGTCAGTTGCCTGTATTCTCTTCAGCTTGTGAGGAAAAACTATATTTCTCCTAATCAATGACTTTAAGGAAACTCATTACAAGTGGCTTAGGATTGACTTGATTTTGCCCCTTTTAGCACCTTTGTTTGATCTGACTTTGGTTGGTGGTCTCACTGAGTGAAGAAAAGAATAATTTGAAAGTCAATGATTAATATCCATTGATAGGAGTAGAAATGAAGGTTTCTAGAAATAGATGTTTAATAACTTCCAGGTCATTAGCTCATTATTAAATTATTTGCATTTGAAGGTCCTTGGGTTACATTCTGGTGCATTCCTTTACATTTTTGCTTCTGGCAAAATATTCTAGAAGATACCAATTTAGATATGGCGGAGAGGATTGCCTGGCAGGTAGTGCAAACTCAACTTAATTCATGTTATCAACTAATAGGGCATTTATCAGAATTGGGCACCATTTTTGCACGGCTATGTCTAAATCTTTCTGAGTCTATGGCAGGAATATAATACTTATCACCACCCATCCCACTTCCATCCATGTCTTGTCATAAAAATATTATTAATACTACCTAATATCAACGTATTGTTTTAAGTTTACAGAGTGCTTTACCCACCTTTTCTCATTTGAGCCTCATAACAGTCCCCTGGGGAAGGTACTATAGGTATTAGTTCCATTTTACAGATGAGGAAACTGATACTGAGATTGCTCACAGTCATAAAAACTTCTTAACTTGTGATTAAAATTTCCAGAGACACGCGTCTTCTGCAAGACCCGCCTCGTCGCCTCGTCCCCCCCTCCCCCCTCCCCCTTAACTAATATCAGAATGGCAACATTAATCTTTGTCTTCAGGATAAAAGGGACACTATTGGTGTGCAGACCTCACAAAGGGTGGTGGGCATAGCATGTTGGGAACTGTAGACTGAAAATTCCAGCCCTGTGAAAGATAGGGTACCAGAGATAGAGGAAAAGGTTTGAGGTTTGCAGCAGGGCCAGGTTAGAGAAATGTAACCTCAGGGGGCTCTCATATTCTAAAGAGGCCCCTGAGGGGCAGAGAGGACTTTGACTTTATGAAGACCCCAGTAGGAGTCCGGACTTTAGAGAAAGCCAACAAAGCCCTCATTCTTTACAGTCTTTCCACCTTCCTAAGGCATTGGCCATTTACATTCCGTTTACTAGGTCCCATTAATGGGAACCCCTTTGCCAGTCTCCTAGGGGCCTTCAAAGGAGTATCGAAAGACAGGAAACAGGGAAAAGGGTCTTCTGTTTGGTAAAAGATAAAAGCAGATCCTACTGGAGGCAGGGGAATAGACTGCATGACCTCTCAAGGTCCCTTCAGTTCAAGGATTCTCTGTCATTCTCTGGCAAAACTAGAGGGGGGAAAGGGCCAGGGGAAACCTCCATGCTGCCATGGTAACACGCCGCTGTCTTCCCTCTTCTTGCGCGGGGGCGGGGCCTTGGGGCCAGTCGGCTTATTAGTGGTGGTGTGGACTGAGTGACAGGTATTCCCAGCCAACGGGAGACGCTTGTAGCGTGACGCGCGACGGGAAGAGGGGCTGGTTGTGGCGGCGGCGGCGGCGGCGGTGGTAGCAGCAGCGGCGGCAGCCTCGGTAGGGACAGCATTAGCGGTAGCAGCGGCGACGACCTGCGGGGGGACTGAGCCGGGGCCTGGGCAGCGTGCTGAGACCCTCGCGGCCACCCTCCCGCCGGGATGCCCGGTACTGGCGGGAGAGGAGGAGGAAAGAGAGAGAGAGAGAGAGAGAGAGAGAGAGAGAGGCTGCCGGCAGAGACGGGGAGGGGAGTGGAGGGAGGCCGGGAGGATGGCTGGCCGAAGGGGGCGGGGTGGCAAGCATGGCGGCCGTGACGGCGAAAGGGCTGGAGAGACCTGGGGAAGGGGGGTGGGGGTGGCGGGGTGGTCCTGGGGGGGCGGGATGGTCGCGGAAGAGGCTATGGCGGAGGAGGGAGGGGAGGGACAGGCGGGAGGAGCGGAACTGGGGTCGGGGGCGCAGCCGAGGGGCCTTCGGGGAGGCGGGGTCGGGGCTGGCGGCGAGAGAGAAGAGAGAGGGGTCTTCTCGGGAAGGTGAAGGGAGAGGAGCTCTGGGGGGAGCGTTAGTCGGGCAGGCCGAGGGGCGGGGGCTGCGAGGTTCGGGAGGAGGGGGCCTGCGGCTCCAGGGAAAATGCCATCTCCACATTGGAGGAAGGCGGGCAGGCGGGCGGGCAGGATCCGCTCTGGAGGGGTTTTTGTCCTTCCCTGGCTTCCTCGGGAGGAGTTAGACGAGCAGGTTACACACTGCTCAATCCTGCGCCCTCCTATTCATTCTAGGGGAACGGATGGACCCTCCTGAGAGTCAGGTGGATTCGGATTTCTCTCAGCAAGGGACACCTTGTCTGATTATCGAAGACTCCCAACCTGAGAGCCAGGCTCAGGAAGATGATTCTGGTTCTCACTTTAGCATGCTATCCAGACACCTTCCCAATCTGCAGACTCACAAAGAGAGCCCTGGGCCGGTGAGTTGAAAATTCTTCGTTGAGGATGATTGGGTAGAATTTTTTTTCTTTTTCTTCTTTCTTTTGACTAGCCGGAAAGCACGGGTACATTGGCCATCTCTAGTTTTGGGCCAGGGTATAGGAGATCAGGGAGTTTGTAGGAGTATGTTACCCATCAGTCTGGCTCTTAGTCCATTGTTGTGAACCAGAAGGTGGAGATATTAAAATCTATTTGTTTTTTAGGATGTTGTGGCAGACCCTGAACAAACAGCCGGAGAAGAAAAAGGAGACAGTAACAATCAGTTCATAGAACACTTGAAAGAAAACAAGCCTGCAGGTGAGGGAGTTAGTTCTTTTCTGTTGGATTTTTTCTGAATCTTGTTGTTGCTAGATGAATTAAATTGAAATGATATGCTTGTATATTAGCTGTAGCTATCTTGGCTATTCTTGGAGTCTGAATTTGCGTGGGTTTGTGGGTGAGTGACCTTTGTACTAAAGCCCAGTTATTTTTTTTTTCCTTTCCCTATAATCCATAGATTCTTCTTCTTTGGACACAGGAAATACCAGAAGTCAGATCATTGAACTTTTGCCTCAGCCCAATAGGGAAAGCAGGTACATTGATGTTTGATATTCATTTCAGTTCAGTTTCTAAATTTTTCTTCTCTTATTTTAATTTTTTTTCTTTATGCTTCTAGTGTTTATAGTAGGCAGTTAGTAAAAACGCTTGTTGAATTGAATTATTTCCTTACTTTAGACCTTAAGCCCAGGAACAAAGAAATCAACCTAGCAACCTTTTATACTTTTGTGAACTCAGTAGGGAAATATGTAGTTTGTATTTCCAATACCAGTAAGGTAAATTGTCTTGTGGAGCTAGTATCCATTCACATCTACACTGTTCAAAGTGTGGACCAAACTTAGCTTGTTCATATGAATGAAACACATTCTCCCCCATTCTAGATTTTTTTTCCCACATATTTAGATATATGACTGGGTTGGGAGAGACTGTGTTCTGGAAGGGTGGTAAGACTTCTAAACAAAGCCTTGGTGACTTTTTTTTTGCTTTTTTATTTTTCATTTCTTATTTCTGATGTCCAGATCATAGAATTAGGAAGAGTTGGGTTGAGACCATCTCTAGGACAAAGAAATTGTGTGACCCTAAGTAATTCACTTGACCTCTCAATACTCTAGACAATTCTCTGAAGAATATAAGTTGCACAAAAGGCACTAATGCAGAAAGTTTACTAATGGAATCACAGGTCCTGTCATTTAATCTGTCTTCTTTAAAAAAAATCATCAGAATCAAAGATAATATTTCCACAGGCCTGTGGATCTAGAAAGTCCAGTAGAAATGTAGAGGCCTAATCAGGATGTAGACAGAAGTAGACTTTTCCCACTGGATTTTAATAAAAATAGTTTTATTTTATTACTTTATTTTTTATTTTTTATTTTTATTTTTTGCGGGGCAATGGGGGTTAAGTGACTTGCCCAGGGTCACACAGCTAGTAAGTGTCAAGTGTCTGAGGCCGGATTTGAACTCAGGAACTCCTGCATTCAGGGCCGGTGCTTTATCCACTGCGCCACCTAGCTGCCCCAAATTTATTACTTTTTAGCATCAAGAACCATACATTTTGCCATCACAAGGACACTCATAAATGTGAAAAGCCTTTGGAAATTTTATGAGGCAATTTTTTTTCAATCATATTTAAAAAATTTGAGGAGCTTCATATGGAAACATGGAATTTGTATTAACTTTATCTAAATATTTGAATAATCTTTGAAGAACTGAATGTCCTCAAATTAGGTATCTCCTTTTATGATTCATCCTTCTCTTTCCTCCTGTTTATCTTTTTCTTCTTCTTCTTCTTCTTTTTTTTTTTTTTTTGTGTGGGCAATGAGGGTTAAGTGACTTGCCCAGGGTCACACAGCTATAAGTGTCAAGTGTCTAAGGCCAGAATTGAACTCAGGTCCTCCTGAATCCAGGGCCGGTGCTTTTATCCACTGTGCCACTAGTTGCCCCCCTTCCTATTATCTTTAATACAACCTTTCTTATAGTTAAAAAACCAGTCAGCTTGCAAATTATCTTTGAGCTTGAATTTTTATTTTCTTGGGTTTTTGATTATTTGTTTGTTTTTGGAAATTCAAGGTTTTATGGCCTCAGAATTTTTCAGGTATGGTTTTGCTTTGCCTTTGTGAAAATCCTTACTTAGTATTTTTTTTTCTATTGCACAGATTCTGTCAGCTCTCCAAATTTACATTACTCTTTTTTAACACAGAAAGTTACAACTTTGTCACTTGAATCACCACACAAGTTCTCTGGTTCTGTATTGTATTCATTCTAGGGTCTGGCACTAAAAGAAAATCCCCATGAGTTTTCTCCTGTTTCATAGATTGACTTTTTCACAGTATTGCTAATACAGGCCTTCTCTGTATAGGCCTCACAATCTTTCCACCTGAAAGACAAGATTTTTATTCAGATTACTCATACTGATTCTCAGTCCTCTTTGATTGTCATTCTAAGGAAATATTAGCTCATGTGTCTGTATAGTCTCTCCTTGATTCTCTACAGCATTTTTTTTTTGGAGTAGATTTATTTGCTTCCTGCAGAAAGTGGCAGTGAAGGAGACATAATTTATTTATTTTCTTCAATTTGCTTAATGGTATTGGTGACCAGAGAGACTGAGTTCAAAGAATACTTTGTTTTTTGTTTTGTATTGTTTTGTTTTATCAGGGGCCATGGGGGTAAGAGGACTTGCCAGGGTCACACAGCTAGTAAGTGTAAAGTGTCTGAGGCCAGATTTGAACTCAGGTACTCCTGAATCCAAGGGCCAGTGCTTTATCCACTGTGTCACCTAGCTACCCCTCAAAGAATGCTTTGTGTAGAGTTGGTTGACATATCTTTTCATTTGCGCTTTTCACTGTTTCTTTCATGTAGCATCCTTGGGATAACAGTAGTGGCTGATTCTACTGCAGAGGAAGAGGAGAAGGAAGAAGATCCTGCTGACTGTACTATACATTCAGTTGGTGCTGAAGGTAACCTTTTGAATTCTTCAGGGTGTAGATTAAAGTTCTTACATGAGCTTCAAAAGTCTGTAGTTTTCTCCCTTGATTAGATTAGATTTCTCATCAGGTGTCTTGTGAGCTTTGATTAGGAGTAGTGATTAAGAAATTTACTCTTTGTCTATAGATAGTCCATCAGGTAGCTCATTGAAGTTATTGTGTTTTTCTGATGTGTTAATATCATTCTTCAACACTTATTTTCCTTGTGGAAATTTTTCCAGGGGGCCTGCTTTGTAAGATATCAGTTGCTAGGAGTTGGGTGAGCAGGGTATTGATTGTTTAGGGTATTAGAAAGTAGATTTTTTTCACTAATAAAAGTCTTGGATTTTTATATAAGATAGTTTTTTCTTTTTATGACTTTATGGTTCTTTTACTTTTGTTACTTTGATTGACAGAGGAAAATCTATCTGGCCAGGAAGGATGGATTGTTATCTGGAAGACATGATAGTCCCTATAGTCTAGTCATTTGTATAATGAAAGCATGATAATTTGGGATGATGTATAATTTGGGGGTATTGGGGTTCTAAAGATACAGGTTCATCACAGTTGGGCTTTGGGGCCAGGAACCTCTCACAGAGCCAGGATGTTGAGGAGCAAACTATACCATATGAAGAAGACAAAGAACAACAGCTTCAGCCAGTAACCAAGGAGTCTAGTCCTCTCAGCCCTTCTAATGTAGATGCAAATATCGGTATGTAACAAGTTCCCTGGGACGTGGCACTATTATAAACTGGTGTAGCCCTCCACATTAGATGTTCTTTTCTTTGACAGTGGTTATTCTTTGTATTTTTCCTTTTTAAAAAAAAGTTTTATCTCTGCCAAAGGGGTAAGGTTCAAATTATTGCTAGCATCATGCTAGGTAGTAAGCACTGGAGCAATAATCATTTACAAATTGAGTTCTGTTGAAGTATGTTGTACTTGTGGTTCCATTTTTTGGAATGCAGTCATGCACTACCTAACATTATTAATTGGTGCTTCAAAACCTTGATATTGGGTGAAATAACATTAGTAGGGGTGATTGTTTCCATAGGAAGTGTTATAAATATTATACATTGATAATCAGCTGAATAATCTTATAGCAGGATTTATCAACGTTATGGCAGGATTCAATTAAACTGCATTATTATTGGTATTGTGAAGTGACATTGGTCAGGATAGACCTATGTAGCTTTTATCTATTATGTCCATGCACATTTTGAATTAGCCTGCTTTCCAGGAAAATCTTTGTACTTTCTTTTTTTCTTCTGGCACACTGGGTATCTCCTTTTCTTTTTTTCAACAACATAAACTCATTTACTCCCAGAACTTCAAGAGGCTAAACATGAAGATCAATCCATTGAAGATATACAAGTGGCAGTCCAACAAGATACAGAGTCGGAGAGGTAAAAGGAACTTATATTTCTTTTTCTTTTTTTGGGGGGGGGCAGTGAGGAGGAACTTATATTTCTAAAGGGTTTTTTTTTTTGGTATTATCTGACAGGGTTTATAGTCATTTATAGTCATTTCATTTTACCAAGAAAAAAATTTGAAAATTTTAAAGTTTTCTTCATACTTTCAGTATTTCAGAGCTACAAGAAGCACTTTTTAGTCTTCATAGCATTGCCATTAGCCCTCACTTTTTATCTTTTAGCATATTAAAAGTCTCTTATTTCATTTTGCATACAAAACAAAAAACCCAAACTTTAGAGTCTCTTAAGTTGCTGTAAAAAATATTAAAAGAAAAACCCCTCTAATTTAACCTGCATTGTCAGGGGATCAAGCCATCTAGTATAGGAACTCCATTTGGCTTTTAGGATTGACATTAGATTTTTTTTTTTTTTTGGTGAGGCAATGGGGGTTAAGTGACTTGCCCAAGGTCACACAGCTTGTACATGTTAAGTGTCTGAGGCCAGATTTGAACTCAGGTCCTTCTGAATTCAAGGCCAGTGCTCTATCCACTGCACCACCTAGCTGCCCTGACATTAGATTTTTAGCCACCTAACACTGTTACCTTCCCTAGCATGACTTGATGTTTTGTGTCTCCAACTTCTTTCCATTCTGACTACTGCTGCATAAAAGGCAGGTATATACTTTGGAAGATTTGCAGTACTCTTTGGTATATTATGAAGCATTGGGCCTTTGCTGCATATGAAAGCATGCCTTTTCTATATGCCAGGAGACTCCCAGTCATCTTTTTTGTTTTTGTTTTTGTTTTTGTTTTGTTTTGTTGCAGGGCAATGAGGTTAAGTGACTTGCCCAGGGTCACACAGCTAGTAAAGTGCCAAGTGTCTGAGGGCTGGCTTTGAACTCAGGTCCTCCTGATCCAGGGCCAGCGCTTTATCCACTGCGCCACCTAGCTGCCCCCCCCTCCCCCCCACTTATCTTTTGATTCTCAGATTACCTTTAGACTGACAGTTTCTGGGCAAACTGCAAGGATATATACTCTTTCTGAGATTTCTGGTAAATTTTGGACTCCGGTAAGATTGATTAGGTAAGATTAGAATTAGAAAATGTTCCATGCCCTATCTACCATGATTGTTGGGATCATAACATCTATACTTTTGGCCAGCAGTAGCTTGCATATGTCTGGAGATAGTGCGAATAATAGTTGGAGATATGGGTCTTTATAAACCTACATTTAAAGGGGGGGGGGCGGGGAGAGAGAGAGAGAAAGAGAGAGAGAGAGAGAGAGAGAGAGAGGGAGAGAGGGAGAGAGAGCGAGCATGAGCAAGCAAATACAAGAGCCTGTCAGAACTCGAACCAGAGAGAAGCTGCTTTTTGTAAAGGAAAACTTGGAATAATAGGGTTTTTCTTTGGGTTGTGTTTAGGTTATGTTCTAATGAGTTCTGTTTTAGATTAGTTTGGGGACTAAAGGCCTTGGAAACCGGAAAGATCCTGTGGCCACAACATAAAGAAGTCCTTGTAGTAAGCTATGAAGAAAGAGGAAGAGAAAGTGCTTTAGGAGAACTTTGGGCATAAGTGTGATAGGTAAGATGGGAAGGAATCAACAGAAGGTAGCATGAGTAGGAAGGAGGAGCCAGAGGATACTTTAGTAGTAGGACTTTTTAAAGAAGTAAGTTTTTATTGATATTTTCTGTTTCTAACATCACCATAGATATCCGTGTATCCTCCTTCCCTTCCCAGAGAGCCAACCCATAGTGATTTGATACATTGAAAAAATTTGAAAACATCTGTGGACCTCCCCTCTCCATGAAGGATGGGTTGGGAGCGTCTTCTCATATCACTTCATTGAGTCCTGTTTGATCTTATAATTTTGATACCTTTATTTTTTTGGTGTGTCATTGTTCTTTTCATTTATGTTGTAATTACTGTGTATTGGTTTTTTTGACTCTGCTTACTTCATTCTGCATTGGTTCATTTAGATCTTTCCAGGGGCAGCTAGGTGGTGCAGTGGATAAAGCACCAGCCTGGATTCAGGAGGACCTGAGTCAAATCTAGCCTCAGACACTTGACACTAGCTGTGTGACCCTGGGCAAGTCACTTAACCCTCATTGCCCTGCAAAAACAAACAAACAAACAAAATCCAAAACATTTAGATCTTTCCATGTTTTTCTGTACAGTATTTACACATAGCACATTTTACAGCACAATAGTATTACATTATATTCACATGCCAAAGTTTGTTTAGCCATTCCCCAATCAATGGACATCTGTTTTGTTTCCAAATCTTAACTATCACAAAAAGTAATGAGTTGCTGCATTCATAACAGAAACCCATTTCTGGGATTAAGTAGAAGTTACTTTTGCTCCGTTCAGTTATTACATTCTACTATATGCTCTGTCCTGAGGATAAAGTAATAAGCAAGACAATCCCTGCTTTCATGACTTTATTGGAAGAATACAACTTGGAGAGAGATAAATAAAGCCAAAGTAATTTGAGGAAGGAGAGAGCACTGAAACTGGAGGGGATCATGAAAGACTGCTTAGGATGTAGTGTGGTGAGCCTTGGAGGAAGATAAAGATTTTAAGAGGCAGAGGTGAAGGTGGAATGTATTCCAGGCATGGTGACAGCCTATGAATGTGTGGAGATGGAAGATAGAATACCAACTTTAGGGGACAGCTAACAGGCCAATTTTGTGGGAATATAGTTTCTCTAAAAGGCGAGTAGTTGGAATGAGACTGGAGGTCTATAAATGCTAAGCTAAAGAGTTTGTATTTATCCTAGAGGCAATAAGGAACCCTTAAAGGTTTTTGAGCAGGGGAGTAGCATGATCAGAACTTTGTTTTAGCTTATTTAGTTAGAGGATGGGTTGAAGAAGAGAGACACTAGAAGCAGAGGGATCAACTGGTACTCCAGTTGGCTGTAGAAATAATTCAGGCAATAGGTGATGAGAGCTTTTGAACTGGGGTGGCTGCATAGGTAGAAAATGGACAGATGAAAGACTTTGTGAAGGTAGGCTCAATAAGGCTTGGCAACTGATTAGATATATTGGTATTGAGGGAGAGGGAGAAATTCACAGTTGTGAAACAGGATAAAACTGAAAGGATGGTGGTACCCTTAAAAGAAGTAGGGAATTTTAGAGAAATGATAGGCTTAAGGGGGAAAGATAATAAATTCAGTTTTGGATATGTTGAGTTTGAGATGCCAGTAGGATACCAACCCAGGAATATGCAATGCAAGGCTGGAGTATAGAAGAGAGGTTAGGACAGACTTTTTGCTTTGTGAGGTAAACTGTGTATAGGTAATGATTGAACTCGTGGGAACAGAAGAGATTCCTGTCAGAAGGTAGTCAGAGAAGAGAAGGGTCCAGGACCCTTCTGGGATCACAATTCCAAATTGTTATCACTGAAATATAGATCTGCAGTGCTAGTCTCATCTCTGTTTAACAACAAAGATAATGGTAAGTGATATTTTCTCCCAGACAAAACTACACATGAAATGTGACAGCAGCCAGCAGAGCTGAACAGGGATTTCCTATTGAAGTTGTTCTCTGAGAGATTGTATGAAAGGTGTTGAAACTAGGGCCAAGTGGGTGATGTATGCTTTCTCTAGATGAACTGCTGCCCTTTGTAGAAGCACCTTTTTGTATTTTCATCTACTTGTGCACTAGTGGTTAAGAAGCAGCCTGGTGAAGTGGATAAAATCCTTGGAGTCAGGAAGAAGACCTGGTTCAAGTTCTGCCTCAGATTCATGCTGCCTGTATGACTCTGGGCAAGTCACATAACTATCAGTATCCCAAGGAGTTGCTTCAAGACTATTAGGTGTCAGAACAGCTGCCCATCTACATGGGTAGAAGGAGTTTCCTCCCTGAAAGCTCTCTTTACCAGCTTTAAGAGGAGCCATACTCCATATAGAAAATATTATGTTTACATGTCTGGGAATTAAAAAAACATTTTTTAACTTAGGCTTTTTAATAAAATGTTGAAATATTTGAATTTAGAAATTATTTTATTAATCTGAATTTTGCAGGTCAGAGAATATGTCTTCTATTCCACAAATACCTCTTACTGATATGGAAGCCAAGATGCAACTTTCTACCCAGGAACTGCTGGAAGGTGAATTGCAAGTTCAGAAATCACCTGAGCCTGAGATTTTGTCAACTCAGGAAGACATGTTTGACCAGAGTAGTAGAACAGGTATGATCACTACCTTTCCCTTATTTTTGAGGTAGGGGAGAGAATGCTAGATTTGGAGTCCTGAACCCCTGAGCTCAGCTCCTTGTTGATACATCAAAGCCATATGAACCTGGGTAAGTTAGTCCATCTCCACCTGTCTCAAGTGACTCCCAGTGATTTACCTACCAGGCCATAGATGAGTTATTGGGTGGAGCGATTTCCTATACTGGAAATTGCTCATGAAGATAAAAATCACAGATCCCTTTGTGTGTTTGCATAAATTTTCCTTAAGATACAAACTTACAGTATTTTGGTGCTGATACTACATCCTTTTCATTGGAGATACTGATTAAAGATGGGAGAAATACTGGTTTTAAAGGGATTGCAGATTAGAATGGGAATATTTGTGATACAGGCTTTGATTCAAGAAAAAACATTCTGAAAAAAATGTTTTCTTAGCTAAATATTGAGAACTTTCTAGGTAATTATTGCTATTAATTTTTATGGCACTTGTTATACTGTATATGTGTATCTCCATATATAATATACAATGTATGTGTATAAGCACTTATTTAGGCAATCTACTTATTCTTTTAAAAATTTTTTAAAATTTTAAATTAAATTTTTATTTTTTATTTTTAAAATTTAAATTAAATTAAATTAATTATTTTTTTTTTTTGGCGGGGCAATGAGGGTTAAGTGATTTACCCAGGGTCACACAGCTAGTAAGTGTCAAGTATCTGAGGCTGGAGTTGAACTCGGGTCCTCCTGAATCCAGGGCTGGTGCTTTATCCACTGTGCCACCTAGCTGCCCCCACAATCTACTTATTCTAATATTATTACCATAACAATGTTTGACATTAAAGGAAATTGAGGTTTAGCTCTAAGAAAGTGTCTAAACTGGGATTGTCATTAACTGTATAAAGTATCTATTGCTTGAGTTCTGAATTCCATACTGGTCAGCTCAGTGAATCATTTTGCTTTCAGCTCAGTGGCCTCTCAGTGATCTGAGGTGAAATAAAAGGGGAGTTTCTGATTATACAAACACTATTCTTTATGTGTCCTCATACATAGATATGGAACAGAAGGCATTTGAGAACCTGGTCTATAGCAACAATAGTGAATTAGCCTCTTTTGAGTTGATCTGTGCTATGGAAGATAAAAACTGATGTCTGGTTATAAATCACAGTCTGTACATCTTAGCAAAAACCTTGTCAAGAATGAACTGAATTTAGTGCCCCTTTCTGATTCTTTAAATTGAGGATAGTGGCTTTACATATATACCTTTTGGTTTCTGAAGTTTCTAGTATCACATCTCACGTTAGTCTTCTCCTGACTTAAAAAAGGGGGAAGAAAAAAACTGCAGCTCTTTTTGTAGATATCACCACTGGGAAGCTTTGTAGTTTAGCATCCCAGCAGATTTTCAAGTCTGGAAAAGATCATAGGTTCCTAAGTTAGAGGTGGAAGAATCTTCAGTTTTAACTCTACCCATTTTATTTTATAGAATGATAAAACTGAAGCTAAGACACGTTAAGTGATTTGACCCCACGTCCTTTGATTCCAAATTCATGACTTCTAAATGGGAGTAGATTGTCTTGAACCAGTCATTGAGTTTGCAGCTTGGTTGTTTGCAGAATACTTATTATTGACTCTTCAGTATCAGTTTCTGAACTCTTTTAGGAATTCTCTAGCAATTCCTTAAGATTCTCAACTCCAGGTTTGGGAAACCTACCTATTAAAATATAATTTGGGGCAGTTATATAAGGGTCTTCACATGCTTAGCCAAATGAAAATTCCTTATTGTTGTTTGGACAAAGTGACTTAGTTACTCTCAAGGCAAATAAATGATTTAGGGTAATGTAGCAATCTAAAAATGTTTTGTAGTTCTTTATCCTTGCAACAGCCCAATGAGGTAATTAAGTGGAAAATATTAGTCTCTTCCTTGCTGAAACATTAAGCATGATGGGTTAATTTCTCACAATGATTCAGTGAACTTAGTGCAAGAGGATTAGGTGTGCTGCATCTCTTATATTTATGTTTACTAATAAAGGTCTCACCTTGGATATTATAATGCTTTGAAATTTCTCATCTATAATAGGGACTAAATATAACTTTGAACCTAAGGGTAGTTTTGGAAAGTGTTTGTGTAGCTGCTAAAAATCTGTTGCTACTTTGTATCAGAAACAGAAGAAACTAGGAACAGTAGGACCAAAGGTAGAAATTTTGCTATCTCTTCCTTAAGCCTAGACCCTGAATGGAAGGTTAGAAAAAATTAATTCTGTTGCCTTACTTTGGTCTTTTGTCAAAAGAGCTTTATTAATATATGTATGTTTTTTAATATTGTGCCCAGTCTTTAATTTAAAAAAATATTTTTAATTCTTTTCTTAGAATTTTGAGTTCCAAATTCTCTCCTTCCTTTTTCACCCCTTTCTCCCATTCGCTAAGGCAAGCAATATATTACTTATACAAGTGAAATCATGCAAAACATTTCCATATTAGCCATATTGTGCAAAAAAAGTATGAAAAATGAAAGTGAGCACTCAGACTTCATTAGTTCTTTCTTGGGAGGTAGATAGCATTTTTCATTAAGAGTCCTTTAGAATTTTCTGGAATTCACTGTATTGATCAGAGTAGCTAAGTCTTTCACAGTTGATCATCATTACAATATTGCAGTTATTGTATACAATGATCTCCTGGTTCTACTCACTGCACTCTGCATCAGTTCATGCAGGCCTTCTCATTTTTTTTGTAGTAACCATCCCCCTCATCCTCATAATTTGTTTTTGTTTTTGTTTTTGTTTTTTTTTGCAGGGCAATGAGGGTTAAGTGACTTGCCCAGGGTCACACAGCTTGTAAGTGTCAAGTGTCTGAGTCCGGATTTGAATTCAGGTCTTCCTGAATCCAGGTCCGGTGGTTTATCCACTGAGCCATCTAGTTGCCCCCCCCCCCATTCATTTCTTGTAGCACAATAGTACTCTGTCACAATCATATTATGTTTTAGGTATTAAAATAATTTCTGCCCTAAGGAACATAAAATAGAAATCAGAATTCTCATAATTTTTAAGAGTACTGAGAATTGCCTTCTGAAACTTCACTTGTGTCTGTCTGAGAAATTTAACTAGTTTTCTTTCCTTTTCCTTCCTAGCTCCTGATAATTGCTCTGCTCCAAGTGTGGAAGATGGGTATTCTTTGACTTCCACCCCAGCTACCACTTTGAAACTTCTGCATTTCTCTGGCCAGGGTTCTCTTATGCAGGAGAGTGCCACTACGTAAGTAGTAGGAATTTGTCTTGATGGGAAAGCATATGCATGAAGGTTAGCATCCTTTTACAAAACTTAAAAAAGTTTAAGGTCTGCCTTTCCATCTGAAGGTATCACTAGTGTTTGTATGAATCCAAAGATTGTACCTGCTGAAAAAAAAATGGTACAAGGCTTCTTCCTTTATTTGGGGAAACTCACATATCCAAAGAAGGCATTTCCTGTTTCTATGTTCTTAACTACACACAGGCCTATATCTTCTTCATAGTAAAGACTGAATAAGAAGTGATGTTTTAAGTGATGGTGAATGGGAATCTTATTTATTTTTGCCCTCAGAATAGTATAGAGACGAAGAGTTTTTGTAAACATCCACAGTGTTTTCCAGTTCTTTGAAAAAAACCTTCATGCACTTAGTTGATAAATAGACATTTTAGCAGTAGTTTGTGCTTTTTAAGTTGTGTCCTTTCTCTCTCTTGCTTACATTCCTGTTTGTTTATTATGTCTTCTGAAGTGTTTGAAATGGGTAAGAATTACCAAGCCAGAGTATTCTTAATGTTGTTTGCTTCATGTTAGGTGTTTTTGCTGTTAGGGAAAAAACCCCACAACAAATCTGTGATTGTTAGTAAAATAACCTGTTAACTTTCTGTATCTAGGAGTTCACCAGATCTTGTTGCTCCTTCACCAGATGCTTTCCAACCCACCCCTTTTATTGTCCCTAGCAGTCCAACAGAGCAAGAAGAAGTAAAAGGTGAGAACTTTTATTGATGCACTTTCACCCCAGAGTTTTAGTCTAGAAGAAGGGATGCAAATCTTTGTAGAGCTAGAGGTTTTAATTTCCTGACAGGTGTCAGAAGGCTATGGTTCAGGCTATAGAGATTAATTCATATTCATTCCATCAGTCAACACATCTTTAAGCCAGGTTCTTTGTCAGGCACTGGGGCTACAAAGATAAAAATGAAACAGACCCTGCCTTTAAGTAACTTACATTCAATTCAGGGAGACAAAATATACATTTATAAGTATATACAAAATAAATTCATTCATCAGAGACATGGTCTACTGTGCAATGCTTCCTTCAGTTCTTTGCTTTTCTAGCACCCATCCTTCTTCTGATAGTCTACATTATTAAAATAAAACATGAACTGGATGAAAAAACTTAGTTATTAAAAAAATTGAAATTAGTTAATAATAAAAGAGAGCTAAGCTTACTACCACAGGTCCAGTAGTTGGTAAGGATATGTGAATGTTACAGGAGAAGTGTTCTTGGCTTCTTTGGGATCTTAATATTGCTATTAGGATTATCTTGTTTTGCCAAAGTGTCATCCAGAGAAGGAGAAGGAATACTTGATTAATTCATTTCCATCCTTGAAGACTTAACAATGACTTTGAATATTTTTATTCATTAGGACTATAATCTTTCTCCTCTGTTTTTAAGGTCTTTCACCTGGTTACATTGTGCTA
Organism: Dromiciops gliroides; assembly: GCF_019393635.1. Classification (NCBI taxonomy): domain Eukaryota; kingdom Metazoa; phylum Chordata; class Mammalia; order Microbiotheria; family Microbiotheriidae; genus Dromiciops; species Dromiciops gliroides. Next base: position 194,718,303 of record NC_057862.1, on the reverse strand, counting down.
TCCTGAATTTTTTTTATTTTTCTTTACTACCCTGACTTGTTTTACTATTTCTCACTAGCAAAAGCTTTTGTTTCTTTCTGTCTCATACTATTATTTCATTTCCTTCTCTAAGCCCAACATCTTGCCAAGCTTCTACCCTTCTAGCATTCAAATTGCTCCTGAAATCCCACCATCTCCACAAGTTCTCTTCTGATAAATTAGAAGGTAGGATGTTCACCTTTCACCTTCATCTTAGAATCATAGGATTTGATAATAATAATAGTTAACATTTATATAGTGCTTTAAGTTTTGCAAAGTTTCTTATTTTATGAATTATCTCATTTATAAACTATCTCATTTATTGTAGAGCTAGAAGGGACCTAAGAGATAATAAAGACCAACATAATTTCACATATGAAGAAACTGAAGCTCAGAAAGGTCAAGTGGTTTGCCTAGGCTCTTTTCAGGGTCCATTTCTTTCCATATTCTTGATGGTTGTCAGCTTTGGTCACTTCAGCTATCATTTTTATGCAAATGACTCCCAAATCTATGTGGTCTTCATTTCTCTTATGAGCTTCAGTCTATCTCCAGCTGCCTTCTAGACATTTCCACTGGATTCCTCAAGTTTATCTCAAGCTCAACATGTCTCAAACAGACCTCATCTTTTCTTCTAAACACATTCATGCTAACTTCTTTATTTCATTTGAGAATACCTTCCTTCTAGTCATTCAGCTTTACTAATAGGTATCCTTGACTCTTCACTCTCCCAATCCCACCTTCTATCAATGCATTTGCCAAGTCTTCCTCCACATCATTTCTCTTATCTATTTCTTCTCTCTAGTTAAGACTACAACCATCCCAGTTTACTAATCATTACCTTCATCACTTCATGCTTTTACTATTGTACTACCCATGTCATTAAAAAGAATGTTTCACTGAGCTCTGAGTCCATCACCTTTCTTTTGGGAGGTGGTTTGCATAGTTCATCGTGAGTCCTTTGGAACTATGGTTGGTTCCATTGTCTTGATCAGAGTCCCTAAGTCTTGCCATTGTTTGTCTTGACCACAATAGTCTTATAATTGATCTCCCTTCATCTGATATTTCCTCTCTTCAATCCATCTTCCATATAGACACTAAATCGATATTCCTCAAGCATAAGCCTGACCATGTAATTTCCCTGTTCATTAAGCTTCAATGGCTCCTTGTTGCTTCTAGGAAAAATACAGACTCCTGTGTTTGGCATTTAAAGCCCTTTCCAGATCGATTACAGAGTACTTCTCTTCACTCACTCTTTATTCCAGCCAAACTAGCTTACTTCTCATTCCTCATCTGCGACATTAAATGTCTTAAAGCCTTTGCAGAAACTCTCTCCCATGACTAGAATGCTCTCTTTGCTTATTGCCTCTTTGAATTCTAATTAACTTTATGGCTTATGGGCAGTGCCACTTCTTGTAAGAGGCCTGTCATGATTCTTCTTCCCTTGTTGTTCTGGCCCCACAACCAAAATTACTTTTTGTTTATTTTGTGTATCTTTTGTGTTTATTCATCTTTGTCTCTCCCCCCCCCCCCTCGGGGCAATGAGGGTTAAGTGACTTGCCCAGTGTCACACAGCTAATAAGTGTCAAGTATCTGAGACCAGATTTGAACTAAGGTCCTCCTGAATCCAGGGCCAGTGCTCTATCCACTGTGCCACCTAGCTGTCCCATTTATTCATCTTTGTATATGTTGTTTTCCCCTAGTAGATTGCAAGCTCCATGACTATTTCATTTATTCTTTGTAGCCCCAGAGACTAGCATACTGCCTGGCCCATGATATGTGTTTAATAAATGCATATTGAATTTAATTGAATTGCTGGGATTTTGAAACCAGGTATCCTAACCTTAAATCCAGAATTCAATTCCAAGGCTCCCTTTTTAGATAGATGCTGATGTTAGTGCTTGTACATAATATAAAAAATGGAACTTTTTGGGGAATATCATGACAAAATTTAGGTCCTGGTAGGCTTTTTTTTTTCCCTGTCATTAAACACCAGTTTGATTTCTTTCTCTCTCTAATTGATTGTTGTCTGCTCAGGAAATAGTAAAACATTATTAGGTAAGTTTTTGATTAAAAATAAAAAGAAGGATCAATTGCTTTAAAAAAATCTTGTACCATTCCAAAGCTAGATTGTTGTGCTGGGCATTCTCTCTCTCTCTCTTTTATTTTTGGTGAGGCAATTGGGGTTAAGTGACTTGCCCAGGGTCACACAGCTAGTAAGTGTTAAGTGTCTGAGGCCATATTTGAACTCAGGTCCTCCTGAATCCAGGGCTGGTGCTCTATCCACTGCTCCACCTGGGCATTCTCTTTTAAAAGTGTTATTTTTTTTTAAATTTAAACTTAACCACCAACAAATCAATCAAAATATCATTTACAGAAACAAGGATTTTTTAAAGCTGTACATGAAATCTTAGCCCTTTGTTATATATAATTTAAAAAAAATTGTTTTCTGACCTTTTTTGGGTATTCAAAATTTTGTTGCTGCTATAATTTTTTACTTATCACTATTTACACACTCTTAACCAGTGTATATATTTTCATTTTGCTATCTTCACTGAGTATTTATGTATTTTCTCATATTTCTTTGTAGTCTTCATAGTTGTTGTTTCTTATATCATGGGTTAGTGGATAGGGTCTTCAACCCAGATATCACCTGAAGAAGCACTTGATGGCTGGGTGATGATGGGCAGATCACTTAAACTCCTTGAGCTTCAGTTTTTTCATCTGTATTTTCAGAAAGATCGCAGTCATTTATGGCTTGTTCAGTGGTGTATGAAAATGTTTATTCTACAGACCCAGCAGCATTGAATTATATAGCCTTTAATTGTTTTTTGCAATTGAGTGGTTCAGTGGTCTTTCATTTGTTTTAATTTGCTTTTCTCTTATTTTTTAAGAGTTTGAACAGTCATATAATTATTGATAATTTTAGTTATTTCAAGTACCGCTTGTTTCTGTTTTTGACCTTTGGAAGTATGGCTCTTAAGTTTATAAGTGTTTGTGTATTTCTTATATCTTTTGAGTAAGAATTTTATAATAATTGCTGATAATTATATAGTACTTTGCTTATAGTATATAGTATAGATATTCTCCTCATTTTACAGATGAATGAAATGAGACTCAGAGAAGTTAAGTGATTTATCCAGGCCATATAGCTAGTAAATGTCAGAGGCATGATTTGAACCCAGGTCTTTTAATTCCAACTTTAATACCCTTTCCACTAAAGTATGCTTCCTGTCTCTTATTGGAACTGTTTACCACAAAGATTTTTTTCCTAGTCTGTCTTTTTTTCCTTTTATTCTGAATGCATACTTATAAATTAATTTTGGAATATTCGAAGCACCGTTTTGCATATTGCGTGTTCAGTCAAGAGTTGATAGCATTTTAAATGTATTCATTTGGTGTTTGCCTATTTTTGATTGATATTTAACCCCCTTTTCTGTTTATCTGTGTCATCATCTGTCTTAGTGGATAATTCACAGGAAAAGATTGTGTCAATGGAACTTTCTTCATGTAGGATTGGAACTATGCTTTATATAATTAGGATATAGAATTTGATAAATTTGCATATAGAATTTGATAAATTCTTTTTAGTGATATGACAATGAAAAAAGACAATATTCTACAATATTTAACAGTGGAAATACTGTCACAAAGGCTACATTTTAGTTCTTGTTCTCTGGAGCAGCAAGTTGAAATGCAAGGAAAAAGGGTCCCTTGGTTTGGGGGGGGATAGAGAAGAGAAACAATTTCCCAAACTTCACATGCCATCTCCTACCTCTTTTTATTTGATTAAGTTTACCCTATTCTTGGAATATGTTTGGTACTGTCTCTACTTTTCAGAATCTTTATTTTCCTTTAAAACTCTGTGTTCTCCCTTTCCTTTATTCCTTCCTCTTACCATCTCATCCCTCAGCATACATTCCTGTTAGATTTCTGGCTCTAGACCCTGTGTCTCTGTGAAGTTGTTAATGGTAGACTTTGTTTCAAAATTTGTGACACCAGTTGCCTTCTACTTGTCTGCTTAGTACTTGAAAAAAGACTTGTAAAGGATCCAACAGAATCCCTTTTATATCTTATATTATTATTTATTTATTTATTTATTTTTAAGTGAGGCAATTGGGGTTAAGTGACTTGCCCAGGGTCACACAGCTAGTAAGTGTTAAGTGTCTGAGGCCGGATTTGAACTCAGGTACTCCTGACTCCAGGGCCAGTGCTCTATCCACTGCACTACCTAGCTGCCCCAGATTTTTTAAGAAAAGGAAAAAAAAACTTTTCAAAAACTCTCTTTTACTTTTGCTTTGGGGATCCTTTTGTATTTTATTTTTTTAAAGAAATTTTATTCATACCTTTTGTCTTTATAACAATCATTTCTGTCAATACCCTCCTCTCCGTCATTTCTCCAGTTTAAATTCTTCCTTGTAAAAAAGAAAAACAATTACACAGAAATAGCCAATAAAATGATTATATCTGGTACTGTATATAACATTCTGTCCTGGTCGCTTGTCTGTGAGGAAGGAACTGTTTGCTTATTTGTTCTCTGGTGCCATATTTTTGTTTTTCATTTAATTTTACTTCTTTTAGTAATCTTTTTATTTTTATTGTTGTAAATAATATAGTTATTCTTTTGGTTCTGTTTATTTTACTCTACATTAGATAATAGATATCTATCTTCTGGGTTTCACTGAAATCCATTTGTCATTTCCTACTGTGTATAATAATTTCTATTATATTCATAAAGCACAGTTTTTTCAGCCCTTCCCCAATTAATGGACAATCATTTTATTTCTGGTCTGTTATCACAAAGAGAGCTCCTATAGAATTCTAGTATATAATGGATCTTTATTTCTGTTTTGGACCTCCTTTCGATATATGTCTAGTAGTGGGATTGCTGGGTCAGATGCTATAAACAGTTCTTTCACTTTTCTGGTGCGATTTCAGGTTGATGTTCAGGGCAGTTAGATCAGTTAATAGTCCACCAATGATGTATTAGTGTGCCTATCTTCCCATAGTCCTTTTTATGTTGACTATTTTTTTTGGGTCATCTTTGCCAGTTTGCAGGATGTGAGATAAAACTTCAGAATTGTTCTGTTTAATATTTCTCTTAATATTAATTATTTGGAGCATAATTTCATATAGTTATTTTTAATTTGCATTTTTTCTTTTGAGGAATGTTTGTTCATATTCTTTGACCACTTATCTATTGGGAAATGGTCCTTGGTTATGTATTTGTGTCAGTTGCCAATATTTTTATATTGGCATGTATATACATATATTGGTATACACACATGTGTACATATACACACACATAGCATTCATATAGGTATATATAGCATTCATATATATATATATATATATCGCATATATCATTCACATATATGTATGAATGCTATGAGACTTTTTGGGTAATAGGGTATTTTCCCTACTTGACAGTTTCCCCCATTATTCTCTCCTTTTTGATTTTGTTCATGCAAAGCCTCTTTTGTCCCTACTGTATTTCCCCCAACCTAAAATGCTTCCCGCCAATTAAATACATTACTTAAGTATTATTTTATAAATTCCTCAATACTTATCTACATAGTATAGTCTTTAAAAGCTATTCTTCTGTATAATATTCTTATCCTCATATGAATCATTCTTCTAGTTGTGTTTGCTTCACTCTGCATTATTCATGAAGGCATTCCCAATTTCCTTTGAAATTATCCATTTCATCATTTCTTAGGACATTTATATACCACCTTTTGTTTAGCTATTGAGCAAATTCTCTTAGTTTCCAGTTTTTGGCTACCATGAACAGAACTGTTATACATATCTTTGTACATTTAGAGAACCCTTTTCTCTTTCTTTGATTTCTTTGGGGTATAAGCTTATGTAGTAGTGGTATAGCTGGGTTGAAAGGTATGCAGAGTTTGGTAATTTTTTGGACATAGTTCCAAATTGCTTTCTAGAATGATTGGATGAACTTGTAGCTCCAACAATAGTGCATTCTCATTTCTCTTTTCCCACAGTCCTTCCTTTCAACATCTGTCATTTTTCTCTTTTAACTGTTGTTTGCCAATCTAGGTATGGGATGGGATCTCAAACATGATTTAATTTGCATATCTCTAATTATTATGGTTGTTGAGAACTTGAATTTCTTCCTCTGAAAATGGCCTTGTCTTATTTTTTAACTATGTATCAGGGAATAGCTGTTAGGGAATAGCATGTATCAATTAATGAAATAGCTTATAAATTTAAACCAGTTCCTTAACTATCTTGGAAATGACACCTTTATCAGGGACACTTATAGAAAAGGGTTGCCTCCACCTAGTTTTATGTTTTCCCTTGTAATTTTTAGTATATTAGATTTGCTATGCAAAAAATTTCTAATTTTACATAATCAAAATCTACTTAATCCTGTGTGATCCAATCACTTTTTTGGGGGTGGGGTGGGGCAATGAGGGTTAAGTGACTTGCCCAGGGTCACACAGCTAGTAAGTGTCAAGTGTCTGAGGCTAGATTTGAACTCAGGTCCCCTGAACCCAGGGCTGGTGCTCTATCCACTGTGCCACCTAGCTGCCCCTCTAATTTGTTTTTAATTTGACTTTTAAAATATCTGTTATGTATCCATTTGGAGCTTAATTTGGTTTAAGGTATGAAATATTGATAAAAACCTAATTTTTGCCGGACTCCTATCCAGTCCTTCCAACAGTTTTTGTCAGATAACAAGGCCTTTCCCCAAACTGGACTATGCTGTTCTGTTTGTTTGCTTTATGTTTTGTGCCTAATCTGTTCCACTGCTCAGTCTCTCTTTTTTTCCCAGGATCAAATTGGCTTGATAATTACTGCTTTGTAGTATAGTTGAGATCTGGTATTGCTAGGTCCCCTTCCTCCCTTTCCTCTGCCCCCCAGTTTCTTTTGAGATTCTTGACCACATTTTTCTTCACATGAATTTTGTTATTTTCCCCCCGGTTTTATAAAGTAATTCTTTGGCAGTTTAATATAGGACTACATAAAAATGAATTTAGCTAATGTTGGCATTTTTATTTTATTGACATAACCTACCCATGTGCAGTTAATATTTTCTTTTTTGCCAGTTATATAGATCTGTCTTTATTTCTGCAAAGGGTGTTTTATAGTTTGATTCATATAGTTCCTAGGTGAATCTTAGAAGATACACTCTCAAGTATTTTATAGCTTCTGTAGTTATTTTGAATGGAATTTCTCTTTTTAGCTCTTCTTACTTTTTGTTTTTTGGTGGTTTTTTTGGGTAATAAACAGAAATGCTTATGATTTATTTTATCTTCAAAAGTGATAATTTTCTTTTGTTTGTCTATATTTTTTCCCTCAAATTCTTTTTAATAAGTTATAGCTAGTAATTTTAGCACTATCCTTGCTTCATCTCCAGTCTTATTGGAAAGATTTTATTTTCCTGTTTGCTCTTGGACTTAGATAAATGCTATTTACTGTATTAAGGAGATTCATTTCTATAATTTTCAATAGAAATGATTGTTGACTTTTGTCAAAAACTTTTTTCATATCAATTCAAGTAATTATAGGTTTTATTACTTTATATTAACATGGCTTATTTTATTTATAGTTTTCCTTATGTTAAATTGCTCCTACATCCTGGTTTAATCCCAACTTGGTCATAGTGTATAGTTTTTCTGATATGTTGTAGTTTATATTTTGATAAACATTTTTTTGTCAATGTTTATTGGGGATATTAGTTTGCATTTTTCTTTTTCTGCTTTGTCTTTCTCTGGTTTTGGTATCAAGACCATGTTTACATGAAGATTGGAAGGGTACCTTCTTTTCTTTCTTTTTTTTTTTTTGGGTGAGGCAATTGAGATTAAGTGACTTGCCTAGGGTCACACAGCCAGTGCTCTATCCACTTCGTCACCTATCTGCCCCCCTTCTTTTCTTATTGTAATCAGTTTTTATAGTGTTGGCTATAAAAACTGGCTGCTTGCAATATTTTCTCCTTGACTTGGGGGCTCTGAATTGTGATTATAATATTCCTGGGAGTTTTCATTTTGGGATTGGTGGATTCTTTCAGTTTCTGGTTCTAGAATATTAGGGAAGTTTTCCATGACTTTTCTTGGAAGATTATGTCTAGTCTCTTTCTGATCATGGCTTTCAGGTTGTCTAAAAAGTTTCATATTATCTCTCCTGAATCTAGTTTTTCCAGGTCAGTTGTTTTTCCAATGAGATATTTCACATTGCTTTTTTTTTTTTTTTCATTCTTTTGGCTTTGTTTTTATTGTTTCTTGATTCCTCATAAAGTCATTAGCTTCCATTTGCCCAATCCTAATTTTTAAGGAGTTATTTTCTTCAGTTAGTTTTTATGCCTCTATTTTCATTTGGCCAATTCTGCTTTTCAAAGCATTCTTTTCCTCATTGGCTTTTTGTACCTATTTTAGCATTTGACCTAGTCTGTTGTTTTTTGTGTGTGTGTGTGTGTGGGGGGGGCAATGGTGGGGTTAAGTGACTTGCCCAGGGTCACACAGCCAGTAAGTGTAAAGTGTCTGAGGCCGGATTTGAACTCAGGAACTCCTGAATCCAGGGCTGGTGCTTTATCCACTGCGCCACCTAGCTGCCCCCCAACCTAGTCTGTTTTTTTAGTGTTATTTTCTTCAATATTTTTTTGTATTTCTTTTACCAAGCTGCTGACTTTTTTTTCATGATTTTCTTGTATCTCTTACATTTCTCTTTCCATTTTTTCCTCTCCCTCTCTTATTTTATTTTCAGAGGCCTTTTTGAGCCCTTCCATGGCCTGAGACCAATTAATATTTTTCTTGGAGGTTTTGGATGTAGGAGCTTTGACTTTATTCCTTCTGAGAGTGTGTTTTGATCTTGTCACCCTAGTAACTTTCTCTGTTCAGAATTTTTTTCTGTCCTTTCCTCATTTTCCTAGCTTATTTCTTGACTTTTAACTCTTTGTTAAAGTAGAGCTCTGCTTCCAGAGTGGAGGGTATACACTGTCCCAAGCTTCAGGGCATTTGTGTATCTGTTTTCAAAGATACTTCTAGGGACCTGTAAGTTTCTTCCAAGGTGGTATGGTCTAAGGTATGTTTACTTTACTACTTTACTACTCTCCTGACCTGCGCTCTCGTCTGTCAGTGACCACAAGCCTGCTTTTCTGCCCTGGAACTGTGAGCAGGGTCCCGCTCTACTATGGCAGCTGCAAACTCTGGTATGCTTGTGTTCCTCCCTGCCCTAGGACTGCTTCCCAGGACCGCTGCCTGGATCTGAGTATGGACAAAGTACCAGAGTCCTTCCCCCAGTCCCGCTCTACTATGGCAGCTGCAAACTCTGGTATGCTCGTGTTCCTCCCTGCCCTAGGACTGCTTCCCAGGACTGCTGCCTGGATCTGAGTATGGACAAAGTACCAGAGTCCTTCCCCCCAGTGCTAACAAAGAGACCTTCATAATCACCTTTTGTCTAGTTGATTGAACCACTTACTGAATGTGAGCTAAGAGTTCCAGAAGCACGCACTGCTGCTGTTGATTCAGTGGCTCCCATGGCCTGCCCCTGGTTTGCTGTAGCTGGGTCTGTGCTGCACTCCACTCTCACGCTGGTATGACAGACCTCTCTTGCTGACCTTCTAAGTTGTCTTTGGCTGGAAAATTATTTCACTCTGGCCTTTTGTGGGGTCTGCTGCTCCAGGAATTGTCTTATGGCATTATTTGAAGGTTTTTGGAGGGGTCTTGGGGAGAACTCAGGTTCGTCACTGCCTTTCGTTTGCTGTCTTGGCTCTGCCTTGGAATGAATTATTTTTCAATATTTGTTAGAATTCACTTGAGAATCTATGTGGAGGATTTTTCCTTTGGAAGTTAATGGCTTGTTCAATTTCTTTTTTCAGATATTGTGTTATTTAAGTAATAAATAATATGGGGATTTTATATTCCTGAAAGTATTCATTGATTTCCCCCGAGTTATCAGTTTTGTTAGCATATAATTGAACAGAATAGTTTCTAATAATTTCTTCTATTTCCTTTTCAATTTTAAGTTCTTTTTTTAATTTTAGATATGAACGACTTGATTTTCCTCTATCTTTTACTTAGGCTAACTGTTTATTAGGTTGGGGTTTTTTTGGCAGGGGGACTCTTAGTTTTAATTATCAATTCAGTGGCCTTTTTGCTTTCAACTTTGTTAATCTCTTTTAGTTTTCAGAATTCTTACATTGTTATTTACCTTGGGATTTTTGATTTGTGTTTGAAATTTTAAAAATTGCATGCCCAATTCATTGATCTGTTCTTTCTTTTGTTGATAGAAGTATTTAGAGATACACATTTTCCCCTCAGAACTGGTATTGCAGCATCATATAAATCTGAGTGTATTGTCATTTTATTTGATGAAATTTTCTATCATTTTTATAATTTTATAATTTTTTCTTTGACCCACCAGTTCTTTAAAATTATTTTATTTAGTCTGCACTTATTTTAAAATTCTTTCTTTAAGGGCCCTCTATTTAATATAACTTTTACTGCATTATGATCTGTAAATTAGTTTAGTATTTTTCTGCTTTTCTACATTTTTGTTGAGGTCTTTATGTCCCAATACTTGGTCAGTTTTGAGAAAGGTTATATGTACAGCTGAGAATTATGTAAATTCCTTTCTGTTCCTATTCAGCAATTGTCAGAAACCTGTTATTTCTAATTTTTCTAAAGTTCTCTTCTGGTATTTAACTTCTTATCTTTTGGTTTTATGCAAAACCCTTTTGATTTTCTGTAATTGAAATTGTCTATTCTATCTTTTATGTCTTCCTCTATTCTTTGCTTGGCTAAGAAATTCCCTGCCTAACTCTAGTTGTGAAACATTCTTCCTTGCATTTTCCTTTGGTTTTAAAAAAAGAATCTAACCTTTTATATTTAGGGTGCATATTCATTTTGAGTTTATATCAGCATATGGTATAAAATGTTGTTCTAAACTTAATTTTTGCCAAACTGTTTTGTGGTTTTCCCAGGATTTCTTGTCAGATAGGGAGTCCTTCATCTAGTAACTATTTAAGTTTTTTTGAATTTATCACAAATACCTAGCTACTGTTTTTGATTGCTTTCTGTTCCTGATTATTTAATATTTTTTCTGTTTCTTAGCCATTACCAATTCATTTTGATGATTATTGCTTTATAATATAGTTTTTGGTCTGGTAAGTGCAAATTGTACTTTAAAACATTATTTCCCTAAGATCTTTCTAAAAATGTATTGGGTTGCTTTAGGATCTCCTGGGCTTTCCCTTTACTATGGGTTTTCAAGTGAAAATTGGATGACCATTTGAGGATATTATAGGGATTCTTTAGCGGTATGGATTAGACTAAATAGCCTCTGTGGTCCTTTCTAACCCTGAAATTCTGTCACTATTGTCTTTTTATTCCTGGTAGCTGATATAGTACCATGTACATGGAAGTTACTTAATAAATGCTTATTGGTTTGAATCAGCATTTCATTAGGATTTGATATTATAGCAATGCTGTTTAGCAGGGATACAATTTGGAAGGGATATATAACTGCATTAACGAGTAATGTTCTAGAGCAGTCCAGGTTAGGCAGCAACCAGGATAAGTAATGGTCATTTCTTGAAGAAGACTGATTATGGAAAAGAGCAAGTTAGAGTGAAGTGACTATTTAAGTCAATATCAAGAGTGGTTGTTCAGGTCTAGTTAAGTTCTCTTTTTGGTCTAGACACAGGCAGCATGCTAGACAGGAAGGGCAGAATGACCTCTCTTCTCTGTAATGTGTCTGACAATCAGTGTCATATGCATCTCAGTGAGTTGGAACTCTGGCAAGTGATGATAGAGCACCAACAGGCATATTTCTCTTTTATGGGATATGTGTTTTTATTTCTATATTTCTTCTGTCATCATAATTTGTTTCAGCAGATGTATACAGGTGTCTACTTTGAAAAATGGTGAGCTTGGGCAGCTAGGTGGCACAGTGGATGTAGAGCACTGGCCCTGGATTTAGGAGAACCTGAGTTCAAATGCAGCCTCAGACACTTGACACTTACTAGCTGTGTGACCCTGGGCAAGTCACTTAACACCAATTGCCTCACCAAAAAAAAAAAGAAAGAAAAGAGAAGAAATATGGTGAGCTTGTTTGCTATTCTTCAAAAGGTGTGGCAGTTCACATAGTTATATAAATAGGATACTATTAAGAGTTGCATTCCTAGGCTAAAATATTGCCCCAAATTGAGAATGCCTTCATTAAAACTCAGTTAATTGTTTTACTTTCACACGGTAGGACTTTACTTTGAATGAATACTAATTAAGTTTTCATCTAAATTGTTTTAGGAATGTATATTTTTTCATTTTGGGGCATATTCCAATCATTTGCTTTCTAACTTTTTTGTTTGTTTTCAGAGTACAAATAATAAGTAACCCATTGTCTGGGTTCCATGAAATTTGGGCACAAGGAGTGTCTTAAGTTTTTCTTTTGTCAGATGGTGTTAATATGCTTTGAGGAGAGGGAGAGTCTTGTGGCATACAACATATCAACAGGATGAGGTGGCATAATAAGAATTACATTGGTTGGTGACTGACTCTTGCAATATGTTTTCTTTTTAAAAATCAGATGAACCAATGGACACATCAGTAATGCCTGAGGAGGAGGGAGATATTCTAAAGAACTCCTTGGAAGAAGAAGCAATGGAGGTAGAAAATCCTTCCCCTGAACCAACAGTGCTCCCTCAAGCCTCAACACCTGTATCACAGAGCACACCTGTCTTTACTTCTGAGCCACTTCCTGTCCCATCGCAGCCTGACTTTTCTCATGTAAGTATTTCCAGGGGTTTTTTACTCCCATTTATTTCATCATGTCAGTCTTCTTCCGATTACCGTTCTGCTTGGTGGTTGGGATGGGGGTGGGGGAAATAAGATATGTGCATACACTTACATGTATATTTTCACATGGTTAAACACAAACAGTCCAATACCTTGATTGGTGCAACTTTTAAATTCTAATGCTTAAAGTCAGGAAATAAAAATGAAGGTTCTCAATTTAATCTTAAGTGGCTGTATGAATCTGTTCAATCTAAGTGCTTATTCTTTCACAATTCTATGGAGGAGTTATTTTAGCATTGTTAGGAGAACTTCTGCTCTTAGTATTTCATGCATTTTAGTTTGCAGATGTTATAATAAGACTTTAAATTAGCAATCAAGAAATAGCAAAAACAGGTTAGCACACAGAATGAGGTTCTGGCTTGCTATTAGAAATTACTTAGAGATGTGTATTTTATTGAAGGGACTCCATCTTGTGCAGAAGAGTAGCAGTGGAAAAAAGGAAGGTACAAAACTACAGTGAGACAGAATGAATTGCTTAAAAAATATATATGTGTGTGTATGTTATATGTAATATATATATGCATGTGTGTGTGTGTATATATATATATAGAGAGAGAGACAGACAGACAGACAGACAGACACTATTATTAGCAGTTGTACTCTTGATTCTCTTCTGGAGCTGGTGAAAGTTTTTGGTAATATATTGACTTTGGCACATTATTTGTGATTAATATGCATATTAATTTGTTGACAAAGGGAAGTAAAATGTGGCTAGTTGAATGTTTAGCTCTGCCTAATAAATGCTTATTAACTGACTCTTAAGGATAGTTTGGTATTGTTTGAATGTTGTTAATTTGGATCTTGGCTGGTTTGGATTGACGTTGACCCTGGATGCTGACTCACATAGACTTAATCCTGGATATTCTGTTGCAACCCACACTTATTCCTTGTCCACAGTCCTTTTGAAGTTCAGCCCATCTAGGATCATGAGGACCAGAAATGACCAAGGGATGGAATCAATCCCTGGCGAGTACTTGTTATGAAATCTAGAACTCACTAAATTCTACTGTTTGAAATGCTGTTGCTAATATAGAAATTCCCAATTTATGGATTGAATGAGTGGATTCTTATTGTAGGAATTTTGTATGTCAAACTCATTAACTTTTACTTTACTGAAGTTTGAAAGGAATTTAGTATTTAATTAGATACCTCTTTTGTGTGGTTCCTATTTGTAGTAGAAACTTTGTTTGCTTCACTAAGCTACATCCCTGGGCTATATTGTCTTCTCAGAGCAGTATGTTGTAGCTTTTACTTGGAGAATTTCAGCAATTTTTTTAGAACTAACTCCTTTGTAAATTTATTTGCCAACTTTTTCCCCAGTCCAGTTATTAATATTCAAATGGGATATGTTCTTTGTCCTTTTATAAAGTCATGAGATTATATTTTGAAGAGTATGAGGCATATTTTGAGTAGGTGGGGGGAGATAAGGAATATATTTTAAAAGTAGTTGCTAAAAAGTGTCTGTCTAGGCTCAGATACGTGACCTTTACAACCAGATCCCAATTAGTGCAAGTAATGAAACCCCTGAAATGGTTTCATGTATTTGTATTTGTACTATTCAAAGTTATAATTATGTAAAATTTAGAAATTGATTTTAGCCCAGTAGAAATAATGCATTGTGAACAAATAATGCAACCACTTTAGGGGATTTATTATTCATAGTAATTGAGACCTAGCTTTATATTTCCTAAAACAGTAAAAAAAAAATCAAGGCATTGAAATATAGAATAATATTGTATATATGGACTGTCTGGTAATCTTATTTGATTCCTAATTGGATGTCATAATTTGAAAATAATAGCAAATTCATATCTCATTTGCTTGGCATACCACTTTTCAGAATTTAAATTCAACAAAAGGAAGATATTTTAGACTCAATATCTGTCTTAGATTTTAGTTTTAATCATCTTAATGACATTGAACACCTGACATAATACTGGGAAGCAAGATGGTTACTTTGATCCTTTGTGAAAGACTTGGGAAAAGTTTTTTTTAACAGTTTACTCTGTATTTAAGCAGTCATGTATCTTCTGTGTTCTATTGTCAGTGCTCTTCCTAAGATAGCATCCTTCCATAAAACATACACAAATTTGTACTGATTTCTTCATTGTCATTATTTTTAAAGTGCTCAATTAACTGTATGACAATATATTGGAACTGTATGCATATGTAGTCAAACACTAAAATGTTTTCCCTTCAAAGGAAGAAGTCTTTTAGCTTTAAAAATATCTTATATGCATTCTGGTTTTTTGTTTTTGGGGGGGGTGGGTGGGTAACGGGGGTTAAGTGACTTGCCCAAGGTCACACAACTAGTAAGTGTCAAGTGTCTGAGGCCAGATTTGAACTCAGGAACTCCTGAATCCAGGTCCGGTGCTTCATCCACTGCGCCACCTAGCTGCCCCCATGCATTCTGTTTTGCTCAAATCTGTGATTTGGCCAGAGGAATTGGAGAAGAAAGTAGCCTTTTGTTTTGAGAAAAAGACTGATACTATAAAAGCCTGGGATTTTTTTCTAGATTTTTTTTTTTTAAACCCTGTGATCATGGGCAAAGTGCTTATAAACTGAGTTTTTTGGTTCCTATTTTGAATAAAAGACGAAGGTTTCTGATGTGAATTTTAGGTGAACAAAGCAATATGAATGTGAAGAAAAAATCATGTTTATTACCTTTTCTTTCCTTAGGACATTTTTATCCCATCTCCAAGTTTGGAGCAGGGACCGAATGATGAAAAGAATACTGAAGATAGATGCAATTCCTCTTTAACAGTGGAGTGCTCTAAGTCCTCCCAGACTGAGGAAGAGAATCCCACGGAGGATCTTGGGCAGTCACTGACGGGAGACTCTTGTAAGTTAATGCTTTCTGCAAGTGATTGTAGTCAGTCTACAAAGATGGAGAGTTTGAGCTCTCAGCAAATTGATGAAGAAGGTAAAAACACACAGATTGAAGATACTGAACCTGTATCTCAAACTCTGGAGTCTAAAGTTTGTTCCACAGAAAATTCTACTATACTACTGAGCCAAACAAAGGACAGTCAAGAGCTGGGTGAAAACTGTAAAAAGACAGAAGAAGATGTTATAAAAATTACAAATGAAGTTACCATTTCAACTGCTGAATGCAAAACCAGAGAAGAGATGGAGCAGGTTTGTGTTGATTTCACATGTGATTCAGGAAGCCAAGTACTTCTTTCTGAGGCTCTTCCGTCTGAGGCTCTTCCGTCTGAGGCTCTTCCGTCTGAGGCTCTTCCGTCTGAAGCTCTTCCCTCTGAGCCTTTTCCCTCTGAGCCTCTTCCCTCTGAAGCGCTTTCATCTGAGGCTCACTTAAATGTATTAGATCAGGAAGTCCCTATGGAGGCTAAAGAATATCACACAGAGGAGAAGTCTTCAGTTTCTGAGGTTGAAGAAATTCCTGAAACCCCTTGTGAAAGTCAAGAGGAGGAGCAGAAGGAAGAGAAAGAAAACATGGAGAGTAGCCCACTCCATCTCTGTCTGACTCAAGCTCAATCACCAGGATTATGCCTTCAAGAAAAAATTCCAGATCAAGAGTGCCAAGAAGCTATGGAAGTTAATACCATTGTTAGTGACAGTGAGTCTCCAAAAAAACTGCAAGTGTATGATGAAGAATCAGAACAGAAGGATCAAGAGGTTTGGGAGGAGGCCACCTCTGAAGGCTGTAGTGTCATTATAGAAGAGAAAGTCACAAAAGATGAGTCGCCAGCTGATGTTCCCTCTCAGCCTTTTGTGGGAGAAGAAGGACATGAAGATACCCATTCTTGTGTGGATGTTGATCCAGGAATAGAATCATGTCCTAAGCAGAGTCTAGATGCTAAGGGAGAGAAGAGCCAAGAATATGAAGGGGATCTGAAATCACTGACTGAAGAGGAGAATCCTCAGCAATCTCCAGTTTCTTTAGAAAGAGTAGATGATGTACTGAGAACTGAACAGGAGACGCAGCAGCCACAGTCTCCAGAGAAAGCAGACAACTTGTTAATAAAACATTCACAAATGGATACTGTAGAGGAATTTGGAAGTGAAGAAAAAGTCCAGCAGTTTGAGAAAGCAGCTGACCACAGTCCACAGAGCCCCTGTGAAAGCTCCAATGGTGAGTGCAATTCATCGATATGAATGTGAACTGTTTGGCACATTCAGCTGATGGATTGGGAAGCTTAACCAGAATTGATTTTTGAGAGGTGGGAATACAGAGGGCTGAAGGTTATTATTGGAGCTAAATGCTAAACTTGGGCAAATATTAATAAATAGGGAATAACAATTAGCAAATTATCAACTGTAATCATTTGTTTGAGCCTGAGGTCTTCTTTACTGATTATAATTCTATCTGCTTTGTAGTCATAAAGGTGCCTGAATTTCACAAATATATGTAAATTGAACTTACCTTGCTTTTTTTAGGGGGAAAAATTGGGAGTGGGGTAGGGAACATAGCCATACTGTGTTTTCTTTTTTTTTTTTTCATACTGTGTTTTCAATTGAGTCATCTAGACGTAATAAGTATTCATTTAATTATTTTTCATGGTAGGACTACAAACAGGTACCTAATTAAATAATTTACTAATGGTTGTTTTCCCTTTAGAAGTATTAGACCAAGTTACCAAGTATGATTTAACATATATATGTCATAGAAGTTAAGACTTGAAAGATTTATTATGATGGACTCTCCATACTTCCCCTGGGATCTATTTCAGGATTCTAAATTATTTTGAACTATGTTTTGTAGTACTGAGAGACAACAAATAAGGGTAAGCTACTTTCATATGTCATCATAGTGCTGAGGTGTTCTTAATTTTTCAAAGGTTGTGTTAGTGGGACACTAAGCTTTGGCAGGTCATTCCATGTCAAAAAGGCTTCCAGTATGGGCCTGCTGATGCAGTGACTCATCTCTGAAAGGTTGGCTGCTAAGTGTTTATTTTTCCCTTTTCCACTAAAAGATCATCTGCTAAGGTATAGAGGGGGTTGCAGTCTGTGAGGATGGATGGAGCATCCTTACCAATAAAATCATGGATCCTTGAGGTATAAATATTAATGCAGTGCTATGTGAGAGAGTGTAATTAGAAAAATAATATTTGTAAGGGGCAAAGAATTGGCAACATAATGTTTCTGTAAAGCCAATTCTAGAATGCCTAAAGGTAGATTCAACATTTGGGCAGCATTTCCATGATATTAATTACATAAATAGGCTCTTTTTAAAAAGAGTATCATTTAATGAATTTAGACTAGTTAGTTTAGATAAGGAATACTGAGTTACTGCTTTGAGTAAATTGTGAAATCTAAAGGTCTTTTCTTAGTCTTCATCTCTCTTGACTTCATTCTGCAGTGTTTGACACCTCACCCTCTTCTCCTTAATTTCTTTTTATTAGGTTTTTTAGCACTACTCTTTTATGGTTTTCCTCCTATTAGACCTTTACTCATT
This sequence comes from Dromiciops gliroides, assembly GCF_019393635.1. NCBI lineage: Eukaryota > Metazoa > Chordata > Mammalia > Microbiotheria > Microbiotheriidae > Dromiciops > Dromiciops gliroides. Next base: position 194,700,051 of record NC_057862.1, on the reverse strand, counting down.
CTTCTTTACTGGCTCATCATCCAGGGTACATCCTCTTACCATAAGTGTCCTACAGGGCTTTTTCCTGGGCCTTTTCTCTTATCCTTCTATATTATGTCATTTTCTTATCTCATTAGCTTCCGTGAATTTAATTAACACCTCTGTGTTGATGATTCTCAAATCTACCTATTTTAACCTAACTTTTCTTCTGACCTCCATTCTTGCATTTTCAGTTGCCTTTTAAACACTTTGTACTAGATGTCCAATAGACAACTTATATTCAGCATGTCCAAAACAGAATTCACTTTCCCTCTAAGCCTTCTTCCCCTCCCCCACCTTCCTTATTACTGTTGAGGGCAACACAGTCTTCCCAGCCCCTCAGAATTGAAACTTAGGGAGTAGTGTCTTGTACTCTTCACTATCTTTTACTCCCCATATCCAATCTGTTGCCAGCTTGTTATCATATTTGCAACATCTCTGAATATGTCCCTTTCTTCTGATACTGCTACTGCCCTGTACAGGCCTTCGTTATCACTTCATGCTTGTACTATAACAAAAGCCTGCTGGTGGGTCTGCCTTTCATCTTTCTTCATCTCCTTTGCATATCTTCATTCAGGTCATATGCACTAACTCTGGGTGTTGCCCAAGGCTCTGCCCTGAGCCCTCTTCCCTTCTTCCTTTATACTATTTTGCTTGATGATTTTTTCAACTTCAGTGATTTCAGTTATCATCTTTATATTGATGATTCCTAGATCTACTTATTCAGCCTTAACCTCTCTACTGACATCTCTTAGACATCTTAAACTCAGTATGTCCTAAACTGAACTCATTATCTTTTCCCCAAAGCCTCCACTAATCCAAATTTTCATACTACAAGAGCACCACCATTTTCCATTTACTTTGACCCTTAGGTTTAATTCTCTACTCCCACTTTTCCTCTTAACCCCACCATATTCCATCAGTTGCCTAGTCTTGTTGATTCTACCTTTGTAATATCTCTTATAAATGCTCCCTTCTCTGACACTGACACCACCCTGGTGCATACCCTTATGTATTTACCTCATTGGCTTCCTTGCTGTTCCTCCCATAAGACACTCCATCTTTTCACTCAGGGTATTTTTACTGAATGTTTCCTATGCTTGGAATTTTATTCTTCATCTTAATCTCTTGGCCCACCTACCTTCCTTCAAGTCCCAGCTAAAATCTTACCTTCTCCAAGAGTCCTTTCCACATCACACACACATAGTGTCTTCCCTTTCTTGATTGCCTCTAATATATTTTCTTTGTATCCTGTTCGTATATAGCTTTTTTCATGTTGTCTCCCCCATTATTGAGTATGAGCTCTTTGAGAGTGGGGATTTTTTCCCCTCTTTTTGACTTTCTGGTGCTTAGCACAATAACTGGCACATAGTAGGTGCTACATAAATGTTTGTTGACTGATAGATATATATTAGAAGAAGTGTGATTTTAAAGTACAGTAATTTGAATTTTAATGATTAGGCTAAGAAAATGTTAGCCCTTCTATGTTCAGTTTTTTTAATCATAGTTTATAAAGTATTTGAAGATGCTTAATAAAAGTTTCTTAAGTAGTTTAAGCATTTCCCTTGCAAGCTTGTTTTTTAATATTGATCTGCTTCAGCAAACCTTTTCTTCATAGTCAAACTTTTGTGCAGCCATTTTCAGAATTATCACAAATTCTGAATTAGTGAAGTCTAGAATGAATGAAGTTTATCGAACTATGTTTAGTTTTGGGGTTGAATATGAGAGAAACAAAGGTCAAAGGGTTCAAATTAGAACAATAAAGCCAATTGAAGAGATGAAAAATTGTATTTGGAAGAAATTAAAGAAATTGGGATTATTTAATTTGGAGAACAGAAGGCTAAGTGGCTAAAAGTCTTTTAGGGGAAATTGACACTAGGGATCATTTGAAGGAACTGGGATATTTATCCTGAAGAACAGAACTTGGTGGGGTAGGACAGCAACATAAGTGTTCTCAACTATTTAAAGCATTATCTTGTTATATAGAAGAGGAATTAAATTTTGTTCTTAGCCCCAAAGAGTAAGATTGGAGTGGAATGGAATTTCCTTTGGGTGGAAATTACATAGGAGGTGGATTTAGGCTCAGTATGAAAGAAAGTTTTCAAAAATTAGACTAGTAAATTATGGTCAAAATGGGCTGTGGTGGGATAGTGAGCTCCCAGTTACTGGAGATGTATAGAGCCTTGATAGACATCTTGATGACCACTTGTTGGGGATATTATAGATTAGATTCATGCTTGAGATAAGGGTTGAACTAGGTGACTTTTGAGATTCCTTACAAATCAGCAAGACTTTGATTTTATGACTTTTATATAACTAGAATGTTGTGATGTGCTAACATTGTACTAGCTACTCAAGTCAAAAAGAGCAAAGTGTTTAAAATCATTAGGAAGATTATTTAGAAACAGAGTTAACAATCTTGTCCCACTCTTTTAATACTACTTGCAACTTTGGTTGCTGCATTTCAATAGACAAATAGTACTGAAGAATGTCCATAGAAGAGCAGTGAAAATGATAAAGGGAATATAGAGTCTTTTAGTTATGAGAATAACCTAGTAAAAATTGTTTCCTTAGGTTGCTTTCAATTTTGTTGGAATCTCTTTGATTTTCAGAATTTCTATTTTGTTATTTAAATTTTTGGTTTTCTAGGTTTTTTTTTAGTTGCATTCCCAATTCATTGATCTCTTCAGTTCTTTAGTTTAGAAAGACCAAGACTGAGAGATCTAGTTTTGATTGAAATCTGGAAAAATATTAAGATTGTGGGTGAGGTGAATTTGCAAAGGACAGCTTGGTGGTGTAGTGAATAGAGGACTGGGCCTGGAGTTAGGAAGGTCTTAGTTCAAATTTGGCCTCACACATGTACTACCTGTGTGACCCTGGGCAAGTCACTTAACCCTGCTGACCTATTTCCTGTCTGCAAAATGAACTGGAGAAGGAAGTGGCAAAATGCTCTAGTATCTTTGCTAAGAAAACTCCAAATGGGGTGACTGAACAACAAAGGTGAACATGGAATTATTTCTAATAAATAATTAGAAAGATTATTTAGAATAGAGGACAAATAGAAGACAGTCCTTGAAGCTTAAAAGATATAAATTTAGGCCAATAAAAGAAGCACAACTATTTTGCACAATAAATTAATTTATAAGACAAGTTAGTAAAAGGGGTCCTTGGGCCAAAAAAAAAATCTTTAGTATCCTCAAGGTTGATTTAAATAAATTCATGAATGCTAGGCCAAAAATAAATCAAAGTGTAGGGGCCAAATTTAATATGGGGGGAGTTAATTGGGTGACTCGCCATGATATTGAGGTCCCGAAAATAATGAAGGACCTCTAGGTCCAAAGCTCCCTCCCCTCCAAACTGCCTTTTTAGAGATTTCTCCCAGGCCAATAAGAAGGGATCCTAACAGCCTCTTTTCCACAAACGAATCAGGTTTTATTAATGGGAATAAAATACACAGCAAAGGTGAAATTAATAAAGTCAAAGACAAGGGAATAGGGAAAAAGAAAAATGGATAATCCCCCTAAATCTAAGTCTATACAATCCCCAAACTCGCTTCCAGTTCAGCTAATTCAAAAGAGCAGGGCTCATTTGTTAACTCACCACCTGGGGTCTGTAGCTTCAGTGGGAAACAGCTATGCAGCCAGGGCCCACAGGACAAAGTGCCAAGAAAAAAGATCAATGCTAAAAGGCATCCACTAGTAAACAGTCTGGTTTGGTAGAAAAGAAGGTTGGATTTGAAATCAGATCTGGTTTTAAATCCTGACTTTGTTCCTTACTATTTATGTGACCTTGGGCCTATCATTTAACTAATTTGAGTCTCAGTTTTGTTATCTGTAATATTAGGGCCATGGAGTTGGAACTAAATCAGTAATTCTCAAAATGTGGTCTGAGGAATCCCTGAGATTCCTGAGTTCAAAATTATTTTCATAATAATACTAAGTAATATCTCTTAATTTCTAATATGACAGATATTGATAGCTATGACCCATACCAACAAAAAGCCCTTAGGGAGGGTCCTCAGTAATTTTTGAATACGTAAATGATCCTGAGACCTTGCAGTTTGAGACCTGCTGGACTAAATTACCTATAAAGTTCCTTTCAGCACTAAATCCAGTGATCCAAATAATAATTCAGTGTATGCCTATTGAAGAAAACCAAAACCTGAGGAGAAATGTTATAAATATTTCAGGATTTTTGTTTTCTGCTCCTTTCATTTAGTTTTTTAAAAAATCAAATTTCTTGTGAAAGTATCACTTATTCCTTTTTATTTTTTAATAGGACCATAGCTTTTATATTTTTATTATAGAACCATAGCTTTTAAAGAAAAGGTACCAAAGATTTATCTTCAGAATTATAGCATTGTGAAGGTAGTAATCCAAATGAAAATTCCAGTTATTTGCTGAAAAGACAAAAGAAACGGCTCTCCACATTTTTTCAGAAAGAAGGCTTATTACCTACTTAGGATTTTTTTTGGTCTGTACCTTGATATTGTGTGTTAATTAAAAGGGCAAATTTTTTTTTTGGTAAACACAAACAGACTAAAAGATATAAAAAGATGACAGCCATCTGAGAAAATTTAGGGGACAAATTCCTACATTCAAATTGTTAGTTTTTAGAGAGGTTTGTAAACATTTCCTTTTTTTCTAATCTAAATTGTACATATCCTACATAAATTCAAGAAAGTTTAAGGTTGAAATGCTTCTTTTATCCCATGATATTTGGTTGAAAATTTGATGGCTTTTGAATTAAGAACACATTGTATTCATTTAATAGCTTTTTTCCCAAGGGACTTAAAACACTTTCATAATATGTTTACATTTTGGTTAATTAGTGACCTCTTATTGGTTATGGGTGTTCTTTTCACCTGGACATATTGAGCACTGAACAACATTACATCCATATCTTAGCAGATTGGAAATGATTGTTATTTCAGAATCTGCTCTCTATATGTAGTCAAATCAATAACTGATTAAAATTTATAACCATTATTAGAGGTTAAATTTAACATCCAGTTAGAAAAAAAGAATAAAGATGAGATGACAGCATTTTGTGCTATTACAACAGCTTTTAAACAGTTTATTTGTTGTTTTTGAGATATAGGTAAAAGTAAATATGTTGACTATGATTATTTACTATTTCTTAGAGAACTTTAACTGATGAAAAGCAATCACCATAATAAGGAGGCCAACAGAGCCCAGAAATTGCTCTAGCCAGCAAACACTTTATTTTCTTGGCTAGTGGATACTTTTAGAGAGTAAGCTTATTTGTAAAATGTTATGAAGAGAGGGGCAGCTAGTTGTTGCAGTGGATAGAGCACCGGCCCTGGATTCAGGAGGACCTGTTCTCAGACACTTAACACTTACTAGCTGTGTGACCCTGGGCGAGTCATTTAACCCCAATTGCCTCACCAAAAAACCCCAAAAAGTTATGAGGAGAATAAGAGAAGATTCTGTGTAGTAGGTTCACAAAACAGTAAACAGAAGGAAAAACATAGCTATAGAAAGTTTGGCCTGAGACCCAGCTAAACCAATCATTCAAATAATGTTATTTTTTTTGTTATTTTTTTTTTTTATTTTTGCAGGCAATGGGGGTTAAGTGACTTGCCCAGGGTCACACAGCTAGTAAGTGTCAAGTGTCTGAGGCTAGATTTGAACTCAGGTACTCCTGAATCCAGGGCCGGTGCTTTATCTACTGCGCCACCTAGCTGCCCCTCAAATAATGTTAATAGATAAAACTAGGAGGAGAATAATTAGATGTGAAATGGACGAAATCAGATTTCTTTCTTGATTTAATTTATATCTTAAGTACTATCATATTTGTAATTTGACAACTCAGAACATTATATTCCATAAAGAAGTGGAATGAGCATTCAAGAAAACGAAGTTGGAAAGAACGGTTTGTTGTTGTTCTATCGTTTTAGTCATGTCTGATTCTTTGTGACCCCGTTTGGGCTTTTCTTGGCAAAGATACTGGAGTGGTTTGCTATTTCCTTCTGCTCATTTTACAGATGAGGATACTGAGGGGTTAAGTGACTTGCGCACAATGTCTGAGGTCAGATTTGAATTCAGGTCTTCCTGATTCCAGACCCAGTGCTGTATTCACTGTGCCAACTAGCTGCCCCTAGGTAGTACTTCATAGTTGTTTGAATTTAATCATGATTGATTTAGAACTTTTTTTTTTTTACTTTTTTCCCCCCTTTTTTAGGGCAATGAGGGTTAAGTGACTTGCCCAGGGTCACACAGCTAGTAAATGTTAAGTGCCTGAGGCAGGATTTGAACTCAGGTACTCCTGAATCCAGGGCCGCTGCTTTATCCACTGCACCACCTAGCTGCCCCGATTTAGAACTTTTAAAAATAGGATTACAGATAGCTTTGATTTCTTCTGAAAACTCCCTATTCATATCCTTTGACCATTTTTCAATTGGGAAATGGCTCTTATTTTTATAAATTTGACTGTTCCCTATATATTTGAGAATTGAGGCCTTTATCAGAAAAACTTGCTATAAATTCTACCCTCCTCAAAGCTCACCACCCAGTTTCTTTGTTTTCCTGGTAATCTTGGCTACACTGGTTTTGTTTGTGCAAAACCGTTTTAATTTCATGTAATAAAAATTATCTATTTTATTTCCTGCAATCCTCTCGTTTTATTGTTTGGTCATTCCTTATTCATAGATCTGAAATTTTCTGTGGTCTCCTAATTTGTTTATGATATCACCCATTATGTCTAAACCAAGTATCCATTTTGACCTTATCTTGGTACACATTGTGAGATGCTGGTCTATACCTAAGTTTCTGTCAAACTGCTTTCTATTTTTCTAGCAATTTTTGTCATAATAGTGAGTTCTTGCCACAAGAGCTTAGATCTTTGGGTTTAACAAACAGTAGGTTACTATAGTCATTTCCTACTGTGTTTTGTGTACTTAATCTATTTCACTGATCTTCCACTCTCTTTCTTAGCCAGTACCAGATTGTTTTCATGATTACTACTTAGTAATAGAATTTGTATTACTAGTCTGCCTTCCTTCACAGTTTTTTCATTGATTCCCTTGATATTCTTGTTCTTCTAGATGAATTGTTATTATTCTAGCTCTATCAAATAATTCCATGGTAGTTTGATTGGTAAGACACTGAATAAATAAATTACTTTAGGCAGATTTGTATTTTATTATATTGGTTTGACTTACTTATGAGAAATTAATATTTATCCAATTATTTAGATCTGTCTGTATTTGTGTAAAAACAGTTTTTGTAATTGTGCTCATAAAATTCCTGCATTTTGTCAGCTAGACTCCCAAGTAGTTATTTTAAATGGAATTTCTTTTGATCTCTTCCTGATGGGTTTTGTTAGTAATAAATAGAAATGCTGATGATTTATGTGGGTTGATTTTATATCCTGCAACTTTGCTATATTTGTTAATTGTTTCAAATAGGTTTTTAGTAGATTCTTTCAGGTTCTTAAAGTATACCATTGTATCATCTGCAGAAAGAGATAGTTTTGTTTCCTCGTTGGCTATTCTTATTCCTTCAAATTCTTTTTCTTGTCTTATTTCTATAGCTAACATTTCTAGCACAATATTGAATAATGTGATATTGGACATCCTTGTTTCATCCCTTATCTTACTGGAAAGCCTTCTAGTTTATTCCTATTACAGATAATTCTTGCTCTTGGTTTTAGATAAATATTACTTGTCATTTTAAGAAAAACTCCCTTTCTATGCTTTTTAGTGTTTTTAATAGGAATGAATGTTGCATTTTGTCAAGCATTTTTTGCATCTGTTGATATAATCAAAATCATAAGATTTTTGTTGTTTTTCTTACTGATGTTGTCAGTTATGCTTACTGTTTTTTTTCTTTTTTTCTTTTTTTTTTTGGCAATGGGGGTCAAGTGACTTGCCCAGGGTCACACAGCTAGTAAGTGTCAAGTGTCTGAGGCTGGATTTGAACTCAGATACTCCTGAATTCAGGGTCGGTTCTTTAACCACTGCGCCATCTAGCTGCCCCCAGTTATGCTTACTGTTAATCTCTCCTTTGGTTTTTTAGGATTTCTATTTTGGGGATTTTTAATTTGTTCTTTTTCTAGTTGCATTTCATTTTATTTTTTAGTTCAGTTTTTTAAAAAAACTTTCAGTTTTGTTAATTTTTTCTTTGATTTTCAGGATTTTAATTTTGTTGTTTAATTGAAGATTTTTAATTTGAACTTATATAGTAGCATATCCAATTCATTGATCTCTTCTTTCTCTCTTTTATTGATATAAGCACTAAGAGATATACATTTTCTTCTAAGTACTGCTTTGTCTGCATCCCAGAAATTTTGGTATATTGTCTCATTGTGGTCATTATCTTTAATTAAATTATTGATTATTTCTGTGATTTATTCTTTGACCCATTCCTTCTTTAAGCTTAGATTATTTAGTTTCCAATTAATTTTTAATTTGGCTTCAAAGACCCTTTATTGAATATATATTTTTATTACATTATGGTCTGAAATGGGTACATTGAATATTTCATCTTTCCTGTATTTGTTTATGAGGTTTTTATGCCCTAATACTTGGTCAGTTTTCATAGTATCATGCACAGCTATGAAGATGTACAGCTATACTCCTTTCTATTTCCATTCAGTATTCTCCAGGGTTCTTTCATGTCTAATTTTTCTGAAATTCTGTTTCCTTAATTTCTTTCTTAGTTGTTTTATGGTTAGATTTATCCAGGTCTTAAAGGAGGAAATTGAGGTCTCTCCCTAGTATAGTTTTACTGTCTGTTTCCTCTTGTGTTTCATTTAACTTTAATTTTAAGAATTTTGTTTGCTGTGCTGTTTGGTGCACATAAGTTTAATGTTGATATAACTTCATTTTCTATGGACCTTTTTAGCAAAATGTGGTTTCCTCAATTATCTCTATTAATTAGATCTAATTTTCCTTTTGCTTTAAGATCATGATTACTGCCTCGGCCTTTTTTTACTTCAGCTGAAGCATAATAGATTTTGCTGCTCCAACCCCTTATTTTCTCTTTTTCTCTTGTCATGCATTTCTATATCTTCTCAGATAGGGTGGGGTTTTTTTTTTGTTTGTTTTTGAGCAGGGCAATGAGGGCTAAGTGACTTGCCCAGGGTCACACCACTAGTATGTGTCAAGTGTCTGGGGCTAGATTTGAGCTCAGGTCCTCCTGAATCCAGGGGTTGGTGCTTTAACAACTGCACCACCTAGCTGCCCCTCCAACCCCTTATTTTAACTCTCTGTGTTTTTCTGTTTCTAGTGTGTCTCTCCTAAACAACATATTGTTGAATCCTGGTTTCTAAGCCATTCTGTTCTTTGCTTCTGTTGTGTGGGTGAATTAATCCCATGCACATTCACAGTTATGTTTGACTACTGTGTATTTCTCTCCATCTTATTCTCTTCTCTTTTTTTTTTTGCTTTCCAACTTGGGTTTATTTCTTTCCTTTCTTTTTTTGTGAGGCAGTTGGGTCAAGTGACTTGCCCAGGGTCACACAGCTAGTAAGTATTAAGTATCTGAGGTCAGATTTGAACTCAGGTCCTCCTGAATTCAGGGCCCATGGTTTATCCACTGCACCACCTAGCTGCTCCTGTTCTCTTCTCTTTATGCTTTTTTTCTTTACTCTTTCCCCTTCTCAAAAATCTGTTTTGCTTTTGACCACTGCCTCCCTTAATCTACCCTCCTTCTTATCACCCTTTCCTTGCTTTCTCTTAGCCCTTTCCCCTCTACTTCCCTGTTAGACAAGATTAATTTCAATATTCTTCCCTCTTTGAAACAATTCAGATGATCCTGAGGTTCAAGTGTTGCCTACTCCTCCCTATTCCACTGTCTCCCCCATTGTAATAACTCTTCCTTGTGTGGCTCTTTTATGTGAGATAATGTTCTCTCTTCTTCCTTTCCCTCCCTTCTTCTCCCAGTAAATCTTTCTCACCCTTCCATTTTTCTTTTGAGATCATCCCAATATATTATACTCACACTCATGCCCTCCGTTTAAGTAGACTCCTTAATGAATTTGGTTTTAATTTTACTTAAGTCTGTATTATCCTTTTGGTAGTTTGATTGGTATAACATTAAATCAGTAAGTTAACTACCAGTATTGTCATTTTTGTTATTTTGCCATGCTCCAGCTGTGAGCACCAACTGTGCCTCTAGCTATTTAAATTGTTTATTTTACTGTATGGTATTCCATATAGAATATAGTTCTTAACTGTTTTTGTGTCATGGACGCCTGTGGGTCCATGGCAGTCTGATGAAACCTGTTAATTACTTGATAGAATAATATTTTAAAATGCATAAAATAAATTACATAGGATTTTGAAAGAAACCAATTATCAAAAAAATTTTTTTTTAAATTTCACAATCCCCAGTTAAAAACTTAGGTTATAGAAGGCAAAATTCCCTTGTTCGTGCCCTTATTGAGATTTACAGCCTTTCAAAAGAAATTGGTAGTCACAATGAAGAATCTAAGGGGATGAAATTTTACCTATTGTCTAAATTATGAAATGCAATTGGGTAAGTGCCCATTGAGTAGGTGTGTGGGTGTGTATGGCGGGGTGTATAGATATCTATTAGGTACTACAGACAGTAAGCCAGCACCAGAATTGAATAGGGAGAATAGAACAGGGTGGATTGCATTTGGTAAATTGCATAGTGTTTTCAGTGATCTTGGTCTGTTTTTGGCCACCAGAGCCCAACTTCTTGACATCAGATTTTTTCTGATATTATATGGCTGTGGGGGCAGCTAGGTAGCACAGTGGGTAGAGCACTGGCCCTGGAGTCAGGAGGACCTAATCCAGCCACAGACACTTAACACTTACTAGCTATGTGACCCTGGGCAAGTCACTTAACCCCAATTGCCACACCAAAAAAAAAAAATAATAATAATATTATATGGCTCTGAATTCTGGAACATAATAGGAATTGCAGGTGACTTGGGCAATAGAAAGACGCATGGACAGATATAAGTTGGCAGTACCATATTAACAATGATAATTTGTGCTCAAGAAGTGGCATAGAATTTTTTTTTTCCTGTTTAGAATTTTATTTTCTAAATTACATGTAAAAACAAATTTTGACATCAATTTTTTAAAACTTTGTGTTCCAACTTCTCTTTCTCCCTCCTTTCCCACCCCCCACCCCCAAGAAGTCAAGTAATTCAATATAAGTTATACATGAGTAGTCATGGAAAACATCTCCACATTAGCCAGGTTGTGAGAGAAAACACAAAAACAAAACTTCAGATTAAGGAACTATCAAAAAAAAATTATGCTTCAATCTGTTTTCAGATACCATCAGTTCTTTCTCTATAAATGGATTGTAATTTTCATAAGTCCTTCAAAGTTATATTGGATCATTGCCTTGCCAAAAATAACCACATGCTTCCCAGCAGATCATCTTACACTATTACTATTATTTTGTATACAGTACATTTCACTGTTTCAGTTCATGTAGGTCTTTCCAGGTTTTTCTGATAGCATCCTGTTCATCATCACTTTTTATAGAGTACCTCAAACTTGACAAAGAATTTTCTTCACAATAGCCCAGCAAAGTAGGTACCATATGTTTTGCCATTATAGTCACTCATCATAACTATTTCCCTCCATCTTAGTCCCTTCCCATGATATTTATTCTATTTTCTATCTTCTTTTACCCTATTCCTCCTCAAAAGTGTTTTACTTCTGATTGCCCCTTCCCCCGCTCTGCCCTGTTCTTTCACCCTTCTCTTCTTATCCTTTTCCCCTCCTATTTTCCTGTAGGGTTAAATAGATTACTCCTCCCAATTGGGTGTGTATGTTATTCTCTCCTTGAGCCCACTCTGTTGAGATTAAGGTCTTTGAGCTAATTCTGTGTTCTGAAATTTTCTTCCTCCCTCCCTCCTCAACCCTCAATCCCTATGAAATCAAGCAATTCAATATAAGTCATACATGTGCAGTGATGCAGAACTTCTTCCTCGAAAGTGTTTTGCTTTTTACTGCTCCCTTCCCCAATCTGCCCTTCCTTCTTTCCCCTATTCTCCCCTCCCCCCCATCTCCTTCCCCTCCCACTTTCCCTTAGGGCAAAAATATATTACTGTACCCACTTGAGTAGTTATGTTATTCCCTCTTTGAGCCAATTCTGATGATAGTAAGGTTCACTCACTCCCCCACTCCTTCCCCCTTCCATAAGCTTTTTCTTGTTTCCTTCATGTGAACTACCTCTCCCCGGTCCACCTCTCCCCTTCCCCCTCCCCCAGTGCATTCCTCCTACCCCTCAACCCTATTTTAAAGATGTCATCATGGGTTAGCTAGGCGGTACAGTGGACAAAGCACCAGCCCTGGACCCAGGAAGCCCCAAGCCCAAATCTGGCCCCAGACATGACACCCCACCCTGCTTGCCACACAAAGAACAAGGATAAACAAAAAAATAAATGCTTTACAGATATCATCCCTTTATATTCAGTTCAGACCTGTGTCCTCTAAGTGTATTCCTTTCAGCTACCCTAATACTGAGAAAATTATTATGAGTTCGAAGTATTATCTTTCCATGTAGGAATGTAAACAGTTTAATCTTTAATATTCCTCATGATTTCTTTTTCCTGTTTAACTTTTTATGCTTCTCTACGGTCTTGTGTTGGAAAGTCAAATTTTCTATTCAGTTCAGGTCTTTTGATCACAAATGCCTGAAAGTCCTCTTTTTCATTGAAGTCCCATTTTTTCCTCTGAAAGATTATACCCAGTTTTTCTGGGTACATGATTCTTGGCTGTAGACCCAGTAGTGGCATAGAATTATCAAAGACATGTATAACTGGAAAAGGAGTCCAGTCATAAACTGAGAATAATTTGTCCTTAGAGGAATGTCTCCAGTATGTTTTGTAAATATTCTAGGGCAGACTTATGGAAGAACTTGAATAAAACAATCACACAGATTAAGGTACCCTAGATCATTTCTGATATGCCCTGGTAGAAGGAATACCTAGACCAATGAGATCAGATCTATTAAACTACCAAGGTCAAATTGTACAGGCAATAGATAATTGCTCTAACTGTTCAAAAAGAGATCAGTTTAGGTTAGGGTAGTCAGCATTGGCTTTACAGTGATGGGATTTGAGCTGATTCTTGGATAGCTAGGATTTCTTTTTATCACTGTTTTAAAATTAAATGTTTTATTTGAAACCTTATTAAAATCAGTACAAGCAGTTCTTTCTTAGTATCTATTTACATTTACATTAATTAACTGTAAATATGTATAAAGTATCATTAACACTTTTATAGTCATATTCATTAAGCCTTCAGGAATTCTTTGTCTATTCATTCTCTCTCTCCCTTTTTTTTTTGGGTGAGGCAATGGGGGTTAAGTGACTTGCCCAGGGTCATACAGCTAGTAAGTGTCAAGGGTCTGAGCTCAGATTTGAACTCAGGTCCTACTGAATCCAGGGCTCTTCCACTCTGCCACCTAGCTGTCCCCTGTCTATTCATTCTCAATCTTAATAGTATTTTATTTTATTTTTCCAGTTACATATAAAGATGGTTTTCAACATTTGTTTTTATAAGATTTTGAGTTCCAAATTTTTCTGCTTGCCTCCTCTCTCCCCTCCCCAAGACAGCAGCCAATCTGATATAGGTTATGTATATACAATCATATTAAACATATCACATTTGTCCATTCATTCTCATTCACTTTGCCTCCTATGTTTGTAGTTAGTGGGTACTCCATTCTTCTGTTTGGGCTTTTTGGGGGTTTTGCATTATTTCTTTTTTTTTTTTTTTTTGTGGGGGGCAATGAGGGTTAAGTGACTTGCCCAGGGTCACACAGCTAGTAAGTGTAAAGTGTCTGAGGCCGGATTTGAACTCAGGTACTCCTGAATCCAAGGCCGGTGCTTTATCCACTGCGCCATCTAGCTGCCCCGCATTATTTCTTAAATGGCTTTCCAGATTTCTTTTTATTCTTCATAATTGTCCATTTCAGTTGCTTTATTGTATTCTGTTACATTAAACACATTATTTAGCCAATCCCCTGTTGTTGTTACTGTTAGGTTACTTTCAGTTTTTTGAAATTACATTTGATACTGCTAGGAAATCTTATATGGAAAGATCTTTAAAAATACTTTCAGGGTATATTCCTAAGAATAGACTTATTGGGTCAAAAGGTATCATTGTTTTTTGGGAACTTTTGATGTGTTAACAGATTGCTCTCCAAAAAGATTTTGCAAATTTGCAAGATATACCAGTGGTAAACTAATATATCTGTGTTTCCACAATCCCACCATTATTGAGCTATATTGCTTTTTGCAATTTTTGCAAAATCGATACTTTTGAAGATTGTGTGTCCAAGTTGTTTTAATTTTTGCCTCTTTATTAGTGATGCTGAACACTTTTCAGTTTAATGATTTGTGTTTCATCCTTTGAAAATTAGTCATGTTCTTTGACTGTTTATCCATTTTGGACTGGGAATTATCACACTGACTTGGACAGATAGCATTTATATTGGTAAAGAGGAGGGAGAGGGTATTCCAGTTTGGTTTAAGTGTTAAGAACTGAACTACAATAGTATCTTTGTGATATGGTAAGGAAATTATTTTGACTGGACCATGGTGAGTAGTTGAAGGTACAGGAAAACTAGTTTGGGATCAGATTATAAAGGGCATTAAATGCCAAACTACTGAGTTTATACTTCTTTCAAAATGCAATTGGTCTGTTAAATTTACTTGATATTTGGTACTGAGTGAAAGCTTCTTTGGCTAACCCTACAAGTGAGATTATCCCAGCTAGTAAGGGTCAAGTGTCCGAGTCTGAATTTGAACTCAGGTCTTCCTGACTCCAGGGCTGGTGCTCTACCACTGTGCCACCTAGTTGCCCCAGAACTGGCATTTTGGAGTTTATCAAATACTATGCCACTTTTTTTTTTGCTTCTGTATGTTATGTATCTAAGTTGTTCCATTGATCAAGATACGTTTTTTTTAAGCTAGTACCAAATATTTAGATGATTTTGTCTTTGTAGTATAGTTTGAGATGTAGTACTATTAAGCATCTGGGTTTTGGTTTTTTGTTTGTTTGGGGTTTTTTTGGGTGGGGCAATGAGGGTTAAGTGACTTGCCCAGGGTCACACAGCTAGTAAGTGTCAAGTGTCTGAGGCTGGATTTGAATTCAGCTTCTTCCAAATCCAGGGCCTGTGCTTTACCTGCTGCGCCACCTAGCTGCCCCATATCCTGTTCTTTCTTATTATTTTTTTAATAATTTCTTTAGAGATTCTTGTCCTTTGTTTCAACCTGGTGAGTTCTGTATTTTTTCCCTCTAGCTTTATAAAATAATTCTCTCATAGTTTGATATTGGTACCTCCTAGAAGTTTAAAATCTTTCAGTCATCTTTGACCCTTCTTACTCATCTTCATATCCAGTCATTTGCCAAATTTTGTTAATTATGCCTTCATTTCTCAATTTCATATGTCACTCTGCCTTCCCTACCCAGCAAGTCATTCCTTATAACAAAAAGGAAAAGGAAAAAAGGCAGCCCAGAACCAACCAATAAACCATATTTGGTACTATATGCAATATTTCTGTAGTTCTCCACCTATCCAAAGAAAAGAAGGAGCTGCATTTTCTTACCTGTTCTCCAGAGTCAATTTGAGTTCTCAGTCATAATTACCCAGTGTTCAGGTCCTTTTTTGTTAGTTCTTTCCATTTACATTATTGTAATCATTCTGTATAATGTTTTCCTGGTCTTATTACTTTCATTTTTGTCAATCCACATAAATCTTATTATGTTTCTCCTATTATTTCTGATGTAATATACCATTACATTTGTGTACTATAATTTTTTTTAGCTATTCTCCAATCAGTGGGGATCTATGTTGTTTTCATTTCTTTACCACCACAAAAAGTACTGCTATGAATATTTTGCTGTATATGGAAACTTTCTTTTGTCGTTAACCTCCTTGAGGCATCTATAGCAGTAGGATTTCTGGCCAAAGTGTATGGATTTTTTTGTCAGGAAGTAGGGAATTTAGAAGAAGAGAATTCAGGAAGTGAACAAGTGGCTATTGGTGTTAGAGAATAGGATTTGGCTGTTAACATCTTAACCAAAGATAGATCTAGTAAGAACCAGAAAGAAAAGAGTTGCACACAGACTTGCTCATTTGAGAAAAGTGCCTAGATATAACGACTGAATAGGATGCCATGGAAAATGATAGATGTGATATAGAAATACAAATTGCACTGGAGGGGTCTACAAAACAAATGAAAAGAAAAGCTGGATTGATATTCATCACCTCAGATGTTTGTACAACATTGTGCAGGATATTGATAGTAATGAAATTGAGATCTTAACATCAATAAATAAACACAGTCTCATAGATATCACCTAGATCTACTTATACCATTTTTTTTTTTTTTGGTGAGGCAATTGGGGTTAAGTGACTTGCCCAGGGTCACACAGCTAGTAAGTGTTAAGTGTCTGAGGCTGGATTTGAACTCAGGGTCTCCTGACTCCAGGGCTGGTGCTCTATCCACTGAGCCACCTAGCCGCCCCGACTTAAACCATTTTTGAAAGAAAAAAGAACAGTTAGCTAGACTGGACAGTGAATTAGCACTGTATATTGAATGAATTTCACAGAGGAGGTATCATTTGAATTGGCTTTCTTGGTTTGCTTTACCAATAATTGTGCTTTTCATAAGATGGAGGAAGTTAACAGAAGTCTTACTCAAATCCTGACTTAGATGAGCAAGGAAGAACTGGTAGATGAAGTAGAAATGTTGGAAACATTGGTGGAAAGAATATATAACATCTTAGAATTCATGCTAGCTGAGGAGAGAACACTAGATATAGTATCATATGTAACCTGGACTTGAGGAGATGTAGATTGTGAAAAGTTTGGTACAAAGCTAAGTATGATTTCATGGAGGCTCAAGGAGCAAAGTCAGTCAACTTAAGAGGAATAGGAAATGTTGAAGAACAAAGTTTTTAAAATAATTTTTTAAATCAGTAAAACTATTGTCTTCCTATTCCTCCCCCTCTCCCACCAAAAAAAAAAAAAGAAAAACAAAACTCTTGTAACAAACATGCATAGTTAAGCAGATAAACTGCTCACATTCTCCAAGTCCAAAAAATATTTCTCATTCTGCACCCTGAGTTCATTACCTTTCTGTCGTGCTTCTTTGTTGGTCATTGACCTAACTAGAGTTTAAAAATGAAAATTTAATGATATGTGTGATTAATTCCAATGAATAAGATGAGTAGACACCTAAGACACCCATTTGACTTATAGGGAACTCACTGATCACAGAATTAAAAGAACATGTACAAAAAATGGAATCAAGACTGTATGACTAGGGGCAGCTAGGTGGCACAGTGGATAAAGCACCAGCCCTGGATTCAGGAGGACCTAAGTTCAAATCTGGCCTCAGACACTTGACACTAACTAGCCGTGTGACCCTGGGTAAGTCACTTAACCCTCATTGCCCCACAAAAAACCAAAAAAAAAAACCCCAAAACAAAAACTAACGCTGTATGACTAAAGATAAATACAAAGGAATAGCATAGTTCTGTAAGAACAGTGAATGTAGGCTGCTTGTCAGCAGTGTTGTAGAGAACTGATGTTTCAGACAGGAAATTTTATTAAATGATCTTTTGAGTTTCATCTTATAACAGTAGTGCTACTTTTATGCAGATTGTGAAATATTAAATGTTTTGTTGCTCTCGCATTTAAGTGTGTTCTGGAGACGTTCTCTTACATAGGCATGATATGAGGTCTGTCAATATAACCCTCTTTGCTATGATTTTTTTGGGGGTGGGATTTTGTTTTGATTTTGTTTTTTTTGCGGGGCAATGAGGGTTAAGTGATTTGCCCAGGGTCACACAGCTAGTAAGTGTCAAGTGTCTGAGGCCGGATTTGAACTCAGGTCGTCCTGAATCCAGGGCCAGTGCTTTATCCACTGCACCACCTAACTGCCCCCTGGGTGGGATTTTAATATTTAAACAGTTCAAGAAAGTTCTTTTCCCTAATATTGATCTCTTTTTATATGTAGGTCACACTGTACTAGTTTTTTCTAAAGCTAAGGCCTGCAATTTTAGTATTTGTCTTTGCTAAAAGGTGAGAAATATTTTAGAAAAAGGAGAGCCTTTTCAGTGTATCTTTGTAAAATTAAAGACTACTTTGAAAATGAGAGGTTTTTTATTTAACAACAAATAAAGCACATACTGAAAATGCCACAGAAGTTAATATTTGGTAGTTGAACAGCAGAACAGGTTATAAAAAGTCTTTAAGAATAAAGTTGCTTATACTGTCATTGCCTAAATTCATCTATATGATGCTATGGGTAATGAAAAAAAAGATAATCTGGTGAGGAAATGAAAATTGCACAGGAGACATGATGGCTAGGAGTAGTGACTAGAGGAGAATTTTGGGTAAAGGAAAAGAATGGCTCCCAGTATGCTTCCTTTAAAGTTTACTCTTCTGTTACTTATTTTGTGTCTTTCTTTTTCAGAAACACCATTTCATTTCACTTTGCCTAAGGAAGATGATGTTATCCCACCATTGACCAACACAACCCCACCTTTGATTGGGCATCTTAAATTAGGTCCAAGGAGACACAGTACTCCTATTGGTGAGTGATATAAAAATGACACTCTTTGAGCTAGAAACTCTGAGGTGTTATCCTTTATAAAAAGGATATCCTTAGGACCATCTAAGGAATTGGGACTAGGTTATATCATTTATTCTTCTTGCTTCAAGAAGAATATGACTGACTGCAGATCTTCATATGCTTATTCTAATCACATTGGGGAATCTCTGTTGACAGTTTCTAGTTTCTTACATTTTGATAATTTTTTTTTTGCCTTTTAGACAATATATAGGGTGGACCAAAAGTCATGAAGGGGTTTCATTATTTAATAACTCCTTTTTAAAATTATAATACCATAGCACCATATATAGTATATGTATATGCATATGTATATTAAATGAATTTACATTATAAGTGAAAAATAAAATCTCATAAATGGCAAAAAATGAAGAAAAATAATTTTCAAAGAGTTATTAAAACATCATGACTTGGCTCACCCTGTATATTTTTATAGTAGAAATTGATTGTGCTTGATTTTTTTTGCAGAAGATAATCAGGGTGTGGAGGGGAGTCAACCACAAAAAAAATATTGATGTAAGCTTCTTGAGGGCAGAAAACTGTTTTTGTCTTTTAATTCCCAGAGGTTAGCAGAGGGCCGGGCACATAGTAAGTGCTTCATAAATGCTTTTTTCATTCATTCATTGTTTGAATAAGCAAACTACTTTGTGTAGAACACTGGAGAAAAGGGAAATTTAAAATGAGCATCAGAAAAGGAGGGAGGGCAATTTACCATACTTTCTGAAAAGAGATAATCTAGGTTTTAGGTAGGGACATAAAACTCATAGAAGATGCCTTCTTGTGCAACACCATGTACAAATCATACTTCTTGACAGGCAAGAATATTTAGGTAGTTCCCCCCTCTTCAGCAGTTCAGTAGTGTTCTACATTAATCTATTTGTTTTCTCTAGTCAGTGCTGGGAGGTAACTGTCATGCCGTCTGGAGTTTCCTGCTACCTATGCCTGATGCTGGCAGATGTGGGTTGGCTGAGGGCTCATGCAGCATCCTAAATCCAGATGTGGAAGTGGAACTGAATCCTGTTGCTCCTCTTAAGACCAGGTGTCAATTATAGCGTGTAGTTGTGGATATTTGTGACAGGATCTCTTCTAGGTACAACTACTTGGATCTTGCAAAAACCTGTGGAATTATAGAGGCAAACTAATGACCCTGAGATGCTGTATTTAATGTTTGTGCTTTAGTGGTTTTTTTTTCTTCCTCCTCCTTCCTTTCTTTCAGTTGTGGACAGCTATTCAGAGAGCCCCTTAGCAACCAGTGATGTCATGGCTGAAAGTTCTATGGCGTCCAATGATGTTACTGTTGAGAGTGAAAAGGGGGATTCCAGAGCTGTCCCAGAAGTGGATGAAAAGTTGTGTCTGAAAATGAAATTGGTCAGCCCTGAGACTGAGGCGAGTGAAGAGTCCTTGCAATTTAGTTTGGAAAGTAAGTTATCTTTTTATGCATATCTGGGTAAGCTATGACAAGCTTTTAATCTCTTGTTTGTATTACTACACCTGAGTAATATATCTTAGTATTCCCTCTTTCTTTTAAATTTTTATTGGTGCTTTTTGTTTTTATATCATATTCCTTTCTTAGTATATCCTTCTCCTTTCACTGTAAGCATACCCTATATAAAAAATTTAAAAAAGAAATTGAAAAAGTTCAGCAAAACTTACCAGCACATTGATCATCTCTAACAGTATAAGCATATATCATACTCATAGTTCCCCACATTTTCAGTGAAGGGAGGGTGAGGCAGGCTCTCTTTTTTTCCTAAGCAATGTGAACAATAGAAAGATTGGCTAGTATAAATGAATTTGGGGGAGGTGACTTGTGTTGGGCTGAATTTTCTGATTATTGAAGCATAGGGTATGCTTTCTATACTGAATTTTCATACATTCCTTTGATTTTTGGGGGGAAAGCGATAGCTGCATAATTAAGCAATAATATGATAGAAGTACTAAGTATTCTTGACTATTCAGTAAAAAGCTCCCTAGTTGTTTGATAGTGAACCTGATATAATAGAATTTGAATAAACTTGAGCCATAATACCCATGTAGGATGATGTAGGACCATCATAAAATTAGCATGGAACCCTTCAAGGAGAAAAGACAACATTTTCCTTTGAGACCACAAGGGAATTGAATGAGGAATGTAGAGTTCTAGGTCAAGAGTAAATCAGAATGGGACATATTGGAACTAAGGAACTGTAATGAAATAGGATAATTTAGGATCACTTAGTATGGGACTAGATAGTTTGCTTCTCGTTTACCTTGTCCTTTTGTCTTTGTGTAATCTCTTTTCTTTTGTTAGGATTTTTTTTTTTAAACTAGAAAACATATTTTTCTGATCAGGTGTGGAGATAAGGGGCACTGGGGAAGCAGATACTAGAAATGAGTACCAGGATAGAGTGGCATTAGAAAAAGGAGGTGGTTAGGGCTTAGGGACAGCAAATCTCTGAACCCTTCGAAAGTTACAGGATCATAGGATTCAGAGCCAAGAGGTACTGTGGGCATCATTTGTACATCTCTCCTTTTACAGAAAAGGAAACTAAGGGCTATAGAGATGAAATGGTTTTCCACACTGGTAATTAGTAGCAAAGCTGGAATTTGAATCCAGGCCTTCTGCCTCTAAATCTAGTGCTGTTCCTTGTTTGTTTGTTTAAATTGTGAACTTAACAGACTAATTAATGTTAGTTACTAATACAAAGAAGAGAACAAGGATTGTGTTTGAAATTGTGAATCTTGATTATGTACAGAGGTAGAGGAAGTTTGGAGAGTCCAAACAAACACACCCCAATAACCTAGTATAGCAGGTGGGAAATGAGATGTCTGTCCTGTCCCCTCTCCTTAAATCAGATGGTCAAAGCTACTGATGAGGTTTGAGTGACCAGATTGATTGGCTCTTGCAAGATGATGAGATTTTTCAATGATGAACTTACTGGGGGTATGCTAGAGAAGTCAGAGAAGTACAAAACAGTGCACTCAGATGCCTGATAGTGCTATACATTGGATCACATCGTTTTCCATATTGGCTTGACAACTTCACAGTTTCACCAACAGTGCATTAATGTTCCTGTTCTTCCACAGCCCTTCTAAAAATTGTCATTTTCCTTTTTTTGGGTTATCTTTGTCAGTCTGAAAGGTATGAAACAGAACTTCAGAGTTGTTTTAACTTGCACTTTTCTTACTATTAGAAATGTCTATGATTGTGGATAGCCTGGATTTCTCTGTTTGCAAGCTGCTTCTTCATAACATTTGACCATTTATCTACTGGGAAATGACTCTTGTTTTATTTTTATCCCAATTTTCTATATAGCTTAGATATTAGAACTTCTTCAGAAAAATTTACTGCAGAGATTCTTCCCGCCCCCGCCCCCCCAAATCAGCTTTTTGTTCTGGTTCTACTTGCATTGCTTTCATTTGTGCAAAACCTTTTCAATTTTATATAATACAAACTTTCCATTTTACTTTTTGTAATCATTTCTGTCTGTTGTTTGGTCAAGAACTTTTCCCCTTCCCCCTAGTTATGAATGTACCTTATTACCTGCTTCTCTGATTTGTTTAATATAACCTTTTATGTTTAGGTTCTTCATCCATTTGGATCATGTTATGAAATATGGTGTGAAATCTTTAATTTCTCTCATTTTGCTTTCCGTTATTTCTAACAGTTATAGAATATTGAGTCATTAACCAAGTAGTGTTTTTAGGTGTATCAAACATTGTACTAATTACTGTATTCAGTTTCTTCTAGATTATAGTGCTATTCCCACTATATTGTGCCCTTGGAGGCACATGCCTTGAGCTGGGGTCTGTGTACCAGGGAAGTTTATAGAAGTGAAAGGCAAAAGTTTTGAGGCCAAAGAAAAGTCTCTTGATTATTCCACCTAACTGTGCAGAAGAGCTGGTGCCTTATGATTCTGACTGCAGTTCACTGAAGTCTGAGCCCAGGGCTGAAATCAAGGGGCAAAATGATATAATTGCACCTTGGCTCTACTGCCTATTACTCTTTTTGGGTTTTTTTGGGCAGGGCAATGAGGGATAAGTGACTTGTCCAGGGTCACACAGCTAGTAAGTGTCAAGTGTCTGAGGCCGGATTTGAACTCAGGTCCTCCTGAATCCAGGGCCGGTGCTTTATCTACTGCGCCACCTAGCTGCCCCTGCCTATTACTCTTAACTGCAAAATAAGAGTGTGAGACTAAGATGATCCCTAAGATCTCTTCCTGCTCTAACTCTATGATCCTTTACATCATTTAATTCAGTAAACATTTATTAAGTGCCTAATATGTTTCAGACACTATGCTAAGCATTAGGGATACAAAAAGAGGCTAAAGACAGTCTCTGCCCTTAAGGAGCTTACAGTCTAATGGGGCATACAACAAGTAAACAGATAGATAGATAGATAAACAGACAGACAGCTCTATCTATCTATCTCTCTCTCTCTCTCTCTCTATCTATCTATCTATCTATCTATCTATCTATCTATCTATCTAATCTATCCATCCATCCATCCATCCATCCATCTGAGATCATAGTAATTGGAACACAGGTTAAGTCAGACTCCATGAATGTTTGTATCTTGAATATAAACAATGAAAAAATAAAACTGATAATTGGTAATTAATCTCTGCTACTCCTTAGATTTTTCAGCTGAAATTGGAATTATTCAAACTACTTTTGGAGTTGCTTATACTTTAAAATTTTTTTTAATTTGTGGAATAAAACAAGCATTTCCATAACATAGTATAATAAGATGATTGTGAACAAAACCACAAATCTCTTAATATACTACTGTTCCCTTTAAATAATGTAATAAAGTTACTATGTAATTTTTTTCCTTTTTTTTTCCCCCTTCACTCCCCCACCCTAGAGATGGCTACCATTAGACACAAATACACATGTGTAAAATAATTTTGTACATACTTCTCTTTCTCAGTTCTTTCTCTGGATTCAGATAGTGTCTTCATATGTCTTTTGTAGTTAGTTAATTTGGATATTTATAATAGTCAACTTATTTGCTCAAAGTTCTTAAAACAATATAGCTGTTACTGTAAACTACATTCTCTTGGTTCTTGTCATTTTTGCTCTTCATTATTTTGTGCAAATCTATCCATGTTTTTCTAAGATTATTGAGCTCATCATTTCTTATAGCACAGTAGTATTCCATAACAATCATACACCATAACTTGTTTGCCCATTCCTTAGTTAATGGACATCCCTGCAATTTCCAATTCTTTGCCACCACAAAGGGAGCTGCTATAAATATTTTAGAACATAAAAGTTTTTTTCCTTTTTCCCTAATCATTTTTGGAAATAGACCTGGTAGTGGAATTGCTGGGTCAAAGGGTATAGGCAATTTAATAAGTCTTTGTGTACAATTCCAAATTGCTCTCCAAAATGGTTGGATCAGTTCACAATTTCATCAACAATGAATTAATGTCCCAATTTTTCTATATCCCCTCCAACATTTGTTGCTTTATCCTTCAATCATTTTAGCCATTCTGATAGGTCTAAAATGATATCTCCTGGTTGTTTTAATTTGCATCTCTCTAATCAATAATGATTTAGAGCATTTTTTATATGACTATAAATGGTTTTGATTTATTATTCTTGGGGACTTTGATTTCTATGTGGATGATTTGTATGTTATCATGACTACCTTAACAGTTATGAGACTTATTTTATGGAGAGGTAGAATGGAATAGCTAGGTCTCTGAACTTGGAGTCAGGAATTTAATTAGGAAGACCTGTATCTGAATCCTACCCTAGACACTAGCTGGGTGACCTTATCCATGTCATGCAGCCTTTTTGAGCCTCAGTTTCTTCATCTGTGCTGGTTAGTTTTGATGATCAAGTGAGATAATATTTGTGATGTGCTTTTCAAGCTTTAAAACATAAATATTATCATTGTAGTTATTCAATTTATCTTCATCTAGATCTGAGGTTCTTAAATTGTTTTGTGTCACGGACTCTTGGCCGTTTGAAGCTCATGGAGACTTGAAAAAATACTTTAAAATACACAAAATAAAATTAATTACAAAGGAAACCAATTTTATTGAAATACAGTTATTTATCTGTCTTTAAAGTTAAATTGAATTTGAAAAATTTAACTTTTAAAAGGTAAATTAAAATAAATATAAACATTATAAATAAATATAAATAAGATTAAAATAAATATTTAACTTTTAAAAGGTAATTTTAAAAAACATTAACAAACTCCAAGTTAAAGACCCCTGATTTAGAGAGCTATGTAGGTGACAGTTTAGAACAGTGATTCAGGGGGTTAATTTTCATTGTTAAATGATACTGCTAAATAATTTCATATAATATTTTTGGCTATGCCTACTTAACCCACTGAAATGGTTTAGTCTGGATATTGATTGTTGGGAATGGGTAATACTTGTATTGTTAAACATAGTTAATGATTTTTTTCTTTCTGTTCCTATTTTTTATCCCACTTTCTATTCCTTTCTGCTGCAGAATGGGGGAAGAAAGAGTAGAAAAATAAAGAGAAGCTTTTTAGGTATGACACTAACTGAATTCTTTCTCTATTTTTTCCCCTTCCCTCCTTGCCTGTGTTTTTGTTCAGAGCCTGTAAGTGGTGAAAGGAAAAATGGATCTACTGCTGTTGCTGAGTCTGTTGCCAGGTAACCAGAGCTTGTTGCTATGCAGAGCAGTCTCATACAGAGCCACTGGTAATGAAGGAAAAGATGATTTATCAATAGTAGAAAAAAACAAAAATGAAACCCAGAATGAGGGATTAGTAGGAGGAAAGATTGAATAAGTCTCAGCTTTTTTCATTAATACTCTCATAAGACCAGTATTTTGTCTGCTAATTCTTGACTAAAATGTTGACAAAAACAATTTAAAAAAATACTCCACTAATCCTATTAGAATCCTCATCTGAACCTCTAGTCTTGGTGGGGCTGTAATGTGTGGTAGGAGATAGTTGGAAGGTCTTATGTAGGATAGTTATGGACTTTGTCCCTCAGGGATTTCAACTGTTAGCCATTATATAAGATCATTTCTAGTCAGTGTCCCAAACTAACTGCTGTTTTATGGTATATAATTATTAATCTTCTTGTTATTGTTAGCCATTATATAAGATCATTCTTGTTAGTGTCCCAAACTGATTGCTGTGTTGTGGTATATTATGTTGTTGTTGTAGTGGTGGTGGTGTAATGTTTTATTGTTGTTTCTTGCTATAATACCTTGAGTGAGTGTATCTCTAGGTTCAAGCCTGTGTAGTTGAATTTTGCCACCTGGTGGCTAAGAGAGGGTATAAAAGTCTCATGCTACAGATTATTAATAAAACATTAAATTCCAGTAGTTCTCCTTAAAGCATGGCTGAAAGGTCCCAATTCCTTTGATATGATCCTAGCCTACTTCTTGTTTACTTCATATTCTGGAAAAAAGAATCATCTCCCTGGATTGTAAATGAAGTTAATGTTTTTGGGTGAGGTTTATATGTTACTTTTGAGGCTTCTGCTAAATACCCATTATAAATATATAGCCTTACCAGTAGGGGGAAAACATTTTTTTGCTATATAGTTTTTGCATTATTGTATTCCAGATATTGCTTATTGTTGGTCTGCATGTGCAATTGAATTTACTTCTAAGGTTAGAGAAAACCTTAGAGTGTGGGAGAAAGGAGAGATCCTGCAAAGCTAGGGTGGGAGTGTGTAAAAAAGGAAGAGATGGGAATGAAGTCAAGTAATTGTTAATGGTATGTGTTACTGATATATATGTTTATCTTGTTTTAAAAGCAAATGCAGGGGGCAGCTAGGTGGCGCAGTGGATAAAGCACCGGCCCTGAATTCAGGAGTTCCTGAGTTCAAATCCGGCCTCAGACACTTGACACTTAATAGCTGTGTGACCTTGGGCAAGTCACTTAACCCCCACTGCCCCGCAAAAACAAAACAAAACAAAACAAAAGCAAATACAGGGGCAGCTAGGTGGCACAGTGCATAAAGCACGGGACCTGGATTCAGGAGGATCTGAATTCGAATCCGCCCTCAGACACTTAACACTAGCTGTGTGGTCCTGGGCAAGTCACTTAACCCTTATTGCTCTGCAAAAACAAAAGACAACAAAAAAGGAAATGCAAACAGATGACAATATTGATATATAGAAAAAGATCCATTGCGGGAGAGAATCTCTTTATTTTGTTTGTTTGGGCTTTTTTTTGGTGGGGCAGTGAGGGTTAAGCGACTTGCCTAGGGTCACACAGCTAGTAAGTGTCAAGTGTCTAGGACTGGAGAATCTCTTTGCAAATAGATTTAACACAGGAATACTTTAGCTCCTCTTTTTTTTTTGTTTTGCTTCCATGTTTCTGTACATGATAACTTTCATAAGGTTATGTTTGGAAGAAGACTCACTCTTTCTTCTGCTTATAGATGGAGGAGTGTTGTCATTTCTGTACTTTTTTTTTTTTTTTTTTTTGCGGGGCAGTGAGGGTTAAGTGACTTGCCCAGAGTCACATAGCTAGTAAGTGTCAAGTGTCTGAAGCCAGATTTGAACTCAGGTACTCCTGAATCCAGGGCTGGTACTTTATCCACTTCGCCACCTAGCTGCCCCCATTTCTGTACATTTTTAAGATTATACAGTCCCAGTAAGAGACAAATCAGGCAGAAGTATAGAAGTATGGTGATAGCATGGGACTAGGCATTGTTTGATTACGTTGTTGTTGCTGATGATTTTCCTCATGATTTTCTTATGCTGCATTAGAAATATAAGAAAGCTACATCCTGGATCAAGGGAATAATTATGGGAGAAGGAATGTAAAGAAAGAATTATTTACTTGCAATGCCTGAGAGATATTTCTAATACATCGCATAGTGTCTGACATATAGTAGGCACTTAATAAATATTTGTTGCTTTTTTTTTTTTTTGGTGGGGCAATGAGGGTTGAGTGACTTGACCAGAGTCATACAGCTAGTAAGTGTCAAGTGTCTTGAGGCTGGATTTGAACTCAGGTCCTCCTGAATACAGGGCCAGGGCTTTATCCACTGCGCCACCTAGCTTCCTCTTGTTGCTTGATTGAAAGGTATTTCTTCTATCCAAACAAATGGAGAATTATTGCTTTACTTTATCATCTTTAGTTCACAGAAGACAGTGTCTGTGTTTAGCCGTGTATGTGAAGTACGGCAGGATGATGAGGCCAAAGGCCATGATCTCCCATCAAATCTTATCAGGTAAGCATTATTTTCGTAGTATCTTTGCTCCTATATTAAATCATAAATTGACTGCTGCCAGAAGCTGTTATGTTCTTTCTTTATGGTTTCCAATTTAGCTTTTCACTTGAGGATGGCTTATTCAAGCCA
The DNA here is from genome assembly GCF_019393635.1 of Dromiciops gliroides. Classification (NCBI taxonomy): domain Eukaryota; kingdom Metazoa; phylum Chordata; class Mammalia; order Microbiotheria; family Microbiotheriidae; genus Dromiciops; species Dromiciops gliroides. The sequence continues at coordinate 194,672,131 of NC_057862.1, read as the reverse complement.
GACTGAATTGTGTTTATTTAAAAAGTGATCTTTGAAAAAGAAATGGCCCTTTCTCCTGCCCATGGCCTTTACTTCTAATCCCATCTTTTGTTCTGTCTTTGCCAGAAGGTGGCATCCTCAATCTTCCCTTTTCTGTTGAATATTCAGCCTCTCCCTATTTATTTGTTCCTTCTCTTTTGCTTTTAAACATGTTTAAACCTCCCTCACCACATTCTTAAAAAAAGCTTTCAATAGACTCTACCATCCCTCAAGATTTCATCCTATATCTTTCCTTTCTTAGTGAAATTTAAAAAGCTGTCTATACTTGGCACCTTGATTTTCTCTCTTCTCTTCAACCCTTTGAAATCTGACTTTTGATGTCATCACTCAAATAAAACTGCTCTTTCTGAAGTTAGCAATAATCTCCTACTTGCCAAATCTGATGGTCTTTCTATCCTTATCCTTGACCTCTGCTGAATTTGACACTTTTGACCACCGTCTTCTCTTAGATACTATGTCCTCTATGGGTTTTCATGATTCTTCTGGTTCTCCTCCCACCTGTGTGACCACTCTTCTTTCCTGGCTTCTCATCTGTATTATGCTCATTAATTATTTTTCCCAAGGTTCTGTCCTGGGTCCTTTTTTTCTTCTCCTTGTATACTTTTCTCTTGGTAACTTCATTAACTTCCATGAGTGTAACTATCCATGTATAGATGACTGCCTGAACTACATATCCAGCCCCAGTCTTTCCCCTGAGTTTCAGTCCCATGTCACCAGTTATATATTTGGCATTTCAGTTGAAGATGTCTCATTGACATCTTAAATTCATTGTCTAAAACTGGATTATCTTTCTCCCCAAACTGATCCCCCTCTTCCAAAATTTGAAGACATTACCATCTTTTCCGTCTGCTAGGTCTATAATTGCAGCACTAGTCTAAACTTTCTTACTTTCTTTCACCTCACATATCCAAAGGATTGTCAGATCTTGCCATTTCTATTGCCACATCTCTTGAATCTGACTCCTCTTTCCTCATGTAGCTACCACTTATATTACCACTGAAGGCCCTCCTTATCTCTTCCCTAAATTATTGCAACAGCCTTCTCTGTGGCTTACATTTTTCTCCATTCCTGTATATATTATACACTGATGCCAAAGTAATTAATGTGTAATTCCCATACTCTTTCTTTCTTTCTCTCTTTCTTTCTTTCTTTCTTTCTTTCTTTCTTTCTTTCTGTCTGTCTGTCTGTCTGTCTGTCTGTCTGTCTGTCTGTCTGTCTTTCTTTTTTGGTGAGGCATTTGGGGTTAAGTGCCTTGCTCAGGATCACACAGCTAGTAAATGTCAAGTGTCTGAGATTTGAACTCAGGTCCTCATGACTCCAGGGCTGGTACTCTATCCACTATGCCATCCTAGCTGCGCTCTTCCCTTACTTTTTCAAGTCTCTTGCCTCTTTATTACATGTAATTTTTATTGCATCATTATTTGAGAAGGATGCATTTACTATTTCTGCCTTTCTACATTTGACTGTGAGGTTTTTGTGCCCTAATACATGGTCAGTTTTTGAGTATGTGCCATGTACCTCTGAGAAAAAGGTATATTCCTTTCTAGCCCCATTCAGTTTTCTCCAAATAGCTATCATATCTAACTTTTCTAATATTCTCTTCCCTTCTTTAACTTCTTTCTTATTTATTTTGTGGTTAGATTTATCTAATTCTGAGAGGAGAAGGTTCAGATCTTCCACTAGTATAGTTTTGCTGTCTATTTCCTCTTGTAACTCATTTAACTTCTCCCCTACGAATTTGGATGCTATACCACTTGGTGCATACGTGTTTAGTATTGACATTACTTCATCATCTCTCATACCTTTTAGCAAGATGTAGTTTCCTTCCTTATCTCTTTTAATTAGATCTATTTTTGCTTTTGCTTTGTCTGAGATAAGAATTGCTACCCCTGCTTTTTTTTGGTAGGGCAATGAGGGTTAAGTGACTTGCTCAGGGTCACACAGCTAGTAAGTGTCAAGTGTCTGAGGCCGGATTTGTACTCTTTTTCCCTTCTTTCACCTTATTCCTCTTGACCAGTGTTTTGCTTCTGACCACTGCCTCCCTCAATCTGCCCTCCCTTCTATCAATACCACTCTTTTCCCCTTCCCCTTTTGTTTCCTTAAAAAGTAAGCTAAGTTTGGGGCAGCTAGGTGGCACAGTGAATAAAGCACCAGCCCTGGATTCAGGAGTACCTGAGTTCAAATCTGGCCCCAGACACTTGACACATACTAGCTGTGTGACCCTGGGCAAGTCACTTAAACCCCATTGCCCTGCCCCCCCCCCCCAAATAAATAAATAAGCTAAGTTCCTTTATACAAATGGGAGTGTATTTTATTCCCTCCCTGAACCAAATCTGATGAGAGTAAGGTTGAAACAATGCTCACCCCTCCCTTCTTTCCCTCTATTGTAATGGGTTCTTTTTGTGCCTCTTCATATGATATAATTAACCTCATTCCACCTCCCCCTTCTTCTCCTCCCCCTAGTTTTCTTTTATTCTGTCCCTTAAGTTTCTTTATATCATCACATCAAAGTCAGTTTAGTAACAATACCTTAACAGAGATACAGATCCCAAGAGTTAAAAGTTTTGTTGGGTAGTTGATTATGGGTTGTAATCCAAGCTCCTTTGCCTTCCTGAATATCATATTCCAAGTCCTGTGATCCTTTAATGTTGAAGCTTCCAGGTGCTGTGCAATCCTGACCGTGGCTCCATGATATTTAAATGATTTCATTCTGGCAGCTTGGAGTATTTTCCCCTTCACCTGATAATTCTGGAGTTTGCCTATAATATTGAAGTTTTCCTTTTGGGCTCTCTTTCAGTAGGTGATTGGTGGATTCTTTCAATGATGATTTTTATCCTCTGATTCGACAATTTCAGAGCAGTTCTCCTTGATAATTTCATGGAATATGGTGTCTAAACTCTTTACTTGATCATGGCTTTCAGGTAGTCCAATAATTCTCAGATTATCTCTCCTGGATCTATTTTCCAGGTCAGTTGTTTTTCCAATGAGGTATTTCACATTTTCTTTTATTTTTTCGGGCTTTTGATTCTGCTCGACTGATTCTTGGTGTCTCATGGAGTTATTAGCTTCCATCTGCCCAGTTTTAATATTTAAGGCATTATTTTCCTCAGTAAGCTTTTGTAGCTCTTTTTCCATTTGGCTATTTTTTTCTCCCATTTGGCCATTTTTTTTCCTCTCATTTGGCCAATTGTATTTTTTAAGGAATTGTTTTCCTCAGTAATTTTTGTGCTTCTTTTTGTAGTGTAACTCTTGTTTCTTTTTCCATTTTTCCTTCTATCTCTTTTTTGGGGGGGGGGGTGAGGCAGTTGGGGTTAAGTGACTTGCCCAAGGTCACACAGCTAGTAAGTGTTAAGTGTCTGAGATTGGATTCAAACTCAGGTCCTCCTGACTCCAGGGCCGGTGCTCTATCCACTGTGCCACCTAGCTGCCCCCTCATTTGGTTTTTAAAAGCCTTTTTGAGCTGTTCAAAGAAGGCTTTTTGGTCTTGAGACAAGAGCATCTTCTCACTTGAGTCTTCACTTGTAGGCATTTTGACCAACTCATCTGAGTTTGAGTCTTGGTCTTCAACCTTTCACCATAGAAGCTGTCAATGGTAAGGGTCCTTTTTTGTTTCTTGTTCATGTTGTAGCCTATTTTTAAACTTATAAAGTTGAAATCTGTTCCTGGGGCACAGGGTTCACTGTTGCAAGCTTCTTACTGCTCTCAGCTGCCAAACTTTCAGCTGTGTCGAGTTGCAGCAGTGTTGAGCTGCCCACTGAGCCCACCTGTGCTGAGCTGAGCTGCCAGCTGAACGGAGTAGTACTGAGTTATCCTCCCCTTTCATCCAGGTGAGACAGACCTTTCCTGAAGTCTTCTAAATTATCTCAAGTAGGAGGATTGTGTCTCTCTTTTTGGAGGTTCTGTAGTTCCAGAATCTCTTTTTTTTTTTTTATTTAAAAATTTTTTAAATTTTTTTCAGGGCAATGAGGGTTAAGTGACTTTCCCAGGGTCACACAGCTAGTAAGTGTCAAGTGTTTGAGGACACATTTGAACTCAGGTCCTCCTGAATCCAAGGCCAGTGTTTTATCCACTGTACCACCTAGCTGCGCCCCCAGAATCTCTTTAGAGGCTTGATTTAATGTTGTTTTTGAGGGAAATACAGGAAAGCTCAGGCAACTTCCTAGCTTCTACCTGCCATCTTGGCTCCTCCCCTGGAACCTCAAGTCTCTTTCCTCTAAGAACAAATATAAACTCCTGTTTGGTTTTTAAAGCCCTTTACAACCTGTTCCTAATAGGTCTTTCTAACTTCAGTGGGCATCATTCCCCCTTCCTGTACTCTATATGACATTTCATCTCCCATCTCTGTGCCTTTACATTGGACATTCTTCATGTCTGGAATGCATTCTCTCCTCACCTTTGTCTCAGAGAGTCCTTCTCTTTCTTTAAGATGCAGCTCAAGCATTACTTTCTGCATGAAACTTTTTCTAATCTCCCCAAGTACTAGTTCTCTCTTTCCCAAACCTTCTATTTAGTTATTTTTATATATTTGTATTTATTCACTTTATACTTATGCTTGCATACTTACATGCATAGAGTATCCCAGAAGTTTTAGTGAAGTTTTAAGCTTTAATAGCAAAGATTTTTGAGACAGCCTGTATTGTCCTCCCTTTAGAAGGTAAACTTTTTGTGAGGAGGAATTGTTTTATCCTTTATACTGATATCCTCATTGCCCAATATAATGTATAGCTTGTAGTGATGCTACAAGATAAATGCTTCTTGGTTGTTGATAAGTTGCTGAGACAGTTTTCCGAACATTTGTATACATATAGAACATTTGTATTGTTAATCTTGCTGTCAAAAAGCCCTATTCATTCTGATGGTGATTCAGTGTGTACAAAGTTTTTTCAATATTGTGGAACTTTAAATTTCCACATATAGATGATTTAACTTAACACTATACCTTTAAAGTGTATATAAAGCAACCGGCACAATGACACAACTCATATGTATCATCATCCTATGTCTGTTGGCAGCATAAGTGGTAGCTCATGCCTCTGTCAAGATTTGACAGACACTAACTCTTTTTTGGTCTGGTTTGCCCATATCATATTATATAATCACTAAAGTGCATTCAGTGTCAGTTAGAGTGGGTCTAAGTGTTAGTGAATTGCTTTCATTTTGATTTGATTTGAACTTTGTTTTCATTGAAAAGGACAGATATATTTGTATGGGAGTTGTACTCAAACAAATTCAATAATTTTGGGTATTTACATCATTCTCCTATCTTCAAGATGGTCTTGTGCTTTCCCAAGAAGGTAAACTTCATAGTTTGGAAAACTTTGATCTGTAACTGTATCTGAGAACTTGTGTCCTGATCAGGTAGCCAGTAAATAATGCCTAATCTACTCTTAGGTAAAATCAGACTCCTTGGCCCATTGTTATTCTATATGGTTCTTACAATCTGCCTTGCTAGCTGTCATAGATGTCCATTATCCATTCTTTTATCTATCCTGGCTGCTAACCCCTATAAATAGTATCTACTTCTTTGAAGTTCTTTTTTTAAAATCAAAAATTTTTTTTTTCAGTCAGGAAAAATCCCCTCCTGTTTCCCTTCTCATCCTTCCCCCACTCCTTTTGAGAATAAAATTAAAACAAAATCCTCATTAAAAATGTGTACCAGGGGCAGCTAGGTGGCGCAGTGAATAGAGCACCAGCCCTGGAGTCAGGAGCACCTGAGTTCAAATCCGGCCTCAGACACTTGACACTTACTAACTGTGTGACCCTGGGCAAGTCACTTAATCCCCATTGCCCCGCAAAAAAAAAGTGTACCAAAGCAAAATAAATGTTCACATTAGGCACGCCCATGGGGGAAGGGAGGGGAGAGAGAGAGAATCTGTGTTTCATTGTGCATTCAGTCTTTTATCTGTTTATCAGCATATGGACAGTGTGTTTCATTATTAGTCCTCTGGAATTGTCTTGATTATTACATTAATCAGAAATTTTCCCAATTACATATAAAAATAATTTTTAACATTCATTTAAAAAAAAATTTGAGTTCCAATTTCTTTCCCTCTCTTTCCCCCCATTGAGGAGGCAAGCAATTTGATATAGCTTATATATGTTCAGTCATGCAAAATATATTTCTGTATTAGTCATGTTGTAAAAGAAAACAGACCAAAAGAAAGCAAGAAAAATAAAGTTTGAAAAAAGTATGCTTTGATCTGCATTCAGACTCCATCAATTCTTTCTCTGGAGGTGGAAAGCATTTTCATCATAAGTCCTTAGGAATTGCCTTGGATCATTGTATTGTTGAAAATGGCTAAGTCATTCATAGTCGATCATTGTACAGTATTGCTGTTACTGTGTACAATGTTCTACTGGTTCTGTTCATTTCACTTTGCATCAGTTCATATAAGTTTTCCCAGGTTTTTCTGACAGCGTCCTGCTTCACTGGGTTAAAAAAAAGGAAAAATAAGACTCTTATAACAAATATGCCTATTATAACAAATATGCCTAGACAAACAAAACAAATTCCCATACTGACCATGGACAAAAATGTGTGTCCCATTCAGCATGTTTTGTCCATCACCTCTCGGTTTTGAAGAAAGTAGCATTTTTAATCATTGGTCTTCTGGAGTGATATTTGATTACTGTGTTAATCAGAGTTCTTCAGTCTTTGAAACTTATTCTTCTATAATGTTGTTATAGTATATTATAGTATAAAATGTTTTCCTAGGTTCTTTTCACTTCACTCTGCATGAGTTCATTCAAGTCTTACCTGGTTTCATTGAAACTGTTCCTTTTATTATTTTTTATGGCACAATATAGTTCCATTATGTTCATATATTATAATTTGTTAAAGCTATTCTCCAGTTTATAGGTATCCCCTTAGTTTACAGTTCTTTGCTGCCACAAAAAGAACAGCATTCATGACAAAGGATGGGAAGTATAATATAGGCAAATAACACAGATTAAAAAGAGGACAGTCAAATGATTGTGGAATCCTCTAGAAGTAGCAAAGAATTAGACATCGAGGGAATACCTGATAATTGGGGAATAGCTAACAAGTTGTGGCATACTATAAAAAATGATGAGCAGTATGCTGTCAGAAAAACCCGGGAAGACTTATATGAACTGATGTAAAGTGAAATGAACAGAACCAGAAGAACATTGTACAGAGTAACAGCAATACTGTACAATGATTGACTATGAATGACTTAGCCATTCTCAACAATACAATGATCCAAGAAAATTCCTAAGGACTTATGATTAAAATGCTTTCCACCTCCAGAGAAAGAATTGATGGAGTCTGAATGCAGATCAAATTTATAAAAATATAAGTCATTCCCCAGTTGATAAATGATCAAAGGATATGAACAGGCAGTTTTCAGACAAATCAAAGCTATCTATAGTCATATGAAAAAATGCTCTAAATCACTATTGATCAGAGAAATGCAAATTAAAACAACTTTAAAATATCACCTCACACCTATCAGAATGGCAAATATAACAAAAAAGGAAAATATCTGATGTTGGAGGGGATGTGGGAAAACTGGAACACCAATACACTGTTAGTGGAGTTGTGAACAAATCTAAGCATTCTGGAGAACAGAGCTATAAAACTGTGCATATGCTTTGATCCAGCAATACTACTGTAGATTTATATCCCAAAGATATCCCCCAAAAGAGAAAAAGACCTATTTGTACAAAACTATTTATGGCAGCTCTTTTTGTGATGGCAACTATTCTCAACAATACAATGATCCGGGGGCAGCTAGGTGGTGCAGTAGATAGAGCACCGGCCCTGGAGTCAGGAGTACCTGAGTTCAAATGTGGCCTTAGACACTTGACACTTACTAGCTGTGTGACCCTGGGCAAGTCACTTAACCCCCATTGCCTCACTAAAAAACAAAAAAACCCACACAATACAATGATCCAAGACAATCCCAGAGGACTAATGATAAAGCATACTATCCAACTCCAAAGAAAGAATTGATACTGATTTGAACACAGACTGAAGCATGCTTTTCATTTTTCAAGTTTTTTCTTTTTTTTTCAACTTTTCTTATACAAAATGACTAATATAGTAATATTTTGTGTAATTGCACATGTATAACCCATATCTGATTTCTTACTGCCTTAGGGTGGGAGGAGTGGAGGGAGGGAAGGAGGGATAACAATTGAAACTCAAAACTTTTAAATAAAAATGTTTATTATTATTTTTTTAAAAAAGATGTGTGCAACATGTGTTATCATTAGTCCTCTGAAGTTCATATTGTCATTGGGTCCAAATGTAGGTGGTATTTATTGGTTGGGGGTTGGGAGTGTGCTGGGAGAGAGGGGCAAGCCAGGAAGCATGAACCAGGCACATGGTGGTAAATGACTACATCTATATTTGGGTCTTGGGTCAGGAGCTTTCATTCAATATGGAGTGACATTGTGCACACATATTAATATAGACAATATATCTAAATGAATATATTGCCATTTGGGAACGGAGTACACTAGCACCTAGGAAAACCAGGTTTCCTACCTCTCCCATGAAAAAAAATGGAGCTAGAACTGAGTCTTGAAGGAAACCAGGGATTCCAAGAGGCAGAAGGTAGGATAGAATGCATTCCAGATATGGGATAAAGCCAGTACAAAGGCATAGGGCTGGCAGATAGAGAATCCTGTGTGCAGAACATTGCAGTAGGGGAAGCCACTGGAGTTTGTTGAGTAGGTTAGGGATTATGTCTGGTGAAATGATCAGATTTGTGCTTTTGGTAAATTACTTTGGCAGCTATGTGGAAGATGGATTGGCATGGGGTTAGGTTTGAGTCAGGAAGACTAAATAGGAAAGTACTTGAGTCAAGGGGAGGTGAGAGCCTATATTAGGGTAGTAGTTATACGAGTGGAGAGGTAGATATATATGCAAAATATGTTGTGGGGATAGGAACAACAGTATTTGTCAGCTGACGGGAAATACAGGATGAGTGAGAATGAGGACTCAGGGAAGACACTGAGGTTGTAAACCTGAGTGACTGGCATGCTTTTGGTATTTTTTATAGGAAAATTGGGAAGAAAGATTGATTTTTGAGGGGAAGAGGAGTTCAGGTTTAGACATGTTGAGTTTGAGATAACCTATGTATTACAGTTTTAAAGGCAAATGGTGATACAAACTAGATCTCTGGAGAGAGACTAGGACTAGGAGTCATCTGCATAGAGATAATAGGGGAACCCATGGGAATTAATGAGATTATCCCAAAAAGAAGTCAGAAGCCTGGCTGTAGACACTTGTTAGCTGTGTCAACCTGGGCAAATGACTTAACCTTGTTTGCCTCTGTTCCTTATTTGTAAAATGAGCTCTGGAGAAGGAAATGGCAAACCACTCCAGTGTCTTTGCTATGAAAACCCCAAATTGGGTTACAAAGAGTCAGACACAACTGAAATGACTGAACAACAACAATAAATCCAAAAAAAAAAAAGAAGAAGAAGAAGAAAAGAAAGTGTAGAAAGTAAAGAGAACAGAGCTCAGGATAGAGGGTTGTGGTACACCCACAGTTAACACGGCTAGTGAGTCAGCAAAGAATACTGAGGAGTATTTGGAAAGATAGGAGGGGAACTGGGAGAAAGCAGTAAATTGAAAACCCAGAAATGAGAATAAGAATGTAATCTAGGATATGAAAGTAATCAACAGTGTCAACAATAGCAAAGAGGTCAAAGAAAAGGAGCATTGAAAAAAGATACCACAGATGGTATTTCTGCAAATTTGAAGAGATACAGTGAAGAATCAAGATCTAGAAATATGAGGAAATTTAATAAGATCAAATATCAAGTCTTATTCTTGGATTCAAAACAATCAGTTTCATAGGTCTAAGGTAAAGGAGACATGGCCAGATATCAGTTCATCTAAAAAATATCCAGGGGTTTTACTCTTAATCAATGGATCTGTGATGTCATCAGTTTGGGAGTTCCCTAAATTCAGATCTCAACCTATCCGTGTTTCCCTATCCTTTGTGTGACCTTTTATCCATTTCCACCTAAAAGTTTACCCCATGGCTTCTATCCAGTATTCTGGAGCCCTTCCTCACTTCGTCGATAGATCTTGAGGATTCCAATGGAGCACTCTGACCCTCTCCCTGTTACGTCCCCTCATTCTTCCCACCTCTTAATGAGAGGATTCTAAGTAACTGTAATAGGATTCAACAATGTGACACAGAAACCATGTATTAAGAGAGGTGTAGCTTCTGTTTTATATTCTGGTCATCAGTCTGCATTTAGAGTATTGTGTTTAAATCTGAGTGTCATGTGTTTGGAAGGAAGCTGAGAAATATTTTAGTATATTGGATAGTGAACTAGCCTTGAAGAACAGAGTTTAAGTCCACCTCGGTGAAACCTGGGCAAATCACTTAACCTCTCAGAGAAGGTGCAGACCTACGTAGCTGGAAGCATTCCCTTCCTGTTAGTTGTCTGAACCAGTGAAATCATAGAGTACCCCTGTTAGTAAGCTGATGGGGTACCAGACTGGTTGAGGGGGCTGAGGATGCTTAGCCTGTAGAAGAGGAGACTCAAGGAGGATGTGATAAGTGTCTTCAAATACTTAAAGGATTCCCACTGTTGAGTGGTATGGGACTTGTTGTGTTTGGCCTGGAAGGCAGAACTAGCTAGAGACAATGGATAGGTTTGCCAAAGAAAAAAAATGCAGATTTAAAATTGAAAAGAAAAACTACTTAATAATATGGATTATCTTAAAACCCAGTAGTATGTTCCCTCTTTTTTCTTTTAATAAAAGTATTTTATTATTTTCCATTTACATGTTTTTTGTTTTGTTTTTTTTTTAGTGAGGCAATTGGGGTTAAGTGACTTGCCCAGGGTCACACAGCTAGTAAGTGTTAAGTGTCTGAGGCCGGATTTGAACTCAGGTACTCCTGAATCCAGGGCCAGTGCTTTATCCACTGCGCCACCTAGCCGCCCCTTCCATTTACATGTAAGGATAGTTTTCAACATTTGTTTTCATTGGATTTTTAGTTCCAAATTTTTCTCCCACTCTCCCCTCCCTCCTCCCCAAGATGGAAAGCAATCTGATATAGGTTATATATGTACAATCACATTAAACATATTTCTGCATTAGTCATATTGTGAAAGAAAGTATGTTCCCTCTTATTAGAGATCATCAAGCAAAGGCTGAATAACCATTTGACAAGTATGTTATAAAGGGAATTACTTTTTAGTCATGGGTTGGCCTAAATGATTGCTGAGGAGTCTTTTTCAGCTCAGGTTCTGTGATCCCTTCTGCCCAACAACAACCAGTTATTTTGCCAATATCTGTAAGTTCTATCTCTGTATCATCTCTCCATTTGCATTGAAGGTTCTTTGTTTTATTGCCCTGAACTATTGTGATAGCCTCACTAACTTTCCTTCTTCCATTTTTAATCCCTTCTAGCCTATTCTGCACATTGATATCAGATTTAATCTCCTTAAGTCGTGGTTCTGATTGTGTCATTCTCCCATTCAAAAGCCTTTTAGAAGTCTTAATTATTTATAGAACAAGATCCAGACTTTTTATCATAGCATTAGAAGTCCTTTACTCTTTGTTCCCATTCTATCACACTATTCTCTTCATGAACCTGTATTGCAGTCAAGCTTGGCTAATTGAAGTTTCTCCCTTTCTTCCATCCCCACCTATCACAATTTTATGTATTCTTGGGAGTACAGTTTAGCTGCCTTCTTTTCTATGAAGTCTTCTTGATCCTCAACTGTAAAAAATTTTTTCTCCTCCTTTGCTCCTCTAATATTTTGCCTGAACCTCTCCTATAGCACTTATCACATTTTGCTTTTTTTATAATTATTTGTGTATGTCCCTTATCTCCCCTATTAGATTTTATTTTATTTTTTTTTAGTGAGGCAATTGGGGTTAAGTGACTTGCTCAGGGTCACACAGCTAGTAAGTGTTAAGTGTCTGAGGCCAGACTTGAACTCAAGTACTCCTGACTCCAGGGCTGGTGCTCTATCCACTGCACTACCTAGCTGCCCCTCCCCTATTAGATTTTAAGCATTGTGTTCATGGAAAAGAACCTGTTTTTCTTTATATCCCTCATGGGAATTTACCCAGATGAGTATTTAAATATATATTGAATTCAACTAGTTTTTGTATCTTCTCTGTTATATAGTATCTTTGTTTATAGAAAGAAGTACCCAGTGACTCAGGTACTAAAGACTTGAATAATCATGTGAGCATTCAACATGTCCTTCTAGGCCATCCTCCCCAGAAATTAGAGAATTCATTTGGATGCTATATTCTTGACTGTTTGGGTACTGAAATTGGAGCTGCTATGTCAGCATTCAAATGAATATGCTTTCATTGCTTTTAGCTCCTTGGAATTTTTTTGTTTGTTTGTTTTATAGTATCTTCAGCAATGTGTATGTTCTGAATCCTTTGGTTTCAAGTAGGAATACTTCCTAGAATCTTATTACTCAGAATAGTACATTTGTTTTTACTGGGATTTGTTTCTTATTCTTTAGAAACATTCTGTCACCCTGCATCTGTCTCTGTCTCTTTTTACATGTCTCTTTAAGTGGTGGCACGATTAATTGCTTTGAAAAACTGTCCATTTTTATAGCATTCAGGTTGTATTTGTAGTTATTACTAAAAATTCACAAGTATGGAATTGAAAAAAAAAGTCATTGGATTTGGCAATAAAAAGGTTGATTGTAACTTTTGAGAGAGCAGTTTTACTGTAATGATGAGGTTGGAAACTAGGTTGTAAGCAGTTAAGAGAGTGAGTGGAGATAAGGTGGAGGTATCTATTGGGCATGACCTTTTCAAGAAGTTTAGCCTTGGGCAGAAATTATAGGATGATAGTTATCAGGGATGAAAGAATCAAGTGAGGATTTTTTTCAGGATGGGGGGAGATCTGAGCATGTTTGTTTTTTTTTTAATCATAAAAGTATTTTATTATTTTCTAGTTACATGTAGAGATAGTTTTCATCATTTGTTTTTATAAGATTTCTAGTTTCAAATTTTTCTCCCTCCCTCCCCAAGACAGTAAGTAATCTGATATAGGTTATATATGCACAATCACATTAAACATATTTCTGCATTAGTCATACTGTGAAAAAAGAATCAGAGCAAAAGGGAAAAACCTCAAAAAAGAGAAACAAAAAAAGTTGAAATAGTATGGTTCAATATGCATCTAGATTCCCCAGTTCTTTTTTTCTGCATTTGGAGAGCATTTTCTATCATGAGTCCTTTGGAACTATCTTGGATCATTGTATTGCTGAGATGAGTCAAGTTTATCGCTGTGAACTGATCCAGTCATTCTGGAGAGCAGTTTGGAACTATGCCTAAGGGGCTATAAAGCTGTGCATACCCTTTGACCCAACAATACCACTATTAGGACTTTTTCCCAAAGAGATCATAAAAAAGGGAAAAGGACCCACATGTACAAAAATATCATAGCTGCTCTTTTGTGGTGGCAAGGAATTGGAAATTGAGGGGATGCCCATCAGTTAGGGAATGGCTGAACAAGTTGTGGTATATGAAAGTAATGGAATACTATTGTGTTATAAGAAACGATGGGCAGGTGGATTTCAGAGAAACCTGGAAGGACTTACATGAACTGATGCTGAGTGAGATGAGCAGAACCAGGAGAACATTGTATACAGTATCATCATTGTGTGTTGATCAATTGTGATAGACTTGATTCTTCTCAGCAATACAATGGTCCAAGATAGTTCCAAGGGACTCATGATGGAAAATGCTCTCCAAATTCAGGAAAAAAAAAAAGAACTGTTGAATCTGGATGCAGATCGAACCATACTATTTCTGTTGTTTTTGTTGTTGTTTTTCTTTTTTGAGGTTTTTCCTTTTTGCTTTGATTCTTCTTTCACAGCATGACTAATGCAGAAATATGTTTAATGTGAGTACATATATGACCTATATCAGATTACTTGCTGTCGAGGGGAGGGAGGAAGGGAGAAAAAATTGAAACTAGAAATCTTATAAAAACAAATGTTGAAAACTATTTCTACATGTAACTGGACAATAATAAAACATTTATATGGAAAAAAAAGAAAGAAAATGAGCTTCTAGTAACAGGCTTCCATTCTTTTATCTTTTTTGTTTATTTCGTAATGTGTAATATTCTTTATTGGATTTTGTAAACTCATAAGATATATGAATATTTTTGTCTAATGCTCATGAATCCTCTGTTGCAATAAACCTCAGTCTTCTTTAAAAAAAAAAAGCTTTCTCTGCATCTATTGAGATAATCATATGATTTTGCTTAGTTTTCTTATTGATGTGGTTGATTATGTTGATAGTTTTCCTAATGTTGAACCAGCCCTGCATTCCTGGTATAAATCTCACCTGGTCATAGTGTATTATCCTGGTGATCACTTGCTGTAATCTCCTTGCTATATCTTTTTTTAAGATTTTTGCATCAATATTCATTAGGGAAATTGGTCGATAATTTTCTTTCTGTTTTGGCTCTGCCTGGTTTTGGTATCAACACCATATTTGTGTCATAAAAGGAATTTGGTAGAACTCCTTCTTCATCTATTTTTCCAAATAATTTTTTATAGTGTTGGAATTAATTGTTCTTTAAATGTTTGGTAGAATTCACTTGTAAACCCATCTGGCCCTGGAGATTTTTTCTTAGGGAGGTCATTAATGGTTTGTTCAATTTCTTTTTCTAATATGGGCTTATTTGGGGATTTTATTTCCTCTTGAGTTAACCTGGGCAATTTGTATTTTTGTAAATATTTATCCATTTCATTTAGATTGTCAAATTTGTTGGCATACAGTTGGGCAAAATAGTTCCTAATTATTGCTTTAATTTCCACTTTGTTGGTGGTGAAATCACCCCTGGTAATTTGGTTTTCTTCTTTTTTTTAAATCAAATTAACCAAAGATTTATCTATTTTATTGTGTTGGTTTTTTTTTTTTCATAAAACCAGTTCTTAGTTTTATTGATTAATTCTGCAGGTTTTTTTGCTTCCAATTTTATTAATTTCCCCATTGATTTTCAGGATTTCTAATTTAGTATTTAATTGGGAATTTTAAATTTGTTCTTTTTCTAGCTTTTTAAAGTTGCATTCCCAATTCATTGATCTCCTCTTTCTCTTTTTTATTCATGTAAGCACTTAACAGATATCTGGGCATGTTTTTAAAGAGTAGGGAAGGAGCCAGTAGACTGAGAGAGGAGGCACTCTGTTGGAAGAGGTGATATGGAATAAGATCATTTGAATGGGTAAATAGTGTTAATCATTGTAAGGAATAAGGCTACCTGTACTTCATGTGAAATAGCAGTGAAGGGGGTAGATAGTGGTAGAAAGCATCTGAGTGGTAGGAGATGAGGAAAAGGGATTGCTGTGGACTCCAGGTTTTTTTTTGTTTTTGTTTTTTTAGTGAGGCAATTGGGTTTAAGTGACTTGCCCAGGGTCACAGAGCTAGTAAGTGTTAAGTGTCTGAGGCCGGATTTGAACTCAGGTACTCCTGACTCCAGGGCTCTATCCACTGTACCACCTAGCTGCCCCAGACTCCAATTTTTGATGTAACATATGAGGCAGATTTCTCAGCTGATGATTTGGGGGATGGAAGCCATGGGAAGTTTGAGGAGGGTTGAAAAGGTTTGGAAGAGCTTCTGTGGAAAGTGAGATGGTGTGTTGATAAGGAATGTTTGGAAGGATTGCCTAACAGCAGTCAGGGCCCAGTTGAGGTTGTGTAACACTAATTTATAGTGTACCTGACCAAAATGGTTGCAAATGTAATTTTCTACACATTTGTTCAACAGCACATGTGTAGGAGCAAAGGAGGCAGATGATGGGAGTTATCCAAGGCTGGGACCTTGTGTGTTGAGTAGGATTGTGAGAGGTTGAGGATGACATCTGGATTGTGAGCCTAAGTGACTGAGAGGATGGTGGTTTTGATAGTAATAGGTAGGTGTTACAAATTATTGTAGACCATAGCAATAGGAGAATGTTAGTAACTCATTATGCCTAAGGTGGAGGAGCATAATAAAGTATATTCTTTGGGACCAATGATACTTAATGGGCAGAAAATCTTTTCTCATATATAGTGAAAACAGATGTCTCCATTACCTTTCATAGCTTCCTTGAGTCAACTTTAAGAATTCCTAAACATTAAAGATTTAGGTGAGTATAGCTACATGGCTAAACCATGAGGATTTTAAAGAAAGAACATACTTTTAATAATTCCAGTACTAATTTACTTTGAGACTCCTATGTGAATTCATTAATCTTTATGTGCTTTAGTTTCCCAGTCTGTAAGATCAGAATATTGTGAAGGTTAATGTATTAATGTATGTGAACCTCTTATAATATCTCGGAGGAAGTGACATAAAAATGAGACATGATATCTTGTTTTGTATTATCATTTAGTGCTCCCTTTGTCTTACTGACTTTTTTTTTCTTCTGATATTGAAGCCCTGAAACCTGATTGCAGTATTGCAGGTGAGATCTCATTAGAGCTATATGAAGAATGTAGCTTCAATCTCTTATCAGTATCTACCCAGTGCCTTTTTTTTAAACAACCAATAAATTAGGCACTTAATTGTTATGTTCATTTAGGCAACATACATTTTGTGACTTGAGCATTTTGTATTAAGTCCCCCAAAATTCTTTTCATATTAAAGAAACTGATAGTTGGATGGGGCTGAGTGTCCCAAAGGAGTTTTATCTATGCTATACAACGTTAGTTTGTCAAGTCCCACCTAAATACAGCACAGAATTGGAGTGATTGGCCATGTGTTAAATTAAACGGATTTGTCTATACTTGATTTAGTGGTTCACTAAAATCATGGTTGAATATGACAGAATTATCATTTAAATTTCTGGCCTGAGCATTCAGGATGCTGGCAGGACAATCCATGTGAATTTTTCCATTTCATCTCAGCAAATAATTGGGACGGATTTTTATATATATAAAAAGATCCATTCTACCATACATAGTAGCAATTCTCCCAAATAACTATGTCTTAGAACAGGTAACTTAAGACTCTGAAGTCCATCATTGGAATAATGTATCTTAGATCTTAGTGAAAATACTACTAACGTATTAGGCAAAGACCTACATTTGACATTAAGAGGGAATGTTTTACTTTGTTTTTAGTGATCACTGCCTCCTCCATTTGTACAGTTCAGGTATTATACTTGGTGTTCCATAGCTGACTTATGTTTACTTGTTTTTAAATATCATATTGCCCAGGCATACCTAATGGCTGATTTCTATTTTTTTCATTTCTCTTTTCAAGTCTCCTGACTTTTCACTGCAGCCAGAAATAATTAAGACTGAAGTGCCCATTTACTTTTCCCTTTTAGGGAAGCCAGGATAATTTGTTTGCATAATTGTCGACGACCATTCACTACCTCTCAAAAAACAAAACCAAACATTTTTAATACCATCAGGAGAGGAGTTGAATTGTTATCCATCACTGAAGTAAATAGATATAGAGGATGAGAGCAAGAAAATAAACTAATAGTAATATGATATAAACTCAGATCTCTCTGTGCTTCTCTTTAATGATGTTTCTTGTTACTGTGTGCCCAAACTCCCCAAAGGGAATAGTAGAGTAATGTGAAATACTACTTAGCAAATCCCTGTGAAGAAAATGGCTGACTGAACCACTGAAAAAGATTTCTATTCATGACACTATATCTCATGAATGCAAGTATTGAAACTATACGACCAATTTTATCACTTGTCATTTCCCACTGTTTTTATTTCAAATCAAACCAACAAATATTTACTGAGTATTGTGTACAAGGTCCTATACTAGCCACTATGAAAAACACAAAGAAATATAAAATATAGACCCTGTTTTTAACAAGCTGAGTTTAATTGAGATTTAAAACCTGAAATATGCTCATTTCTTTTTCATGTTTTACTAATATCAAACAGTGTTAAGGAAAAGATAAAACTTAGTTTCTTAATTAGGATTTTGGTTATTATTGGTTCCTGATCATTATTTGCTGAAATTAAGCAGGTAAAGTTCACATTTTAAAGGAACAATGTAAAGCCAATCTATATCTGAGACTGTCTATATATACAAAATGCAGTTTCTTGGGGCAGCTAGGTGGTGCAGTGGATAAAGCACCGGCCATGGATTCAGGAGGACCTGAGTTCAAATTTGACCTCAGACACTTGACACTTACTAGCTGTGTGACCCTGGGCAAGTCATTTATAACCCTCATTGCCCTGCAAAAACAAAAAAACAACAACAAAATGCAGTTTCCTGCAGTTCTAGGTAATTTAAACTCCAAAACACTTTCACCTGAAATATCCCAGATAATTAAAACAAAAAGCTTATTTTGCTATTTTTAAAGCACATGCAGTTAATTTGACATAGCTTTATTCATTATTTCCAGAGATGTTACCTTAGAGTTTCTTTTCATTGTTTAGCTCCTACTTTAACAAAAAACTTTTAGGAACATTTTGGTTTTTAAATATTTGTGTTTTGGGGCAGCTAGGTGGCACAGTGGATAGAGCACCGGCCCTGGAGTCAGGAGTACCTGAGTTCAAATCCGGCCTCAGACACTTAACACTTACTAGCTGTGTGACCCTGGGCAAGTCACTTAACCCCAATTGCCTCACTAAAAAAAAAAAATAATAATAATAATTATGTTTTAAAGCCCTCATAGTGTCTAATCTAGATGTTTTACATTAGTAACTGCACCATGGGCTTCTTGTAGAAAGCCCCAAAAGACAAAGTCATAAAAGTTTTTACATTTACCTGACTGTAAATAATGTGCTCATTATGCATGTGTTTATCAGCTGCTTAGTCTCCAGTTTAACAGCTGTTCCCATATAGATGGGAATTTGATATTTCCTGAAGTGAGCAGAGACCTCTTTGTTTTCGAATGCAATATTGCACATGTATGCAGAGGTAGCGCTTTACATTTTGCTGCTATCTTTACCATATGTTTCTTTTCAATACCTTCTGCATTTTTGTACCAGTCATATATCACAGTTTTATATTAGCTGTATTTGTTCTATTGGTCCAGGCCTGTTGATCTTGGTCTGTTATGATGACTGTACCATGGGCAGGGAAGATTTTATTGAGAGTTTCACTGTTACATGAGTGATCAAAAATAGCATCTTTGCAGCTTTTGAAGAGCTAAGTTATCCAGAGGTGGTTAGTACAACAAGTACTACTGCTACTACTGCCAACACCACCACCACCACCATTTATATAATGCTTTAAGGTTTGCAAAACTCTTTACATGTTATCTCATTTAATTTTCACTACAACCCCATGAAGTAGGTGCTATAGTTATTACCATTTTTCAGATGAAGAAATTCAAGTTTAAGGTTAGGTAACTTGTCTAAAGGTTACACAGCTGGTAAATGTCTGAGGCAGAATTCAAACTCAAGTCTTTCTGACTCCAAATCCGGTACTGCATCTATTAGGCCACCTCCCTAGACTACCTCCAGTTTGTCTATATTTCAGTTTAACTATATATATATCTTGAATGTACATAGTTTTTTTTGCATGTTGTCTTCCCTGTCAGAATGTGAACCCCTTAAGGACAGGGATTGTTCTTGCCTTTCTTTATATCCTCAGAGCTTAACATAGTGGTTGGCACGTAATAGACACGTAATATAAATGCTTTTTGATTTGGCCGCTGTAGCCGACAGAGCTGGAAGCTTAACTGCAACTTATTGCCTTTTAAATTGGGCTCCTTTTCCCAAAATAAACAAAAATTAGAAGTATTACTAATTGATAAATACTATAAATAAACTAATAAATATTCAAATGGATCTATGTTCTTATCAAAGTGAGTATTCTATCTTTGGTTGCTTGTCCTTGGTGACCTTCATCCATGTCATCCCATTCCTCACAATGTCAGCTAATAAAAGGAAAACCAAAGATATCCCTCTTTGCTTATAAAGTGTGAGCACATAGCAAACCTGATAGAAATCAATTTAGACTCAGAAAAGTATTAGAAACATTACTTTGTGCATAAAAATCATGTTCTGACAACTTCCTTTTTAAAAATAAATTCTTATATTGGTGTTGACTGGTAAGAAATTCACTTTTCCTGTTTCCTTGGTTATCTTTTGCCAGTAGTATAAAAGAGTTCATCAATAAAAATGGAAAACATTTTGCAAAAATAGTATTGTCATGTTGGAGTAATTGTGAACTCACCATTCTTATTTCACAGGAGCAGCTACTTAAGATCATGATATTAAACTTCATAAACACAATTACCAGTAACAACAATCATAATGTTGTCATGCATTTCATGTGGTGGAAGTAATCTGGGCACTCTCACATTTTCTTATTTGGTGGAAAGTCTGGAACTTGGATTTGCCTGATCTACTTTCTGTATTTTAGTTTCACCTAGTGGTGAGTGGGACATGGTGTGTGCTCATGCTATTAGAGGAACACTACAGGAATGAACAGGGGTGTGGAGCACTTGTAAGGAGGCTTGTTTTTTGAATTTTGATTCAAACAGATCAGTTCACTTATGACACCATCTCTGGTTTTCAGGGGGGATTTATTCAATTTCCCAAGCACTCAAGAAGCGGAAGATGAAAAAATGGAAGATGAACCTAGTCCATGGCCATGCCAACAACAGCCCATCAAGTACACTTCTCATGTTGAGGCTCCTGTTTCCCCAACCTCACAACAGACTGTCACACAAGTGCCATCCAGTCCAAAAGGAGATACTGTGGAGATGAATGTGGCAGGAGAGCAACAAGAAGAATCAAAAAACAGTCAGGACAAGCACAGTAAAGTCTTGTCTATAAGCCCAGCAACCAGAGGGGGGAGTATTTGGCCCAAGACAAATAACAAAGAAGTCCAGACAACAGAATATTCCCTTTGGGCTCCAACTGTTGTTTCAGTAGCAACCCAAACCATGAAAGGAGTGTGTGAACAAGTAGAGGTGGGGACCAGCATGGCTGACCAGAACCTTGGGAGACAAGATGCTAAGGTACAGACTGAGAGGAGGAATGCTGAAAAACCTACAAATATCTCAGGAGATGATACTGACTCTTTGCATAGCCAGGTAAGTACAGGCATGGGGCTTTCCTCTGATCTTCTAAACTGTGTGATCTATTGGTTAATAATCATATGTGAGTCAGCTGAGAAGATGAGACTCTGAAGGAACAATATAGAGCTGTTTCCTATAGAGCATCAGGGATGCTCTCAAGAATAGAGATGGAGTGGGAGATGTTAGAACTATAGCTAATCTGTAACGTCACAGGGAAAATTGTGTAGTATTTGAGTTTCTCTTGAAAGAGGTTAGGTAAACAATTTGTACCCTATTTCATATCTCTCATAGAATATTGTTGCTCTGAGTATCTTTCTGTCCCTTACTCACCTATCAGGACTTCGTCTCCTTCCCTATAGTTCCTAGGAGTCCTTTTTGTGAGAATGTGAGGGAGGACTGAAAGTTGCAGGGAAGGGGTTGGAGGGGGAACTGTTCATGACTAGGAGAAGCACAAGTAGTAGGAATAAAAAGAAGAGAAATTAGAAACTTTGGGGACTGTGGAGGAGGTATTAAGATTTGTAGTGGGTGAGAAAGTATCGGGAACTGGTAGGAGTAGGGGTAGAGGAAGAAATGTAAGAATATAATAACTAAGACAATAAAAATTGGGTCATCTTAAGGAGTGAGGAAATTATATATTAGATGGACAGATCTGAAAATGAATTTTAAAGATTTCTTTAGGGTGGCTATGGGGTCCTTGGAGGGGAAAAAAAGGAATCTGATAAAGGTTCAGCTATGTGCTCT
The DNA here is from genome assembly GCF_019393635.1 of Dromiciops gliroides. Taxonomy (NCBI): domain Eukaryota; kingdom Metazoa; phylum Chordata; class Mammalia; order Microbiotheria; family Microbiotheriidae; genus Dromiciops; species Dromiciops gliroides. The sequence continues at coordinate 194,650,372 of NC_057862.1, read as the reverse complement.
TACTTAGCCTATGGATAAATAAGTTATGGGTCATTTTCCCTTTGGATAGATAAGGCTTCTTTCTAGTCACTGTAGCCAATTTTCTATGCACTATGCCATGCTGCCCCTTTCTTCACTAACACTGGTAAAGTTAATCTGACTTAAATAAAATGCAGAGCAGTCATCTGAAAGTTTTAGAGATCTGGTCTCAACTTTGCCACTGACTCATGTCCCTTTCATCTTCTAATGCCTTCTGTGTGATCATAAAGACAAGGATGTAAAAACTTTTTAATGCTGTGCATTGTGGGTAAGACTTAGGCCTGTGTTAGTGGAAACCAATTTGTTCCTGTAATACTTTTTTCTTTCTTTCTTTTTTTTTTTTTTGGCGAGGCAATTGGGGTTGAGTGACTTGCCCAGGGTCACACAGCTAATAAGTGTTAAGCGTCTGAGGCTGGATTTGAACTCAGGTCCTCCTGACTCTAGGGTCGGTGCTCTATCTACTGTGCTACCTAGCTGCCCCACCTTTAATACTTAAGTTTCAAATTTAACCCCTGGCACTAAGATTTCTCTGCATTAAAAGGAGCGTTTTCTTTGACATTGCTCTTGTTGCCTTCATTTATGAATAAAAGAATTAAGATGTTCACACTCATACAGGTACTTTTCAGAGAACTATTCATGAGATAGCAATATGAGTTTTTCTGTCCTTTCCTCTTTCATCATTGTCTCACCTGTTTTTATGTTGATACCAGTTAATTTCTCCCACAGTATGCCTTCTGTATTTGTACAGACTGATTAGATAACTGTTATTTACAGTTGGGGAATGTACAAATGCTATGGGGTATTTTTACTCTCTTATATTCTTGTGGCAGTCTGGTGTAATAGCTATACCATGTGTGGTAGTGTGGATAGAGCATTGGACCTGGGGTTAAGAATTCTTTAATTCAGGGGGCCGCTAGGTGGCGCACTGGCCCTGAATTCAGGAATTCAGGAGGACCTGAGTTCAAATGTGGCCTCAGACACTTGACACTTACTAGCAGTGTGACCCTGGGCAAGTCATTTAACCCTCATTGGCCCCCCCAAAAAAAACTTTTTCTTTAGTACAGACCTTGCTTCAGACACTCAGTAGCTCTGAATCCGAGTAAAACGCTTAACTTTGTTTAACCTCACCTTTCTCATCTATAGGATGGGAATAATAATAATAGTACCTGTTTCTTACAGTTGTTGTGAGGAGCAAATGAGATAATATTTATAAAATGCAAATCTTTAAGTACAAATACCTACTTAGTCTATCAATAAATAAGTTATGGGCCATTATCTAGTACCTATATATGAAGAATAATATGCTTAAATTTCAGCCTTTGTGTTGGAATCTCTTAGATTACATAGAAACTCAGTTTCATGTGGTAGCTTTTTGTTAACATATTTTCCCCACATTAGATATGAAAAGTAGAAAATAGGATTTTATTTCAGTCCACATTATTTCCCTCTGGCAAGTGATTTAATTTTCAACAATAGCAACAAAAGGATATATTATGAAGGCTTGGTCTGAGCATGTGAAGAGATATGTATAATTCTTTTAACTTTAAAGCAGTACTAGCAGGGGAGAACTGCTCTGAATAAATATTTGCTTGTTCAGCAAGCATTACTATACCTTCTGTGTGTCAGGCACTGTACTAGGAGTTACAGATACAGGGACAAAAGTAAATGGTGTGTGTTCACAAGTAGCTTACATTCTTTTTTTAATTTTTTTTTTTTTTTGGTGGGGCAATGGGGGGTTAAGTGACTTGCCCAGGGTCACACAGCTAGTGAGTGTCAAGTGTCTGAGGCCAGATTTGAACTCAGGTATGCCTGAATCCAGGGCCGGTGCTTTATCTACTGCGCCACCTAGCTGCTCCCTTTTAATTTTTAAAAATTTTATTAATTTTATTTTTTTTAGTGAGGCAATTGGGGTTAAGTGACTTGCCCAGGGTCACATAGCTAGTAAGTGTCAAGTGTCTAAGGCTGCATTTGAACTAAGGTACTCCTGACTCCAGGGCCAGTGCTCTATCCACTGCGCCACCTAGCTGCCCCAGTAGCTTACATACTAACAGGGAATGTAACTTGTTTGTAAATAGGTATTGCAAAAGAGATAAAAGATAACCTTGGTAGGGAAGGTGCTATCAAGTGGAGGAACTGGGATAGGATTCATGCAAAAAGTGGTGCTTGAGCTCAGTTTTTTAATACCACGGATTGGGGGCAGCTAGGTGGCCCAGTGGATAAAGCACTGGCCTTGGATTCAGGAGGACCTGAGTTCAAATCCAGCTTCAGACACTTGACACTTACTGGCTGTGTGACCCTGGGAAAGTCACTTAACCCTCATTGCCCCATCAAAAAAACCAAAAAACAAACAAACAAAAAAGAATACCACGGATTCCAAGAAGTAGAGGGATGAGATGTGGAGAGGACAGTCAGAGAGAAGGCCAGTTTGGTTGTACTTTAGCATATATGGAGGGGAGTAGTGATATGTAATAAAGCTAGAAAGTTAAGTTGGGATTAGGTTGTAAAGAGCCTTAAATGCCAAACAGAAGAGTTTATATTTGGTCCCAGAGTTCATAGGAGCGATTGGAGTCTAGTGAGGTGTGTGGTGGGGGTCAGAGGGAGAGGCAGTTGGAAAAATCATGAAAAATGATTTTTCTGAAAAAATCATGTCGACTGCTTTATGGAGGATGTATGGCAATGGAAAAAGGCAGGGAGGCCAGTTAGGTGGCTGCTGTAAAAGCCCAAGTGAGATGATGAGGGTCTAAGTGTCTGTGCAGGTGGAGAGAATGGGATAATAAACACAAAATGTTATAGAAGAAATAACTATTAATATGAAATGGCATTATATTAATGTTTAAATAATTAATTTCTTTGAATTCTTTAGTTTTTGTAACTCCTTATGAAATAATAGATGAATTTTGCAAACATTTGTCAGAGGTTACAACTTACTGGCTATCAGGATCCATACTTGAAAGAACCCTTAGTGTAGGAAAGATCATAGATTTAGAGCTAGAAAGAAAGCTCAGAGGTCATCGAGTTCGACTTCCTTATTTTACACTTCAGGAAACTGAGGCTTAAGAGATTAAATAACTTAAAGTAGTTAGTATCAGAGCTGGGATTGGAACCTAGGTCATTCGACTTCAAAGTCTGCTCTTTTTTTTTTTTTTTTTTTTGGTGAGGCAATTGGGGTTAAGTGACTTGCCCAGGGTCACACAGCTAGTAAGTGTTAAGTGTCTGAGGCCAGATTTGAACTCAGGTACTCCTGAATCCAGGGCCGGTGCCCTATCCACTGCACCATCTAGCTGCCCCCAAAGTCTGCTCTTTTTATAGCTCTACCAAGACCTTCATTTACAACTCATATCTTATTTCCCACCACAGAATTCATATTAGAAAGAAACCTTATAAATGTAATGAATATGGTAAGTCCTTCTGCCTAGGTATAGAACTGATTCCACACTTGAGATTTCATACTGGAGAGAAACTAGAATGTAATAATTATGGGGAAGTTTGTTGTTTTTTTCCCCCAGAACCAACACTTCATTTGTGATCAGTTCATAGTAGAATGAGAAAAATTAAAATGAAAAAACATTAAATATTTTTTAAAATTTCAAATAAAAAAAAAACCCCAGTAATTTATAAAAACCAGCATGGCATTAGTACATAGAAGACTGGCATTGGAGTCAGGGTTAGAGTTGCCTTTGACACATACCAGCAATTCGACCACTTTAATCTCTCAGTGCCTCAGACAACTCTCAGAGTATAATTGCAAATTGCAGCTGTGCATGTGGGTGTGGGAGATTTATACCCAGGAGTTCTCTACATAGATGAGATCACAGAGCTATATGGAAAAAAAAATTATATATTTTATTTTCTAGCATGAGCCAAGCTTTACTTGGTATTTTCATATGTCAGTTTTCATAAAGGCACAGGATTTTATTTGAGTTAACAAGTTATTTTTCTTTATGATAGACTATAACAGGTTTCTCACTTGCTCAAAATTTGTTTGTAGACATTAACCCAGGTCTGTAGGTATAATATATATGTAGTATATCTGTTGAATAGATTATGTACTTAATGTTTAAATTCTGGGAGAAATCTGACATCTGGTTCTAGCTGTAATTAATTCATGTAGTTTTACTATATTCCTGTTTTCAAGAAACCCCATTAATTAGACCATTTTGAATTGGTTGGGTCATAGTTATATCCATTTGTAGTAATGTGTTAATTCTCTGTTCTGCTTTATCAACATTATAGGGAGAAGAAGAATTTGACTTGCCTCAGCCTCCACCTGGCCAGGTCTTACATCGCCACATGAGAACTATACGTGAAGTACGCACACTAATTACACGTGTTATCACTGATGTATATTATGTAGATGGCACAGAAGTGGATCGAAAGGTGACTGAGGTAATGATACACTAGATCTAAGTGGCAAATTCCACTCACTAGAATGTCACCTTGGATTTTTTTTAACCCACTATCTCTTTCTTATGTCTCCATTATCCAGCTATTGATACTTTACTTTCTATTATCTTTTATATCAGAAAGTCAAAGGGTAAAGTAGCTCAGGAACCTCATCGCAAGGCTAGAAGTTAGTGATTCTAATTTCTGATTGTTTCCCAGTCCTGATTATCATATGTATCACTGAGCTTGTCACTTAACCTCTCAGTGTTATCTTTCCCTTTAATGTAGAGTTTTAGGAATCACTATAAAATATTTTCACATGTTTAGTATTAATAAGGAGTGGCAAACTAAAAATACTAAAATTTTTTATACAACCTTTAAAAACGTTAGTATAGGATCTTTGGATTTAAAGTTGGATTGAATCTTGAGAGATCATGTGGATGGGAACACAGGCCTGGTGGTGGGGAATACCCCAGGTTATACAGGTGCTACATTGAAAAAATAGCATTGGAACCCAGTTCTTTTGACTCCAAATCCATTACCACAGTATAATTCATATGCAAGTTGTAATACAATTTTGTAAGGCATTTGTTGTAATTACCCAATCATTGAATCATAGATTTAGAGCTGGAAGGGACCTTAGTGGCCATCAAGTCCAGTGCCCTCATTGTATTGATAAAGACATTGGCCCTGAAAAAAGAGGTTAAGTGATTTGTTCGGGTATTATATGAGGTAGGATTTGAGTCCAGGTCTTCCTGACCCCAAGGCCAATGCTTTTTTCAGCACTTTATGCTGTCTCTTTTCTTTGGAATGTTGAGAATACATTGCCTGTGAAATTCTTAAAGTTCGTGTTTTTGGAAGCTCGAATTGACTTATCTTCAGGATTGGTGTAATTAATGTCTGAGTTTTTAATGATCATGTTGCCACTTGTTTTTCTGGTTAAAGACGTACTTACTTCAGATCTAGGGCTGAAATTGAACATACTGAAGGAATCACATATTAGAACCTCTGCTGCTGAGTCTTGATTCAGAACTGGAGAAACAAGGCAGGAGATATTTTTCCTTTTGTATCTAGATGTTTAGTTATATTTTTCATATAATTGAGAAATCACAGGTTGAGTACAAAAAAGAATCCAAGACACAACATGAATTGACTCAAATAGATAAGACCAAAAGGTTCTCCCCCTAAAATAAGAAATTAAATGTAATGAACAAATAATTTCAGAAGAAAAAATGTAAATGATTGGCTACCACATGAAAAATTACTCCAAATCATTAATATGGGTAATGAACATCCAAACAGCAGGAAGAGCAACACAAAGAACAATAAGGTAGATCCTGGATTTAAAACTTGCTTTGTGTGCATGTAGACAAGTCACTGGATCATTTTGTGCCTCATTTAACTTACCTATGTAGTGTGGCTAAGAATGCTCCTACTAATAGCCAACAAAGCTGCTGTGAAGAAAGTGTTTTGTAACATTTAGAGCAATCTATGTGAGCTATTGTTATTATTATATATATATATATATATATATATATATATGTATGTATGTATATATATGTATATATATGTGTGTGTGTGTATATATATATATATATATATATACTTGATGCCTTGATATGATGTTTCTTTTTTGTACTCAACCTGTGATTTCTCAATTATATGAAAAATTGCCTCTGCAAGTTGACTCGCCTGGGGTCATCCAGTCAGTCTAGCTCACAGTGGGGACTGGAACCTAGGTCTTCCTGAGGCCAAGGACAACACTGTCCACCATACCATTTGCTCTCTGTATATACTGACATCTGACTTGTCAGAAATAGTTAACGCAAACCTGCATTTGGTTAAGAATGTGCCCTCCCTTTCCCCCTTTCCTTCCCCCTTTATCCCCAGCCACAGTTGTGAAAAAAAATCTTCCATTTTCTAAATTGTTATATGTGACCTTTTTTATTTAAGTTATGGATGTAAGATACTGGTATAACCTTAATTTCTAGTAATTCTATTTCTTGTTGAATAGTGAGTTATTTACCCAATAGTTTGATTTCTTGGCTTTACTGAATACTAGTTTGCTGTATTTGCTTTCTGGGTCTTTTCAGTCCCATTTATTTACTTTTTTTTTTTGGACTCCCTATCAAAACAGTTTTTAAGTTTACTTATTTATAACATAGTTTGTGATCTGGTAATGCCTGTGTCCCCTTAATTTTTTCTTTTTCCCATTATTTTCCACAAGGCTTCAGGACTTTTGTTCTTTTGAGTGAATGTTATTTTGTCTAGTTCCATAAAGTGCATTGCAGTTTGAGTGGTGTCAAAACCCAGTGGGCACTGGGTTCTGGTTTCATCTTCTTGACCCTTCTCCACATAGTCAGATCTAGCAGGATACTTGTGCTCAACTGATGCTTGTCTTGCTCATTATTGTTGGTACCTCTTCCCACATTTTAAGCCATCCTTTCCACCCCAAAGGTACTTTCTTTAGGAATGGGGAGGAAACCCTCACTTTCTGTTTGAAGATTTTCTCTGCCAGTTAAAATCCTCATCCCATGTGCCTATATCTGTGAGCACTGTGCTAAGACAGCCTGCCACTTCATCTAAGGCATTCACTTGGGTGCTTTTTCAGTATAAACAGGTTTGTATTCAGCACTGGGTGTTTTTCTGTTATCGTGTTAGTCTCACTTCAAGAATGAAGAAAGCCACATCCACATTTAGCCTCTGATCACCTCAGTTGATTCTTTCCTTCTCCTTATACGTGCTCTGGAAAATGTGTACATTGGAGTCTGAGGAAGGGCCAGTGTGGTGAAATATAAATAACACGGACTTGGAATCAAAAGACTTGGGTTTGAGTTGCAGCTCCAGCACTCACCAGTTGTGTTATCTTGTACAAGTCATCTCTTAGCTCTGAACCTCATTTCCTTATCTGTAAAATGGAGATTATTAATCCTTGCACCAGTGACCTTAATAGTAGAAGTAGCCCCTCTTCTAGTAACATTTCCTTACTAGTTAATAGATAAAGAAGCTCATCCATCATAGATAAGAAAACAGGAATTACTTTAAGACCTTTTTGACTCACCTTAGAAGCTAGTGAAGACTTGTTGCAGATGGCCAGCCAGAAAACTCTCTCCCCTATCTATTCTATTTCCCCTCCCCCCCTAGGGCAATGGGGGTTAAGTGACTTGCCCAGGGTCACACAGTTATTAAGTGTCAAGTGTCTGAGGCCTGATTTGAACTCAGGTCCTCCTGAATCCAGGGCTAGTGCTTTATCCACTGTACCACCTAGCTGCCCCCTCTCTCCTGTCATTTTAATTCCCCTTAGTGATCACAGAGTCAACTTGTCCCTTATTGTCTTGCCTTAAACAAGTGATCTTAGGAGGTCTCTTCATCTTTTAGATGGGGAAAACAGGCACAGTGAGGTTGGTTAAGAGCCAAAGGCACATGGGTAATAAATGGCAGAGCTGAGATTTGAATCGGTTTTCCATGGCAGCAGGCTTTCTTCAACTTTCCCTAGTGGCCACATGGGGTACTGCCAGTTCTCACCATTGAACCTGTGTCAGACGTTTGCCAAACAAATATTTGAAACTAATGTGAGAAGCTGTCTCATATTCTGTGTAAAGTCACACATCAGAAATTTTTTTTCCCCTAGAGGGAAAACATCACTGAAAATTTTTAATAGTTTGCCAAATATACAGTTATTAGGATTATCTATATTACTTAAATTTTAAAATTGGTATAGATGATTCTATAAAATAATGAATACAAGTTACATATCAACAATCTCTGCAGTCCAATAATGGCCCAGAAAATTCTTATCTGTTATCATATCTGATATGATACTGGTCCTGTAAAGGGCTCTTCAGGGTGGATTGTATCTGATGAATATATAGTTTAATGAATAATCTTAATAGTTGAACTAATTAAAATAAATACCCCATTTCACATTCTTTGAGCTATTCTTATAGTCAGTAATTATATTAATGTTTGTCTCTTGGCTTGAAAATTATTTCTAATATCTGGTAATACTCATAATATCACTGCTACTTATAGTAATAAGCTGGCTAGTTTAAAGATTATTATCTCCATTTTACAAATGAGCACAGTAAGGCTCAAGAGTGAGTCGATGGGTTGGTTGGAAAGGATGACACAGCTAGTGAGGGGTGGGGGTGGGGCTTAAGCTTAGGTCTTCTGATTCCAACTTCAATGCTGTTTGCCTTTGAACCCACTGCCTCTTTATCAGGTTCAAATATGCATGTTTTCAACATTTGAGGTATGTATTGCAGGATAACAAAATCTGTTATTTTGCATTTCACAAAAACAAAACTTCTACTATGTGTATTCTGATCTACTAATGCAGCTTTTTATTTTATTTATTTGTTCATTTATTTTTGCGGGGCAGTGAGGGTTAAGTGACTTGCCCAGGGTCACACGTAAGTGTCAAGTGTCTGAGGTCAAATTTGAACTCAGGTCCTCCTGAATCCAAGGCTGGTGCCTTTTCCATTGTGCCACCTAGCTGCCCTAATGCAGCTTTTTAGCAGGAATGTTTAAATGGTGTTTATCAGCTACTTTTATATTCCCTAGTACTTATTTTGTTTTGTTCATGTGAAGGAAGAGAATTATGGGGTAATGGAAGAAACCCTAAGGAGTGAGCTAAGTCCTGTTTTTGCCACTACCTCTCACTGTTATCTTGGGAAAGTCTCTTCATCTTTCTGGGCCTCATTGTCCTTATTTGTAAAATGAGGAAATCAAGTTAGATAATCTCTAAAATTTACTTTAGCTCTAACATTCTATGATTCATCAAAACCAGTGGTAAATAAAAATGAATGATTTCTAAAGGAATAGGCCAACCTCCCATAAAAAGCACAGCCCGATAAAAAAAGAGAAAAAGGGGGGCAGCTAGGTGGCACAGTGGATAAAGCACCGACCCCTGGAGTCAGGAGTACCTGAGTTCAAATCCGGCCTCAGACACTTAACACTTACTAGCTGTGTGACCCTGGGCAAGTCACTTAACCCCAATTGCCTCACTTTAAAAAAAAAGAAAAAGATACATGCAGGTATGTGTATATATGTGTGTGCATGTGTGAGAAGATATTTATATAAGTTATTAAGTAATACTTTAATGCCCAATACTCAAGGATCTGAGAATTCATTGATATGGATTTTACCCCCCAAAATACAGATTGCAACACATCTTTGCCCATTCTTTGTGATTCTTGTCCATCTCCTACCATAAGTTTGACATAGGCCACCCAACATTTCTATTTGCCTTTGTCACTTTCTCCTGACATTTTAAGGATACCTGAGAAGAATTCTGACTGTACTCATACTTCACCCTCACCTTGTGATCAGAACCATTTTCCCTTCCTTTCATACATTTTCCTTATTACATCTTTTTCCAAGTTCCTCTTTGGTTATCTATTGTAGACTGTTCATACTTGTCATGGAAGAAAACTTTTCAGAGGTGGCATTTTGCTGTACTACATCAAATGCCTTTTCATAATTAGTAAACCATAAGCATGGTGGGATTATGTGTTCTCTACAGTCACAAAATCTTACAATCAGTCTGCTACCTGTGACAGAAGAAGCAGAAGGGAGCCATGTAGGATTGGGGGCCATTTTGTATCTTTCTTTTAATTTCTGGTTTGATATGGCCAGAGAATTCATTATCAAGTGATCATCCACTGGTAATAAATGTGTTTTTTGAATTTTAATTACTGTTGCTATATCTCTCAGCTTTGGGTAAGCAGATATTGATTTATTAAAATTATATCAGTAAAGGATTGACCACATTTCTCCCTGACTTATCATTGGTCTCAGGCCAAGTGGTAGAGTCTCCCAGAGACAGCATGTGGTCTCAAAGAGACCTGAGAGAAGCTCAGAAGACCACGAATACCTAGAAGCCCTCCTGTGGCATCTTCCAAGGGCTTTTTTTATCCTCTTTTGATAGAGGCGGGTCATTATACATTAATCAAAGCTAATTGGTTAGCATCATTCAATTCCATTGGTTCACATGACTTGAAGGTGGTCTACATTAAAATGAACTCTAGAAATGACATCAGGGAAAAGAATGCAAAAGACCCTCACTCAGATTGCTTAAGGCAAAGTCCACTCAGTTCCTTTTGTTTCCTTAGGTTTGTCCCAGATGAGATTTGATGAAATTTCTCTAGGACTTTTGGGGGAAGGCAGGGAGAGAAAGGACTGAGAAAGTGAACTCTAGATCTCAATAACTAGAGTAATAATCAAGTATTTATTGAGGACTTATTATGTGCCAGACTCTAGGCTAAGCCTAGAGATTCAGAAGCTGAAATGAAACAGTTCCTACCTTACATTCTTTTGTGAGAAAAGTTGTGTGTGTGTTTGTGTGTGTAAATGTACAAGGTAATTGAATTGGAGGTGAGGAAGGCACAGAAAAACACTAGTAGCTAGAGAGGCTTATGAAAAGCCTGTTGTAGTAGTCAGTACTTGAACTGAGCTTTGAAGGAAGCTAGAAGTAGAAGTATGGAGGTGTGTTTTGAGAAGGCCACTTTGGCTGAACCATTGAATACATAAAGGGGAGTAACCCATAATAAGACTGGAAAGTTAGGTTGGAGCCAGGCTTAAAGGTCTTTAAGTGTCAAACAGAAGAATTTGTGTTTTGGCCGAAAGACAAAAGGGAGGCATGAGCTTGTAGACAAGGAACTATGTCCCCAAAGTCACCAAACTCTACATTCCCCTTTTTTTGGGGGGGGTGGCATAGCAATGAGGGTTAGGTGACTTGCCCCTGGGTCACACAGCTAGTGTCAAATGTCTGAGGCTAGATTTCAGCTCAGGTCCTCCTGAATTGAAGGCCAGTGCTTTAATCACTGTGCCACTTAGCTGCCTCCTCTACATTCCCTTTTGCTTTTTGATACTACTAATGATTATACTACTAGCCAAATACTCCAAATCAAAGACATATGGAAACAATTCATGTACCAAAATGGTCATGATAGTTCTTTTTGTTGTGGCAAAGAACTGGAAACAGTAGATGCCCATCTTAGGGGAACTAGCTGAACAAATTCTTAAGTGGATTTAATGGAATATTGTCACCCTCAAGAAAGAGCAAATATGAAGAATTCAGAGAAACTTGGAGAGATTTGAATGAACTGAATCAAAGAAATGAGCAGAACTATGAGTAGAACTAGAATAGATATCACAATAGCTACAACAACATAAAGGAGGGCAGCTTTGAAAGATTTAAGAACTCTGATCAATGCAGGGACCAATCATCACTTTCTTTTCTTTTCTTTTTTTAGTTAGAATATATTATAATTTTGTAGATTTGATGTTTGATTTAGCTCTGCAATGATTTTTTTTTGATAAAAGTATTTTATTTTTTTCCAGTTACATGTAAAGATAGTTCTCAACATTTGTTTATACAAGCTTTCCAATTTCAAATTTTTCTCCATCCCTCCCCTAGACAGCAGGTAATCTGATATAGGTTATATATATATATATATATATATATAAAATAACATTAAACATATTTCTGCATTAGTCATGTTATAAGAGAAAAATCAGAGCAATGAGGAAAAACCTCAAAGTAGAAAAACAACAACACCAAAAACAAAAGAAATAGTATGGTCCAATCGGCATCTATACTCCACAGTTCTTTTTTTTTTTTTTTCCCCCTGGATTTGGAGATCCTCTTCCATCACGAGTCCCCTGGAACTCTTCTGTACCATTGCATTGGTGAGAAGAATCTAGTCCATCACAGTAGATCAACATACAATGTTGATGACACTGTGTATAATGTTCTTCTGGTTCTGCTCATCTCACTCATCATCATCCCACGCAAGACCCTCCAGGTTTCTCTGAACTCCTGCTCATCGTTTCTTACAGCACAATAGTATTGCATTACATTCATATACCACAACTTGTCCAGCCATTGCCCAATTGATGGGCATCCCCTCAACTTCCAATTCCTTGCCACCACGTAAAGAGCAGCTATAAATATTTTTGTACATGTGGGTCCTTTTCCCTTTTCCATGATCTCTTTGGGGAAAAGACCCAAAAGTGGTATTGCAATCATCACTCTAGAAGACTGATGATGAAGCATGCCTTCTGCTGTTTGTAGAGAAGGGGTGAACTAAAGATGTAGAATGAGACACACATTTTCTGAGATGGCCACATTTGCTTTTCTTGGCTATACTTGTTTCAAAGAAGGACTTCTCTTTGAGGAATGGCAGTGGCAGTGAGTTAATGGGAAGGGATAGGGATACCCCTTCCCCCAAAAAGGAGGGGGAAAGAGTATCAGTAAAGCATAAAACATAAAGCACAGAAGAAAACAAAAGTTCAGAAGGGAATAGAAACAAACGTCAATTTTGTTATCTTAATAAAGTGATACTTTTAAAAAATCCAACTTTGGTGATTATTAGATTTATAATGAAAACAGTTTCTTTAAAGAGTTCTTAATGTCTGAATACAGATTGAAGCATAATTTTTTTAAGTTTATTTTTTGGATTTTTTAAATCTTATTTTCTTTCACAACGTTCCTAATATGGAAATGTTTTGCATGACTACACATGTATAACTTATGTTGAATTGCTTGAGCTCTCAGGGGTGGGGGGTGGGGGAGTGGGGGTGGGGGAGGGAGAGAGGAAGGAAGAGAATTTGTAGCAGCTAGGTGGCATAGTGGAAAAAGCACAGGTCCTGGATTCAGAAGGAACTGAGTTCAAATCCAGCCTCAGACACTTGACACTTACTAGCTGTGTGACCCTGGGACAAGTCACTTAACCCTCATTGTCCCCCCCCCCATAGACATTAAAAATTCTTTTTACATGTAATTGGAGAAAAAGAAAATTCTAAATAAATGAAAAAAAATAGCAAAAAAACCCAAACCCAAATAGAATCCTTAAGATAATTGGTTCTCAGACTAAAACCCAATTTTGTAGTTTGAATCATTTTGCCATTTCTAGGTTTTGACATCACTCATTTTAACCTGTCTTAATGTAATTCCTCTTAACTTTACTTTCTCTTTTTCCTTCCTTCCAGGAGGCTGAAGAACCAGTGGTAGAGTGTCAAGAGTGTGAGACTGAAGTCTCTCCTTCTCAAACTGGTGGCTCCTCAGGAGACCTAGGGGACATCAGCTCTTTTTCCTCCAAGGCATCCAGCTTGAACCGAATGTCAAGTGGAGCTAGCAGTGGCCTCTCAGCTGCACATAGCAGTAGCAGCTCAGGGAAAGGAGCTGGACTTGTCAAAGGGAAAACAAGTGGGACAGAACCTGCAGATTTTGCCTTACCCAGCACTCGAGGAGGCCCAGGAAAACTGAGGTGCAGATATTGTATCCAGAGGGAGAGACATGAGCTTAGTGTGGGATGAGGAGGCTGAAGGATAGAAAGATTTAACTTCATAAGGAAAGGGGAGCGATGGGAATAGCGGATAGAGAGCTAGAAGGATTTTTGCCAGTCCTTTCCACCCCCCTGCCACAGACGAAATTAGTTCCCTTTTCCTCCCTTCTTTTTGGATTGTTAGAGCTGGTGGTGCTTTTTTAGGGTACTTTTAGCTGATCGGTTAAGAGACTGCTGGAGGCTCAGTGTGAGCCTGTCACTCTGAAGCTGTAGGCCCTGATTCTGCTGGCAAAGAAGCCTCCTTCATAAATAGGCCAGAAACCTTGACAGGCTCCTGTGGCAGGGCATGGGAAGTATGTGAATATTAGGAATGAGGGGGGCACATTATTCCCATGCCTCTTTGGAACTGCCTTGGAAACCATAGGATAATATAGATTTAGAGGTGGAAAGGACCTTAAAGATTATAGAGTTCAAAGCACTCATTTTTTCAGATGAGGAAAGTGAGGCCTGAGAAATTAGGTTCTTTACCCAAGTTCATACAAATAGTAAGTAGCAGAGCAAGAATTCTGGATCTGATGCCAGATCCAGAGCTTTTCCCTTTTTTCTCTTGATTCTAAAGCCCATTGTTTCTATTAGGAATGGGACGGATTTGGGGCCCTGACTCCACACTAATTCTTTGCATTCTGATGCAGATTCTCTATTGGAAGGGAAGGGGTAGAAGTAGTTTTGCTGAGTTTGAAATTTTATTAGGAGGCATTTAGCTTTATCTTAGAGAAAAAGAAAATACTATATTTCTTCTTTCTCCTTTCTATTTTTACCCACTTCCCCATTCGTGACAGATTTGACTGATGTGAACTTACTTACCATTTGCATTAAGGGTTAGTATATGTTGGTCTGGCATATAGCCTGGCACATGGAGAAAAAAGGACTGGGGGTTTTGAGATGACTAATAGGTGCTCTCCAACTAACCTGCCTTCATTCTACAGTCCTAGAAAAGGGGTCACTCAGATAGGGGCACCTGTGTGTGAGGAGGATGGTGATTCAGGCCTCGGCATCAGACAGGGAGGAAAAACTCCAGTCACACCTCGTGGCAGAGGGCGAAGGGGCCGTCCACCTTCTCGGACTACTGGAACCAGGTATTCGGGGAGGGTGAGATGTACTTAGTTGGTGATTTGTTCACACGAATAGGAAGATAAGAGAGTAGAAAGAGGAGGCCTAATATATGGGGTTCCAGGAGAGAAAAGTGGGCAGATTTTAAATTACAAGATGATATGGGTAACTCACGGGAATTCTTTCTCAAGGAACATGTATCATCATTGGAATGACCGTCATACACTGAACATCATCTGGTTCATGTGCATTAAGAAAATAAAACTCACCCATTCATTGAAAAGTTCTAAAAGACATATTTTAGATAGGGCAGAAGGGTTCAAATAGTCCAGAGAAGGAAAAGAAGCCCTGACAAATATCCCCAAAATTCTTTGTATGTGGAGAGATGGTTGGTCTTCTTTGGGGGTAGGGGTAACAGGAGGGTAATTTGGAGGGGTGAAAGTCCACATTCTGAATATCAGCTGATGTCTGCCCAGGGGAAAAGCAAGAGCCATTTTAATTAATAGGAACTTGTCTGAAAGAACCAAATGATATTCTAGGGACCAGAGGCTTTCGCTCAATAAGTTGTCAGTGGTTGACTGAAGTCTTTTCCAAGGCTGTTGTCATTGTATCATCCTTATTCCATTAGATGCAAGTCATCCTTACACATACTAAGTAACTTACAGCAACTAAAAGACATGAAGCCAGGTCCTAAGCCTAAGTCAGACTAAGTGATTAAAGCTAAATTTGATTCAAAGACTCAAGGACTCTGTTAGTCATCCAGTCAACTTATTGTGATATATGTGTCTCTGAAGCAACAAATGAACTTAACTTCTCTTTATCTCACTAAAATCCTAATGCAGATTTACAAAGCTGTCTCACACATTTACTGTAATAGCTTCAGAATAAATTTCTAACAACATGTATGATTTTAATGTATGAAAGAATTTATACAAGAATGTTATCTAAAATGATGAAAAATAAATTTATATAATTTGTACCTATTAGGAAAAAAAAGGTGATATGGGTAAAAATGAGAGCAACTGAAAGACTAGACTTATGGCTGTTGTGCATGCATCTTTCATCTCATTCTCACTTCATCATTCTACATTTCCTTTTCAGAGAAACAGCTTTGCCTAGCCCACTTGGTGTTGAGGATATCTCGACAAGTGTCTCACCAGATGATAAACCCTTCACTCGAATTGTCCCTCGTATGCCAGATGCCAGTAAACGAGCAGATGGCAGTACTGGAGTCTTACGACGTAGTGACTCTCCAGAGATTCCTTTGCAGGTTGTTGCTGGCCCATCGGATGGCCAAGACTCCTCTTCTCCAGGAAACAGCTTTGTAGGGCTCCGAGTTGTAGCCAAGTGGTCCTCCAATGGCTATTTTTATTCTGGGAAAATAACCCGAGATGTTGGAGCTGGGAAGTATAAGCTGCTTTTTGATGATGGGTACGAGTGTGATGTGTTGGGCAAAGACATTCTGTTGTGTGACCCTATCCCGCTGGAGACAGAAGTGACAGCCCTTTCGGAGGATGAGTATTTTAGTGCAGGTAATGAAAGGAGCAAGATTTTTACCAGCTCAGTGTGTCCATGGATACACTGGGTCCTTTCACTAATTACTGAAAAGTACCCCCAACCTGACTACTTATTAGGTTGGGGTCAGAAGTCCTATTCACCCAAAACTAACTACTCTGATGACTTCCTTTTTGATTTACTGTTTGTCTTGATGAAACCAGCTAGATGAATACAGCTGAAACAAATCAAATAACTGTACTTAGGAAAAAGTAGCACTTCTGCCTGTGTGTTCATATGTATACACAAGTACACAAATCCAGGCTTCTCTGGTTTGAGGAACTGGCTGTCTGTCCTTACTCCCTCCCCTCTAGGATATAACAGGGATGGGCAGTGGGGATCTTTTCTATTGGCTGCATTTCATTGTTCCATCTTTGTGGATTAACCTGGTATTAACATGTAATTGTAGTTTGTTACTTAGAAACAGTTCACCTTGCTCAGAGTTTTTCTTTTTTCTTAGATGATGGGGAAAAATTATTTTGTTTCTGAAAACCCAGACAGTAATATTCTTTAATGATTAGGAATCTTTTCTTTTGGGTTTCTATTGCTTGCTCTTTACAATTTGGAATAGGCTTGCTTGTCTTATCTTTTTGGGGTGGGGGCTGGGGCAATGAAGGTTAAGTGACTTGCCCAGGGTCACACAGCTAATAAGTGTCAAATGTCTGAGACTGGATTTGAATTCAGGTACTCCTGAATCCAAGGTCGGTGCTTTATCCACTATGCCACATAGCTGCCCCCTTGCTCATCTTATCTTGATGGCAAGACTATGTAAAGAGATGATCTCTGATAAAAGTTCCATTTAAAAAAAAATTTTGTCCTATTACTGAAGGAGTTCTACCAAACACATATGAAAATAAATACCAAAAATTTGTTCCAAAATATGTACCAATTTATGTTCCAAATATAGATGTACTAAATTCTGAATACTTTTAGATAAGAGAACAACTCTTGAAGCTCCACATTTAGCTCTTTGCACACCAAAGATATAGATACCCTTGTCTCCAAAATAAATCCTGGAGAAAATAATTTAATTCTATCCGTTTGAGCCCTTAAAATTATTTCTGAAATTCAGTACCAGTGGTTTGCTTTTTAATTCTTTTTTTTTGTTGTTTTTTAGGACTATTAATTATTATGTAGCTCTTACCCTGATTTATTAATTCTTGGCTTTCTTGTGTTTCTTTTGAGTCTTATGATTTTCTCATGTTGAGTTCTGTAGTTTGGTGGGGTTCGGGAAAGATGGTAAACAAAGAGAGACTAAGCATAAGTGGTGGGTGAAATTCATGACAAAGGGCAGAACTGAGTCTTACTTTCTTTTTCCTATTCTTTTTGACATTTGTCTCAAGGCTATATAAAATAATAGGATTCTGAAGGTAAATTCCTCATATGTTAGAGATAGGATTTTTCCAATTCTGTAATTTAACACAGACCAGTAGAACAGAACAAAATGGGTTCTTCTGATTATAGGTTTGGGAGTGAGATGGTTTGAAGATTCTTTTTTTTAAAGCATTTTCTCCAATTAATTTTTTAATATCACAACAACCCAGCAAGGTTGGCATATACTTATTGGCTTATTGATAAGCTGATGATTATTATGAGGATGGGTAGTGCTTAGGATTTCACAAAGCTAGGTTGTGATAAAGCCAAGATTAGAACCCAAGGCTCTTAAATTCTACTCCACCTTCTATTCATACCATTGTGTTCTCACTTTTTATTTTAAGAAATTATCATTAAAGATTAGATCAGAATTAGAGCAATGGGGCTGAGTGGAGTGAGAGGAGCTGGCAGGAAAGACATATTTCAGCTTCATACTAGTTTGTGTTGGCTTCCCGTTATCTGGTTCCTCTCTAGTTTCTTAAGATGCCCATCTCCTCCATACCTTAATGCAAAAATTATCATATACTTCCTAAAGAAACACAATCCAAAAGGACTAAAGAGTTATTGTCAACTACTGTTTACAGTATATCATAACTTTGAGAGAACTATTAGAACCACTGAAAAGCCAATTGTGCTTGACTTGGGAAATAACTTTCATAGCTCTCCTACCGGGCTCTACTTTCTGATACCCTAAAACCTTCTTTACCCCAACTCCAATGTAGTAGTTGAAGAATATATTTTGGTAGTTGTGACAGTGTTTAGTCATATCCCAGCTTTGCAGATGTCTGGACCATCTGGTTTAGGCTCACTGGGCAGAGCAAAGAGTGAGCACAAACAGTGGATTCCATGGAATGGCATTGCTAGCAACAGCTTCTCTTTATTGTCTCTCTTCCCAGGCGTGGTAAAAGGACACAGAAAAGAGTCTGGGGAATTATACTACAGCATTGAAAAGGAAGGCCAAAGGAAATGGTACAAGCGAATGGCTGTTATCCTGTCTCTGGAACAAGGGAATAAACTGAGGGAGCAGTATGGGCTTGGTCCGTATGAGCCAGTGACGCCCCTCACCAAGGCAGCAGACATTAGCTTAGGTAAGACCAGTATGCTCTGTGCAGCTGATCTCAAGAAGCCTTATCAAGCCTGTATGAAAAAGCAGTTTGTTGGTAGTTCACTAACTCTGTTATTGTTAGATCCAATTGTGGCTGATCAGATGGAGATTAGGTGCATTTTACTGGGTCACTATCCCTATTCTCCTCCCAGGACCTTCTAGTAAATCCTTAGGCTTCTTCTTGCCTCCTCAACTCAGCAAGAGATAAAACAAATCTTTAGCCATGGAGGTGTAAAATAAATGATCCAATAGTCTTAGGATGTGCTTTATGCTGCAGTGGAAGGTGTGAGGAAAGGCTTCAGGGCTTCAGACTGTGAGAACTAATTGTTTTCTGTTGTATTTGGTTACAGATAATCTGGTGGAGGGTAAGCGGAAACGGCGAAGTAACCTCAACTCCCCAGGCACCCCTACTACCTCCAGCAGCAGTGCCACTGCCACTCCTCCACGTAAAGCCCTTGAAAGTCCAAGAGTCTCCATGGGACTTCTCTCTGGAAAGAGGAAACTGATATGCTCTGATGAAGATCGATCCCCTGCCAAGCGAGGCCGCAAGTCTACCACAATAAAACCTGGTAAATCCTCTTCCTTCAGATTCCTCCAGATACCTTCAAGGCATGCAAAGGGTAGGGCCCCTTGGGAAAAAGTTATGAAAGTATTGTAAAAAGTAGTGTTAATTATGTAGCCTTTTGTCCTTCTGATATGTGCTGTACACATATTCAGCTAGACAGGGCATAAAATACTTTCATATAACCTCCTGTTGTGGGGCACTCCAACTCATTGAGGTGTTAATCACTCCCCTCCTACCTTATTACCTCAATATTCTGGGCAGAGTAAGGTAAAGAGGGAATGGAGATAATATCTGAAATATTTAAATGAAGATATTTGTGATGGGAATAGTGTGGCAGAGGAGGCAGGGTAAGGAATCAGGGCTGACTGGGAAAAATTTAGAAGCCCATGAAGTTTGTTGTCATCATTTTCCCATGGTGTCTCATTTTCCCTCAAAACTTGGGAGCTCGTTATCTCGTGATGTTTGTTGACTGTCCAGAACCTCTCCACTGTGGCACCTCACATGGCTGTTACTGACCCCTGTATTCCATGTTCCAGTGGTTCCTTCAGTCTCTTCACCTCTAATGAAGTCTTATTCCTTTGGTGTTGGAAGTTAGGAAAGCAGTTTGATTAAACTACATTATTAGATTTTATTAAAAGGGTAGCTGTTTTTATGTTCAGACTTGTTCCTTGTGTTTATATCATCTGGATGTCAAAATGTCCCTGGCTTCTTTCTAGTTCCTTATTTTATCAGGGGGAAAAGTTACCTGTCATCTTAGTCTTCATATGAGCCCTACAGTCAATTTTCCTGACACAAATACTCATTTTCTTTTATTCCTGGAAAATTGAACAAAGGGGATAAAACAAATCTGGATGTGTCATAAATCCTCAGCTAACAAGTTTACCTACTTTCCAGGTACTGGAAACAGTAACAGAACAGACACTGACGTTTGGAACCAGCATAGTGGTCCTCTATAGTAGGAAAGAGGGAATGGACAGACACTGCCCAGGGAGGATGCTGTAATGGCCATAAATCTTCTACTAGCTAGTCTGATAAACTTTTGGTTTGGTTGTGTAAAAATTTTAATTATTTTTGTGTACTGAAAGATTTTTCATTTCATACATATCATTGTGTCATTGATTTTACTATGGGTTTTATTTAAGTTAAAAATAAATTCTTCATGTATGTTCAGTCTACATAGTTTTTTGTTTTTTGCTTATGTAACATGGTTGTCTGCTCAGAACTAAAAATAAGAGTGGGATATTGTATACTACTTTGTACTCAGGCAGGTAGGACATACTCAATTTAACAAACATTTATAAGTGCCTACTATGTGTAGAATACTACATTCTTAGGTTCCTTGGCTCTGGTACAAAGTCAGAGTTCTCTGTAATAATATTGTTTTTGCTCTTACCCAGGTACTGTGGGAGTAGGAGAGTTTGCGAATCCATGTGAGGGTGGAGACAATGCTGGAGAGCCATTAGCTTTGGAAGACCAGAGGGGACCCTTGCCCCACAACAAGACCTTGTTTCTGGGCTATGCTTTTCTCCTCACCATGGCCACAGCCAATGATAAGCTAGCCAGCCGCTCTAAATTGCCAGATGTTCCTACTGGGAGCAGTGAAGAAGAGGAGGGTGAGACCACTGTCCTCATTTCCCAAGGAAATTTGTGGGTTTCTGACATAGCCTCACAGTTCCCTCATATTCATTCTAGCTCCTCTGTTTCAAGCCTGTGATTGGTCCTCTTTGTCATAAATATATAGGCTCTAAAGCAAGTGGAAATTGACCCTGAATTAATGAATGGAGTAAAGCAACTATTCCTCTTTCTAAATAGTCTGACATCTTTCCTACCCAAGGTTTCAAGGCAAAGACCATAGCAAAACTGGTGGAAGGGGATAAAAGTGACTGTGGCTTTCAGGGGACTTTGGAAGGTTGGGTGTGTGCTGGTAGCAGGTCTTCTGTCAAGTACTTTCAGTAAGCAATTTCTAGATATTTTTCATCTTCTCTCCATTTGACCACAAGCTAAGTGTACAATTATGTTATAACAACACCATGGGGAGTTATGAGAAAGATTTGTTCCATGTATTCAGAAAGCCTTGTGTCTTATGATTCTTAAAAGGGAAAGAAGGCAAGTATGAATTTAAATATGAATGGCTGACAAAAACACATCAATCTAGCCATTATGGCTAAGGTACAAACTTTTGTCTAATATGATGTTTGAACACCAGCTACAGATTTCTGGCTGATCATTCTTGGAAGAGCAAACTGCTTTTGGCAGTAGTGTTATGAAAGTAGCACCATTAATGAGCCACAATTATATTAGCACTTCAGGGATGTGTCTCTAAACCCAGTTAATGAATAGACTGTTTTTCTGAATATTTAACATTAGCCAACCCTTCCTGTTGTAAAAAATTAAGATTAGTTGAACATTAGCCAGAATTTGGACTTTCTGATAGAGGTTTAAATAAGCACCAAATATTCAAAGAAATGGGAAAAATGTAAAGGACAGGATTTGTTGGACATATCTAAGAAGGCTAACGGAATCACTTTAGCAGAAAAGATAAGAGATTGTGGTAAATTTTTTGGTACTAATGGTATGTTTTATAACTTGGAGAATGAATAGAGCAAAGGCCCATGTAAGGGACAGGACATGGATGGATTTGTCCCACTAAAGAGAATTGAAGTGTAATAGGAGAGTAAGTCATTTGAGGCTAGGGATAGAGGGATTTAAAAAAATATAGTTTTAAGCTATTAAGTTGATTATACATTTTAATTTGATTCTATAGGTAATTTGTGTTCTGAAAAGGGGACATTGACATTCAGGGCCCCATTTTTCTTTACCTCCCAAATATTGCCAGAGCTTGTTCTCATTCATATTCTTTCTCCTTTCTTCCTTCTCTTTTCCCCAGCCTTCTGCTTCTCACCCTTAAGAATTTTGGTGACAAAAGTCCCCATTTCATCGTCCTCATTTTCATGCACTGTAATCATGTAACAGCATTGATTCCCAAGTAACTGGACTCTTGAGAAGGGAAGGGATATAAGGTCATCCTGGGGATTCATATGGGGTGATGTTTCAAAGTGGTTGGTTCTAGGGCTGTTAAGAGTCCATTCAGTTTTTAGTTGCATCCCATCAAGTAGGGCAAATTATATTTCCAAATATAGACATTGAGTCCATAGTAACTGGCACAAATTAGAGAAGTATATAAGATAATACCATTGGGAGTTAAGACCTAAGTAGGCAAGTCTATAACAGAAAAATAATTGAAATTACTAATGTACTACAAGCTGAATATGGATTGTCATCATGGAATATTAATTTAGTGTGGTGATACAATGTAGTGACAGATGAAAGTAATCCTCTTTTCCCCATAGGATTGGATCAGACTTTTATATAACATGTTCAATTTTGATGTTTATTTTAAGAGGGATATAGAATAGCTAGAGTCTTAATGAAAGAGAAATAATTAGTAGAATAGCAAGTAGGATCTTTGAGAAAAGCATAAATAGTTAGATGTAAATAGTGGTTCAGGAGTTAAGTGAATGAAATGATACAAGAGGCAGGGGCCTGCATCTCTTATTTTCTGCTGGAGTGCTGTTTTCTATTTAACATAGAATAGTGGAGAGAATACTGTACCCAGTTGTAGAATATCTGGGTTCAGTTTTTAGCTCTCCTACGTATTAGCTGTGTGATCATAGGCAAGTAGCTTAACATTTATGCCTTAGTTTCTTCTCTAAGATGAAGACTTCACTGTGTACCTCACAATGGTTGTTGTGAGGGAGGCACTTTAGACACTTAAAAGTATTATATGTAAATATGAGCTATTAATATAGGATAAGGGGATAATTTCTGGACATTTTTGATGAGGTGGGTGGAGGGTTGAAATAGAAAATCATGCACTGGATTGGGGTTATTTTTTTTACATTAAAACTTCAATTAATCAGTTGGCTAGATGCCTTAACCAGAATTTCCTCTCTCATTTGTTATCTTTATACTCCATTTACATCAGAGAGGACTAAATGATCCAAAAAAGGAAAAAAAAAACACTGATTAAGGATTTGGTTTAAAAATGACCCAAAAAACCCTTTTAGGATATAACCTGGTATTAGTGACTGTCTATATCAACTTCAAGATTATATGTGATCATTAATATTCACGATTCATCTTTATCATTGTAATATCTGACTTATCAAATAACAAGTTATATTTTACTAAGACAGGACAGTTGGCTAATAGCACATTTTAGAAAGATTTTTCAACAACAAAAATGGAAAGAAAACAATTTTTTTCTGGATAATGCACAGAAACCAGAAAATTAAACTGGAATATTTCCTCCTCTCTACCCCCCCCAAGCATTTTTGGTATATTGAAGTTTTAGTGTATATGGGGAAAAGAATGGGAATGAGGGGGAATTTGAAGGTTTATATAAAGAGAGTGCTGATCAGCTATTCTTCATCTCCACAGAGGACAGAACTAGAGGAAATGGGCTTAGTTTGCAGCAGGAGAGATTTAGGTTAGACATAAGGAAGAACTTCCTGACGGTAAGGGACATTGAAACATTGGAACAGTCTACTCTGGGAAGTTGTGGGATTTCAATCCCTATAAGCAGCCATGGTTTAGATGCAGGCCTGACTGGGAGGACTCTTGATGTTCCTTCCAGCTTTATCATCCTATCTCCATTCCTCGACTCTCCCACCACCCTTTCTTCTGGCAGCCTTTTCTAGCTTTCAAGAACTCTTATGATCCATGGGGAGGCCCTTGAACTGGCTTTGGAGGCAGCTGGGGAGTGGGAGAGTGGGTAGTAGGAAGCTAAGCATAACATAGGAGAGAACAAAGAAGGCCTTTCTGACAATAACTGGAGTTTATTGGTTCTTCTTACTTGATGCAGAATTTTTGGAAACTCCTCCTTACAATAAGCAGTATACAGAATCCCAGCTCCGAGCAGGAGCTGGCTACATTCTTGAAGACTTCAATGAAGCCCAGGTGAGCATTTCTCCCTGTGTAGCTTCCTAGAATGGTGGTGGTGAGAGAACCTGTTCACTTCCTGGGAGAGAGGGATCAAGGGAAGGACCGTAGTGGTAGCTAAGCCCTGGGGAACTGAGAATTTGCTTTATGGCAGATGCTGGGTAAAAGAATTTTGGGGGTGAGTAGGGAATAAATTTTGGGCTTAGTATAGAGAGAATACTATTGCTGGGAAGAAAAAAGATGGGGGTTTGAATTTGAAAGAAATTTCCATTCCGTATTTCTGATTCTTAGTTTGTAGACTGGTGTTATATGGGAATTTCCATGGGAATTTCTTCTGGGATATTAGGGCATCCCAGGGGTTTGGTGAATTACATAAAATGGGGATAGGAAGCTTTTTGGCAATTGGATGGGCTAAGTCACATTTGTTACTGTTTGGAGGACTTCATCTTAGCTCCCTTCTCAGTTTATTGGGAGTACCTTTTAGGGATCATCTTAGAACAAAATCATTGAGCATCCTGGATGAATTTCTTCTTTCCTAGTGTAATGTGGCCTATCAGTGTCTTCTTATTGCGGATCAGCACTGTCGGACCCGGAAGTACTTCTTGTGCCTTGCCAGTGGGATCCCTTGTGTGTCTCATGTCTGGGTCCATGACAGCTGCCATGCCAACCAGCTCCAGAACTATCGAAATTACTTGCTGCCAGCTGGGTACAGCCTCCAGGAACAGAGGATACTGGAGTGGTGAGCACCCTGGAATTCATTTTTCATTCAGTAGGACAGCTTTATAGCAAATGTGCAAGTGAGAATCTAGGCAGGGCAGTGCTTTATGGAATGATAAATTCTGGGTTGGAAAGGGCTATCAGTCAGTCAGTAAACATATATTACATGCCTACTATGTGCCAGGCATTGTGCTAAGCTCTGGGGATACAGAAGGCATCCCAACCCTCAAGAAGCTCATAATCTACTGGGAGAGACAAGCAGCAAACGGTTATGTACAAATTAGTTGTATATGAGAAAAATAGGAAATAATTAAAGGAAGGCATTAGAATTAAGAGGTATGGGAAAGGCCTTTTGTAGAAAATGATATTTTAGGGGGCAGCTAGGTGGCGCAGTGGATAAAGCACTAGCCCTGGATTCAGGAAGACCTGAGTTAAAATCTGACCTCAGACACTTGACACTTACTAGCTGTGTGACCCTGGGCAAGTCACTTAACCCTCATTGCCTCCCCCCACACACACACACAAAAGAGATATTTAAAAAACAAACAGGAGGTTTTATATTTGATTCTGGAAGCAATACAGAACCACTGGGGTTTATTGAGTAGTGAAGGGGTGACATGGTCAAATCTGTACTTCAGGAAATTACTTTGGTGGCTGGAGGATGGATGGGAATAGGGAGATACTTGAAGTGGGCCTGTACCACAGTATGGCAGTGTCTAAGGAGAGAAGGGGACATATTTGAGAGATGTTGCAAAAGTGAAATCAACCATTAACAGATTGGATATAGGGGGTGAGAGATAGTAAGGATTCCAGGATGACTTAGGTTTTGAGCCTGAGGAACTAGGAGGATGGTGTTACTTTCAACAGAAATGGGAAATGGGGTCGGGGAGAATGTTTCTGAGGGAAGATAAATGAGTGATTTTAGACATGTTTAGTTTAAGATGTCTGCTAGATAACTAGTTTGAAATGTCTGAAAGGCAGTTGGAAATGAGAGATTGAAGGTAAGGAGAGAAGTTGGGGGCAGGATAGGCAGATTTGAAAATCAGCATAGAGAAAATAATTAAATCCATGGGAACTATGAGATCACTAAGGGAAGTAGGATAGAGGGAGAAAAGAACAGGGCTCAGGACAGAAGCCTGTGGGACATCTATCATTACAGTGCATGACCTGGGTGAGGGTCCAGCCAAGGAGATTGAGACAGAGTTGTCTGATAGGTAGAACCAGGAGAGTGTAATGTCTAAAAAACCTAGAGAGAAGAAAATATTGAGGAGAGTGATCAACAGTGCCAAGGGCTCTAGAGAGGTCAAAGAGAATTGAAGATTGAGAAAAGGCCATTGGATTTGGTAATTAAGAAATCATTGGTAACTTTGGAGAGAGCAGTTTCAGTGGAACGCTGAAGTTGGAAGTCAGTTTGCAAAGGATTAAGAAGAGAGGGTGAGGAGAGAAAGGCACCTATCATGGATGACCTTTTCAAGTTTAGTCTTTTTTTTTCATAACAGTATTTTATTATTTTCCAGTTACATGTAGAGATAGTTTTCAACATTTATTTTAGTAAGATTTCTAGTTTCAAGACAGCAGTCAATCTGATATAGGTTATGTATGTACAATCACATTAAATGTATTTCTGCTTGAGTCATGCTGTGTAAGAAGAATCAGAGCAAAAAGGAAAAACCTCAAAAAAGAAAAAAAATAGAAATAATATGGTTCAATATGCATCTAGATTCCATAGTTCTTTTTTTCTGGATGTGGAGAGCATTTTCCATCATGAGTCCTTTGGAACTATCTTGGACCATTGTATTGCTGAGAAGAGTCAAGTCTATCACAGTTGATCAACACACAAAGTTGATACTGTGTACAATGTTCTCCTGGTTCTGTGCATCTCACTCAGCATCAGTTCATATATCAAGTTTAGTCTTTTTTTTTTCTCTTTTTTTTTTTTTAGCGAGGCAATTGGGGTTAAGTGACTTGCCCAGGGTCACACAGCTAGTAAATGTTAAGTGTCTGAGGCCGGATTTGAACCCACGTACTCCTGACTCCAGGGCCGGTGCTCTATCCACTGCGCCACCTAGCTGCCCCTCAAGTTTAGTCTTAAAGGGCAGAAGGGATATGGAATGATTTAAGGGATGGAAGGATCAAATGCAGGTTTTTTCAGAATGGGGGAGAAATAATGACCATGTTTGTAGGCAGTAGGAAAGAAGCCAGGAGACAAAGAAAGATAAAAAATAAGTTATAGAGTAGGAATGACTGAGGAGGCAGTCTTTTGGAGGGGATGGGATGGAATGGGAAGAAGTCCACTTCTTCATTCGGGATAGGAGTGAAGGAGGAGAACAGAGTAACAGAAGGTTATATGAGTAATATGAGATGAAGAAGAGGGAGCTCATGGTGAATGACTTAATTTTTTTCCCCTGTAAAATATAAGGCAAGGTTCTGAGTGGGTGGAGAGAGGGGAAGCTATAGGTTTGAGGAGGGATAAAAAGATTTGGAAAAGCCACTGTGGAGAGCAAGATAGTGAGTTGATAAGGGAGGTGTAGGATTGCCTAGCAACTCTGAGGGCCCAGTTGAGGATATGTAACATAAATTTGCAATGGATCCAGTCACAATAGTAGTGTGATTTTTTTTTCTCTACCTTTGTTTAATTTAGAGCATTTAAAAATGTTTCCAACCTCTGAGAGAATAAGTCCTGGAGTGGAGGGGTTATGTAAGAACATGCTCTTACATGTCCCTGAACCTAAGGACCAGTTAGATCCGAGGTGATCATAGTGGTTAAGGGTTAAGCCTGCCAGGTTTTCCAGGCTAAGGTCTAAAGAGAAGTTTTGAAGAAGTCTTCATTCACAGAAATTGTGAAGGTGCACAAGTATGCTCCTATAGAAATCTTACTCTTTAAGACATTGAAACATATATATATATATATATCAACCTTTAGGAGAGGTTTGAAGCTATACTGTGGGTTTGGTACCTAGCTTGTTCTCCCTTTGAGAGGATTAAGATCTGCATTTGCTCTTTTCCAGCTTTGATTCTGTTCCCTTTTTTGTAGGCATCCCCGTGAAAATCCATTCCACAATCTTAAGGTCCTTTTAGTATCCGACCAGCAGCAAAACTTCCTGGAACTCTGGTCTGAGATCCTCATGACTGGGGGAGCAGCCTCAGTGAAGCAACACCATTCAGTCGCCCAGAACAAAGGTACTTATTGAAAGGATGTTTGGAAGCCCCTGCTTCCCCAGGGAATGTATTGTTCCTACTACCCATATCTGATTAGCTTTTATAACTACTGGGCCTTGGGGTCAAAGTCTCTGTCCTGAGAGGTTGACCTTGCCTATGTTGCTCTGGGAGAAGATACGCAGCTTCAAGAGTTGAGGTGAGGCACCATAAAACAAGTACAGGGCTGTTCTCCTGCTTGATTCCAGTGATGTTTGCTAAACATTTCCTTAGACTCAACCATTCTCTGTGTTCAGAGGACATTCATTATGGTATTCTTTTACTAAAAAGTCCTGGTTCAAATAGAGATTTGGAGGATAGACTAGGTCTCTGGTTTGGGTACAGCAGAATTGGTCGGCTAGAGCACATCTTTCCTTATCACAGAGGGCTATGATGTATTCCTTTTCCTTTGTTTTCTGCTGATTCTTTTAGATGTTGCTTTGGGGGTATTTGATGTTGTGGTGACAGACCCCTCATGCCCTTCTTCGGTGCTGAAGTGTGCAGAAGCATTACAGCTGCCTGTGGTGTCACAAGAGTGGGTTATCCAGTGCCTCATTGCTGGGGTGAGAGTTGGATTCAAGCAGCATCCAAAATATAAACACGATTATGTCGCTAACTAAAGATACTCAGCCCCATCAATTTCATTCCCTGCTGTTGTGAAGACTGTGTTTTAACCAGGTTTTAAATGTGTCTTGTGTGTAACTGGACTTCATGCATGGATCATTGTATATAGTTTTCTTTGCTGGACTTTTATGATAAAATAAATGTTGAATCTCTTTGGTTGTAGTAACTGATTTCTTTATCCTTTTTTTCCTGAGTTTCTCTCGGAAGGAATAGGAGAAAAGAACATTGCCTCTAAGGCAGAGGTTCTTTAACCACTTGGTTTGGGTTTATTTATTTTTTTTAGTATTTTGATAAATGTATTTCAACATAATTAGTTTCCTTTGTAATCCTGTTTTTTTTAATGAATTTTAAAACAATTCTGATGAGGGGGTCCACAGAATTTACCAGACTGCCAAAGGGGGTCCACATCAGAAAAAAGATTAAGAACCCCAATTTATGACTTTTCAGTAGAATCCTCATCACCTTTTGGATCAGGAGCATCTGGTCTTGGAGATATGGGGATGAGAGGCTTTGAAATTTGCTATTTGTGGTTAGGAGACTTAATGCTGATCATTTATGTTTTTTCTAGTTAATTTTGTACTGAGACATTCCAAAGATAAGTGGAGAATATTCTTTGCCTTAAAATATTTCTTTCCAGTGAGCATATGACTGGTAAGTTATATACCAGTGAGCATACAACTGGTGAGTTATATATACTTTCTAAAACATGAAGTTTTAAAACTTAGGAATGCTAAGATTCAACTGCACTGAAGGGCTTGATTTCCTTTGATGTGTGAGTAAACTGTCCTGTGGAGCTAGTGGGGAGCTTAGGACTGGCTCAAAATTTTCTAGGAACAGAGATCAAGTTTTTATCTGCTATACAAAGAAACCAGTACATTAGCAAGGGTTTAATAAATATTTATTTCGATGTTGTTATGAACCTGCTGAAGACCTAGGTTCAAGCCTTGTTTCTGCCATGTGGACTGTTTTTAGGACTATAGACAAGTCATTTGACTTCTTGGTGCCCCAGGTACCTCTAAGACTATGAGCTATAGACTGATTACAAATCGGAACCAATGGAATGAGTCTCCCATACCTGTGAGACACTGCACCACCTGCCAAATTGTTGAATGCTTCTACTTTAGTAGCATTGATATAATTGTATACAGAGTTCATAGGGTCTTTATTTTTGTCCCTCGCACAAAAAACTTCCATACATCTTAATCCTCTATTACTGACCCAGTCACTTACTCATAAAGTTTAAGCTTGAGATAGTTAGAAGTTGTTGTAGATTAAGATCTTCTAGCTTCTTGACAGATGGTGGAAAAGCTCTGAATAAGGAAGAATGGCTATAAATTAAATAGAAAACTTACTTGTTTCCCTTCTTATTTGCTAATGGCACCCAGAAATCTCATGTGTGTAAAACTATTCCCCTTTCCAAATATATGCCATAATCAGATTTGACTTTCTGGTCATATTACAATGATTGTTCGAAATGTTCAAAATTCTAGTATAACTGCTACATGTTCAGTCATGATCATTTGACTATTAACTAAGTCATACTGTACCACCAAACTCCTAGAAGGAGGATTATTAATAAACTCTCCTAGAGGTCCAGAAGAAAGTTTGCTTTTGTTTGGATGTATATGAAGCTAACAGTTTTTACTGGTGTGAATGATGCGCTTAGTACAAAGTTAATAGCTCCCTGACAGAGGAGAGAGAATTTAACTGCAGTCATTGAAGAAAAGATAAAGAATTTCTAAGTTATAAAAGTAGAGGAGTATGTTTTCATGAATCTTTAGCAAGGGACAGGATCACCAGGCTGGATGGATGAAAATTGCAATGTTGCCAACTCACTTCCTGAATTCAGCTTCTGAATGCAACTTCAGTTCAATGACAGGGTTTATACTCCAAAACTGTAAAAGAAAAAGACCCCATCACAATTTTCAGAAGTCTTCTACGAAAGACTATGGATCTGAGACAGTTTCACATGAAAACTCAAGGAATGGCATACTGCTCCTAGCCTGTCTTCTGTTAAAACCACCAAAAGATCTGTTGGAGGAGGCTATTAGAAGAAATTTCTAAGAACAAATAAGCCGTTTTTTTAATCTTTAGAAAAAAATTTGAAGAAAGATAATGGTAGAACTGTGCAAATGATTCCTCTCACAAATCCACACTACAAGTAGGGGAAAAAATTCCTACCAAAGAGACTATTCAATATGAAAAAAACTTTTTTTACATGAGACAGCATGGCACAGTGGAAGAAAGCCCACTGGATTTTAAGTCAGAGGACCTGAATTCAGATCCTGGAACTGTTATTTATGTGACTTAGGGCAATCTGAGACATTGGGTCTCAATTTTCTCACTGTAAAATGAAGAAGTCAAAATAGAACACCTCAGAAGATCCACCAAGTGCAGTTTATGAGTCTATGAACTTAGCTAGCTGAATATAACTTGTTCCTACCTTCCCAGAGTCCCACCAGCTTGGGTGTAATACTTGTTGTAATCCAATCGTAGCAGTAGTTGAGCCAAATCTGAGTTTATCTGATGATTCCGGACACTGGAAAGGATCTTAAAGAGGAGTGAAGATTGACGGCTAAAACCCTACAGAAAGAAGGAGTAACAGTGATTTAAGTGAGCGTCTCACAAAACCTCAGCCTTCTTTTATGTGTAGCCACATTCATCTGGGTAAGATGGGGAATTTCATAGAAGTGCCTTTAAGTTCAGGGAAGTGATTGTGACTGTATACCAGGGCAAAAGAAGAGGTCCCAGATCCAGCACAAAGGGGCCTGTGCAGAGAACAGTAACAAATGGCAAATGACTGCTCTGTTATTCACTACCCAGTTCTGAGTCACAGATCCAGGGGAGCTGAGGAAGGGTCCTGTACCTAGTAAGAATGGTACTGGGCAAGGAGTGGTCACAGGTGCTAGGCTATGCACTGAGCAAGCAGTGAGTTGAGAAGCAACAGTTATGTGGCTCTCACTCTGGGAGTATAGCTTGGGGTGAGGGAGGGAAGGGGTCTCATTTTCAGCAAAGCCCAGTCTGAAGCTGGCAGGAATTCTTGGTCAAAGGGGAACCCTTTGTTCTGTCATCCTGAATCTGCACAGCTTTCCTATGGGCTTATAGTGGCTGATTCCAACAGCACTCCACTGGAACTCCAATGAGAGGCAAGGCTACACTTGTGTCGCTTAACAGGCCAGGAACTTGTAGAGCTCAGACCATTAGGATGACACTCAGATTTCACCTTGGATCAGATCTCTTTGGAAGTTTGGGAAGCTTGCAGGTATCTAGCCTGAATTGTCTCTGAGACCCTAAAATAACATAACAATACCCAAAGAAAACAGCATCAAGACCCAAGAAGACACAAATATAGCTTAGATATCGCATACAGTATGGCCTTTAAAGTCAAGAAGTTGGAAAAGTGAACAAACCAAAAACCAATCAATCCCACTATAATTAGTTATTATTTGTGAAAAGGTCACTCAAGATACAAACTCTGAAGAAAAGAATGACTCCAAAACACCTATAATAAGCAAAGTGTCAGAAAAATGCAGCTTGAGCACAAGTTCAACTAGAATCCCTAAAAAGGAAGACATGAGTTTATTTTTTCAAAGCACAAAGACTTTATCTCCCATTCACCTCACTCCCTATCCCACCCATTAAGAAAGTTTAAAAAAAAACCCAAACCTATTACAAATATGTATAGTAATGTAAAACAAATGTGCACATTAGCCAAGCTGAAGAGCTAAAAAAAAATTCTTATACATAAAGTAAAAGCATTAGAGGAAAAGAATTGGATGGCACACAGAATTAGAGAATTTATAGCTTGGGACACTTACAAACCTTACCATGTAACAGACTTCCTGAAAACTAGAATGGATTAAATATAATGACTCCATGAGACAAGAAGGCAATATCAATCACTCAGTAAGCATTTATTAAGCTTCTATGTGTTTGGCAGTGTGCTAAGCACTAAGGATACAAAGAAAGAAGCTCAAAGTCTATTAGGGGAGACAACACACAAATAACTATGTTCAAACAAACTGGATATGTGATAAATCTGAAATTATCAACAAAAGGAAAGCACTAGGATTAAGGGGGATCAAGAAAGGCTTCCTGTAGAAGGCAGGTTTTTAGCTGGATCTTGAAGCCAGGAGATGGAGATGAAGAGAGAGAGAATTCCAAGCAAAGGGGACAGGGAAAATGCCTGCAGTTGGGAGGTGGAGTGTCTTGGGGGAGGAAGATCAAGGAGGCCAATGTCACTGGATCAAGAGTATGTGGTGGTGACTAAGGTGTGAGAAGACTGTAAAGGTAGGAGGGAGCTAGGTTATAAAAGGCTTTAATGTCAAACAGGATTTTATATTTGATACTGGGGTGACAAGGAGCTATTGACATTTATTGAGTAGGGCAGTGACATGGTCAGATCTGCACTTTTAAGAAAATTAATTTGAGAGATGAGTGGAATATGGACTGTAGTGGGAAGAGACTAGAGGACAGGAATGCAGTGATAAGGATGGGCACCAGAGCATCAGTGTCAAGAGGAAAGAGGCATTATATATCATATTTTGAGGTAAAATCAATGAGACTTAGCAACAGACTGGATATGGGGAGTTAAAGAGAGTGAAGACTTGAGACCTAGGTATGTTGTAATCCTCAACAATATCAGAAGAGGTCAGGTTTTAGGGGAAAGTTAATGAATTCAGTTTTGGACATGCTGAGTTTAAGATGTCTATGGGAGGAAGCCAAGATATGGCAGAGTGGCATGAAGCAGTACAACGCTCTCCCCACTAAAAAAACAAAATTACTTCAGACAAATATAGAAAACACACCAGACTGAATCTTTTTTTTTTTAACCACATTTTTTAACTTTTTTTTTTTTTTGGTGGGGCAATGAGGGTTAAGTGACTCAGGGTCACACAGGTAGTGTCAAGTATCTGAGGCCAGATTTGAACTCAGGTCCTCCTGAATCCAGGGCCAGTGCTTTATCCACTGCACCACCTAGCTGCCCTCCAGACTGAATCTTGATAGGTAAATCCAGGAAAAGTCATAGTGTCTCATTTGTCTATCCCAGGTCATCCTAGGGAGATAGATGGAGAGGTCTATGAACACCAGGGATGAAGTTGGGCCCAGACCACCTCAGGCATGAAGGACTCAAGCTCCCAGGGTGAGGCTGTGCACCAGGGCAAGAGGAAGTCCCAGACCTATATTAGGACATTGCATGCAGGATGCAGGAACAGGTGTCAACAGGCAGTTTTGGCACCAGCTATCCAGTTCTGAGTCACAGATCCTTGGCAGACTGAGAAGACAACCTGTACCCAGGGGGTGGTATTCCTTACCAGAGAGGTCCACAGTGGTTTAAGGCAAGAGGAAGCAAGTTCAGAAATAAGTGGTAATGACATGGTTCAGATCCCCCAGGTAGGGTGCCAGCTTCTAGCCCAGTCTGACACCTGCAGAAGAATAACCCTGGTGGGAATCCCAGACCATGAGGAGACAACTCCATCACTCTGAATTAGCAGCATTCCAGCTGACTGATAGCAGTCTATTTCTGTTTAGCCACAAACCCAGGGCAGGACCTTGTAGAGCTCAAACCAAGAGGCAGTGATCAGACTTTGCCCAGGATCAGACCACTTTGGGGGCACTGAAAGCTTGCTCATCCCTGGCTCCTGGAATAACACACAACACTCAGTACTCCAAGAAAGTAGCAACAGCACCAGCCTGGACTTTCTAGAAGTGTGCAGGGCCCAGTTATAATATCAAGTCTGAAGTTAGGAAGTAGGCTGGAAGAATGAACAAAGAATCCCACTATAAAACTATAAGAAAAGAATGACTGCAAAAGATCAAAAAGCAAAGCCTAGGAGAAAAGTATAGCTTGGGCACAAATTCACCTGTAATTCTTGGAAGAGATTCAAAACATTTTTATAAATTGAGAGCACTTGAGGAGAAAAATGGAAAAGAAACGAGAGCTATGGATGAACCAATTGAAAAGGGAATTAACAGCTTGGCACAAGAGGGACAAATCTCTGCCTAAGCAGCAAACTCCTTGAAAATTAGAATGGACCTAAAAGAAGCCAATATTAAAAAATATTAAAGTCAAAAGACTGAAAAAATAGAAGCAAATGCAAGGAATCTCATAGCAAAAACAACATAACTGGGAAATGGATCAAAGATAAGAAAGAATCATTGACCTGCCACCATCTGAAACCCATGAGCCTAGTTAGCTTATCTCAAGAAATTTTAAAAAACAGAACTAGAGGGGCGGCTAGGTGGCGCAGTGGATAGAGCACTGGCCCTGGAGTCAGGAGTACCTGGGTTCAAATCCGGCCTCAGACACTTAACACTTACTAGCTGTGTGACCCTGGGCAAGTCACTTAACCCCAATTGCCTCACTAAAAAAAAAACAAAAAAAAACACACAGAACTAGAGGGCAAAGTAGGAATAGAAAGAATTGACTGATCGACAGAAAGAAACCCCAAAATAAAAACTCCCAGGAACACCATAGCCAAAATCCAGAGCTTCTGGGTCAAAGAAAAAATACTCCAAGTTGCAAAAAAGAATCTAAATACCAAGGAGCCACAGTCAGAATCATACATGACTTAGCAGCCACCAGTTAAAGGAGTGGAGAACTTCAAATGCAATATTTCAGAAAGCCAAAGACATAGGGTTACAGTCAAAAATAACTTATCAGCAAAACAGTATAATACACAGGGGTAAAAATGGATTTTTAATGAAACAGAGGACTTCCAACCATTCTTGATGAAAATACCAGAGTTTGGTAGAAACTTTGAAGTTCAAACATAGGGATTAACAGAAAAATAAAAAGGTAAACACAAACAATGATAAGGGACTAAACAAGTGCAATTGCTTACATGCAAATATGGGGAAATGATATATATGCACCCTCTGAACCCTATCATTATTAGGAGTCATAGGAAGTCTAATTAGACAAAGCCTGGGAGTGGTTCTGTTGATGTCTTGGTGATCTTAAAAGAAGAATGGAAGGAGAGGGAAAGTATAATGTACTGGATGAGAGAGGGAAGGGAAAGTTCAGGGAAAATTAATGACTTCTGGAGCAAAGCTCCAAACTGCTTTCTAGAATGGCTAGACCAATTTTTAGCTCTATATAAACAGTGCATTAATGTAACTATTTCCCCATATTCTTTCCAGAATTTGCTATTTTCCCTTTTTTGACAGCTTTGCCAAACTGATGAATATAAAGGGGAACCTCAGAGTTGTTTTAATATGCATTTCTCTTAATTATTACCGACTTAGGCATTTTTTTAATATGGTTTTTGATAGCTTGGATTTCTTTCTCTGAAAACTGCCCTGTTTATAGTCTTTGACCATTTGACAACTGGGGGATTTATTCTTATTAATCTGAAATCATTCCCTTTATTTTTTTAGAAATAATGTCTTTCTTGGAGAAAATTGCTACAAATATTTTTCCATTTCTGCTTTTAATTTTGGCTGCATTAGTTTTGTTTGTGCAAAAAAACAAAAAATTTTATCTAATCAAAATTGTCCTATAATCCTCTCTATTCTTTGTTTGGGCATGAATTCTTCCCCTCTTGCTTTTTTTTTTTTTTTAATGAGGCAATTGGGGTTAAGTGACTTGCCCAGGGTCACACAGCTAGTAAGTGTGTGTTAAGTGTCTGAGGCCGGATTTGAACTCAGGTACTCCTGACTCCAGGGCCGGTGCTCTATCCACTGCGCCACCTAGCTGCCCCCCCTCTTGCTTTTAAAAACTGTTTATGATGTTACCCCTTATATCTAAGACATGTACTCATTTGGCCAGTATCTTAGTATATGGTATGAGATGCTGAAACTAGAAACTGGTTTCTTTTAGACTACATTCCAGTTTTCCCAAGTTTTTGTCAAATAGCAAGTTCTGACCCTATTTTAAGCTGGGATCTTTGGGTTTATCAAATATTAGGCTACTGTGCTCATTTGCTTCTGTATATTTTATACCTACTGTACATTTTGTTCTACTGATCAACCTTTTCCTTAATTAGTACCAAATCATTTTGATGATTACAGTTTTGTAGTATAGGTAGTATAGTCTGAGATCTGGTACCGCTTCCTCCCCCTCCTTTTTTTTTTAACCGTTTCCCTTGGGGTTCTTAGCCTTTTATTCTTCCAGATAAATTTTATTATTATTTTTTAACTCTATAAAGAAATCCTTTGAAAGTTTGATTGAAATGGCACTGAATAAGTAAATTCATTTAGGCAGTAGTGTCATTTTTATTATATGGGCTTAGCCTACCCATGAGCAATGAATATTCTCCAATTATTCAGATTTGTCTTAATGTAAAGAGTGTTTTGTGGTTGTATTCACATAATTCTTGTGAGCATCTCAGCAGGTAGATTCTCAAGGATTTTACTTGAGTAAATTTAGTTATATGTAGTTATTTTAAATGATTTTTTCTTTCTATCTCTTCCTGCTGGGCTTTG
The DNA here is from genome assembly GCF_019393635.1 of Dromiciops gliroides. NCBI lineage: Eukaryota > Metazoa > Chordata > Mammalia > Microbiotheria > Microbiotheriidae > Dromiciops > Dromiciops gliroides. The sequence continues at coordinate 194,613,069 of NC_057862.1, read as the reverse complement.
TTGGTAATATGCAGAAATGCTAATGATTTCTGTGGGTTTATTTTATATCCTGTAAATTTGTTGAAGTTGTTAATTGTTTGAATTAATTCTTCAGTTATATAGAGCTTTCTATATAAACCATTATGTCATATGCAAAAAGTGATAACTGTGTTTCTTCTCTGTCTACGTTTATTCTCTCAGTATTTTTTTCTTATCGCTTTAGCTAGCATTTCTAACATTATATCAAATTGTAATGGTGATAATGGACACCCTTGCTTTGCCCTTAATCTTATTCAAAGATGTCTAAGTTTATCATTACATATAATGCTGACTCTTGGTTATAGATAAATACTACTTATCAAATTAAGGAAGATGCATTTATTCCTGTGCTGTTTCCCAGTTTTGTTTTGTTTTTTAACAGGAATGGGTGTTGTATCTTGTCAAAAACCTTTTCTGTATCTTTTGATATAATCATATTATTTTTGTCATTATTAACATGGCCAATTATGTTTATAGTTTTACTAATAACAAACAAATCCTGCATTCTTGCTATAAATCCAACCTGCTCATACTGTATGATCTTTGTGATATGTTGCTAAAGTCTACCTGCAAAAATTTTATTAGACATATCAGTTTATAGTTTTCTCCATTTTTACTGTTCTTTTTTTTTTTAAACTTCAGCCAGTGAGGAAATCTGTTTTGCTTGACTATACATATCTGTAACAAGAGCTTTCTTTTAATTTTGTTTTCATTGGTAAGGGAAGGTGGGAGGAAGAGAAGGCAGATTTGCTTAATTGAAAAAAGTAAAATTTAATTTAAAAAAATTCCACAGAAGAGGTTGGAAAACTCTCTCTCTCTGGCTAGCAAGACTATTCCTAACCGACCCCATTTTGGCAGAGCTGTCTACTTTGAAAGACTTACCTTCACTAGGATACTCAGTTGGGCAGCCCCACGCTCATCTAGAGGTCCCAGATTCTGACTGACCAGTGAGCAGAAACTGTGACAGAGATCTAGGATTTCATTAAGGCAATGGAACACCTATATTTTTTAAAACATCAACAACAGTAGAGGAAGGAAAATGGACATGTTATGAGGAATGATAGAGGACTTGGGGCCTTCTATTCCCAAGAACAAACCTACAACTCTGACCTTTCTCCTTTAGCTACAGGCTTACATCTCTGATTGTTGAATATACATTTCAATTTGGATGTCCTTTGGTACCTCAAATTCAGAATGTTTGAAACAGAACTCAGAACTCATTACCTTTATTTCCTCAAAACCACCTTGCCCTTTAGGATTCCCAATTTCTATTCACTATGTCCTGAACATGACATGGATATGTCTTCTTTTTTTTGGCGGGACAGTGAGGGTTAAGTGACTTGCTCAGGGTCACATCAGCCAGTGTCAAGTGTCTGAGGCCGGATTTGAATTCAGGTCCTCCTGAATCCAGGGCCAGTGCTTTATCCACTGTGCCACCTAACTGCCCCCAGATATGTATTTACTTTTCTATAGCCCCCATATGGCATGTGCAAAATAGACTTTTTCTTTCCTTGTTTTTCCACTTCTCTAAGTCTTCAATGTGTAGCTTAAGTCCCACTTCTTCCATGAAACCTTCCTTGACTGCCCTAGCTCACAACGATCTCTGTCCATACCAACCACTCTGGCATTTATTGGCCATGACACTCATATGGCATCATAGTAACAATACAAGGTAATATATGCTATCTTGTACGTAATCTTTTAGACAATTAGACTGTAATCTCCTTGAGAGGCAAAACTATGTCATTTCTCTTTGGATCCTGAGTGTCTAGTATAGAGCCATAGTAGAACAGGTGCTTAAGGAAGGTTTATTGATGAAGTTCTACTCCCATCATTCTTTCTCCAAAGTAGAACTGAAATCAAACTATCCAAAGCAGGTAACTGATCTATCCTAAAAGTTCTCAAGCTTTTGTAGTTCACAGACATCTTTAGCTTTCACTCATTCTTTTTATTATTACCATACACACTCACTAAAGTTCCTCTTGCTACAATAAAGCAGTTTTTGTTTGTCTTAAGCTATTGTCTACTCCTTATATTAATTTCAGAAACTTGAATACACATCATCTGTGCTTTCTATCTTCTATTTATGTTTTTTAAATATTGTCAAGCACCAACAAAAATGGGGAATAAAGATTTGCTTAATGGAAGTCTGTTGTCTTGTCAACTCAATCAGCATCTGAAGAAGGGGAAGATTCAGTGCTATAAAAATTTCAGAAAAAACAAACTAGCTCTACTTACAGGTTTCAGCAAGATGAATGACTGAGCCAACAAGTTGCTTAGGAAGTGGTCATGAGCCAACTGGATGCTCTCAAAATCCCTAGTGGAGTTAATCTGATGGAGGAGCTGGGAGAATTGAGACTCCAGCACATCTACCTGAAGGAGAAATAGAAGTAATTAAAGCATTTTGTATGACATGATCACTCTAGGATAGAAAGAAGTAGTGCAGCATGTGAAAGATAAAAAGAAAACCCCCCCTGTACCTAGCTTTCAAGAAAGCTCTTATTATTTGGCATGACTCTGGTAGGGAAAGTGGAAAACCTGCTTCGGCCCAGCCTCCCCTAGTTGAATAGATGTCTTATGTTCATATTGATTGACTTGGTTACATCTTATTAACTTATGAACTTGTGGAGCACTTCAAAAACAGTCAAACCCAAACTTCAATGATTCCAAAGATCTGAGATTTCATCCTAGGGATGCTTCCTCCAGTGAATTCTATTGCCACCATTCGACACCTTAGCAGACAGTCTTTGTGAGTTGCTGTGACTAAACCAGTTCATCAGCTGGACATCAACCATCTGATGCTAAGCCTCCCCTCACTTACTTAGGCTGGTTCTTAGGCAACAGATAGTTTGTTATGTGGCCTGACCTCAAAGTGTCATAGTTTGGTAGGATCTGCCGGCGCATGCACTTTACTGACATAACTTTCAAACCCCCTCAGGATCAGCTTCCTGTCCGACAGAACAGAGTAGCATGTTAGTGTGATGCCAATGACATATCCACAAGAACTTGTTCAGTGCCGTGTAAGACCCTTATACCTCATCAGCACCATTCCAGTGTAAAGTAACCCTAAAAACCACACCCAGTGACACCAGCCCACTTCTTCTCTCAGAAGCACTGCACACAGGGCAGGAATAAGATATCACTTCAAGACCTTTTTCCCACCATGTCTTCATCCCCATCTACCACTCAACTTTCAGCACAGACCTGGAGATAATATTGAAGATTATCCACCAAGAAGGCCATGTGGTTCCGTAGACGCCATTTAATGGCATCGCTCTGGTTAGACTTGAGGTGCTTGCGCTGCATTTGGAGAGCCCAGCAGTGCTGTAGTTCTGCCTGTACTCGTCGTACACTGAGCAAGTACTTGAAGACGACATTGTACCTAGGTCCAAAACAACCACCATGATGCTAGAATCTTCCATTCCCAGCCACCTCCCTTCTTCCCCTGAACAAATTTCAGATTCCTACCCTTTCCCCCATTTTCCTTCCCATTTCCAAAATGGAAGGATGTGAGGATAGTCAGAGAGGAGCTCTCTGGTGGCAGTGAGGGCATTGTTCCTCCTTCCTAAGGCTCAACTCAATGCATGGGTCTGTTCCAGGATTTTCCACTTTTCCACTCAGGGGAGGCCCAGAATTTCAAACTGCCTCTGCCCCTTCTACTTTTACAAGTTGTGCCAAACAACCTCTGCTTTACAAAGTTCACTGAGCTATACACAGGTCACGAGAAGCAACAGGTGACCCAAAAAACTGGTCAGCTTTTGGGAAATGTTAAGCCCCTCAAAGGAAGACATGTTTTCTCACCATTTCTTAGGGCTCAGGATTGTGCTATGTACATGATGACTTCTTAATGGTTAGCTGTCTTCTTTTAAAAGTAATGAGTTGCCAGTCCCTGCAAGTATTCTAACAGAGACTAAATTATTCTTTCAGAGAAAGAACTCCTGTCCTGGGAGTGAGGCTAGACTACATAACTTGTAAGGTCTCTTCTAACCCTAGAGTCTGTGACTAAACTTTTCATGCCTCACTAGGTCATGATAGCCACTGATGTGGGAGCAATGCCAGAGGACACGTATTGAGGGCAGGGTACAACTTGGAAGAAGATTTGATTCCTAGGGGAACCAGAATGATGTGACCTCTCATTTGGCATAATTTTTTTATAGAAAAACGAGAAACCGAATTTCCTCAAATTCTAATGGATTATCATAGGCTCACAAATTTGGAGCTGGAAAGGACCTTAAAATAATCCATGTTTAAACTCTCCTTCTTCAAAGGGGTTAAGGATACATCTAGCATCAAGCTGATTATGCTGGTCACTGCCACTACTCTCCCCCAGACAAGCCTCCAGCCTCCCCGAAATCAATTTCAAAAACAGAGGCAACACGGCATATTAGGAGACCTAGGAGTTTGGAAGTCATTTAGTCCAACCCCCTCCTTCAGCGGATGAGAAAACTGAAGCCCAGGGAGTTTAAGTGACTTGCCCATTCTCACAGAGGTAGCCAGTGCCAGAGCCAGGACTCAAACTCAGATTCAGTGATTCCAAGTTGAGCACGATTTCTACTAAACCACATTCCTACCCAAGAACTTTAGTCCAAAAAAACCATCTTTTACCAGGCATTCTCTAAATGTTAAATGTAATGGGGGCGGTGGGGGGGAATGAATGGCTGGATTCTTGAAGGTGTGTCTCCTGGGCCTGCAGACTACTAACAACTGGTCAGAGTGCCTCTGTCTTTCCTGCCTAGCTCCTCTCTTTCCTAGAGCACTTAGCATAGCGTTGACTAACAAACAGCTCACAGCAGCCTTGTAAACCTACTTCTCCAAGACAGCAGGGGTGAAGAGAATGTGGAGAGGCCACTGCACTTTGTAGGAAAGACCCAGGGCTGCCCAGCCTGATGCAGGGGCTTCCCGGGGAGAGGTGTCCCGAGAAGGTGCTTCTCGTGCTTGAGTGACATCTAAGGTAAAAAAAAGAAAAAAAAAATGAAGAAACTTCAGCCCAATGAAGATAGATAACTTGTTTTGCTAAAAGAAGAATGCACATATATAACATGAAAGAAAAGACAAGAAGAGGTCTAAGGCACAAGGAGGAAGACACAATAGGCAGAGGGCAAGGAAACAAAGTGTATGCAGATTTCTTGGGAGATCTTAGTGATTATTCTATGGTCTTTAAACCTTTAAAAGAAACTGGAAAGAATTGGACAAGAATTGACCCATCTAGCAGAAAGGCAGCATGGTATAATGAAAAAATCCTTGGCTGAACAATGAAATGGTCTGCATTCTAATCCTGGCTCTGCCACTCACAAGTCCAGGCAAGTCACGTAACCACCTTGTATCCCTGTTGCTTAATCTTGAAAATGAGGAGGTTGAATAGAAGATCTCATAGGAGCCTCTGTGTGCTAAAGGTAGATAACACTTAAGATAAAAACCCAAGAAAACCACGTAGGTGAATTTAGAGAAGGAAGCAGAGCCAGGAAAAAAAAGAAGAAGAAAAAACAGGAACACTGACATGGAATGGAGAGCGAAAGGGAATGGATACCTTTATGTTCCTTTCCATGGTACTCAATTGTCAGATGGAGCAGAGGGAGAAGGTTATCATCGTCTAACAGTACCTTGTGGGCAGACTGCTGGAAGGCTACGTTAACATCTGGCAGAGAGAGAGAGAGAACAGGGAGCAAATAATAGCACTTGGCTATATAACTAAGCCTGGGGGAAGAGGACTCCCACACAGCCCTGCCTCACTATAATACTGTCAGGAACAAACACTATTTGACGTTGGGGTCCAACCACACCTTTTCATACAGATGTTGGTTATGTGGCTTCTCATCCCATGAGACAGCAGCAGCCTGATGGCAGTTATCCAGTTACTGTGGAATGGCTCCTTCAGGAAGTGACAGAGGTCAAAGAGGCTGCCCCTTGACCCCTCAATGAAGAAGCTGAGAATTGGGCTCTTCTCTCATGAAAAGGCACTTCTGTGACTCAGCCATCCACTCTTCTGTTGATTAAACTCAACAGTGTGGTGGGAATAGCACCCCAGGAACATGTAATTTCAGGAAGCCAAGGATGCTTACCATGCTCAGTTACTGCAGTGGGTGGTGTCTTTAACATGTGCTGGGCTGTGTCAATGAAGGCCTGGAACAGTTCTCCTCGTCCCAGCAGGTAAAAGTCTTTAATGATCTTTGAAAAAGAATATCAGTATACAAGTCAACAATCAGGCAAGCCTAGGAATTCCTTACTACTATGGGGGATTCAATTCAATTCAATTCAAGCATTCATGAAGCTCCTGCTATGTATAAGTCACTGTCCAAAGAGATGGGAACACATAGAAGAGCATTAAATCATCCCTACTGTCAAGCAGCTTCTATTCTACTTGGGAGATACAATATATACCTAAATAAGTAAAACTGAAGATAAATTAGAGTCAGAAGGCACTAAAGACTGGGCAGATAAGTGAAGGCTTCCCTGAGGAAGTGGACCCCAAGCTAAACCTTGAAGGAAGAAGACAGGGCCTCTAGAAAAGCAGAGATGAGAAAGGAATACATTCCAGACATGGGGGGATGGCTTGTGTGAGAAGAAAGAGGCTGAAGACAAAGGGTTCGGGAACAGCCAGTAATCATGGTGGGTGGAACAGAGCTCATGAAAGGGAGTAGTATGAAATACTGCTGGCAAACTAGGTTCCCAGATTGTAGAAAGGCCTTTAAACTAAAGACAACTTAGAGCTGTCTCCTTAATTTAGACCCAATTAACACACGGATCTGAGGAGGCAGTGTGGTAAAGTGGGTAAAGAGCCAACCTCAGAGGCAAGAAGACCTGGGTCCAAGTCCCTTCTATGATACATCCTGGTTATGTGACCATGGGCAAGTCCCTCAACCTCTCAGTGACTCCAGGTAAATTCTCTTTAAGACAAGATGAAGAAACGGTACTGACTTGCACTGACAGAATTAGTACTGGGAATTCCCCATACCAATGAACACCAGGCCATTTCCCTCCCATTCCCAACACACGGATATGAGATTCTGCCATTCTAAACAGGCATCCTGGGGACTGAAACTTTAGTGACATTGTTAAGACTGGAGGATTACAGCGTGTTTGGTATCATTTACTCAATGGCAACACAAAGGATCAAATTATATGAAAACTTGTGTCCATATAGTATGCTCTATTTGTACAATCATGTTTATAGTTACAGAAGCAAATCCTAAAAAGAATTGTTCCTTCAGACTGACACCCCACAGTGGGCTGCTCATTTTGGGGAAGTGTATACAAGGTCATCCTATCAATCCAGTGATAGGTTTCCTTCTCAAAGTCAGGAGAGTTTGGGGGAAATGGTCATTTCCCATCAGACATTTTTTTTTTTTTTTTTGCAGGGCCATGGGGGTTAAGTGACTTGCCCAGAGTCACACAGCTAGTAAGTGTCAAGAGTCTGAGGCCGGATTTGAACTCAGGTACTCCTGAATCCAGGACCGGTGCTTTATCCACTGCGCCACCTAGCTGCCCCCTAGACATTTTAACAGTAAAGGAAAATAAATGAAGCTATTACCTTTAGTTGGCCCAGTAAATCAGACTCTTCTACCATGAGCTTCCATAGATGCTAAGGAAACAAGAACATAAGTGAAATCCTATTTCAAGAACACCATTACAAAGGAAGATCCTTTATTTAAAAGCTACCCCTACGTGCCATTGGATGATTCACAAAAAGATCTTACTCTTATGATCATTACAATAAATTTTCTACAAAAAAACTTCTGAAAAAAATGATACTAGACCCTGTATATGTATGCCAGCAGCAGAAAAGGTAAGTTGAGCAGTGACTTGCCCCTTTATTCTTCTGTTCTTTAGTGGTAGACCAAATTTGGTAAAAAGCAGTCTACTCTTTTGAAAGTTACTGTGGAGCAGAAACACACATACAAAATGGTGAACAGTTCAGATGAAACAAAGATCTTGCCAATTGTGTCTCTGTCACCATACAGGCAACAAGAAATAGACATTGCATGTCTCTCAAGAGATTGAGCTCAATAAGAGGGAAGGATGCTTAATATTGGAGTGTCCCTAAAACCCAAAGATAGAGAAGAGGGTCAGCCTGAGAAATCATTCCTTCATCCAGGTCTCTAATCCTAGCTATAAGAAATGGCTGCCATGCTCCATTCTCTATCTTTCCAGACCAACCCACCCCCTCAAAAACATCTACTGGATCAGACACTTAAAAGGCAAACCTCAGCAACAGTGCTACGTATCCGGTCCACCACCAGCTCAAAATCCACAAGGCTGAAAAGAGGCTGCTGCTTGAGGCGATGCAGCTCTGCAGCAAAGGTGTCTTCTTGATTCTTTAAAATAGATCCTGTGTATCATGGATAGTAGGAGGAGAGACCCTTGGAGCTAAGCTACTAACAATGATCTGGTTCTTTCATTTGCTGTTGCAGAGAATCTAACTACCCAGGGTTTAGTAAACACGGGGCATTGACTTTTTCTCCTATCCACTGGTACCACTTCATTTCCTTTGGAGATTTCTGATAAGAAGCATCATGGTGCCCTCACAACATTTATCTCAGAAAAGGCCTTGGCTCATGAGGCACTGGGCAATATTAAGAGCTGCTCTTGACCAGCTCTTAGGGACGAGATATTAGGGCAGGACTTCCTACCTTTTCTGGTCAGATTCACATTCTGATTCTCAAACATCTGTACAGATTCTCCTACAAAGAGAATTTTTTCAGCGACCCTCACTGGGATATAGGAAGGAAGGATCTCCACCCGAAGGGAAAACTGCTTCAGGGAGGGGGCCAGCATGTTCTCTTCTTCAATCAGGCGCTAGGCAAGGAAATATGGCATGAGAAAGGAAACAAGCAAATAGGCACTAATTCTGTATTTATCTCTATCCATTATATTCCATAGTTAATATATTTGGAGAAAAGGGACTTTAAACCTAGGCATGTACAACCTCACACTTGCCACAAATCACCAGGTGTATATTGTGTTTGCAAGGAAGTAGTCTAGCCTAGTGGGAAGAAAAGCAGACAGGACAGTTATAACACTTGGGTTGTTCTAATCTTAGCATTGCCATTAACTAGTTATGGGACTCTGGCTAAGTCATTCAACTGCTCTCAGCCTTAGTTTCTTCATATGTAAATGAGAAGGTTGGCTCAGACCTGTAAAGTCCTAAAAAATCCTAAAATCCTATTATCCTCAGTTTCAAAACTTTATCATTCTTGTATAATGCACTGGCCTACACAGGGTTTTGTGAACCCTAATTAACACCCTGAGCTACATCTAAAAGCTGCCAGGGAGAGTTGACTTAAGGACCACACAGGTGCTACCCACTTCCTAATATGTGTCTGTATGGTATGAAGAAGGCCTCACAACTGCCCATTCTAATGGATTATCACAGGCTCACAGATCTGGAGCTGGAAAGGATGTTAAAAGCCATCAAGTCCAACCTTATTTTTTTTTTTTTTGGTGAGGCAATTGGGGTTAAGTGACTTGCCTAGGGTCACACAGCTAGTGTTATATGTCTGAGGCTGAATTTGAACTCAGGTCCTCCTGAATCCAAGGCCAGTGCTCTTTCCACTGTGCCACCTAGTTGCCCCCAACCTTATTTTATAGATGAGAAAAATAGACCCCAGGGAGGTTAAGTGACGGGTCCTAGACAAAGAAGCAAGGGCAGTGGGAAGCTGAGCTTAGGCCCTCAAGGGATGCCAGAGTCAGTGCTTTCCCATACATCCTGCAAACCTTATTCAAAGACAATATTGAAATGGACAGGTTCAGGGAAGTGGCCCAGACCATGGCAAGGTGGCAGGCTCAGTGGAAGCTCATCTGAGAGGGTTAAGGGGCCAATTTCTGGTGGAATGTACTACACCAGTATACTACACTGATGGAGATACACATCCTCACCAGATCCTGAAGTTCTCGTAATTGCTTCCCTGTCAGGCCCCCAATGCCCAGGTCCTCCTCCTCCTCCTCCAGCTGAGTGGAGACAAGGCCGGAAGATGGACCCTGTTTAATAAAGAACTCTTCATGTTGGTCCAAGAGCAGGCCATGTAGCATCCAGGCTGAAAGCTGTTTGTACATGACCCCATGGCACACAGCCAAGATCCTGAGTAGAGAAAGGAAAAGAAAAATCAATGTCCTAAAAGACCCCTGCAGAGAGTGTTCCAAACCCACAAACATAGGCCATTCTGGTGTATTATTAGAGGGTACTGGCTAAGATCTGAATAAGGACTTGGTGAGTCAGAAAGGAAATTGTCCATTATGCTAATGATAATGACGCCATTTTTATTTATATGCTTTTTGGATTTACTCAGTCATTAAATTTCTTAGAATTAAAGCTCACAAATTAAAGTTTAAAATCTTCAGCCATTTTGACAGCTTCTTTTAGAAAAGATTTCTTGTTTTTCTCACCCTCTGTAAGAGTTCCAGAGCAGAAAATTCTTGCTAAAATGAAATGGGATGAGCTAAGAGACGTCTGTTTCTCTGCCAGCAAAAGCAGTTTGCTTATTTTCTCTGGTTTCACTGAGAAGGAAGGGAATGGATTTGATAAGGGAGAAATGACTCTAAAAATGTAGCATTACAAAAACACATGGAAACAGAAGATTAAGCACCTCCTGCAAAACTATTCGAAGCATTTCCAAGGCTTTCTTGTGCAATAAGCAAATATTAAAATTAGAAAGGAACTTGGAGATCACAGAATCTTCCACCCAGTACAGAAACTTAACTTCAAGGGTTTTTTTTTCATAAAAGTATTTTATTATTTTCCAGTTACATGTAGAAATAGTTTTCAACATTTGTTTTTATAAGATTTCTAGTTTCAAATTTTTCTCCCTCCATCCCCAAGACAGCAAGCAATCTGATATGTTATATCTGTACAATCACATTAAACATATTCCTTCATTAGTCATGCTGTGAAAGAAGAATCAGAGCAAAAAGGAAAAACCTCAAAAAACAAAAAGACAAACAAAAAAAATAGAAATAGTATGCTTCAATCTAGATGCAGATTGAATGTGGAGAGCATTTTCCATCGTGAGTCCTTTGGAACTATCTTGGACCATTGTATTGCTGAGAAGAGTCTTAACTTCAAGTTTTAAAGAAGGCGAGATAAAATGGGCAGGATGAGTTGGCTCCCTACCACCTCCAGGATCAACTATAAAATTCTCCACTTAGCATATGAAGAAGCCCTTTACAACCTGACCCCTTCCTTCCTTTCTGGTCTTCTTAGATTGTACTCCTCTCCACGTAATTTACAATCCAGTAGCATCTGCCTTCTCAGTACCCCCTCCTGACTCCACGTCTTGTTACAGGCTGTCCCAGTGCCCAGGAGGCTTTCCTTTTCCAGCTCAAATCCCACCTTGTGCTGGAGGCCTTTCCTGGTCCCTCCCCATGATTGGTGCCTTCCCTCTGAGATTATCTTCCATCTATTCTGCATATACAGTACCTTGTATGTACATAGTTGTTTAAAAGTTGTTTCCCCCATTAGAAAAGTGAGATCCTTGAAGGCGGGGACTGTATTTTTTGCCTTTCTTTGTATTCCTGGGCTTAGCAAAGAGCCTGATAAATAGTAAACATTTAATAAAATGCCTGTTGACGTATTGACTGAAAACAGTGACTATTTTCAAAGATCTACTCAAATATAGCCAAGCAAAATTCAGCATATATAATGGTGACTTCCTAAGAATGATGAGATCTGAAAATCAGAGGGACCTCAAAGTCGTCCAGGTTACTTCACTCTCCTTCATGTAGTACCTACCATCTTGGAACCTTCTTTATTGGCTGGCAGCCTGCCTCTCCTACTTTGGTCATACAGACCCATCTGCTCAGTGTTAGCTTTCCTGTCCCATCTATTACTGACTGTTTTGGAGAGGTCTTTGACAACATGCAAATAAAATGCTCTCGACTAACAGTGTCTATCCTATCTACGTTTTTGTCACTTACTTTTCTAGTGCACTGCGTACAGGAGGCAGCCCCCCACAGCTGTATTTGTAGACTGTTTCCAAGATCTGACAGCCATGAATCTGTGGAAAAGATAAACTTGCAAAAACTCTATTTCATTATAACAGCACCTGCTGCAGAAGTTTAAACTCTACATTCAACTGTGAATGGTCCAGAAGAGACCTATTCAATCACTATTGTGACCCAGATTAAATGTAAAACCTTGTTTGACTTATAAAGCCTTCTATAACTTGGCCCCTTCCTACCTTTACAGCCCTCTTAACACTTCACCAGTAACCTGCTTCCCCCCCCCAAAACACACACCACACACATAAACACAGACACACACCCATCTAGTGACACTGGCCTCATTGCTGATTCTCTGGACTCCAGGCATTTTCTCTGGCTATCACTCATCCCTGGAACTTTTTCTTCCTTACCTATGCCTTCTAGTTTTCCTTGATCCTTCAAGTCTCAGCTAAAGTTCCCCCCTTCTGCAAGGAGGCTTTCTGGATCCCTGTCTGCAGGTGCTGTCAGCTACATATTCCATTGGGTTTCTAAGGGTGGCCAAGCAGAGTCAGCCAATCTCTTGAGCCAGATCTACCTGTGGATGTGTACCTATTCTCTTGCTCTGGAAGAAGTAGAACTTCTTCTCCAGAAAGATGCTGCACAAGAATGTTTATCTGTTTAGAAAACTACAGGTTCTAGATTCATCAGTCAGGAGTAAATATATTAACTCAGAAATGAAAACACTGCTACCACTGGCATCCCTATTAGCTTCTCCCAGGAGGGAATTTTTATCTTTGCTTCTGTAACTGTAAAGGATAACATGGATGAAGCTCTCTTCTAGCTGAGCAAAGTGAAGACTGTTGAAACATGCAAGTATTTTCAATTTATTCTGAACCTCAGCCCAAGGCATCCATAGGCCCATTCTGGAAATGAGGGAAAGTGACCCAACAGCTTTTCTTGGATTTTTCACTCTCCTTTCCCAATTCAAATGAAACAGAGAATGCTAATACGGGAAAGGAGAGGAAACTTCAATCTGTCTAGTAACTATTCACGCTGGCAATGTTCCTCTCATTTGATATTACAGCAGAGAGAGGTGGTTATAAGGAAGCAACAAAGATGGAGAGATCTATGAAGTCTTCACACAAGGCTTAAAGAAATGGAAGGGGTTTACATAAACAATTCATTGTGGAATAGGGCCGGGTATGTGTCTATACAACATAAAATGAAATGAAAGGCTGGCAATAATTTGATGAAATCCATCAAAGCAGGAAGCTAAATGAGCTAAATTAGCCTCTTTAGTGTGATTACATCTATTTTCGACTGGGTCCTACCCTTCATGTTCAAGTCTTTGGCCTGAATTATCTGGTTGGGCTTTCTCTCTGATCAATTTAGCTGAAGAAGTGGCAGTTGTTTACTCTGTGTTGTTTATACATAAGAGAGACAGACTGGGGGAAGGGGGAGAAGGGAAACGCAGGGTGAGAGAGAGAAGGGAGAAGAGGAAGAGGAGGGAAAGAGAGGAGAGGAAAGGAGAGGAGAGGAGGGAAAGAGAGAAGAGAGACGAAAGGAGAGAAGAGAGGAGAGGAAAGGAGAGGAGAGTGACAGAGACAGAGGGGGCGAAGAGGGAGAGAACCCATATCTATTAGTATACATACATATTTTGAATCTGTGTGACATTTACAAAGGTCTTATTAAATATCTATGGGGTTGGGAGTGGGTAGAGGTAGGGAAAGAGGACAGCAATGTGTCATATGCAACCAACTGGCTCACTGCAGATTTTTACAAATGCTATGGATGTAAAAAATGATGCTGCTTTCAAGACTGCTTCCCGTGATTGATTGTTTTTATAACTCATGAGAAAGACACTCATTTAAATAAGGGAACCAGAGGGTACTTTTCCCAGCACAACTTCAAAAGGGGATCTACTCAGTGTTTGCTGGTTTCAGAGTTACTAGCTCAGACACAAGATGCCAGCAGTCTCTTAGAATACTTGGAATATATTTTTCCATGAGAATAATAACAGCAGCAACATAAGCAAAAAGTATATTTAACAAGCAAAATGGGTGAATGGCTTAAGCACCATGATCTCTTCATACTGAAGCATGACCATGAGGAAAAAGCTCCCCCTTCCCATCAGTGATCAGTGCATACCTTGTGTCTTTTTCTCAGGCCTAATTTCATGGTTCCCCCAAACACGACAGTTTGAAGAAATCCATATAGTGCAAATCACTAAGCACACCAAATTACTAACATTATTAAAATAACAAAGGAAGTGCTCACCTTCTGACTTTTAATCTGTTCAACAACAACCATCACCGAGGGAAAAAGAAGCTGGAACTACAAAGCAAAGCAAAAGCTAATTGAGAGGTCAGGCAACCAAATGTAAGAGAGAGAATATAAACATAAGCTCAGGAAATGATAGCATTTTTGAGTGAAGATAAAGATGTCAGGTCCACCTAGAAGAGGCAAGAAAAAGGTCTTCTGTTCTAAGCCTATCTTAACTTCCATGGTGCTAGACAGTATGAGGAAGGTAGATATAAACACCTATTTTTAAGGATGGTAGAATAGTTAATATAATGTTAATATGGATACATTTACTATCAAATGTTAAGATGATTTATCTTTAGAATTCATAGAATAATGCTGAAATAGTAAAGCAGGTCAAGCAGGCAAAATATAAAATTTTAGACTCAAATTCTGAATCTGGAAGTAAGAAGGTTCTTCAAAATCCAAGAGTAGGCAAATATAGCCTAACAGATTGAGAGAAGAGGTTAAAAGAATCCAAGACGGTCCATTATCTACAAAGCCTACCTGATCCAAGGAGTAATTGACATGTGATATGGAAAGGTGAGGGTCAGCAAGGAACTGCAATTAAAAAAATATAATTAGAAAAACACCATCTCAGAAAGTTTCCAACCTATGGTATAAGAATACTAGCTAGGGAGAGGGAAAGAATGGACCTAGTGGTAATTTGGGTGCTTTTAGGTTCCCACAGAGGAACAGGGAAAGTAAGAGAGGTCATTAAAAACTAAAGGCAACCGTGCATCTCCATGGCTTGTATGGGCAGTCACACCATGTCAGTGTCATCTCTCTATTGGCTTTGCCCCACCCTAGAATCAGGAACACCAACTTGTTATACTTTTCTGTTTTCCATCCCAGAGCTAGCTACATTTAAAGATGGGTCAATTAAGTGAACTGCAGGGGAGACCACCCTTACCTGATCTATTTCACTAGCTCCTTGCCATTTCCCCTCATTCTAGAACTGCACCCTTTGAACCCCAGTAAAATAAAATGTCACCAGTAGTGGCCAGGGTGAGGAGGGAGCCAAGGCAATTCAGCAAGCTGGAGACAGTGTAAGGAGACACTGGAAACTGACTTGGAAGGAGTGGGGTTAGAGAGTCTTAAGGAGAGAAACTGGAAGATTTCAGAGCTATGACTTGTGAAATTAGGTGACAACTTGCTAGCAGTGGGGATACTGAATGGTGGAGAGACCTTAAACCATCAAGCAGTGAGGTGAGAAGTCCTTTAACCACTGTTAGAGGTATGGTGAACCGACACCAAACTCCATAGCCCAGGTCAGGGTGACCTAGCTTTCCCTCACTGCCCCACAGCTCCTCATTTTCCAGACCAGTGGGCTGGGAGGGGTCCCCTCCTTGAGTGTTGTGTGTCAGAAACAGTGTTGTGTCACTGGTGGTTGTGTGGAGTAGCTGAAGAGAATAAAGGGAATGCGATTTCCCAAAAAAAAAAAAAACCCACCAAAAAACCAAAACTAAAGGCAAGACTTCCATAGAATACCCTGAGAACCTCTGACATATACAGGAAATTTCTTTGATCATTTCATAAGTGATGGCAGAGAGCTTATAGTATTTTCTGCCCATTAAAGACATTTTCCTTTTCTGAAACCCTGATTAAAGGAAGATAAGGGATCAGAAGACATTTCCTTTCCACAGATGTGGTCTAACAAGGGAATTGGGGGATTCAGGGGTGTTGTCTCCTGTTTCTCCTCTTCTCTACCTTACCTCCTGCTCTAAGTCAAGCAGTGCTTGACGATATGGCTGCAGGATTGAGTCAAGACCTGTACAGAAGGCCCGCAAATAAATTCCATGTAATCCACTCTGGCCTTGCTGGGATAGATGGTGATCCTGCAATTAAACAAAGGCAAATTAAATTAGCCTCAGTGTTGGGACTTGCAGATCAAGTGCTGAACCTGGAGTAACAAAGTCCTGAATTAAAATATACTTTCTAGCTGTATAACCCTTGACATTTAACATTTCTGCTGCCTACCTCAGTTTCCTCATCTGTAAAATGAGGGTAGTTACAGCACCTATCTCCCAGAGTTGTAGAGGACTAAATGAGATATTTGTAAAGTACTTTATAAAACCTTACAGTGTTATGTAAATGCTGTTATTTTTGTTGTTATTATTGTCTTTATAAGTTGTATTGTTAATGTTTGAATAAGAAGAAAAAACTTAGACAGTAGTTTGGCTGTTAACATTGTGGGATCATAGCTTTAGAGCAGTAAGGGCACTTGGAGTTCATCTAGTCCAACTTTCTCATTTCAGAGATGAGGAAAAAGTTCAGAGAGGTTAGGTGAACTGTCCAAGGTCACAGAGGTCATAAGAGGCTGACCTAGGGACTGAGCCCAGCATTTGGTGTAATGTGGAACAATGGTCTTTTTTTTCTTTTCCTTTGGTGGGGCAATGAGGATTAAGTGACTTGCCCAGGGTCACACAGCTAATAAATGTCAAGTGTTTGAGGCCAAATTTGAACTCAGGTCCTCCTGAATCCAGGGCCAGCGCTTTATCCACTGTACCACCTAGCTGCCCCCAAGTACTGGTCTCAAGAGAACCTGAACTCCAGTGCTACTTCCAACACTGATTAGGTGAGCAAACTGGAGCAAAGTCACCTCACTGCTCTGAGTCTAAGTTTACTTATCTGTAAAATTTATACTCCCTGCCTCAAGGGATACTGCAAGGAAAGCATTTGTAAACATCTTATCAGTGTGACTCATAATTTCTATTCCCACCTTCCAAACTGACATCATATTCATTTCAAACCTGGATGTGTTTTTACCCTTCCTCTTAAGGAGAAATAAAGCTTTCTAATGCAAAGAGAAAAAGGAAAGAATTCCTCCTCTGATGAAAAAAAATCCATCTTCTTTGATAACTACTGGATTTGAAGAACCCAGGTTTTTAACTCAGACTTGAGCACCCAGCTACAAGTCTCAGTTTTAAACTAACTTCTAACTCCTTCTCTCCCTTTCTCATGTCTAGTATAGTGCCCACCAAAGAGAGATGTTTTTCTAAGACCAGAGAGTTTCAATCACTTCCTCCAAGGGCATGTAGGAAATATGTGATAGAACCAGATCCATATCTGGCATTCTCCCCATCATACAATGCTGATTCTTAAGCTGTAGAACAAAAATTCCTAGAAATGACGGGAAAAGACAACCAAATAACAAGACACATTTGTGAATAACCTTAGGTGAATTCCATCCTCCACACGACTCTCTGTATCATTCATCATATAGCTCAGAACTAGGAGCAGTGAGTTAAAATCACAGAGAGGCAAATTTATGCTTGATTGTCAGGAAAAAACTTCCCAACACTTAGACCTAGCCAAGCAGGGAATGAACGGATTGTCTCAAGAAAGTAATGAATTCTTCCCCATTAGAGATTTTCAAGAATAGATTGGATGAAGACTTGTTAGGGATGTTTGTAGTAAGAATTTGGGTTTCACTTCAGTAGCCACTGAAGTCCTGTTCAACTCTACAATTCAGTGGTTCTATTATTGTTACTGTTATTATTGTTACCACTTAGCATTATTCTGAACCGGAAAGGCATTCTGCAAAATGTGTAAACAACATCACCACTGTCCTCAAGGGGCCTATATTCTCCAAGGAGTGGCTACCCACCTGTTGCTGCACATGACCTGTATACTGTTCAATGAACTCTGTAAAGCGAATATAGTCTGTGCCAAGACGGCAGAGTCGATTCAGGACACTAGTTTCACTGGGGTGGAGAAATGGAAAGTCCTGTGACACCTACAAAAAGAGTAACAAGATTAAGGACAGAGATACCTCTAATTCATTTGACTCCTTTTCTGAAGATATTCCAAATGCTTTACAATCATATGATGTTTTTCTCCAATGTTTTATGATCCTATTTTTTTCTCATTCTGAGGAATATTTGTAAGTTAAATTTATCAGAAGAATTCTGTAAAACATTACTATTTCCATATTACTGGTGTTTTTCTAAAGCGATCACAACAAATTCATTATAGACTGTAAAAAACTGATTTTTTTTGGTCTGGGGAAATATCATTTAAAAAGGAAATAGTGTGTTTTTTAAATGTAATTTTTCAATTAACAAGATTTCTTTCTCTCCTTCCCCTCATTTAATGGAGAAATATCATTGAAAGTAATTACTAAGCCAGTAATTTTCTTTCTTTTTTTTTTGGGGGGGGGAGTGAGTCAGTGAGGGTTAAGTGACTTGCCTGGGGTCACCCAGCTAGTAAGTGTCAAGTGTCTGAGGCCGAATTTGAACTCAGGTGCTCCTGAATCCAGGGCCAGTGTTTTTTCCACTGCACCACCTAGCTGCTCCCCTTCTTCCCCCTCATTTAAAAAAAGAAAAGAAAACCAAAAGCCCTGTAGCAAATATGTACAGTTGGGCCAAACAAATTCCTGCATTGTCTAAATCAGGTATAAAAAATTCTTCATTGTGAATCTATTAACTGAATGGACTTACATAATTTGAAAAGGGTTTCGGGAAAGGAGGCTAAGTAACAAGCAATTACCCTTTCTTTCCTAATCTTTTCAGTATTTCCCTTTCTAACATTCTACCACTGAACACTTATTAAACACCTTCTGTGTGCACAGTACTGTGCCAGTTAGTGCAGGCGATATGAAGAGGCACACTGGCAAACACTCATGAAAACTTAAAAAAACCCCAAAAAAACCAAAACCACACCACTTAAATAATTTACGAGACAACAGTGTGAAGAAATTAAACAAAAAAATAAAAGCATTCTCCTCTTCTCAATCTCTCTCGCTTCACAAACTACCAAAGATGAGAAAGACTATAAATAAGACTTGTCTTTCCAAGTTGCTAAACTTGGAAAGTTTAGGAGAAAAATCCATCCAAACCACAGGTTAAACACAAAAAATTCAAGAATGAAGAGGAAGAACAATGTCAACACCTTCTTCTTGGCTGAGCTCTTTATTTTAACAATTATTTTCTAAGCACCGATGGGACAGGCACTGTGGACAGACACCAGGACAAAAATGCAACTGCTTCTGCTCTCGAGTTTACATCATAAATTTGTACACAGAAAAATAAATACAAAATATATACAGATTAATGGGGGGAGGGTATCAACAAGTTGGGAAATGAGAAGAGGCATCCTCTGAGCTGAAGCTTGAAGAAAGCCAGGGGTCCCAAGAGGCAAAGTTTAAAAGGAGAGCTTTTCAGGCATAGGGCAAAAGCATAGAGAGCAAAGATGGGATGTCCTTTACCAGGAATAAACAAGTCAGTATGGATGGAACTAGTATGTGAAGGAAAGTAACATGTAACCATAGGGCAAAGACATGCTAGAGTCAAACTAGGAAGGGCTTTAAGGTTCCTCCCCCACCGCCACCACCACCACAAAAAAAAAGTGAATTGTTTTCTTACTGCCAATAAGTCACCACTAAGGCTTCCCTGAGCAGGGGAGTGATAAAGTCAGACATATACTTTAAGAATGTTACTTTGGCAGCTCCATGGAGGGTAGACAGAAGAAGAGGGAGACCAGATGCAAGGAGAATGCAAGGCTATTGCAATATTCCAGGCATGCAGCCATGATTTTGTATTTTATTTTAGAGGCAAGGGGAACCATTGAAGCTTCTTGAGCAGAAGAGTGACATGGTCAATCCTATTCTTTAAGGACATTATTTTGGCAGCTCTAGGAAGAATGGACTGAAAAGAGGGAAAGACTTGAGATGAGGCGTCCAAATCTATGGCTCTGCAATAGTCCAGGTGAGAGGTGATAGGGCCTGAACTAGGATGGCCATCATGAGTGGAGAGAAAGGGATGGAGACACGCAAGAGATGAAGCAGTGGGCGATGAAAAGGCTGAAGAAGGAAGCAAGGATGCCTGGAGCAGAAAAACCCACAAAAAGACAGGCTGAGATGATTTTCCAGCTGAGCTTCAGAAGTCTAGCTACAGAAAGTTGGAGATGTGGCACTGGAGCTCAGGAGTGAAAGGAGGGCTATATTGTAAAGTGGATAAAGATAATATTTGGGCCCATGGGAGTGAGAAGGGAACACTGAAAATGTAGAAGTAAAGGAGAAGAGGGTCCAGGACATAGCATTGGTGTATGACACCCAAACTTTAGGGTAAGACATGGATGATGATCCTGCAAAGAGACTGAAAAGTATGGGTAGAGTAGGGGGGAGGAAAAGCATGACAGAACAATGCCCAGAACAAACCCAGAGAAGGGAAGGTATTCAGTCAATCATTATGGAGAAGCCAAGAAAGATGAGGACTGAGAAAAGGCCACTGGAGTGAACAATAAAGAAATCACTGGTAACCTTAGAGACAGCTGTTTCAGCCAAGTGGTGAGGACAGAAGCAAGAATGCAGGAGGTTGAAAAGCAGGGGGGAGCTGAGAGAGTAGAGGCAATGAGTTTAGACAGCTTTTTTTAGAAGTTGAACAATAGCTGGCATGTTTTGGGGGCACCGGGGCAGAAGCCAGTGGATAGGGCGAGATGAGAAATTTGGGAGAGCAAGGTCTGAAAGAGTAAGCTCCCAGAGAAGGGAGAGGAGGGTACAAAGGTACAAGTAGACCAGGGGTTCTTTATTTTTATTGTGTCATGGACCCCTTTGGCGGATCATGTCCTGTGAAGCCTAAAGACCCTTTCTCAGAATGGGGTTTATAACCATGCAAAACAAAAGGCATGGGACTGCAAAGAAAACTCATTATATTGAAAACCAGTTATCAAAATATTTTTTAAAACCAAGTTCACAGATTAAGAATTAAGAATCTCCGAAGTAGAGGATTTGGTATTGGTAAAGAGAAGGGCCACTTCTTCCTCCTTGACTAATGTAAAGGAGAGGATAACACTGAGATGATCTGAAGTATATAATGGGAAAAAGAGGAAACTCATGCGAAACAGCCCCAATTTTTTAGTGAAGTGTAAGTTGAAACCTCCTGTTGAGAGGGAGCAGGGAAGGGGTGGTAGAGAAGTACAACAGAAGGCCAAATGAGAAGAGGGCTGGCAAGCAGAATCGAAGGTCCAGCTAAGGTTAGATAACATCCGTTTGCAGAGGACCTAATTATCAGTGTTGGGACTTCCCCTAGCAGCATTCGTTGGCATGCAAGTAGGAGCAGAAAATCAATCAGCAAGTATTTATTAAATTCTCATTATAGACTTGGCATTGTGCTAGGCAAAGACAAAACAGTCCTTGCCCTCAAGGATCTAACATTCTACGGGGAAGATACAACATATTTGCATACAAGTAAATACAAAATGTACACAATATAATTTTTCAGGAGGAGCACTAGCGGTTGGGGGCAGGGAGTGGAGATCAGGAAAGACCTCATGTAGCAGATGGCATTTAAGAGGCATAAGGTGGGGAGGGAGGGCCTCCAGGAATGGGGCACAGCCTATGCCATGCACAGAAAAGGGAAAGGGAATTTCATGTGCTCTGGTTGGTTAGAAAAGAGTGAATAAAGGGGGGGGGTCATGTATAATCATTCTGGAGTTAGATTGTGAGGGCATTCAATGCCAAATAGAGAGCCAAGTGAGAGCTATGAACTTCTTGAACAGGGGAGTGAAATAATAAGATCTATGATTCTAGAGAGCTCTGTGTAAGATGGATCAAGGAGGAAGCTTTTGCAATAGCCTAAATGAAAGGTAATGAGAGCCTGAACTAAAGTGGTTTAGATGTAAACAGAAAGAAAGAGCTGGATGTGGGAGATGCTGAGGCGGAACCAACTGATTGGATATAGAGGCTAAGGGAGAAGGAGCGCAGGTTGGATCTGGGGTTGTGAACCTGAGTGACTGGAGGGATGATAGCACTTTCGATAGAAATTGGACAGTTTGTAGGAGGAAGGGCAGATTCAGTGGGGAAGCTGGGTTCTTTTTTGGACATGCTGAGTTTGAAGTGCCTATGGGACATCTGGTCTAAAATATCTAGTGGGCAGTTTGTAAAGTGTCTATGGAGGAAAAGAGAAAAACTAAGGGTGGATGTATAGATATGTCATCAGCACAGAGATGATAATTAAACCCATGAGAGTCAATGAGGTCACTGAGAAAGAACAGAGAAAGAAAAGAGGGCACAGGCACATCCACGCTTAGGGATCATGTTATGACTGACTAGACAGCAAAGGAGTCTGAGGAGTGGTCAGACAAGTAGGCAGAAGTCAGATAGGAAAAAATCACAGTATTATAAAAACTGAAAGAGAGATGTCAGTGTCCAGAAGCAGAGAAGGCTAAAATGTCAAAGACTGAAGAGAGATCCCAAAGGCTAACTGATAAAAGGCCACTGGATTTGTCCATTAAAGAGATTATTGCTCACTTTAAAAGATTGTCGTTTCGGCTGAAACTAATGAAATGAAGGGTATTCCTCTATGTGGCTTCAATGAAGTGGAGGTGCAGAAGATGGAATTTAATGCCTCTCTGCACCTCTGTTTCCCCCTCTATAAGAAGAAGTTGGTCTAAGTGCTTTTTAAGGTCCTTTTCCATTTCTAAATCTTATGAATGCCTTTTAATTTCTACCCAAGGGAAAATGGACATGCCTCTGCTTCATTTCTGAATTCTTAAAGACTGGGAATATAATTTTTGCCTTCATTAGGCTGAATGTCTAAGCTTCTTCCAAGGCTGGTTATGGTAAAACTAATGCTGGATATGGAATCAGATCTGGTCTCTAATCCCAGGACAACCACTTGACCTCAGTTTCCCCAAATGAAGGCCAGCTTTAAATTTGTGATCCTACTTTTCTATTCCTGTGACACCAAGGTTACCTGAAGCTCCTCGGAGAAGAATCACCAAGTAATGTTTCATTTTCCCTTGGGGGGGAGGGAGAACCAGAAGGGCTGGAGACAAGTTCAGAATAGCTCTTGGAAGCCTCCCACACATGGCCAGCTCTGAGACTGCTAAAAATGGGAGCCTGGGGCAAGGCGTCCTCATTTGGGTTCTGAATCATACATGGCCCTTATCTATGGGCATAGGAGTTTTGGCCAGCACTCCCTCCTTCCCCAGCCTAGCCCCCAGACTCTGACCCTTTTTTGCTGTTCAGTCGTTTTAGTCAAATACGACTCTAGTTACCCAATTTGGGGTTTTCTTGGCAAAGATGCTGGAGGGTTTTGCCATTTCCTTCTCTAGCTCATTTTACAGATGAGGAAACGGAGGCAAACAGGGTGAAGTGACTTGCCCAGGGCCACACAGCTAGAAAGGTCTGAGACCTTTTTTTGTTGTTGTTGTTGTTTTTGTTTTTTTTGTTGAGGCAATTAGGGTTAAGTTACTTGCCCAGGGTCACACAGCTAGTACGTGTCTAAGGTCGAATTTGAAATCTGGTCCTCCTGACTCCAGGCCGGTGCTCTATCCACTGCGCCACCTAGCTGCCCCTGTCTGAGACCTTTTAATTCTACCTTGGCTATTCCCTTCACCGCCTCTACCCTAGACCCCCTCCTCTTCTTCAACTTTTCTGCTGTTATGATCCCGCCCCTCCCCACCTCCATTCAGCAACCAAGGCCCGTTCCTCGGAGCCTCCCTCCCGCCTTTTCCAGGCCCCGCCCCTGATTTTTGCCTGCTCCCATGAGCCCGCCCTCCATTCCTCTGCCGCAGGCCCAATAGCCAGTCCGCGCTCTCTACTCCCTGGGTCCCATCCCCTCCCCTCTTGACCTCTTTACACCTCCCCCTGCCCCGGCCCGAAACACTTGCACTTTTAGCTCCGCCCCTAGCATTCACTCAGTCAGTTGGTGCCCCAGTTAGCGCTCCCTTTAGGGTGAACGGTACCTGGAGGCCGCTCCGCTTGTTCCAGGTGAAGATGGCACCCGGGTACCCGCTCAAAGCCAAGAGCAGCTCGTGGATCATTCCCACGGCGGGCAGCTGGCGGCTGAGAACGCCCACAGCCTCTGCCGGCGCTAGCTCCTCGGGCCCTCTTGGAGGAGCACGGATCTCGCCGTTGTGCGCAAGGCCCGCTGGGGGGTGTAGTTCCGGTCAAACCAACAAGCCGGGAAAGACAATTCTTTCGGGAGGAAGAGAAAAAGCACCGACCAGCGCGAGGGCGTCCTTTTCCCCGCCAGTGGAATCCCGGAAGTGTTCACCTAGCTTGGTCTAAGGGACCCCGTTTGCTTCTAGTCCACCGAGCTCTCTGGGAGACGTAGTCCAAGCAGCGGCCTTGGCGCACGCGCCCTAAAGTCCTCGGTGTCTCCCTGCGGACTTCCGGTTTGGGAGCTGGACTGGGAGGCTGAAGAGCGGGGGCCGGGGCCGGAGCGGGAGCGGGTGAGGGTGAGGCCCGCCGGGAGGCGGGGACGGGATCGGGTTGGAAGGGAGCGGGAGGAGAAGGCGGGGGTGAAGGGGAGCGGATAGATTCAGGAGGCAAGCCGGGAGAGGGGTGCCTGGAGCTCCCCTCAACCCAGTCAGTGACCGTCTGGAAGGGACGGGACAACGACGCCAAGAGTGACCCGGCCGGAGGGAGCCGAGACAAAGAGGCCGAACCGCAGACGTTCCCTTCTCTTCCGAACCCCGATCCCCCTCTATCCCCGAGGCTCTGGGGCACCCCTGGTGTCCTCCCTCGAATCCTGTCCCCTCTCTCAATGCGCTTTATCCTTCTGAAGTCCCCCCGTCAGGTCTGTCACCCCCAGCTCAGGGTGACCCCCGAGGACCACCCAGTCGGGGCGAGGGACAGGAGCTGGAACCCTCGTCTCCCGGGGCCGATCCTCCCCCTGATGTATCCCCCACAGAGCCGAGACACCGAGGTTACCGAAATGAGAGGAAAACAAAGACAAAATTTTCATGTATTGATTGTTGCCTGGGGAGGTAGTGTAAGGGGAGCCGAGCGGGGCGGGGCAGGCGCATAGGGCTCTGGGAAAGGTTCGGGATTGGGGCGGGGGGCGGACCCTGAGGGACAAGCTGCTTGGGGTTCAGAGGTTTTGCTGCTGTTCCCCAGTGGAATCGCCCCATCTCTTCCTGTTCCTCTGCTACTAGGTCACCTGCCTGCGATTCAGACCCCACCATATATTATTGGAGGTGTAGTTCTTAATAGGACTTGGGGGGAGAGGGAACAGCCGGAGACACAACACAGTTTACTCTGTTTCAGACTACAAGCCAGACAGGAAATATCCTTTTAGGCAGCGTTGCTCACTGGCTCATAATCCTGGATTCTTGTCCTCCGAGAGTGCTCCCTAATTCAAGTAATTTCTTCAGAGCATGTAGATAGGCAAGCTAGTCCTATGAGGGCTTTGTATGAATGGGTGCATCCTTTTGACTTTGTCATTCCTCTCTGCCCTAGGGAGAAACTCCTCCCACAGATGCCCAGGTGCAGTGATTTTCCCCAAGGATAGAGAGGAGACAGGTAGAAGCCCTGGCTCTCAGACTCCCCGCTGATGTCAAGCAGCGTTCTACTGTGAATGATGGCCAAATCCACTCTGAGAGGAGATGGGGGGAAATCTGAAACCTTTCGACAGCGTTTCAGGAAATTCCATTACCAGGAGGTGGCTGGGCCCCGTGAAGCTTTCAGCCAACTCTGGGAACTATGCTGTAGATGGTTAAGGCCAGAGGTTCGAACCAAGGAGCAGATACTAGAGATACTGGTACTGGAGCAATTCCTGACTGTCCTACCTGGGGAGATTCAGACCTGGGTACAGGAGCATTGTCCAGAAAGTGGAGAGGAGGCTGTGACCCTGGTAGAAGATTTGGAGAGAGAACCCAAAAGACCAAAGTGCCCGGTGAGAAGCGGGGGAATTTAGAAACATAAATGAGAGGAAAACAGGGTGAAGGATCAAATTAAAGTAGAAGAGGGGATAAAATAGGGTCCTTTGTCTCTCTGTGTGATGCCTATTATTTCTGGCTATGTAACCAAGTGACGTTTCCTTGAGACCCTATTCTCTAATCATGCCCCTGTGGGGTGATCTCCTTTTACTTCAAGTATTCATCTTTGAAAAACCATCCTATTCTAGCTTTTCAGTGAGAATTAATGGGTGTTCTTTTTAGGTCACTGTCCCTGTGAAAGGACAGGAAGTTCGTCCAGAGAAGATGGCACCTCTAAGGTCACCCCGGGAGTTACTAAGTGTCCAGCAGGAAGCAGGGGAGTCACAACCCAAGGTTGTAGCCAAGAAGAAGGGACAAGTTGCCCAGAAACTAGGACCACAAGAACAACTTAACCTAAAGGAAAAGCTTAAACCTCATCAAAAGACTGGTAAGAAATACAGGTTCATTTAGGGAAAAGAGGAAGACACTTTAGGTTGGAGAACTGACAGTGAATGGGTGAGGGTCCCTTGGGGAGACTTTGGAAAGTTTTAGAATTAAGGAGCTATTAGGGATCACCAGAAGTTCACCCTCCTATCTCCAGGAATGACTACACTTAACCCACGTGAGTGATCTTATATTCTGTTTTTATAAATTACCATGTTTCCAGAGGCTTTTTTTTCTTCAGAATTAGCAACTTATATTCTTTTGTTTCATCTATGTAAAAATGGTATTAGGTCACCATTATCATGTAATAATCCTTTATTGTTTTTCCAACACATCCTTTTTAGGCTTTTCCCCTCTAAATTGAATTTTTCCTCAGGGTTGCCATTTCCCTGAGACTTTATTTTTTCTACTTTCCTCTTTTTTTTCCTTTTTGCAGGGGCAATGAGGGGTTAAGTGACTTGCCCAGAGTCACACAGCTAGTAAGTGCCAAGTGTCTGAGGCAAGATTTGAACTCAGGTCCTGAATCCAGGACCTGTGCTTTATCCAATGTGACACCTATCTACCTCCTCTACTTTCCTCTAGAACCGTTTCAAGTTTTCCACATCTTTGTTTGTGAAGCCCCAAACAGAGCATATTCTATTGAGGGTCTGACAAGTATAGATTTGGCAGAAAGTCCTAAAGTTTTTATATGTTGTATTCACATCCCAGTGTTGTGCTTATGTAATTATTTATATCACCTGGTAAATTTTCATGCTGCTTAAATTTTTGTTGCCCTTGTGCCTAGTTGGTCATTCCTTACCTTTGAATTTGTATAACTTGTTTTTCCTCCTTGTACTCTATTGAACTATGTCCTGTTTATTTTTAATCACCTCTCCGCTTGAGACTATTTTAGCATTTCATTTTTACAGGTTGCTAGCCAACAACCAACTTGTGTCATGTATAGGGTTAAAATTGATGTTCCTTAGTCATTTAAGACATGTATGAAAAATATGAAAATAGGATTTTGGTTTACTCATAGTACTACAGAATTAAAAGTGAATCATTTTAGTCATCTGCTATGGACTTTTTTGCTGAACGAAAATGCTAAGAGTATAAAATAGTACTTGCCCTTAAGAGGTTTGTGTTCTAATTGAAAAACAAAGATATGACAAATGAAAACAGTAGCAAACAATGCAAAAGAGAAATAGAAGGTGCTAAATTCTATGGTTCAGAGAAGGAAGACAGGCTAGAAAAGCTAGGAAAAGCTTTCATGGAAGAGATGGGGTTTTAAGGATAGTTAATACATGGCAGAAAGGAAAAATGGAAGACACTTCAAGTGAGGGGAACAATAAGAGAAGAAACAGGCAGGAAAGATTATGCTGTGTTCCTGGGACAGGAAAGAAATTAACTTGTTTTGATAGGAGAAGGAATACTGAATAGTTGGAAAATAGGTTGGATTGGGGAGTGGCTGAAGAATATAGAGGACTTTAAGAAACAAGCAAAGGAGTTGCTATTTCTTACAGTAGGAGCCAATGAAGGTTTTTAACGAGGGAGTGACAAGGAAGCAGTGTTTAAGGAAGATCAGTTTGGCAGCAGCATATAGAATGGATTGAATAGGAAAAAACCTGAAGTCTGGGAGACAGCTAAGTGGCTCTTGCTATAATCCAGGTGTGGAGCTGATAATGGCTTAGTCTAAGGTATGTGACAGTGGAATAGGAAAGTTCGGATACCAGAGGCATTTCAAAATATACAAAATGTGGTGATTGACTAAATACAGAGATGAAAGAGAAGACACGAGCAAGTTGAAGATGGCCCTCAAGAATGCCAGTTGATAGAGACTCCTTTCAATCCATTGATAATTATTCTGAATATAGTTTTCAAACCAGTTGTGAAAACCCACGAGATTAGAGACCATTCTTCTAACTTCTGGATGGTTAGTGCTTAGGAACTTCTGTAGATAGTCATGGGTCATAACATAAATTTGAGAGGTAAGGAGACATGAGGATAGGTTCTAGAAGGCTAATGTGGGTCTCTCCTCTCTTCTACCTTGCCATGACATCCTTCTGTCCCCCCAAAACAAATTTTTGCCATTTTTTAAAGTTTCAGATCCTTACATTTCTTTCAAATCTCTCTATATCACTGGGCTCTTTGCAGGATCTCTCTGGATATTTTTTCTTATAAACCTTCCCTATACTTAGAGGATTGGAGGGTGGTGTTGAGCCTAGGGTTTTCTATGATTAGTACAGAACTATGATGTCCTTTGTTGCTTCCCTGTGAGCAGGAATTTCCTTTTCCCAAATCTGGTATGGTTTCTGGGATGGAACGAGGAGAACCATGGGCCCCAGATCTTCTGGGCTCCAAGGAGAGGGAAATCTCAAGAGGCAGTCACACAGGTGACAAAACGAATGCACTCTGATTTTATGCCATCAAGGAAGGGAAAGAAAAAGGCTGGGGAGACCAGGAGCAGTGGGGCTTTGAGGATGAAAAGGTAGCTGGTGTGGCACTGGGGATATGAAGAAAACCAGGACTCTACTTGCAATTTTAAGTCAGACTGAGTTTTATGAAGCCCTCCGGAACTGCCATCGTAATAGCCAAGTGTATGGAGCTGTTGCTGAGCGACTGCGGGAGTATGGCTTTCTCCGGACACTCGAACAATGTCGGACCAAATTTAAAGGCCTCCAGAAAAGATACCGTAAAGTCAAGAGTGGGCATCCACCTGAGACCTGCCCCTTCTTTGAAGAAATGGAAGCCTTGATGAGTGCCCGAGTCATTGCTCTACCCAGCAATGGCATGGAAGAAGAGGCAGCACCTCGCCCCAGCCTGGGGGCCAGTGATGCTGAAACAGAAGAGCAAGAGCAGGGAGGCTGGCAGCAAGAGGAAGCCACAGAAGAGGCTGCAGCTGAAGAATCTGATGGTGATGAAATGGGAATTGAAGCAGGCCCCCAAGAGCCTGGGAGCCCCAATGCTCCAGTCTTGTTCCGAAGCCCTAGTGGTAAGATCCTCTTTATCCTTGGGGTCCTGGTATTGAAATAGGAAATAGCACTCTCTGTGTTAGAAGGATCAGTGGGAAAAAATACAGAGTGAGCTTTTTAAAGAGTTTTGGGGTGAGAGAAGAGTGGTTCAAAGTAACGGAGTAAATGAATATTCTCATAACCCTGCATTACTAGGATTATGGATAGCCAAAATGACCTTTCTTCTTCTGTTCCATTCCTTTTGGGGGGGGGGTAGGAAGAGGGAATAAAAACCCATTGATTTATTGGTGTAGAGAACTCCCAATAAGGAAATGCCACCAATGCCTATCAACTGGTTGGCTTAGTTAGTTTCCTGGGAGCAGTGAGAGTTTAAGTGACTTGTTTGGGGTCACACAGCCAATATGTCTAAGAGGCAGCCAGACTTTTCTGCCTCCCAGACTAGGCCTTGATGCAATGTTATGCTGTTTCTATATTTGTTACTTTTATATTTCATTTCTTAATTTTTTCCCTACTGTTTTTTGCCTTTCTCCTCAACTTCCCCCATGCACCCTTTCATTATATTGTTTTTCTTTGCTGTTGTCGTACTTGTTTGTAACAGAATAGTGTAATGGAAAGAGTTGTGGATGCTAGTGTATTAGGAGTTAAGAAACTGAGATTCTAGCCCCTAGCCATCACAATAGGTATGCAACTTTAGGCAGGTGACTTAACCTACTTGTCATTGGTTTATTCAGTTATAGTAATAGCTAGCATTTATATTGCATTTAAGATTTGCAAAATGCTTTCATAAATATATCATTTATCCTCACAACCCTGGGAGGTAGGTGCTATTATTATTATTATTTTTCCCATTTTATAGATGAGGAACTTGCCCAGGGTCACCCAGCTAGTAGGTATCTGAAATAGGATTTGAACTTGGATCTTCCTGACCCTTAAGTTCAGTGATCCTTCCACTCTGGCACTTGGCTGTTAAATTAGTTGAAATAAATGATTGTCAAAGCTCCTTCCATCTCTAAATTTTCATGACTGTGATATTTTCTTTGCCTTAAACCCTCTCTTTTTTGGTTTCTTCCCCACCCCTATCATCCTCTTTTCTACTACCCCCTCAACATATACTCTGTTCTGTTTCCGATCTGTTTTTACCAGCAAATGAGACAGGGGCCACTGTACTAGTTCAGAATTCAGATTATTCCCTGTATGGGGAGGTCTGAATTACCAATGGGTAGATCTTTCCCTCTTTGGTCAAGATTCCTTCTCATCTGCCCTTATCCCAGCCACAGTGTATCACCTCTTTTTTGGAGAGGCTGATGAAAACTTGAGAAGTTTGGCAGGGAGAAAACAAGTGATTAAGCTTCCCTAATTTTGTTCTCAGTCTGGAGGAAAAGTTCCTACATTTCTCCACCCTGGAAGCCCTCAGAAAACAGATCGGATAAATATCCTTATGTCTTCCTATCTGCCCTGCCTCCTTAGAAGTTGGAGATGCAGTTCAAGCAGATCTCTAACAAAAAGAAATCTCACTCATTGGATCTCTTTTCCTTGCCAGGTTCCTGTGAATAAAGTGTGTCTGTTAAGGATCATGTTAAGTCCCCATTGGAGAAAGCATATACTGAATGGCTTAGTGTCCCAGAGTGGTAGTTATTTGGAGAGCCCCAATGCTGGGACCTAAAGGCAAACTGGTTGCCCTGTATTGGAAGCATTGGAAGAAGCAGTGGGGGTTTTTTGTGTTTTTTTTTAATTTATTTTTTTTTAAAGGGCAATGTGGGTTAAATGACTTGCCCAGGGTCACACAGCTAATAAGTGTTAAGTGTCTGAGGCCAGATTTGAACTCAGGTACTCCTGAATCCAGGGCCGGCGCTTTATCCACTGCGCCACCTAGCTGCCCCGGAAGCAGTGTTTTTTAGTCATCTGAGCCCTCCTTTGGAAATATTGAAAAACCTGAGATTATGATGAGGGTAATAGAAAAGAGCAGAAGGATTAGAGTAGTGCATAGACATCTACCATGGCTAACAGGAATTGAATGAGCCTGCCCTTAATCAGTTGGTCACTTTCTATTTAGAATCAGGTTCCTAAGACAGATTGTCAGAAGAATCCAGGATAATATAATAGGCCAGGGGTCAGGTAGGAATGCCCTCTCATATGAATAGGCAAACTAAAAGAAATAACTATGGAATTCAGCCCTAGCTGAAGAGTGAGATAACATGATTTATCAGATTTTGTAGCATACAGAAAAAAATGAAATATTTTTACTTTGTAAGCAACCCATTCGAAGTCCATTCCCAGATGATTTCTGAGGAAGCAAATGGTAGAATTGGTAAACTGAGGTTCAAAGCTAAGTGTCTTAGAAGACTGAACTTTCTCTTCGGGTGGCAGGTGTACACTGGGGCTATGAAGAGACCAAGACTTATCTTGCAATTCTCAGTGAGACTCAGTTTTATGAAGCGCTCCGGAACTGTCATCGTAATAGCCAATTATATGGAGCAGTGGCTGAGCGGTTATGGGAATATGGTTTCCTTAGGACACCGGAACAGTGTCGGACTAAATTTAAAAGCCTCCAAACCAGCTATCGGAAAGTCAAGAGTGGCCATGCCCCTGAGACCTGCCCCTTCTTTGAGGAGATGGACGCCTTGGTGAGTGCCCGGGTTGCTGTCCCACCTAGTGGTGGTGTGGAGGAGGATGCAGCACCTCACCCTGGCTTGGGAGCCAGTGATGGTGAGACAGAAGAACAAGACCAGGAGGGCTGGCAGCAGGGAGAGGCAGCTGAGGAGGCCTCAGCCACAGCAGAAGACTCTGAGGGTGAGGAAATGGGCGCTGAGGAGGCACCTCGGAGTTCTGGGAGCCCCGGTGCTCCTGTCCTGTTCCAAAGCCCAAGGGGTAAGATAAACTTCATTCTTGGGGCCTGGATGTACAAAAAAGGCAGTTATGATGTAGAGCACCAACTGAGGTTCCAAGAGTCTTGGGTTCTACTCCCAACTCTTCTGACTCAGTTTGTGAACACTTTGATTCTTCCCTCAGGTTCTAATCTTTTAAAATAATCAAAGCGAAAAAGCCTTCCCTAACTCATAGAGCTGTAGGGCAGTGGTAAATATGGTTCCCCAGTGCATTCTGTTTACTCCAAAGACAGCATCAGCTTGAGGAATTCAAGCCACAAAGTCTGGGAAATAGTAGCTGAGTTCTTTAAGCTGTCACCACCTCTGTGTGGGTTGGCAGGCAGCAAGGAAATGAAAGGCATCTCTAATATCTTGTCCTGGACAGCACGTTTGTTCATCTCAGGTGGGTGTCCTAGCATAAAGATGATTTTAAAAGTTTGTTGTCATCTAAGTGTGTTGTTTTCTTCCGTCAGCTTAACTGAGTTTCCCATGCTGTCAGTCTCACTTACTTATTGAAAACCTGTTGCCCTTTCCAGCCTTGCACCCACCTCTAGTAGAGAGGAAATTTGGGGAGATTCTCTGAGTATAATATTTACATATAGTCTCTAGAACCTCCCCCATGATGGGGGAGATCAAAAAAACCCAGTTTAGTCAGTTGCTTGATTATGCTTAAGCTTAGCATGCACCATAAATCTGGTTAGAACTAGATAGTTATTAGTTAAGGATCCTAGGCTGGAACATTCCAGCTGCAAAATTTCAAGAGTCTAGACATTGGGACATTCTATAAAAGATGCTTGAATAGTTTTGTACATTCTGTTTATGAACAGTGTGGAGAACTGAGTTGGGGTTTCATAGTGTGAACCTAGAGCATTCTGACAATTAATCTTTCTCCCACTTTGATGAATTCTAAAAAGCTGATTAGCAAAACGCCTGGGTGATTTTTAAATTCTTATGTCATTTCCCCCCCTTTTAACCTTCATAGAAACTAGGTTGTTTTTAAATTTAAATTTTGTTTTGTGGTTTTTTTTTTAAGTTTCACTCTTAGGATGCCCTTTATTAGATTACAGGCTCCTTGAGGACAGAGATTATGGTGCTTTTTTATGTATCTCCAGTTCCTTGTATATAGTAGGTACTTAATCATGTCTTTTTTTTTTTTTTTGCGGGGCAATGGGGGTTAAGTGACTTGCCCAGGGTCACACAGCTAGTATGTGAGGCCGGATTTGAACTCAGGTACTCCTGAATCCAGGGCTGGTGCTTTATCCACTGCACCACCTAGCTGCCCCCTTAATCATGTCTTTTAAGTTGAATTAGAATACAGTAATTTCTGAGTATTCTGCTATCCCCTCCACATTCCTTCCATACCATTAGTTACCACCCCAAGGGAAAGGAACCTATATACCTCTTCCTAGACACAAGAAGAATGTACCTGGGCAGAGAAAAGGTTTGGGGATTTGTGATCATCAAATATTGAGCTTCTGTGGAAGGTGTGGTACTAGAGAAAAGTCAGAATCAGGGAGGCTCTTTGTTTCTGGCAACAATTGACATTTCCCCAGCAGTTACTGCTATTCCCAAACCCAGTGACATTGCCTTACTACAGTAAGAAGAGTTCTAGATCTCAAGTCTTTAGAATATCCTCTCAACACCCCCACAAAATAGTATAATGAAAATCCCATAAGCATTTCCCTAAAAGAAAAATAAAACTTCTAATTCCTATGTGAGTTAAAATTCAGTTGGGAGATCCAGCTCCTAAATTAATTTAGTTAACTTAATTTAAACTTTTGCTTCTCCCTAATTTTCTTATACTCTGACTTGAAGAACTGAGGGAATGGATGACTTGTGGAATTCTATTTATTAATTTCAGGTTTTGAAGCTGGATTTGAAAACAAGCAGAACACAAAACGGGATATTTCTGAAGAAGTAGAACTGCACAGGACATTACTTGCAAGGTCTGAAAGGAAAATTCCCCATCATTTTAATCTGGGAAAAGATGATGACAGTGATTGCAGGACAGGAAGGCAATGGGCAAAGTCCCCAGTGGACAAAAGAGGAAAACTGACACCGCCAGAAAGGGGCTTAGGAAAAATCCTAAGTCATCAAAAACCTTACTTGGGAGAGAGACCTTATAAATATCTTAGATATGGAAAAAGCTTTGGTCCAAATTCACACCTTCTCATTCATCAGATACCCCACCAGATAGAGAATCCATATAAATGTGGAGACTGTGGAAAAAGTTTCAGTCGAAGTGCACGCCTCATTAGACATCGGAGGATACACACCGGTGAAAAACCTTATAAGTGTCTTGACTGTGGGAAAAGTTTCCGTGACAGTTCAAACTTCATCACTCATAGGAGAATTCACACAGGAGAGAAACCCTATCAGTGTGGTGAGTGTGGAAAACGATTCAATCAGAGTTCAAGCCTTATCATACATCAGAGAACCCACACTGGAGAAAAACCCTATCAGTGTGAAGAGTGTGGTAAAAGCTTCAATAATAGCTCTCACTTTAGTGCACACAGGCGAATACACACAGGAGAAAGGCCCCATGTGTGTCCTGATTGTGGGAAAAGCTTCAGTAAAAGCTCTGACTTACGGGCACATCACAGAACCCACACAGGAGAGAAACCCTATGGATGTCACGAATGTGGGAAATGTTTCAGCAAAAGTTCAGCCCTTAATAAACACCGAGAAATCCACACAAGAGAAAAGCTTCTGTCACAGTCAGAACCTAAGTAAAAACCTGAGAATCTGCAAAGAGCCTTTATAAATGTATTATTTGGGAAAACATCTTCTAATAGAAATCCCATTGCAATGCCCACCTGGCTTAGGAAATCACCTTTAGGATTTACACCACTATGGTGCTCCTTACCTAGTCTTCTGAGTCTGAAGCCACAACACCAAGGCAATAACATCTAAGGAACAAAGAAGATCTAGATACCACCGTAGCTCTGCTTCTGACTTGACAAAGTTCCTTGCCCCCTCTCAGTGCCTATGTCATTCCTTCAATAAAAGGAGAGAATCCTGTGAGTTAAACTTATCCCTGACATTGCTCATCCTGTCATTTTGCTGCATCTTTGACTGGAAACTTAGCAGCATCAAGGGGGAAAGATGTTATGGACTTATCTCATGATTCCAGGTCTTCCCCTCCACCCACCCCTCCGCCCCCACCTCCCACAAAACAAGAGAAATACTGAAAGGAATGGAATGACTCTTCTTGTTCATGTAAACCTGTACTCAGACTGATGTGATTGAATTTAGTCTCCCTACTCCTTTACCCTTAATGAAGATGAATTTAGTGTCCCTCTCAGTCATGTCTTACAAATTGTCTTGTTAAGAATCTAGGTGTTGTTTATGGGGAAGCTGTTACAAACCTTGTGTCAGTTTGAAGTGTCAGCCCTGGATGGCTATTCCTTAGTTTCCTTCAACCCTCAGATGGTTCTAAGTAGAAAGAACTCCTGTACTTATAGTATCTAGTTTCTTACTTCCCTTCTGTCCCATCTCATCTGTATTTCAACTGTCCCTTGTAACCCCAAAGAGCAAGCCAGCTGGGCAGGAGGGGAGTAGAAAGGGGCATTAATAGGGATTTTCCATTTCCCTGGTATTCAGTTCAACTAATAATAGTATTACGCACCCTATGGGTGCTAAATACTTCTTGACTAATAAGCAAAAGACGTTTACTATGTTACTATGTACTGGGAACAGAGCCCACCAGTGCCAATAGCCCTCAAGCCTGATTAAAGATAAATTATCTTTACCAGCTTGGTGGGGTTGCCAATCCGTATTTAGTATTTTAAAAAAATATACATGGAATATGGAACACTTAAGAATAAGTCTGCTTACTGCTGTTTTTCAAATAGTATTAACTGCCCAAGTGTGTATTAATACTGTGGTGGGCCAGATATAAAATGAGGTAAACAGAGTTGGGCCTTATCCTCTGGGAACCTACAGTCTAATTGACACATACATCAAATAATAAAGTGCACATCTATAGTATGTAGCAGATACTAAACAGTTTAAGACATAAAACTAGTAAGTTTATGTATTTATAAGTTTGGTGCATTGCAACAGTGTCAGGAAAGGTGCTGGGAAGTACCCATTCTATTTAGTGAGTTACCAGTTTTTTGAAGGGAATGGGTGAGGGGGAAAATTCTCAAAATGGAAGCAGTTCATAAGGTAGAATTTTGTGAGTGGAAAAAGTCTAAAAACTGGAAAGCAGGGTGTTTGGTATGGGTAGAGCAAAAGAAATTGCTTGGGATAGTGAACCTCACACCTTTGAAGGGCTTTGAAACTGTGTAGTAGAAGAAATGACCTTCAGTGATACTTGAAGGTGTGCCAGAGGCAGAGAAACCAGAGGTGCAATAATTGATTATTTGGAGTATCATTGGGGATTGAGGATGGCTTCCAGCACAGAATAAGAATAATCCTATTCGACTATGTGGGAAGCCAATAAGTCAGGACTTAGAGTTGATTCTAAGATACCTTTGTGGGTAGGAGAGGATACCTGACCAATACTCGTTGAGAAGGAAGGTAGACATTACAGGAGGCTGAGGGTGGTGGAGAGTGTTTACTGGAGAGATGAGCAGCTCTGTCTTCCTCACACTTGGTACTGAGATAATACATTCATTTAATTGTCCTATAAGTTAGGAGTCAGAAAATTGGCTAATGGGTGAGGTGGACTATTGTAGAAAGTTTGTAGATGAAGATGTTATGTGATTTAGAAGGTTCTTATGGAGGAGGAATACTGGGATTCCAGAACATACTTTTATTAGGAATTCCCCCCAGAATAAGCAGTAAAAGGTATAAGAAAGCCCGTCTAAAACTGCCTTAAAGCCAAGCTCTGTGATAGTGTAGAATGTGTGATCAATAATATAAAAATAAGTTTACTGTCTTCAGCATATTCATGTAGTCTGGTGGAAAGATCATGGGAATGGGGTATAGAAAGACATGAACTGTCTGTACTGTCTTATGTATAAATCAAACTGCCTCATTTCCCCTATCTGTAAAACAATCATGTTTACACCTTAAGCTGCCTCTCAGGGATGCCATATGAATAAATGAGATGTCTATAAAATGCCTGGAGTTCTTCAAAAAGGAAGTGCTGGAGAAATATTTAATTGTTTGTTATTTGGCTGAGAACACTGTAACAACTTGCTTTTGTGACTGCCCTGGAGTCGTTAGTTTACTCCTATCGAATCTTTATGTTCTTAGGAGATGTGGCAGTAGGTTTGTCAAGTGGGATTACTGTAAACTAAGAAAAATCATTATTACAAGCCTGCTAGGTTTGGTATCTACCTATGATCTAAGGACCTTGGATAACTAGGAGCCAGATGTATTATCTCAAAATTAGAGTAGTAATGCTATCTACAATTGGCAAATATAAGCAAAAGGAACAGGATAAAAGTTAAAAAAAAGCTTTGCTAGGGTGGGAATAAATGTCAGGCTACTCTCAGCCCCCTCTCAACTCCATTGTTTAATTCTACTATCTGTGGATAAAAGCAATAAGAAACATCAACATTGAACATAAAAACTAAAAGAGATGTTTGGGGGAAGCGGGGCAATGTAGGACCTAGACATGTCTTCGTTTTTAAATCATGTTCAAAAAGTTCTAAAGAAAATAGGCTGTGGTAGCAACAAAGGCCAGAACAGATCAGCATCATCACTCCCTTTGGCAAAAGCTTGCTGATCCCTTTTCCAGTTCCGTCAGTTCATTCTCTCTCGACTCTTGGCTACTAATCTCACATCTTCTCATCTTGAATTCTCTATTCTTACCACGTACCCTCAGAATTATTCTAACAAACTAAAGTACCAACCCCCGAAAGCCAAACAAATGAAGCAAAAAAAAAAATGAAAACTTTTAAAAGTTGCATTTAAGTTTTCTATTTATCTGTTACTATTTTTTATATTGTAAACTCTTTGCAGGGACTGTGTTTAAATTTTGTACTGCATTGGTACTGTGCCATTTGAACTTAGGTATATAATAAATTTTTAAAAATTATGATGATACTGATGCAGGGGGGTGAGGGTTTGGGACTAACAAGGTTGTGAAGACTACCAAATGCCACCTCCCACCCCTCCCCCACCACAATTAAATTTTTCCATTTAAAAATCCACACCAAACTCTCTTCCACAGTTAAGCAGGGATTTTTCTGTCTCATAATTTTAATATTTTAGAACTTTGATTCAAAGTTCTTCCCTATGCAGGGTTTTTTTATTTTAATTTTGGACTTGTGATTTCATTAGCATGAGGAACTGCCTTCTTGTGGAAACTCCTTCCACTTCATCCTCCAGTAATGTACTGACAATTTATCTGTAACTTAGTCTTAGTTGCCCAGGCCCTAGGGTTGAATGACTGGACCACAGTCTCACAGCCACTGTGTCATGAGGGAGGACTTGTATTTCCTTAAAGGACAGCCCTGTAACAAGGTTATGTTTTCTTTTCTTTTTTTTTTTTAGTGAGGCAATTGGGGTTAAGTGACTTGCCCAGGGTCACACAGCTAGTAAGTGTTAAGTGTCTGAGGCCGGATTTGAACTCAGGTACTCCTGACTCCAGGGCCGGTGCTCTATCCACTGCGCCATCTAGCTGCCCAAGGTTATGTTTTCTGACTTGTGGGTAGCACTCTACTACAAGCCAGTTTCCAACCCATTCCCTTGAAGGTTCCTGAGTAAAAGTCTGGATTATTTGTGCTTGGAGAGGAGGGCAATATCAATAATTTATAGATTATACCCAATAAGAAAATCCAATATTAAATTTGGTAGGTGATTGAACAGGCTTCCTTGAAATAGCAAGCTCACCATATAAATTTTAAATAAGGTTCAATTTATTCACCGATCATTTTGGCGAACACACCATTAGGAAAACCAACATATAAGTATTCAAAACCCTATCTGTACTGCTAAGTTACACCTGAGCTGCTTTTCAGACAGTCTGGGGTTTTTTTGGCTTCATGTCTATTTCTCAGCTCTCAAAGAAAAATTTCCTGAGGTTAGACTTGTAAACTTAAGAGAAAATGAACAGCTCATCATGACAATAAGGAAGCATAATCCTTAAAGAATTACAGCCCAATCTGGTCATGGCTTTGTACACAGATGTAAAGTCAGCAACTCTGATGCAGGCAGGATAAAAATGAAGCAATGGGCCTGATGAAACAGTTGCACCCAGAACCACCCTATGCCCCCGACCTTTCCTCATTAGTCATGACTTATGCATGCTACTAGTGAGGCTCTAGAAAATAGGGAATAACAACAGCTATCATAAATAAAATCTGAAAGGGATGAGATACTAGAAAAAGAAGGGTAGCGCATGGCTGATGTTTAGGTAGGATCTGGTAGCTCCTTTGGAACTAACGGGGCACACTTTCATATGCCAAGTTATAGTGGGATTTCTAGAGAGCAAAACAAATATGCCCTGATCCTATCCTACTTGGTTACTTCTTCCTCCAGTTTAGTAGTTTTATTAGTTTAGTCCCATCTATTGAAGTAGCTATGCATATACTTGTTGTGTGGGGGCTTAGAAGATGGTGGAATTGGAGGATCCTAGGCAGTGATGCTGTTATTGCAGGGATCTATTCAGGCTCGGGAAGGAAATGGAGAACTGCTGATGAGTCTTACAGCAGTCTAAGTGGGCAATAAATATTTCTATGAGAGATTGCTGCTTCTGTTTACAGAGTCTTTAGGAAAGATCCATGTCATCATCAGCTGTTAATGCTCCTGGGATATTTGAGGAATGAATGAGAGGAAAAAGGATGATTTCTCTAAAGCCTTATGATTGCTGGGTAGGCAATGGAGAATATAGCTTGTGGTACGAGTTACTGATTAATCTAGTTCCCTTGGAGGGAGTTGGGGAGGAGGGTGAGTATTAGCCACAGACAAACCAGAGATCAGCCAGGTAAGGCTTCTGCAGCTTCCAGGGGGCTGTCACCTGCTGGTTAAGGATCCCTGATTTAGACTCTCTGAGGATTTCCTAATCACTGATTCAAAGCAAGGTGGCAGAAGGATTGCAGAGTGATTCCAAATGGAAGGAGGCCAAGGACCATGATGTGACTTCCCAGAGAGTCATCTCTCCCATTTCAAAACTTAATGTAACAATTTTGGTTTCAAATTATTCCATTTCTTCCTTAATTCAGATTTGGTGCTGCTGGAAGCAAAAGTATAATTGATGGATTCATAGGAGAGGTCCCACATCTGTGTCTGGGTCAAACCGAATGTCTCAGCAGCTAGCTGGTACTCTTGAGAAAGGTGTGTTGCAAAAACACCTTTGTCATCAGTCTGCCGATATAAACCAAGAAAGTTTCAGAATTAGAGGAAATGACTACTCCCTTTTAATATGTGATCAATTTTCCTATGGTAGCAT
This sequence comes from Dromiciops gliroides, assembly GCF_019393635.1. Taxonomy (NCBI): domain Eukaryota; kingdom Metazoa; phylum Chordata; class Mammalia; order Microbiotheria; family Microbiotheriidae; genus Dromiciops; species Dromiciops gliroides. The sequence continues at coordinate 194,572,585 of NC_057862.1, read as the reverse complement.
TGATTTGTCTTGTGTTCCCCCTATAATGTACACTAGAATATGTTTATACAGGGCATACATTTTCTGACTCCTCAAACTACTGAATCCCAAAGTGCTCTTTTCATACCCACCTATGAGAAGGTAAGAGAGAGGTAGTATGATAATGATGGAAAGAAAACTGCACTAGGAATCAGAAAACCTGGTTCTAGTCCCAAGTTTAAATGATTCATGGCAAGTCATTCAGCCTCTCTTAAATTCATTCATGAAGGAATAAACTGTCCTAGCACTTTGTAAAATGTGAAGAGCTATACTGATGTCAGTATTTATTATCATAAATGATTAATACTACTTCTAGAGTCCTTTGAGACCTCTAGCTAGAAGGGTCAATGTAAATCTTTCTTACCAGGAAACTGCAACTAGTATTGCAGAACTGAACCCATCATTCAAACCAACCTGAGATTTCAGCTTTGAAATAAATTTTTAATTGCTCCTTTTGGGATAGATTTTTATAAGTCATGGTGCATAAAGAAATATTCATCATAGTTGTGGGTAGCACTACTCTCTGGGCCCCAGGATTAGAGACAAATCAGTAGAAGAATAGTGCATTTCTCACTTATAACTTCTTTACCATCTTTCTCAAGTTAGTTGCTTCCCTGGTTCTTTTCTGTGAAGCCAAGAGCTATTCACCCTGGTCTTATGCAATCCTTCCTGCCAGACCAACCACTCAACCAATTGCTTAAGCAATATTGTGAGGCATCTAAGGTAGGTAATTCAGCTATTAATGCTATACTTGGTTTACTACAAAAGCAGAAGAAAAAAGGGATCAAAATAATTTAAGCAAAGTATCTTACTTACACAAATTACAGAAGGGTGGGCTATGCCATACCAGAATCCAAAGTGATGCTGATCATAAGAAGGTACTGTCTGACTTTTGATGTTTGAAGTTAAACACAGTTCTAACGGGAAAAACCGCAAACACTATATTAAAACCACAGATAGGAAATTAATCTACACTATGTTCTCTTTCACATAATAGTATTTCATAATTTAAAAATTTTTGTTTAGTAAACACAATTAGATACACTTATAATTTACCAGTGGAACAAAATTCTTTTCTATTATTACATCAAATTGTAGTAAATTATAATAAAATATTTAATGTTCCTTTCTCCCTTCCTCCCAAAACTCACCTCCATAGTTGGAAACCCATTCCATGTGGGGTTTCCTCTTTCTTCCCTTATCCAGACACAAGATCAGCATTATAATGTATAACAGTATAGGGAATGGTTTTGGCAGCCCAGCATATATGATGGGGTTATGGGAGTGGGGAGAGGGAGCAAGAATCTTTTAGGCTGGGGTATCCATTCTAATCCCTAGCTTACTGCATAAACTCACACAAGGCCTTGAAAATATAGCAGTGAGTGGAAGCTGCAACATTATAAGGAGACTAGGACAGAATCAGGTAAAGCAAAACTCTGAATTTTTTCTGTGGTCCTATAGGAAATGTGCATTTATTTATCTATACAAACATTCACCTACTGTTCTTAAGCAAAGTTAAGTAAATTCTAAGACTAATTTACAATATTACCAAACTCCTATCACAAAATACTAGTTTCCTTAGTGAAATATTTATGGACTTGACTCTATACTTCATGTTGAGAAATTTATCAAAATAAGAAACAAAAACCTATTCCACCTACCTCCCAGGCTTATGCACAAATTGACCACTTTGAAAATCCTTCTTTCCAAATGTGGGATATGTAAGAGTGGAGTGCCTGTCTTTTGCCTTTCTTTGTATACCTAGTTCTTAGCACAATGCCTGGCACACAGTAAGCACTTAATAAATGTATACTGAGTGAATGACCATCTTTACTTATAAGCAAAGGGAGGCCAAGAGCACTCTGGAAACCCCGGGTGAGCATATTCTCTAGCCATGACACATGTCCAGGCCACAGTATTCTAAGATAGGTTTACATTTTGCCAATCCTTCCTTTATTGAGGGAGGATCTAGGGAGTGAGGAAGTTGGGAGTGGAAAGACTCCCTTTCATGTGTGAAAGATTATATTTGCAATTTGTTTCTGTTCAAATAACTTCCATACCTAAAAATCTGGAAAAAATAGAAGCATGCATTTGCTAGACCTGAAATACTTACAACTTTTCCTAAATTTGTAAATTTTTAAATAAATGTTGCGTTTTTTTCCTAACAAATGTCGTTTGCTGTTCAATCATTTTAGTTATGTCCAACTCTTTGTGACCCCACTTGGGGTTTTCTTGACAAAGATACTAGAGCGGTTTGCCATTTCCTTCTCCAGCTCATTTTACAGATGAGGAACTCAGGCAAACAGGTGACTTGCTCGGGGTCATACAACTAGTAAGTGTCTGAGGTCAGATGTGAATTCAGAAAGATGAATCTTCCTGACTTCAGACCTGGCTCTCTATCTACTGCACGACCTAGCTGTACCCAGCAAATGTCATTATGAACTTTTATTTTAGAACAGCATTAAATAAGTGATTATTTTTAATCTTTTGCCTTTTAAGTGCTGCCTTAAGAGTGGTGCCTCTCAAAATATATGTTACAAGCCGTGGGGGGAGCTTACAAGGGTTCTCGGTGATCTGGACCTCACCTAGTGGTATACGGTGCTCTCTAACAAACTCTACCAGATCCAGTGACCCTCCTACACACGAATTGAGAAATGTCCCGTGGCCAATTCTGTCAGGAAGCAGCCCCAGGAGAACTTGGGTCTCTTTTTCTTGGTTTGGAATCTGAAAATGATACATATAAATATATCTATACAGGTTTCTTAAAAAAAAAAAAAAAGACTGATTCAGTGGTTCTTAGTTTCTTTTTCTGGGGCTATCATTGGTAACTAAGGGGCTCTGAGTGAGGTATTGATGCACAGTAGGAGTTCACACTTTACCTTGTTTTCTTCTGATGAATCTTTTTCACTCTCCTTTTCTTCCTCCTTTTGCCTACTCACTACACCATATTCCTCTAGACCTCATTTCATTAATGTTTTGTTTTGACAGTTATCTATGTCCCATAGTCATAATTAGAGTTACAACTGTCTCTGAACTCAAGGTTTACTAGACTGTTGTTTTTATTTTTAGAGAGCCCAGGATAATGTTCAAAATGATTCACATTTGAATGTTTCATAAGCAGTGGAAAAAGTAGAAATAAAAATAGGAATCTCAGAGGAGTGAACACATTTTGGGGAAAGAAGTGCATATATAGACTAGAGATAATTAAGAAAGAATTCTTCTGTTATGTCCATACGTAGTCTGTGTAGATTAAACTTAGTCAAGTTGGTTGCCCTACTTGATGCTGTGTGGGCAAAAAAAAGATTACCCAGTAATTCACATAAAAGAGTAAACTAGAACCTTGGACAACAAAATTTTTACATCTACCAACGGATTTTTGATACTGGCCCAATAGCATTTTAATTGCCTTAGTCTCTCTATAGGTAAAATGGGGAGTAGTCCCTGCCTACCTTACACTTATATCACTGGAAAAGAGGATGGATTTCTTAACCAAATGAACATTAACTAAGGATAAAAATCAGTCTTTGCTATTCAAGTTTTGTAAGTGTACATTGATTAGAGTCATAACTAGTCATTTTGAGGGAGAGGAGGGAAGAGAAACTGGCAGTATGGAGATCCAGAGAGACCTGTAGGTGCCAGAGGAAAAATCACCGATATGAACTCTTCCAGGATGGAAATGTTTCCCTGACTAATTTTCATCCTGTTGGTGCTTTGGGGCATAAAACCATGGTCTATATACTAGTTATAGTCTCACCATTGCCAGATATTTGGCAACTGAGAAGTGTCTCTTCATCTCCTTGCTCGCCAAGGACATGAGAAACAGTCTCTTTCCCTGTCCCTTCAAATTCCTCATGTCAAATACTCACTGAAATGTCATGCCCTGGGACAAATGAAACTAGTCTGCTTGAATTTAGTCTTCAGTACAGGGAGATAATGCTTTCAATAACAAAGATGATGAGAAGTTCTTGTCTTTTTTTGTAGTTCTGGCAAGATGTTGATTTGAACAAGTTGTTGTTTTGAACACTGTGATTATGAACTGGAGTGTGATTGAATACTGACCTTCAAAACCCAAAATAAGAACACTGCCAGAAAGAAGAATCATATATAAATTGCAATAGTTTGTCTTAATTTATATCCCCTCCAAAGTCTACCTTTCCCCTTTCAAAATAATTTTTCAAAACTGCAGTTTCTTCCAACCATTTCCTGATGATTTCTAACTGTATACTTTCCCCATGTGCCAGTGGGAAAAGGATTATTCTAGTCTGAGATTATTATTCTTTACCTCTGAAAGATGCAATGCCAGTTTCAGACCTGCTTTTTTTGCTTCCAAAAGAGGTTCCAAAAAGTCTTTCCCATGTCCTGCCTTAAAGAGATAAGTTAAAACAAGGTTGCATAAGACTCATGAATAAACTGGTGAAATCAGCTATGCTACTGTTAAAGCCACTAATAAGGTGGGAGGAAAGAGTGGTCAAGATTAGATAAGCACAATATTAGAGTGCTAAGCAAAATGTAGATAATCTGTTAAAGGAGTTTTTAACTTAAAGTGACCACAGAGCTGATCACAACTCTATTCTAGAATCCTCTGCCCTCTTGCTACTCATGATTTGCTAAATGCTAACCCTTGATTACCCCCACCAACAGCCTCCTCTATCCTGCTGATATAATGCTGAACAGTGCTGCAGGATGTCCCACAACTGGCCTATGTTCAATACAAATTTATGTTAACTCATCTCAACAGGCCCTCACTACCACAAGGGAATCCTTGTACTGACCATCCTGCTCCCCAGAACTGTTTCAAATCTCTTTCTCCTCAAATTGCTCACACTACCCTGACCCCACAACCTTTCAGTGGAAGACCCCCCACCTCTTATTTCACTGGGAAAAGAGGTCATTTGTTATGAGTTCCCTGCTCTCTCCTCTTCTACACTTCAAAAATCCCTTGACTTGATCATCCCCATTAACACTTTCTTGATCCTCTCCTTTTCTATCTCTGACAGACTGCCCCTCTAATCACCTCCTACTCTTCTAATCTTCGGTCTCTTCCTATCCACTGGTTTCTTCCCTGCTTTTCACAAATATACCCGCTCTCCTATATCCTTAATATGTCTCCACTAGACTCCTGCCATCCCTATAGGATTCTAAATCTCTCTTCCCTCTCAGAGCCAAATTCTTAGGAAAAGCTGTCTACCCCATTATTGTCTCTCCCCTCTCACTACTTAACCTCTTGCAATCTGGTTCCCAACTACAACTCCTCTTTCCAAAGTTACCAATGCTCTCTTAAATGCCAAATCCAGTGGCCTTTTCAGAATCCTGATCATTCTTTATCTCTCTATATCTTTTGATAATGTGGCTACCTTCTCCTCCTGGATATATGCTTTGGATTTTTTTGACAGTTGTCTCTTGGTTCTCTTCCAGTCTGACCACTCTTTAGGCACCTTTGCTTGATCACTGCCTTAAGTCTCTTCTCCAATCTATCTTCCACACAGCTGCCAAATAGTATTCCTAAAGTCCATGTCCTGCCCCCAAAGCTCTGTATCTAGCATAAAATACAAACTTCTGTCTGGCATTTAATACACTTCACAATCTAAATACAGCTTGCCTCCTTAGACTTAATACACAATTTTTTTTTTTTTTTGCAGGGCAATGAGGGTTAAGTGACTTGCCCAGGGTCACACAAAGCTAGTAAGTGTCAAGTGTCTGAAGGCAGATTTTAACTCAGGTACTCCTGAATCCAGGGCCGGTGCTTTATCCACTGCGCCACCTAGCTGCCCCTTAATATACTATTATTCTTTCACACTACGTTCCAGTCAAACCTTTCTGTTCCTGAACACAACATTCTATCTCCTACTTCTGTGCCTCTATAGAGGCCCTTCTTCTCTCCAGCTCAGCCTCAGAGCCACCTCTTACAACGTTCTCCCCTTTCCCCTGCTCCATTGCCTTTTATATTTACTTATATATGTATATGTTGTTTCCCCTGGCACACTGCAGATGCCTTGAGAGCAGGCATCTCTTATAGTGCTTGGTGCATAACAGATTCTTACTAAGTGCTTGTTGACTGACTGATCTAAAAGAATGCCCTCATATGAGAAAAAAAACGATGGTCCAGCGAGGTTAAATCTTTTTTGGGGGGGGGGGCAATGGGGGTTAAGTGACTTGCCCAAGGTCACACAGCTAGTAAGTGTTAAGTGTCTGAGGCCGGATTTGAACTCAGATACTCCTGAATCCAGGGTCAGTGCTTTATCCACTGTGCCACCTAGCTGCCCCACTTTTGGGGGTTTTTTTGAGGTTAAATCTTGTCAAAAGTGATAGTGTCCAGGGAGCAGCTAGGTGGCGAAGTGTGACCCTGGGCAAGTCACTTAACCCTCATTGATTGCCCCACCAAAAAAAAAAATCTTGCCCTATAATAATAAAATAAGAATAACTACTTTTAGGAAAAACTTACAAAGGGGTCTCCGCTCAAGTCAAGACCAAGGACAGTATCTTCAGATGAAAGGATGAATTCTTTGGCAAGTTTAACAGTCTCTTTTGCTACTGAAGGTCCACCTCTTCTGTCTATTGCTATTAAATATCTGTAATACAGATGAATGGTTGACAGTGAACAAATATATAGCCAAAGAGAGAAAACAGGACCATTGGTGTAAGGACCAGAGAGGGTGTGTGTGTGTATGTGTGTGTGTATGTTTTAAACAATTAATATAACTTTACTCAAAGTAATACTTAGCCAGAAGTGCCAGGAAACACAAAAATCAATTATATTCTAGGAATACTTATTACACAATGTCACAATATATTCAGTTCTCCTGTTGGAGAATGAGTTTATCATCTTATTTTTAAAATAAATTTTATTGACGCTTTTTACTATATCATAGTCATTTTCATATATGCTCTACACACAAATTCCTTTGTAAGAAAGAAAAACTGTATATGTAACATTCTATACCAATATTTGTCCACTTCTTTTTCAAGACGGAAATATGCTTCATTATCTCTCTTTCTGGAGCAATGACACAGTTCAGTTTCCATTTACTGTTTTATTTATATCAGCATTGTAATTTTGTAGATAGTTCTAGTTCCACTGACTTCATTCTGGATCCATTAAGTCCTTCAACATTCCTCTCAATTCTTTACATCTTTCAATTTCTCATAGCACAATAATATACCATCATGGTCAGATACAAGTTTGTTTAGCCATTCCCCCAGTTTTTTGGTAACAAAAAAGAAGAGGTCACCATTTTAACTTTACATATCTCCATGTAGTCTATTAAAGGGATGGCTTTGTGTACTCCCTGAACTGTTTCATTTGGATGTGAGACCTGAAGCATGGAAAAGGCAGAACCAGTGAGCATGCTGAGTAAGTCATCTAATCTAGTTCCCTCATTTTCCAAAAGTAAACTGAGGCCCAGGGGTAAAATGTCCATGTTCCCACAGGTAGTAGAGGCAATCAAAATTTGAACCCAGGTCGGACCTCATTCAAATTACTGCACTTGCTCCACTGCTCCACAGTCTCTACAACCAAGGTTCTTTGTTACTTACTGCTAACATTTAAAACTGTTTCAAAATTTGTAGGCAGAGAATAGTATATTTCACTACTAAAAGGCACACCAGAGTATTAAGCTACATCACTGATCATTCCACAAAAACCAATCACACCAGAGATTTGGCAGTAAAATGTCATGTTCTTGTTTTTGTAGGAAAAGGTATGTTTCTTACCTCACCTCAATATCCAAATTTTCTTGTTTACACTGTTTTATGCCTTCTAGAACAGCTTCCACATAAGACTTTTTAGTCATACCTAGGAAGGGCACATGCAAACATTCATGTGATTGAGCAAAATTTCAATGTAAACAGAAACATTCCTGTGTAAACAATTTCATTTTCATGTCAGAAGAGGGAGAGTTGAGCTAAAACACTATCCTTTTTAAAAAGTAACCTCTTTGGGGGCAGCTAGATGGCACAGTGGATAAAGCACCGGCTCTGGATTCAGGAGGACCTGAGTTCAAATTCGGCCTCAGACACTAGACACTAGCTGTGTGACCCTGGGCAAGTCACTTAACCCTCATGACCCTGCAAAAAAAAAAAAAAGCAACCTCATTTAGAATTTCAGGTATTTGTTTATCTTCTTAGTTGGGGAAAGAAAACTCTAATATCCCAAACTCAAAGTCTATCCCCCAAGTCAGTGGAAAAAAATGAACATTCCTGGGTACCCAAATCTTTATCTTCTGGTGAGTTAGTTCTCCCTTAGCAGTCTCCTTTTTAATGTCCTCACACCACTGGAAGAAACCCCTAGATACAGCTAATTAAGTGTCATTCCTCCACTCTTCCTCACCCTAGCCAAGCTACATTACCCTACTCAGTATTCATTTTTTAGGAAAAGTTCTTCCCTGATTACTGTGTATAGTTCAATTCAATGCTTATTCTAAAGTTTAAAAATGTAAATGAAGATTCTCCCCCACCTCCCAAATTTCAATAACTTGCCTCATCACAAAATAGTCTTGGAAATAATTTCAAAAATTTTAATGACCTATAAATTTCAATGTGCATCACTGACAGTATTGGAAATTCTTTAGCCCTTCACCTGTAGTTACTGGTTTCTGTAGAAGGGTACCTACACAACTCTCCAGACTACACCCTAATCATACCTAGTCTCCACTGATATATATGTGTATGGAGGTCATATTCCAGAAGATATTAAAAAATTTTACTTGATCTCAACTTCATTTTTATCTGCAACCAAGGAATTTTTCCATCATTAAAATCCAACAAAAATTAAATACTTATGTGTAAATCACTGTTAGGAATTTCTAATAAAAGACAAGAAAAAGTAATTTTATTTGCAGATGCAATAAAATGTGTATAAACAAAATATGGAGGGTGGGAAATACAGAAATCAGGAGAAGGTGTTGTAATAGAGGGGGTATCTGAGGTGAGTCTTTTTTCCCTCCCCAAGCAGGGCAATGAGGGTTAAGTGACTTGCCCAAGGTCACACAGCTAGTAAGTGTCAAGTGTCTGAGGTCATATTCGAACTCAGGTCCTCCTGAATCCAAGATTGGTGCTTTATCCACTGTGCCACCTAGCTGCTCCCCCGCCCCCCCCCCCATCTTAAAAGATGCTAAGGCTTCTAAGATGAAGAGGTGAGAGGGGTTATGAATTCCAATCCTGGCGGGCAGGCTGGATGAAGGCACAGGTATTAGTGACAATTCCAAGTTGAGCAATAGGTACTAAGCTGGAACACTGACCATGGGAAGGAAAGGGAGAAGGAAACAGGTCTGAAAAGGCTGAAATTCTGAGTTACTTAGTAGGGGCCACTAGAGGCAACAACAGTTTCCATTTTGCTGCTACAAAGTATGATCCAGATTCTCATCTTCAGGAAGACAACCCAGCAGAAGAAGCAAAACCACAAGAAGTAAGTACCCTTACTACACAGCATAAAAAATAAAAGAGCTACAAAAGAAGCACAAAAGTAATCATTTAATTAAAAAAGCCTTTTCTGCAGGGTTGGCTTTACTATTTAGGTTTTTTTAGTCCTAAAGGGAAGTAATGATGCGTATACACAGATTGGTTTGTACCTGAATTTCTGATCTTTGTGTGATCATAAGTCACTCATTAATAGGATCTGTAGAAAGAGCTGCAGAGCTGGACTGTTCACTCTAGAAGCATTTATTAAATCATTTCCAAACAAAACATCAATCAAGGCATCAGTAAATATTTACTGAATGCCTACTGCATGCTTAAAACTGAGCTTGATGATGTGGGGAAACACAGAAGTAGTTTAAGCTATGATCACTCGAGAAGTTTATAATCTGGCTGGAGAGAGGAAACACATGGAACAATTAGAGGACAATACAACAGAAAAGTAACTGTCAACTAATCCCATTTTTGGACCTAATGCAGAGAAAATGGGAAGTGGCAAGCTATATTAATTAGGGATATACTGCGTACCTTAATTAAGGTATATAGACAGCTAGGTGGTACAAAGGGATAGAGCACTGGGCCTGGAGTCAGGAAAACCTGGGTTCAAATCTAGCTTCAGACACTTGCTAGCTGTGTCACCCTGGGCAAATCACTAAACCGTGTTTGCCTCAGTTTCCTTTTTTATAAAATCATCTGGAGAAGGAAATGGCAAACCACTCCATTATCTTTGCCAAGAAAATCCCAAATGGGATCACAAAGAACTGGACGGGACTGAAAACAACTGAGCAACAAATTAAAGTATATATTAGAATCTACCTGTTGCATTTTCTTCTCTAGGTGTACTCCTCAGTTCTAGGTACTTGACACCATCATCAGCAAATTCTTTAATAACATCTTTTGTGACCTGGTAACATAGCAGTTCATATTATTATATAAAATGAAACATCAATATTTATAATGGGTAAATTCTGAGGTACCAGAATTGATCATTTTTTTAAAGAAAGAAAACCTTTATACACACTGTAAAATATATGAAATTTCACAAGATGCCTTAAAAAATTTATACCCACTCTGCTCCCAACACCCACACTAAATTAAATTCATAAATGAATTTGCTGACTATATCCTTTACTTCTCTTTTAGCCATTAAAAATTCTAAACTGTAGGTTGTGGGGAAAAAAAAAAGGAGATAAAGTTAAAATCATTTAAATCTTGTTAGCAATGCTGGTAAAAGATTCAGTGAAGGCAGATTTTGAAACTAAGCTAAAAATAAGGTTTGATAATTGCTGCCATGACTTAAGTATAGTATGATGGAACCCAACAGTCTAAATGTGAAAAATAATCCTCTCAATGATTTGTGTTATTTTGTTTCATCAAGGAACTTGAAACACAGTGAAACTTGAAAAATAAGGATCCAATTATTTGACTTATTTCCCCAATGTCAAGGGACGGCATAGACTTTGTTATGTGATTTGACTGGCATGTCATCTTATCATTAAATTATTATTATTAAAAGTTTCCATCTAAATATAAAATGAGAAGTCAACCCATTTTAGTCAACTATTAAATAAAGCAGGTTCTGGGAATTTTTCTTTTAGTTATGCTCTTATTAGGTAAACTACTGGAAGATCATATATGTCTTTAAAAACTCCATTCTTTTCCTTTGATTATTTAATATTTGTTGAAATTTGTACTTTTAATGGCCTTAATTGCACTCATTTATCTATAATCCCCTTTGCCACTAAGTACTTCTGGGCAAAATTCAGCCCTGAAGAATTCTATTACTATATAATATTACTTCTAAGAACCTTGAGTCATGGCTTTAAATGAAATGAAATTTAAAATTAAATTTATTCCCTTTTCTTTTTCCCTTCAAGAATTCTTTTATGAACCTAATGTATGGCAGATTTTGTCACAAGAGAGCCTTTAAGACTGCTTTTTGTTCTATCAAGTAAAATGCTTCTTTAATGCTTCTATTTTTTTCAGCCAATTATATGACAATAAAGATATGGTCTATCATAAAGAATCACTGTTAAAGTCTGCCTAGTTCCCTTCTTATATTTTGACTAAAGATACCTGATACCCTTAATATGTATGTAGATTATGCTCACAATTTACAGTGATGAGAAAGCAGACATAAAATTCTGTTCTTTCAATCACCTAATTTTATTTTGTGGCTATTATTCTAATTCCTTACTAATTCAATGGAAGAAATGCCTACTACGTGCAAAGCCCTGTGCTCAGGAGGTACAATGAAAAATAAAAAAGCTTAAATAAGATACAGACCCTGTCAAAAGATAACAGGACTGTAGATTAAACCTGGAAGTGACCTTGGAGGTTTATTTTGTTTCATCAAGGAACTTGAAACACAGTGAAACTTGAAAAATAAGGATCCATTTATTTGACTTATTTCCCCAATGTCAAGGGATGGCAAAAACTTTGTTGTATGATTTGGCTGTCATGTCATCTTATCATTAAATTATTTTTATTAAAAGTTTCCATCTAAATCTAAAACGAGAAGTCAACCCATTTTAGTCTTTAATGTTCTATTTTTTTCAGTCAATTATGACAATAAAGATATGGTCTGTCATAAAGAATCACTGTTAAAGCCGGCCTAGTTCCCTTCTTATATTTTGACTAAAGATACTTGATACTCTTAATATGTACGTAGATTATGCTCACAATTTAGTGATGAAAAAGTAGGCATAAAATTCTGTTCTTTCTTGTGTGTGTGTGTGGCAATTGGGGTTAAGTGACTTGCCCAGGGTCACAAAGCTAGTAAGTGTCAAGTGTCTGAGGCCGAATTTAAACTTGGGTCCTCCTGAACCCAGGGTCAGTGCTCTATCCACTGCACCACCTAGCTGCCCCTGAAAATTCTGTTCTTTCAATCACCACCACCCCCCCTTTCTTTTGGTATCTTTCCTTCCCTATCAAAGTAATTCTTCCTAAAATTATTCAAGAATATCACTGCCAGGGAGGATTTCTTCAGCACACACTTGGTCTGGTCCAGTTTTCCTTCCGAGCTTTGTTCCTAAATACAATTTCAACTTTTTCATATGGCACCTTGGGAACTAAGATGTTAAGAATTTAAATGTCGGGGCAGCTTGGTGGCGCAGTGGATAGAGCACTGACCCTGGGTTCAGGAGTACCTGAGTTCAAATCCAGCCTCAGATACTTAACACTTACTAGCTGTGTGACCCTGGGCAAGTCACTTAATCCCAATTGCCTCACTAAAAAACTAAAAAAAAAAAAAGAAAGAAAGAAAGAAATGTCTCAGCAATACAATGATCCAAGACAATTCTGATGGACTTATGATGGAAAATTTCACCCATCTTCAGAGAAAGAACTGATGGAGTCTGAATGCGGATCAAAGTATACTTTTTCTTTTCTGGGATTTTTTTTTGGCGAGGAGGGGAGAGTCCTGCATTTTCTTTCACAACATGACTAATGTAGAAATGTTTTGCATGGCTGCAAATGTATATATAACTTATATCAAATCACTTGCCTTCTCAATTGGGGTGGGGTGGGGCACGAAATGAAGGAGGTAAAGAACTTGGAACTCAAAATTTTTAAAAAAGTAAATATTAAAGATTTTTTTGCATGTAATTGGGAGGAAATATTAAATCAAGAGTTTAAATATGGAAGTTTTCAGTTCTTATACATACAGAGGATGTTTGCATGTCATGTGTTCATAATAAAACACTAGGAAAATCAAGAGGTTAAAAAAAAAATCAGACACAAATACCTTTATACCACTGGCATTAAAAGCAATGTTTTAGGGACTAAAGAGAAACCACTATCAAGATGTCTGGATTTTTTGCACCACTTTGTTACAAAGATTAAAATGAAAGTTACTGTAATTTTTACCAAATGAATCCATTCTGTGATTAAAGAAGTCACTAAGCTATAAAAATTGTATGTAGAATATAGAATTTTTCTATCTCTTCATCTTCTGCAATGGGGATTTGATATATAATTACAATTACTTTCATGTGATCATAAGCTTATTAATGAGCAGTGCAAGGTAGGATGAATCCAGATATTCCAAGAAATGTTTCATGTTGCCTTTGAGAATACTATGAAACTATTTTTACCAACAGCATTGTTTCCTTCTTTGAGGAAGTCCTGTAAATTATCTTTTTCTTCTGGTTTCATTTACTGCACTATCATCACTGAAGTGATTCATTTCTTCCAGCTGTATTGACAATTCACTGGTCATCTGACAAATCTCACATTAGAGTACCTACCTTAATTATTCACTAATAGTCTAATGAATCTTAGCATCATTTGATCTTTTATCAGCTACCACATAAGACTGAGAACCACTTTTCATTTGCTCATTCAAATCACTGATTCATTAGTTTTCAAGATCAAAGAATTCATCACTTTGTGGCTATTATTCTAATTCCTTACTAATTCAATGGAAGAAACATTAAATGCCTACTATGTGCAAAGCCCTGTGCTCAGAAGGTACAATGAAAAATAAAAAAGCTTAATTAAGACACAGACCCTGCCAAAAGACAACAGGACTGTAGATTAAACTTGGAAGTAACCTTGGAGGTCATCTAGTTCATATATTACAGAACTTTAGGCCCAGAGATGATAAGTGATTTGCTCCAGTCTGCCAGGCAGGAAGTGGCAGAGAGGGAACTGAACCCAACTGCTTTGACTTCCGATGAAGTATTCTCTCATCTATATCAAACTGCCTCTTGTCTTCCAGGAGCTTATGGTCTAGTAGAGAAATAGGACACAAAGAGATCTAACTATAATATAAACAGGCTGCAAATAAAACAAAAATTCTTTTGTATTCAAAATAGATAAGCCAAAATTCTTCACATAGAGAAAGCAATAATTTCACCCATTCATTTTCTCCTAATAGTTAAGAATGCTAAGATTGCCACCCCACCCCACTCTGTTTGCATAGGAACTATAAATAATGCCATAGTGGTCAGTCCCAATGGTCCATAGAACACAGTATTCAGTGGTATCAAGGAGTCATACATAAATTTATCAACATTCATTTTGGTAAGATTTTGAGTTCCAAGTTTTTCTCCTTCCCTATAAGACAGGAAGCACTGATATAAGTTATACATGTACAATCATGTTAAACATATTTCCACATTAGTCATGTTGTAAAAAAAGAAATCAGAACAAAGGGGAAAAACCATGAGAAAGAAAAAACAAAATACCCCCAAAAAGTGAAAACAGTATGCCTTGACCTGCATTCAGACTCTCTGGATATGGAAGAGCATTTTCCAACAGGAGTCTTTTGGCATCGTCTTGGATCACTGTATTAAGTCTATCTTAGTTTATCATCATACAATGTTGCTGTTATTGTGTACAATGTTCTCCTGGTTCCACTCATTTCACTCAGCATCAGTTCATGTAAGACTTTCCAGATTTTTCCATACATAAATTTATCTAAGCCATTTTTAAACCTACCTTTTTTTCTGAAACTTCCATTCACTGTGGTTACATATGAAGGCAAATTCTACATGTTACAGAAAAGCACTAGCTACAGAAAATGTATCCACTTTGCCCTACTTGTTAAGAGAGCCTTAAGACTAAATCTCTCCCGGATTAATCTTTAAAAAAGCAGTGAGCTTTATGTATTAGTTTGTAGGCAAATGATTTATATTAGTTTTGACAAGGGATCTTATTGAAAACAACAAATTCAAAACCTTCCATCAGATTCTCAGGATGACAAAAAAAGGACTTATTTAATAATATAAAAAATCCTAAAAAGTCCCCTAATATCTTACCATTAATATGTCTTCAGGGCTAGTGGTAATCTGATGAATGAGCTGAAACATCTGGAAACATCTGCAACAAGACTCAGAATGAATTTCAAAACACATTTATTATCTAGATGTAATAATAATGGTAATATGAGGTCATTTCCCTTAGCTAAAAAAAAAAAAAAGAATCTCTGCAACTGATGTGGTTTTAACATTCTACTTAAAAGCTCAGAAAATATACAGGGGAAAAACCCTGAAGCCCCTAACAAAGCTCCTTATACTTACTCTTTTAAAGTTCTTTTCTTTCCTTTATCAATCACGGTCATCTGATCATGGATTTTAAGGTCTGGCTTTTTGGCTATTAGCTTCTTCATAGTAGCAGAACTAATGGAGCCATTCAAGTGGGCATGAAGTTCCTAAAAAGAAACAGGTATTCAGAATTTAAGTGCCAACAGTATAAAGACAAATGGCATAATAATTAGGTGCTTACACTATACTAGGCAAACCATCTATTTGATCTATTTTCATTTAAAGACATATGCTTTTTAAAGTTTTAATTTTAATGGCAAAAGCTTAAAAATGAGCAATTCTGCCTAAAA
Organism: Dromiciops gliroides; assembly: GCF_019393635.1. Taxonomy (NCBI): domain Eukaryota; kingdom Metazoa; phylum Chordata; class Mammalia; order Microbiotheria; family Microbiotheriidae; genus Dromiciops; species Dromiciops gliroides. The sequence continues at coordinate 194,556,819 of NC_057862.1, read as the reverse complement.
ATTTACTTTTATGAGAAGAGACAACACACTCATCAACATAATTAGCATTAGCTCAAGAATTATGTTATCTGTCATTTAATTCTCACCACTTTGGGTAATCCCAAGTAAAAATTATTCTTCTGTGGCTGCTGCTGCTCTTCCATTGCCATCATGATTTTAATGGAAAAAGACTTTCCTTCAAGCAAAAGTGATGTGACCACAGATCCAAAATACTGCTATTCTTGTTGTGAACCGAAAAGTAGAATTCTATCCAGCAAGTTCTGTAGTCTGGAACCTCTCCCACATGCGCTTGCTTCCACAAATTCTTCTACTACTGGTTGCACAGTCAAATCAGGAAGGTGTATCTCCTACATTTTAACAAAACATGAACAGTTTCCAACTGATAAGGCTGTTTTAAGAACAGACCACACCTGAGTAATAGGATTCCATTAATCCACCCTTTACTAAGCTCAACAACAGTAATGGGGAGGGGGGGAGGGAGAACGATCTTCAAGAAACGATTTTTGCAAAAAAAAAAAAAAAGAAAGAAAAAAGAAATGATTTTTAAGGGATCTCTTGGTTCTGCTCACTTCACTTGGCATCAGTCCACTTAAGTCTTCCTAGGTTTTTCTGAAATCTGCCTGCTCATCATCTGGGGGGGCGGGGGGGGGGGGGGATGAGGGTTAAGTGACTTGCCCAAGGTCACACAGCTAGCAATTGTCAAGTGTTTGAGGCTGGATTTGAACTCAGGTCCTCCTGAATCCAAGGCCAGTGCTTTATCCACTGCGCCACCTAGCTGCCCCAGCACATATATTTTAAAAAATTTGTCAGTGACCAAATCCTTCCCGCCCAAGCAGGATGCTAGACTTGTTAAGACTCTAAGTTCCTTGAAGACAAGCACTACTTCACTTTTCCCTTGCTGCTCCCAGTGCCACATCACTGACAACTCCAGGCTTCTGGTGCTGAGGTCAGAGGGAAAAGGAAAAGCTGGAAGGCAACCTCTGACTAACTCCTTCTCAATTCCCAACAATGTTTCAGTAAGTAAGAACATGAACACAACCCTTATTTCCTGCTACTCTTTTACTACAGACTTTTTTAGGATGGAACAGTTCCTGAAACACATGGCTTTCTTCTTACAAATCGTAAGCTAGAGGGAAGACGGGATAGGTACTAAAGTTCATAACAAAGTCCATCTTAGAACACTAAGGCACAAATTTCTGCTATCTCTATTTTTCTCTCCTATAGTCTTAAAAAAAAAAATCTTCATGGAAGACAAGTCAGATCTGTCTATCCAGCCCAAGTCTCTCCTAAGCTCCAATCTCCTAACACCAACTGCCTTCAGGACATCTCAACTAGATGCTCCATAACTATCTCAAACTCAACACTTCCAAAGAGAATTCATCTTTCCCCTTAAAGCCTTTTTCCTCTTCCCAACGTTCCTATTTCTTTCACACCACAATCGCCCCAGCACCCAGACTCTCAACCTTGGTAGCATTCTCAACTCCTCTCTTGTATTCATCATTACATACATCCTACAAATTGCAGTCTTTTCTTTCCTTCCTTACAACATCTCTCATTTAGTCCCCTTCTCTCCAACCACACAACCATGATATTCAGGCCCTTATCACCTCTCACCTGGACTAATACAATTACCTTCTAACTGGTCTCTCCACCTCAGGTCTCTCCTCACTCCAAGTCATTCTCCATTCAGATGCCAAGGTGGGTTTCCTAAATCTCTGGTCTAAGTCATCTCCTTCTTCAGTTAGCTGCAGTGGCTCCCTATCACTTTCAGAATCAAATATAAAAAATATAAATACAAATAACATAAATAACATAATAATAAATATAAAAAGTACAAATACAAAGAGTCGAATACCAGAAATCAAAAACAGAGTTCTCTGTTTGGCATTTAAAGTTCTGCAGTAACCTGGTCTCTTTCTATCTTTCTAGACTTCTCACTTCTTTACTTGTTTGCACATACTCTACTCCAGCAACACAGGTCTACCTGCAGTTCTCTGAATCTACCACACCAGCTAGCCTTTGTACTTGCTGTTTCCCAGGCCTGGAAATGCTTTACCCTCTTATCTCTACTTCTTGGTTTCCAGGACTTCCTTCAAGACTCTGCACCAATACCACTTCTTGCCTGCAGCCTTTTCCATTCCTTCCAGATGCTAATGCTTAGCATCTATTTTAGTTGTTTCTAAGTAGTTTCTCCCATTAGAATGTGAGAGGGCACATTTTGCCTGTCCTTTGACCTTTCTTTGTATCCCCACAAAGCATGAATATGTCACTGGCACTTATTAAATGCTTTTTGACTATTCTTAAACTGAAGGGAAGTTAGCTTCTTCCAGATGCCAATGCATCGCTGGCCTTTCCAATATTGGATCCTTCCTTCTAATACCACCTGACACACTGGACCAGGAGGAATTGGTACCCCTTTTGCTTTTCCTTTTCATTTCCAGACCCACCTACTGCAGCCACCCAAAAGCAACTTCTCCTTTGGGGTTCATACCATTCATTTAAATCATTCTGTGTAGATCCTTTTGCTGTAATCTATTGGCTTCCAGGTTTCTTTTCACCCTTTCTCAAGTTAAGTACCTGGCTTACCCCTGTCCATCCAAATGTTTGCCTTCATACTCAGGGACTTCAACAAATTATGATGTCCTCTTAAACAAAGTGGCCTTCCAATTCAACCTCCTCAGCTCCCATAACCTATATCTTTACTCCACAGACAAGAATGTGCAATACCTTAGTTCTCATCATCAACCACAACTGTGTAACCTACATGATACTAAACACCAAAGTTCCCCACCTGAATCATAACCTCTGATCTTTCCAACTTCCTCCTTTCCTCATGACACCTCAGCCTGTTACTTGTCCTCACTGTGACCTCCATTCCTTTCACTTCTCCCTGTTCTTCTAGTCTGTCCCTCTTGCTCTCTGCTCCCTTTCCTCCCTTCATTCTTTTTTTAAAACTTTATTTTTCTCCCTTCAGTCTTAACACTACATAGTTGACCAGTTCAACTTATACACTGTCTTCCATCCATTGCCATCCATACTTGACTACTGCAGCTCATGCCTTGCCAATACCCAACTCTTGGCTACCAACACCATCTGCCTTCTCCAATCCTATTCCTGTGCTCCCAAACACACAACTTATGCTCCTCCTACTCCTTTGCTCCAGACCCTGAATAAAAGCAGGGATCTTCTTGCAAGGGCCAATTTCCACCACTTGCATCTTTTATCTCACTGCCTTATATCTCCTCCCAAAGGTTGCCCTTTGATCATTCCTTCTAGTTCACAGCTTCTTAAACTGTGGGCTTTAACCCCATATGGGGTTGAGTAATTGAATGTGGGGGTCATGAAAAATCTGGCAGTAAATGTTTGATTTGTATACCTATTTTATATGCCTATATACCCAGGGTTGTGTAAAAATTTATCAGGCTAAAAGGGGTTGTGAGTGGAAAAAGTTTAAGAAGCCCTGTTCTAGTTCACCTTCAATCTCTACCTGGATACTTATTCCTTCCCTGCAGCCTAAAAACATGTTCAGATTATCTCCTTAGAAAAAACTTTATGGGACTCAACCATCCTCTTGTAGCACTATCCTACAATTTCTTCTCCTTTTTATAGACAAAGTATTAAAAAAATTTATACTCATTATCTCCATTTCCTCACTTTGAGTCACTTTCCAACATCTTATAACTGCTTCTGACCACACATAATTGAAATTACATTCTCCAAGTTTCTCCAGCTACATAGTACAGTGGATAGAACAATGGGCCTAGAGTGAGGAACATCTGAGTTCAAATGCAGCCTCTGACACTCACTAAATGTGTGACCCTGGACGAGTCACTTTACCTGTTTGCCTCAGTTTACTCAACTGTAAAATGGACGTCAAAATAGTACCTACCTCACAGGGCTATTGTGAGGATCACAACTAGCATAACGCCCTGCACATAGTAGGTGCAACACCAATTTCTGCTGACTGCAGTCTGTCAACTCCCATTTAAGTTCCACGTTGGCTTTGCATCACTCTCAAGACACCCAAATTCGTTCCCAGCCTCTGACCCCTCTTTATCCAAAAGACCCAAGCGGCTGGACTGATTTTGCCCCCTGCAGAAGGCACCCCTAAGTTGTTCCCACCGTCCATCCAACCACATGGCCCCAAAAGGAGGCCTCTGCCCACCACGAACCCACCTCTCAAAGCCTTCACACCTTTGCAAATACGAGCAGGAACCGCTTTTTCCTCTTACTCCGGAAGGACAGAAAAAAAAGGTTTATGCCACATGGCTAGTGCCAGCCGCCAAGCGGATGTTATTAAGATCACCAACAAACCCCTCCCCGGAAGTGCAGGAAGGCACTGGAAAAGGTTGAGTGTGGAGCCAATCACAGGCAAGTGTTTGGTGCTTGTCCCGCCCTCCTTTTCTAGTTGGTCGGAAACGGGTTTCTTCTGAAATCACCTCCCGCGAGGCCCATGGAAAGAAGGGCATACGCGCCTGCACGAATCCCAGGACCGGCGAGAACCAAAGTGCGAAAGTGAGGACGCGTGGGTAAGCGCCCTTCCGGACCGCCGGCACGTGTTTCCAGCCCGCCAGTCGGGTGCCGCCGGCCATGGGCCCGCGCGGGCGCGGCCGGGCTGGGGCGGTCCAAAGTACGAACGACAGCAGCTCCCTGAGCAAGTCCTCCCTCGCGGCGCACGGCTACGTGCGGGATCCCTTCGCCGCGCTGCTGGTCGCCGGCGCCCCGCGACGCGCGCCGCTCATCCACCGCGGGTACTACGTGCGCGCGAGAGCCGTAAGGCACTGCGTGCGCGCCTTTTTGGAGCGCGCTCCCGCCGAGGGCGGCGCGCGGCGCCGGCAGATCCTCTCCCTGGGCGCTGGCTTCGACTCGCTGTACTTCCGCCTTAAAGCTGCGGGCCGCCTGGCTCAGGCCGCCGTGTGGGAAGTGGACTTCCCCGACGTGGCCGAGCGTAAGGCGTCGAGGATTTGCACCACGCCGGAGCTTTTCGCCGTGGCTGGGCCGCCCCTGAGTGGGACGGAGCCCGGCCTCGGCCCGGCTACACGCTTCGCCAGCGAGGACTACCGCCTCCTGGGCAGCGACTTGCGGGACCTGCCGGCGCTGCGCGACGCCCTGGAGGCGTCCGGGTTGGACGCCGCGGCGCCCACGCTGCTGCTGGCCGAAGCCGTGCTGTCGTACATGGAACCGGGCAGCGCTGCAGCCCTGGTGGCGTGGGCCGCTGGCCGCTTCGACAACGCTGTCTTCGTGCTCTATGAACAGATGGGGCCGCACGACCCCTTCGGCCAGGTCATGCAACGGCACTTCCGGCGGCTGAACTCGCCCCTACACGGGCTGACCAGCTTCCCCGACGTGGCGGCCCAGCGGCGGCGTTTCCTCGACGCCGGCTGGGCGGCCTGCAGCGCCCTGGACTTGAACGAGTTTTACCACAGCGTCCTCCCTCTCGAGGAGCGGAGGCGCGTGGAGACCCTCGAGCCCTTTGATGAGTTTGAGGAGTGGCACCTGAAGTGCTCCCACTATTTCATTCTAGCCGCCTCCACTGCTGGCTGTGTGGCTCAAACCCCCTTGCTTCCCCCCGTGGAGGCTTTTCCTCGAGTGGAGCCAGCCTCTCCTACTGGTGTCTTGTCCGCCCGTATAGTAGGGGAGTGCCAGGGCTTCGACCTGAAGCGTTTTGGCCACGCCTCAGCCCTCCTAGGCCCCGATGTTATCCTAAGCACCGGGGGCTTTGGGGAGCACGACGGGCGACATGTGAGGATGAGCAAGTGTCATGTGCTATTTAGACAGCCCGGCTCTAGGTGGAATGCAAGCCACGTGGGTGGGCCTGGAACCCAGTGGGATGGGCGCCTCTTCCACACCATGACCTCCTTCTCAGATACTCTGGTTCTTGTGCTGGGTGGGAGGCTGTCCCCGGTGACTCCCGCCTCGGGGATGTACTGGCTCAGCTGCCTCTCCCCGGAGGGAAATGATCCTGACAACCTAAAGGTGACAGTCACCAAGGTTGGCGCTGAGTTCCCCTCTCCACGGTGGCGACACTCAGCAGCCAAGGTCCTTTGTAAGAGGCAGAAATACTTGTTTGTATACGGGGGGCGCAATGGGAAGGATCCAGTGCTAGGTGACTGGCTTTTTCTACACATGGACACAATGACTTGCGTCAGTTTACCAGTAGAGGGGCCAGAACCTGATGCTCGACACTCTCATAGTGCCTGCAGTTGGAAGGGAGGAGCCCTCATTGCAGGAGGCCTGAGTGTTTCAGAGGAACCACTGGGCTCTATATACTTTCTGAAACCAGTCTCTCATGGATTTTGTTGGGAAAGCTTGGACGTTCAGCCTCCCATCACCCCGAGGTATTCTCACACAGCCCATGTATTTGATGGAAAGCTGTTGCTGGTGGGAGGGGTCTGGATTCATTCCTCCTATGTTCCTGGAGTGACTGTGATTGACCTGACCACAAAACTGAGCTCTGAGTACCTTATTGACACAACTTATGTTCCATGGCCTCTAATGCTGCATAATCATACCAGCATCTTCCTACCAGAAGAGCAACAACTCCTTCTCCTTGGAGGGGGTGGGAACTGTTTTTCTTTTGGTACCCACTTTAATTCCCACCCAGTCACTTTGGATGTCACTTCTTTGAGGCTTAGGCAATGATTGCTGCTGTTCATGTAGTAATAGGTTGCTTAGGTATGAGGTGTCCAAAATCTTCCATCTCCTGAAATGTTGAATGGAGGTTGTCTCAACTTTTCTCTGAGAGATATAGACCAGCAAGGGTCCCTTGTGTAGAAAATCACAGATACCTTAGTTAAATTATGACTACAAATGAGGCCATGAAAGTGAATATAGAAGCATACCTGGGATTGTAGGTGGATAGGGCAACCAACCACACATACCAATCAGTGTCTGTAAAAAACCCCAAACCGAAGTCTGAAACAAAAGTGGAGCAGCACAAAAAACCAGCTTGAACAAAAACGGGAGGAATTCCCAAGAAAACTTGCAAATCTGCATTTGCAAAGTTGTTGGTTTCAGTCCATGTTTTACCACTTAATGTTTGTATAATTGGTTTAGGTTACACATTTCCAGTTAGCTTGTTTCTTTAAGTTGAATTTTGTTTCTTGTTAAAATTGTTAATTTATTTTGTTTTATAATTTGTCCCTTCCACTACACCCCCCCCATGAAAACCAAAACCCCATCATAATCATATAATGCAGCAAAACAAGTTTTCAATTTGACCATGCCTCAAAATATATTTCTGCATTTTAATTCATCACCTCTGGCAGGAGGCAAGTGTCATCTTTAGTCTCCTGAAGTCATGGTTTATTATTGTATTGATCAGAGTCTAAAGTCATTAGTCTAGTTTTTTTTCCTACAGTTTTGTCATGTAAATTGTTCATATTCTCACTTCACTCTATGTTAATTTTTTTCAGTCTTCCCTGTTTTCTCTGAAATTGTCATTTCTTATGGCATGATAATATTCCACTGTGTTTATACATCATGATTTGTTTCACTACTTCCCAATAAGACAACTGCATAGTTTCCAATTTGGGGTTTCTGTGAAAAGAGCTGCTATATTTTTGTGTGTATGGGTCCTTTTCCTCTTCCTCTGATCTCTGGGTTATAGACCTAGTGGTATATCTGGGTTCAGTTTAGTAACTTGGAGCTTAGTTCCACATGGTCATTTTCCAGAATGGCTAGACTAATTTGTAGCTCCACCAACAATGAACCAGTGCCTCTGTTTTCCCTCTGTTCCTCTTTATTTTTGATGGGTATGAAGTAAATCCTCAAGTTGCTTTAGTTGGCATTTTTTTCTGGTGATGTAAAGCACTTGGTGACTTGTATTTCTTCCTTTGAAAACTGCTTGTATATGTCCTTTAGCTATTTATTTACCTCTCAGTTTTATAAATTTGAAACCTGTATCAGAGGAACTTGTTGCGATCAATTGGATTTTGTAGTGTCTTGCACACAGTTCATACAATAATGAACTGTTAGGGATGCATCTTGAATTTTCAACCTTAAATCTCACCTCTTATACTGAGCTTCACCTTACCTCCTGCTCAAAGTATATAACCTTGTGAGGTAAGGAGTGCAAAGATTTATATTCTTGAGGGATGAGGAATTGGAAGCTTGGGTTAAGTGACTTACCCAAGGTCACTTATCACTTATCAAGTATGATCTATTATGCTAAATTACATTTATACTAGTCATGGGGGTTTGAGGCTTTAAGAACGTGGGGGGATGGAGCAGTTAGGTGGTACAGTGGATAAAGCACCAGCCCTGGATTCAGGAGGACCTGAGTTCAAATCTGGCCTCAGACACTTGACACTTACTAGCTGTGTGACCCTGGGCAAGTCACTTAACCCCAATTGCCTGACCAAAAAAAAAGAATGTGGGTGGGGGGAAAGCAAATATGCACAGGCAAAAATTCAGCAAGCAGTGGTTCAAATGCAGGTGTCCAAAGGCTTCTAATTGGAAATCTTGAGGTAATATATCTGTAGGTAAGACCAGGAACAGGAATGAGGGGAGTGGCTTGACAGTACACCTAGGAGAAAGGCCTTAGTTGTCGCATATATTTGTTTCCCAAGGAAAAGTATGAACTTAGAGTGTGACAATGAAAGGGGGCCTGGATATTCAAAAGAGAGTTATAGGAATAATACTACAAGATACTATGTAGGAAAAGAATTCCTTTCTATCTGGGGAGAGCCCTACGTTTGAAGGGTGTTTGTGGTTATGTAGTGTCATAGGCAGGGCATATTTGAGGCAGCTAGATAGTACAGTAGATAGAATGTTGGGCCTGGAATCAGGAAACCTGAGTTCAAATCTGGGATTACATATGTACTATCCGATTTGGGGCAAGTCACTTAACCTTTTGGTGCTTCAGTTTTCTCATCTGTAAAATGGGTCTAATATCAACTTAAAAGGGATCAAATGAGATTGTAAAGCTCTATATAATGTTATTATTATCATCACTACTACTACTACTCCTGCTCCTCAGAGATTTGTTGTGGCAGATATATCAAAATCTGGAGCATATTAGGTAACTCCAAACAAAAAGACCCAAATAAAAACCTCTTGGCCCAAAATGAGGTAGTGAGTCAAAATCAAAGCTACTAAATAGGTTGAAAATGGACACATGCATTGTTGGTGGAGCTGTGAACCAGTCAAGCTATTCTGGATATATCTACAGGAGGTGTAATCTTAGATAATCCTTGGTCTATAAGACTCATAGCCTAGATGATTCTATCATAGGGCATCATGGCATAGAAGATCAAGTGACCTCAGAGTCTGAAAACATGAGTTCAAATCCCAATTACTGACTGTGTGATCAAAGGATGGTCACTTAACTTCTCAGAGACTCAGTTTCCTTATTTATAAAATGGAGATGGAAATATTTGCACTACTGCACTCATAGGATTGTATTGAGGAAGATGCTTTTCAAGCCTTAAGTTAATATTGAGTGTAAGTGATTTATTCTATGGCCTAGAACTATCTTCACCTTTAGATCAAAGCTTCTTAAACTGTGGGTCCTGACCCCATGTGGAGTTGCATAACTGAATGTGGGGCTCGTGAAATATTTGGCAACAGTAAAAGTTTATGTATACCTCTTTTATATACCTATGTACCTGGGGTTATGTAAAAATTTCTTGGGCAAAACAGGGTCACAAGTGGAAAAAGTTTATGAAGCCCTGCTTTAGATGAGGTAGTTACAGACAGAACTGACCTTTTAGTACTGCTGCTAAATACCCCCCAACCTATCCAAAATCAAACACAAGCACTTTAAATTCCCTTCAGAAGTACCCTTAGTGGGGCAGCTAGGTGGCGCAGTGGATAGAGCACTGGCCCTGGATTCAGAAGGACCCGAGTTCAAATCCGGCCTCAGACACTAAACACTTACTAGCTGTGTGACCCTGGGCAAGTCACTTAACCCCAATTACCTCACCAAAACAAAAACAACCCAGAAGTACCCTTGGTGAATACTCTTCAATCTAGGTATCTATGAGCTAGACCTGGAATCACTGAACCACAGAGGCCTTATTTTTATTTTTTCCTAGTTGAATTCACAGTCCCAAAATTAGTCTAGAAATAGGCTCAAGTGGTAGTGGGACCAATAAGAGAAAGAAAAAAAAATAAGTGCTTACCATGTGCCAAGCATTGTGCTAAGCAGAGGGGATACAAATATAGTCCCTACCCTAGCTAAGTTTAGAAAATCAGAAGCAGAACAAATTTACTACTCCCCTATCCCAACCCCTTCCCACTTCCCACTCTAGAAAATGCCAGCATGGTATAGTAGAGAGAACACTAGACTTTAAATGAGAACATCTGGATTCAGGTCCCAACACCAGCCCTTTCTAGTGAGTTATTCTGTGCAATTCACACAAGCTATCTGAGTTTAGCTTCCACATTTGCAGCATATGTGCACCATCTATTTCACAGGGTTATTGTGAGGAATGTACTTTGTAAATCTTGGAACAGAATCTTTAAAAAAATTTTAAGCCCCCTTTCCCACAGATATGCCAAGTCTTTTAATAAGAAAAGCTAATCACTCTATCCAATATGGAAGATACTCTCTTGAACCATGTGGTCAACATTGCAATCTAACTAATTTCAGGTAATAGTAATAATTCATGTTTTTATACCACCATATACTTAATTAAAAAGTCCTGGTGGTCTTGAGACAGTTGTGACAGCTTCTTATTAAGGGAGGCTGTAGTTTATAGAATCTATGGATGGAAACCTTTGTTTAAAGATTAGGCCTGGGGGCAGCTAAGTGGCACAGTGGGTAGAGCACCAGCCCTGGAGTCAGGAGGACCTGAGTTCAAATTTGACCTCAGACACTTGACCCTTACTAGCTGTGTGACCCTGGGCAAGTCACTTAATCCCAATTGCCTCGCCAAAAAAAACAAAAAGGGGGCAGGTAGGTGGCACAGTGGATAAAGCAACGGCCCTGGATTCAGGAGGACCTGAGTTCAAATCTGCCCTCAGACACTTGACACTTATTAGCTGTGTGACCCTGGGTAAGTCACTTAACCCTCATTGTCCCACCAAAAAAAAAAAAAAAAAAGATCAGGCCTGATGGTTTTGAAGCCACCCTGATGTCTCCTCTCAAGGGAGTCCGAAAGCTTATAGAACATAATCATGGAAAAATACTGACAATAACATTTTTCAATGTTTGGTATAGCCATGTCCTCCAAATAATATATACCACCAGCTTTTCTCCCTGAGAACAATTCCCCCCAAATAATATTTTGCCCTGACCCCTGATACGCAATTTGGCCAGCTCCAAGGAAGCCATCCAAAATCATAGTATAAGAACCTCACTTTCAGAAGAGCAGTGTGGAGCACCCCTTCCTGCTGAGGAGCATATGCTTCTCTCCAGCAAGAGAACCCCTTACTGATGGAGTGCACTTCCCCTTCCTGCTGAATGCACTGTGCTCCCCAGTGCAGCACTGCCCTTATGTTAGTTATGCTCTATGTTGGTATGACTGAGTTGTGTGTTGGGTACCCTTTTCTTCTCTTCCCTTCCTCTTTTTCCCATTGTTTTCAATAAGGCTTTGTACTGAACTGACTCCTATTGTTTTATATTCTCAGCACCTGAACTCATTAAGGGGTTGTTTCCCTTGATGTCTCCAACAGGGCCCATGGGTCTTTCCATAGCCATAAACTGGGTATCCAGAGAAGGACTTAACTTATTGATAGCTGCACCTATCAGGGGACTGTGAGCCCAGTTGTAGAAAGCAAGGGTTAATAGGGGAGCCCTTTGTCCTCCTAGGAGGGATTCTCTTGTGCCAGAGGACTGTCAAAAAACACCAATTTTAGTTTTCTTTACAATGACCTGAAGAGTATAGGTGTTATTTCCATTTTACAAATGAAGAAAAAAAATTACAGAGAAGGAATGCAACACTCAGTATCACTTTTAAAAGATAGTACTGGGAGCTGAGCTCAGGTCTTCCATTTCCAGAGGCCATTGGTTTTTATCCTAAACCATGCTGTAAGAAAGCAAACAAGCATTTACTAAGAACCTACTTTGTACCAAGGACTGTGCTAAGCACTTTACAAATATTTCATTTGATCTTCTGGGGAGGTAGGTGCTATTATTATCCCCAATTTAGAGTGAAGGACACTAAGGCAAACAGGTTAAGTGACTTGCCCAGGATCACACAACTATGAAGTATTTGAACCCATATTTGAACTCAGGTCTTCCTGACTTTAAAGGGACAAAAAAATGTGGGATTTTTTTCAGATGAAGAGTTTGGTAAAATTTTCATAATATGTACCAAATCCAAATTAAAAGTAGTAAAGTGTATCTATTACCCTCTGTACTGGTCAGCATCTTATATTGTGACTAATTGGGCTTGTTCTCCCCACAGAAATTATCCACATTTTCTGTAAGCTATTACCAGATTAAGCATGCTCTTCCCCACCTTTCAGCCCATACATGCATCATGCACCTCCCAGTCTCCTCATTAGAACACTTATGAAACTACAGCCTGGCCCAGCATTTACTTTGTGTCCTCATGGGCAATGCTTCCTGACCAGAGAGAGTCTCATTACAAATGGTCTGTGGCAATTACATCTGTGACTCCAGCATAAATCGAGGAATTTGGTCATAAATGTTGCCATTCCAGTCTACCTCTAAATTCTCATTCTCTCTGTCTCTCTCTCCCCCTCCCTCTCTTCCTCTCTCCCTCTCTCTTTTCCTCCCTTCTTCTTTCCCTCCCTCCCACTGCCGTGGAGGGTGCCTTCTGTACAAGAGCAGGTCTCAAGGAATTGCCCAGAATCACACAGCCAGTCTATGTCCATGGGTTTGCTTAAACTCAGATTTTCCTGACTCTTAGGTCAATTCGATACATGATATCAATCTCTCCCCTAAACTCTTTATTTTACTTAAAGCCCTGTTATGAAGCTGAGAACAGCACTGGAAGAGAAAGGAAAAATACCCTTGCTTCCCTAGGCCAGAGAGACCAAGATGACAAGTGATAGAGCCATCTTTTTTTAAATCAATAATCAGTCCATCAGAGGCACAGTAAGAATTCGTCAGACCAGACAAATTCCCCCTGCCCCCCGTAAAAGGTAAGAATTCCTCTTTTAAGATAGGTACTGAATGTGTGTGGTTTGTAGAACTGAATGCCAGCACATCCTTGTTGTGGTTCCTAAGTTTTGTGACTAAACTTCCATCTTTCTGAAGTTCTAGTCTTCCTCAATGATGTCAGCAAGTAGGCATGTGTCTGCTCTATAGAACATAGATTTCCTTGGTCTTTTCCCAATGCATTGAGCCGTTGTCTTACACTATATCCATTCTGTGCTAATTACTGTATGATGGGTAAGTGGATGGAGCACCGGGTTCAAGTGCAGTCTCAGACACTGGCTCTCTGTGTGACCCTGGGGAAGTCACTTAATCTCGGTTTGCTTCAAGTCTCTCCATCTGTAAAATGGGGATAATAATAGTGCCTAACTCCCTGGGTTGTTGTGAGGACCAAATGATAGAATAATTGTCAAGCACTTAGCACAGTGCCTGTGACATCATGAACACTATTATATTATATCATTATATCATACATTATATCAGATCATGTTATAATAACCTGGTGTGGTTATCTCCAGTTTATTCTGTATATATCTTGTTTGTACATGGTTTGCATGTTGTCTCCTCTATTAAACTGTGAACTCCTTGAGGAAAGGAACTTTTTTTTTTCCTTTTTTTTGAATCCCTAGTGTTTAGCACGGTGCCTGGCACATAGTAAACTCTTTTTTTTTTTTTTAGTGAGGCAATTGGGGTTAAGTGACTTGCCCAGGGTCACACAGCTAGTAAGTGTTAAGTGTCTGAAGCCGGATTTGAACTCAGGTACGCCTGACTCCAGGGCCGGTGCTCTATCCACTGCACCATCTAGCTGCCCCACATAGTAAACTCTTAATAAATACATCTCGAGGGGACAGCTAGGTGGCGCAGTGGATAGAGCACCGGCCCTGGAGTCAGGCGTACCTGAGTTCAAATCCGGCTTCAGACACTTAACACTTACTAGCTGTGTGACCCTGGGCAAGTCACTTAACCCCAATTGCCCTGCAAAAATACATACATACATACATACATACATACATACATACATACGTACATACATACATACGTACATACATACATCTTGACTATGACACGTTTCCTACTCAGAAGCAAGCCAAGGACACTCTTGAGTGCCCGTAATTCCCTTTATTGTCGCTTCTTCCCTGCCCCCATGTATTCTCATCCCCTTCTCAGCATCCTTCCTCTGATTCTTACTACCTGTATGACCTTGAGCAAATCAACTTCTCTAGGGTTCTGTTTCCCTCTCTGTAAATGAGAACTCTGAACTTACTGGCCTCTAAGATCCTTTCTAAGTCTAGAATCTATGATTTTACAATTTTCCTGGGACATAATTCAGGAAGACACCATTTGTAAAGGTGACGGGAGGGGGGATGAGAAGGAAAGATGCCATGTTGAATATTAAAGGCCTCTTGGAAAAAAGAAGTCTGTTTTCCAGAGAGTTTATTCCATGAACAAGAGAAGAGTTGATTGAAGATGTAGATGCAAAATGTGTAAAATGTCTTTTGTGTAGGATTATGTATGGTGAAATCATGAAAACACTGCCTACCCAATATACTGATGACAGTTTAAACCTGGTTTAACAAAGGGATACAGAGCCTTCTGGCTGAGGTCAAGGAAACTGACCAAGATATGAAGTAATGAGGGACTAGAAAATAAGGTTGCAAATATTAGTTATAGTTGACTTAGTTATTTAAATGGATAGAAGAAGAGTATGTAAATAGAAATTATGAAACTTTATTGATTAGAGTTGATAGAACTTCATAGAAAGACACAGAGTAGTGAACTGCAATGAGTTTTTATCCCACAAATTAAGATAATTGTGGGGCCACTCACAATGCCTTAAACACTTAAAAACACCTCCTAATGACTGTGTAAGTGGGCTGGGTGGGCAAACAAGAATAGATATACTGAGAGTTCTGTAGAATTGAGTGAAAAATTCCAACTTCTCAAATAAGATCAGAGATGCTTTTTTGCACACAGAAAAGTAGTGTTTTGAGTGCTATTATGACTGCCTACTGTCCAATAGATGGACAGACTTTAAAAGCTGCTGCTGCCAAATGTAATTGCTATGAGCCTAGTAAAGATTTTAAAGACCCTCAGTTTAGTTAAATCCTTTGATCTAATGAAACCAGAGTACTTTTGGGAACCCCGGTGTCTACATGTCATTGGTAAGGTGTGGGTGAAAAAGTTGCATGGTTTTTACTTTAACATACTTTTCCTCTCTCCATAATGCAATTGTGATTGGCTAATGTTTGTAATCTCATTTTTCAAGCCTTTTACCTCATGTCCTCATTTTCCCTGACTTCAGCCATCACCTTATTAATCTAGGTTAAAACACCGTCAGATACACTGGATTGCATTTTAATGCCTCCTGCAGTTTACACAGAATTGTCTGGATTATTTCCCCAGTGTTGGAATTGTTCGTTCTAACAAGCTGGATTCTGTATCCTTCCCTACTACTGAGACCTTCCATTTCTGCCTTGAATATCACCAATAAGACCTCTGCTTTCCCTTAGTCTTGAGGGTAAGTTGGAAGAATGATTAAGATTTTTAAAAGAATACAACAATGGAAAATAAGAATTAAACAAACAAAATACATCACAGGAGTTAGTTAGCTTTCCAGAAAACTTAATCTGAGGTACTAGAGACATGCAATTAAAAAACACAAAAGGAATCTTTTTTGGATTTTGTGATGCTTCACTAAGCATGACCTGGTGTTTAACTCTGAATGAGTTTAATGGGAAAAGACAAAAAGACCTTGCCCTAATTTTTCTGTGAAAAGTCATTAGCCACTTAATTATCAGACTAAAGTATTTCACACTTGGAACTTGCAATGGGATGAATTATTATGATATGATACTTTGTGCTTTCTTCCTCATTCCCTAGCCTTTACCCTCAATTGCAGGGTCTTCATTAGGATCTGATCTGTGACTCTTATTTGTACTTCTACTTATTTAAGAAAAAATAGCAAAACTCATTTCATAAATATGGTTATGTCAATTACAAAAGAAGGAATGCAACTAAAACTTTTTTAAAAAACCATTTTTTAAACAACTTAGAATTCTACCCAATGTTCTCCACCTCCATCACTAATTCCCCAGTCAAAAGCTGACAAAGGGGATCCTGTATTCACTCAGTATACGTTTGGATAATAGTGTTTACCCATATTCAGACTAGTAGCCAGTGTCATGAATGACAATCTATATGTGATTTTGTCTAGAACTAGTAATGAATTATTGGTTTTAATTTGGGCAATGCCTCTGGTTCTAGAAGGTAATGTAATGATGATGTCCACTGATTCATGTCTTACATGGAATCTGAGTCTCTGAGTGTTCACTTCTGAGTGCCTGTGTCAGCTTTCGAGAAAAGAAAATTACACAACTCTTTGATCTCTTCCTTAGTATCTTCTTCCTCCTTAGGGTGGTGCCTTAGGAAGCTGCTTTTCTTTCTTTCTTTTTTTCCCCCAGACTAATTAGAGTTGCAATTTCTAAATGCCAGTGCTTAGAATGTGCTGAGGATAGGGTGATGGGAAATGGAATTGCCTTTTCACAAGTGGGCAATGTGAAACCATAAAACAGTCACTGAACCTGGAGCTCCACACCCCATGCCTGACATCACCTCGAAATCCAAGTACTCCTGGGGATCCAACCTAACTTATGCAAAATCTCAGGGATGCCTTTGAAGTGCACAGTTTGTAGGACAGCTGGCTGAGGCTAGCTCAGGGTTGGAGTAGTGATAAGTTTGTTTTGGATTAGTGGGGAGGTATTAACATCCCCCACTCCTCTCCCATCCTCTACATTGATTCCCCTCTTCCCACTGTAAAACCTGGCTGGACTGAGTAATAAAGTATCTGAATTAGAAATGCAGCTTCTAGCCTGAAAGGAAAAGTCAGAAAAAACAAAACAAAACAATTTTCCCATTAAGCAGCCACAAGCCTCTAGCTACTCTTGGACATTTGTCTAAGAAAAGAGGTACCTGGGGCAGCTAGGTGGTGCAGTGGATAGAGCACCGGCCCTGGAGTCAGGAGGACCTCGAGTTCAAATCCGACCTCAGACACTTCCCTGGGCAAGTCACTTAACCCTAATTGCCTCACCAAAAAACAAAACAAAACAAAACAAAAAACAAAAAGTCTCAGACCTTTCTAGCTGTGTGACAGCTAGTAAGTGTCAAGTGTCTGAAGCCGGATTTGAACTCAGGTCCTCCTAAATCCAGGGCCTGTGCTTTATCTACTGTACCACCTAGCTGCCCCCATCACTCATTTCTTATGACAATAATATTGTCTTATAATGTTGCATTACAGGCATATATCACAGTCCAGTCATTCCTTTATTGATGAGTATTCATTTTGTTTCTAGTTTTTTGCTACCACAGAGGGCTGAGATGAGTATTTTATTATATACTTTATTATAATTTCTGTCATTGATCTTGGGTACATGCCTAGTAATGGGATCCCTGGGTCAAAGGGTATGACTTTTGCCAAATAATTCCAAATTGTTTTCCATAACAGTTGAAGGAATTCAAAGCTCCACCAATAGTGTATTAGTGTAATAATGACTTTTTACTATATGGTTTTTTTGGTGAGGCAGTTGGGGTTAAATGACTTGCCCAAGGCCACACAGCTAGTAAGTGTTCAGTGTCTGAGGCCGGTACGATATGGTTTTTGATGTATTCTTTTGATGCCCTGCATCACCAACTTCCTAGGAGGAGGAAATGGAATTATTGGCGTTACATTAGATTTCTTCTATTAATTCCATAGGCTTTCCCCCTTCACCTCTTCTGAACTCCTCCTTCCAATTTCTATAATGTCCTATGATCCTATTTGATGTCACAAAACCCTAGGGAAGGGCAGCTAGGTGATGCAGTGGATAAAGCACTGGCCCTGGAGTCAGGAGGACCTGAGTTCAAATCTGGTCTCAGACACTTGACACTTACTAGCTTTGTGACCCTGGGCAAGTCACTTGACCCTCACTGCCCCACAAGAAAACAAACAAACAAAAAACAACCCTAGGGAACTTGATAGAATCATTAGAACAAATACATGCCTCTTCTCAGGAATTCCTGCCCCATCCCTCCTGCTTCTGTCACCACCTGAGAGGTAGCAGGATTCTAGCCACAGAAGGATTCAGAAATGGAAGGGGCAGTAGAGGTCATCTAGTTCAAACCTCTCCTCATTTGACATATGAGACAAAGAGAATAAGTGGCTTTCCTGCAATTACACAGGTATATATGCATAGATTTGAGTCAAATGTGATGTAATGGGCAAAAGTATTGGCCTGGGAGTCAGGAGAAATCCAAGTTCACATCCTAGTTCTGACACCTAGAAGCTTTGGTAAATATATGACCCCAGCTGGCTGAGTCTCTTGACTTCTTTCAGACTCGGTTTCCTAACCTGTAAAAGAGGATCGATATTACATTCCCTGTTTACCTCACAAATTTTTGTGAGGAAAGTGCCTTGTAAACAGTAAACTCAATACTTCTATGAATTTCTAAACTCATCAATGTAGTTGTTGCCTCCAATGAAGCAGATTGTCACCTATCTATGTCTTCTTTTGTGTGGCTTTTTTTGTCCATGTCCTCCCATAAATCCTCCATGAGGGTTCCTGTTAGAAACACAGCTAATTACTCTTCGTGTTGCACAGCTCTAGTGTTAGCGGTTGGTAGTTTGAGTGTCAGCAGCTCAAGTGTTGGCAGCCCTAGTGTTGCTAGCAGTTTGCTGTTCAAAAACTCCAAGTAGGCAGCAGTTGGTGAGTGAAGGCTTTATTCATCTTCGAGAAGATGGGAACTCTTCTGAATGTGCCGGAGAGTGCACTGAAGTGAGGTCCCTCACCTCTATTTATACCCCTCAAGGGGTCCCCTCCAACCATTCACATTAAGGCATTTTGATAGCCCCTCATTTACATTTCAGTTATTACAGTTGCTATATATACAGAAAAGCAGTAACAGCCTAAGAACCCATGAGGTGATCCCTGTTAACCAATCAGATTTTACAAACTACTATACCAGGCCTTAACCTATCCTGGGCAAGAGTGTCAGTTACTCCGTAGAACAATGCTGTGTTAACATACACAACTCTTTAAGAAAGAAAACTGGTCTTGGGATTTGACCAATCAGATTGCTCCATTCACTGACCAGTCAGATTGCAGATTTAGGCTCCATCCCTATTCTGGAGTAAAAATGTCCCCATTCCCCACTAAACAGTGCTTGTGTAAACATAACCTTTTAAAACAAAACTCAAGTCAGGGCTTGAGCCCGAGTCACATGGGGATCACCTTCTGCGCCTCAAGGTGAACTCCTAGCTCAGCCCGACTCCCACAAAACCCAGGCCCTTCTTCAGCCCCTGCTTGGGCCTCAGGCCCAGGAGCCTTGGCTTGAAGCCTCTTATACCTAGCGGCCCCCTGCTGAGAGGTTGGGTGGGGGGGGGCGGCACAAAGCTGTTGGGCCTGAAACTGAACTTACTCTCTGTCGTTAGGGCTCTGAGAAGAGTCCAAATATAGTCTTTTCTCTCAGTCCCAAATCTAGATCTCTTGTTATGGTGTGCATATGGTGGGGGTTGTGGAGCACATAGATGGTCCACTGGTTATCTTTCATTTTTTAGCCTATAGCCTTTTTCAGATATTTAACTTTCTGAGGATAGCTTTCTCCCATTTCTTTACAATTCTTCATCAGTAATATCTTGTAGGCTATTCATGACTACTCTATGTCTCTATTGTCCTTTAGGTGACTTTATTCAGAGATTATGGTCATAATCATATAACATCCTTAGAAAAATAGTGATCTTGATAATATGGGACTTTTTTCTTAGATGTAATCATTATAAAGTTCTGAGAATATTTATTGGATGATTATCCAAGTTCCTGAGCAAGACCTCAAGGGTACCCATAGGAGTATCTGAGCTCAGGAGCTCAGGTTAAAGGGCTGATTTTCTACAGTGGTATTCTGGTAAATGTTTAACAAGCAGCTCTCTGAAAAATATACATACAACCTATTTTTAAGTTTAATCTTTATTATTAACATTTTCTCCATCACTTAAGTCTAGACAATCACCAAAACAATAAATCAAATCCTGATTTATAGTCTTTGCCAATTTCCACACTGAAAATTGAACAGTAGGGTCTAGTTAATTCAAGCTGGCTCCAGCATACCCCTAATCCTCTAATTTTGTTTGCTCAGACACCCATTCTGGTGTTCTTCCCAATGCTGACCACCAGGAAGTGCTCCAGTTTCATGTAACCAATGAATATGTTAACTCTCACATACAGCAAGAACAGAAATAAAAACATTTCTCCTCTATGTGGGGTAGGTAGTGGGAGCAGGGAATACTATCCCTTATCTCAATTCAGAGCTTTGGGAGAATAGGCTCAAACTTAAGATCATTTCTACAAAGCATTTGCCCCCCCTTCCCCCTTTGCTAAGTTGACTTGTGAATTCAGCATCATCCTGGGACTCTGTCATCTTAAATTCTACTAATGGGGTTGATGCCTTGTCTGGTAGCAAATTCAGGCCTGGATTTCTGTAATTAGATTTATGGTGTCTTGCTCTCTAGACCTTTCAAAGCTCACAAGGTCATTGTTGTCTCCCATACCACTTTGCCTCACTTATATCCAATTCATGTGCAAGTCAAGAGAGCAGCCTTGTGATGTCATCAATCCTCTTCCAGAATCAGAATGAGGAGCAGCTAGGTGGTGCAGTGGATAGAGCACTGGCCCTGGAGTCAGGAGGATCTGAGTTCAAATCCAGCCTCAGAAACTTACTGTCTGTGTGACCCTGGACAAGTCACTTAACCCAGATTGCCTCTACCCCCCCAAAAAGACAGAGAGAGAGAGAGAGAGAGAGAGAGAGAACACAGGATGAACAACAACAACTAAAAGCTGGGAAAAACAAATGCACAGAGACAAAAAAAACAGAGACCTATATTCATCACCATATGTGGGCCTGGATGGGAAGATTAATAATAGCTAATAAGAGTTATTAAAATTAAGACCTGAGGGCTTTCTCCCCACCCAGATGTTTATGGTAGCATGCCTTTCCTTCATCTCAGTCAGAAGGGAAAAAGAAAATGCTTTGGTTAGTGCTTTTTGAAGGCATTAACATTTATGGATCAGTAGCCAATTAAGAGACTCCTCTTCTTCATGGGGTTAACAGACAGGAAACAATATCTGTGCATATTCTAGAGTTTATGATTTGTTAAATATTTCCCAATAATATTTTAATATGGTTTAAGTTGCACTTGGGAGTGTTGTGGGCCATATATGTATTTGGCACCTCTAATGTAGAGAACCTCACCATGAATAGGGATTCCCTCTTCTAATTGTAATCTCTGCTGGACATCCTATTTTACAGTAGAAAATACCTTTGAATCTGTTTTATGCCTTATCATATTATAAGAATCAGATATTTGCCAAACAAAGGTTATTGCTTTTTTATCTTTTTTTTTGGAGGCAGTTGGGGTTAAGTGATTTGCACAGGGTCACACAGTTGGTAAGTATCAGAGGCCAGATTTGAACTTAGGTCCTTATGACTCCAGGGCTGGTGTTCTATCTACTCCACCACCTAAATGTCCCTGGTTTTTTTTTTAATCTTTTAAAGAATCTCATAGGACTTTGGTCCCTGCATACAGTGATATGTAAATGTAAATTATTACTTCCCATCCAGACAGCTGATGGATAGTAACAAAAGACGTGTGCTGGTTTGGGATTTTGATTTGCTTTGTTTCTAAGTGAAAAGCCAATTTGTTGATTCCATTTTGGACCCTAGTAATAACAACCCTAGTAAGAACTGGATTCCCAGGTAAATGTGAGTTGGCAGAAGCCTGGAACTAATCCAGTTTCCTTGGGCTCTTTAGGACTAGTGATGACCCAGAACCATACATCACTATTTACCAGGGTCATTATCAATGTAGCCTACCACACTCCAGATTGATCTAGGCTTGAAACATTCGTAAAGCTGAAACCAAACTGGCCACAGATGCACAGTAAGTCAAAATGATTGGATTCAGCTTATTTCTTATTTCTTTTCTTTTTTTTTTTTGCGGGGCAATGGGGGTTAAGTGACTTACCCAGGGTCACACAGCTAGTAAATGTCAAGTGTCTGAGGCCGGATTTGAACTCAGGTACTCCTGAATCCAGGGCCGGTGCTTTATCCACTGTGCCACCTAGCTGCCCCCCAATTCAACTTATTTCTAATGCTGGGTCCTGGTCCTAGCTGCTAGGTGAAGGTTGCTCCACCTTCTTGACAATTCTTCAAATTGTTGAATCTCTTCCAACAAATGGTGATTTCCTCCTATCCAGTGACTGGCAGAGGGAGGATAAATGACTTGCACGCGCACCTGGTGAGAGTTCTTTCAGTCACCCAAAGACAACCAAGATTACTAAACTTAGAGATCGTGATGCTTTTATCCCATTTTACTGGGCAAGTCAGGGATACACCCAGCACCATCTGCTCTTGATGGATCATACAAGGTCCCCCCCCACACACACACACACACACCAGTCTCTCAGTAAAGTCTTTTAGTCAATGGTAATAACTGGGATACAATAAAATTCACTGACTAAGCTGTAGTCAACTGTCTGCATTCACTTGCAAACCAGACTAAAGCTTTTCCAAATCTATTTTATCAGAGACTACAAGTATCAGAGGCAGAATACAAACCTAATTCTATCTGCACTCTCTCAACTACCTAATAGTTAGCTAAGCCAGGAGGAACTCTAAAAGGTGGAAGGGTTCATCTCCACAATTTAATCCTGTTTTATAGGTCCATCCCTTGCCTACTTTAGGAAGGAGCATAAATATTCCACTCTTTCCTCAGGAATCAGTTAAGTGCTCAATAAGTCGACAAGTACTACAGTTATTTAGTACACATTCTCTAGATGAGCATTCTGATGACGTGCTCACAGTCCATTTGAAAAGGTGAAATAAATGTACATGATAGTTCAATATTTCAAGGATCACTGATTTAATTGGCATTCCCTCCATCAGTGGAAATTACAACCCTCTCTGTACCTTAATAGTCTTTATGGCCAAAATAAATTACCTGGTGGCCAACCTTCTGGTGACAAACTTCTCTGAAGTTAGCTTGGTGGTGTAGTGGATAGAGTGGTCCTTGGCAGCCGGGTGGCACAGTGGATAGAGTGCTGGACCTGGGGTCAGGAAGCCTCATCTTCCTGAGTTCAAATCTGGCCTCAAACACTTACTAGCTGAGTGACCCTGGGCAAGTCACTTAACCCTGTTTGCCTCAGTGTCCCCATCTGTAAAATGAACAGGAGAAGGAAATGGCAAATCACTACATTGTCTTGCCAAGAAAACCCTAAAAAACCACCTAAATGGGGTCACAAAGAGTCGATCATGACTGAAACAACTGAACAACAAAATAGTGAAGTTTAGAAGTTAAGGGATTTTCAAGTACTCCAGTTGTCCTCACAAACTAGCTGTGTGACAAGACCACACAAGTAGTTTATGGGAATGATCAAAGTGCTTTAAATGCTCCAAGGAGGAGATGAGACTTGAGATGGACCTTGAAAAATGATTAAGGAGAAGAAGGAGTACTAGGTGGTGAGAACAGCATAAGCAAAGGCATAAGAGAGGAATTGATCCCAGTCTGTTGTTGTTCATCAGACAGTGAGGAAACTAGTTTGATTGGAATAGAAGTGACTATTAGAGACTGGTGGGAAATGTGGTTGGATAGGCAAGGGTGGAGCCTTCCTTGAAAGCCAGGAAGAAGATTCTGGATTTGATGTGGTAGGCAGTAGAGAGTCGCTACAGAATTGACATGATGAAAGCAGTATTTAAAAAAGATTAGTTTAACATTGCTATTATGAAAGGTGGGTTGGAGGTATGTTGTGGGCTGGGTCTGGCAGTTCAGGCTGGATATTGAAGCAGTAAGACAATCATAGACCATGCAAGATTTAACAAAAGGAATCTGACTTAGCCATAACACAGAAAGGCTATTCCACAAGTATATGTCACTTAGCTACTGAAAGAGACTCAGGTCAAGTGGATGGGATTTTTTATATTCTTAAAGTAACCAAGAAGTCACATTAACACAGCCCAAGTATTTTAGGAAGTTATCTGAGCCATGAGGACTCTTGAGATTTAGCCCATTGGGCCAATCAAGTATCAGGGAAAGCTAGGGAAAGAAACTAGTCTAGCCTACATTGGGTGTTGTTGAGGGGGAGGGAACCTGGTCAGTATTGATCCTATCAAAAGGAAGCAGGTAGAGGCAGCTAGGTGGCGCCGTGGATAGAGCACCAGCCCTGGAGTCGGGAGTACCTGAGTTGAAATCCTGCCTCAGACACTTAACACTTACTAGCTGTGTGACCCTGGGCAAGTCAACCCCAATTGCCTCCAAAAAAAAAAAAAAAAAAAAGGAAGCAGGTAGAACAATTAAGATTCTATTGCACTAATCCATGAGGGAGGTAAAGAGAGCCAGGATTGGATGGTGGTAATGGAAAGGAAAAGGTCACTCCTAAAGATATTTCCAAGGAAGGAACAATAGGACACAGTGACAGAAACAGTATGAGGCAGCTGCAGGAGTGCTGACCTTGGAGCCAAATAGACCTAGCGGCTTGTATCCCGCCTCTGATACAAAACACTTAACCTCAATAAGCCTCATTTTCTTCATCTGTAAAATACAGAATCAATATTTTGCTAATGTGAATTTCCCAAGTTAGACCTTTCTTCTCCCATCATAGTGACCCATTCTGTATGAACACATATAAGATCCACGTTGATGTGTTAATTGGTAGAAATAGGGTTTTTTCCCCTTTTTCTTTTCTTTTATTGCAGGGCAGTGAGGGTTAAGTGACTTGCCCAGGGTCACACAGCTAGTAAGTGTCAAGTGTCTGAGGCTGGGTTTGAACTCAGGTCCTCTTGAATCCAAGACCGGTGCTTTATCCACTGCACCACTTAGCTGCCCCTGTAGAAATAGTTTTTAAGCAACATAAAGCAGAATACCATTTCTCTTCACTGCTTCATTAAGTGGGAGGATTTTTGTGGAACTTGAGTCCTTTGCTGGACATAACCTCACTCTTATTTCTGGGTGTTAGAGCTAGTCCTGTTAGATGATCCCATCACCCTTCCTTATTTGCCCACAGTTCTGCCTTCCCATTACATTACCAGGATATATGACTCATTTGCTGGAGGTGGTCATCATTATCTGAAAATAATTAATCTACCACCTATAAATGGAATGTAGTGCTGATTAAATGACACAATGCATATTGAGTAAGTATTATTGCCTTAACCTGGTGTTCTCACTAAAAATCATAAAGATAATAACAGTCAATATTTATATAGCGTTTTACGGTTTGCAGAACACTTCATATATATTATCTTGTTTGAGCCTCACAACAACTCTGCTTTTATTAGCTATTATTATTACTGGCCACTCCCTGGTAAACTGTCTTGGCAGACAGGCTAAACCAGGTTGAAAGTAACTGACGGGCCTTAAATCTATCAGTGAATTAGTGGGGTGTCATGTGAAGACTTCCTCCAACAGAATGGGCAGGTGAGAACAATTTATTCCAGCAGCTATGAAGGTGAATGAAGCAGGCTCTGTGAAGCGCTTAGAGCTTGGTCAGACATTAAAGATAGCAATGTCATCCATTACATCCCAGGTCATCTATAGTCATTCTGATTTTTGTCCTGCCACTGGACTTTGATGATTCTGGAGGAAAGAGTGAGGCTAATGACTTTTTACAACTCTGCCTCATCTAAATCTAATTCATGCATGTGTAAAGACATCAGTCACCTCGGGATGTCACTGGTTCTCTTTGAAAACAAAAAGACAAACAATAACAACTATTAGCCCCATTTTAAAGATGAAGAAAGTGAAGACTGAAGAGGTTAATTAACTTATACAAGGCCACATAGTTAGTAAGTATTTGAGACAGGATTTAAACTCAGGTCTTCCTTACTCCACATGTGTCATTCTATTCACTGTGTCACCTAGTTGCAATACAGCAGAAGTGAAGGTAGAGCCAAGAAAGAAGTAGACAACTAGAGAAGATAACTTTTGTTTTGTTTATCAACAACTGCCTTCTGAATAAGTGTCTTCATACCATACTTCAAATCATAGCTGAACATGCACTTAGTTCTTGTCTAGTTTGGTAGAAATCAGCAGAGCTTGCATTCCAGTGATATAGCTTTTGAAACCCATGGTTACATCATAATGAGGCATAATGGTAGACTGGGTATTCTAATCTGAGGCAAAGGCTATAGATACGAGAATCAGAGCTAAGACAGTGTTAAACTATGGTAGAAACAAGACTTGGTTGTGATTGGGAGGGACCATCTGTACCCTATCCAGATATCCCAAATATATTTCATGTCAAGATGGCTGAGCTGAAAAGATAGGAGACTTCTTCCATTGAGTCAGCCCCAGTAAAACAGAATAGAGTTGGATATATTTCTATCACAGATCTATTCTTTTTAAAATTATTTTTTTAACTAATAAAAATCTACCTTTTATCTCTCCCACATCTCCCAACTGAAAAAAAAAAACAACCCACAAACCTTGTTACAAATAAAACAAATGTACTCTGTACACTGAGTTCATTACCTCTCTATCAGGAGATGGATTTCATCATTAGTCTTCTAGAATCATGGTTGGTCATTGTGTTGATCAGAATTCTTAGGGCTTTCAAAGTAGTTTGTATTTACGATATTATAATTATACAAATCGTTCTGCTCACTGCACTCTGCATCAGTTCATTCAAGTTTTCCCAGGTTTCTCTGAAACCATTCACTTCATCACTTCTTATAGAACAATAGTATTCTATAACATTAATATACTATAATTTAGGGGGCAGCTAGGTGGTGCAGTGGATAAAGCACCGGCCCTGGATTTAGGAAGACCTGAGTTCAAATCTGCCCTCAGACACTTGACACTTACTAGCTGTGTGACCTTGGGAAAGTCACTTAACCCTCATTGCCCTGCATATATATATATATATATATATATATATATATATATATATATATATATATATACTATAATTTGTTCAGACAACCCCAATTAGTGGGTACCTCCTCGATTTCTAATTCTTTGCCACTCAGAAAGGGCTGCTATAAATATTTTTGTATGTCTTTAGAGTTTATTTAACTTAGGACTAATCCTTCCTGTAATATGTCCTCCTCCTTATTCCAACCCCCTTCCATGTTAATGAAATGTATTCTATACTCAAATATGTGTTGTGTATATTTTTCCCTCCTTTGACCATTTAAGATGAGAATGAAATTCAAGTGTCATTTGGCGGGGGTGGGAGGGGCCTGGGCAATGAGGGTTAAGTGACTTGCCCAGGGTCACACAGCTGGTAAGTGTCAAGTGGCTGAAGCTGGATTTGAACTCAGGTTCTCCTAAATCCAGGGCCGGTGCTTTATCTACTGTGCCACCTAGCTGCCCCTGTATAGACTTCTAATTGTGTACCTTGATTATATGAGATGTTTTCCCCCGTCTCCTTTCCCTTCTCCCCATCTAGTGTATTTCTCTTCTCTTTTTCCATTCTTAATGTCATTAAGACATAACCAAACCATTCACAGACTTTCTCTTTAATCAGACTCTGTGATCCATAATGATAAGAGGGTTCTAAGGAGAAACAAAACAATCTCCTCATGTTAGAATGTAAACAGTTTATACATCTATATATGTATGTATATGTGTGTGTATACATATATATATATATATATATATATATATATTAGTCTTTTATGATTGCTTGCTCATGTTTACCCTTTTCTGTTTCCCTTGATTCCTGTGTTTGCACTTCAAAGTTTCTATACAGTTCTGGTCTTTTTCAGGGATGCTTAGAATTCCTTTTTTTCATTAAAGTTCTATTTTTTTGACCTATAGGATATTCAGCTTTATTGGGTAAGTTATTCTTGGTTATAAACCTATATTCTTTGCCTTCAGGAATATCATATTCCAAACTCTCCACTCCTTTATAGTTGTGCCTGCTAAATCATGTATGGTTCTGACTGTAGCTTCTCAGTTCTTGAATTTTTTCTCTTCAACTGCTTGCAGTATTTTTTCTTTTACCTGGAAAATCTGGATTTGGGCTATAATAGTCCTGGAAGTTTTCATTTTGGGAGTTATTTTGGGAGATGATTAGTGGATTCTTTCTATTTCCACTTTGCTCTCTGGTTCTAAGAAATGTGAACAGTCTTATTTTATGATTTCTTGAAATATGATATCTAAACTATTTTTGGTCATAGCTTTCAAGTAGTCCAATAATCCTTAAAGTATCTTTCCTTGATCTGTTTTCCAGATCAGTTGGTTTTTTGCTATGAGATACTTTACATTTTCTACTATTTTTTCAGTCTAGATGCATTCTATGTAAAAGTTAATTCTATTATAAACTTGACAAATATCAATAAACATGAATATTTCCATATACAAGAACAGAAAATCAGAGATTGATATGAAAGCACAAATCTCTACTAATGTAGAACTTTTTCTTAAGGCATATTTCATATTCAATAAGTTAGTTCCAGAGCTGTCCCACTTAGCTGTGCCTCCCTTTGAACTCCCTTTTGTTCTTTCCTGCCCAATGAAAATTGATGCACCTTTTCTCTTTTTTTTTCTTCTTTTTTTTGAATCCCTATTATGAACTTCCATCACCTTCTTCCAACCCTCCCCTTCCTCAAAAAAATCCCCTCTTTTATAACAAATAAGCACAATATTGGCCATGGATGAAAATGCATGCTTTATTCTATCCCTTTAGTCTATCACCTCTCTCTCCAGAGATGAGAAGCTTGCTTCATCATTGGTCTTCTGGAATGGTGGTTAGTTATTGCATTGATCAAAGTTTCTCACTCTCTCTTTTCCCACATGTGCAATGTTTCCAAATCTTGTCATTTCTACCTCTGCAACATTTGTCATATCCAACCCCTTCTCTCTATTCACAAGCTCCCACCTTAGTTCAGCCCCTCCTCACCTCTTGCCTAGATTGTTACAACAGCCTCCTCCTTGATCTCCCAGCCTCAATTCTCTGTCTCTCTGTCTCTCTCTGTCTCTGTCTCTCTACCTTAGTCCATCTTCTAAATTGCTGCCCAGATGATTTTCCTTAAGTTCAGATATGACCATACAACTCCCCTACTCAATCAGCTCTAATAGCTTCCTATATTGCCTCTGGAATCAAGTATTGACTCCTCTCTTTAGTATTTGAACCCTTCACAACCTTGTCACAACTTAACTTTCCTCATCTCATAGTACTCCCCTACTACTTTATGTAACTTAGCCAAACTGGTCTCTCTGTTTCTGACACATGGCTTCCTATGCCTATGTCTTTTCCCTGCCTGTCCTCCGTTCCTTCTTCACCTCTGTCTCACAGAATCAGAGTTGTGGCTGCTGACGATTCTTTCTATTTCCACTTTGCCCTCTTCATAAAGGGATATATGTTGAGAAGTTATCCCAAAGATAGAAGTTACAAAACTATTCCCCAAACTTGAGGCACGCTCTCCATTCTGTACACAGAATCTCTTGGGAGAGGGAGCTCAAACTTAGAGTACAAAGGCAGTGAGGTACACATATAGGAAGTATGTGGGGTTGAAAGATACTGCACAAGACCTGGCCCTGGGAGTCCATTTTATTTCTTCGCAGAATCCCCACCAGGTTCCCTTTGAGATATGGCATTGTGAAGGATAAGCCACTCTCTTGCTTAGCTAGGCTGGCTCTTCCTATGATGTGATGTGTCAACTAATGGGTCAGGCCAGTAGGCTTGCTACACTGGCTCTGCTGGTCTCTGATATCAACTCCAGGTGCTAAGAGGACCTCTGATGACTCTTCCAAACTTTTTTTGTGGGGGGGGGGGCAGTGGGGGTTAAGTGACTTGCCCAGGGTCACACAGC
Organism: Dromiciops gliroides; assembly: GCF_019393635.1. Classification (NCBI taxonomy): domain Eukaryota; kingdom Metazoa; phylum Chordata; class Mammalia; order Microbiotheria; family Microbiotheriidae; genus Dromiciops; species Dromiciops gliroides. Next base: position 194,526,914 of record NC_057862.1, on the reverse strand, counting down.
TAGTAAGTGTCAAGTATCTGAGGCCGGATTTGAACCCAGGTACTCCAGAATCCAGGGCCGGTGCTTTATCCACTGTGCCACCTAGCTGCCCCCTCTTCCAAACTTTGAAAGCTCACAGATTCATAACTTGGTCAAACCTGTCTCCAAATACTCAGTCACCTAAGATCAGAAAAAATAAACATGTGTCACATTCACAGACACATAGGGACCATGTGGGAGAACACAGCTTGCTGCTTCTCCTACCCCTTCCTCACTCAAAAGCAACCAGAAAAGAGCAGAAACTTTTGTATGGCCCCTTAGTTCTGGCTCAGCTTCTACTGAGTCAGCATTCCTCTGGCTATTAAGCCAATTAGAAGACTTCATCAACCCATAGTACAGACCCCTGAGTCATTCCTGGGTGGAAGTAGGTTCCTCCAAGTTTCATATGTTGAATTGGAGTCAGATGATAAACTCATTGCTCTGTATAACCAACCATATGGGCAAATCTGAGCATGCTCTAAGGACTGGGCCCTCCCATAACATGGATATCCTTGCTGTTGCCCCCTTGTTTTCTCACTCCTTATGAGGAGATACTGTTTCATTCACTATACTTCTGTCTCCAGCACCTAGCACAGTGTAGAGCACAAAGGCATTGGATAAATACTTGTTTGATCGACTAATTAAGCTTTTCAAAGTCATTTTTTTGGTGTTAGTGTATTATAATAGTGTGTTAGTCATATAACTTGTTCTCCTGGTTCTCACAGGTAACATTTTTAACTGAGCATTCTAGACAGAAAAAAGGGCTGTTTGATTATGTTCAGCTCTTCTGAGAGGGACAGGCTGCCCCAGTGACCTGGCTGACAAGAATCAGTTGCTAAGAGAACAAAGAGCACCTGGAGTTGGGATGGGTTACAAAGATTTTGTTTTTAAAACCTATCTCTGATATTCATAATAGAAGGACCAGAATTTAAGGCTATCTCTAAGGATTGAGCGATGACATTTTGATATCAAAGAGCTTGCACCTGTGATGTGGCACATTTGCACGTAATTAGAGATAGTGGTTTAAAAATTCTTATTTTAAAATAAAATCCTAATATCTGCTTGTAACTATTTGTCTTTAAAGTAAATTTGTACAGGTTGGGAAAATTCTAGTAAATTACAATAACATTATTTGAAAATTTATTTAAAAAATTCTTGCATCATTAGATTATGAGTTCCTTGAGGTCAGGTGTTGTCTTTTGTCTCCTTACATCCCCATCACTTAGCCTAGTCTTTGGCACATAATATTCACTAGATTCAAACAGACCAATTGATTGACTAGATTCAAACAGACCAATCCTTCCTGACACTCTGATACTTCCTTTTGCCCTTTCTCTTCATTGCCAAACATCTCAAAATAACAGCCTACATTCATTATCCCAGTTTCCTCATTCCCATTCTGACTTCTCGATCTTGGCATGCATTCTGACTTCTGTCCCTACCATTATATTAGAATTGCTGTTTCAAAGGTGTTCCAAAGTGATCCTCATAGGGTCAAAACTAGTGATCTTTTTCTCTTTGACCTCTCTGTATCATTGACACTCAACCACTCTTCCCTTCTTGAAAATAACATTACACTGTATTTCCTTGATTCTCCTACTGCCTTTCTAACTATATCTCTGCTTCTTTCAGTTTCTTGCTTCCACCATTTAATGGTTGTCATTCTACAGCCATTGTTCTTGGCATTCTTTTCTTCTCTCTTTACAATCTCTCACTTATCAATCTTGTTCCCTCCCACAGCTTCAATTATCACTTTTATGTAACTGATCTAAATTTGTATCTCCTCCTCTGACCCGTTTTCTAAACACGAGGCCCACGTATCTAGCTCTCTTCTGCTTGTCCTCAAATCGTTTCTGAAATTCAATGCATCCAAGATCCAGTTTATGATCTCCAAATCTATTCTTTGTGACTTTCCATTTCCATATGTTCATTGGGTAGGTGAGAGATTGGGGGCAGGAGAGGGAAGGGAAAGAAACAGATCACCTACAAATGTTTTAGAACTGAGTTTTCTCAAATTTTTTAGGCTCAGGATCTCTTTATACCTTTAAAAAGTATTGTGTACCCCTCTTCCTCAAGAGCTTTTGTTTATATCGGTTATATCTATTGTTATATACTATATTAGAAATTAGTATTATTATGAAAATAGTTTTTGTCTCAAGGACCCTCTGAAAGGGTCTCAGAGACCCCCCCAGGGGTCCATGGAGCATATTTTGAAATTGTTGTTTTGGGGTTACTCAAGGGACTTTTATGAGTTTATGAGGCTGTTGCCTTGAGCATAGCACCTTCCTGATAGACAAATTATAAATACTTTCCCTTGTTGGTTAATTGTTATGTGTGATTTTTGTCTTGTGGACTTACAGAAGGCAAAATGTAAGCTTAGGTGGGCTGTTACTGCTTAATGTAGTGCCTCAAATGTCATGTGTAATGCCTGCTAAGTACACATGCAAACTATAGCACCATAACAGAGTTATTTGTGTATGTCTTATCTCTCCTACAAACTAATAAACTCCTGATAAGCCCCAATAAGGCAGGGATGCCTTTGTCAACGTGGTTTTCCTATGGTTTTTAGCCTAGAGCCTTGCTCAATAGATATGTATTGCACATCAAATGATAGAAGCTGATCTTGTGATACCAAAGAAACATTTGTGTTCAGAGGTATGATTTATTAAGCTTTTAAGGCCTAGTGTCATATTTATCCCTAAGACAATTATGTGACTTGGCCACTGTTTCAAGCCAATAGGAATAGAAGGAAGGCTCACTGGCCTTTTTTCATCAAGGAAGTGCCAGAGGCAAAAGTCACAATGACAATGAAAAATTAGTCCATTTCTAGTAATTATGTTTTTATCCTACACAAAAACAACATCTCTCAGGAAATGAAACCATCCATCATGCAAGACTTCTGGTGAAAGTGTTGAAACACTGGCTTAGGGCTGGTGCCTTCCTTAAATGCTGGTTTGGACACCTGCCCTGATGCAAGATTTCATCAGTCAGGGCTGGAGGCCAGCCACACCTCACCTTAATGATTTTTTGACTAAGGTCTGTCCTAACCCATGAAAGTCCGAGTCAGAATAATCATTAAGAACCACACAGTTCTGACGCGGCATCGTGGTAACTCAGTTTCCTGCTCAGTTCTGGATAAACCTCCTTCCATAATTTTGCCTGACTGCTCCTCTGTTGGCTTAAAAGTTATTAGGGGAGTTGCCTGAGCTCATTCCACATGTAAGACTAACGCTGCATTTGGTCACATGTCCTACAGAAACAACAGGTAGGAAGAAATACGTGACCATGGGAGGGTGTTGGGACTTGAGTGTAAGAGTTTTTTCCCCTTCTCTATTCAACATAAAGTTAGATTATACAAGATACCTGAGGAAGGGTTGATGAATCAACCTTGTTAAGGAAAAGGAACTGATTGCTGACCCAGCCAGACAGAATTCATTTAGCCTGTCAAGAGACAAGGTACCTAGTAATAGAAACCAGGTGTGGAAAGTGCTCAGAAAAACAAAAAACCAAAACTAGATAACATATAACAATTAGGTGCTCAATCATATGAGTTTATTATTCCTAATAATAATACCTTATTACGTGTATTTAGTACTTAAAGACTTTTCTTCACAAAAACCCTGTGTTTAGGTAGTGTTAGTATTATCCACACTACACTTTACAAATGAAGAAATTGAGGCACAAAAAATTAAGCGATTTGCCCAGAATTACATAGCTAGAAAATGTTGGAACTTAAGGTTCAAATTCAGGTCCTCTGACTCCAAAACCAGTATCACTTTCCACTAAATCACCAACACATTCCTCATTCTTCTTGGTCTCTCTGTAGCATTTGATACCGTGGGCTTTTCCATTCTTCTGGATCTTGTCTTTTGAGATAACACACTCTCCTGGCTATCCTCCTACCCTTCTCTACCTCAATTACTGGTTTTTCTTTTCTTTTCTTTTCTTTTTTCTATCTTTCTTTTTTTTTTTTTTTTTGGTGAGGCAATTGGGGTTAAGTGACTTGCACAAGGTCACACAGCTAGTAAGTGTTAAGTGTCTGAGGCCGGATTTGAACTCAGGTCCTTCTGAATCCAGGGCCGGTGCTCTATCCACTGCAGCACCTAGCTGCTCCATCCAGTTTTTCTTTTCAACCCCTAAATGTTGGTGTTTCTCAATGTTCTGTCATTGGCCCTCTTTCTCCTTTGGCCATCTCATCCACTTCAACAATTTCAATGACCACCCCTATGCAAATGATTTCCAAATTTATATTTCTACTACTGACCTCTACCCTTGTATTTTCAACTACCAATAAGATGTCATCCACTGCTAATTCAAAAACTCAACATGTCCAAAATAAAATTTATTACTTCCCCCTATCCCCCTAAGCCTGCTCCTCCTTCTGACTTAAATCTAGTTTTTAAAAGTTATTATTGAGGGGCAGACTGGGTAGACAAAGATGAAAAAGAGCTTGCAACTTCAAAAGTTATAAAATATGATCTGTACACAAACATATGCAGGGTAGAATGTGATGGGGGAAAGAAGAGATCCAAACTAGTACTACCATTCTTTTAGGCTCTGTCTTTGACTCTTTCCTTTTCTATACCTCCCAGGTCCAATCATTACTAAGAACTATCAATTTTACCTCATTTTCTTCCTGGCATTTTTTCCCTTCTTGCTATTTCCACTGCTATCACACTACCTTCCTATTGTGAGATTTAAAAGTGGTATAAGAGCATTAAACTCCCCTTTAACCTTTCCCTTATATATCTCCCAGACCAGTAAGAGAAAGAAACCTCTGAGCTTTAATTAGAGATGGATTACTGAGCTTTAATTAGAGATGGATTACTTAGCTTTTATTGTTTGGGAATTAATTAGCCAACAAACAGGTGATGCCGATTAGAGAAATAGGAAAGTAGAAATACAAATAAATAGTCTTAGATCTAAGCTTAGTCTATATTCTTTTATAAAACTCCCCGAATCACAAAGCTACCTCTCAGGCTGAGAACAGCATCAAGCACGTGCTACCACCGAGGACCAGGGCTGATCACCCGAACACACTGTCAAACCTGAGCCATCGTGTGTGTGCGCCGAGAGCGAGAGAGAAAGGCCTACATTCATCTATCTATTAAAGGGAGAGTGCATTTCTAGCTCCACCGGAGTCCTCAGGAACGAGAGCAAGACAGAGCGCCAGTCTCTTCCTTCTTCCTCCCACTAGCCAACGTCACTTCCTGACGCCAAAGAAAAGACTCCTGGTCTTGCCCTCAAAGACCTTCGCTTCATGGGCAGAACTCTTCTACAGTAAGTCTCCAGCACATTCCAATCATTACACTATACTATTGTAATCACATCCTAACCAAGCTCCTCACCCTCACTTGTTTCCCTATACTCCTTTGCCTCTGCCCATCTATGCTTTCTACCTCTGCTACTGCCAAATTTATTTTCTTTGTTCAAAATTCTACAGGGGGAGTGGATAAAGCACCGGCACTGGAGTCAGGAGTACCTGAGTTCAAATCCGGCCTCAGACACTTAACACTTACTAGCTGTGTGACCGTGGGCAAGTCACTTAACCCCCATTGCCCCACCAAAAAAAAAAAAATTCTACAGGGGCCTCACACTGCCTTCTTTTTTTTTTTTTTAGGCAATGGGGGTTAAGTGACTTGCCCAGGGTCACACAGCTAGTAAGTGTCAAGTGTCTGAGGCCGGATTTGAACTCAGGTCCTCCTGAATCCAGGGTCGGTGCTTTAACCACTGCGCCATCTAGCTGCCCCCATACTGCCTTCTATCAAGCTCTTTAGCCTGTCATGCAAAGTCCTCTAAGATCTGACATCCCCCTCCCTTGCCAGCTTTGTCTCATATCACTGTCTTCTATATATTCTATATCATAGCCAAACTAGATCATTCACCATACCATGCTAGGTACTAGGGACAAAAAGAGGAAAAAACAGTCTCTGCCTTCAGTGAGTTTATATTATATTGTTGTCGTTCAATTGTTTCAGTTGTGTTTGACTTTCTGTGACCCTGTTTGGGGTTTTCTTGGCAAAAATACTGGAGTGATTTGCCATTTCCTTCTCCAGCTCATTTTTGTAATGATTGGAATGACGCCACCTACTGGAGACTTGCTGTGGGAAAGCTCCACCATGAGGAAAATGCCTCAGAGGCATTGTGGCTTTTCCTTGGCATCAGGAAATGACGTTTGCTCATGGGTGCTGTCTATCAAGGCTACCAGCCAATCAACTTGAGGAGCCTCCTATGGTCTGGGAGGAGACAGGAAGGAGGAAAGGGAGCCTGCGCAGAGAGCGCTGGGCTCTTTGGCTTCCTGACTTGATGGTGGTGGCGGCAGAGGACTTCACAGGAAATTTGAGGAAAGATAGGAATGCCAGGCTGTTAGAATTCTGTTCTCAATCTTTTCTTTCTATTTTCCAATAAACCCTTAAAAACCTAAACTTGTTTTATCAGTGATTTTTAGTCAGTTTCCCCCAAAACTGGGGGAACAGATTAGAATCCACATTTAGAATCTTAAATTACACATTTTACAGATGAGGAAACTGAGGCATACAGGGTTAAGTGATTTGCCCAGGACTACATAGCTATTACATATCTGAGGTTGGATTTGAACTCATGAAGATGAGTCTTCCTGATTTCAAGCCCAATGCTCTATCCACTGCACACCTGGCTGCTGTTATATTAGGAGGATACAGTTTACAGAGGTAAATAGAATACAGATTAAGAACTGAAGAAAGTAAAGAAGATTAGACAAATCTTCTAGCAATATTGGGGGTGTGGAAGAGGAGGAGGAGGAGGAGGAGGAAGAAATAAATGCTTATTAAGAACTTCCTTTGTGCCAGGCATTGTGCTAAGTACTTTACAAAAAAATAGTCTCATTTCACCTTCACAACAACCCTGTGAGATAGATACTATTATTATGTTAAGGGATAAAATTCTAGCTAAACTGTCTAAAATATTTAATGAGTGGTTGCCAATAAATTATAAGCTTTAGCAAGAGTTAGACTTTTAAGCGTTTATTAAGGAGAATAAGAATTTGGTAAAGAGAGAGAAAGGCCTAGATTCCTATCTATTAAAGGGAGAGCACATTTCTAGCTCCGCTCTCCACCAGAGTCCAAAGGAAAGAGAGTGAGAGTGAGCACCAGTCTCTTCCTTCCTCCTCCCACTAGCCTGCGTCACTTCCTGACGCCAAAGAAAAGACTCCTGGTCTTGCCCTCAAAGACCTTCGCTTCATGGGCGGAACTCTTCTACAGTAAGTCTCCAGTAGGTGGCGTCATTCCAATCGTTACAGTTACCTCCTTTTTACAATGGAGAAAATAAGAGACAGAGGTTAAGTGACTTTCCCAGAGTCACACAGATACTAAGTACATGTCTGGGGCCTAATTAGAACTTCCTAACTCTAGACTTTATTTACTGAACCACTCAGATACTTCTAGGAATGGGTAACAGCAGTGGGGTGGGGTAGGGACGGGGGTGGTAAGGGGACCAGGAAAGACTTCTGAGGATGTGGTCCCTGAGATGAGCTTTGAAGGAAGATAAATAAATATTCTGAAAGGTAGAGATGAGATGTCCAAGGATTTTCTAATTTTGATAGAACCATTTGTTTTTGACTCAAGCAGAAATTCCCCTAAGGAATCTACGTTTAGGAACTACTCCAGGAGTCCACCACAACCCCATCATCTTGATGGTCCTGTATCTGAAAAGCATAGATTTAGAGCTGCAAGGGAACCAAGAGATCATTGAATCCAACTCCTTCTTTTACAGATGAGGAGACTGAGGCACAGAGAACTCAAGTGACTCATCCAGGATCACACAGCTAATAAGTGTCTGAATCAGGATTTGAACCTAGGCCTCCTCCCAATTCCAACTTCAGTGCCCTATTCACTATGGGATGCTGTTTCTTGATATATCTGTCTCATGACTTGAACTTTAGACCAGATTAGAATGGGGAGTACATGGAAAGGAGGAGTGGAGTTGGGAGCTTAGACTAAGATTTTCAGACTCTTTCCTATTTTCCCCCCATTTGACAGAAGCTTTCGGGATCTCTTAGTCCTCTCTCAACATCCCTTGGATCTCCAGGGTAAAAGAAGCAAAAAGAAAGAATAAATCCAAACTTGTTGGAGGAGTCTCTTTCTTACTTTCTATAGCGACAGGCTCACAAATGTCACTTTCCTCTAAATTGGATGTATTTTTAGTCCATAATAAATGATAATGCTTCATGCCCAAATTAGTCTTAAATGTCTCTTCCTATAGTGCTGTCTTGAAATAAGATCCTTATTATATTCAGTTTTTAAATGTACACTTATTCCCCTGTGACTTGATCTTTTAGTTTTGCTTTTCTAGAGCTCCCTAATTATCTATAAAACTATGGATTTGGACTAGAAGATCTTTAAAACTACTTCTAGTCCTAAAGTTCTATAATTTTAAATCTTCCTTGGCTCTCTGCTGCACCTTTTATAAAATATATATTTAGATTTTATTATATATATTTAGATATATAAATTTATATATTTATAGGTTTTGTTTTTTGTTTTCAGTCATGCCTGACTCTTTGTGACCCCTTCTGGGGTTTTCTTGGCAAAGATACTGGAGTGGATCGCCAGGGTTAAGTGACTTTCCCAGGGTCACACAGCTTAGTAAGAGTCTGAGTCAGGCCTTCCTGACTCCAGGCCAAGTGCTCTAGATCCACTGTGCCACCTAGCTGCCTTTTAAAAAAATGTTATCTATTCTTCCCTCAGTAGCTCTGCCTTTTACTCCATCTAGAGAACTCTCCTTTGGAACAAATAATTTATTAAAAAGTGGAATAAGAAAAAAAATTAGCAAAACAAATCAACACACTGAAAAAATGTGATACCATATGTAGTGTTGTCCTCCTTTGGACCCCTGCCTCTGAAAAGGAGTTGAGGAATGTGTCTTTCATTTCTTCTTTGGGATCAAGCTTGTTTTTTATTAATATATATATATATGCACAAATATACATGCATACAAGTATATGTGTATATGTATGTGTTGTATATATATATATACATATATATATATATTACAGCTTTCAATTTCAATTGTTTTGTGCTTATTGTTCTTTCCATTTACATTATTGTAGTCATTGTGAATATTGTTTTCTTGGTTCTGCTGACTTCACTTTACATCAGTTCTTGTAAGTCTTTCCCTCCTCTGTATTCATCACATTTGTTGTTTCTTAAAATACAGTAATATTCCATTACATTCATATACTACTTGTATAGTCATTCTCCAATCAATGGGCATGTACTTTGCCTAGGGTCAAACAGCTAGTAAATGTTGGGATGGAGTTGAACTCGGGTCTTCCCTGAGGGGAAGGGAAGGGAAGGGAATAAGCATTTACATGGTGCCTATTATGTGCCAGGCATTGTGCTAAGAACTTATAAATCTCATTTCATTTGAGCCTCACAATAACTCTGGGAAGGAGGTGCTATTATTACTCCCCTTTGGGGAGTCCTCAACAATTTTTAAGGACATAAAGTGGTCCTGAGTTAAAATATAGAAATATCTAAAACTATATAAATATCCCAAAAAGATCACAAAAAAGGAAAAGGACTCACATGTACAAAAATATTTCTATCAGCTCTCTTTGTAGTGGCAAAGAATTGGAAATTAAGGGGATGCCCATAAATTGGGGAATGGCTGAGCAAGTTATGGTATATCAATATAATGGAATATTATTGTGCTATAAGAAATGATAAGTAGGTAGATTTCAGAAAAACCTGGACTTAAGTGGACTGATTCTGAGTGAAGTGAGCAGGACCAGGAGAACGTTGTACACAGTAACAGCAACATTGTATGATGATCTGCTGTGATAGATTGAGCTCTTCTCAGCAATACAATGATCCAAGACAATTCCAAAGGACTCATGATGGAAAGAAAATACTCTCCACATCCAGAAAAAGAAATGTGGGATCTGAATGCAGATTGAACCATGCTATTTCTACTTTGGGGGGGGGGAGGTATTCTTTTTTGAGTGTTTTCTCTTTTGTTCTGATTCTTCTTTCATAACATGACTAATGTGGAAATATGTTTAATGTGATTGTACACATATAACGTATATCAGATTACTTGCCGTCTTGGGGAGTGAGGTGAGAAGGGAGAAAGGAAGAAAAATTTGGAATTCAAAATCTTATAAAAACAAATGTTGAAAACTATCTTTACATGTAACTGGAAAAAATACTATTGAGATTTTAAAAAAAACAAGAAAAAAGAAAGAAAAAAGAAAATATAGAAAACGTGAATAGGAATAAGAGATAAACCTTGAAATGTGGATTGAAGCCAAATTACATATGTTCTTTAATCCCATGACTAGTAATTTATGTTTTATTTGTTAGGAAACAGAACCACTAATGGTTTTTAGGTGGAGGATTGACATGGTTAGAGCAGAGCTTTAGAAAGATGATCCCATAAGCTAAAAGCCTTCCCAATACAATCAGAGATGAAGCAAGGATACCCATTATTACCTCTATTATTTAATATTGTACTAGAAATTTTAGCTATAGCAATAAGAGAATAAAAATAAATTAAAGGAATTAGAATAGGTAGTGAGGAAACAAAACTATCACTATTTGCAGATTATGTGATGTTATACTTAGAAAATACTAGAGAATCAACTAAAAAGCTACTTGAAATTATTAACAACTTTTGCAGGATACAAAATGAGCCACATAAGTCATCAGCATTTCTGTGTATTACAAAAAAAAGTCCAGCAATAACAAATAGGAAGAAAAATTAAAATGACTGTGGCCAATATAAAATACTTGGGAAGCTACCTTCCAAGACAAATAGCAACTATATGACTAGAACTACAAAACACTTTTCACAGAAATAAAACCAGATCTAAACAATTGGAAAAATATTAATTGCTCATGGGTAGGCAGAGCCAATATAATAAAAATTACAATCCTACCTAAGTTAATATTTATTTAGTGCTTTACCAATCAAACTACCAAAAATATTTTATAGAGTTAGAAAAAAATAATAACAAAATTCATCTGGAAAAACAAAAGTTCAAGGATATCATGGGAATCAATGAAAAAAATATGAAAGAAGGTGTTCTAGCAACACCAGATCTCAAACTGTATCATAAAGTGGTAATTATCAAAACAATCTGGTATTGGCTAAGAAATATAGAGATGGTTCAGTGAAATAGAATAGATAGAAATTACACTGTAGTAAATGATTATAGTAATCTAGTATATGATAAACCCAAAGATCCAAGTTTTTGAAACAAAAACTCATTATTTGACAAAAACTGCTAAGAAAACTGGAAAACAGTGTGGCAGAAACTAGGTATAGACTAATATGTCACACTGTATGCTAAAATAAGGTCAAAATGGGTATATGATTTACACGTTAAGGATAATACCATAAGCAAATTAAGATAGTATGAAATTGTTTATCTGTCAGATTTATGGGCAGAGGAAGAATTTAGGACTATTGAAGATATAGAGAGTAAAACAAAATGTAAAATAGATCATTTTGATTATATAAAATTAAAAAGCTTTTGTACAAACAAAACTAATGTAACCAAGATTACAAAGGAAACAGAAAACCAGGAAAGAATTTTTTGAAACAAATATCTCTGATAAAGGCATCATTTTTCAAATATATAGAGAACTGAGGCAAATTTATAAAAATACAAGTCATTCCCTAATTGATAAATGGTCAAAGGATATGAATAGGCAGTTTTCAGACAAAGAAACCAAAGCTATCTATAATCATATGAAAAAATATTCTAGAGGTACCTCTGAGGTATTACCTCACAGCTATCAGAGTGGCAAATATAACAAAAATAGAAAATATTGGATGTTGGAGGGGATGTGGGAAAGCTGGGATGCTAATCCATGTATGGTGGAGTTATGAAAAGATCCAACCATTCTGGAGAGCAATTTGGAACTATGCCCAGAGGGATATAGAACTGTGCATATCCTTTGATCCAGCAGTACCACTGCTATATTTATATCCCAAAGATATCCCCCAAAAGAGAAAAAGACCTATTTGTACAAAACTATTTATGGCAGCTCTTTTTGTGATGGCTAAGAATTGGAAATCAAAGGAATGCCCATCAATTGAGGAATGGCTAAACAAGCTGCAGTATATGATGGTGATGGAATATTATTGTTCTAGAAGAAATGACAAATAGGATGACTTTAGAAAGGCCTGGAAAGACATGTATGAAATGATGTATAGTGAAGTGAGCAAAACCAAGAGAACATTGTGCACAGAGACAGCAATATCGTTTAATGAAGAACTGTAAATGACTTGACTCTTCTCAACAATACAATGATCCAAGACAATCCCAAAGGACTATTGATGAAACATACCATCCACCTCCAAAGAAAGAACTGATATCGATGGAACAGACTGAAGCATGCTATTTTTCACTTTCTTTCATTTTTTTCTTTTAATCAAGTTTTCTTGTACAAAATGACAAATATGGTAATGTTTTATATAATTGTACTTGTATAACCCATCTATGATTGCTTATAGCCTCAGGGAAGGGGAAGAAGAGGAAGGGAAGGAGGGATAAAAATTGGAACCCAAAACTATAAATAAAAATGTTTATTACATTAAAAAAAGAAAGATGATCCCAGTAGGCAACAGAAAATTATTTTAAGTTTCTGAGAGGGTAGCATGATGAGATTTGGGTTTTAGGAAGATTACTCTGTGGTTAATATTGATGTTGCTGCATTGATATTGGTTACAGGCTTGATTGAGAGGAAAGAGACTATATATGTAGAACGCAATCAGGAAGTTATCTCAATAGTCCAGATATATGATAATGAAGGCCTGGACTAGAGCAATAAGAATGATAATGGCAAGAAAGGAATGGAATCAAGAAAAAATTTGAAAGACGTGCAGTGAGTATACTCTGGGCACATTATTCCAGAACCATGCTATTACATCTCTTCCTCAAGGTAATAGTGGCATTTTGAGGGATGATTGGAGTGTCTTTCTCAATGATTCAAGCCCTCACTGGTTGAGTTCCCTTCACCATTAGCCACCAATGAGTGAACTAGCACCCCAGCTCCATTTAACTAATTAACATCAATTCGTTTTTACAGAAGGATAGTTATACTTCAAATATATAACAGTAATCAAAATATGATCTCAGTACTTATACTAGTGGCTGCCTGGTGAGTTGTAGCCCAGACAATGAAGGAGCAGCAAACATGTAATAAGTCTGATTCATTGCAGGACTTAATCCCCATTGCCCCATGCAAAAAAAGTAAAAAGACAATATAATTTGGCACAATCAATTAAATTTGGTTTTCCAGTTTTGAAACTTTAAAAATTTTCAGTTTATATATTCCACTTGCTGATTCTGTCCTTACCTAAATCTTGTATCTGATATAAAAGTCTTTTTAAAAATTTATGAGGTACCTACCAGAGTGGCTAATGTGACAAAAAAGGAAAATAATAAATGTTGGAGAAGCTGTGGAAAAATTGGAACACTAATGCATTGTTGGAGTTGTGAACTGATCCAACCATTCTGGAAGGCAGTTTGTAACTATGCCCAAAGGGTTATGGGGCTGTGCATACCCTTTGGCCCAGTAATACCATTACTAGTTCTGTATCCCAAAGAGATCATAGAAAAGGGGAAAAGACCCCCATATACAAAAATATTTATAATAGCCCTATGTGTGGTGGCAAAGAATTGGAAATCAAGGGAATGCAAATCAATTGGGGAATGACTGAACAAGTTGTGGTATATTAATATAATGGAATACTATTGTGCTATAAGAAATAATGAGCAGGCAGATTTCAGAAAAATCTGGAAAGACTTAAGTGGACTGATGCTGAGAAATGAGCAGAACCAGAACATTGTACACAGTAACAGCAATATTGTGTGATGATCAACTGTAATAGACTTGGCTCTCCTCAGCAGTGCAATGACCCAAGATATTTCCAAAGAATTTAGGATGGAAAATGTTCTCCACATCCAGAAAAAAGAACTATGGATTCTGAATGCAGATTGAACCATCCTCTTTTTACTTTTTTGTTGGTTTTTTCCCCCTTTTTTTTTGAGGTTTTTCCCTTTTGTTCTGATTCTTCTTTCACAACATGACCAATGCAGAAATGTATTTAATGTGATTGTACATATAAAGCCTATATCAGATTGCTTTATGTCTTGGGGGGGGGAGGAAGGGAGGGTAGGAGAAAAATTTGGAACTAAAAATCTTATGAAAACAAATGTTGAAAACTATTTTTACATGTAACTGGAAAAGAATAAAATGCTTTTATGATAAAAAAAGAAAAGAAAATTATGAGGATCCAACTTTAAAACTCTCCTGCTTTTTAATATTATCAGACAGAAAAATGGGAGAAAATTCTCTTTCTTTACTATTTACCATGTTATTTATTTGTAAAATGCAATTAATATTTAATTAAATTCTTAATCCAATTGTGTGAACATATTACTTAAACATATTCAAAGCCTGAATTTTCATGACAGATAAATTTGGAAGGCAATCATATGTATCTATATATAGTTTCTAGTAAAAAACAGTCTAGTCCTGTTGGTTATATTAAAATTTACTGTACCATTTAATTAGAAAACTTTTACATTACATCTTTATCTTGTTACATTGCCTAATCATTCCCCCCCTTAGGAAGATATTGTCCCTATATTATAATTTGACTAAAATACAGATTAAAATTGTAAAATGTTCATACTTGCATCTTATGTTAGTAACTCAGAGATGTTCCAGTATCAATCTATTATTTAATAGATTTAGTATTGTACTTACAAAACTTCTTGATTATAGAAATTTGCTGTAAAAGGAAAAAGAAGGACATAGTTATCACAACAGGAGAAAAAATTCCCTTAGCTCTGATTCCAGACATGAGTTATATTTGACAGCCAATCATCTAGTCACAGGGTGTTAAAAGTAAGGCTCAGGATTAACTGGAGAGGAATAGGAAAATTGCACAATGGAGAAATAGGGTCATGAGGATCCTACCTTGGGCCAGGCCAGAGTCATCCCCAAAACTTTTACCAAGCACAGACATCCACCTTTAGCAGTTCCCACACTGCAGCACTTGCCATTTCCTACTATTTGTTTCATGACAATACAACTATCCCTGTAATCAAAGCTCAAAATAAGTTACAGTCCCAGAAATCTTTACTGTAAATAGCAAAATTTCACTAACCATAATTTAGACTTGAATATCTTTCCTGATGTTTCCCTAACAGTTAACATTTATTCATCCTTTACTCATAAATTAAAACTACCAATATTCTGGGGCTCCAGACATACAGCAAATACCTAATAGTTGACTCATCATTAATATGTTGAAGCTATGTCTTTAAACCACCTTATATACTTTCATAATAGTCAAGATTATCAAATGAAAATTCACTATTATATATTAAATATTTAATAGTTTTAAATATCTATGTTTTTATCACATCCTTTTAAAAGCCCAATTCATGTGTAACACTATCCAAATTAAAAAGTTGTTTTGTCTAACAGCAATTCTATTACAAAGGTCTCTCAAATTTCACAATATAAGAGAATTTAGAAATACAATAATAACAAAACAATATCATGTATTTAAAACATGAGCTTCAGGGGCAGCTAGGTGGCGCAGTGAATAGAGCACCAGCCCTGGATTCAGGAGAACCTGAATTCAAATCTGACCTCAGACACTTGACACTTACTAGCTGTGTGACCCTGGGCAAGTCACTTAACCCCAATTGCCTCACCAAAAAAAAGAAAGAAAACATGAGCTTCAGATGACATCAATTGCACTTCTAAATTATGACATATGAAAAGCACTGATCTTATTACCTTTGGCATTTTAAAATCACTTTTAAAGTTATCAGGCATGGAACTATTACATTCAATTAAAAAAAGAATAATGTGCTTAGCATATGCTGGTCACTGTGTTATGCACTTTACAATCATATCTTTTTTATCTCACAACAACCTTGGGGGGGGGTCCCATTATTATTTTCCTCTTTACATATTGGGAAACTGGGGCAGGGTAAGATAACTTGCCTAAGATTACATAGCTAATAAATTTCTACAACCAGAATATAATGCAAGTTTCCCTGCATTTTTCCAGTATTTTTTCCACATCTGTATTTGGAACACTGATCTGAGATGAGAGGGATTAATAGAATAAGGAGAGGGTCTCTGATGAGAGATCTTTGGTTTAAACAATATTTTCTCTTTTCATGGTCAGAAATGTCAAGGAAGGGTTTAATAAGTGTAAACCTTTACCTATTTTTTTTTCTTTCTTCACTCTGGGATCACTTGCAAACTAGCTGCCTTTCTTCATTGTCCTAGAACAATGAAGCTATCAATCTTTGGGGGAAGTGTCATCTACTTAAAAAAAAACTTTTATAAAATTTAATCCTTGTTTTCCCTTAAAACAAATTCTACAGGGTGGTACCCCAATACTTTCCAAGATATTTCAGAAAGGAGTGAGTTCCTGGAACTATCACAAACCCCAGGAGTTTTCCCCTGCAATATTATTCATCTTTGAACTCCTTAATGATTAATCTCCAAACCTCCAAAATCTGCCTAAGATGTTTTGAGCAGTTTTATAAACTTTAATTATTTGACTTTATTTCTGTAATTCCAATTTGGCCAATGTTCAAATGACAGGGGAAAAAAAGTGTTTTGCAGTTTTTTTCCTCTTTTCTTATAAGCTAATCTCCTTCAGAAAGCCTAAAGTGGGAGTTAGTCTTGCTTACTGAGACAATTGCTTCAAGTACAAAAGTTCATTAATCTTTCTCAGTGTCTTAAACTCTTTACCTGCAGCCTTAAGGTTTTCTGACTGACTGCATTTTAAATCTTTCAAGGTAACAGAATCTAGAAACAGCACAAACAGGACACAAACACCCCTTAAACAACAAACACAGGTAGAATTCCACAAAGAGAAATTAGATCACACATTCACAAAGCACACAATTATAAACTCAATTTAACTTTAACTGGTTCAACAGAAAACACACAATTTTGCAAATTTTAACCAGAGATGTGCAGAAGCTAGAGGCACTTGGTAGTGTGCTGTCACACTGTTTGCAAGTGGAACTAGAGTGTGCTGGTGAGCTGTCTATAAACTGAACTGGAGCGTACCAGCATGTCATTTGCAAAAACTAGAGGTGTGCTGGTATACAGTTATAAAAAGATATCCATCTTACCAGTTTAATCCAAGATGAATCACCAGAAGGGTCCATGGGTTTTTCTTCACAAAGAAAAGGCAGGCTTGGGGCAGCTAGGTGGTGCAGTGGATAAAGCACTAACCCTGGATTCAGGAGGACCTGAGTTCAATTCCCACCTCAGACACTTGACACTTACTAGCTGTGTGACTCTGGGCAAGTCACTTAACCCTTATTGCCTCACAAAACAAAACAAAACAAAACAAAAGGAAAGGCAGGCTGAATCAAAGATGAGTTGGATTGGATCAGGAAGAGGCCTCATAGACTCTCCAAACAAGGAGCAACTGGACTCTAGAGAAATCTCCAGTGGCACCTAGTCCACTACTGCTGGTTCTGGAAGGTCCAATTGACCTGGTTCCATGTCCAATCCTACTTCTGACACCAAAATGTCAACTGGCTCAGAACTGACCTCTAACCTGTGAATGGCCAGAGCCAATCAGAGCAGTCCAGAGACAGGAGAGTCAGGAATTAAATAAAGTTTTATTTTCAGAGTAAGGAAAAATACATGTAAACAAGGAGGAGCTATAGACACATGTGTCAGGGCCCTACCCATAGTGGAGGGTGGGGGCAAGGTAGTGTGGGGAGATCTCAATACTTATAGTAGTGGCTACCCAGTGACAATGAGGGAGCAGCAAGCATGTGACAAGTTTGATTCATTGCAGGACTTCCAGAGTTTGTCCAGTGTTTGTCTTTGGTCAAAGAATACCTGGTGAATTATGTGACTAGCCCAGAGGGCGAGATCTTCCAGAGAGTGATCACAAAGGATTGCTGTCCTGCAAAGCTCAGGTTACAGCTTGCTTGCTGGGCTCTGGAAAACAGGAGGTCTAAATTTTATTTTGTCAGTTATCTCCTCCAATAAAATATAACCTCCTTGACAGGAGGGCCTGATTATTTTTTGTCTGTATCTTCAGCTCCTAACACAAAGCTAGGTACATGGGAGGCATCTTTTTTCCCATATGTTTTGCTATTATAATCAATCATCATAACTGTTTTCCTCCATCCTATTCCCTTCCCATGATATTTACTCTATTTTCTATCTTCTTTTACCCTATTTCTCCTCAAAAGTGTTTTGCTTCTGACTGCCCCCTCCCCTGCTCTGCCCTCCTTTCTTTCACTCTTCCCTCCTTTTCCCCTTCCCATCCTACTGTCCTACAGGGTTAGGTAGATTACTCCACCCAATTGGGTGTGTATGTTATTCCCTCATTGAGCCAACTCTGATGAGATTAAGGTCTTTGAGCTAATTCTGATGTGTATAAGGCTCCTTCACTTCCCCACACCTCCCCCATCTCTCCCCCCATTCCATATGCCCTTTCCTGTTTCTTTCATGTGAGACTTCACCCCATGCTACCTCTGCCCTTCCCCCTCCCCTAGTGTATTCCTGTCCCCTCTCAATTTTACCCTAAAGATGTCATCATGGGGCAGCTAGGTGACACAGTGAATGAAGCACCCGCCCTGGACCCAGGAGGACCTGAGCCCAAATTTGGCAGATGTAAGACACTCATTAACCTCAACCGCTCCCTCCCCCTCCCCCCCCCAAAAAAAGAGAAACAAAAAAATAAATGCTTTACAGATATCATCCCTTCATAATCAATTCCTACCTGTGCCTTCTGTCTAAATTTCTTCCTATCATCTGCCCTAATACTCAGAAGGCTCTTATGATCTAAACATATCATCTTCCCATGTAGGAATGTAAACAGTTTAACCTTTTACCATCTCTCATGATTTATTTTTCCTGTTTATCTTTTTATGCTTCTCTAGGGTCTTGCATTTGAAAGTCAAATTTTCTATTCAGTTCGGGTCTTTTCATCACAAATACCTGAAAGTCCTCTTTCTCATTGAAGTACCATTTTTCCCCCTGAAAGATTATACTCAGTTTTGCTGGCTAGGTGAATTTTGGTTGTAAACCCAATTCTTTTGTCCTCTGTAATATCATATGCCATGCCCTCTGATCCTTTAATGTAGAAGCTGCTAGATCCTGTGCTATCCTTACCATGGCTCCACAGTATTTGAATTGCTTCTTTCTGGCCACTTGCAATATTTTCTCCTTGACCTGGGAGCTCTGGAATTTGACTATAATATTCCTGGAAGTTTTCCTTTTGGGATCTCTTTCAGGAGGTGATTGGTAGACTCTTTCAATTTCTATTTTACCTTCTGATTCTAGAATATCAGGGCAATTTTCCCTGACAATTTCTTGGAAGATGATGTCTAAGCTTTTTCCTTGATCATAGTTTTCAGGTAGTCCAGTAATTTTCAAATTATCTCTCCTGGATCTATTTTCCAGGTCAGCAGTTTTTCCAAGAAGATATTTCACATCGCCCTCTATTTTTTTATTCATTTGGATTTTCTTTATTTTGTGGTAAAAATTATTCACGGTAAAGATTAATATCACATGTTTTAGCTAAATCATTTGGGAGGGGCCACACCGGGCCCACCCTGAGATTATGTATGCTACTGAGAAGGACCTCCTGTTTTGGGGGAGGAAAGATTGAATGAGACCGGAAGGGAGGAGAGGCACTTCTGGTAGGCTAGGCTCTCGGGAACTTCCGGAGCAGGGGAATGGTCTCTTTGGCTGGGGCCTGCAGTTGTGGCAGTGCCCTTGTTCGTGCTCTGTCTCAGGCAACGGTTGTCTCTGCATGAGCAACCTTAGGTGGGCAGGCTGTTCAGGCTTGGGTGAGTTACTCATGGAAAACCCTAAATTCCTTTGAACCAGCTTAGACTAAGTTTGGAGTTAAGAGCATCCATCTGTATTTCTATTTTCCCATTTCCTTATCTTTGATTTTTATTAGTCTCACCTTTGTTGTTTAATCAATTCCTGAGTAATAAAATCTGATCCTTTTGTGAACTAAAGCTTAGAGGCTCCTTTCTTATTGGCCTGGGAGAAGTATCTAAAAGGAAAAATTCAGAGAGGAGATTAAGCCTTAAAAAGGTCCCTCATATTTCTGGGACCCCAATATTAAGGCAAGTCACCCAAATAGCTCTCAGTATATCCAGTTTGGGCCCTCACAATTTTGTCTTGGTTTCTCATAAAGTCACTAGCTTTCATTTGTTCAATCCTAATTCTTAGGCAATTATTTTCATCAGAGAGATTTTCCATTTGGCTTTTCAAGCTGTTGACTTTTTCTTATGTCTTTTCTGCATCATCCTCCTTTCTCTTTCCATTTTTTCCTCTACCTCTCTAACTTTGTCTTCAAAGTCCTTTTTGAGCACCTCTATGGCCTGAGACCAATGCATATTTTTCTTGGAAGCTTTAGATGTAGGGGTCCTGATGTTGCTATCCTCTTCTGAGGGTGTACCTCAATCTTCCATGTAACTAAATAAGCTTTCTATTGGGTTCACAATTTTCTCTGCCTGCTTATCCTGCCTATCTTTCACTTGACTTTTAACTCTTTCTTAGTGTGGGGTCCTGCTTCCAGGATATACCGTCCCAAGCTTCACAGGGTCCCAGGTTATATGATTTAATGAGGGGAAGTTTCTTCACTCACCTGACCCTTTCTCTGGTCCATAGGTAACCCCAAGCCAATTTGCCAATCAACTAGGCAGCAAAACTTTATGTGCTGTAGTTGCTAGCTCCAATGAGCCTTCAACCCTCCCCCACCTGGGCTGCCACCACTCGAGGTTTCTTCCTGATTCCCTGGTGGGGTAGGACATCCAAATCCTCCCTTAGCTCCTGCATACACCCCTGTAGACACCCCCAGCCAGCCATTCAGCCCTCTCACCAGACTGTGAGCTTAGTTCCAGAAGATGCCGGCACTGCAGCTGATCTGGAGGCTCAGGAGTAAGTTTCATCAGTACAACCTGCTTAGGGCTGTATCTGTATTGGCGTGATTGTGGGGCTGGACTCCACTCCCAGACTGGCTCCCCCTTCTGCCAAACTTCCAAGGTGTCTTTAGCTGGAAAATGATCTCAGCCATCTCTTTGTGGGTTCTACTGCTCCCGGAGTTGTTTTCTGGCTGTGTTTGGAGGTTTTTTTTAGACTAATTGTGTCAGGAAGTCTGAGTGGTTACTACCTTTCCTCTGCCATCTTGGCTCTGCCCCCTTTCCACATGGGAGGTATTTAATAAATGTTTGTTGATTCATTGATGGGGAACAAATTGCATTATAAAAGACCAGGTGGTGGAAGGTAGCATTGAAAAGTAGAGTGTCAAACCATTAATAATTAAGAAGAATGCTCCAAATCACTAATAAGAAAAATACAAATCAAAATAATTCTGAGGTTCCACCTTACCCCCAGCAAATTGACAGTGATTATAAAATATAGGAATTATAAATGGTGGCAGGGTTATTGAAAAATGGAAACAATAATGCAGTATTGGTGGAGCTGTCAATTGGTCCAACCTTTCTGGAGAACATTTGGGAATGATGCAAATAAAATTACTAAAATGCCCTTACCCTTTAACCCAGAGAATTGTTAAGGGCTAAAATTCTAGCTAAACTGTCTAAAATATCTAATGAGTGGTTGCCAATAAATTATAAGCTTTAGCAAGAGTTAGGCTTTTAAGCATTTATTAAGGAGAATAAGAATTTGGTAAAGAGAGAGAGAAAGACCTAGATTCCTATCTATTAAAGGGAGAGCACATTTCTAGCTCCGCTCTCCACCAGAGTCCAAAGGAAAGAGCCAGACAGAATGCTAGTCTTTTCCTTCTTCCTCCCACTAGCCCGTGTCACTTCCTTTTCCAAAGAAAAGACTCCTGGTCTTGCCCTCAAAGACCTTCGCTTCATGGGTGGAACTCTTCTACAGTAAGTCTCCTGCAGGTGGCGTCATTCCAATCGTTACAGAATCCATTGCTAGGCATACACTCCAAAGGGGTCAAGGACAAAAATGGAGACACCCCCCC
This sequence comes from Dromiciops gliroides, assembly GCF_019393635.1. Classification (NCBI taxonomy): domain Eukaryota; kingdom Metazoa; phylum Chordata; class Mammalia; order Microbiotheria; family Microbiotheriidae; genus Dromiciops; species Dromiciops gliroides. The sequence continues at coordinate 194,504,879 of NC_057862.1, read as the reverse complement.
CCCAGATATGCACCCAAATATTTATATCTGTACTTTGTGCGGAAGCAAAAGACTGGAAAGGAGCTATGGCACCATGAACGTGATGGAATATTACTATACTGTAAGAAATGTTGAAGGTGGCTAGCTGTCACAGAGGATGTTGTATTGGGCCTGGAGTTAGGAGGATCTGAGTTCAAATCTGGCCTCAGACACTTACTAGCTGTGTGACCCTAGGCAGGTCTCTTAAGCTTTGCCTGCTTTTGTTTCTTCATCTATAAAATGGGGATAATCATAGTACCTACCTCTCAGGGTTGTTGTGAGGATCAAATGAGATGATAATTATAAAGTGTTTTGTAAACATCAAAGTTATTTATAAACATTAGTGTGAACTGACCCCCAAAACCCATTGGTATGGAATTCTCTCCTTATTGGTGGAGATCAATGTCCAGTGCCTCTATGAAGTGTAGGGCAGAGTTAGTAAGAATAGGAGAGAAGAGACTTCTGGGCTCTTCACTTTTTATGGGTTTTTCTGGCTACCAACTTCAAGAGAGAAGATGGGCCATTGCAGTCTCTCTTCAAATTGCAGAAGGGAGAGAAGGATTCTAGAAGGAACTAACATGAGAAGACCTGACAGTCTTTGTTATGTCCCTGTTAACAGCTTGCTGCACTGGAAACTTCAGGGAATTTCCCTTTTAGGTGAGATCTAGGACTCTCCTGGTTGATCTGAGTTGCCTTATTCCCAATGGAAGAGCTCCTTTACTCTTTGTTGTCTGGTATACATTCTTCTATGTATATTTCTCTGTCTGGCTATGGGTTTACTTACTATGTGCAGAGGCAGCTTGTTGGCTCAGTGGATAGACCCCTTGGCATGGAGTCAAGAAGACCTGAGTTCAAATCCAGGTTCAGATACGTCCTAGCTGTATGACCCTGGGTAAGTCACTTACCCTCTGATTGCCTGACAAAATGGATCCACTGGAGAGGGAAATGACAAACTGCCCCAGTATCTTTGCTAAGAAAATCCCAAATGGAGTCACACAGGTTCAGATTCCACTGAACAACAACAAATTACTATGTGCATTTATCATGGAAATGGCATATGGTGAGAAAGAGGCCAAACTTTGGAGATAATGTTTGGGACTCTCCTTTTGCTATTAAGAAATAGTGATTGGGGGGGGCAGCTAGATGGCGCAGTGGATAAAGCACCAACCCTGGATTCAGGAGTACATGAGTTCAAATCCAGCCTCAGACACTTCACATTTACTAGCTGTGTGACTGACCCTGGGCAAGTCACTTAACCCTCATTGCCCCACCAAAACAAAACAAAACTAAAATAAAATAAAAATAAAAAATAAGAAATAGTGATGAGGAATTTAACTTAAACCCAAAAGTATATCCTTGAGACTAGCTAGGGCTTCTTAAACTTTTTCCACTCACAACCCCTTTTTTTTGTTTGTTTTGGGTTTTTTTGTTTTTTTGCGAGGCAATGGGGGTTAAGTGACTTGCCCAGGGTCACACAGCTAGTAAGTGTCAAGTGTCTGAGGCCAGATTTGAACTCAGGTACTCCTGAATCCAGGGCCGGTGCTTTATCCACTGCGCCACCTAGCTGCCCCTCACAACCCCTTTTTACCTGAGAAATTTTTACATGACCCTGGGTATCGAGGTATATAAAATAGGTATATATAACCTTGTACTGTTGTAAAACTCTTCACAACCCCCACATTCAGTTATGCAACTCCATATGGGGTCTACACCCACAGTTTAAGAAGCTTCACTTTAGACTAATGATATTTAAGGGAGGGGATGGATATAATTCTACCATAGTACCTCAGAGTGGCCAGTCTCTGACCATAACCTCCTGCTTCCCCTCCTGACAGGAATTAGAGTCTCCCTTAGAGAAGGGTGGGAAGAAAGAGACACTAAAAATTTATGTTTGCCTCCCAGCAAGCCACACATCGAGACAACCACATGTTACACTAGATTATTATTTTTAATTATTAGCCTTCCCAGGGCTGACAGCAGGCAAATTATCTCTAAGGTGATCCTTTTTTACTCTTAACCTTTGAAGAAATGAAGTGATGAAGGTTCTCTGGTGCAAACTAAGACCAAATGTAAGCCTGAGGCCAGTCACCTCAAAGAAGGTAGAAGTTAAACAAGTTAATTACTTATTTTTTCCTCTCTGTGGCTTGAATGAGCCAGCATGAGGGAGTGAAGATGATTAATAATACTCTTATAACTCGTGCCCTGTGCCAGTTTTCTTATCTCTTTTAAATTATTTTTTACCTTGAGGCTCAAGGAGATGATGATTCAGGGATAAAGGGAGCCAGAAGTTGAATATGTCCTTCCCCTTTTAACCCTCCCCCCCCCCCCCCCCCCCCCCCCCCCCCCCCGCCCCACCTTGATGAAACTCTTAGAGGTGGGTATGCGCCGAAAACAGGTTTGAAGAACAGGTTTGAAGCTGGGAGAGAAGACAGGTGACAAGATTTGTTATATGGGGTGGAAAGTTCTGTAGAGGAGAACTCAATCTTTTTCCTTTGATCCTTTTTTTTTGAGGGGGGGCAAGGCAACTGGCATTAAGTTAGTTGCCCAGCTTCACACAGCTAGTAAGTGTCAAATGTTTGAGGCCAAATTTGAACTCAGGTCCTTGGGACTCCAGGGCTGGTGCTCTATCCACTGCACTACCTAGCTGCCTCTCCTTTGATCTATACCAACTTTAATAAACTGTGTAACTTTAGAATGTTGGCTGTCTTCTTGCAAAAAACGTAGGGAATGCTCTGATCTAAGAGAACATATTCTAGCGACACCACTGTGTCAAGGAGTCATCTAGGTATTTTCAGGCTAAGAACTTGGTGGTTTTTTGTTTTGTTTTAGGCTGAGGACTTGTTGACCAGGGGTTCTATTCCAGCCTTTGGGTGGCTATCTTATACATGCTAGATTTAACCTGGCAAAACCATTAGATTGGTGCATCAAGTAAAACATGACCTTGTAGGCAAATCAGATACTGTATCCTTTCACTGGCTAATTAGTCTAACAACAACAATAAAAGTGGTTAACATTTATATAGCATTTTAAGTTTTACAAAGTACTATGCAGATGTTATCTCTTTTGATCTTGATAAGAACCCTGGGAGGTAGTGGATATTATTGTCCTCATTTTGAAGAAGAAACTCAGGCAGACGGAGGTTAAGTAATTTGCCCAGGGTCACAGAGCTAGTGTCTGAGGTGGGATTTGAACTCAGGTTTTCCTGACTTCAAATCCAATACTTTTATCCACAATGCCATCTAGCTGCCTCTTATATAGTGACACACTACCTTTCTCTTGGCTCAAGGAAGGCAGTACTGATTTGAAGGACTTACACTTCTTTGGTACCCCATGTGACTTGTGGTATACATGCAAAAAAGTGTCACACATAGTAACCAAGTGCCATATCTGAGGAGATTCAGCTTCCCTGGCTAAACCCTCCAATAATATGCACAGATTTAAAATCAATTCACAAGTACTTAATGAGTACCTTCTATGTTCTCAGAATTCTACTACACATGGTATGAGATACAAAAGATGGATAAGATTTGCCTTCAAGAAGCTTATAATCTAGTTGAGGGTAACGAATGTTGTTGTTCAGTCATTTCAGTTGTATCTGACTCTCTGTGACCCCTTTTGGGGTTTTCTTGGCAAAGCTACTGGAGTTGTTTGCCTTTTCCTTCTCCAGCTCATTTTAGAGATGAAGAATTGAGGCAAACAGTGTTGAGTGATTTGCTCAAGGTCACACAGTAAGTGTCTAAGGTCAGATTTGAACTCAGGAAGATGAACCCAGTGCTCTATCCACAGATCCACTTACCTGCTCCACAAATCTAACACCTAGTATTATGAGTGTAAGGTTCTAAAATTCTAGCTAGTCTGTCTAAAATATCTAATGAGTGGTCTCCAATAAATTAGAAGCTTTAGCAAGAATTTAGACTTTTAAGCATTTATTAAGGATAATAAGAATTTGGTGAAGAGAGAAAGGTCTAGATTCAGCTATCTATCTTGGGGAGCTACACTTCTGCTCCTCTCTCCACGAGAGTCCTGGCGAAAAAGAGCGAGAGAGCCAGTCTCGCCCCATCTTCCTCCCACAAGCAAATGTCACTTCCTGACACCAAAGAAAAGCCACATGGCTTGCCCTCAGACGCCTTCTCCTCATGGCGGAGCTTTCCTACAGTAGCTCTCCAGCAGGTGGCGTCATTCCAATCATTATATGAGATAATACTTTTTAAATTGGAATGGACCTTACAGGCCACTGAGTCCAACTCGCTCATTTTACAGATGAAGAAACTGAGACACAGAGAGATTATTTTACTTGCTCAGGGTCACACAGATAGTAAGTATGTGGAGAACATTTAAGTTAAAAAAAAAAAATGTGTGATACTGAGGTCAAAGCTTAGAAAACAAAAACTCCAGTGTGAGCTAGAGTAATCAGAGAAAGATAATTTAAGCCCTAACAGATAAGTGGTATATTCTCCTTGTATCATTATTCTCATTTAAATAAAATTGAGGTTCAGGGAGTTCAACTTGTCCATAGTTCCACAGTTAGTAAGTGTTAGAGGGAGGATTTGAACCCAGGTCTTCCTAAGTCTAAGTCCAGTTACCCTGTCTTACCTTTTCTCTTCTTCCTTTTTTCCCCTCTCCAGCTGCTTCTACCTCCTACTCATAATTTCAGAATTTTTCTAACTTCATCCATTCTCCTCTTGTTCTCTGCTATCTTAGATATCTTAGATTAGTTTCTTCCTTTTCTCCCCCTTCCCTCATTTCTTCCTTCCTTCTTGGACCAGTTTGCCTCTCCTGGTGCCCTTCCCCTTGACTTCCAGGGGCTCACCATATTGGTGTTGGACTTAGTGCAGACAAAGCAACTAGCTTTAGACCTACTATAGTTCAGAACTCCCAAGTTCAAGGGATCCACTAGCCTCGACTTCCTTGACGGCCAGTATTACAGGTGTGTACGACCACATGAAGGCAGCTAGATGGCTCAGTGGATAGAGAGCTGGGCATGGACTCAGGAAGACCTGAGTTTAAGTTTGACCTCAAATACTTACTATCTAGCTGTGTGATCTTAGCAAGTCACTTAAATTCAGTTTGCCTTAATCCACTGGAGAAAGAAATGGGAAACCACTCCAGCATCTTTTGTTGCTAAGAAAACCCCATGGACAACATTGTCCATGGGGTCAGGAAGAGTTGGACGCAACTAAACAACAAGAAACACAACATTAAGCTCCTTTTCCTTTTAAAGATTAATTCTCTAACTTGGGATCATCACATCCTTTCTCTCCTGGAACTATGTTTCAATTTTCACCACCTCTCTCACATCTTTAATATTTCCCTCTTCCAAAGATATATATTTCTCTCTTCCACTTGCTTCTCTGCCTTTGAGCATGCTTACTTCTTCCCTGACCTAAAGCAACCTTCCTTTGATCCCATTACATTTTCAAGATAATATTCTGTTTCTTTATCACCAAAAACCTACAACAATTAATCTATACTTTCACCATGGATGTCTTCCTTAATTCTTTATAACCTGACTTCTACCCAACCATCCTACTGAAATAATTTTCTTTTTTAATATTTTATTTTTTCCCAATTATATGTAAATACAATTTTTAACCTTTTTTTTTTAATTTTGAGTTCCAGATTTTCTCCCACACTTCCTTCCTGAGATATAAGGAATTTGATTAGGTTAAACATGTACAATCATGCAAAGCATGAAATAATTTTCTTAAGGGTCCACTTTGATTTTCTAATCACCAAATCCAGTGGCCATTTCTTAGTTTTCATCTTCCTTGACCTCTCTGCTGTATTTTACACCGTTGACCACCCTTCCTTCTTGTAACTCTTGTCCTTTGGTTTCCATGACACAATACTATTATCTTGGGTCTCCTCTTTTCTTTTGATATTCCCTTTACTTTATTATCATAAAGTTCACTTGAGACAATATAGACAAAGTGCTTTGAAACCTCAAAGTACCATATTCTTATTGTTATTATTTATTATTATTACTTCTCACCCTTTGACCACTTTGGGGGTATTGACCAAGGTAATGTCTTTGGCCTTCATCTCACTTCTTTCTGAACTCTCTCTCTCTCTCAGAGATCTCATCTATTCTTAGGGCTTCAAATTCAACTCTTGTTGCAAATGATTTCCAAATCTCCCCACCACTATATTCTCCCTAGAGCTCTAGTCCTTCATTTTCAGTTTCCTGTTGGATAGCTTGACCTAAATGGGCTACTGGTAGGGAAGAGGCAGCAAATAAACATTTATACAGAGCCTACTATGTGCTAGGCACTGTGAAGCATTTTTTAAAACAAATATTATCTCATTTGATTCACCAAATACAACATATCTTAAATCAAATTTATTAATTCCCCCTCAAACCAGCTCATCTTTTTGACTTACTTGGTTTTGTTAACAGGACTAGGTTTGAAACTTCTCTGCAAACTTTTATTCCTCCCTATCCTGTCTTGCACTGAGAAACTTTGAATGCCTCAGCTTTGCCCAGAAAGTAAAGTTCTAACACTTTAGCCTTCCATTTGAAGCACTACAACAGATAGTCTCAATCCACTTTCTACTTTTTTTTTTTTTTGGTGGGGCAATGGGGGTTAAGTGACGTGCCTAAGGTCACACAGCTAGTAAGTGTCAAGCGTCTGAGGCCAGATTTGAACTCAGGAACTCCTGAATCCAGGGCCGGTGCTTTATCCACTGCGCCACCTAGCCACCCCTCAATCCACTTTCTAATCCCAGGTCTCAGAGGTTTCCCACACCAGTGCTATGTTTCATCTGAGTTGGATTATTTATTACTATTTCCAGAATAGATACACATTATACTTCCCTGCCTCCTCAACCTTATTTATGCCAGTCCCTCTGCCTAGAATACTTTCTTCCCTCATGTGTCCCTATCAAAATTCAATTCATTTTTAAAAGCCCAGTTTGAATGCTATCTTCATCATGATAACTTTTCTCAGGGATTGTTTCATTCTTTGTACTTGTTTGTATCCCTTGTATTTAGCACAGTGTTTGGGACAGGGTAGATGCATAATAAATACTTGTTCAACCTGTTCCGACTTGTCTCCTACAACAGATTTCCCCCTGTCGTCCCCACTCTTTCACTCATTTTCAATCTCTCCCTTTCTGCTGGTTGCTTCCCTGATACTTAAAAAAAACTCATGTTTCCCCCATCCTCAAAACTCACTTGATTCTTCCATTCTCACTATCATCCTATATCTTTTTTGGCCTTTTGGGCTAAACTCCTTGAAAAGGTTCCACTTTCTCTCTTCTCACTCTCTTCTTAACCACTTACAATATGGCTTTTGACTTCAGTGTTTCATTGAGATTGCTCTCTCTAAAGTTACAAAAGATCTCTTAATTTCCAAATCCAATAGTCTTTTTTCAGTCATTCTTCTTGATCTTTCTGTAGTCTTTGACACTGTTGATCATCCTCTTTTCCTTGATGACCTCTTCTCCCTAGTTTTTTTGTTTGTTTGTTTGTTTTGTTTTGTTTTTGTTTTTTGGACAGGGCAGTGAGGGTTAAGTGACTTACCCAAGGTCACACAGCTAGTAAATATCAAGTGTCTGAGGTCGGATTTGAACTCAGGTCTTCCTGAATCCAGGGCAGGTGCTTTATCCACCATGCCACCTAGCTGCCCCTCTGTAGGTTTTCAGGATACTGCTTTCTCCTGGTTTTCCTCTTATCCATCTGACCACTCTTTCCTTAGTCCTCTTTGTTGGATCTTTATCCAGATTATGCCCTCTAACTGTAGGTATCCCACAGGGCTTTGTCCTGGACCGTCTTCTCTTCTCCCTCTATACTACTTCCCTTGGCAATCTCATCGAGAGATGCCGCAAAGTTGGAATTGACAGGTTTTGGCAACAGATTGGATGTTGTAGGGAGGGAGGAAATAACGAGAAATCCAGGATGACTCCTAGGTCGTGAGCCTGAGCGACTGGGAGCTCTACAGTAACAGGGACGGTAAAAGGTGGGGAGGGTTTGGGGGAAAGATGATGATTTTGGTTTCAGGTACGTCAAGTTTAAGATGTTTACTGGACAACCAGTTCGAGACATTTGAAAGGTATTTGAAGGTATGAGATTAGAATAGGTCAGCAAAATAGTTCAAGCAGGACGGGTAGATTTGAGAATCTTCAGCATAAAGATGGTAATTAAATCCGTGGGAGCTGATGAGATCACCAAGCGAAGTAGCATAAAGGGGGAAGAGAGAAGAAGGTCTAGTAATTTTCCTAAAACACAGGTCCAATCATGTCACCCCCCCTGCTCAATAAACTCCAGTGGCTTCCTCTTGCTTCCAAGATCACATACAAAATCCTCTCTTTGATGTTCATAAATTGACCCCCTGTTAGTCTTTTCTAGTCTTCTTTCACCTTACTCCCTGCCACATACTTTTCAATCCAATGACACTGGCCCCTTCACTGGCCCTTGAGCAAGACACTCCATCTCATTTCTGGGCTTTTTCTCTGGTTGTCCCCTATACCCAGGATGTTCTCCCTCCTCCTCTCTGCCTACTGGCTTCTCTGGCTTCCTTCAAGTCCCAACTAAAATACCACCTTCTACAGGAAGTCTTTCCCAAGCTTTCCCAAGTGCCATTCCTCCATTAATTATTTCCTTTTTACTCTGTATAGCTTTTTGGTACATATTTGTTTGCTTGTTATCTTCCTCATTAGATTGTGAGCTTCTGGAGCGCGTATTTTACCTCTTTTTGTATCTTCAGTGCTTAGCATAGTGCCTGGCACTAGGTGTTTAATAAATGTTTATTGACTGACTGACTATACTGATTGATTGTTTGATCACCAGAGCTGAAAGTGATCCCTCCCTCCCTCTGGGCTCCCATGATACTTCCTTTGTACTAGTTATACAACATTTTTCTCACACTGTCTTGAATTGTAATTATTTGTGGACAAGTATTATCTCCCCATATACACTATAAACTCTCTAGGAACAAGAAATGTATCTTAATCATTATTTTATTTTCCTTAGCCTGTTGCACTAGATCTCATACATAAAAGGTGTTGAGCAAATGTTCATTGAATTGAATCTGACTATAGCTCCATTCCCATTCACATCTGGCCAAAAGGGAAAAAAAAAGGAGTGATGTAAAACATTTGCTATAATAGCCATAGAAATTTAATATGAATCATCCAGATTAACTCAGGGAATTAACCACCTCTTACATACCTCTGACAACAAGCAATAAACATGTAAATAGCTTTTTTAAACTGCCGGATGAATACTCTGCTTTGTGAATACTACTCCTACATCACCTTTGCTTACTTCTCTCAAGTGTGGGTCTGGTTTGTGTGTGACTATACAAATTTTTGTACCCTCCTCATCTCTAACCGCAATCCCCTGACTTCTCTTTAGCTTTCTTTTGGTATGAAGTTCTCCAGGTCATTGTGGACTGGAGTGTGAACTTGCTTTCATAACCATTTGGTCCTGAATAGACTTTTGCCATAAGACAACAAAAGTTGTAGAGAGGCAGATCAAAAAAGTACAAAAACCCCTCACAAACACCAAGCTGCTGCTTCTTCTTCAGGCTGCTCAAAACCTTCATGACTTGAAAAAGAGGCCACTGAAATAAATCCCTTTGCAATTTAAAAAAGCTTTAGGTAGGAGCTTCCTTTTCTCTAAACAAGATCCACCCAGGACAACGGGAAACATGAGAGGAGGACTGGGAGGAGGAGGAGGAAATGGCAGCACCACCCATCTGTAGGGAGGATGGAAGGCTAGGTTCTATGATGTTGACTATAAATGCTGAGAAGAGGTGAACAGATCTGGAATCTACATGTAGATTGAAGTGCTCCCAACAACAAAAGAAGAGAGAAAGAAATGGATCAGGGTAAGTATTGGGATTCTACTGACCTAATTAATTTTAATTATTATGAATGACAGGAAAAGGGAGAAACTCAATGAGTGTAATAGTAGACAGAACGGCAGAAGCATGTGTTTGTTATTTATTGTTTAATTTATTAAGTAGAATCTAATTTCTTAGAGAGAAGGGACTGTCTTGTTTTGTTTTGTCTCAAATATCCAGGGCCAACTATAAGACTTTTCACACAGTAGGCATTTAATTACTATTTGTTGTATTGTATTGTATTGAATTGAACAGCTGGGCTCTCTGTGGCTATTTTCCCAATCCTTGTTCTGACGTTAGGGAAGAAGTGATATGTATAAAAGATACAGATGTTTTTCTTTGCTCACTTGATAAACAGTCTCTTTTCTTAGCAATCTATGGGGCTAGAAAGGACCTTGAGAGGTCATCCAGCATGACTTTATTGCCAGCCATATTTAACCACTGCAGCCAAGTTTTACCAGGTTGCTATTTTACCAGATTGCCTAGAAAGCCATTTCCAGAAAATTCTTTCAGTGACCAGTACTAGTGTCACATAAGTGAAGTAGAAAAGCTTCTGCTGCCTTTATTACTTCTCCTCAACCTCTAAAAAAAGAATCCAAACTATTCTGTTGACTTGGCTTCCATCTCATCTATCAACCATAACCACCTTCACATAGTTTGATTCAATGTGATTGAATATATTGCTACTGCCTGAGCCCTGGCGAACTCACCCTTTCCCTTCTTAAGATAGTTAATTATGCTAGTGTTAAGTGTAGGAAAAGAGGGCAATTTGTTTTGACAAACATCTATTAAGTGCCTACCATGTGCTGAGAATGCAAAAAGAAAGAAAGGAAGCAGTTCCTGCCTTCTAAGACCTTACCTTCCATTGGGGGTGGAGTAGCAAGATAGAACAAGTAAATAACTAAATAAAACAGCTAACATTTATAGGGTCCTTTAAGGTTCACAAAAAACTATACTTTTTATCTAATTTTATCCTTGCAACAAGCCTGTCAGTAGGTGCTATTATTATCCTCATTTTACAAATGGGGGGACTGTGACTGAGAAGAGTTAAGTCACTTGGCCAGGGTCACATAGCTGGTAAATGTCTGTCAGGATTTGAATTCAGGCCTTCCTGACTTCAGCACTCTTATCGACTGAGCCACCTAGAACAAAAAGGGTTTGGGGGTGGGAGGGGAATCAGGTGAGGCTCCATTGAGGCGGCAGCATCTTAAGTCAGCCTTGAAGGAAAATAAAAATTCTGTGATGTAGAGATGAGGAAAGAGTACATGAGGGACAGATTGTACACATGCACAAAATTGTGAGATGGACCATTTGAAGAACAACTGGTTGGCTGTTCTCACGGAGCAGTGTGTGACACATAGAGTTTATGAAGGATAGTAATATAAAATAAGATGAGAAAAGTAGGTTGAAGCCAGACTGTGTAGTGCCCTAAATGCTAAAGTTTGTATCATATGAGATGCAATAGAGAGCCAGTAGAATGGAAACTTGTTTAAGAGTAGGGTCTGGGGGCAGCTAGGTGGCGCAGTGGATAGAGCACCGGCCCTGGAATCAGGAGTACCTGAGTTCAAATCTGGCCTCAGACACTTAATACTTACTAGCTGTGTGACCCTGGGCAAGTCACTTAACCCCAATTGCCTCACTGAAAAAAAAGAAAGGAAAAAAAAAAAAGAGTAGGGGCTGGTTCGTTTTTATCTTTGTATTCCCAGCACCTAATATAATACCTAGCACTTAATAATTTCCATGAATGAATGAATGAGTGAATAAGTTGTGAGCAAAGTCACCGCAGCCAAAACTAAGGGAACCTAGGTGTTGTGTTGTTTCAGTTATGTCTGACTCTTTGTTTTTGCGGGGCAATGAGGGTTAAGTGACTTGCCCAGGGTCACACAGCTAGTAAGTGTCAAGTGTCTGAGGCCAGATTAGAACTTAGGTCCTCCTGAATCCAGGTCTCATGCTTTATCCACTGCACCACCCAGCTGCCCCCATGTCTGACTCTTTGTGACCCCATTTGGAGTTTTCTTGGAAAAGATACAAGAGTGGTTTGTCATTTCCTTCTCCAGCTTATTATATAGATGAGGAAACAGGCAAACAGAGTTAAGTGACTTATCCAAGATCAAATAGTTGGTAAATTCCTGAGGCCAGATTTGAATTCAGGAAGATGAGTCTTTCTGACTCAAGTCCTGGCACTCTATCCGCTGTATCACCTACCTGCCCTAAGGGGGAACCTAGAGGCACTGCTTGTGTCTCTTAGAAATCTCTATCTAAGTATGTGGGTGTTATGGGGAAAATCGATGGGGGTTTGGGGTAGGGGTTCTTAGGAATTCCTCTTTAAAGAATTACACACCCTCTTGCACACAAATCCAATTAAAATAAAATAATAGTTTATTTAGGGGCTAGGGAAAGGAAACCAAGAGAGAAGTTCTTGGACTTTTCATGGGGAGAAAGCATGGCACAGAGGCATGGTTCTCTGAGATACCTTTCTCCCCCAGCAGGAGATAGGACTGATGGTGGTCCAATGAGGTGATCATCTGATTATGGAAAGTTCCCTTATTGGGGGAAGATCATCCCCCACTGGTGGTGGCTGGGAGAAGTTGGGTGAGGGGTGGTTTTGGATCTCTCAAGCCATCTCTCTCCCCCTCATGCCACAAAGGCAGTAGCCACACACGCCTAATCTTATCCCCCCAAGGGGCGGGGGAGGAGACTGGAATGAAGGGTGGTGGTCCTGGAGCTAACTCAGTCCCGATCCTGTGCCACTTATCTCTTTAGGTGTGGCTGTCCTTTGGTTTAGTTTCTCAAGGAGAAGTTTCTTTGATTTACCCCAGAAAACTTCTGAGGTACCCCGGGTCCATAACATGGGGATATAGCTACATCAGCACAGTCATCCCAGCCAAAGTTGGGGAAGCCATAAAACCTGAGGTTGATGCCATTCATTGCTTGGATATCATCCCCTTAGAGTTCTCTGCAAAGGGCATTGTACAGAGTGTCAACCTAAAATTTTAATGAAAACAATCAAGACAACAAAATCGAGGTCTTTAATGAGGTAGAGGAATTGTAGCTCGTGGTACCACACAGGCAAGATGTGGAGTACCCAAAGAGGAGCTTTGGGAACAGGTTTTATATAGGGCACTAAGACAGAGAGTGACAAGACTGCTTTGGGGGGGGGGGGTAACTATCTCTTAGTTTCACCAGATAAGTTCTTTTGCATAACAAGCTAAAATCCATGAAGAAAGCTTGGGAATCTGCAGAGAGGAGAGTTTGGGGATTTTCCAAAATAATCAGAAGCCAGAATGATAATGTCTGGTCAGCCCCAGGTAATTAATCAATTCTGGGAACCTAGACCAGGTCGGGATCAGTGGGTTCTTAGTCAATTGTGTTTGTCAAGAGAGATGGGTATGTGGAAACAGGTTGAAGGAACCAGGGACCTCAGCCTCCTCTTTCAACTTAGACTCTCTAGCAACTCCTTTGCTTTCCATTCCTTCATTCAAAAACATTGACTAAATGCCTAATACTTTCACAGCATGATGGCGCGTGATTAGTCTTCCAAGGAGTTTTTAAATCTAATTTGTATACACACTACAGTATGATCCTAACCTACCTTCTCAACTTTATCTCTCACTGGTCCTGTATCCTATACCCTCAACTCCACTCTTACTGGTCTGCTTACCATCCACCAAATATATGACACTCATTTCCACTTGTCTCCCTTTGCTTATTCCATATCTCTCCTCCTCTCTACCTATTCAGATCTTCCCTGTCCTTCAAGGTTCACCTTTCATCCTGCTTCTCCCATGCAGTCTTCTGTGACCATTCCAGGCCACAGGCAGCTCTCAGTCTAACTTAATGTATTTGTCACTGTACCATTTATTTAGTTCTTAGTCACACACTGCCTGGTGACATCATTTGTGTTTTGTCACATTTGGCATCACTTAATAGGCTTGGGTTTTTGAGGTCAGCTCTTCAGGGGTGACTTACTCCTTAGACATCAGAGCAGCAATTGGGGCAACTGAATATACATGAAAAACATAGGAATCAAACAATGACGGAAGACATGAGAAAGCTATTGTGTAACTATCTAGAAACCTCTGTTGCGTAAAGGGTTTAGAGGAAAAAAGGATTGGCCATTTAGGAAGTCTTTCAGAAAGCCAAATTTGAGAAATAAACTGGAAAAAAAATGTAGAAGCTGTATAGTTCATCAAGACAACTATTTCAAACAAACCATGCATGATCACTTCCCTCCCTTCTTTGCAGAGGTGAGGAACTATGGGTGTGGAACATGGCCTATGCTTGGTTTAGGTGCTGGTTAATTTTGATGATCTGCTTCTTTCTTCTTTCTTTTGTTTTCTTCTTTGCTCTGAAGAATGGCTTGCTGGGTAGCTGAAAGGAAAGACAAATATTGAGAAATGAAAGTAATGTAATCCATGAGGTCAAGAATTTTTTTTTTTTTAATGAGACTTTGAGAAGGAGAGAGTAAGCAATTGAAAGGAATGACTAGAAATGTGATCACTTAAATATTTTTCTGATTTGAAGGTGACTATCATAGAATTTGATACAAGCTTATTAGTAAACTAACTTGGGGTTGTTGTACTTCTGTTTCTGTTTTGTCTGCAAGGAAGTGTAGGAGAGAAAGCTTGAGTGCCATTTTAGAATGAAGCCATCATGTTCAGAGAAATCTACATAAAGTAGAAAGGTGGGTTCCCCCTGAAGGGAAAGATAAGCTGCTCCAGAGCTAATTGGAACACTGGTTTTGTCCTACTTATGATTTATTGGCATGGTAAACTTCTGGTGAGGAAATACCCTTTACTGGTAGGTTGGGCAGTGGATTGAGTTCTGGCATCGGGAAAACCTAAATTCAAATTTAGCTTCAGAAACTTTCAAGCTGTGTGGTCCTGGGCAAGTCATTTAACCTGTTTCTGCCTCAGTTTCTTCAACTGTAAAATGGTGATAGCTCCAATTTTCAAGGTTGTTAGAAAGAACCAAATGAGATATTTGTAAAGTGCCTGGCATATAGTAGGAGCCTAATAAATGCTTGTTCTGTTTCCTTCCTCTCTACCAATGCAGATCTGCACTTTCATTTGCCCAGGATCATGTAGTGTCAGAGATATAATTTGAAATCAGGTCTTCTTGACTGTAGGACTAATCCTTTGCCTACTATATTAAACTGCCTCTGGATTAGGGTGCTAAGGAAGCAAATTAACCTGATGATTTATGAAGAGACTCTTTACTACTGTTGACTTGGAGTCAGAGGTCTTTGATTAAAATTCCCTTTGCTGCTTACTGTCACGGGGGAAGTAGGTGGTGAGGGTCATTAGGTATTCCTCTGTAAAGAATTACACTCTCCTACACAGTCCAATTAGTATTAAAACGGTCTTTTATTTGGTTCTAGAGAAAGTGACTGAGGCATAAGTCAAGGGCTTCATCCCTGGGGAGGAGATGGCTTAGAAACATCTTCCTCCCAGAACAGAAGGAAGGAAAACACTTTTATAGAGGACAAAACTGAAATTTTTATAAAAATAAAAATGAAAATGGAAAGTTCCTTTTGGGGGTGGGGTGGAGAAAGCCTGGATGCTTGACATTTCTGAGAGTCGAGGGGGATTATTTTTGAGGAATGATGGTCCTGATCTCCAGAGTGATTTCTGTCTCCTGGCTCCAGTCAGGTAGTAGCTACATCTAACTGGCTTTCCTACTGTAGAATGTTATCTCCCTGTATTTCTTAGGTGTGTCTGTCCTAATATCTAGCTGGCCATTTTAAACTTTAATAGTCCCTTGACTCCTTGATATGTCTGCCCTGTTATCTGGTCATACTAAGCCCCATGTCAGCCTCAAATGGAATCGTGAAGAGTATGACATGACTGAAACAACTGAACAATAACAAACAGTCTTGTAGACATTAGGATTAGACCAATATCCTATATCATATCCCCCAATCAATTCAAAATAGATACATTCCCTGAATATTAAAGATTGTACCATAAAAATAGTAGAAGAGAAGCAGATCATGTAGCTTTTGCATCAATGGGTAGATGAATTTGGGAGTTTTTTGGCAGTTGGAGTCACACACTTTGCCCAGGGCCACACAGTTAGTCAATATCTGAGGGCAGATTTGAACTCATATCCTACTGATTCCAAGGCTGGGGCTCTATCAACTACACCACCTAACTGCCTCTTAGGAGATGAATTCTTAAGCAAACAAATGATGGAGGCAATTATGAAAGCCAAATTTGATCATTTTGACTACATGAAATTCAAAAGTTTTTGCAGAAACAAAATTTTTGCATCAAGAATAAGAAAGGAAGCTGCCAACTAGGAAAAAAAATCAGTGTTAAATTTCTTGGAGAAGGGTTTGGTATGTGAGATATGTAGATTGCTAAGATAAATCTATAAGTAAAAACTGTTCCCTAATAAAAAATGGACAAAGGATATGAACAGTTCTCAAAAGAGGAATTGTCAACTATTAATAACCAAATGAAAGGATGCTCCAAATTGCTAATAATAAGTGAAATGTAAATCAAAACAACTTCGAAGTTTCTCCTCATGCCCCCCAAATTGGCAAAGATAATCTAAGACAAGAATAATAAATATTGAAGGGGTTATGAAAGATAAGCATGTTAACACAAGCTGTGAATTAGTACAACTTAAGTATTTATAGTAGCACTTTTTGGGGTAATAAAAAACTGGAGACAGTCAATGCCCGTCATTGGGGAGTTGCCAAACAAACTGTGATATATTCATTTGTTTCAGTTATGTCCAACTCTTCATCAACTCATTTGGGATTTTCTTGGCAAAGATACTGAAGTGGTTTGCCATTCCTTCTCCAGCTCATTTTACAGATGAGGAAACTGAGGCAAAGAGGGTTAAGTGCTGCCCAGGGTCAAGTGACTTGCCCAGGGTCACATAGCTAGTGTCTGAGGTCAAATTTGAACTCAAGTCCTATTCACTGTACCATCTAGTTGCCAAATTGTGATATATAAATGTAATCAGATATTGTTGTTCAGTCTTTTTCAGTTGTGTCTGACTCTGTGAGTCCATTTAGGGTTTTCTTGGCAAAGATACTGGAATGGTTTGCCATCTCCTCTAGCTCATGTTATAAATGAGGAAACTGAGGCAAACAGTGACTTGCCTAGGGTCACACAGCTAGACAGTGTCTGAGGCCAGATTTGAACTCAGGAAGATAAGTCTTCCTGACTTCAGGTCTAGCACTCTATCCACTGCACCACCTAGCTGCCCAATGGGATATTAGTATGTTGTAAAAAATAATTATTGGGGCAGCTAGGTGGCGTGGTGGATAGAGCACCGGTCCTGGAGTCAGGAGTACCTGAGTTCAAATCCGGCCTCAGACACTGAACACTTACTAGCTATGTGACCCTGGGCAAGTCACTTAACCCCAATTGCCTCACTTTAAAATTAAAAAAAAAATTACTCTAATGAATACACAGAAGCATGGAAAGACATGAATTGACACAAATAGAAGTAAACAAATCAGGCAAAACAATATTCACAATGACAACAGTAATGTAAATGAAAAAAAGTGACAACCATAAACTGCTGAAACTGAATGTTGCAAAATTACAAACAGCATATGTGATTATTGTTGCTACTTTTATGAACTTAGAGATTATCATACATGAAGGGAACCAGCCAATGATGCTAAAAAGCAATTTGGTGCATTTTTAGCACTCAAGAAGAGGTACTTAACTAGAGATGTTCATGTTGAGGAGGGCAAGAAAAGGGAGAGGGGACCTGGATCCCTTGGGGAAAAAGTCAAGGGGTGTGCCGGAACATAAGGCTCACAATCTATGCACACCTGTGTCTGGATCATAATCACAGGCAAGGATACAATTGAACTTCCACAGGGAAAGGATATGTCTGTGACTTAGCAGGCAGGGGTCATCCAGGCCTAGGTGAAATTATCTTTAAACCAAGAAAAGAGGAGGAAGGATATAGATGACCCAATATGACATTCTGTTTGGATCCAACTCCCAGGTTATTTGAATGCTACTCCTCCCAGTTTAGTGTGGGCATGCCTGGGTTCTAATCCTCATAACAAAGTTGTTTCCTGATACAAAGAGGGTTGGGTATGGTATGGACAGGGTTTCCCATATTTTATATCACAGGCAAGATGTTTCCAATTGGCTAGGAAGCTGGAACTTTCTACATTAGAAAGTTCCATATGTGGTGCTCCAGAAAAGTGGTAAAGTAGGGTGGTAAAAGAGGCTAGTGCTCTATCCACTGCACCACTGAGCTGCCATATATGTTGTACAGACAATAAGGTCTGTGAATTCAAAGTTCGAACAATTTTTTTTTAGTGAGGCAGTTGGGGTTAAGTGACTTGCCCAGGGTCACACAGCTAGTAAGTGTTAAGTGTCTGAGGCCGGATTTGAACTCAGGTACTCCTGACTCCAGGGCCCGTGCTCTATCCACTGCGCCACCTAGCTGCCCCCAGTTCGAACAATTTTGAAATTGAATTGGGTTTTGAAAGATGGGTAGGATTTGGATAAGCAGGGTGGAAAAGAGAAGGGAATGAACTAGAGAACAGAGGTAGGGATGTGCATGCTGTGTTTGGGGATCAGGCAAACTGATCAAGCTGAAGATAAAGTTAGACAGGTGAACTGGGGTCAAATTGTGAAAGGCCTTGAATGCTAGGCCAAGGACTTTGATCTTTATGGTACAGGAAATGAAGAGGCATTATGACATAAACCTAAATGCTCAGACACAAACATTCTTAGTCACACATATTCATGTGCACAAATTTATGCATATATAGCTCACATATATACATTCCTATACATCAACCCTCACAAATCCACATTTTTTTCTTTTTTTTTAAATTAAATTTAATTTTTTAAAGTAATAAGCATCTTTATTTATAGTTTTGGGTTCCAATTTTTATCCTTCCTTCCCTCTTTCCTTTTCCTGATCAGATCAGATATAGGTTATACATGTACAATTATGTAAAACATTACCATATTAGTCATTTTGTACAAGAAAACTTGAATATAAGAAAAAAATGAAAGAAAGTGAAAAATAGCATGTGTCAGTTTGTGTTCTATCAATATCAGTTCTTTGGAGGTGGATAGTATGTTTTATCAATAGTCCTTTGGGATTGTCTTGGATCATTATATTGTTGATAATAGTTAAGTCTTTTACAGTTCTTCATCAAACAATATTCTGTCTCTATACACAGTGTTCTCTTGGTTCTGCTCACCGCGCTATACATCAATTCATACAAGTCTTCCCAGGCATTTCTGAAATCATCCTGTTTGTCATTTCTTATAGCACAATAATATTCCACCACCATCATATACTACAGCTTGTTTAGCCATTCCCTAATTCATGGTCATTCCTTTGACAAATCCACTTTTTTGAAGCAGCAAGATTAAAAAGGAAGGAGAAAAGGGGCAGCTAGATGGCACAGTGGATAGAGCACCGGCCCTGGAGTCAGGAGTACCTGAGTTCAAATCCGGCCTCAGACACTTAACACTTACTAGCTGTGTGACCCTAGGCAAGTCACTTAACCCCAATTGCCTCACTAAAAAAAAAAAAAAAAAAAAAAAAAAGGAAGGAGAAAAATGGAAAGTCCTCAGTCTGAATGAGGTACAACAAGAAGTAGAAATAAAAAGAGAAAGGAAGAAATTCAGGAGAGCTATCAATTGATCAACAAGCATTTACTAGAATAATGAATAAAACTAGAATAAAAATTTGGAAGAAGAACTCACTAAAGGACAGTGGGAACATGGTAGGTAGCATGAGATTTTTTTATGTGATTGGCTTTGCTGGTTTTTTTCTATTCCTTTTTTTTTACAGGATTATTTGTAAGTGATGACTCTCTAGGAGGAGAAAGAGGAAAGAATCTAGAGGGAAATCTAGGCAATGTAAAAAACAAAACTATCAATAAAAAACTGTTTTTAAGAGAGATTGTATACAGTTAAAAAAGAGAGAGTGAATGAGAAAAAGTGAGAAAGAAGGAGACTGATTGAGCAAAAAGTATAAATGGGTGGCCAGGTGAAAGGTTTTGTAGGTTGTGATAAACAAGAAAAAATAAAGTAAAAAGATTGTTGTTGTTTTGTTGTTCATCCTTGGTTCTCAAAGAGGAAGACTGACTTCGGGAGGATGATGTCTTTTTTTTTTTTTAGTGAGGCAATTGGGGTTAAGTGACTTGCCCCAGGTCGCACAGGTAGTAAGTGTTAAGTGTCTGAGACTAGATTTGAACTCAGGTACTCCTGACTCCAGGGCTGGTGCTCTATCCACTGCGCCACCTAGCTGCCCCATGAAGGGTGATGTCTTGACTTGTAATGAAATGTATTTAAGTGAGGTAGAGCTGTGCAAAGTCATCAGTCTCACTCTCTCCTCCAGAATCATGGGGATCCAGTGGCAAGACATAAGTCAGGACTAGTGGCAACAGTCCTAAGGTAAAAAGATAGATCTAGAGAAGAGGTCATCAGGTAGTTAAGGATTTCCTGACAGGTGCCAAATTTCTATATGCCAATTATGTTATTCAGTAAGAACTGGGTAGCTGGAGTGAGAAAGGGGTAGGCAGGTTACTGCTCCTCTGAAGAAATAGTGAGCACTTGTGGATTGTACATATATAACCTATATCAGATTAGTTGATGTCTTCTGGAGGGGGGAGGAAAGGGAGGGAGGGAGAAAAATTTGGAACTCTAAATCTTATGAAAATGAATGTTGAAAACTACCCTTACATGTAACTGGAAAAAATAAAATAAATGTTTGTTGCACTGAAAAAAAAATCAACAGGCATTTATTAATCATTTATCATGTGCCAGGCACTGTGCCAAATGCTAGGAATGCAAAGACAAAATGGAAACAGCCCTGCCTTTAAGAAGTTTATGTTCTTGGAAATGGAGGGAATGTGCATCAATTGGGGAATGGCTGAATATGTTGTGGTATGTAAATGTAATGGAATATTATTGTGCTGTAAGAAATGATGAGCAGGCAGATTTCAGAAAAACCTGGAAAGACTTAAGTGGACTGATGCTGAGTGAAATGAGCAGAACCAGGAGAATATTGTACATAGTAACAGCAATATTGTGTGATGATCAGCTGTGATAGACTTAGCTCTTCTCAGTAGTACAATGATCCAAGATAATTCCAAAGAACTCATGATGGAAAATGTTCTCCACATCCAGAAAAAAGACCTGTGGATTCTGAATGCAGATTGAACCATAGTGTTTCTACTTTTGTTTTTATTTTTACTTTTTTGAGGATTTCCTCTTTTGTTCTGATTCTTCTTTCACAATATGACTAATACAAAAATTTGTTTCATGTGATTGTACATATATAACCTATATCATATTGTTTTCTGTCTTGGGGAGGGGAGAGGGAAGGGAGGGAGGGAGGGAGAAAAATTTGGAACTAAAAGTCTTATGAAGGAGGCAGCTAGGTGGCGCAGTGGATAGAGCACCAGCCCTGGAGTCAGGAGTACCTGAGTTCAAATCCAGCCTCAGACGCTTAACACTTACTAGCTGTGTGACCCTGGGCAAGTCACTTAACCCCAATTGCCTCACTAAAAAAAAAAAGAAAAAAAAGTCTTATGAAAACAAATGTTGAAAACTATCTTTACATGTAACTGGAAAATAATAAAATACATTTATGATTTTAAAAAAAGAATCTTATGTTCTACTCCCTCCTCATCTCTCCATTTCAAATATCTTAGTTTCCTTCCTAGCTGGGAGCAGGTGGCATAATGCACAGAGTGCTGGGCCTGGAGTCGGGAAGACTCAACTTCCTGAATTCAAATCTAGCTTCAGACACTAGCTGTGTGATCCCGGACAAGTCACTTAATCCTGTTTGTCTCAATTTTCCCATCTGTAAAATGAGCTGAAGAAGACAATGACAAACCACTCCAGTATCTCTACTAAGAAAACCCCAAACTGGGGGCAGAAAGGTGGCACAGTAGATAAAGCACCTGCCCTGGATTCAGGAGGAACCAAGTTCAAATCCGGCCTCGGATACTTAACATTTACTAGCTGTGTGACCCTGGCCAAGTCACTTAACCCTCATTGCCCTGGGGGAAAAAGAAAGAAAGAAAACCCCAGATGGGATTGTGAAGAGTTGGATACAATTCAAAAACAACAACAACAACAGAAACCAACAGACTTTCTTCTACCTCCTCTGTATATCTCTCCTGCTGTACAGTCTTCCCCAATTACTCTGGCTGAAAGTGTTTTCTCCCTCTTCAAATCTTTTAAATACTTTGTCCAGATCTTTTCTTCTCTTTATTATTCTCTACCATGTTCTGTACTTATTGGTGGTTCTTCCCATGCCTCCACCCCCACCCCAATTAGCCTTATTAACAAGCAGGAACAGCAGTCACTGTTTGCATAAGGTGGCAAATAATTAGTTGCTAACTTTACCTGTTCAGACAAGTGACTCCTATGTCTTCCTGCCACCCCATCTTCAAATTGGCTTCTCCAAATTATGTACTTGTTTCTCTGATTACACACGATATTAATGTCCTATTTAATTTACACATTTCTCCATTGTTTATTCATGTTTCAATCTGTCCTTTATGACAATCCATGTGAGTATAGGCTGTGTATATATATATATATTATATGTATTTTAAAATGTACAGAAAAGAATCTAGTGAATTCCAAAAATAACAGCAAATATTACTACTCTGAAAGTTACATGCTGAATATATTACATATTTATGAGATAAGCAAGCTATACAGTCTCTTTTTCTGTTAGTTTATGTATATGAAAATGCTGTTTTATTTAATATTTGTTCATTTCTAAATTAAAAAAAAAACACGGAAAAAACCCTAACTTATAATCTTCTGGGTGATGTAGCTCCAGAAGGGGATATGTAATCGATGGATATGTAAAATCTAGCTAGACATGATTTTGTCCATTTGTTTTTTTTTAATGACTTATCTCAGGACAGCTAGGTGGCATAGTGGATAAAACATGAGCCCTGGATTCAGGAGGACCTGAGTTCAAGTCCAGCCTCAGATATTTGACACTTACTAGCTGTGTGACCTTGGGCAAGTCTCTTAACCCTCATTGCTCCGCCAAAAAAAAAAAAAAATCTGATCAAATGACTTATATCTCCCATCACTACCACTACCTAACTGAACCGAAAGCTTCTCAAAAGGTAGGTATGGTATTTTCTGGGGGCTTACATCTCCAGCTGCACGTAGGAGATAAATTATTTTATTCAACCACAGCAGACCGCATGATGAATGGCACATTTTCTCAATTATTCTTTGGTTGATCTGGAAATGGCAAATGAAAGACCATTCCCAAAGTTTAGGCTGTCTTTGATCTTCGGCTTCCAGAGGACAGCAAACTCTGGTACCTTGTAGTGTGCCTACTACTTCTACAGGCAGGTGGTTATTTTAATCTCACAATGGTGATGGTGATCATGGTGGTGGTGGTGGTGGTGATTAATCACATACATTTTCATTCACACAGCCACTGACACATATTGTGTTCCGTGACCCTGAGCAATTCATTCAGTCTCTCAATGCTCTAGGTTAACTTTCTCAGACTAAAAATTGCAAAGAAAGTACAAACCTGCATTGGTAAGGAAAGTTCCTACCTCTCTCTGTCCATTTATTCTCTTTACTCTCATGCTTCTCAGGGATCCCTCAGCATCTTTAGTCTGAGAATATTGCTTTCCATGCCACTCCACTCCACTCAGTTCAGGGTGTATCATTCCCTGTTGATGATGGCCCCTGGCTGTCTGCACATTTCCACTGATTGGTCTTGCATGACTTCCTACTTTGTTCTCCCTTTTTAGTATCCTTTTGGCTTTCTTTTCTCTTCTCACAGCTCCACCCTTTCTCTTCCTTGAATACATTGTCTATTTAATATGAAAGACACTTCAGTGAGTCTAATGGGTAATTACATTAAGTGGAACTAAAAAATACAACACAAATCTCCTCAAGAGAAAGAGCTCAATCTACCCTTTCACTCTGCTCTCTCAAGCATGGAAAGGAAGAAAGCAGCATGGATGTGATTCTTCCTGGATGCCAGGAGGAGGATTGAGCTGGTTGCTATATGTCCAATTAAATGCAGCCTCCAGATCAAGATTACCTTTACTCTTATCCCCCTCCAAAGAGATGTAATTTCTGTAGATGGTGGAGTGGTTTCCCATTTCCGTCTTCAGCTTGTTTTCCAGATGAGGAAACTGAGGCAAATAGGGTTAAGTGATTTGCCCAGGGTCAAACAACTGGTAAATGTCTGAGTTCATATTTGAACTCAGGAAGATGAATCTTTCTGGATATAAGTTCAGAATTGTATCTACGGGGACAGCTAGATGACACAGTGGATAAAGCACCAGCCCTGAATTCAGGAGGACCCGAGTTCTAATCTGGCCTCAGATACTTGACACTTACTAGCTGTGTGACCCTGGGCAAGTCACTTAATCCTCATTGCCTTACAAAAAAAAATTCTATCTACAAGTCACCCACAAGGGGACTCGTCTTCCTGAGTTAAAACTTGGCCTCAGACACTAGCTGTGTGACCTTGAACAAGTCACTTAACTCTGTTTGCTTCAATTCCTTATCTGGAAAATGAGCTGGAGAAGGAAATGGCAAACCATTCCAATATCTTTGCCAAGAAAACACCAAAGGAAGTCACAAAGATTCATACAAGAGTTAATGAATGAAATTTCTGTTGGGAAAATCCTTCCCCCATGAAAAAAATGAACTAAGATCTCAACTAAAAGGATGCTGGGCTAGTGGAGTGTCCAGATCTTGCCCTTTTTTTTAGGGGTTAGGACCTTCTGCCTAAGGTAAAAAGGGTGGGACCTGTTGAATATGAGGTGATGGTGGGAGATCCAAATGGACATGGCCTTTAAGCAGTCAGAGATGGAACTCAGAAGTCATTCAGGACTCATCTGCATAAAGGCAGTGTTTGAAACCATAGGCATGAAAAAGAGGGAAGGGAAGAAAACAGGGAGAGAAAAGAGAGATCAAAGTCAGGGTAGAGGGGGCAGCTAGGTGGCGCAGTGGATAAAGCACCAGGCCTGGATTCAGGAGTACCTGAGTTCAAATCCAGCCTCAGACACTTGACACTTACTAGCCGTGTGACCCTGGGCAAGTCACTTAACCCCCATTGCCCTGCAAAACAAACAAACAAACAAACAAAAACAAAGTCAGGGTAGAACCACCTTAAGGGATCAGGAAGAGGGGGAGGAGTCAGAAGGGAGTAGGTAGGGAGATATAAGGAGAGATAGGAGAGTATGATATTTCTGAAGGAGAAATTATCCAATGTAGGGTAGAGGGGAGGGTGGTCAAATAGTATTGAATACTGAGAAGTGGTCAAGAAAGATAAGAACTAAAAAAAAGGCATTGGGTCTGAAGAGTGTGAATGTTAAAGAAATGAAAACATTGGGGGTAGACAACTTTTAAAAAAAAAATACATTTTGGGGCAGCTAGGTGGCGCAGTGGATAGAGCACTGGCCCTGGAGTCAGGAGGACCTGAGTTCAAAGCCAGCCTCAGACACTTAACAGTTACTAGCTGTGTGACCTTGGGCAAGTC
Organism: Dromiciops gliroides; assembly: GCF_019393635.1. Taxonomy (NCBI): domain Eukaryota; kingdom Metazoa; phylum Chordata; class Mammalia; order Microbiotheria; family Microbiotheriidae; genus Dromiciops; species Dromiciops gliroides. Next base: position 194,479,515 of record NC_057862.1, on the reverse strand, counting down.
ACTTAACCCCAATTGCCTCACCAAAAAAAAATAAAAAATAAAAAAAAAATACATTTTATTGACATCTTTTGTTTTTATGCTACTTATATTTCCCAATGTAACCTTCCTCTTTCCCTCATCCCAGAGAGTTATCCTTTATAACATAGGATTTTTTTTAAAAGTTCATAAAAAAAACAACATGTAGAAAAAGTTTGACATTATATACTGTGTTCCAACCCAGTGTCCTAATATTTGTAAAGCATAGTGTCTGACACATAGCAGGTGCATGATAAATGCTTGCTCCCTTTCTCTTTCCTTTCCCTTTGAGGCCACACTTGTCATTATAACTTTTCAGTTCAACTTTGATGATTGATTTTGTTGTTGTTGTACTTGTTATTCCTCTCTAGCAGGAGGAAAGCTCTTGAGTAGAGGGATTATTTTCCTTTTGTCTTTTATTCCCAGTGTTTAATATTGGCTCTCAAAGAATATTTATTGAGTTGAATTCTAGCATACCTGAAACTTACATTAAAAAAAACAAACAGTCATGGACCATTACTGCAGGGAAGTATTGAAAAGGAGGGATTTTCACACCATAGCACAATAACAAGAGACAACAGGGTAAAGCTGCTAGAATACTGAATTTGGAGTCAGAAGACCTCTGTTAAAATCCTGGCTCCTCTACTTACCTCTTGTGTGAACTAGAACAAGCCATTATCATTTTCCTGACCCTTAGTTTCCTCTGGAAAATGAGACATTTGGAAAAGGTCATCTCTAAGTTTCCTTCTTCCTGTACTAAATCCTATGATCCTGTAAGCCTGTGAAAATTTGCCACAAGTATTGGTACATTGACTAATAGGTACTAGTCCATGCGGAAACCATGGACGGGGTAAAAGAGGAAATTATAAAAAGAATAGCAGAGGGGTCAGCTAGGTTGTACAGTGGATAAACCACCAGCCCTAGATTCAGGAGGACCTGAGTTCAAATCTGGCCTCAGACATTTGACACTTACTAGCTGTGTGACCCTGGGCAAGTCACTTAATCCTCATTGTCCTGCAAAAAAAAATTAATTAAAAAAAAAGAATAGCAGAATAAAAATAATGACAATATAGAAACTACACATAAAACCTAAAAGATGTGGCTAAAAGGGAGCAGCTAGGTGGTGCAGTGGATAAAGCACCGGCCCCGGATTCAGGAGGACCTGAATTCAAATCCAGCCTCAGACACTTGCCACTTACTAGTTATGTGACCCTGGGCAAGTTACTTAACCCTCATTGCCCCACCAAAAAAAAAAAATGTGGCTAAAGTGCTACTCAAAGGGAAATGTATAGTGCTGAATGCCTACTTCAGTAAGAGAGAAAATTAAATAATTGAAATTAAATTAACTAAAAAAAGGAACAAATCATCAAATCAACACAAACAGAAAACAAGAAGTAATCATTAGGACAGAGATAAAAAATAAAATTAAACAATTATGAGATAAACAATTATTTTAAATAAATGTTTTATTTATTTTTAACTTTCATTTAAAAAATTGAGTTCCAAATTCTCTCCCTTCTGCTCCTTCCCCACCTATTGAGAAGGCAAGCTATGTGATATTAATTATACATGTGAAATCATGTAAAACATATTTCCATATTAGCCATATTGCAAAAAGAAAAGCAAGAATAAAAAATTATAAGCAGGATGATTTCAGAAAGGCCTGGAAAGATTTGTATGAACTGATGTATAGTGAAGTGAGCAAAACCAAGAGAACATTGTGCACAGAGACAGCAATATTGTTTGATGAAGAAATACGAATGGGGCAGCTAGGTGGCACAGTGGATAGAGCACTGGCCCTGGATTCAGGAGGACCTGAGTTCAAATCCGGCCTCAGACAGGTGACACTTACTAGCTGTGTGACCCTGGGCAAGTCGCTTAACCCCCATTGCCTCACTAAAAAAAAAAGAAAAAAAGAAAAAAAAAAAAAGAAATACGAATGACTTTACTATTCTCAGCAATACAATGATCCAAGGCAATCCCAAAGGACTATTGACGAAACGTACTATCCACCTCCAAAGACTGAACACAGACTGAAGCATGCTATTTTTCACTTTCATTTTTTTCTTTTATTCAAGTTTTCTTGTACAAAATTACTAACATGGTAATGTTTTACATAATTGCACATGTATAACCCATATCTGATAGCTTACTGCTTCAGGGAAGGGGTAGGGGAGGGAGGGAAGGAGGAATAAAAATTGAAACTCAAAACTATAAATAGAATGTTTATTATTTAGAAAAAAAGAAAAGCAAGAAAAATAAAGTGAAAAAAATTATGTTTCAGTCTATGCAGACTTCATCAGTTCATTCTCTGGATGTGGATAGCATTTTTCATCATGAATCCTTTGGAATTGTCTTGAATCATTGTACTGATCAGAATGGCCCAGTCTTTCACAGTTGAAAACCAATAATTAAAAGTAAGAAAAAAATGTAAATAATAAATAAATTTGAGATACTTAAAAAAAACACAACTAAATTGCTTAGTAACTAGTAAATTTAATTTAAAATTGAAGAATCCAAACCAAGATCACCACAATTAGGAATGAGAAAGAAGAATTCCCCAAGAGGTAAAAGAAATCAAGAAATCTATTAGAAATTAATATAGACAACTTCATGCTAACAAATTTAAGAATCTAAAAGAAATGGAGGATTACCTTCAGGAAATCAAAATTAAGAAAGCAGAAATTAGATAACCTAAATGGATTAATTTTAGGAGAAAAATCAGGCAGGGCTTTGAAGAGCTGCTCTGCAAAAACTCCAGGCCCAAATGTGTTCACAAGTGAAATCCCACAATTAGACCCGAGTTCTAATCTGGCCTCAGACACTTGACACTTACTAGCTGTGTGACCCTGGGCAAGTCACTTAACCCCCATTGCCCCACCAAAAAAAAAAAAAAAGGAAAGAAAAAAAAGAAAATGCCTGGAGTTGGGATGTGGTATGTCTTCTTAGAGGAACAGCACTTTTAAAATATTAGAGCTCAGTACAGTGTCTGGCAGATAAGAAATGTTGACTGGTCGACAAGTATCTGATGTGTTGTAGTTAGTCTCAAAACAGAGAGGAATACTAAGTCATCCATTTCTAAGAGGCTAAAAAGGTTTGGGGACAGCTAGGTGTTACAGTGGATAAAGTTTCATGACTGGAGGCAAGAAGCCCTGAGTTCAAATCCAGTTTTAGACACTTAGTAGTTGTGTGACCCTGGGCAAGTCACTTAACCCTGTTTGCCTCAGTTTCCTCATCTGTAAAATGAGTTAGAGAAATGGCAAACTGCTTCAGTACCTTTGCTAAGAAAACCCCAAATGGTAGGACATGACTGAAATAATTGAATAACAACAATAAAATTGGATTACTATATCAAACAAGACAAATCTGAGAAACAAAAGCATAAACCAATGTCATTAGTAAATACAGACACAAATGGACTTTTGCACATCAGTGGATTTGAGAGCTAATCAGTGTAGGTACTCCCTCCAGTGGTGAAAACTGTAATCTATTCCAGTCTGCATTCTCTGTGACTTTTGTTCACATTTTCCCATAAATCCTTCCAGTCCAATGTGAGGGGTGTGTGGTGGTCTTGTTCAGCATCTCTTTAACATTACATGTGGACCACTGTAGCACTCAGGCTGCCCTTCTCTTGCTGTTAATTCTCACTACAGGACCAATCTGCCTCCTTTTGCATCTCACATCTGTTTTATGATGCCTGTCACTAGTAATATCTTGACGCCTGTTTATTAAGCCCACCCAAGATCCCACCATTGGTGTGTTAAAATTGTATCTTGTTCTGGTCCCATTGACCACCTCCCCTTCTAATGAGTATAATAAGCAAGTTTATATGTAGATAGTACAAAGTAACAATAGTAGGAAGTAAGATTGCAAACACGAACCTATAAATCACTTGCAGACTCTCCCATAAATTAAGGGAGCATAACAGTAACTTGCAATAAAAAAAAGTTACTCCCATAAATTAGGGGATCATAGGAAACAATGGAAACTGTCTTATAAATTTACTAAGGTCACATCCCAAAACTATGTGCTAAATTTAGGGAAACCATCTAGGCCTTACTTTAAGGGCCCTTCAGTCCTGTAACTACCTATAAGTCTGTAAGCCTCAGATAAGCTCCTGACACATCCTCTAAGACCAGCAGAATACTGCCTTCTTCCTCTGTGGGACCTTTGTCTCTGGACTCCTTGTGCCTTATTAAAGTGTGATTGACAGTACTCCCACTTGCTGCTATCATAGTCTTTCCCATTGAGTATCCAGAAAACCAGATGTGCCTGCCTCCTATTGGACCCAGATGGGCTGAGACTATAAGCTATTTACAAGCTAGATGCAATGAATTCATGGGTAGAAAGCAAGGGCATCCCTCCTACCTGAACGTCCTCCAGGAGATTTTTCCCTTTTTTTCTGAGTCTCAGTAAATCAATGAATAATTCCATAAATTAACTGGCAATTCAATTGCCCTTTAAGGGACCCAATCCAATTCACTTCAGTAAGTGTTTACTGAGCATCTATTATGCGCCAGATACTGGGGATTTCAGCACTCAAGGAGCTTACATTCCACTGAGGGGAAACAGTCTGTGTCCAGATAAGTGCACAATATATACAGGGTAAATACAAATTAATTTCTGGGGGTGGGGGGACAACATAAACATGCAGGGATTAGGAAAGGTCTCCTGTAAGAGGTGGCATCTGAGCTATGCTTGAAGGAAGCTGGGAATTTTACAAGGGGGAAGTGGGGAAGGAGAGCCTTCTAGGTATGAGAAAGCAGCCTATGCAAAAGTGTAAAGATGAGGGATGGATTGTTATGCAAGGGAAGCAGTAAATAGGTGATTTTGTTTGGACCAGTGGTATGCTAGACACTAAATCATATGTGAGGATCCCCACAGGTCACATATTGGCATAGAATACCACACATTAACATTGTCTATATTGTATTTTTACTTATTTTGTTAAATATTTCCCAACTATATGCTAATCTGGTTAGGGCAGGAGTGTTGAAAGTAGCAATACAGGCTGTTTGACTCCTCTTTTTGGACCATAAAATGGGACTTTTGATGTTGGTGTTAGGGAATTTGTAAATGCAGGTATCTTGATAGAAATTAATGTAAATGGGGGCAGCTAGGTGGCGCAGTGGATAGAGCACCGGCCCTGGAGTCAGGAGTACCTGAGTTCAAATCCGGCCTCAGACACTTAACACTTAACTAGCTGTGTGTCCCTGGGCAAGTCACTTAGCCCCAATTGCCTCACAAAAAAAAAAAAAAAGAAATTAATGTAAATGGAGGCACAAAGCTCTAAGCACATTAAATTTATGGGTAAGGGTAGCAGTTACTAATAAAAGCTCTAATTTTTTTTTGGTATGTGTGTGTTTGGTTTTGGGCAATGAGACTTGCGCAGGTCACACAGCTAGTAAGTGTCAAGTGTCTGGGGCCGGATTTGAACTCAGGTCCTCCTGAATCCAGAGCTGGTAAAAGCTCTAATATTTTAAAAGTGACAGTGGCCTACTTGCTGTTCCTCCTAAATAAGGACTGACAGATAATTTTTATGGATAAAAGGAGGAGCATCCAAAAACTAGGAGGCAGCCTCATAGATGGGAAAACAATGCAATTGGTTACAAAGCCTGAAGCATCATAAATGTGGGTAATAATATGATTGCCTGGAAATTTGGAATGCAAAGCTAGCAACAGCCTCTTCTTCTATCATGTTGCTATGGAAAGCTCGTGGGTGGCGTCCACCTGCATAGCTAGTCACAACAATAACAGACCAGATTTTCTTGAAGGACAGTCAGTGTTGCAGAAATAACAGATCAAAATCACTAGCATCGACCTGCATCCTTTGGGGATTACAGATTTCCTTGACAGGAAAATAGAACAGTGATTTACAGGAAAGCTGAACTTCTAAACTTAATTCAGAGACAAATGCAATATGACTCAGGTATTATACAAAATGTCAGTAGTGATACCAAATGAAATAAATTACAGAATGGAATCAATTTGATTTTCCTAATTTTCACCAGACAGAGAGTTTGTATTTTATCCTAGGGTCAATAAGGAACCACCAAAACTTTTTGAGTAGGGGAATGATATAATCAGACCTGCATTTTATTTTTTCTCCCTATTTCCTTTAAAAAAATTTTTCTATTTTTTTTTTTTTTGGGTGAGGCAAAATTGAATAGGAAGAAGAGAACAGACTTGATTGTCTTCAGGTAAGTGTATGGTTCATTCAATGACCTTAGGCTTCTCTTTGAAACAAAGTTCTATCTTTTTAATACCAGTATTCTTTTTTTTTTTTTTTAACGGGGCAATGGGGGTTAAGTGACTTGCCCAGGGTCACGCAGCTAGTAAGTGTTAAGTGTCTGAGGCTGGATTTGAACTCAGGTTCTCCTGAATCCAAGGCCAGTGCTCTAACCACTGCGCCACCTAGCTGCCCCTATTATTTGTTTTTAATGTTTATTTTTTAATTTTTTAAAACTTTGAGTTCCAAGTTCTGTCCCTTTCTCCAGGTCTTCTTCCCCTCATTGAGAAAGCAAGCAATATGATGTCTATTATACTTGTGAAGTCATGCAAAACATATTTCTATATTGGCCATAAAAAAAAAACACAAGAAAAATAAAGTGAAAAACAAAATCTGTACTCATAGTTCATCAGTTTTCTCTCTGGAGGTGGATAACATTTTTTACCATGAATCCTTTGAAATTATCTTGGACCAGGGCAGCTAGGTGGTGCAGTGGATAAAACACCGGCCCTGGATTCTGGAGGACCTGAGTTCAAATCCGACATCAGACACTTGACACTTACTAGCTGTGTGACCCTGGGCAAGTCACTTAACCCTCATTGCCCTGCAAAAAGGGAAAAAAAAGAAATTGTCTTGGACCATTATATTGATCAGAATAGCTCAGTCTTTCACAGTTGATCATCATTATGAATGTTGCTGTTAATGTGTACAGTGTTCTCTTGGTATAGACCTGCAGTTTAAGAATGTTAATTTGGCAGTTGCAGTGGAGGTTAGATTTAAGGCAGGAGAGATTGGAGGCAGGGAGACAAAATAGGAGGCTCTTTTAATAATCTACATAAGAAGTGATGATGAAGTGTTAAGGGCTAAAATTCTAGCTAAACTGTCTAAAATATCTAATGAGTGGTCGCCAATAAATTATAAGCTTTAGCAAGAGTTAGGCTTTTAAGCATTTATTAAGGAAAACAAGAATTTGGTAAAGAGAGAGAGAAAGGCCTAGATTTCTATCTATTAAAGGGAGAGCACATTTTTAGCTCCCTTCTCCGCCAGCGTCCTCAGGAAAGAGAGCGAGACTGAGCGCCAGTCTCTTCCTTCCTCCTCCCACTAGCCCGCGTCACTTCCTGACTCCTGGTCTTGCCCTCAAAGACCTTCCCTTCATGGGCAGAACTCCTCTACAGTAAGTATCCAGCAGGTGGCGTTATTCCAATCGTTACAGTCCCCCCTGTTGTTCCTCAAGAAACAAAATGTTTCCTTGACGGAACAGTAAAAACAATATGATAACTATTGCTAACTAATAATATGTGAACAACAATATAGAAAAGGAAGAGAGGAAAGTTTTGTCCAGAGGGGCGATTTTTTTTGTCCTCATGAACCGACGCTTTGACATTAGTCTTGCAAAGGGAGGGCCTCTGCAGAGAATACATGTTACAGATGGTGTATATTATAACAGAAAGAGAAAAAAAACCAACAAAAAGAACAAATCAAAACTGTTCATTTAAAGTCTCTGAAAGTCTTTTCTCAGATGTCCTCTAGGTGTAGTCGTAGAATGGAAGTCTTTTCAGGGGTTGATGTGTGGATGCTGGTAATCAGCCAGGAAAACTTCCTACAAAATTGAGCTTAACACAACTTTAAAATAGCTTTGTCAATAATCAAATCAAACAATGAAAGTTCTCAAAAACATGTCTAAGGGAATACAGAATCTTAGTTGTTACACATGAAACATATAATAAAACAAAAATTGAAACATTCTTTAAAATTATAATCTTACTATAGTCCCCCCTTATGGAGGGTAATTGAGAAGACAATTGCTGCGATATTAATTTTTAAAAATAATTTTTATCTTTGTTTCATCACTTTTTGCATCATCTGCCTAATTATCCTCATGCCATTATGAGAAATTAAAAAATCTAATATAATTGGTAACAGGTGTCAAGGCCAAATTCAACACTGTATTTATCATGACACCTGAGATAATTATGGGGGTTACCATAAAAGAACAGAGAAATGATGGGATATGAGCATTCCCACACTTGAGCAATATGTACTGCCCATACAGTATGCCAGGCTTAAAATAGGTGGATGGAATATATGTCCATGCCACCGAACATATTGGAAGAAACTGAGTCAGACTTAATCAGATGCATGGGATTGAGATGTCCATGGCATCAGGCATATAGGAGGGAGCATAGAAGCCAGGTGTAGAAGTGAGATGGGTGGGATGAATACTTCCAGCCATCTGTACAATATTGTGGGGAAAAAGAGAATAAAATATTAAACCAAGAGAATCCAACCTCAACATTTGTCAAAAGCCGTTCCCTCAGCCATACCTTGACTTCATGCATGTCTCCCCTCATGTGACAGTTCAGTGTCTGCTCTTGCATGTATTCCTCTTGTGATTGGATGGCATCTTGGCCAACTGGCATCTGATAACTCAGAATAAAGGCAATTAATGTCTTAAATGATAAGTTCCCATAATCCAAGTCTCATATGGATTTAAAAATTGAGGATAATAAATGATTGCAAAAAATGTGAATACATCTTGACTCAGAACACAATATATAATTATGCAACAATTTCAAATAATACCCCTTTTTTTTTTACTTAGTATACAATTACTTTTGTGAAAAATCAGAACATACTTAAATACAAGTTAAAGCACAACAGAATCTCAAAGAACTTTTTTTTTTTGAAAAAAGAAAACTTTTACAAATGTTCCCCTCTTTTTTTTTTTTTTTTGGGAATGTGCTTATCAAAAATAATACTTCTAGAATCAATTTACACTTGCCATGGCAACCAATTTGCCAGGGAAATGCTTTAAAGAGTTTGATCAAATAATCAGTTGAGAAAAAATAACAAAAACAAACAACTCAGAATATGGGAGCACAATACTCCTAGAATTAACATTGTATAATAAAATCAAAACCATCTTGCAATGTTTCAAAATTAGATAGACAAATGAATAGAAGAAAATACACATTGAACAATAAAATACAGTGAAATTCAAACTAAGGAAATCTAAATGAATATGAACTTAATATCAATAAGAGTATTATAAAATATAAACTTGATCACATGTCTATAAAAAGCTTTTACAAATATTCTCCTTGTTTTAGAAACTAAGTATAAGACACAATCTCAAAAGCATTAAAATCTCTATGAAAATAAACCCATACCATTAATTTCAAAATGTATATGTAATAGCATAGAAATCCTATGTAACCTCTGAACTGATACTATTAATAATCTGAGTGAATTTAGAACACTTTTGATTCCGATATCTAAAATCCCCAATACTCATATCAATACCTTGCTGCTTACTTCTACATTTCTGTAAAATATATACCCTTCCATGGCAAAAGAAGCGGAGTCTTGAACTATGTTGATGATTGTCATTCTTATTCGGCTTAAGTTTTTCTTCTTTAACCCCTCTATATTGTCTGTCAGTCTTTTCACCATACAAATGCTTTATAAGATTACTAATTAAAGACAAAAGCAGGTTAGCAAAATTATGAACAAAACGAGCATATCTGGAATTTAAAGGGTTTTCTAAGGTTGTCTCAGAAGCACAGCCAGGCTGGGGAAGGGCTGAGCCTGAAGCTGCAAATGTAGTTAGAGAAAGTTGAGCATGCGCATTAGATCTTTGGACTTCCCGGGCAGGGGAAGCAATGGGCTTGGCCATGGGGGGAGTAGAGGGTGGGGTCTGGAGAGGAGGGGAGGGACCAGCACAATTTGAATCAGACTTGATTTTGAACTCAGGCCTGGATTCCTCTTCCCCCACTTTGCCTCCAGGTGCTAGGGGATTAAAAACTTCTAGAGGGTGGGTCATTGCCTCCAGGCATGCAAAATTAGAGCAACAATTAGAGTTAGAATTGGGAAAAGCTGCAGGAATCTCTTCAGGTTTCTCTGAAAAAGCATGGTTGGGAGAGGGAGTGATATTTCCTTGTGTGAGTAAGTTGCTGGCTCTTTTAACAAAAATAAAAAGAAAAATAGAAAATCCACAAAAACAAAGCATTAACATGATCTTATCCCCCATTTGTCTGGTTAAACAGACTAAAATCAAAAATAGGGTAATTAGGGAGTTTAAAAGGTCCATTCGAAAAAATTTAAAGGAAAACACAGCCAGTGCGCCAGTACTTAGCAGTTAAAGGGAGAGGGAGGGGAAATTTCTTACCCAACCAGCAGATCAGAAGACTGAGGGTTAGCTTTCCTCTTCGTGGTCAGCCATCTGTTAAGGGCTAAAATTCTAGCTAAACTGTCTAAAATATCTAATGAGTGGTCGCCAATAAATTATAAGCTTTAGCAAGAGTTAGGCTTTTAAGCATTTATTAAGGAAAACAAGAATTTGGTAAAGAGAGAGAGAAAGGCCTAGATTTCTATCTATTAAAGGGAGAGCACATTTTTAGCTCCCTTCTCCGCCAGCGTCCTCAGGAAAGAGAGCGAGACTGAGCGCCAGTCTCTTCCTTCCTCCTCCCACTAGCCCGCGTCACTTCCTGACTCCTGGTCTTGCCCTCAAAGACCTTCCCTTCATGGGCAGAACTCCTCTACAGTAAGTATCCAGCAGGTGGCGTTATTCCAATCGTTACAGAAGGCCTGAACAAGGATGGTTGGTGGCTTTGGGAGTAGAGAGGACATGTGTCCAAAAGGTGTTGTGGAGATAGTATGAACAATTATGATTCTTTAAATATTGAGGTATTCTGCAATTAGCAGCTATCACTGTAAGAATACTGGTATTAAGGGGGCAGCTAGGTGGCACAGCGGATAAAGTACCGGCCCTGGATTCAGGAGTACCTGAGTTCAAATCCAGCCTCAGACACTTGACACTTACTAGCTGTGTGACCCTGGGCAAGTCACTTAACCCCCATTGCCCCGTTAAAAAAAAAAAAAGAATACTGGTATTAAAAAGATAGAACTTTGTTTCAAAGAGAAGCCTAAGGTCATTGAATGAACCATACACTTACCTGAAGACAATCAAGTCTGTTCTCTTCTTCCTATTCAATTCTGGACCCAGCTATTTGTACAAGATATAGGTTCTGATGAGCCAGATCAATGAGATTTCCATTCAGTTTGGTATCATAGTCTGCACAAAAGGTCTTTCCTGTGAGTATTATTAGGCTGAACTCTTCTGAGTGATTGTAAATATCATTTAGGAGACTTTACAAGGTCCTTGAAACAACAGATAGGAGGAATTCAAAGAATCATAGGAAGACCTGTATGAACTGATGCAAAGTGAAGAAAGCAGAACCAGGAGAACAATATGCACAGTGATTATAATGGAAATAAGAACAACACTAAAAGATAGCTAACCACAGATTTGGCAATAGTGTTGAACACTGCATATGGCATTAGATGCAATCATACTATTGATCAGTTTTACTTGGGTGCTTTTCTTGATTATAAGGAAGAGTTCTACAGGAAAGTGTTATAAAAACAAAGGATGTACATTAAGCTTTTTTAAAAGATCTAAATGAAATTTAATATAATATACCAAAAATTTATTAAACATCTACCATATGCAAGATATTAGACTAGGCACTGAGAGGTATAAGAACAAAAATGAAAAATAATCCCTGCTTTTAGGAAGGTGAATTGTACAGTGCCTGGCATATAGCAAGTACTTGAGAAATGCTTGTTGATAGGTTGAGGGGGCGGAAGTGTACTAACAATCGATGGATTCAGGGAAAGACTCATAGAGGGGTAGCATCTGAGTTGAGCCTAGAAGGGAGCCAAGGTGGAGGTGAGGAGGAGTTCTGGGCATGGGCAATAGCTTGTGTGGAAGCACAGCAGTGGAATTTGGGAAATAGTTAGAAGTTTGGTTTGGAAAGTAGAGAAATTGATATGAAATAAGCCTGGAAAAATGTGGTAGAGTCAGATTGTGACTTTTAAATGAGGAAGAGGCAATAGGGAGCCACTGAAAGGCTTTGAGCAGGGAAGAAACATCATTAGACCTTGTGCTTTAGGTCTGAACTCACAAGTGCTACATATATATTAGGTATTATTATTGTTGCTGTTATTATTATTATTATTATTATTATTATTAATCTCCCCCTCCCATTTTCAGTCTTAGGATTGAAATCCTCAAACCTGCAGAGCCCAAAGAACAACAAGGAGCACCACACTTCTGAGATTGGTTCTGAGAGACTGTTTGTGCGAAGGGCTCAGGCTTTTGTCATCACTTTGAACTTTAGCAGGCCCTTCCATGCAGACACAGACAAGATCGTCTTCACTGCTGAGACAGGTAATCCCCTGCTTCCCACAATCAGCATCAGAGCTTCTCCGTTGTACCTAGGGAGTGATATAATATGGTTCCAGAGAATGTTGGAACTGGAGTCAGGAAGACACAAATTCAAATCCAGCCACATACAAGTAATTACTAGCTGTGTGATCTTGGGCAAGTCATTTACCCTCTGCCTGCCTCAGTTTCCTCAACTGTAAAATGAAGATAATAATAGCACCTCCAGGGGCAGCTAGGTGGCACAGTGGATAGAGCACCAGCCCTGGAGTCAGGAGGACCTGAGTTCAAATCCGGCCTCAGACACTTAACACTTACTAGCTGTGTGACCCTGGGCAAGTCACTTAACCCTCACTGCCCCGCAAAAAATAAAAATAAAAAATAATAGCACCTCCATCACAGGGTTGTTGTAACGATCAAATGAAATCATTTTTTTAAAGTGCTTGGCATGTTGTAGGCACTTAATAAATATTTCTTCCCTCTCTATCTTCTGGGTCTGGACCTCCCATTTCTGAGTCTTCTCCCAGTCTTCTCTTCATAGCACTGCCTCCCTTTCTACTCAGCCATCTGCCCAATGCTCTCCTACTTTCTCTATCCAAACTTTCTTTCCCGATTGCCAGGGTGGGTTGAAGGGAGTGGGGAGAAAGAAAATGGAGTCAACCAATATAAACAGATTTTTCAGTCTGGCTAAGAAAGGGAGGAGAGAGATAGGATAATAGCTGGTGGGGATGGTAGGAGGATCCATGAGAATATTGTAAGTATTGGGGAGACAACTTATGAATGTTTGTAGACAGCAGAGAAGGAACCAGTAGATAGGGAGAGACTAACGATTAGAGAGTGGGGGAGAAACAGCTGCAGAAGGTGGAAGGGGAGGGGATCGAGGGTATAGATTAGATGACCTCTTAGCTCCCTTCCAATTCTAGAGCTATTCAGAGGTATGCTGATCAATGTTCAACAACCAGCATGATACACTTTTTTTTTTTTTTTGTGGGGCCATGGGGGTTAAGTGACTTGCCCAGGGTCACATAGCTAGTAAGTGTCAAGTGTCTGAGGCCAGATTTGAACTCAGGTACTCCTGAATCCAGGGCCAGTGCTTTATCCACTGCGCCACCTAGCTGCCCCCATGATACACTTTAAAAAAATAATAATATTCCCCCCCCCAATTACATGTTAAAAGAATGCTTTAACATTTAGGTTTCTTTTTTAAGTTTTGAGTTCCAAATTTTATCCCTTCCTTCTCTCTTCCCTCCCCCCTCCCTGAGATGGCAAGAAATCTGATATAGGTTATACATGTGCAATCATATAAAACATTTCCATATTAGTCATTTTGTACAAGAAGACTCAAAAGGAAGGAAGGAAGGAAAGAAAGAAAGAAAAACATATGCTTCAGAATGTATTCAGACAAGACCAGTTCTGTCTCAGGAGTCCTTAGGGATTGTCTTGGATCATTGTATTACTGAGAATAGCTAAGCCATTCACAATTCATAGTACAGTATTGCTGTTATTGTGTATAATGTTCTCTGGTCAGCATGATACACTTTTAAGTTTCATCTGCATCACTAACATTTTTTGCATCACTTTCTTAAGTTTAGACCATTAGCAAAATAGTAAAAGAAGCTTTGGATTTGTAACATTTGCCAATTTCTGTGTAAATAATTCACACTGAAAATTTAACAATCCATGCTCAGGAGCTGGTACAAACTGGCTCCAGGATACCCTTGGAGCCCCTGATCCAAAATATAATCAATGTCATTACTATATTACCTAACAACATTTTTTTCCCCTCATATTAAAGATTAACTAACTAAAGTCCAGAGGTGGTCACCTCCCGTGGTGGAGATGAGGAGAAAACTAAGAGCTCCTGACTGCCAGTTCAGTTCAGTTTTCCAAAACACCATTCAGCCAGTATGGTCAGGGATTTCAAGGAATAGAAATAGAGCTGAACTTTCAGTTGCTCTGAGTTTATTGATGGTATACAAATTGGTAGGAGCCGCTAGGTGGCACCATAGTGCATAGAATGGCCAGACCTGGAATCAGAAAGACTCCAGGGTCACATAGGTAACAAATATCTGAGGTGAGATTCAAATACAGAATTTCCTGATTTGAGTCTAGTATCATATCCACTGCCCCACACTGTCTTTCTCCTTTCTATTTGCTCTTGGGTTTGGAGGAGTGAGAGGAGGTTGTTAAATCTGTCTTCTCTAGTAGAAGTTCAATTGATCTATAGGACCCATCCCATAGAATATGCTCTTTTTTTTTTTTTTTTTTTTTTTTTTTTTTTTTTAGTGAAGCAATTGGGGTTAAGTGACTTGCCCAGGGTCACACAGCTAGTAAGTGTTAAGTGTCTGAAGCCGGATTTGAACTCAGGTACTCCTGACTCCAGGGCTGGTGCTTTATCCACTGCGCCACCTAGCTGCCCCAGAATATACTCTTAATAGTGCTTCCTGGTTCCAAAGTCAACCATGGAGGGTTGGAGGCTGCTTCCCAGTGTGACTCAGGGCTAAACAGCTTACCCTCTAAAATAACAAAGAGTCCCCTTATTGGCTGGATGTAGTAGAACTTTCCTGGAAATTTGCAGTGAGAAGCTGGATGGCCACTTGTCTGGAATGCTGTAGAGGAGTTCTTTAAGTATAGACTATATGACCTGTAAAGTTGTTTCCAGTTCCAAGATGCTGTTGTTCTATCAAGCGATACAACTTCTCTGGTCTATAATTCCTCATTTTAAAATGTGGCAGTTGGATTTGTTGTTCAGTCTTTTCAGTCCTGTCTGATTCTTTGTGGCCCCATTTGGGGTTTTCTTAGCAAAGATACTGGAGTGGTTTTCCATTTCCTTCTCTGGCTCATTTTACAGATGAGGAAACTGAGGCAAACAGGGTTAAGCGACTTGCCCAGGCTCACAGCTAGTAAGCGTCTGAGATTAGATTTGAACTCAGCTCTTCTTGACTCCAGTCCTAGCACTCCATCCACTGTGCCTCCTAGTTTCTAGAGACAGTTGGACCAGATGATCTCTAAGATCCTTTGTAGTTCTAAACATTTATTCCATGAGAAGGTAAAGAAATGCATTGTGGAATTTGGGAGCTAATGGTGGAATAGGTGGGTTGGAGTAATCTTTTCAGTACCTTTGGAACCAAGACAGAGAGCTGACCATCTATTCTGCCTACAATGAAAGCTGGTTCTACCTTCCCCTGGCAGGTAGGTGGTGCAGTGGATAGATTGCTAGGCCTGGAGTAAGGAAGACTTGGGTTCAAATCTGACCTCAAATATTTACTAGCTCTGTGACCTTGGGCAAGTCACTTAACCCTATTTGCCTCAGTTCCCTCATCTGTAAAATGGGCTGGAGAAGAAAATGGCAAAATCCCCTAGTATCTTTGCCAAAAAAAATTCCCAAATGGGCTCATGAAGAATCAGACATGACTGAAAAAGGACTGAACACCCTTCCTTATACCACAGACTTGATATTTAATCAACTCTGAGGCCTTGTCTTCCCTCTTTTCTCTACTCCAGGTCCACAGCCCACGGAGTCAAAGGGGACCAAAGTGAGATTTGTCTCAACCAAGGCCAGAACCAAAAATCACTGGAGTGCTTTCAATTTCAGTACATATGAGAACTCACTCCAGGTGTCCCTGTCCTCTCCAGCTAATGCCATCATCGGTCGTTATCTTTTGAAGGTAGAGATCTCTCACCCACCAGGCCGAACTGAATCTTATCGGCTTGGGGAGTTCATCCTGCTTTTTAACCCTTGGAGTTCAGGTAAGACTTGCTGCCCAAGGCCTAATGATCACCAAACCCATTGTGAATGTATCACCCCAAAATGTGTGAAAAACCCCAGGCATTTCTTATTAACCTAAACAAGGACTTGTGTGTGTGTGTGTGGGGGGGGGGGAGGTACCACAAATAGGCTGAGTTAATTCCCTTGGTATTGGTTGGACCATTAGACAAAGGATTTAGGGATGGAAGGTTGCTGCTGTTCCTTTTCACACAAAAATACAGAAAATACAGTTTCTATCATAGGCCCCTGGGAAAAATACCCACTTGCCTTTGGGGATAATATAAGATTTTAGCTTTAAAGCTGGAAGGGACCACTGAGATAATTTAGTACAGTTTTACAGATGAGGAACCTGAGAACTAGAGAGGTTAAGTAACTCATCTAAAGTGACATAGATGTCCTGTCTACTTATACCTGTTTCCCCGAACCAGCATAATTTAAGCAATCCATTGCTTTTCCCCATTGAAAGCCTTATATTCAGCTTACCTTCCTGCTGGAGTTCTTTCTAGGCCTCCTATTGCCTCTTCTCTGACCCCCTCCTCCCCCCCTCCAGCCCCCAATGAGCTGCTATAGGTCTTACCTTCTGTGGTGTTTAAAAAGGTTCAAGAGGGAGCAGCTAGATGGTGCAGTGGATGGAGCACTGTCCCTGGAGTCAGGAGGACCTGAGTTCAAATCTGACCTCAGACACTTGACACTTACTGGCTGTGTGACCCTGGGCAAGCCACTTGACCCCAATTGACTCACCAAAAAAAAAAAAGGTTCAAGAGAGAATTTCTGGGTAATTTAGCCATCTTATTAACAAGCCAGCATGTTTATTAATAAAAGAATGGTCATCTGGTCATCTCAGACGAAAGACCCCAATAGTGGGTTCACAGTTTATATGCCCTTCAAAGAGTAGGTGTTCCTGAGGGGTGGCAATCAACTCTGATTGGTTAACAATTAATAAGAAAATGAATATTACAATGAGAGGCTAGGCTGTATTACAGTGAGGGTCCTGGAGTGGTAACTTGGATCAGCAGAATGATTTCCATATCACCTGTCTAACAAAGGGCAGAATCGACACTTCCCTAGACCTGTCTAAGCAAACACAAAGAGCAGGAATGCACCCATTTGCCCAAACTTAGAATTTCTTCTATTGTCTGATTAGATCTTGGCCTGAGTATATCTTTAAGAGAGACTTCCCACACTGGTTGAGGAAGTATGAGAAGGGGAAAAACCTTGGTCCTAATACAATAATTAGTTATTTAATACAAGAGAGAATTAATAATTTCTTGGGGCAGCTAGGTGGCACAGTGGATAAAGCACCAGCCCTGGATTCAGGAGAACCTGAGTTCAAATCCAGCCTCAGACACTTGACACTTATTAGCTATGTGACCCTGGGCAAGTCACTTAACCCTCATTGCCCCACCAAAAAACCTCCAAAACAAAAACAAACAAAAAAAGAAATAATCATTTCTCACACTTCCATCTACTCTGTATTTATCTTATATACACTTGTTTATGTATATGTTGTCTCCCCAATTAAAATGTAAACTCCTTGAGACAGGGACTGTTTTTATCTTTCTTTGTATCCCCAGCTCTTATCACAATAATAAATGTTGTTTGATTGGTTGATTAATTCAGATAGAAGAACCTTCCCTGACTCTTGCTACTCCTGCCCCCCCCCCCTATTCTTCACTTCTCAGAGGATGAAGTCTACCTACCTAGTCAAACACAGTTACAGGAGTATATTATGATGGACTATGGATTCATCTTTAAGGGACATGAAAACTGGATTACCCCATGGCCTTGGAACTATGGACAGGTAATATCATAATGTGCAATGACATCTAGTCTAAGAGTTTTCCAGGAGTGGTCTGAAAACTCCTGGAAAACAACGAGGGTCTTCCAGATGGACCATGACCTGGCCTAAAATGTAAGCATGGAATATAGAGGATGATATATAGATGATATATTATATATGTCATGAGCCTCAACTGGGCAGATCCCACGGTATTATTGACTGAAGCTTTCCCACAATGAAGAATGGGAAGGAGATTATAGGTACAAAGGTGGGAAATTCTTGTGCAGGTATGGGCAGAATTGTCTTTCAAACAAGTATAAGATCAAAAATTTGAGTTTTGAGAGGCAGTGTGCTACAGAGGAAAGAAAACTGGCTTTGTAGTCAGACCTGAGTTCAAATTTCACCTTTAATGTTTATTAGCTGTGTGACAATGGATAGGTCACTAAATCTCTCTGAGTTTTAGTTTCTTCATTTTTAAAATGAAGGGACTGAACTAGGTAATCTCTAAGGTACTTCCTAGCTTTAGATCTATGAGCCTGTGAATCAGGGTTAGGGATCAGGGAGCTGAAGGGTTAGAAGGTGACTAGCAAAGACAGAGTCAAAACTAGAATCACCACAGAAATCTGGTGGGGTTAATGAGGTCTAATATCTGGTTTGTAGTTCCTATTTCATTAAAACTTGACTCTCCCCTGTGGGCATTATTTCCTGTATAGCCTTCTGCAATAAAGGATTTCCATTGTTGAATTTCCCAGGAGAAAATAATGAAATACTATTCTTCCTTTCATCTTCACTATGTCTATCTGTGGAACCGCCATCCACCCACTTGTATTTGAAAACTTAAGACTTTTTTGAGTCTTTTATTCTACTTTACTACCAATATCCAACCAGTTACCAAGTCCTGTTCATTGTACCATCATTTCTTTTTTTATTTTTATTTTTATTTTTGTTTTGTTTTGTTTTTAATGAGGCAATTGGGGTTAAGTGACTTGCCCAGGGTCACACAGCTAGTAAGTGTTAAGTGTCTGAGGCCAGATTTGAACTCAGGTACTTCTGACTCCAGGGCCCGTGCTCTATCCACTGCGCCACCTAGCTGCCCCCATCATTTCTTATATCCATTCTTTTATATCTGTTCACACCACCATTATTCTAGTACATTTCCGGATATCACCTACCTGGAATAATGTAATAGCCTCTTAACAGATCAGACCCCTTCCACCCTCTTCCCCCTCCTATCCATCCTTCATACCCCTACCAGAATAGTCTTTCTCATCTATGGATCTGCTCATGTTGCTCTCATTTGCAAGCATCTTTAGTAGCTATCTATTGTCTATCCAGGCAGCTGGGTGGTGCAGTGGGTAGAGCACTGGGCTTGGAATCAGGAAGACTCATCTTCCTGAATTCAAGTCTGACCTCAGACACTTACTAGTTGCATAACCCTGGGCAAGTCCCTTAACCCTGTTTGCCTCAGTTTCCTCTTCTATAAAATGAGCTAGAGAAAGAAATGGCAAACCACTCCAGTATCTTTGCCAAGAAAATCCCAAATGGGGTTATGAAAAGTAGGGCATGATTGAACAATAACAACTCGACTCCAAGACCAGTACTTTTTTGTATTATATATTATATACATATATGTTATACATAATTTTCTATTATTCTATTATAGCACCCTGAGTTTTATTGTATTATGTTATATTATATTATATTGCATCAATAACCCATGTATCAATATTTAAGTGTTTTCTAATTGTTCTGTGCATTAGTTTTGGCTTTCCATCTGGACTATATGAGCTCCTTGAGGGAGAGGATCTACATTAAATGCATCTTTGTATTCCCCAGAATGCCAAACACAGTGTCGATACATAAGAAGTGTTCATTAGTTGGACTATGTGGCCTCTGAGGTGCTTTCCAACTCTAACTCAGTCTATGATTCAATGATCCTAAGTATTTTTGCATCAATTGGCATATATAATGATATATTTATTTATTCATTCATTCAAAAAATATTTATTAATTTCCCACCATGTGCAGGGCACTGATAGGAGATAGGACTTAGGAATACAAAGATAAAAACTGTCCCTGCCTTCAAGGAGTATATGTTCTAAGGAGTCAGACTATGCATAGATTAAATAAATACAAAATACATGCAAGTAAATACAAAGTGATTTCATAGGCAAAGAATATTAATAACTGGGGTAGATGGAGATCAGGAAAGGCCTTGTGTAGTAGATGACCCTTGAACTGAGCCTTGCAGGGAGCTAGGGATTCCAAGTAGCAGAAGTGAGAAGGGAGAACATTCTAGGCAGGTGGAGAGCCTATGCTAGGTCATGGGTGTGTTAGATACAATGCCCTGTATCAGGAAGAGCAAGTAGTCCAGTTTGGACAGAACATAGAATGTATAAGTGAGAGTAAGGTGAAATCGGTCTAGAAAGATAGGCTTTGGATATCAAGCAGAAGAGGTTGTATCTTATCCTAGAAGCAATAGGGAGCCTCTGAAGCTTCTTGAGCAGGGGAGTAAAATAGCATATAAACTTCTTTTGAGAATTTAGAAAATCTTGCTTTTCTATTTGTATCTCCAGTTCTTTGCACATACTCAGTACTAATAAATGCCTTTTACTCACTCATTAAATATTAATTTAGCAATTCTGGCATATTGGTTCCTTCTTGAGATGAAAAATATCTCTCTAGGAGCCTGTGCCAGTGGGTTTAAAGATAAGAACCAGCCTCCTTTTCCCCTCATCTCTTCACTTTTTTCCTTTGAAATCCCTGGAAAGTTTGAAGATGACATTATAGACATCTGCTTCGAGATTCTGGACAGAAACCTGAACTTCTTAAACAATCCCTCCAAGGACTATTCCCAGAGAAACAGCGTTATGTATATCTGTAGGGTGGTGAGTGCTATGGTAAGGAAGAAATCAGTTATTCTCCTTCCTCTCACAGAATTGTCTAAGTTTTCCCACCATCATTCAAAAGTCGAATGTGTCCTTTCCAGATCAACAGCAATGATGACAGTGGGGTGCTACAGGGGAACTGGAGTGAGGATTACTCCAGAGGAGTCAACCCTTTGGAATGGAATGGTAGTGTCACCATCCTGAGACAGTGGCATGCCACCGGGGGCCAGCCCGTGAGATATGGGCAGTGCTGGGTCTTTGCAGCTGTGATGTGCACAGGTAGGAACCTTCTACCCCAGAGAGGGCTAAACAGACTTGTAGGCATGTCCTACACTACACGGCTAGGTATGTAGTAAAGGATTAGTTCATTTTAGAATTATTGAATTATTTTCATGATGTGAATATATTAGAATGTTAGTTCCTTGTTCTTCCATTGATTTATTCATTTATTTGACAAAGTTTAACATTTTTTCTCCAGGGAAATTTGACTGTTTTTTCCTATACTCAGAGTACTCTGGTGAGGTTGTTAAGCACTATGTTAATTACAATTAGGAAGCAAATTGAATATATTACACTGAGGTTTTGTTGCTGTATTATTTTGCCTGATGATGACAACCTCCTGCCTCCTCTCTAGAGCACCTTTATTATTCTTATATTCATTATTCTTTCCTAAACTCTGCGAACTCATCTTTTGTTTTGTTTTGTTTTATGAGGCAATTGGGGTTAAGTGACTTGCTCAGGGTCACACAGCTAATAAGTGTCAAGTGTCTAAGGCTGGATTTGAACTCAGGTCCTCCTGACTCCAGGGCCAGTGCTCTAGCCATTGCACCACCTTGCTGCGTCTGAACTCATCTTTCTTAACGCCTCTAGCTTCCTTAATAATTATGTAGGGGGTAGGAGGGTTGCTGGCTAATGCAGAGCTCAGTTCTTGGACTCCATGCAGCATGCTCTGCCTGATATCAGTCCATCAGGAAGCTTGGTGAGTCTGCTTCCAGAAGTGGGTGATGGAGAAATAGTCTTTTACTTCCCTGCTTCAGAAGACACAGTGATAATCTCTGATACCCATTCACCTAAGATCAGGAAGTATTAGACACAAAAAAAGACAGAAGAAACAGAGATGGTTATGGTTTCATGATCACATGGCTGCCCGCTGGGGAGATAAGAAGATAATACCATAGTGACTACTATTTCTATCCCCACCCAGAGCAGTTCTTGCCTTATTCTCTACCAGGGGAGAAAGACAGAGACAGAGACAGAGACCTAGAGACATAGAGAAAGAGAGACAGGGAGAAAGAGAGACAGAGAGACAGAGAGAATATGAATTCCCCAGCTTGGGCCTTTTGCATTCTCTTTCACTCTAGCTTAGTGCCCAATTAAAAGGTTTTTCATCACCTTGCAGTAAGCCTATAGGACATAGTAAGGGAGTTCTTGCTTATAAATGGGGCAGCTAGGTGCAGTGAATAGAGCACTGGCCCTGGAGTCAGGAAAATCTGAGTTCAAATTTGGCCTCAGACACTTACTAGCTGTGTGACCCTGGGCAAGTCATTAGCCCTTATTTGCATCAGTTCCTCATCTGTAAAATGGGGACATATTGGAGAAGGAAATAGAAAACCACTCTAGTATCTTTGCCAAGAAAACTTCATGGACTTTGTCATGTAGAGTCAGACAGTGCTGAACAACAACTTCCTTATGCTCTGAAATGAAGAGGTAACAGCCACCCCCTCCATCATGCCCTTCCAAAAGCAAGCTCACCAAGCTACCCCACAGGTTACCCCTATTGTGCTCCCACTGACCAGTTCATTACTCCTTCTTCTTCTTCTTCTTCTTCTTCTTCTTCTTCTTCTTCTTCTTCTTCTTCTTCTTCTTCTTCTTCTTCTTCTTCTTCTTCTGGGGCAATGAGGGTTAAGTGACTTGCCCAGGGTCACACAGCTAGTAAGTGTGAAGTGTCTGAGGCTGATTTTGAACTCAGGTCCTCCTGAATCCAGGACCAGTGCTTTATCCACTGTGCCACAGTTCATTACTTCTAACAATGACCTTTTAGGTCTTAGGGCAATTTGCATAAAGAATGTGTCTCTTGTGGAAGAACAAGTAACTCAGATGGAACATAGAGTGTATGAGGCAGAGTGTTGTAAAATTAGTCCAGAAAGAAGGCTCTCCGGTCTGTCTGTCTGTCTTTCGATTACTTTGGGAACATAGAAATCTGGGACACAGATGGGCTCCTTTCTCTTCTGGTAGCTGGAGCAGAGCAGTTTCTAGGACAGGGAGATGGGCCTTCCCTGAGGCCCTGACATGGGGAGGGCATGAATAACACTTGCAGCATAAAAACAAGGATGCTTAGTGCTTTGTTTAGCAAGATGAATTAGTTAATGCAGGAAGCTGCCAGATGGTGTTTCTCCCATAGCCAATCCCCAGGTGAGTTTCTCTATCCAACCTCTGCCCTGTTCTCCCTATCCGTAACAGCAGTCTCCCCAGCAACTGCCCCAGTGTCCCAGGAGAAATAGATTTGGGGAGGGGAAGGGGTTGGAGTTTGTATCTTTGCTCAGGCAGCAGAAATTGCTCTTTGTAGAAGGGCTTGGTATGCAAGCAAGCTGTGACACCAATACCCATTGGGAAGCTGCAAAATGACAGCCCTCAACTTGTGTGTCCCAGAGATACACAGCAGTGTAGACAGAGAGTAAGAGAAAAGGGGACACCATTTCCAGAGCCATATTCCAAGCTGCTACAGTAATTGGTAGCGTGGGCATAAAAATCCCACAGAAATGCCAAGGGGAATGGAAAGACACAGAAACAAACAAGTGCGCAGAAGGGTCTATTTTACTACCTGTGTGACCCCAGGCAAATCACCCAAAGGTGGGGTTTTAGCTGGGAGTTGAAAGAAGCTAGAGAAGGCAGGAGCCAGACATGAGGAGGAAGAATATTTGAGGCATGGGGGACAGCCAGTGAAAATGTCCAGAGATGGAGTATCTCGTGTGAGGAACAGAAATGAATCCTGAGTCCTCTTCACGTTTGGCTGCTCCAGCCCTACCAATCATTAGCGCTGGCTAACCCCCTTCTATCTAATTTTTTGGGGGGAGGGGGCGGGGCAATGGAGGTTAAGTGACTTGCCCAGGGTCACACAGCTAGTAAGTGTCAAATGTCTGAGGCTGTATTTGAACTCAGGTATTCCTGAATCCAGAGTTGGTGCTTTATCCATTGCACCACCTAGCTGCCCCCCCTTCTATCTAATTTTGACGATCTTGCTCCCAGCATTCCTAAAGTCTCAAAATAGAATTGATTTCACTGACCAGACATTTTTGCTATGTAACAATAGCTGGCCTCTTCCTGCTACAAGGTGAGTCTTTTTTACCTTTTTTTGATTTCCTCTTTCCTTCTGTCTGTCTCAGAGAATGAGATAATCCTACTGCTTGCCAAGATTAACCTTTGATCACCTATACCCTCGATCCCATCCTGCTACAATGTCCTCCACTCCATTAAGCATTGCCATCCCACCTGACGATGCAATCAAAGGATCCCTGGGCCTTGCCATCTGCCCCACTGAAGACCCCTTAGGATTTCTGAGCTTTTCCATGTACCTTGCAGCTGAACTTTCTTAAGTGTGTTGTCTCCCCCAACTAGAGAGTTAGCTCCTTGAGAGAAGAGACTGTTTTGCTTTCAGCTCAATTTAATCAGTCAACAAGTATTTATTAAGGGCTTATTACATGCCACAGGGCAACTAGGATGGCAGTGGATAGACTTCTGGTCCTGGAATCAGAAAGATTCATCTTCAAGAGCTCAAATCTAGCCTTAGATATTTACTAGCCTTGTGACCTTGGGCAAGTCACTTAACCCTGTTTGCCTCCATTTTGTCATCTGTCAAATGAACTGGAGAAGGAAATGGCAAATGATTTCAGTATCTCTGCCAAGAAAACCCCAAATGGGGTCCTGAAGAGTCAGACACAACTGAAAAATGACTGAACAGCTATATGCCAGGCATTGTGCTTAGGACTGGGGATACAAAAAAAAAAAAGACAAAAACACAGTACCTGCCCTCAGGAAGCCTAAATTCTAGAACAAACAAAACCCTTCTCTCATCTCTCTATCCTATGCAGTTTGGTAATTCTACTATGAATGGGTTACAATTGATAGAAATAGAAAAGGTTCACAGGAAGAGGAAAAGCTCATGAAGCCTTTAGTTGGTACATGCTTTGATATTCTAGAAAAGTATAGACACATTAGTCCTTTGCTAGAACACATTTTTTTTGGGGGGGGTGATTATTTTCTCTTGGACAGTGGCCTTTGATATAAAAAAAGTCCCCCCCCCCCATTTCAATACCATATTCTATCTTTTGCTGCCAACATCTGGAGGTGGGAGGGAGTGTGAACAGGTACCCCAGCAAGTGCCCATCTGAATGCTTATTGTGATTTTTACCCTTCTTACTACCTGAGAATCAGAATCTGCAAGTCTGAACCAAATAGTCCAACTTTAAATGAACTCAGTTCCTACCAACTCTTTTCATTCTCTCCAGTGATGCGATGTTTGGGAGTTCCAACCCGAGTGATCACCAATTTCCGATCCGCACATAATACAGATGGCAACCTGACTGTTGACATGTTCTATGACAAACATGCAGAGATGATGCCGTGGGAGAGGAGAGATAAAATATGGTAAGTCAGATTATTGAGAACTCTTGTATTTTGTCTAGGAAAGGAGTTGGGCACTGTTCGATTTGGACCAAATTCCATTCTTGACTTGATTTTCCAATCTAGTTTTCTGGGTTCTATATTGAACCACAGATTTGGTCCAGCATGTGACATATGGGGAGAACTTCACAAAAAGAGATTGGAAATCCATGGGGAGAGTAGGACCCATAGTCAGTTCCAAAAGGATAACGTTACAGATGAAAGGCAGAATTTACTAGCTGAGTAATTAGATAAGTTGTTTAACTTTTCCCTGCCTCAATTTCCTTATATTTCAAATGAGAGGCTGGAATCAGTGGCCTCTAAGATTCCTTCCAGCTCTAAATATATAATCTTCTGATCATCTCCCTTTTGTCCTTCTGCTTCATTGTTGGGGCTGTTTTCTTTAGTGTCATCTCTACTTATATCTTGCTTGACTGGCTTTTTTCTCTAGTTCTTCCCTTTGTTCAATCCCTTCTTTTGGTTGTTTTTCTCCAAGATGAAGGTTAATATCTCAAGATCTAGGGGGTCCCTTTGTTTTTTTTTTTCTGATACTAAAATATTTTCACAAATGATAGGTCTGTGGGAGAATCAATATTCATTTATATTCCAGGGTAAAAGGAAATTAAGAATATTAATCAAACTAGGAACTTAGGTCATTGTCTATATGAATTTGTCCTTGTGAGCTAGCCACATGGGTGGGAACAGTTCTCTCTGTTCGACAGCAGAGGGCGCTGATTCCTCACGTCACAATACCATTTGACTTGGATAGGGTGGCATTAAAAAGCAACAATTTCTTTTAAAATATGACGTCTTTTTAAAAAATTCTGGACTTAACAAATGTCAAGTAAAAATAATATTTCCATACACGTAGGAGAACAGAAAAATAAGATTTTTACATGAAACCTGAATATTACATACTGCTTGCTTTTCTTTTTAAATATAATAAAAATAATATAGTTATATATGCTAACATATGTATGTATGTATGTATGTGTGTGTGTATCTATTGCTTAAAGGATTGCAAAGTGCTTTGCTGGTATTACCTTATTTTATCTTCCCAATAACCCTAGGAGGTAGGTGCTATTATTATCCCCATTCTACTGTTGAGGAAACTGAGGGAGACAGAGGTTAGGTGACTTCCTCAGGGTCACAAAGCTAGTAAGCATAGGAGGCCAGATTTAGCTTGACTGTAGGTCTAGCGCCATAGTAATAATAATTAATAAATACAATGTGTAACTTTCAAAACTGATCTGCTTGCCTATAACTTTTTCTGTTCTTCCTTCTGTACATTTTAAAAGTCTCCATGACTCTCTCTTTTTTTCTTTCTTTTCTGGTGGGGAGGGGAGTCTACTCTGTCTTTAATGTCTTTTTTTCCTTCACCCTTCCCATTCCAATAGAAGAAAATAAAAGAAAAGCTATACACTTGTAACAGATATGCATAGTCACACAAAACACATTCCCATATTGGCCATATCTGAAAAGCATGTCTTATTCTGAATCTTGGATAAAAGGCAGTTAATTTCTTTCTTTCTTTTCTTCTTTCTTTCTTTCTGTTTCTTCTTCTTCTTTTTTTTTTTTTTAAGGGCAATGAGGGTTAAGTGACTTACCCAGGGTCACATAGCTAGTAAGTGTTAAGTGTCTGAAGCCAGATTTGAACTCAGGTATTCCTGAATCCAGGGCCGGTGCTTTATCCACTACACCACCCAGCTGCCTCTTCTTCTTCTTCTTCTTCTTCTTCTTCTTCTTCTTCTTCTTCTTCTTCTTCTTCTTCTTCTTCTTCTTCTTCTTCTTCTTCTTCTTCTTCTTCTTCTTCTTCTTCTTCTCCTTCTCCTTCTCCTTCTCCTTCTCCTTCTCCTTCTCCTTCTCCTTCTCCTTCTTCTCCTCCTCCTCCTCCTCCTCCTCCTCCTCCTCCTTCTTCTTCTTCTCCACCCATTCCCTATGAACTATGGGCCCTGTTGGGTTCATATGGTCCTCCATAACCACCTTGCTGTTCTGTTGCATGTCAACGCTGAGTGTACTTTCTCATTTCTCAGGAACTTCCATGTCTGGAATGAATGCTGGATGACCAGAAAAGATCTCCCACCTGGATATGATGGATGGCAGGTCCTGGACCCAACTCCCCAAGAAACCAGTAGAGGTAAGTAAGCCATCACTGTAAGAGACCTGGAGCTTGGCCTTCAAGTCCCACATGGATGATTAACCAAAGGAATAGACTCTTCAAAGCAAAAAACAGCTTCTCCCCCTCTCCCTTTCATTCTCTAACATCACCCACTCTTCCCTCCTGGCCTACCCCTACCAATACCAGTCTGCTTCTCCTCTTTCCTCCGTGTTGGGAAGTGAGACAGAGAGGGGCATCGAGGCAGGTGGTAAGAACAGAGAGGGTAGGAACTGAGGTTGAAGTCAGACGGCAGAGTTTGCGGGGGAGCCAGGTAAAAGATCGTTTGGTTTATGGTTTCAGAGTCACCGGGGCTTAGAATGCTGAAATGATTTGTCCTTAGGTCACATAGTGAGGGGGTTTTAACATCAGTGCAGTGTTCTACCCACTTAGCCACACAGCCTTTCTAATGGTTCCCATTTATATAGTTCCTAATAGTTTAGAAAATATATTCCTCGCTATAATGATGTGAGATAGATAGTACAAGTACTTTTCCCATTTTACAGATGGGGAAAACAGAGGAAAGAGAGGTGAAATGCCTAGCCAAGGTTACAATCTGTGACTCCCTTTTCTGGCTCTGCTTTGATTATTGGGTCCACCATCTGGACCCACTGTCAGTTTGTCCTTCTAGTAGTCATTCTTTGAAGGATGTTTTCTCCCTGCTCTTTCCCCCTATCATACTAACCCCCCAGTTGGACAGCATGGCTGCTCTCCTGTGTCTCTCTCCCCACCCCCAATCTTCCTTAGGGGTATTCTGCTGCGGGCCAGCTTCTGTCAGAGCTGTCAAAGAAGGGGACATCCAGCTAGCCTATGATACCCCTTTCGTGTTCGCTGAGGTGAATGCGGATGAAGTGATCTGGCTCCAGGACAATGGCCAAGTGAAAGAGATCCTTTCCCACAACACCAACTCCATTGGGAAAAAGATAAGCACCAAGATGGTGGGCTCCGACAAACGCCAGGATATCACCAACTCCTACAAGTACCCAGAAGGTACATGGGGCTCTTGGAAATTGTGGGAGCAGGTCCCTTATATATTTTTTTGTTTTTGTTTAGTTTGGCGGGGCAGTGAGGTTAAGTGACTTTCCCAGGGTCACACAGCTAGTAAGTGTCAAGTGTCTGAGGCTGGATTTGAACTCGGGTCCTCCTGAATCCAGGGCCAATGCTTTATCCACTGCACCACCTAGCTGCTCAGGGTCCCTTATGTTTTCAATTGTGAAAGCTCACTTAGTTTTCCTACTTCATGCCATCCTTCATGGTGGCCATTGATGGAATTCCTTACATATGTACTTCATTCATATGGGCAGGTAGGTGTTGAAGTGGATAGAGTGTCAGGCTGAGAGTCAGGAAGACCTGAGTCCAAATCTGACCTCAGATGCTTACTATCTGTGTGACCCTGGGCAAGTCATTTACCCCTGTTTGCTTCAGTTTCCTCATCTGTAAAATTAGACTAGCACAGTGCCTGCAATATAGTAGACACTAAATAAATGCTTGCTGTAATTCAATGATATACATATATAGATATGTATGTAAATATAGATATACAAATACCTATATATAACTATATGTGTTTGTATCTATGTAGTTATATGGACATATATTTATATAGATGTATATATATACACATAAGTATAATTATATATATGCATATATGTATATTGATATATAGGTATGTTGTTGATGTTCAGTTGTTTTAGTCTTATCGACTCTTTGTGACCCCATATGGGGTTTTCTTGACAAAGATACTGGAGAGGTTTGCCATTTCCTTCTCCAGCTCAGTTTTACAGATAAGGAACTGAGGCAAACTGTTAAGTGACTTGCCCAGCATCATACAGCTAGTGAGTATCTGAGGCCAGATTTGAACTCTAGATTTGAAGATTAGTCTTCCTGATTCCAAACCCAATGTTCTATCTACCTAGCTGCCCAGTATACATACATATATACATTATATACACACACACACATACATACACAAAATACCCATACATGTATATGCCTATGTAGGTATATCTGCATAAATATACCTACATATAGACATAGATACAGTTAGTCTGCAAAATAAATAAATATCAATATCACTCCTTACTTTCCCAGGGTAGGGTTGTCTTAAAAGTGTTTTTCAGGGGGCAGCTAGGTGGTGCAGTGGATAAAGCATTGGCCCTGGATTCAGGAGGACCCGAGTTCAAATCCAGCCTCAGACACTTGACACTTACTAGCTGTGTGACCCTGGGCAAATCACTTAACCCTCATTGCCCACCAAAAAAAAAAGTGTTTTCCCCCATCTCTTCCTTTTTTAGTGTGGCCTTGCTAACATAACAATTACATGTACAATTTAGACAGTTGAATAAAATGTTATATAAAAGCCCTCAAGTATCTTCTTCAAGACCAGCCTAATATACCAATATACCATGGAGCTGTGCATGGAGCACAGGAGAAAAGGAGCAGCTGTTAAGGTCAATTTATATCATATTCTGCCAAGTTTTGGTCTGGGATAATTTTGTGGGTCTGGCGTCTTTTAATCTGAGGTTCAATTTGAAAATTATCAGTTCTTTCAACATTTCTTTCATGTTAGTGAAGGAGTGTAATTAGAGAAGAAAATAGCAAACCACTTCAGTATCTTTGCCAAGAAAATCCCAAAGTGGGTCACAAAGAGTCAGACACAACTGAATGGTAGGATTTCTAGACAAGGAATTCGATACAGAGTAATTTATATTTCTAATTTATAATATAACCATTTATAATCATTATTATATATGGTGTATAATTATTATATAGTATAGATAATTATTCTATATTACACATATAATTATATATAAGTATATTTATAATTTCCAACATAACCATTTATAATTATTATATAATATATAATATATAATCATTATATGGTATAGGTAATTATTATATATTGTACATACAAGTCTATATCATATATTTACCATTTATAATATAACAATTTATAATGATTATTATAATATATAGCTGTCATTGTGATATATAATTATTACATTATTCTACCATTTATAATAATATTATATATCATGTTACTGCCATGTGATATATAATTATTACACATCAAGACAATTATTCTATATGACACCTATAATTGTATGACCATTTATAATGATGCTATATAATATGTGATTATCATGTTATGTATAATTATTACATAGCATAGATAATTATTCTATATTATACATATAATTATATATTATAAGTATATTTATAATTTATAATTTTTCACCAAATTTATGTATAGGGACTTCCCAGTGAAGAACTTCCTTTATCACTTGCAAATTCTGCAATTCAGAGTCTTTGAAGGACTTGCCTGGGGACTGACAGATTAAAATCAAGGGTCACACAGCCCATATTTCACAAGTGGGACCTGAACTTGGGTCTTCCTCACTCTGAGGTTACTAGTGCTCCAACCCCTACACCATCCAGTGTCTTGTAGTTCAAGATTTGCCCCTCTCGTTTTCCTCCCTCCCACCAGCCTCAGCCCGGGCAGCTCCCACTGGGCTGAATATATAGGCCTAGGAGGGAGCTTGACTTGTGTTAATAGTTTGCCCAGCTCTGGTCAATAAGCCTCAGGAGGAGGGAAAAAAAAAGGAAGGGGCAGAATGAGTCAATCCTGCCTGGTGCCTCTGTCTGGCACTTCTTTGCAGAACCAATATGAATCCTCTACTTTGTTACTATATTGGGGAGGTACAGTTATTACTCTATGAACTGTGTGATCTGCTTCCCTGATATTTTGGTAATGTTGTCTCCTTCTTATCAGTTTTTTTCACATAGTTATTAATCATTTCTAAGACTTGTCCTTTGATACATTCATTATTTAGGATTTTGTTATTAAATCTCCTTTTAGGGCTATTGTGCTGCTTGAATTGATATGATTGGCATTGCCAGTGCAAGTCAGAAATTTACAGGACATTCTAGCAAAGTTCTATCTGTCAGGTTATTGGTTGGTATAAAATCAATTTATGAGATAAAATGCAACTATGAGGAGACACCACAGCCATAGTTTGATTAGTTTGCACAATGGCAACACAAAGAAAACAAATGTGTCAATCTAGGAAATAGGTAGAATCATAGATCTTGTAATACAATATTCCTTTATATTAAAATAAAAATTTATTCAGCTATTCTGTAATCATTAGAGTGTTTACATTTTCTTTTTGTTATAGAGTATCTACAAATAATTTTATATAGATAGGTTCACTTTTCTCTCTATTTTTTTTTGAACATGCATTTAGAAAATTAGAAAGTCGATCAATAAAGCCAAATTAAGAACAAAAGAGGAAATCATCAAAATTAGAGAGAAATAGATTTTTTTTTTTTAGTGAGGCAATTGGGGTTAAGTGACTTGCCCAGGGTCACACAGCTAGTTAAGTGTTAAGTGTCCGAGGCTGTATTTGAACTCAGGTACTCCTGACTCCAGGGCCGGTGCTCTATCCATTGTGCCATCTAGTTGCCCTGAGAAATAGATTTTTAAATTCTCACAAAAATACTATAATCAATGATCAAAAAAAATCATTCCTGGGGCAGCTAGGTGGCGCAGTGGATAGAGCACCGGCCCTGAAGTCAGGAATATCTGGGTTCAAATCCAGCCTCAGACACTTAACACTTACTAGCTGTGTGACCCTGGGCAAGTCACTTAACCCCAATTGCCTCACCCCCCCCCCAAAAATCATTCCTTATTGAGATTAATACCAGGGATACAGGGTAGGTCTAACATTATGAAAATCAAGATCACAATCATATTAAAAACAGAACCAATATCGCATTTTGAATGCCTATTAGGATGCACATGAGGGGCAGCTAGGTGGCGCAGTGGATAAAGCACCAGCCCTGGATTCAGGAGGACCTGAGTCCAAATCTGGCCTCAGACAATTGACACTTACTAGCTGTGTGACCCTGGGCAAGTCACTTAACCCTCATAGCCCCACAAAAAGAGAGAGAGAGAGAGAGAGAGAGAGAGAGAGAGAGAGAGAGAGAGAGAGAGAGAGAGAGAGAGGGGATGCACATGATTAAATATACATTTTTTTCTAAATCCAACCTGCACTTTTACATCTTAGCAACTCAAAATTGTTATTGAAAATATTAGAAGCTGCAATGGCATGCTTCAGTGTCACCGTGACCTGGGATCTGAGTTTGTTAAACCCTGGATTATTTTTCACTCAGGAGATGCCTTAAAGTCAGGGAGGGAAGCTGCTGGTGAAGAGAGGTTAGACCTTGTATACTGAATGAGCCCAAGGAGGAAGAGTCAAGGGTGTGTTGGAGCCAGCTTTTTCCAACCCCTGTTTGTTAAATTTGGGGTGTGAACATTGGTACCTTGAAAATTGGCAATTACTACAAAGCAGGGGTTGAGTTATTGTTTTTTAATGATTTAATATTTTATTTTTTGCCAATTACATACAAAAACAATTTTTAACATTCATTAAAAGAAAATTTGAGTTCTGAATTCTCCCCCTCTCTCCCCCATCAATAAGGCGAGCAATTTGTTATAGGTTATATATATGCAGTGCTACAAAGCATATTGCCACGTTAATTGTCTAGACGTAAAGTGATGAAGAAAATATTAATAATGCAGAATAAACCTGAAAGTGTGTCAGGTATACTTTTTTTTATTCCTGGAGAGATAGTTGTTAAACATTTACCAGCTATCTAAAGTCCCCACATTCTGAGACGGGGAGACTACTGAGAGGGATTGGGCGTGTGCTATATTTTAAGAAGCTGCTGGGGTTTCAGACAATCTCTGAGGCAGGAGGAAGGAAGAGAGGTTTGAGGGTCTTGTAGTAGGAAGGGGCAAGCCTGGACCATTGGGTCCTTAGCACAGTTTCCAACACCATCTCTCTTTCCTCCTCTTCCCCTACAGGATCTGCGGAAGAACGGTCTGTGTTCATGAAGGCTTCTCGAATATTGCTGGGTCCAACTGGGTCTTCTTACCCCTACATGGAACGGATGCGGACAGCCTGGTTCCAGGAAAAACCAGTCAAGCTGCAGCTGAGGCTGTCCAGGACCCCCGAATGGGGCCAGGACTTAGAATTTTTCCTGAGGGCCAGGAGGCTTCAGGGCTCGGAGATAGGAATTAAGCAGCTCCTGCTGCACGTGTGGCTTAGTGCCCAAGCCCTGCTCCATGGGGGCAATGCTCAGACCCCACTCTGGAGGGACCAACTGAGCTTCAGCCTGGTCCAAGGGGAGGGTGAGTATGGGTGTGGACCCCAGGAAGGGCCCAGTTGGTATGGGACAGAAGGGCCTGAGAGGTGGAGACTGCCCAAGAGAAAACTGAGTGACTGTTTCCCCTGGAAGACTATATCCAAATCTACATGGGGTGCTCTAGAGCCATAGACCAGTGGGTGACATACAGAGACTTACACAAGGCGTCTGAATGACAGGTACAGAATCTGCACAGTCTTCTGCCAAATGACTTTCTGACATACCTCCCCATGGGTTAACACATGAAGAGAACCAACATGAGTTCTCAGCATCGTGACATCGCAGCCAAAACAGCTCGCTTCCTCTTGGGTTGCATTAAGAGAAGCCTAGTTTCCAGGCATAAAGAAATGGTGGTCCCTCTGTCCTCTACCCTGGTTGGACACATCAGCAATGCTGTGTTCAGTTCTGGGTTCTATAGTATGGGAAGGACACTGACTGAAAAACATCCAGAGGAGGGCAGCCAAGATATCATTGTTGTTGTTATTGGTTTTTTTGTTGCTGTTGCTGCTGCTGCTGCTATTGTTGTCATTGAGTCATTTTAGTCATATCCAATTCTTCATGACCCATTTGGGGACTTCTCGGCAAACATAATGGAGTGGTTTGCCATTTCCCTCTCTACCTCAAACAGAGTTAAGTGACTTGTCCAGGCTCACAAGTGTCTGAGATCAGATTTGAACTCAGATCTTCCTGGTCACCTAGCTGCCCAACATGCTAAGTCCGTGCCATATAAGGATCAGTCTTAGGAAATGGAGATGTCTGACCTGGAGAAAAGAACACTATGGGGGCAGCTAGGTGGCACAGTGGATAGAGTACTGGCCCTGGAAGTCAGGAGTACCTGAGTTCAAATCCGGCCTCAGACACTTAACACTCACTAGCTGTGTGACCCTGGGCAAGTCACTTAACCCCAATTTGCCTCACTTAAAAAAAAAAAAAGAACACTATGAGATACATGATAGCTATGTTCAAGTATTTGGGGGGCTACTGTGCAAAAGAGGGATGATATTGGTTCTGTTTGACTCCAGGAAGTAAAACCAGGAGCATGGAAGTTACAAAGAGGGAAAAGTAGGCTTGATGTCTAGAAAAATGTCCTAACCATTAGAGTCATTGAAAAAGTGAAATTGGCTGCCTTGGGAGGCAGAGGGCCCCTCTTCACTGGAAATCTTTAAGGAGAGGTTGGATGGTCACTTGCATTATAATAGTGGAGATTCTTTTCAAGTATGGGTTGGTCTAGATGGTGACTAAGGTCCCTTCTAGCTCCAAAATCCTGTGCCAGTCTATACATGTTAGCAGGTAATATGGTGTACATGTGGTATACAGCCATGTACACATTATGACATGTTTAAAACACACATAGCTCATTCCATTCATTCAGTAAGCTTTTTTTTTTTGGTGTGGGGCAATGAGAGTTAAGTGACTTGCCCAGGGTCACACAGCTAGTAAGTGTCAAGTGTCTGAGGCCAGATTTGAACTCAGGTCCTCCTGAATCCAGGGCTGGTGCTTTATCCACTGCATCACCTAGCTGCCCTCAATAAGCATTTATTAAGTGCCTATGGTGTGAAATGCACAACTAGCAGAGATGCAAAAACAGATAAGATATAGTTCTTGCCCTTGGCACACTTACAATCTAGTAGCTGCATATTATAGCAAACCCAAGAAGATAAACACACAGCTAAAATATGCTGAGACACACACTCCAAAGACTCAAGATTTTCCTCAGCTGTGGCTTTTGGGTCTTGTCTACAGAGAAAGAGTTGCTGCTAACCCTGCCCTTCACCCACTACAAGGACCAGATAAGCGATGAAAAACTGATCCGCCTGTCGGGGGTTGTGGAAATTGAGCAGACAAGGAGGAAGCTACTGGTGATCAAAGACATCTCCTTGGAGCTGCCCCACTTGACCATTGAGGTGAGGTTCAGGGCCAGGAAAGGTAACTTTTGGGCCAAAACAGGGATCTCCCCTTCCTTACATCCATTTCTTTTTGTGAAGATTTTCTTTCCTCCCCTTGCCCTAAAAATACCCTTCTTTCCCCCCTTCTTCCTTGCCTTTGCATTCTATTCACTCCATAATTCATCTTTGTGTACTAAACTTGGCTCTTCTATTAGCAAATCATTCAACACATGTTGATTCCCTGCTTTCTCTGAGGTCATACATATGCTTGGACAGTTCCCCAGCGCCTTAAATCATTTGGCCACCTTGAGGCAATTTCTACCTTGGCAGAATGAGGTGACCAACCCAAATGATGACAGCCAACATGATTAGAGGAGCAGCGGTCAGAGTCCTCAGCACTGATCCAAGTCTGATGCCAAGACCATCATGCAGCAGCCACAGAGCCCTTATCACCATGAGATATTGACTATAGTGCAAATGATCCTCACTTCTAGTCAGCAATTCATTTGGTGTTCTGTGGATGATTTATATATTGACTCTGGAGTCCAAAAAGCTGTTTCAAGTCCGATTCTGTCCAATTTGTACGCAAAGGAGGCCTGGATTTTCCCATTCCAGTCCCAGAGGGCACTTAACGTGCAACCACCCTGTTGCAAATGGAGAGGAGAAACCCCAGGTTTTCAGGTCAAGTTAGAGTATAACCGAAATATAGCTTGGGGTGGTTAGCCATGCTGGTCAGAGCATGGTCCAGATGAGTTTAAAGCAGCCAACTCCAGCCCTACACAGACAGGTTAGTTTCACAAATAGAGAGCCCCTGGTCCATAGCCACAGGCTAACTTACCCAGAGCCAACCGTGTCTTTGGATATGTATCGTGGATCATTAGAGACATTGAGTAAAGGAGTATGGAATGGATAGCACAAAATCATCCCCACTATTGGAAGAATAACTAGAAGTACATGTTCTACCGGTAGTGGGACCATAGCATTATCTCTGTACTCCAAAGTCAGCACATTTGTTTACCCTAAATACAAAAAAAAAATTTCACTCAGTTCCAGATTTCCCCTAAAGACAATATTTACTCTTCTAAACAACAGGGCCTGTGTGTTGCAAAGCCTGTAGGTGAGGAGAGATGGATGGTGTGTAGGTATAAGATTTACAAAAAGAGATAATGGGAGGGGGGCAGCTAGGTGGTAGCTAGGTGGCACAGTGGATAAAGCACCGGCCTTGGATTCAGGAGGACCTGAGTTCAAATCCGGCCTCAGACACTTGACACTTACTAGCTGTGTGACCCTGGGCAAGTCACTTAACCCTCTTTCCCCCACCAGAGAGAGAGAGAGAGAGAGAGAGAGAGAGAGAGAGAGAGAGAGAGAGAGAGAGAGAGAGAATGAAGACAAATACTTTCAAATTCTCCTTCTCTAGGTTTTTGGGCGGGCAGTGGTGGACAAGAAACTAAAAGTCACCATCAGCTTCACCAATAATCAGAATGAACCACTTCAGAACTGTGTATTGGTGCTGGAAGGGAGTGGCTTGATTGAAGGACAGATGACAATTAAGTAAGTAAAGCTGGGCACAGAGTCGGCTGGGTCCCTTTTGAGAGGCAGTGGAGTTAAAGGGGAAAGCGCAATCAATCAATCAATCAATCAATCAGAAAGTACATATTAAGTACCTGTTATGTACCAGACACTGTGTTAGATGCAGGGGATACAAAAAGAAGCAAAAGACAATCCCTGCCCTCAAGGAGTTTACAATTTAATGGAGTCCTGGATTTGTGGTTGGAAGACCTGGGTTCAGATTCCAGTTTTGCTTCTTATCAGCTGTAGGACCTCTGTGGACTTTAATTTTCTCATGTATAAAAAGAAAAAAAGCAAGCTCAGTGGTCCCTAAGGTCTCGTCCAGATTTAAATCTTAGGATCTTTCCTTAGGTTCCCCCCTGGGATTTTTAATTTTTAATTTTTTTTGCTCTTAAATGGAGGAAACATGTTCGTATTGCGTCTCTTTCTGCACTGGACTCCCTTCACTTCATTGTTTTCAGTCTTGGCATCAAGAGTGTAGGTGGAGCTCACCTGGGGCTGCTGGGGGTTCTCCTAGCTGGGAAAGGGGGAAGCTACATGCCACCTCTGTCTTTAAGACAGCAACTGGGAGGGAGGTAGAAGAGAGAGAAAGCAAATACTTATTCATTGAAAAAGATAAAATAAAACAAGCCAACACACATTTATCAGGTGCTTACTATGGATAAAAAAAAATGGCAGAACAGTGCCTGTCCTTAAGCTGCTTACAGTCTAACGGGGGAGACAACATGGAAACAACCAAATACAGGAAAGATCTATGCAGAGTAAATAGGGGGGCAGGTAGGTGGCACAGTGGATAAAGCACCAGCCCTGGATTCAGGAGGACCCGAGTTCAAATTCAGCCTCAGACACTTGACACTTACTAGCTATGTGACCCTGGGCAAGTCACTTAACTCTCATTGCCGGGCAAAGAAAAAAAAGGGGGGACAGAGTAAATAGGAGGTAATGTTAGAGGGAAAGTGGGGGAATGATATTTTTTAAAGACACTAATTGGCAGTCTCTGCTTCCCTTTCTGATATCTAGCCTGGGCACCTTACAGGCTGGAGACACCATCCAAGCCGAGGTAGACCTATTCCCCACCAAAGAGGGATCCAGGCAACTTCAAGTGCTGGTCAATTGCAAGGAGGTCAAGGAGATCAAAGGCTACAAGGACATCTTTGTAGCCTCAGCCAGCTCACCCTGAGCGCTCTTCTCATCTGGGTCCCTTTTGTCTGTTACCACCGGCCCCACCCTACCTTGTCTGTCCTCTCTTTTCTTGGGCATGGAATGAGATTCCTGTTAGACACTCTGCCCTTTGGGAGTGGGCAATAAAGACTTATTTATTTATAATCCAAATGTTTTCCTGTGTGTGCTGATGACTCGCCTGTTGCTATTGGCCGATCATTTGGGGGCCATTGCCAACCACCTCACCTGCCCCTCCCTACTCATCTACTCACTCAAAGGTCCCAACAGGAAAAAAAAAAAACCAATCACCTCCCCCTCAATCCTCACCCCAGTTGGCCAAAGTAGGATGACTTTTTAAAAATCTCCCTTCTACTTCCTATCTTCCTCCTTCTGGGAGATAAAGACTATGTCTTGTTTCTCTTTAATTCCACTCAGCCTCCAGCCTAGAACAAAGCCTTTGCAGGGCAGGCACAGAGCCCAGGGCTGCGGTATCTGGTCCCGGCCTCTGCCTTCCCAGCAGAGCGGGCGCCCCTGGGTTGCTATGGTGACGAGCCTGCAGTTGCTGAGCAGAAGAGCCTCTACTCTTGACTATGGGCAGGTAGGGGCATATTCTCTCCCAGAATCTGGCATGGGACTGACTAGGTGGAAGAGAAAACACTGGAGATGAATAGGATACTCTTCTTTCTGTACACAAAAGGGTGAATTGCTAGAGGAAGATAAAGAGAAGCATCAGCTATTCTATGGGCACTTCACTGTCTCATCATGGCTTAGATCTGGCCTCTGAGCAAGCAAGTCTTTCCTCTGACACATACTGGCCATTTGACCCTGGGCAAATATCATTCTAGAGCAACTCTAAAATTTGAAGGTGGCCCCTGCATTGTTCAAGGGAGTTCAAGTGTCATCTACGAGTTCGCTATATCAGTGAAATCATGGGACCGGTCTCTACCCCTAATCACTTCTATCCATGTAGCCTTTACTTTTCTCTCTTTTTCCCCACCTCTCTTTCTCCCTCCCTCCCTCTCCCTCTGTGTGTGTGTGTGTGTGTGTGTGTGTGTATCTGTCTGTCTGTCTGTGTCTCTGTCTGTCTCTCCCTCCCTCCTTTCCTCCTCCTCCTCCTCTCTCTCTCTGTCTCTCTCTGTCTCCATGTCTGTGTCTGTGTGTCTCTCTCTCCCTCCCTCCCTCCTTCCCTCCTTCTCTCTCTCTCCCTCCCTATCTCTCTTTCTCTGTCTCCTCCAGCCCCCCACCCTTGTTGCAGAAAGGCATGGTAGTGGTGTAAGAGAACACTAAATTCGAGAGTCTGGGATCTTGCTGTGGTTGGATCCCACTGCCACTTCTGGGATCTTGGCATTTAAGTAACCTCTTTGGGTCTCAAAATCCACATCTGAAAAATGTTGGACTGGGCAATCTTTAAGGTTCAAAGCCAGTCCTATGTATGCTTTCTGATCAGCTCGCCTCTCCCTATTCTTTCTCTTCCATCATTTTATTGATGTCATACTGACCCTTTCTCCCCTTGTGTCTTCACATCTCCATTTTTCTTTATATTCTTCTTTTCTTTCCCTACTCTCCCTTAATCCTGCAGTATTATACTTCTCTTCTTGCTTACTTCTTGTTGGTCTGCATTTTCCACATTTCTTTGTATTTCCTGCTCCCCCACAGCCACGTTCTCCTGGTTATATGCTTTTTTTTTTTTTAAGTGAGGCAATTGGGGTTAAGTGACTTGCCCAGGGTCACACAGC
Source organism: Dromiciops gliroides (assembly GCF_019393635.1). Lineage (NCBI taxonomy): Eukaryota > Metazoa > Chordata > Mammalia > Microbiotheria > Microbiotheriidae > Dromiciops > Dromiciops gliroides. The sequence goes on along the minus strand of NC_057862.1, from coordinate 194,439,232 downwards.
TAGTAAGTGTAAAGTGTCTGAGGCCGGATTTGAACTCAGGTCCTCCTGACTCCAGGGCCGGTGCTCTATCCACTGCACCACCTAGCTGCCCCTGGTTATATGCTTTTAAAAAAATAATTCCTCCTTTCTCCCTCCTCCCTCTCTCCAATTTCTTTTGCTTCCTGTTCTTCTTTTCCTCTGTCATCTCTTCAGCACCCGTGGCTCCTCTAGTTTCTGCCCATCCTGTGTCATTGCTCTTGGCAGACAGTGGGCGGGAGGAACCTGCACACTCAATACATTTCACCCAGTGAACTGGGCACGCCTGTCTCCATTAAGAATCTTCTTTGCATTTCTGTAGGATTAAGTCACAGCTTTAGGTAAATCAAGGGTGGCTAACCCCCAAGGGAGGATCAGAAGCCATCTTTAGGTTACCTCACCTACTCATTAGGGAAACTGGAAACCTTGCTTTGGATTCCAAAGGGCTGAATCCTCAATAGTTTTTTGACTCCCCCTCTCTCTGGCCAGATCACACAAAACTCACCATTACTAGGCAGACTTGAATAAACTAATTTGTTTATTTCTCAGTGTATATATTTTTCAATGAGGAAATCCCCCTTACCACTGCAGACCAGCATTGGTAGATTTCTACACTTTATGGTCTTAATAGAGTTGTATGGTATACTGAGAAGTTAAGTTACTTTTGGGGATCACAGCTAGTAGGTGTCCGAAGGAAGACTTGAATTCATACTCCTCCAAGTAAGCCCTCAATCCACTATGCCATCCTGTCTTTCACTGATTTATACTATAACAATAATAATCCTTTTTTTGTTGTTTTTGAGTTGTTTTAGTTGTGTCTGACTCTTGGTGACCCCATTTGGGATTTTCTTGGTAAAGATACTGGAATGGTTTGCCGTTTCCTTCTCCAGCTCATTTTATAGATGAGGAAACTAAGGCAAAGAGTGTTAAATGACTTGCCCAGGGTCCCACAGATAGTGTCTGAGACCAGATTTAAATTCATGAAGATGAGTCTTCCTAATTCCAAGCCCAGTGCACTATTCGGTGTACCACCTTGCTGACCAATAAACCTTTACTTTTATGTAATGCTTTTCAAAGGGCTAACACATCTGTTGTTCAGTGTAATTCTTTTTTTTTTCTTTTTTTAGTGAGGCAATTGGGGTTAAGTGACTTGCCCAGGGTCACACAGCTAGTAAGTGTTAAGTGTCTGAGGCCGAATTTGAACTCAGATACTCCTGACTCTAGGGTAGGTTCTCTATCCACTGCGCCACCTAGCTGCCCCTGTTCAGTGTAATTCTTAGAATTAAGGTGAGGTAGGTAGCCCTTCCTGTTTCTAGATTATCCCCTCTTTAATCCATGCTCCATAGCATATCACTCCTCTACTCAAAAACTTTCAGTGGCTCCCCATTGCCTACCAGATAAACTTTAAATACCCTTCATAATCTGGCTCCAACCTACCTGTCCAATCTTAACCCATACTATTCCTCTTGAAGATATTTTTAGTCCCGCACATCTGAACTACTCTGTCTTCTGTTTTCATTTTGCCAGCTTCCAGCCCTATGCCTTTGCTCTCCCTATCACCCAATGATTCCAGTAGATTTCTCACCACTATTGAAATCTCTATCTTCTTTAAAGGACAAATCAGTTCCACTAAAGCCATTTCTCCTAACCATTTCTCCCTCCCTTCAAATAAATATGATCACTCTCTCCTCAACATTTTACCCAGATTTTCTTGGCTCCCATCTCAATCTAGCAAACATCATGTTTTTTTTTTTAATATCCATGTCAATAATAATAATAATTTTTTAAAAGAATGAGTGAAGGGGAACCTGCCCTACCAGAATTGAAAATATCTTATATAGAATTATAACTGTATAATTATAAAAGAGATATTAGAAAAGATAGAGAAATAACTCAATAGAATCAGAGATCAAGGTTAGCATTTCAGAAATCTATGTTGGAAAACTGTGGAGAATGGGATTACTATTTAACCAAAACTGTCAGTAAAATAGGATAGCTGAATGGCAGAAAGAAAGAAAGAAGGAAGGAAGGAAAGAAGGAAGGAAGAAGGAAGGAAAGATGTGTTTAGAACCTTATAAACTACAATAAAGTTTACCTATACCCATGATCTTTTTAAAAATCAGGAGAAAATTGAAAGAGAAAGGAATACTCTGACTTTTTTTTCAATTATAGAAAGACAGGTTTTTGTTTTGTTTTGTTTTTTAATGGAACACAATGCGCCATCTCCCATCTTTGTGCCTTTGCTATTCTACATACCTGGAATCATCTCCTTCCTCTTGCCTTAGAGTTTCTTTCTTTCTTCAAGATGAAGTTCTAGGTGGCAGCTAGGTGGCGCAGTAGATAAAGCACTGGCCCTGGATTCAGGAGGACCTGAGTTCAAATCCAAACTTGGACACTTGACATTTACTAGCTGTGTGACCCTGGGCAAGTCACTTAATCCTCATTGCCCTGCAAAAAAAAAAAAAGATGAAGTTCTAGCATCACCTTTTGCATGAAGCCTTTCCTGATCCCCACAACTACCAGTGCCCTTCTTCACAAACTATCTTGTACTTAATCATTTTGAATATTTATAGATATATATGTTTTATATTTATGCTTTATATTGTATCTATGATATAATTAGTATATGTACTCATTATCTCCCTAAATAGAATGTAAGCTCTTTATGAGAGGAGTTTGTCTCATTTGCTGTCTTTTTATCCCCAGCTAGCATAGTGACTGACACATAGCAGGTGTTTAATAAATGCTTGTGAATTGAGCAATTGAAGAAATTATTGAAGACAATATCAATGAGTTTGATCACATATGATAAAATTACTTTCGTGACAAAATATGATGCTTCTAAAATTTAAAAAACCACCAACAACTGGAAAAGAATATTTGTAGTAAATACATCAGACAAAGGTCAACCATCCAGAACTTATAAGGAATTGATAGATAGCTTTTTTTTTTTTTTTTTGGTGAGGTAATCGGGGTTACGTGACTTGCCCAGGGTCCCATTGCTCATAAGTGTCAACTGTCTGAGATCAGATTTGAACTCAGGTCCTCCTGAATCCAGAGCCGTTGCTTTATCCACTGTGCCACCTAGCTGCCCTGATATATAGCTTTAAAAGAAATACATACTCCACAGTGTCGAAGGACATAGACAATTTTTTTTTAATTTTTAAAAAATTTTTTATTTTAGTGAGGCAATTGGGGTTAAGTGACTTGCCCAGGGTCACACAGCTAGTAAGTGTTAGGTGTCTGAGGTCAGATTTGAACTCAGGTCCTCCTGACTCCAGGGCCGGTGCTCTATCCACTGCGCCACCTAGCTGCCCCAGACATAGACAATTTTTAAAAGGAGCAAATATAAATATTTGATAAATACATGAAAAGATGCTAAAATTCCTTTATGATCAGAGAACCATACATCATGAAATATTTGATGTTACCTTACTCTCACTAAATTGGCAAAATGAGCAAAGAAATGATAATCTTGTCAGGTCTTTGGGGACATAGCCACTCTATTTTATGTTAATGGGACTAAAGACTGACTTAAAACTTTTTGGAGAACAATTGAGCAATATGCAGTGAGAATTATGAAACTAAATATACCTTTTGACCATTGCTAGGATTATATCTTATATCATGAAAAGGGGGAAAAAGGAACTGTTAGTACAAAAATATTCATGGCTGCTTTATTTGCTTTTGTTTGTTTGTTTGTTTTTTTGTTTTTTTTTTTTGCAGGGCAATGAGGGTTAAGTGACTTGCCCAGGGTCACACAGCTAGTAAGTGTCAAGTGTCTGAGGCCGGATTTGAACTCAGGTCCTCCTGAATCCAGAGCTGGTGCTTTTACCACTGTGCTATCTAGCTGCCCTGCTTTATTTGCAATAAGAACACAATGCTAAACCTCCATATGTCAAACGACTGGAAGTGACTGAATAAATTCTGGTATCTGATTTGAACTCAGGAAGTTGAGTATTCCAGTCTGCAGGCTCAGTGTTCTCTCCACCCAGCTGCCCATAGGAGATACAAAGACCAAAACAAAGAAATTGCAATTCTACTGTCTAGACTTAAGGTCTAGAGGAAGTCACTAATCTAAGGTCTAATAGTTAGACCTTAGATAGGATTCAAACCCAGGTCTCTTGATTCTAAGTATAACCCTTTATGTATATACCTAGTGTATATACATCTTCTAAGTATAACCACTCTACTATACTTCCTTGCCTATCAAAGCCCCTGACAATCAGGCTTCAGACTGGCTTTTTAGGTTTATTACACAACACTAGCCCTCAGTCTCATCCAGCCAAAATGGCCTTCTAACAGTTCCTCACACATGATGCCCTCTGAGAATCTCTAGCTCTTTCCCTAAAATTAATTTGACTTACTTTGTATATATTTTGCATTTATTTTGGTTTTTTTGGTTTTTTGTGTGTGTGTGTGTGGGGGTTTTGCAGGGTAATGAGGGTTAAGTGACTTTCCCAGGGTCACACAGCTAGTAAGTGTCAAGTGTCTGAGACTGGATTTGAACTCAGGTCCTTCTGAATCCAGGGCCGGTGCTTTATCCACTGTGCCACCTAGCTGCCCCCTATTTTGCATTTATTTATATGCATGGGTGCTATTTCCTCAAATAAAATGTAAGCTCCTTGAGAATAAGAACCGTTTCAATTTTGTCCTTGTATCTCCAGTCTTCATTAAGAGGAAGAGACAGAAACAGTGACAGAAAACCTTAAAAACTAGACAGGTGGGGGCAGCTAGGTGGCGCAGTGGATAGAGCACCGGCCCTGGATTCAGGAGGACCTGAGTTCAAATCCGACCTCGGACACTTGACATTTACTAGCTGTGTGACCCTGAGCAAGTCACTTGACCCCAATTGCCTCACCAAAAAAACCAAAACAAACCCCAACAAAAAATCCAAAACTAGACAGGCCATTCATTTTATAGATGGGCAAGGTGAGACTCAGAATGGAGAATAGATATGCCTAATATCACACAATGCATCAATCAGTGGCCAAAAAGATGTTAGGGAGAATGAGGCACAATTTGTCCTCCTGTTTGAAGCAGAAAAGCTAATGGCAGAAGGAGAAGTGGTTTCATCCCTTTTTTGGGCACTGACCTGAGTGTCCATAGTGAAGTAAAAACCCAGCTTTCTCCAGGGTCCTCAATGAACCAATCACTTTTTTTTTCTATTCCAGGACATTTTTTTCACCCATCATTCTCTGTTTTTTGATTCACCTCTCCTATCATATTTATAGCATGCAATAATCACTTCTATAATGATTAAAAATATGAGAGACATGGTATCTGGGTAATTTAATCATTTTATTAATATGGCCATCTCTCTCAGACCAAAGACCCCTTCCTCAGTTCTCATACACTTTCCACTTTAGGAGAACCACCACATAACAATCAAATCTAATTACTTAACATCATTCATATCTAATTAGTTGACATGATTTAGAGGTGGGTTATATTAAAATGAAGTCTGGGGATAATAGACTCAAGTAAAGATGACATGAGGGGAAAATGTGGAGACCCCTACCCAAGCTGGTAGTGGCAGAATAGTTCCCATCTAGAACTAGTTCATGAAGGCCAAATCTCATCAATAAAGTCCTTCAACTTATTTAGACAAAAGAATCTGTCTCCACCCAAGGCTCCTTTTATGAGCTTGTCTTGGACTTGGCCCAGATGGAGAAATTTGGTGAATTCTCTCAAGGAGGCTTTGCCTTTGAGTGGAGGGAGAAAGGACTAAAAAGGGGAGATCTCTGGGTCCCCCGAGATATTGAATATTAATAATTATTTATCACACTCCTTTCTTTGTATTCTGATTGAAGTCCTCTGGTACATGGCTAATATGGATCTTCTGCCCGTCAGAGCCATTGAGGTAGATCAGGAGATAAGAGTGCTGAGCCTGTAGTCAAAAAGACCTGAGTTTAAATTCTGCCTCACGGGGCAGCTAGGTGGTGCAGTGGATAAAGCACCACCCCTGGATTCAGGAGGACCTGAGTTCAAATCTGGCCTCAGACACTTGACACTTACTAACTGTGTGACCCTGGGCAAGTCACTTAACCCCCATTGCCCGCCAAAAAAAAAAATTCTGCCTCAGACATTTGCTAGCGGTATGATCTTGGACAAGTGACTTACCCTCTGTTGGATTCATTTCCCTTAAATGTATTTGTGTGTGTGTGTTTTGGTGTGTGTGTGTGGGGGGGGGTTTGTTTGTTTGGGTTTTTTGCGGAGCAATGAGGGTTAAGTGACTCGCCCAGGGTCACACAGCTGGTAAGTGTCAAGTGTCTGAGGCCAGATTGTTATCAGGTCCTCCTGAATCAAGGGCCGATGCTTTATCCACCACGCCACCACGCCACCCCCATTTCCCTCAAATGTAAAATGGAGATAATAACAGGATCCATCTCCCAGTATCATTGTGAGGATCAAATGAGATAACATTATTTGGAAAGTGCCTGGCACTTAAAAAATGTTTCTTTTTCTTCCTTCCATTCAGCTCAAATATACCCACCCAGAATCCCCCAAGCTAATTCTTCTCATCAAGTGCCCAGCATTAAGTCAAAGTTTCTTCCTATGTTAACTCTATCCATCCCTGAAGGCAAGTTTCAGTTCTGAGGCAGCCAATCCTGCATGAGTCTTATCCATGTCCTCTCATAAGTTCAGCACAGGGAGTTCATCTGATGTAATGGTGGTTTTCCTCACTTTCTCCTGACATTACAAAAATACCATTGGAACCCACTGATTCATTCTACAGTTTCAACACATGACAGGCCCTTTACTTCTTATCATACAATTCCTTGATAATACCATTATTCCTATTTTCAAGAGTTCTTCATTGATTATATGTTGCAGCCTGTGTCTTTCATCCATCATGGGTGCCTCTCCATTGCCCTTTCTGTGGTATTTCTATCTCCTCTATGATCACATCCAGGACAATGATGTTAGGGCCTCAATATGATCATTCCACTATCTTTGATGGAGAAAGCAATTTGTTATAAATAATTTTGACAAATCTGTTCCATTTTTCTTCTGTTTGTTGTTTTATTTTCATCCTTAAATGGCTTTAGAATGACAGACTTTTTTTAGCTCGGTGCCTTGCCAAGCTTTCTTTAATGTCACTGCTTTTTTTTTCTTTTCTTCTACTAGATTGTGTTTTTTTCACTTCTGTGTATTCACACTCACAATCTATTATTGTTCTTTCTTTTGTTTCTTTGGTGAGGCTTGCCATTGCAGATTCAAATTTTGTTATTCTGTTCACTATTTTTGCTACACAGAACATAAATTCTGCTTTAATAATTCTCATTTCTCTTTTAAACCACTCAGGAAGAATATGTTGTGATTTCATGTTCTCCTCAAATTCCTCACAGTTCTCTATATCATAAAGTGTTAGATCATTTTCCTTATTTTGCAATATTTATTCATAGATGCCTGAATTTGTTTGCTAGATCTGGAGGCCATATTTTCTTCTGTTGTTACTGTTTTTCCTGTTGACTTATTGGCCTATGTTCAAGGAATTTTATTCTTCCTTCAGTCTTTTTTCCTCTTTATTTTCCTTATTATTCGCTTCTTGACTCCTTCCCTTCTGATTGTGGTTTTTTTTGGGGGAGGCTGGATCTCAAAACATCTCAGCCTCCTCTCATACTTGGAAATTCATGGTTCACCATGATTCTCTGCCCCAACTGACTTTGGGGGTAGTTAGAACTAGGCTCAGCTGTATGCTGTGTTCTTTCCTTTGGGCTTGGTAGAGTGCTGTAGAGCTCCCCACATGCAGAGTACCCTGTCCTACTAACCTGTTCCATTCCTTCTGACCCAGCACTGGCAGTTCAGAGCCTGTTTTCCTCAGCACCGGCAGTTTGGAGCTTTGCAGCACTGGTGCTTCTGGGTTGCATCCCTGGAAAGCTTTTGCTCCTGAAGGACTGTGTCCAAGCTAACTGTCAAGGTCTGGATGATCCACAGCCTGGAATTGTGGTTTTCATGACACTGGAAAGAGGAAGGGAGAATGGAGTGAGTATAGGGTATGTTTTGGTCTAATTTTTTTTTTTTTTGCAGGGCAATGAGGGTTAAGTGACTTGCCCAGGGTCACACAGCTAGTTAAGTGTCTGAGGCCAGATTTGAACTCAGGTCCTCCTGAATTCAAGGCCAGTGCTTTATCCACTGCACCACCTAGCTGCCCCTGGGTATGTTTTGATGTAAGCCCATATTGGACTCTTGGGTCTGCCAGTACAGCTTCACTGACAATAGTATGAGAGGTATTGGAGGGGTACTGAGTAAGCTCAGGGTGAGTAAGAATCAATTCCTGGGTTTGGGGATTTTTTTTTTTTGATGAGGCAATTGGGGTTAAGTGACTTGCCCAGGCTCATACAGCCAGTAAGTGTTAAGTGTCTGAGGCTGGACCTGAACTCAGGTCCTCCTGAATCCAGGGCCAGTGCTCTATCCACTGCGCCACCTAGCTGCCCCCTGGGTTTGGGGATTTTTAAACTTTATTTTAGATTCTGGGTGTCCCAGACCATGGACATGGCTGAAGTTGCTTTATCTTTGGCACATCGTTTCTGCTTTGGAGAGATCTGAGAGGTCATGGGGATCAGAGAAAATGTCTAGATCACCATCTTGTTACTCATATGACCAAGGCAAAGCTTTCTTTAAATTGTTTTTACCTCCATTAAATTTGCTTTAATGGATAAAGAGTACTAGGGGGGCAGCTAGGTGGCACAGTGAATAGAGCACCAGCCCTGGAGTCAGGAGTCCCTGAGTTCAAATCCGGCCTCAGACATTTGACACTTACTAGCTGTGTGACCCTGGGCAAGTCACTTAACCCCAATTGCCTCACCCCCCCCCAAAAAAAAGAGTACTAGGAAATGGGTAGGAGAGCCAAAGGGGAAGGCAGTGGGCTCCCTTGGATCTGACTAAGGTGCCAGGAAGTCTGCTTTGGTCTGGTACACATCCACAATCCTCAGGCCTGGGCTAGAACCAGAGGCCTCTCAGGTGGAAGGTGAACTCACATATTTGTGTAGTTGGCTCCATGATAGATTGTAGTAATAATATTAAGAAGCCAATCCCTGATCGAAAGATGTCAAAAGAACAGCAAATTATTAACAACCACATGAAAGAATGTTCCAAATCACTAATTAAAAGAGAAATTCATGTAAATAACCTGATATCTCTCTCCCTCCCTTCCTTCTCCCTCTTCCCTTCCCTTCTCTCTCCTCTCTCTCTTCTTTGTTTTTCTCTCTTCCCTTTCTCCCTTTCCCTCCCTCTTTCCCTCCCTCTCTCTTTTTCTTCCCTCTCTTTCTCTCTTCCCTCTCTCTTTCTCCTTTCCTCCCTCTTTCTTCCTCTTCTATCCATGTAATTCCTGTTAGCACTGAAAGCGTAAAATGGCTAAATCTAAGAACCATACCTCCCATTGCCAATCACAATATGGCACAGGAATAGTATCAAGAAACCTAGGTTGCAGAGATGTGAATCTCTGAAAGGGGTTAACCTCAAGTTTCTAAGAAATAGGCACTTTCCCAAGAAGCACCAGAAGGGATTGAAGAAGATGCCAGCCAACACCAACAACAATAATGAGCATGATGATAGCTAACATTTATATAGAACTTGCTATGGGCCAGGCACTGTACTAAGTGCTTTATAAACATTACCTCATTTGATTTATCTTTGCAACAACTCTGAGAAGTGGGTGCTATTGTCCTCATTTTATAGATGAGGAAACTGAGGCAGACAGAGGCTAAGTGACTTGTCCAGGGTCACACAGCTAGTAAGTGTCTGAGGTGGGGTTTGAACTCAGGTCTTCCTGACTTCAGGCACAGTGCTCTATGCACTCACTGTACCCCCTCACTGCTGAAGTTGTCAAAGCATGAGCAAAGCCCATCAAAACCCAAGGTTTGAGCCCCAAGGTCTCCAAATCCAAGGTCCTCAGGCCCAAGATCACCAAACCTACAGACCCTAAGGAAAATGCCAGATTCACTAGACACAAGATTGCCACCAAATGTCCAGGATCTTAAAATGAGACTAAATGCCCAGCCTCCCACATCATTAAGTCTTATTCTAAAGTTTCCAGAACCACTGACCCTAAAGTTGCTAAGCTCATGGACCTGAAAGTTTCCAAGTCAACTGACTCCAAGAATATGAAGCCTCCTTACCCCATGGTCACCGTCTGATCCCCAAAGCCACCAAAGCTGGCCTCAAGGGCACCAAGTTCTCTAAGACCACTGGATCTGACACTAAAGTCACCAGGTCTGATCCCCAAGGCCAACAAACCTGGCCTCAAGACCCCCAAGTTCTACAAAGTGACCAGATCTGACACTAAGGTCACCAAGTCTGATCCCAAAGCCACTAAGTCTGAAGCCAAAGTTACCAAATCTGATTCTAAAGTCAGGAAGTTCAGCAATTCCAAGGCCACTGACCCCAAACCTGATGAGCTCACCAATCCTTAGGCAGCTAAACCCAAAGATGCTCTGGCTAACTAAGTCTACTACTCCCAAGCCTTCAAAATAGATGCTTCAGGAGAGGACTTGTTTAAACCCTAATCTGCCATTTTTTCTCAGTCAGGGTATGATTATTCATTATTTTGTTCAAATAAAAGAAATGATGAGTCATAAAAAATACCATTCACGTTTCACCTCACACCCAATAAATTGGCAAAGATGACCAAAGATGGGAATAGTCAATATTGGGGTCAGGAAGAAGTGTAGAAAGGCAAGCAAGTACTCTGATACATTGTTAGTGGAGCTATGAATTGGCGTAACCATAATGGTTTTCTCTTTTTTTAATGACTAAATTAATTCTACAATAAATGTTCTAAAATTTTACATTAAAAAAACATTTTAAAACACACATAACTTTTGCTGCAGTCACTAGTTTTACATGATTTGGCATTTGATCATAAGATTTTGAGACACATGCTTTAATTCATCATTACCAAACATCATGTTAGATATTAAATACACTTTTGATAAGCAATCTAATTTCCTAAGTCTAGCCTTAATTAATAGTTCATAGCTTTTCTTTTTTAATTAAATTTTATTTTTTTCAAACAAAGGTCTGCCTCAATGACACTCTCGATGTCTCTTCCCCCATTTAGAAAGCAAGAAAAATAAAACACCTGCTACAAATACGCAGAGTTTAGCAAAATACATTCCCATAATAGCCCTGTCAAAAAAAAGGCTCAATCTTCACTCCGAGTCCATTGTCTCTCTAGCAGGAGATAGGTAACAGGTCTCATCATGAGTCCTCTGAGGTAGAGGTTGGTCACTGCATTGATCAGTTTTCCTAAGTTAGTATAACTGTTCTGGAAAGCAATCTGGAATTATGCAAATAAAGTGAATACAATATCTATACCCTTAGACCCAGAGGTTTTACTTCTAGGCATATATCCCAAGAAGTCACCGACAAAAAAGAAAGACTCCATATGTGCCAATATATTTATGGCAGAGAATTGAAAATAAAGATGCCCATCGATTGAGGAATGCTTAAACAAATTGTGTTATGTGGTTGTGATGAAATATTACTGTGCTGTAAGAAAAGACCAATCTGATGAATACAGGGAAACATGGTAAGACATTTTTTTCATGTTACACAAAACACATTTTTATTAGAATTTATGGACTATGGAATTTTAGGACATAAAAGTAATCACAATCATATCTTTAATATAACACCAGCAAAGGGGCGGCTAGGTGGCGCAGTGGATAAAGCACCGGCCCTGGATTCAGGAGTACCTGAGTTCAAATTCGGCCTCAGACACTTGACACTTACTAGCTGTGTGACCCTGGGCAAGTCACTTAACCCCCATTGCCCTGCAAAAAAAATATAACACCAGCAAATATAACGTCTCTGTCACCCCAAATCTGTCAAAATTAAATAATTGCATGTGACTAATATGACAGTTTGTTATTCAGTCATGTCTGCCTCTATGTGTCCCCATGGGCATTTCCATTAGGTTTTCTTGGTAAAAATATTGGAGTGCTTTGCCATTTCCTTCTCCAGTATGTCCCCATTTTACAGATGAGGAATTGAAGCAAATAAGAGTTAAGTGACTTGCCCAGGGCCACACAACTACTAAATATCTGAGGCTGGATTTGAACTCACTCTTCTATAAATACCACCATTTCCAGAAACATGGTAAGACTTACTGGTACTGGTGTAAAGTGAAGTAAGCAGACCCATGAAAATGATATAGACAATGACTACAAAAATATAAATGGAAAGGACTACTACAAAACAATTGAAACTAAATGATACAAAATGATAAAGCTTGATTCAAAAGAAGAGATGTGAAAAAACATTATCTCCCTGCTCCTTTTCAGAGGATGGGAGTGCATCCCATCCCAACAGTGCATATTATGTCAGATTTTTAAAAATATGTTTATTAGTTTTGCTGCAAAAGTTTTCTCTTCTTCCCCTTAAAAAACTTGTTTTTGGTTCTAAGGGATACTTCCCTGGGAAGAGGCAAAGGAAGAAATATGGGGAGAAATCTGGGTGAGGGAAAAACAACAATTCAGTCATCTTTTTTGGTTGTATCCAGCTCTTAATGACAGATTTGGAGTTTCCTTGACAAAGATGCTAGAGTGATTTGCCATTTCCTTCTCTAGCTCATCTTACAGATGAGGAAATTAGGTAAACAGGGTTAAGTGACTTGCCCAGGGTCACACAGCTAGTAAGTGTCTGAGACCAGATTTGAACTCAGGAAGATGGGTATTCCTGACTCTAGGCTGGCACTCTATCCATTGCCCCACCAAAAGACCAGAGATATCAGTAAAAATGTATATAAAAAAGAAACTGAAGTATTAAGAAAGGGAGAAACTCTGGGATAGAACATGTGTCCATTCCCCATAGGACTTAGTTAATTTTTCTTTACTTAAGTGATATGCTATGATCCCTAGAACATCTTGTCCAAGTTATTATTTTCCATTCATGGGCTAGCATCTACCAAGACTTTCAAAGTCACCCTCCATTCCCCAAATTAATTGCTTGTTATGGGACTCTAACCGAAAAAATAAGATAAATAAAAGGCAGAATCAATTAAAATGGCTCATTAGGCCCATTGCCTGCCTTTCATTAAGCCCCTAGATATACAAACTGTGCTTATTTTCTTGGCTGGGAAACCACAAATGTGGTTTCCACCTCTTTTTGTGCCAAATTGGATCCTCTGCTCCTTACGAAAGTCAAACATGCACAGCCTAAAGGAGTTCTTTTTGGTTTCATTCTTCTCTTGGCCCAAATTTGGCCAAGGTGTAGCAGCTACCCCCCCACCCCCCATCCTCCCTTCTCAGTTACCCAGGGTCCTGGGGGCAGCTAGGTGGCACAGTGGATAGAGCACCGGCCCTGGAGTCAGGAGTACCTGGGTTCAAATCCGGCCTCAGACACTTAACACTTACTAGCTGGGTGACCCTGGGCAAGTCACTTAACCCCAATTGCCTCACTAAAAAAAAAAAAAATTAAATCAGTTACCCAGGGTCCAGGCCTCTGTTTCCTATACACCTAAGCCTACAGCCTCATCTTGTATTCTGTTTTTTAGGCCACAAGCTAAGAATAGATGCAATGATCTAAGCTGAACTGTCTCCAAGAGAAAATAGGATGGCCCATTGTGTTAGCAGACTGTCAAGTTGCCTCAATAGCAAGAACAGGCATGACCTTTAAATTTGTCAACCATGGACTCCTGAGAAGTGGCTCAGTCCTTGAAGGGGTCTGCCAATTCACATATATGTATATATGTATATGTGTGTGTGTATGTATATATACATACATACATATATATATATACACACACATATATATGTCCATATATAAGGGGCTGATCAATCAACAATTATTAAGTACCTACTATACGCTAAGCTAGCACCTACTGTGCTAAGAGGTCATGGATATTAAAACAACAACAGTAATAACAATAACTAGTGTTTATCTAGTACTTACTATGTGCCAGGCACTACGCTAAGCACTTTACAATGATCTTATTTGATCCTCACAACAAGGAGAGAGGTAAGTGCAATTATTATTTCCATTTTTACAGATGAGGAATTGTCCAGGATCAAACAGCTTTTAAGTGTCTGAGGCTGGATTTGCACTCAGGGCCTGAAACTCAGGCCAGGCGCTCCATCCACTGGGCCATCTAGCTGCCAAAAAGAGTTTCACAATCCACCGAAGAGATATCAAATGAAGAGCTGATCGAGGGAGCTGTATGAAGATCCTGACCCCAAGATTCAGGAGGGATCAAATTTCATAGATTCAGAGCTGGAAGGGACCCTGGGACCAGGATGGTTAGCTTATTTACCCAAAGCCACACAAATGGTAAACATCAGAAGTGAGACTTAAACCCATATTCTCTGACTCTGGCACCAGTACCTTTGTTCCCTTGACCAGTTCATTTTGATGAACGTGTTGGGCAATACAGCCATTGTGGAGAGCATTTGAAAAACTCCTTCCCAGAGAAACTGTGGGCCTAACCACTGGCACCTTGTTAAGAGGACAAAAAACAGGGGGCAGCTAGGTGGCACAGTGGATAAAGCACCAGCCCTGGATTCAGGAGGACCTGAGTTCAAATCCAGTCTCAAACACTTGACATTTACTAGCTGTGAGACCCTGGGCAAGTCACTTAATCCTCATAGCCCCACCAAAAAAAAAATAATAATTTTTTTTTAAAAAGAGGACAAAAGACAAGATTAGATTATATATCATTTAAGGGCAGCTAGGTGGCATAGTGGAGAGACTGCTGGACCTGGAATCAGGAAGAGCTGAGTTCAAATACAGCCTCAGACACTAGCTACATGATCCAGGGCAAGACACTTAACCTCTCTCAGCCTCAGTTTCTCATCTGTAAGGTGGAGATAATGGCACTTTACCTCTCATAGCTGTTGTGAGGATAAAATGAGATATTATTTGGAAAATGCTTTGTGAAACTTAAGTCTCTATAGAAATGCTATCATTATCATTATTATTAATTGGTGGCTAGGACTGCTTTAGTAGTAATTTACTGGGTTGAAACTACTCCTTGTGGTCTCCTAGAAACTGAGTTTCAGTGACCAAGGCTGCCTCCAGGATGTATTAATTAATATAATATTATATTGTAATATAGTATAATATAATACAATACAGTATAATATAACATAGTATGATATAATAATATAATTGTAATTATCATCATGAAATCATAGAATCTGAGAGTTGGAAGGAATATAAGAGGCCATCTAGCTCCATTCATAGTCATTAATAATAATTAACATATATATCAATTACTATATGCTAGGCAATTTGCAATTATGATCTCATCTAAACTTCCCATCAACCCTGGAAGATGGGTGCTATTATTGTACCCATATTACAGATGAGGAAACTGAGGCAGATAAGAGGTTAAGTGACTTACCCAGGGTCACCCAGCTAGCAAATGTCTGAGACTTGATTTGAACTCAGGTCTTCCTAATTCCAAGCTCAGAGCTCTATCCTAGCTGTTATATGCCAAAGGAATCCTTACTATAATATACCCAACAAGGTTCAGCCTATGCCTGAAGATCTTGGGGAACGGAGGGGCTCCTCACCTCTAGAATTAGTCCATCCTTGTCAGAGGAGCCACTTCTCTGCTGGAATATTCTCCCCTCCTTATCTCTGCCCCCTAGATTCCCTGGCTTCCTTCAAGTGCCAGCTAAAATCCCATCTCCTACAGGAAGCCTTTCCCCATTCCCCCTTAATTGGTCATCTCCAGTTTATCCTGTAAATTTTTTATTTGAACATAGTCGTTTGCATGTTGTCTCTCCCATTCGACTGCAAATTCCTTGACTATCTTTTGGCTTTCTTTGTATTCCGAGCACTTAGCCCAAAAGGAACTGTAGAATCCTGTGGACAAGAGTGATTTCACCCAGTTTTCCTGATGTCCTAATATTCAACAGGGAGTTTGGATCCCTGATGAAGTGAACTTATGGGCTAGTGTGAATGTTTTCTTGGTTTGTTTATGGGCTCCTAGAGGCGTATTTCTCTATTTTCTGGGGGCTAAAATAAAGGCTGTCCTTTATATATTTGTTATCTTGAGAGTTTATATGAGAGCTGGGGATCCTTTTACCCACATTTCTGAAAATCTGTGCATAAGTTATGCCTGAGTAACAAATACTTGCCGGGAGTGCTGGGGAGAGGGGAACAGTAGGTAGAAGAACAAGAGCCAAAGAAAAATGAACATTTGGGGTCATTCATAGAGAATAGATCTAGTCCGTATAAACCTAAATTTGGGGGAATGAGGTTCAGGGTTATAGGTAATATATGCATAAGCAAACATACTTCCTGTTTCAACCTTTCTCATGTGTATAGGTCCTGTTACTTTCTTTTTGTCATTACATGTACTATTAACAAATGGTACTTGAGGTAGGGAGGGTGATTCATTATTTTTTTGGATGTAAAAAGGAATCACTGCACTAAAAAGATAATGACAACTATTTATTTACTCCACTGGTGAAGGCAGGTATATCTGAGTGGTGGGGATGCTACATGGCAGGTCAAATGTAAGGGAAAGAAAAGAGGTTAGTCATTTTTGGTAGAAAGAGCCTCTTGTAGGGGGCAGCTAGATGGCAAAGTGGATGAAGCATCAGCCCTAGAGTCAGGAGGACCTGAGTTCAAATCCAGCCTTACACACTTGACATTTACCAGTTGTGTGACCTTGGGCAAGTCACTTAACCCTCATTGCTGTGCAAAACAAAAAGAAAAGAAAAAGCCTCTTACAACACTGTATACATTGTCAGGACTAAATGATATTGGTTAGTGTTGCTAAACTGCTTTTTCCCCCTTCTTATTCTTTGTTATAGGGGTTGTTTCTCTGTGTAGTAGACGGGGAAAGACTATCTTTATCTGTCTGTCATCCATCCATCCATCCATCTATTTATCTATCTATCTATCTATCTATCTATCTATCTATCTATCTATCTATCTATCTATCTATCACAGTTAGGTGACACAGTGAATAGAGCTCCAGGCCTGCAGTTAGGAAGACTCACCTTCCTGAGTTCAAATCTAGCCTCAGACACTTACTAGCTGTGTGACCCTGGGCAAGTCATTTAACTCTGTTAGCCTCAGTTTCCTCATCTGGAAAATGAGCTAGAGAAGGAAATATCAAAGCACTACAGTGTCTTTGCCAAGAAAATCCCAAATGGGGCTGTGAAGAGTCAGACACGAGTAAAAAACAAACCAACAACACGTTTTCTCTCTCTCTCTCTCAACAAAGATGATGTTAAAAAAAAAATAGAAGAGGGGCAGCTAGGTGGTGCAGTGGATAGAGCACCGGCCCTGGAGTCAGGAGGACCTGAGTTCAAATTCGGCCTCAGACACTTGACACTTACTAGCTGTGTGGCCTTGGGCAAGTCACTTAACCCTCATTGCCCAACCAAAAAAAAAAAAGTAGAAGAAAAAGTCTCCTGCATTTGTTCCCAGTGATCTTGGTTACTCATTCTCCTCTCTAGAGATAAGGGCAGGGAGGTAATGTACAAAGAAGAGGGATGGTCCTTAATGTGCTCAACCTACCTGGTTGATAAGTCACAAACAGACAAGAATTCGAAGTGGGCCACCACACTGGCAGGAAACTTTGTATTTGTGCAAACCAAGCTTCCCACTCTCCTGCTCTGCTACCAATAGAAATAAATAATAATGACCAATATTCATATAGAGCTTTAAAGTCTGCAAAGTGCTTTTCAATATTATCTCAATTGTTTCTCACAATTCTGGGAAATTGGTGCTATTTTACAGATGAAGAAAATGAGGCCAAGAGAGATTTAGTAACTTGCCCAGGGTCATAGTTGTATAAGTGTCTGAGGAAGGATTTGAACTCAGATCTTCCTGAAGGAATTCTTGCACTCAGGAAAAATTCAGTTAGGGGTGAAAATTGGATCTACAAACCAAACACCAGCTGGTCCCACTTTCTATTAGAGAGTGTTCCCAATATGAATCTCACTATTTGATTCTCCAGTCAAATGATGGAAAAGCAATCCTTGATACTAAGATGATGACATATAAAATTTCCAGCAAGTGGGAATATGTACCAACTTCTCAAAGAGGCAAAGTGTGTATGATACACTTCACTCCACCCTCCTTAAATCAACTTGAAGAAGTATAACCTCAGAGGTCAAGGCCCTGGGGCAAAGCCCTGGTCACTCCACCCTAGTTATAGCTCTGGCTATGGCAATATTTGTTAGCTGCCCCCAGTGATTTCTTAATGTTTTTCAGAGCTGAACCTGTGGAAAATTAAGAAGTAGGAAGCTTATCTCCTGGTGCCACCACCTCTTAAGTTTTCTGTTCCCCCACATTGCTTTCCCTACTCACTGTGACACCCTACCTGGCCCTGCTTTCCTATGCCAGGTAATAATTAGCAATCAATTGCAAGTCACATTTATGTAGGGTTTTAAAGTGTGCAATTCTGTGAGGAAGGCAGTTCAAATATCATCACCCCCATTTAATGGATGAGGAAACTGTCTCAAAGAGGTTAAATGATTTGCCCAAGGCCATACTGCTAGGAAGTATTGGAGGTAGGATTAAAACCTGATCCCCAGGTCAGGATAATAACAACAGCAGCAGCAGCAGCAACAACATCTACCTCACAGGGTTGTAAGTTACAGGGACCAAATACTATAATATTTGTAAAGCCTTTATCACAGTGCCTGGCACATAATAGGCACTATATAACTGTTAGCTATGACTGATATTATTACTTTTCTAGTACAAGTAATGTGGGATTTGCAGTATTCCTTTGTTATAGATGTGCATTCAATGTCAATCTAATGAAGTAATTACAACTTTGGGCATAATCACGATCCATGTGGTGACCCTCAAATCTCACTGACCCTTCTTTCACTCCATCTGTCATAGGATAGGCTTAGACACTACCATAAGACTTTTAAAAAAAATTATTACCAGTGCAGCTAGGTGGCGCAGTGGATAGAGCACTGGCCTTGGAGTCAGGAGTACCTGAGTTCAAATCCGGCCTCAGACACTTAACACTTACTAGCTGTGTGACCCTGGGCAAGTCACTTAACCCCAATTGCCTCAGTAAAAAAAAAAAAAAATATTACCATTCTTTGTTTTTGATTTAAGAAATACATCTGGGGGCAGCTAGATGGCGCAGTGGATAGAGCACTGGCCCTGGAGTCAGGAGGACCTGAGTTCAAATCTGACCTCAGACACTTAACACTTACTACCTGTGTGACCCTGGGCAAGTCACTTAACCCCAATTGCCTCACTAAAAAAAAAATACATCTGGGGCAGCTAGGTGGCACAGTGGATAAAGCACCAGCCCTGAATTCAGGAGGACCTGAGTTCAAATCCGACCTCAGACACTTGACACTTACTAACTGTGTGACCCTGGGCAAGTCAATCAACCCTCATTGCCCCCACCGAAAAAAAAATATCTATAAGAAATACATCTTTTCCCAGGGAGCCAATCCTTATAACATCTATAAAAAGAGGGGAAAAGTACTTCAGTAGACTTAACTAATATATCAAAAAAGTCTGACATCTTATGCAGTGTTTCACACCCATAGTGCTCCACATTTGCAAAGAAGCATCCTCTACTTCCTCTTGCTTTACTATTTTTACTTTGTAAATTTCTCTGGCTCTATCAAATATTATGCAGGGCACTATTGCAAAGAAGGGTAGCTAGATGGTACTGTGCGTAGAGTGCCAGGCCTGGAGTCTAGAAGATTAGTCTTCCTGAATTCAAATCTGGCCTCAGATAATTGCTAGCTGTGTGACCCTGGGCAACTCACTTAACCCTGTTTGCCTCAGTTTCTCATCTGTAAAATGAGCTGGAGAAGGAAATGACGAACCACTCCACTATCTCTGCCAAGAAAACCCCAAATGGGGTCACAAATAATTGGACACTACTGGAAAGTACTGAACAAATATTGAAAAGAAATGTTTTCTGATATTAGAGCATGCTGGGGTTTTTTTGGCACTTGTTGTAGAGAAAGGGACCCGCTGGGATATCTAATCAATATCAGACTAAGTTCTGAGTAGAGTAAACTGGCTCAGGGTGAGTCCCTCAACCATGTCTCACCCCAGTGGTCTATTTGCCTTAACCATCAGGCAGGACTAGGGAGTAGACATCTCTTCTGCCATGTTCTAAGAGGGTGACCAAACTGTTAGGTTTGACCTGGAATTCTGATATTCCTCCCAAGAAAAAAGTTCCTCTTCCCCACTGGAGGTATGACTAAATAGCAGTTCCTATGAAAAAGATCTGAGAGTCTTGGTGGACTGCACACTGAATATGAATCAGTGGTATGATATGGCAACCCAAAAAGCTAATGCTATCTCAGACTACCTTAAGAGATACAGAATATCCAAACTGAAGGAAGTCACAGTTCCATTATCTTCTACCCTGGTTGTGCCATAGTAACACCTTATTTTAGGAAATACCCAGACAAGCTGGAGCATGTCCAGAAGAGGGTGACCTGGCTGGCTAGAGAATGGGACAACACACCTTCCAAGGATCAGCGGGAGGAACTGGGAAAGTTTAACCTATTAACAAGAAAACATAAAAGCCACAAGATAGCAGCCTTTAAATATTTTAAGGGCTACCACATGGAAGGGCGAGGCTTGCTCTAAATGACCCCACAAGGCAGTGCTGGACTAGGAGCAGTGATAGACATTGTCCAGAAGTAGATTTTGACATGATGTGAGGGGGAAAACCCCCTTCCTAACAAAGGCGTCTCAAAATGCAATGGGCTAGGGGCAGCTAGGTGGTATAGTGGATAGAGCACTGGCCCTGAATCCAGATTCAGGAGGACCTGAGTTCAAATCCAGCCTCAGACACTTAACACCTACTATCTGTGTGATCTGGGGAAGTCACTTAACCCCAATTGCCTACTCCCCCCCAAAAATGCAATGAGCTGCCCTGGGAGGGAGTAGGTTCCTCCTCAGTGGGGGAAGTAGAAGTTGGATGATCCTTGTTGAGAATCCATCGAGAGGATTCTTGGGCAGATACAAGATGGCTTCAAGCTCTTAGATCCTGGGATCCTCTTCTCTGTTACCCTCCTACCTCGGTCACCTTTCTACCTGGCACTGACATTGAATACACCTTCTGAGAAATCGTAGTATTGTTTAATATTTATCGAAAGCCCACATGTCACTTGGTACTGACAGCCCATTGGTCTCTATACCTCCTGGTAAGCCAAGCCAACCCTGCCAAGAAAAACTCGAGGTGAACTGAGAAAACCAGTTGTGATCTGCCCTGTAAACAGGAGGAAGCCTCCTTGCTAACCCCGCCTCCAGCACCTTCTGGAGCTGATTGAATGGAAGGAGAGGTCAAAATTGCAGACACAGGTTGTCTGAAGCTCCAGTCCACCCAACTGTTGTGTCGGCGACACAGGGCAGAGGGAGGCATCGGCCATGGCACAAGGTAGGAAAGGACCCTCACAAGCCTACACACGCAAGAATAGTTGAGAGAATGGATCAGGGAGGTAGAAAATGGGAATGTGGAGGGAAGAGAGATGTGAATGGAGGAAATCAGCCCAGGCTGAAAGAACAGGTGTGAAACCTGGAGAAGAAATCTTGGGACAAACCTGACTGTCTACTGAGCATGCCGAGGAGGCGGGAGGTGTGGGGATGGTGGAGGCATCAGGCAACTGGAAGCCAGGTGTAGAGAACAAGAGTCGGGGTCAGAGTTCAGGAGGTTGGTGTGACCTCTGGCAGAACAGCTGGACCTTGGACTTGGATTTAGAGCTGGAAAGAACTTTAGAGATGGTTTAGCCTAACCTCTTCATTTTACAGGTAGGGAAACTGAGGCTCAAAGAAGCAATTTGCCCAAGGTCACACAGCTAGCTAGTAGGTGGCAGAGCTAGCTTTCAAAGTCAGAGCTCCAGGTCTCTTTCCACTACTCCTGTGCTGCCTCTTATGAGGCTTGAGTTCTGGTTTTGACTTTGCCATTAAAGTGCTGTGTGGCCTAGAACAAGTCACCTCTCTGGAGTTTTCCTCCTCCCCTCATCAGGTAGGGCTGATAAAGCTTGTCCTACCTGCCTCACAGGGTGTTGTGAGGAAAGTACTTTGAAATCCATAAAAACCTATCTAAAATGAGAGCTCTGGAGCTTCGTACATTTTTTTTTCTTGATCTAAGGGACCTCTAGTCTGTGCCCCACTTCTTTTCCACCTCATCATACATCATAATCCTCTCTGCATCCTTACCCTGTTTTCTGTATTTCTCTAAGTCCTTCTTCCTTCCTCTTTTGTAAAATCCTTACTCACCTCACACAACCTTCACAAAAACACTCTTGGGTTCCATCAATCAATGTTGTTGTTGTTTGTCCTTCAGTCTCAAAGAGTACTATGACAGATGTCATGACTTGCAGTCAATTGGATTTAAGTGAGGGAAGGATGTGCAAAGTCACCAGCCTCTCTCCTCCACAGCCATATGGGTCCAGTGGTAAGATGTATATTAGGACAACAGGGGCAGATGTTTAAGGCAATTGGTGTTAAGTGACTTGCCCAGGGTCACATAGCTAGTAAGTGTCAGAGGTGAATTTGAACTCTGGTCCTCTCAACTTCAGGACCTGTGCTCTATCCACTGTGCCATCTAGCTGCCCCATAAATCAATGTAAAACATAAACCCTATAAGCTTTAGAAAACACAGCATATAGCCTTGTTCTAGTGATATATGTCTAGGAGCAGATAACAGCTAGGGTTAGTTACAATGAGAAGTATTTGCTCTTTAGTCAATTAGTCATGTCCAATCTCTGTGACTCCATTTGGGATTTTCTTGGCAGAGACACTGTAGTCTATTGCCATTTCCTTCTCCAGCTCATTTGACAGATAAGGAAACTGAGGCTAACAGAGTTAAGTGACTTGCCCAGGGTCACACAACTAGTGTCTGAGGCCAAATTTGAATTTAGGAAGATGAGTCTTCCTGATTCCAATCCCAGTGTTCTTTCCACTGCACCACCTAGCTTCCCCTGTGACCTCCTACATGAGGCTTTTCCTGATGCCCCTAGTAGCTACTGCTTCTCCCCCAAATGACTTTGTACTAATTCTGTATATATTTTCTGTAAACTTATATATGTCCATGGTGTTTTCTTTCCCTGATAGAATGTAAGCTTCTTGAGGTCAGGTCCTGTTTAATTTTTGGTTTGTATGCCCAGTATCTAACAAAGTGTCCCGGGCAGCTAAGTGGTACAGTGGATAAAGCACCGGCCCTGGATTCAGGAGGACCTGAATTCAAATCCGGCCTCAGACACTTGACACTTACTAGTTGTGTGACCCTGGGCAAGTCACTTAACCCTCATTGCCCTGCAAAAAATTAAAGAAAAGGGGTAGCTAGGTGGCGTAGTGGATATAGCACTGGCCCTGGATTCAGGAGGCCCTGAGTTCAAATTTGGCCTCAGACACTTGACACTTACTAGCTGTGTGACCCTGGGCAAGTCACTTAACCCCAATTGCCTCACCAAAAAAGAAAAAAAGAAAAAAAAATTAAAGAAAAGTAAAATAAATGACTTTACCACAGCCACATAGAGTAGGACAGAAGTAGGAGCAGAACCCAGGTTTTCCTAATTTCAAAGCCAGTCCTCGACCTACTACATAAGACTGACTCTAGTATTATCATTCTTTCTTTCTTTCTTTTCCTTCCTTCCTTTCTTTCTTTCTCTCTTTCTTTCCCTTCCTTCCTTCCTTCCTTCTCTCCCTCTCTCCCTCCCTCACTAACTCCCCCCCCCCAAAATTAATATTTATGTTGTTGTTCTGTAATGTTCAACTCTTCATGACCCCATTTTGGGGGTTTCTTGGCAAACATGGTGGAATACTTTGCCATTTCCTTCGCCAGTTTGTTTGATAGATGAGGAACTGAGCCAAGCAGGGTTAAGTGACTTGCCCAGGGTCACACAGCTAGTAAGTATCAAGTGTCTGAGGCCAGATTTGAACTCAGGTCCTCCTGAATACAGGGCTGGTGCTTTATCCACTGTGCCACCTAGCTGCCCCCTCAACCAGATATTATGATCATGATTAGACATTGGGAATAATAATAGAAAGAATAGCAACAACAACCACAGCTAGCATTTATAGAGCACCTACTATGTGCCATTCATCGTGCTAAAGACTTTACAAATATTATCTCATTTGAGCCTCACAACCCTGGGAAGTTTTTGTCCTTGTTCTTGAGCCATTTCAGTCATGTATAACTCTCTACGACCCCATTTGGGGTTTTCTTAGAATAATTACCAGAGTGATTTGCTGTTTCCTTCTCTAGCTCATTTATCAGCTGAGGAACCTAAGGCAAATAACATTAATTGACTTGTCCAGGGTCTGTAAGTTCTGTAAGTAGTAATTGTCTGAGGCCAGATTTGAAATCAGCAAAATAATTCTTCCCGACTTCGGGACTGGCACTCTCTCCACTGTGCCACCTACCTGCTCCAACCCTGGGAAGTAGGTGCTGTTATTATCCCCACTGTGGGGGGGACGATGGGGGTTAAGTGACTTGACCAGGGTCACACAGCTAGTGTCAAGTGTCTGAAGTCACATTTGAACTCAGGTCCTCCTGAATCCAGGGCTGGTGCTTTATCCACTGCACTACCTTGCTGCCCCCATCCCCATTTTACAGTTGAAGAAACTGAAGCAAACAGTTTAATGGCTTGCCCAAGGTCACTTGGCTAGTAAATATCTGAAGCTTGATTTAAACTCAGTACAATGTTGTGACTTCCTGGCTCCAAGTACAACATTGTGCCACCCAGCTAGCTGCCTTTGTTAAAGAGGGTATAATTGGTCAGGGGGAGCTGGAATAAATAGCTTGAGATCCCTTTCAGTTCTACAATTCTGTGTCAATAAATACCACAAGGATTTAGAAGATGGTTAGACAAGTGTATCTAAGAAGGCTACATTGAGGAAGCAAGACCTAAGACTTTCAAGGATAGGTTGTAGGGAGAAGATGGAAAAATCTATTCCAGGGAAGGTAGGGCTGGGGAGGGATGCATTAGAGAAGGGGGGCTACCTCATTAACAACTATGGGGGCAGCTAGGTGGCGCAGTGGATAAAGAACCAGCCCTGGATTCAGGAGTACCTGAGTTAAAATCCAGCCTCAGACACTTGACACTTACTAGCTGTGTGACCCTGGGCAAGTCATTTAACCCCCATTGCCCTGCAAAAAACAACAACAACAACAACAAACAAACAAACAAACAAAAAAACAACTATGAAGAAGTAGTAATATGCAAGCTATGATCAACATGGTGAGGAGACAAGTTTGGATGAAACAGAGAGTTCACATTAAGGAGTATAATGTTAGATGATGTTGGAGGAGGCAGATGGGGTTAGATCATGCAACATCTTAAATGCTGGAATACCAAGGAATGGAAACTTTATCCCATGGGCAATGGGGAGCTATCAAAAGTTTTTAAGCTGCAGAATGAAAGAAACAAAGCTGTATTTAGAACAGATTAATCAGACATTAAAATGTAGGATAGACGAAACAGAGAAGAGACTAGAGGCATGGACCAATTAGGATAGGGCTTATTAACTTGTTGCCCTTGGATAGATTTCAGGGGATCTGTGAAATTGGAAGGGAAAAAAATACATTTTAATTTTCATTAGCCTTTGATTTCCTTTTTAGTCCTGTGAATTTTATTTTATGCATTTAAAAATGTGATTCTGTCACCAGGCTGCCAAAGGTACCATGACACAAAATCGCTTAAGAATCAATTATAAGATTGTTGACAAAAACCCTAGTGAGTTGACAACATTCTGAATTGGGGTGGTTGTGGCAGTGGGAATAGAAGAAAAATGATGAGGATGAGGAGCTAAGGATAAGAATTTCCATTCTGGATTTCATTCTCACCAACAAGGAAGAATCAATCAATAAACATTTGTTAAGCCTACTATGTGGCTGAAGTGGTATTGGGCACTGAAAATACAATGAGAATGAAGTGATTCTAACTCATAAGGCTATCACGTTCTTTTTTTGTTTGTTTTTGATTTTTGGTTTTTTTGTTGTTGTTTGTGTGTGTGTGTGTGTGCGTGTGTGTGTGTGTGAGGCAATTGGGGTTAGTGACTTGCCTAGGGTCACATAGCTAGTAAGTGTCAAGTGTCTGAGGCCGGATTTGAACTCAGGTCCTTCTGAATCCAGGGCTGGTGCTTTATCCCCCGCACCATATAGCTGCCCCAGGATATCATTCTAATAGAGGAGACAACAAGTATTTATACAAATAGATACAGTATAAATATAATGAATAAATAAAAAGTATTTAAATGCAACATAGTTTGGGAGGCACTGCATGCAGGGTCATCTCCAGTTGTCCTGATATATATCTTGCCACTGGATCCAGATGGCTCTGGAGGAGAGAGTGAGGTTTTTGACTTTGCACAGACCTCCCTCACTTAAATCCAATTCAGTGAAAGTCATGACATCACCCTGAGAACGAAGGACAAACAACAACAACAGTTTGGGAGGCAAGAGACTAGCAGATTGGAAAATCAAAAAAGGCATCTCATACATAAGATGGTGCTTAAGCTGCATCTTAAAGGGAGAGAAGGACTTTGAAGCAAAATCCAGGGCTGGGGAGGAGAGAGTATATTCCATATAAGCAAAAGGGGAAAAAATCAGTTGATAGGATGGAAATGATGGAAACCCTGGAGGGAAATAACCACTTCATATCAGAATTTGTGACAAAGAGTAAGTACAGCTGTGCATAAACCATCATTTAGATTTTTGTAGAGCATCATTCAGAGGGGTAGCTAGTTGGTTCAGTGGATAGACCGCTGGGTCTGGAGCCAGGAAGACCTGAGTTCAAATCCAGCCTCAGACACGCACTAGCTGTGTGACCCTGAGTAAGTCTTTTAACCCTGTTTGCCTCAGTTTCTTCATCTGGAAAATGAACTGGAGAAGGAAATGGTAAACCACTCCAGAATCTTTACCAAGAAAATCCCAAATGGGGTCATGAAGAGTTGGACATGACTAAATGATTAAACAACCATGACAATTCATAGGGTTCAGAAAAAGAACATAGAGTATTCCATGAAGTAAGATTCTACAAGAATTCATTTCAGGGGGGATGGGAAATTCTCAAAAATAAAATTCTGAACACATCAAGGGAAACAGTTCTCCTGAGGAAGAAAAAGGGAAATTGTCTAAATATCCTGTATTTTAGGAAGGACTTTGATAATCTAGAGAACAAGGGAGGGGAACCAGGATGGTGAAGACCTTCGAGATCATGCTAAAGGAACAGCTGATAATACAGGTGCCACCACCACATTATCATCATTGTTATCTAGCATTTATATAGTGCCTTTGGGTTTTTCAAAGAACTGTAAAAATATTGTCTCCTTTTCTTCTCAGGGCAATTCTGGGAGGGGATACTATTATTATTATCCCCATTTCACAGATGAGGAAACTAAAGCATTAACAGAGATTAAATCAGTCGGTCAATAAATATTTACTAAGTGCCTTCAGGAAACAAAGAAAGGTAAAAGACAACCCCTGCTCTCAAGAAGCTCACATGCCAAGCTCAGTAACTTGCCCATAGTAAGTAGCAGAGGATGAATTTGATCTCAGGTTTTCTTTGTCTCCAGGTCCAGCATTTCCTATTCTCTGCCACATAGCTGCCAGAAGATGAGAATTTTTGATGGTGGGGGAGGGGAGAGTAGATGGGATGGGACATAACAGCAGTTTTCCAGTATTCAAACTGCTACCCTGTAGAAAAAAGATATCTTTATTCTGATTGGCTCCAGAATATAGAACTGGGAACAGTAGGGGGCGGCTTGATACAAGAAGAAGCTGCAGGCAGCTATGTGGTACAGTGGATAGAGCATTGGGCTTGGATCCAGCCTCAGACATTTACTAGCTATGTGACCCTGGACAAGTCGCTTAACCATGTTTGCCTTAGTTTCCTCATCTGTCAAATGAGCTGGAGAAGAAAATGACAAACCATTACAACATCTCTGCCAATAAAATCCCAAACGAGATCATGAAGAGTTGGACATGATTGAAATGACACAACAACAAAAAGAAAAAGTTTTCTAACCATCACAGTCATCCCAGAGTGGAATAGGCTTCCTTAGGAGGTAGTGGTGTCGGGGGCAGCTAGGTGGTGCAGTGGATAGAGCACTGGCCCTGGATTCAGGAGTACCTGAGTTCAAATCCAGCCTCAGACACTTGACACTTACTAGCTGTGTGACCCTGGGCAAGTCACTTAACCCTCATTGCCCTGCCAAAAAAAAAAAAAAAAGAGGTAGTGGTGTCCCTCTCCTTGGCAATGACTGCTTGTAGGTAAATTGTACTGGGGATTCTTGTTCAGGCACGGATTGGGTGGCTCTGAGATTCTGTGAAGGCTTCAGATATTTTAAGAGAGACCTTAAAGTTTTCTTCTCCAGGTTACATCATCTTTTATCCCATTTTATGCCTGAGAAGAAAAAATGGGGGAGCCCTAGTTGACCCAAATTCGTTTCCTTGTTAGGGTCTGTCCCAGAGTGATGGACAGTAGCCCTACTATTCTGATTTATGAAGCGCCAAGGACACTGAGCATCTTCCTGGCGGTGGACTCTTTCCTTGACCTTGTCATTTACAGGGAAGCTCAGGCTCTCTTGTCCCCAGGACTTCCTACTTCAACAGGAAGAGAGGAGGCCAGGCCCTAAGCAACCGGTAGCTTTGGTTTCCTGGCCAAAGAGCTGTGCTCCTCAGAGGAACTGGGCTAGGCTGGAAGTAAGAGGGACAGCCCTTGTTCTCTGTCTGTCCACAGCGCTGGAGGTGTCTGTCTCTGATTTCCAGTTCTACCAGAACAATGTTCAGCACCACACAGAGGAAATCAGCGTCCAGCGGCTCTTAGTGCGTCGGGGCCAGGCCTTCTGCATCACACTATACTTTAAGAACAGGGGATTCCTATCCAACATGGACAAAATCATCTTCATCACAGAGACTGGTGAGTCATCCCCCAAGATGGTGCGGGGGGCGGGGGGGGGGAGGGGGGAAATGAGGAGACCAACTGGCAGAGGCCAGGCACTACTCTGGTCTCCTCACAAACACTTCTGTTGGTCCTTAGGTCCAAAGCCTGACCTCTCCATGGGCACCCGAGCCGTATTCTCCATAGAAGAACCAAACTTCAAGAGCTCTTGGATTGCACTGATCAAGTCCAATGGGGCCAACTTCCTGGAAGTCAGTCTGTGTGCCCCGCCCATGGCAGCGATTGGTCAATACCTCTTGAAAATTCACATCGATTCCTTCCAAGGACCAGTCTCAGCATATCACCTTGGGGAGTTCATCGTTCTCTTCAATCCTTGGTGTCCAGGTAGGGATGAGTCCTCTATCCCTTCTGTCCCCTTCTGATGTTGTTTAGTAGTTTCAGTCATGTCCAAATCTTCATGATCTCATTTGATTTTGATTTTTTATTTTTTGGCAAAGATACTTGAGTGATTTGCCATTTCCTTCTCCAGCTCATTTGACAGATGAGGACACTGAGGCAAAGAGGACTAAGCGACTTGCCCAAGCCAAATTTGAACTCGAGTCCTTCTGACTCCAGTCCCAGAGCTCTATCCACGGCACCATCTAGCTGCCTCTCCCCTTTCTGCCCATCTGTAATTATGATAGACGGTCCTTCAATGCTTATCCCTTATCCCCAGCACTTAGTCCCCATTCTCAAGCTCCCAAAACCAGATATTAAGACACAGGCACTCCAGAGACTGGGAACCTTTAAAAATGATTTCATTTGGAAAAAAAACCACCCAACAACAACAAAAACCAAGAACCAAAGACTATTAATGAATCCTTTTTTTTTTTTTTTTTTTGGTCTGTGGCAATGACTATATTGCCTGCATCCTCAACACAGCCCTGGCTGGAGTTGTTTTAAGGTTACAGTGGATTGTATAGTATAAGGATTATGTTTTTAGGGGCAGCTAGGTGGCACAATGGATAGAGCACTGGCCCTGGATTCAGGAGGACCTGAGTTCAAATGCAGCCCCAGTTACTTGACACTTACTAGCTGTGTGACCCTGGGTAAGTCACTTAACTCTCGTTGCCCCACCAAAAAAAAGGATTATGTTTTTAGAACTGTAAGGGACCTCAGAAGCTGTCTAACCCCTTTATTTTGCAGGGAAGGAAACTAAGGCCCAAAGAGGTCATGTGGCTTGCCCAAGTAAGGATCTGAACCCAGGTCCTCTCATGCCAGATCCAGAGCTCTTTCCATCTATATTTGGGTGCATGTATGTATACACATATGTATGTATTATATGTGTAATACATATATTTGTTTGTTTATCTATCTATTTATTTATTCATTCATTCATTCATTTATTTTTTTTTCAGGGCAATGAGGGTTAAGTGACTTGCCCAGGGTCACACAGCTAGTAAGTGTCAAGTGTCTGAGACTGGATTTGAACTCAAGTCCTCATGAATCCAGGGCCGGTGCTTTATCCACTGTGCCACCTAGATGCCCCACATATATTTATTTTTTAAACTGCTTGTATCTTATCTTATTCAATCCTCAGAACAACCTGATGACATTTATGACAATAACAATACATGTTACTGGGACTGCTTGGCAGATGAGGAAACTGCAGCCCAGAGAGTCTAGTGAACAAGTATTTATTAAGTGCTTACTATGTGCTGGACACTATGCTAAATGCTGGAGACACAAAGAAAGTTTTTTGACATTTTATAAATAAAATTTTGCAAATAAAAGTTAAAAAAAATTTTAGGAGCTCACATTCTAATGGAGACGACAACATGCAAATAGCTAGGAACATACAAGATATATAAATGGATGGTGATCTTAGAGGAAAGCCACAAGTAGGGTTGGAGGTGAGGGGACCAAGAAAGATCTCTTGGGATTTAAGCTGAATCTCCAAGGAAGGTTAGGAATTAGGGCAAATGACTTGTCCAGGGTCACTCAGCAAGTGCCTGGTAGAACTATGACTAGAATCCAAGTCTCCTGATTCCTAGTTTCTGTTATACCACTCCTGCCCCTACAGTAGCACCACATTATACTCACTTCTTTAGTTTTCTGACATTCTGACACAGACAGTTAGTTATTAAGGACCTTTGTCCTTAATTGGGTCAGAGGATGGCTGCCAATGCACACTCAGGGACTTATATTCCCCTCTCTGGGCCTTCCTTCTCAGGTGCTACTCCATATTATGCAATAAAAGGCATATCCAAGGTCACTAGACCAGTTTGTCAATGTTCTTTCTAAAATGAGGCTCTCAAGATCTAATACAATGCTCTATACGTGATCTGACTAAAGCCAAGTAAGCCAGGACTGTCACCTCCCTTGTTTCAGACAATATGCATCTATTAATGCAGTCATTCATTGCATTAGCTTTTGGGGATTCTGTGCCACACTGTTCATTTATATCGAGCTGAGCTTCTAGTCCATTAAATCCCCTAAAGTCTTCTCACTTGAACTGTTACCTTGCTATGCCTCTCAGATCCTGTCCTTGGGTAATTAATTGATTTTTGGAATACCAAATGTCAGACTTCAATTTTATTTTTTGCACCAAACCTGAGATTTCACTTTTATTGGAAATTCCCAATGAGAAAATTCACTCTGCCAATGCAAGGTCAGAACCTGCTCTTGTACTTTAGAGAATTTTCTGAGGGCACTGAGAGGTTAAATAAGTTGCCCAGGGTCACACAGCCAGAGTATGTCACAACTGGGACTTGAACAGGAGTCTTCTTGACTCCAAGGAGAGTTCTCCATCCATCTCTTTGCCTCACCACTTACCCTGAGTATTCAGTCCCAGACACTGAGCAAATCATTCGGCCTGCCTAATAGCACCTACCTTACAGAGTTCTTATGAAGAGCAAGTAAGATAATTTTTGTAGAGTACTTTGCACAGTGCTTAGCACACAATAAATGCTTTTTTCCCTTCCCCACTTCCCCTATTAAATTTCTTCTTCTTAGAAAAGACTCAGGGGGCGGCTAGGTGGCGCAGTGGATAAAGCACCGGCCCTGGATTCAGGAGTACCTGAGTTCAAATCTGGCCTCAGACACTTAACACTCACTAGCTGTGTGACCCTGGGCAAGTCACTTAACCCCCATTGCCCCGCAAAAAAAAAAAAAAAGAAAAGAAAAGACTCAATGTTTCAGCTTGTCAAGCTCTTTCTGCATGTTGACTCAGTCTTCCACCCCATTAGTTATCCCTCCCAGGTTTGAGTCATAAGAATTATAGACTCCTGGAATGGGAAGGGACTTCAAGATTAATCTATTTTTAATGGCACAGGTACTTAACTGTGCCATCTATAGATGAGAACATCTATCTAGTCCTTGTTCTTTTTTTTTTTTTTTTAGTGAGGCAATTGGGGTTAAGTGACTTGCCCAGGGTCACACAGCTAGTAAGTGTTAAGTGTCTGAGACCGGATTTGAACCCAGGTACTCCTGACTCCAGGGCCGGTGCTCTATCCACTGCGCCACCTAGCTGCCCCTAGTCCTTGTTCTTAATGAATATACTTATCAGTAATGTACCACGTAAGCCACATCCCTTGAACCATCTTAAAACAAAGCTAGATCAAAGCAGAAAGGCAAGCCAAGCCAACTCAATCAGAATCACTAATCTCCTTCATGTCCTCAACCAATGATCACCCAGCTTTCACTTGAAGACTACCACAAAGATAAGGAATTCTCTATCTCCTCAGTCAATTCCTACAGGTTGTTTTTTTTTCTCCCACGTAACATAAGGTGAGACTTAGGATCGTGGAACCGGAGCTAGAAGGGCCCTCAGAAGCTCTCTGATCCAAGCTTATTTTACAGGTGAGAAAACTGAGGCCCAGGGAAGTGTAGTGACTTACCTACTGTCACAGAGGTAATAGGCAGGATTTTAACCAAGGTGTGCTGATTCCAGAGTCAGTATTCCTTCCTCTGTACCTCACCTCCCCACCCACATTAGGTCATAGAATAGACTGTCCTTTCCAAAGCATGAGCATCATTGCAGGCATTTTTGCAGTTTGCCAGCATACCTGACTAGTAAAAAATGGAGAAGTATGTTGGTTCTTTTGGTGGATTGTACAATATGGGGCTGTGTATAGCAGGCATCTGAGTAATTGCCAGAATGGTTGAATATTCATTCTCATTTTAATGTGACAATTTTGGTGTTATCCAGCATTTTTTTTTTGCTGGATAACATAATTCAAGGGTAGTGCACCACATGGTACATTACTGCTAGCTATGTTCTTCAGAAAGCAAGAGACAGATGTTCTCATCCTCAAACAGCACAGACATCCACACCACTGAATACAGATTAGCCATCAAACTAGAAAAATAATTCATGTTTATTCCTCTGAAGAGTTACTGTGACAAATGATGATAATTGAGATTTTATCAGACATTTAGGCTAAAATTTGTCAATTCTGAAATAAGATCATACCTAAAAATATCCTTTAAATCTAAACCAATAACTCTTAGGCAGTACCAGATTGTTTTGAGTATTACTGCTAGATCTCCTTCTTTCATATTTTTTTCATCGATTCCCTTCATATACTTGAGCTTTTGTTGTTGTAGGTGAATTTTGTTATTGTTTTTTCTAGATCTATAAAATATTTTTGAGAGATTGATTAGTATAGCACTAAATGAGTAAATTAACTTAGGTAAGATTGTCATTTTTGTGTGTGTGAGGGGGTAATGAGGCTTAAGTGACTTGCCCAGGGTCACACAGCTAGTAAGTATCATGTGTCTGAGGTCATATTTGAACTCAGATCCTCCTGAATCTAGGGCTGGTGCTTTATCCACTGTGCCACCTAGATTGTCATTTTTATTATATTGTCTTGACCTACCCATGAACAATTAATATTTTTCCAATTGTTTAGGGCTGACTTTATTTGTGTGAAAAGTGTTTTATAGTCCAATAATTCTTAGATTGCAAAAGGGGCATTGAGAGTAGCCACTGCTACTGTACTTCTTAACTTTGAGGTTTATCTAGACATGGAACAGATCTCACGGGTTCTGTCCTAACCTCTAAATTCCTTACTCCTCTGTTAAGGGCTAAAATTCTAGCTAGTCTGTCTAAAATATCTAATGAGTGGTCGCCAATAAATTATAAGCTTTAGCAAGAGTTAGACTTTTAAGCATTTATTAAGGAGAATAAGAGTTTGGTAAAGAGAGAGAGAAAGGCCTAGATTCCTATCTATTAAAGGGAGAGCACATTTCTAGCTCCCTTCTCCGCCAGCGTCCTCAGGAAAGAGAGCGAGACTGAGCGCCAGTCTCTTCCTTCCTCCTCCCACTAGCCCGCGTCACTTCCTGACTCCTGGTCTTGCCCTCAAAGACCTTCCCTTCATGGGCAGAACTCCTCTACAGTAAGTATCCAGCAGGTGGCGTTATTCCAATCGTTACAGTCCCCCCTGTTGTTCCTCAAGAAACAAAATGTTTCCTTGACGGAACAGTAAAAACAATATGATAACTATTGCTAACTAATAATATGTGAACAACAATATAGAAAAGGAAGAGAGGAAAGTTTTGTCCAGAGGGGCGATTTTTTTTGTCCTCATGAACCGACACTTTGACATTAGTCTTGCAAAGGGAGGGCCTCTGCAGAGAATACATGTTACAGATGGTGTATATTATAACAGAAAGAGAAAAAAAATCAACAAAAAGAACAAATCAAAACTGTTCATTTAAAGTCTCTGAAAGTCTTTTCTCAGATGTCCTCTAGGTGTAGTCGTGGAATGGAAGTCTTTTCAGGGGTTGATGTGTGGATGCTGGTAATCAGCCAGGAAAATTTCCTACAAAATTGAGCTTAACACAACTTTAAAATAGCTTTGTCAATAATCAAATCAAACAATGAAAGTTCTCAAAAACATGTCTAAGGGAATTCAGAATCTTGGTTGTTACACATGAAACATATAATAAAACAAAAATTGAACCATTCTTTAAAATTATAATATTACTATAGTCCCCCCCTTATGGAGGGTAATTGAGAAGACAATTGCTGCGATATTAATTATTAAAAATAATTTTTATCTTTGTTTCATCACTTTTTGCATCATCTGCCTAATTATCCTCATGCCATTATGAGAAATTAAAAAATCTAATATAATTGGTAACAGGTGTCAAGGCCAAATTCAACACTGTATTTATCATGACACCTGAGATAATTATGGGGGTTACCATAAAAGAACAGAGAAATGATGGGATATGAGCATTCCCACACTTGAGCAATATGTACTGCCCATACAGTATGCCAGGCTTAAAATAGGTGGATGGAATATACGTCCATGCCACCGAACATATTGGAGGAAACTGAGTCAGACTTAATCAGATGCATGGGACTGAGATGTCCATGGCATCAGGCATATAGGAGGGAGCATGGAAGCCAGGTGTAGAAGTGAGATGGGTGGGATGAATACTTCCAGCCATCTGTACAATATTGTGGGGAAAAATAAAATAAAATATTAAACCAAGAGAATCCAACCTCAACATTTGTCAAAAGCCGTTCCCTCGGCCATACCTTGACTTCATGCATGTCTCCCCTCATGTGACAGTTCAGTGTCTGCTCTTGCATGTATTCCTCTTGTGATTGGATGGCATCTTGGCCAACTGGCATCTGATAACTCAGAATAAAGGCAATTAATGTCTTAAATGATAAGTTCCCATAATCCAAGTCTCATATGGATTTAAAAATTGAGGATAATAAATGATTGCAAAAATGTGAATACATCTTGACTCAGAACACAATATATAATTATGCAACAATTTCAAATAATACCCCTTTTTTTTTTAACTTAGTATACAATTACTTTTTTGAAAAATCAGAACATATTTAAATACAAGTTAAAGCACAACAGAATCTCAAAGAAAACTTTTTTTTTTTTTTAAAAAGAAAACTTTTACAAATGTTCCCCTCTTCTTTTTTTTTTTTTCGGAATATGCTTATCAAAAATAATACTTCTAGAATCAATTTACACTTGCCATGGCAAACAATTTGCCAGGGAAATGCTTTAAAGAGTTTGATCAAATAATCAGTTGAGAAAAAATAACAAAAACAAACAACTCAGAATATGGGAGCACAATACTCCTAGAATTAACATTGTATTATGAAATCAAAACCATCTTGTAATGTTTCAAAATTAGAGAGATGAATAAATAGAAAAAAAATACACATGGAACAATAAAAGACAATGAAATTCAAACTAGGGAAATCTAAATGAATGTGAACTTAATATTAATAAGAGTATTATAAAATATAAACTTGATCACATGACTATAAAAAGCTTTTACAAATATTCTCCTTGTTTTAAAAACTAAGTATGACACAATCTCAAAAGCATTAAAATCTCTATAAAAATAAACCCATACCATTAATTTCAAAATGTATATTTAATAGCACAGAAATCCTATGTAACCTCTGAACTGACATTAATAATCTGAGTGAATTCAGAACACTCTTGATTCCGATATCTAAAATCCCCAATACTCATATCAATACCTTGCTGCTTACTTCTACATTTCTGTAAAATATATACCCTTCCATGGCAAAAGAAGCAGAGTCTTGAACTATGTTGATTGTCATTCTTATTCAGCTTAAGTTTTTCTTCTTTAACCCCTCTATATTGTCTGTCGGGCTTTTCACCATACAAATGCTTTATAAGATTACTAATTAAAGACAAAAGCAGGTTAGCAAAATTATGAACAAAACGAGCATATCTGGAATTTAAAGAGTTTTCTAAGATTGTCTCAAAAGCACAGCCAGGCCGGGGAAGGGCTGAGCCTGAAGCTGCAAATGCAGGTAGAAAAAGTTGAGCATGCGCATCAGATCTCTGGACTTCCCAGGCAGGGGAAGCTATGGGCTTGGCCATAGGAGGAGTAGAGGGTGGGGTCTGGAGAGGAGGGGAGGGACCAGAGCAATTTGAATCAGACTTGATTTTGAACTCAGGCCTGGATTCCTCTTCCCCCACTTTGCCTCCAGGTGCTAGGGGATTAAAAGCTTCTAGAGGGTGGGTCATTGCCTCCAGGCATGCAAAATTAGAGCAACAATTAGTGTTAGAACTGGGAAAAGCTGCGGGAATCTCTTCAGGTTTCTCTGAAAAAGCATGGTTGGGAGAGGGAGAGATATTTCCTTGTGTGAGTAAGTTGCTGGCTCTTTTAACAAAAATAAAAAGAAAAATAGAAAATCCACAAAAACAAAGCATTAACATGATCTTATCTCCCATTTGTCTGGTTAAACAGACTAAAATCAAAAATAGGATAATTAGGGAGTTTAAAAGGTCCATTTGAAAAAATTTAAAGGGAAAACACCAGGCAATTCAGCAGTACTTAAGATTTAAAGGCTTAGGGTAGGGAAAATTTCTTACCCAACCGGAAGATCAGAAGTGGGGTTCAGCTTTCCTCTTCGTGGTCAGCCATCTGTTAAGGGCTAAAATTCTAGCTAGTCTGTCTAAAATATCTAATGAGTGGTCGCCAATAAATTATAAGCTTTAGCAAGAGTTAGACTTTTAAGCATTTATTAAGGAGAATAAGAGTTTGGTAAAGAGAGAGAGAAAGGCCTAGATTCCTATCTATTAAAGGGAGAGCACATTTCTAGCTCCCTTCTCCGCCAGCGTCCTCAGGAAAGAGAGCAAGACTGAGCGCCAGTCTCTTCCTTCCTCCTCCCACTAGCCCGCGTCACTTCCTGACTCCTGGTCTTGCCCTCAAAGACCTTCCCTTCATGGGCAGAACTCCTCTACAGTAAGTATCCAGCAGGTGGCGTTATTCCAATCGTTACACCTCTCTCCATAAGCAGTCAATAGGGCCATCCCACCTTCTATCAGAAGTCTTTCTTGCTTTCTCCCTTCTCCCCCACTCTCCTTCCCCTTCCCACTTGAATCTTCTCTCTGAGATTATTTCCCATTTACCCTGTATATATCTTGTATGTACATAGTTGTTTACATGTTGTCTGTCTCCCTAATTAGAATGTGAGCTCCTTGAAGGAAGGGACCTTGTTTTTGCCTTTCTTTGTATCCCCAGGGCTTAGTACATCTTGTTATTGTTTGGTCATGTTTGACTCTTTGCAACCCTATATGGGATTTTTTGGGGGGGGGTGGGGGCAGGGCAGTGAGGGTTAAGTGACTTGCCCAAGGTCACACAGCTAGTTAAGTGTCAAGTGTCTGAGGCTGGATTTGAACTCAGGTCCTCCTGAATCCAGGGCCAGAGCTTTATCCACTGCACCACCTAGCTGCCCCCTTGTATGGGATTTTCTTGGCAAAGATACTGGAGCGGTTTGCCATATCATTCTCCATTGAATTATGGATTCAATGGCAAACAAAGGTTAAGTGACTTGCCCAGGGGCACACAACTGAGTGTCTGAGGCCAAATTTGAACTCAGGACTTCCTGATTCCAGGTCCAGCACTCTACCCAGTGAACCACCTAGCTACCAGTGCTTAATAAATGCTTGTTGACTGAGTCGAAAGGAGGGGAGCAGCTAGGTGGCACAGTGGATAGAGCTCTGGCCCTGGATTCAGGAGGACCTGAGTTCAAATCCGGCCTCAGACACTTAACAATTACTAGCTGTGTGACCCTAGGCAAGTCACTCAACCCCAATTGCCTCACCCCCACCCCCACCCCCCAAAAAAAGAAAAAAGTCTAAAGGAGGAAGATCAGGTCTATAGGTAGAATCTGGGGAACACCATTGGTGTTTTTCGCAAAGGAGAGTGTTCCAACCCCTGACCCCCAACTTAGTTGGAGCAATCTCTGCTGCAGCTTGTATCTGTTGATGGCAAGAGCTCTTCAGGGTCCCCAAAGTCCGATGTCTCCAGGAGCACAACAGTAAGAAGCCACATCTTGGAAGGGCAGCCGTCCGTGTACCTCCATGGAAAGAACTCTAATATTATTAAAAATAGGAGCTGTTGGGGCATCTAGGTGGCGCAGTGGATAGAGCACAAGCCCTGGATTCAGGAGGACCTGAGTTCAAATCCGGCCTCAGACACTTAACACTTACTAGCTGTGTGACCCTGGGCAAGTCACTTAACCCCAATTGTCTCACCAAAAAGAAAAAAGAAAAAAAGAGAAACTTGAGAAGATTTGCATGAACTGACGCAAAGTGAACAGAACCAGAAAAATAACTTAGATAATAAAAATAGGAGCTGCAGGCCTGGGAGGCCCTGAAGAGTGCCCTGCACCAGAAATAACACTGAACTTGGAGTCAGAAGCCCTGGGTTTGAGTCCAATCTCTGCCTCTCATTAGCTGTGTGATCTCAAAAAAGTCACGACATCTGTGAACTTGTTTCCTCATCTGGAAAAATGAGGATAGTACTTACACTGCCTGCATTGCAAGGTTGTTGTGAGAAAAGTGCTTTGTAAAAACCTGATAAACATGAATTATTATTATTAATCTCTCTGTCATATCCCCTGCTCTAATTTCTAAAGCTGATGAAGTCTATTTAGAAAGTGAGCCTCAGAGGCAGGAATACATCATGAATGATCATGGCTTCATCTACCAGGGAAACAAGAACTGGATCCGTCCGTGTCCATGGAACTATGGACAGGTAAGTCCCATTCTAGGCCAAGCATATAAGGCCCCCAGTGTATGTTCCTATGGTCATTGCTTCCTCCTCCAGGCTCTCACCCCATAACTGCTATTTCCCAGCAGCCACTTAATTGCCTCTGTCTACTTCCTCTGGAACCTTCAGTCCTTATTTCCAAATTGACATTGGTCTTAGGTGAAGGTGAGGTGGAAAATAGATTGTTACCTAAGCATGGCTTAAGTCTCATGGAAGGGGACTGGATATAACTCATAAGTAACTCCTCTGACTCCATCTCAGCCCACAAATATGGGACATTTCTATGAAGAGAAGGGTATTGGAAGCCTGTGAGGGGCTTCTGTGGATGGAATGCATTGACCCAGAAAAGAACTTTCTGAATTCAGTGATTTGCTAGATGCCCCCAAGATACTGGTACAGTGGAAAGAGAGTCACAATTGGAGACAGGAGATATATTCAAATTTTAAATATGCAACTTGTTCCCTGGGTAACTGCAGATAAGTTGCTTAACCTCTCTGGGTCTCAGAGCAATGGGGCTGTCCACCTGTCATCCCTCACCAGACCATCTTCTCTTCCTATCATCATGTTTCTTTCTTTCTTTCTTTTTTGGTGAGGCAATTGGGGTTAAGTGACTTGCCCAGGGTCACGCAGCTAGTAGGTATTAAGTGTCTGAGGCTGAATTTGAACTCAGGTCCTCCTGGATCCAGGGCTGGTGCTCTATTCACTGTGCCACCAAGCTGCCCTGAGGGATTACTTTTTTTCTGTATCCTCAAGTCTTTTTTCATCTCCCTTTTCTGTCATTGGGAAATCCAGAGTAACCTCTCTAGCTTCTACCACTGGGAAGTGGGTGTGAAGGTCATATCCTCTTAGTGCCATCTTTTTTTCCTAAAATACTATAATGTCTCTATTCCTGACACTAGATTGTGCTAATCAAAATATTTTTACCCTTTGTCTTAAACACATGTCTGAGCAGCCAAGGGCCTTTCTAATTACACCCAAAGAGAAAAGGAATGACATTTTTCAATCTGGGTTTTTCAGAGGTGTGTTGGTAAATATTTAACAACTGGCTCTCTAGGGGGGAAAATGTATGAGATACACACACACACACACACACACACACACACACACACACATTTATTTATTTATTTGGTGAGGCAGTGGAGGTTAAGTGACTTGCCCACGGTCACACAGCTACTAAGTGTCAAGTGTCTGAGGCCAGATCTTAACTCAGGTCCTCCTGAATCCAGGGCTGCCCCTGCACAATACATTTTTAAAGCTTAATCTGCATTATTAATATTTTCTCCATCACTGTCTTAAATCCAGCAATCAATCAAACAATAAGTTAAGCCCTAATTTATTGTGTTTACCAATTTCCAGAGTATAAATGCTCACTCTGAAAATC
This sequence comes from Dromiciops gliroides, assembly GCF_019393635.1. Lineage (NCBI taxonomy): Eukaryota > Metazoa > Chordata > Mammalia > Microbiotheria > Microbiotheriidae > Dromiciops > Dromiciops gliroides. The sequence continues at coordinate 194,398,462 of NC_057862.1, read as the reverse complement.
TGGCTCCTATAAGCCAGTTTGAGCTATCTCCAGCACACCCCTGAGGTTATATAGGAAGTCTGTAGCGTGCCTAGGTGGAAAATGCTTATAATGATCATATGATAGGCAGAATGATTTCCAGGGTGCGTGTTTTTCGTTTTGTTTTTTGCTGATGACCTTGAAAAGTTTGGCACAGTGGAAAGAACACAGGATGAAGAGTCAGAAGACCTAATTTTATCACCCAATTCTGGCAATTATTACCCCATGTGGCCTTGGGCAAGTCACTGTCTAATTTTGTGGAGCCTCAGTTTCCATATTTGTAAAATGATGGGATTAGACTAAATGACCTCAAATAACCCTTCCAGCTCTGTGTCTAATGATCCTAAAATCATGTGACTTGATAGACTCTGAAGTTCTTCAAACTCTAAAACTATGACCAAAAAGCAATAGCTGAAGATGAGCTGTTCTAGCAGGGATAGTGAAAATTTCAATTTAATTAATTAATTAATTTTTAAAAGTAATAAACATTTTTATTTCTAGTTTTGGATTCCAATTTTTTTTTTGTGGGGCAATGGGGGTTAAGTGACTTGCCCAGGGTCACACAGCTAGTAAGTGTCAAGTGTCTGAGGCCGGATTTGAACTCAGGTACTCCTGAATCCAGAGCCACTGCGCCATCTAGCTGCCCTGGATTCCAATTTTCATCCCTCCTTCCCTCCTTTCCTCCTTCCCTTCCTCCCCTTTCCTCTCCCTGAGGAGGTAAGCAATCAGATATAGGTTATACATGTACAATTATGTAAAACATTACCACATTAGTCATTTTGTCTAAGAAAACTTGAATAAAATTTTAAAAATTAAAATGAGGGGGCAGCTAGATGGCGTGGTGGTTAAAGCACTGGCCCTGGATTCAGGAGTACCTGAGTTCAAATCTGGCCTCAGACACTTGACACTTACTAGCTGTGTGACTCTGGGCAAGTCACTTAACCCCCATTGCCTGCAAAAACAAACCAAAAAAAAAAAATATATATATATATATATAATTAAAATGAGAAATAGCATGCTTCAGTCTGTGTTCCATCAATATAAGTTCTTTCTTTGGAGGTAGATAGTATGTTTCATCATTAGTCCTTTAGGATTGTCTTGGATCATTGTATTGTTGAGAATACTTAAGTCTTTCACAGTTCTTCATCAAACAATATTGCTGTCTCTGTGCACAACGTTTTCTTGGTTCTGTTCTCTTTATTATACATAAATTTATACAAGTCTTTCCAAGCCTTTCTGAAATAATACTGCTTGTAATTTCTTATAGCACAGTAATATTCCATCACGATCGTATACCACAGCTTGTTTAACCATTCCCCAGTTGATTTCAATTTAATTTAAAAATATTTGTCAAGCACTTACTATGAGTAAGGAACCATTCTAGGTGCTGGGAATACAATTATAATAAGAAATCAAATTTAGAGAGTGCTTTTTAAAGGTGTACAGAGCACTTTTCTCATGGCAATCCTATAAAGTAGGTGGTACAAGTGTGATCACCATTTTACAGATAAGGAAAGCAAATTGCCCATAGTCACGTGGCTAGTAAAATGTCACAGGCAAGATGCTTACACTGGTCTTTTAACTCTCTCCAGTACTCTTTCTATCATACCTCTCATGCTGGAAAAAAACACAATCTCTGCCCTCAAAGATGCCACCTAGGTAGAGATGTGAAAGAGTCATGAAGAGTCAGATACAACCAAAAAAAAGATTGAACAACAAACCACAAGAGATGCAGGAGGTGTCCACTTCAGGAATGGGGGAGGGCAGATTGAGTGGAAACGAACAGTTTGGTTTGGTTGGAATCAAGGATATACAAAAGGGACTGGGATAGAAAAGATTTGAAGCCAGATTATGAAGGGCCTTGAATGCTAAGCTAAGGCATTCTAAGCTAAAGGAAATATTGACAAAATATTGATATCCCTGGATGCAGTCTTGATAACATGGACAAGTAAAAGTGGGTTTTTTAAATTGTCCAATCTACTGAGGCAGAACTCTGAGCCAATGGCACTTTATTAAACAGTCCATGGTCCCCTCTAATGAAGTGGACTTCACTGAGATGACCCCTTCCTTTGGTGCCTTAGTTTTATGAGGTTTAATACCAAATCTGATACCTGAACACTCTAGAGGGGCAGTACAAAATGCAGAATCCCATTGCTTGATAGACCTTGCTTAAAGAGCCAAAAATTATATATCATCCCCAAAATGGTATGTAAGCAGTGGGGCTCTTGAGTTGGGGGAAGCATGGGGCGTCTCCACTGACAAAGTGGTCATAAGATGGTCACCTCCTCATATTGGACAAAAGGGAGTTATCCGGAGGTACAAAAATAAGTTGGGGAATTTTCCATGTAACTGAGTCACTTCCATCACTTTGGGCTTGGTCACCCTAACAAAGAAAAACAAGGGTGGAGGGCCTCTGGTTAGTTTCTTATGATTAAGCAAGTGAACTTACAATCCTCAGTTCACAGCTCTGGGGCCTAATATACAGAACTAATTATCACTACCTCTATGGAATCATGTCAAATTAACTAATACTGATTGGAATAGAGTAGGGGTCCAAATGAATCATTTCTCACATAAATCCCATCTTAGGTCAACCACATAAGCCTCCGTTATGTGATGCTGTGGTCTAGTTCCTTCTTTTAGCCCCACAACCCATGACTGGTACTGCCAAGCAATCACCCACCTCTGACTGCCACACCCTGGACCCCTCAGGATAAGGATATGGGGAAGGAGTCAATGAATAGATGGGAAGTGGGAGCCAAGCCTCCAAATTATTTTTTCCATAATCAAATGAGCTGGAAAGAATAAGATCTGCAAATCAAAAACAAGTCCTTTGAGGCTCTTACCAGTCTGATGCCAACCTGATCTCACACAGCTCCCTTTCACATACTCTACCCTCTGGCCAGACCAAACTGGCTTACTTAGTCATCCAAAGACCTGTCCAACCCTTTCCCCACTTCTGCATCTTTGATGATGCTTTACCTAGAAAACTCTCCCGACTCTCTACCTCCCATCTCTCTACTTACTGAAATCCTTCCTATCCTTCAATACCCATTGAGAATGCTTACCTCACCCTGCTATTTCTCCCACCCTGATTCCCAGCCAGAAATAATCTCTTTCTGTGGCTTTCCTATAACATTTTGTTTATATTTTCTCCTAAGAACTTATTCAATGTGTTTAATAATTATTGATATATCTGCACTATCTCCTCAACTAGTCTGTAAACTACCTGAATGGCAGAAATTCTGCTAGATTCATCTTTGTACTGCCCAGTGCCATTGTCTTGCAGATACTAAGAGTTTAATAAATGTTTTTCATTGAATAGTCCCACAGTACAGTCAACTCTCCATTATCTATCTTAATAGAAATAAAGATGACAACCATGATCCAAAGCCTCAGGAAATTTTTATAAACATGTCCATTTATATGCATTCAATGTTTCCCCATAACAAGAGCTCCTATTAAATTAGCCAAAGTGGGCAAATATTAAAATTGGTTTGTATTTACTGGATACATCCCAAATCAGGGCAGGGATAAGGGCAAAGAAATGTCTGAGGGAAGATGGCTTGAGATAAAAAATTTGCCCTCCATGAATCACCCTATTAGATCTTCCCAATGTGAACCAAGTATTCATTCAACAAACTTTAATTAAGTTCATATCACATGCCAGACACTGGGCTAGGTATTAGGGATACTGAAACAAACTGAACAATCCCTGCCATCTAGAAGTTTACATATTGGTAGGAAGGGAGGGGAAGGGAACGCTAGGGAAGGGAATGCTAGGGAAGGGAAGTAGAAATATATACTAATACAAATACAAAATATATACTAATAACAAAGTAATTGGGGAAGGAAAATGCTAGCAAAGAGAGGTTGAGAGATGGGAGGATCGAGATATCTTCATACATGTACATATGTGATGCAGATACATCTTTCCCATGGCTTCCCAAACTAATCTCTAAATCCCTCCCATTGCAGTTTGAAGAAAATATCATAGACATTTGCCTGAAGCTATTAGACCAGAGCTTGAATTTTCAAGTTGATCCAGCCATGGACTGTGCACTGCGAGGGAGCTCCGTGTACATCAGCAGAGTTGTCAGTGCCATGGTGAGAGAAGGTTCTGACCCTACAGCCATATTCCATTTTAGAAATCTCTGGGGAGTGGGCAGCGGGGAGAACTCAGTGCTCCTGGGATGAGCCCTTTTAGTTGAGATTCAAGAGGGAACATAAGTAATAGGTCTTCTCAACTGAAGAATTCCAGCCACAGAACCTCTGGGTGTAGGCCTTCATTTCCATTAGTTCTGAATTTTATCCTTCAGGAGAGGTTGAGTTCAGAGACTTAGAAAATTTCCTTGTGGTTTCTAAATTTCATTTGTACTGAAGCATTAAAAAAAGAGTCAAATGTCAAACCTGCTAAGAGACAGAAGAAAAAATAGGAAATAAGACTAATTGATTAATTAACAAAAGAACACAACATAACAAGGAAGTCCTCCAGAAGAGACAAAATCAAACACTTCAGGCTTCCCAGTCAAGTTATCTCCTTGGAGAGTAATGTTTCTTAGAAGGCTGAATAATTGTTATGACCAGTTTAGCAGGGTAAATTGTGTAAGGATCAATCCTGGCCCAGGGAAGAGATGAGGAAATGTTTCCTGCTCTGTCCTTGGAGAATTGGGAAAGTATGGTACAGAATATTACATAGGCTGTTAAATATTGTTGCCTTATCAATTATTTTTGCCTAATTGTTTTCCTTTGTTATAAGAAGTCTTCATTCTGGACCTCATAGGAGTTGGGTATATCTTGAAATGATTGATATAAAAACAAAAGATACCAATAAACAAAGAAATTATTGTTTCTACCAGAGGACTGGTAATAAAGCATATCTCCTCCCTCTCCATAGAGTACTGGTACAGTATAAGTTCAGAATGAAGCTTACATTGTCAGATATAGTGAACATGTCTGTTTGGGAAGGCATGTATAGAAAGCAGTTGTTCTGAAAAAAATCTGGAAGTTGTAGTGGACCACAATCCCAATACAAATCATCAGTGTGATGCGGAAGCCCAAAAAGCTACGATGAAGGACTAAGTGGGGGGGGGGGACTAAGATAGATAGATAGACAGATAGATATAGATATACAGATAGCTATGGAGATATATGGATATCTCTATATCTATAGATAGATATCTATAGGTCTAGCTATAGACATCTCTATATTTATATATACATATGCTATCTATATTTATATAGATATTGATTTATATAGATATTGGTTTCTAATGATATAGAGATCTATAGACATAGATATAGAGAACCATACAAAGATATAGAGATATCTATAGATTTATGTCTATCTATAGATAGATAGATGTAGATATAGAAACATAGGTATACACACATATTTATACATATACATGTTTATATACATGAATGCATTGTATGTGTATATACATACACACATATGTGTTGTTTAAAAATCTAAATGTGGGTTCTAATCCACACATATGGATAACAATCCCATTATATTCTTATCCTTGTCAAATGTCATCTGGACTACTGTGTTCCATTTTGGAAATCATGATTTAAGAAGTTCATTGGGGCAGCTAGGTGGAGCAGTGGATAAAGCACTGGCCCTGGATTCAGGAGGACCTGAGTTCAAATCAGACCTCAGACACTTGACACTAACTAGCTGTGTGACCTTGGGCAAGTCACTTAACCCTCATTGCCCTCCCCAAAAAATCCATTAATAAGCTGGAGACTTTCTAGAATAGGCCAACCAGGATGGTGATGAATCTTGAATTCATGACATGAGGATCATCTGAAGGAATTGGGCATGTATATCCCAGAGAAGACAATAGGGGGCATGATGACTGTGTCCAAATATTGGAAGGGCTGTCATGTAGAGGAGAGATTAGATAAGTTCTATTTGGCTCCCAAGGGCAGAAGCAGGAGGAGTGGGGGTGTAAGTTGCAGAGGCAAATAGATTGAAAAATGTTAACTGTCCAAATGTGGAATGGCTTTTTTTTGAGAGGTGGTGGGTTCTCGTTGGAGATCTTCAAACAGAGACTGGATGTTATTTTCAGGATATGTTATAGTGAAGATTCTTTCCAACTTTCTGATTCTATGATTGTTTTTACTTAACTATATTTCTTTGGTATAAGGGCAGGTTTGAAAGTGGGGTGGGGGAAATTATTGATAAATGATAATGATATTAAAAAACATCAATAGAAGCTTGTAAAAAACAGTAAGTCGACACTTCAAAATTTGCTTTTCTTTTAGATCAACAGCAATGATGACAATGGTGTTCTCAATGGGAAATGGAGTGAAGGTTACTTTGATGGAATTAGCCCCTCTGAATGGAATGGTAGTGTGGCCATCTTGAAGCAGTGGTATGCCACAGGGGGCCAGCCTGTGAAATATGGACAGTGCTGGGTCTTTGCAGCTGTGATGTGTACAGGTAAGCAGTCTGGAGGCATAGGATACTAGGTCATCATTCACCCCTGCTTTGAAAGCTATTTTGAAAATATTAAGAAGTATGATTATTTAAATAACTTCCAAACTGTTTCCATTTTGGCTTCATCCATAGGATTTTAGGATTTAGAGCTAGAAGGAGCCTTAAGGATCCTCATTTTACTGTTGGGGAAATTGAGGTTCAGAAAATTAAACCACTTATTTAAGGTCACATGGCTAGTAAGTAGCAAGGTCTAGATTTGAATGACAGCTCTCTGGCTCTAAATCATTGCACCAACCTAGGCTGCATTGACATTAAGCAACATCTGGAACCATAACTAGGGTGGGGGTGGTTGGGGCTTTATCCAGGGTGCTGAAATTTTGAAAGTGTTGAATATCTTCAATAATGATTTGAAGAAACTGCAATTAAAATTTTTGTTACATTTACTTGTTGACAGCTTATGTATTCTTTCAGCATCATAGATCAATAATTAGAGCATTTATTAAGTGCTGAACATCTTCCAGAAACATGGAAACAACTGAGCTCATCAGTTAACAAGAATAATTAAAGAAGCTCCCCATTATTAATAATATTCTTCTGTAACACATAATAATTAATTCCCCTTCCCATTCACTAAATTTGTTTTCATTGCTTTTTGCATTATTTTCACATCATGAATTATAAAGAAGGCAACTTGTCCCAAACATCAAAAGTGCTACTTATAGCTCTACAAACATCATCAGTTTTCATTGACCAACATATTTACATCTGAAATGTTCCATCTTTGTACTTAGCCTTCAGATGCTTGACCCAATTTCAGAAGTCAGTTTTGAAGGAAAAATGGTGTTTAGCATATTGTTTGTCTTGCATTCTCTCTCTCTCTCTCTCTCTCTCTCTCTCTCTCTCTCTCTCTCTCTCTCTCTCTCTCTCTCTCTCTCTCTCTCTCTCTCTCTGGCAAGGCAATGGGGGTTAAGTGACTTGCCCAGGGTCACACAGCTAGTGAGTGTCAAGTGTCTGAGGCCAGATTTGAACTCAGGTCCTCCTGAATCCAGGGCCAGTGCTTTATCTACTGTGTCTCCTAGCTGCCCCCTGTCCTTCATTCTCAAAAAGGATCATTTGAGAGGTGATGTCATGACTTCCAGTGCACTGAATTTAAGTCAGGCAGGGCTGTGCAAAATCACCAGGTTCACTCTCTCCTCTAGAGCCATCTGGGTCCAGCGGCAAGATATATATCAGGACATCTGGAGATGGCCCAGGGTTTAGAATGATGCACTGGAAAAAATAATGGACCTAGATTTAAGTTCTGGCTCTGCAATTTATTACCTAGGTGACTTTCGGCAAATTAATTCACCTTTCTGGACCTCAGTTTCCTCACCTGCAAATTAAGGGGATTAGATTAGCTAGCCTCTAATGTACCATCTCTAAGTATAATATTCTATGATTTTTGAGGGTGACACAGTAAAGGATTAACTTGGTGGGTGAATACATATTACATTAACAAAAATATTTACTAGGAAAGGGGTGAAGATTTTTGTTGTTGTTCAGTTATTTCAGTCATATCCAACTTCATGACCCCATTTGGAGTTTTCCTGGCAGAGATACTGGAGTGGTTTGACATTTCCTTCTCCAGTTCATTTTCCAGATGAAGAAACTGAGGCAAACAAGGTTAAGTGGCTTGACCAGGGTCAGACAGCTAGTAAGTGTCTGAGACCAGATTTGAGCTCAGAAAGTTGACTCTTCCTGACCTTAGGCCTGGCACTCTATCCACTGTGAAGAAGACAAAGAAGAAATGGGCTTGTGGGCGAGAAAATGAAATAAGCAATAAAGAAAGAAGCAGAAAAAAAGGAAGTTGTAACCCTAGCTCACATTTATAGAGAACATTACGGTTCACAAAGTGATTTCCTTGTAACAACCATGTGAAATTTTAATATAAGTAACATCCCCATTTGACAGATGAGAAAACTGAGACCCAGAGAATAGAGTCCACAGTTAGACAGCTAGTATAATGCCAAAACTAGGACTAAACAACCCAAGTGTGCTGACTCCCAAGTTCAGTCTTCTTTTCATGACATAGAAGTAAAGAGAGGTCTTCTGTCTCTAAGACTGATTTCCCTACCTCACACTATGCACAGCTATCTGTCTCCTTCTGCTGCCTTCCCCATTGCCATCGGTTCCCTTAGTGGTTAACAGCCACACAGACTCTCTGCCCATGGATCAGTGTCTCTGTTCCTGGGCTCATCCAGGAAATTATTTCTCTGGCTGTCTGAAAAAAAGAACAAGCAAAGATCTATCAAGAGCCCTTGGCTCTCTCTCTCACCAAGACTCGGGTTTAGCTGAGTCAGTGCACAAATTAATATATTTTGAGGTGGTAAATATTCCCTGTCAAAATCTAGACTAAAAAAAAATAGCAAAGTACTTGGGATAATAAGATCTAGAATTGGAAGGAACCTTGGAGGTCTCTTAATCCAGAGGTGTTGAACACATCCAAATGCAACCCTAAAAGGATTAAAATATAATTGGGAAGGGGCAGCTAGATGCCGCAGTGGTTAAAGCGCTGGTCCTGGATTCAGGAGTACCTGAGTTCAAATCCAGCCTCAGACACTTGACACTTACTAGCTGTGTGACCCTGGGCAAGTCACTTAACCCCCATTGCCCTGCAAAAAAAAAAAATTGGGAAATGCTTAACAAAATAAACAAAAATACAATAAAACATGGGACAGCTAGTTGGCACAGTGGATAAAGCACCAACTCTGGATGCAGGAGGACCTGAGTTCAAATCCAACCTCAGACACTTAACACTTATTAGCTGTGTGACCCTGGGCAAGTTGCTTAACTCTCATTGCCCCACCAAAAAAAAAAAAGAAAGAAAAGAAAAAGAATTCTAATTTATTAGTGGCAGCTAGGTGGTGCAGTGGATAAAGCACCAGCCCTGGATTCAGGAGGACCTGAGTTCAAATTCTATCTCAGACACGTGACACTTACTAGCTGCGTGACCCTGGGCAAGTCACTTAACCCTCATTGTCCCACACCAAAAAAAAAATACAATAAAACATAGATGATATTACATTTCAAATCTATGTTGATGTGCAGCCGGGAGAGATCCTTATGTATGGATTAGTAGCCCTCCTTTCTATTTGAGTTTTACACCGCTGATCTAATCTAAGACTCATTTTACAAGTGGGGAAACTGAGGCATGGAGAGGTTAAGTAATTTGCTCAAGGTCACATAAGGCAGTAAGTGTCAAAGTTGTGATTCAAACTCAGGTACTGTGACTCCGAGTTCAGTGCCCTTTCCATTTTCCTCACAATAGCTCTGTAAGGTAGATAGGGCAGGTCTGATTATCCCCATTTAACACATGGAGAAACTGAGGTCTAGATAGGTTATACAAATCCCACAGGTAGAAGATGGTAGATCCAGGGATGTACATCAAGTGCTTTTCCTATCATTGCATCCTTCTTTCCTGACAGTCCAAAGCATGGGATGCCCCTGGCCAACTATCTCCTTCATTCCTTTTTTTTTCCCCTGCTGTGGCTTAACTATGTTAAGACTTCTGTCTCTTGCAGGGTCAGTTCCTCACTCTCCCACTGCCACCAGAAAAGTATGGACTCCCTACCCCTCTAAATCCCAGAAAAGAGCCCACATCCACAAAAGAAGGGTAGTGCTGACCTCGTCCACAGGGAGTGGTTTGGCTAGGGGTTAGAGCTGGGGAAGTCTCAAGCCTATTGCTTAGGAGAAAAGACAGACCCTAACAGCATCTGAGTGCCTTGGACTTGGAAAATACCTTCGAAAATATAGAGAGAACCCTCAGAAGGTGAGATAAGAGAAATGACATGATTAATTCCTGAAATCATTGAGGTGAAGTTTGATGAACTGGATAGCATGGATCACATAAGAGACTGACTGGTGAGTTGACAGGGGCAGTGTGATCAGGAGGAGGGCAGGTAATCTCTCAACCAGGGGCGGACTAGAGAGGGAACCAACTTGGCTGGGTGCGGTTTTAAGAAAATAGGTGTCTGGGCCTGAGCGATGAGAGGTGGGTGGTGTCAGTGAGGGAAAATTATGCAAATTTTATAGTCCAGTTAAAATGTTTATGAGGATAAACCTGGGAGGCAAAAGAGTATTTTATCCCACATGGCCTGGCTCTGTCTCCAGACAAATTCCAGTATTCCCTAAGAGGACTGTCTACTTATATCTATATCTACACACACATACATTTAAGTATGTATACACACAGGTACATGGGTATATATTATATTGTGTTATGTTATGTTATATTATGTTATGATGACATGTTATGTTATATATAGAAAACATATACAATATATACGTATGGGGAGAGACAGCAACAGAGAGACACATAGAGAGAAATAGAGACAAACATAAAGACAGAGACAGAGAGAGACAAAGAGAGAAAGAGACAGAGAAAGCACAACAGCATGGTGTAAGAAAGGGAGAGCTTGGGGCAGCTAAGTGGTGCAGTGGATAGAGCACTGGCCCTGGATTCAGGAGGACCTGAGTTCAAATCTGGCCTCAGACACTTGACACTTACTAGCTGTGTGATCCTGGGCAAGTCACTTAACCCCCATTGTCCCTCAAAAAAAAAAAAAGAAAGAAAGAAAGAAAAGAAAGGGAGAGCTTGCCTCAGAGGTAGGGAGGCCCACGTGCAAAGCCAAATGTGTCTCTGACACATAGTAGTTAGGAGATCCCAGCCAGTCAGAACCTCTTGGTTACCCACATGATTTTCTAATACTGTAAGTTGCAGAGAAGGTCCTCATGTGAATTGGTAAAGGAAATTCTCATTTTTAGCTTCCTAAATAGGTGAAATCAGAGGTCTAGTTTAAAAAAATTTTTTTTCCACAGAAGCCCGGAAAAGGTGGCAGTGATGAAGTAGACTCTATTTTATTGCTCAGGAATAGAAGAGACCCCAGCCCCTGGGACCTGGTACAGTTGAGTACAATCAGATTTAGACCTGGAAGGATCCTTTGGAGGTCACTGAGTCTGGCACCCTCATTTTATTTTTAGACTAGAAATGTAATTTCATTGGTTTGGGGAACTTCAGTCAGTCAATAAGCATGTATTGTCTACTATGTACCAAGCACTGTGCTAAGCAATGGGAATACAAAAGAAGACCCAAAAAACCCCAACAAACAAAAAAATCCCAGTCTCTGATCTGAAGGAGCTGACTGTCTAATGGAGGAGACAACATGCAAATTATGTGCAGAGATATGTTCGGGATAAATTACAGATCATCAATAGAGGGAAGGCAGTAACATTAAGGGGGATCAGGAAAGGCTCCTTGGTGAGATTTTACTGGGAGTATTGTTGCTGTTGGTCCTTCATTTTCGAAGAGGACTCAGGACATTATGGGTGATGTCTTGACTTTTTTTTTGCAGGGCAATGAAAGTTAAGTGACTTGCCCAAGGTCACACAACTAGTAAGTGTCAAGTGTTTGATGCCAGATTTGAACTCAGTTCCTCCTGAATCCAGGGCCGGTGCTTTATCCACTGCACCACCCAGCTGCCCCCCGGTGATGTCTTGACTTCCCAGTGAATTAGAAGGAAGCCAGGGGAGCCAGGGGGCCCAGGGAGATGAGCAGTGAGATAATTCCAGGCATAGAAGACAGCCTGCAATGGAGTTCTTGTGCAAGGAACAGGAAGAAGGCCAGTGTCATTGAACTGAAGAGTACCTGGAGGAGAGTAAGGTCGAAGAAAACCAGAAAGGTCGGAAGGGGCCAGTTTAAGACAGGCTTTGTAGACCAGAGGATTTTATATTTGATCCCCAAAGTGATTAGGAGCCATTGGAATTAAATGCATAGGGGGCTGATATGACCAGAGCTTCACTTTAGAAGGAGGAAATTCTCCCTACCATCCAAAACAGCAGTGATATAAAAGTAAAAATGGTCTTTGCCCTTGGAGAAGGTACATTCTACCTTGGGTGCTACAATGATGGATAGATAGATAGATAGATAGATAGATAGATAGATAGATAGATAGATAGATGGATAGATATACATTGTTGTTTAGTCATGTCCAACTCTTTGTGAACCCATTTGTGGTTTTCTTGGCAAAGATATTGGAGTGGTTGACCAATGCCTTCTCCAAGTCATTTTACAGATGAGGAAACTGAGGCAAACAAGATGAAGTGACTTGTCCAGGGTGAAGAGAGAGTCTGACCTTACATAGAATTCACTCAAGTTACTTAGTTCTCAAATGTCTTGAACTTCAACTCTATTGATTTATTTATTATATAACTCTTTATTACTTAAAGTCTCATTAATTTTCCACATTTCAACCCTACTGTGCAGCTGATTTGCCAGGAGTGCATACTGGCCAGGGCTTTTGTTAGCATTTGCATTTTTTGGCCTCCAAAGCATCCTGCCCAAGCCTTCCTTCAGAAGCAAAACCTTGGCCAAAGCATTTACTGTCCTCTGTTGAGTCACAGGTCATCTAGGGTGGCTTGGATTTCTTCCTGCTTCTTTTATTCCCTAATGTATCAGAGACTTCTTATAGCATCTTAAGAGTTGAAAGGGATCTTTAGAGAGCCTTGGATCTCAAGATTTTAGTCCTGAAGGTCAGCTAATCAAATTTCTTCATTTAATAGACAGGAACACGGTGGCCCAGAGAGATTCAGCAACTTGTCATTCTTAGATCTTAGGAATTTGAACCCAACATTCTTTCCACTGTACCATGCTGTCTCCCAGTAGGTCAACTAGTTCTGCTTCCCACCCATAGCAGGAATCCCTTCTAATATATACTCCCTCTCTGACCTTGGATAAACAACTTTCCCCTTCTGGGCTTCAGTTTCCTTGTCTATAAAACGAGAAGGTTGCATTCTAAGGTCCCTTTTAAGTCCTACAAACATTCTTTTTTTTTTCTTCTTTTTTGTGGGGCAATGAGGGTTAAGTGACCTGCCCGGAGTCACACAGCTAGTAAGTGTCAAGTTTCCAAATCCGGATTTGAACTCAGGTCCTCCTGAATCCAGGGCCGGTGCTTTATCCACTGCACCACCTAGCTGCCCCTACAAACATTCCTAATACATGGTTATCTAGCTTTTTCTTGAACATCTTCAGTGACAGAATATCATTACCTCATGAGGTAGCCTATTCTATTTATAGACATCTCTGTTTAAGAGGAGGGGCAGCTGGGTGGTGGGGTAGATAGAATGCTAGGCTTAGAGTCAAATCTAACCTCTGACACTTACTAGCTCAGTGACCCTGGGCGAGTCACTTAACCCCATTTGCCTCAGTTTCTTCACCTATAAAATGAGTTGGAGAAGGAAATTGAATGGGTTTGCTACTTTGCTAATTTGTCCTTTAAAATTCTGCACATCAAGTTAAGTCAGTACTTATAGAGTAAAATCTGTTTAATCATTTCTGTTGTGCCTAACTCTTCATGACCCTTTAGGGTTTTCTTGGCAAAGATACTGGAGTGGTTTGCCTTTTCCTTCTCCAGCTCATTTGATAGATGAGGAAACTGAGGTAAACAGGGTTAAGTGACTTGCTCAGGATCACACAGCTAGTAAGTGTCTGAAGTTGGATTTGAACTCAGGTCTTCCTGACTCCAGGCCCAGCACTCTCTCCACTCTGCCACCTAGCTACCTTGTATATATAATAAAACACAGGGTTAAAAAATAAATAAATTATAATAATAATAATACCATGAGAAAATCTGAATTCATTAAGATAATTATCATTTAGAAATTCAGGGGAATTATTCCAGTCAGAAAGGGAGGGGGAAGGAAAGGAGATGATGATGAGGGCAAAGGAGGTGCAGAGAGCCATAATTTACTGGCATAGGAAACTCCCTCTCCCAATGAACATCAGCACACTCTCTATAACTTAAAATTCTTTAAAAGTTGCCTAGAGCACTGAGAGGTTATATGTCACACCCTGGATGACTTTTCTGAAAGTCATCTTTATACAGATATTTCAACAGTGTTGGGCTGAGCATTGAGACACCCGAGTTCAAATCCTGGTGCTGATGCTTACAAGCTATGTGACCGGGGACAAATCACTTAAGCATTCTGAGCCTCAGCTTCCCCCATCCATAAAATAAAAGAAATAAGCATTGCAATCCCTACTTCATAGGATTGTTTCATGGAAAGCATTTTTGTAAACCTTAAAGCCTATATAACCATCCAGTATGGAAGGTGCCCTGAGTCATATAACAGCCCATCAGCCTTGTCTTTACAAGCACAAGAACTATGAGTTAACAGAAAGCAGCTCACAGTGAAGGGCAATTCAATTGAACAAGTATTTCCCGAACACCTCTTCTATGCTCTGACTGTATTTGATGCTCGGGTGTCAGAAGGCTTTAAGGTGATGCAGGTACCTGAGATGTCACAGACCTATTTAGGAGCATCCAGATGTAGCCTCCCATCTAGCCTTTGTCAAGTGAGTGGTTGGAAACTGTCGGGGATTGGTTAAGTGGAGATTGAGGACAGTGATGGAGAGTTTGGATCTGTGTTGAAAAGAAGAGTAAGAATGTTGGAGATTGATTCCAACTCACTGAAGCTAGGTGGCATAGTGGATAGAGCTCTGGGTCTGGAGTCAGGAAAACCTCAGTTCAAATCTGGCTTGAGATATTCATTAGCTATGTGAGTCCAGTCAAGTTACTTGCCTCAGTTTCCTCATCTGTAAAAATGAGCTGGGGAGGGCAGCTAGGTGGCGCAGTGGATAGAGCACCGGCCCTGGAGTCAGAAGGACCTGAGTTCAAATCCGGCCTCAGACACTTGACACTTACTAGCTATGTGACCCTGAGCAAGTCACTTAACCCCAATTGCCTCACCAAAAAAAAATGTTTTTATTTAAAAAAATGAGCTGGAGAAGGAAATGGCAAAATACTTTAATATCTTTGTCAAGAAAACCCCAAATGGGATGATGAAGAGTTGGGCATGACTAGACAACAAAAAAGACAGTGTAGTGTATTGAGACCTAATCTAGCAGAGAATGTGAATGGGGACAGGACTGTAACCTGAATCCTAGTGTATTTTCTCCATTCCCCATCTCCTGCATAGTGAAATACCAGTAGAGAGAATGAAAAGTGTAACAATCAGATACTACCTCAATTTCAGGAAAAGTTTATAGGGGAAAGGGGAGGACTTGGCACTAGGTGATCAGGGACATGATGGGGCATGGGGATACTAAAAAGTACCTAACAAAGTTTCCAGTTATCCAGGTTCCCAACCTCAGTGTCATCCTTCACTCCACAACCTACCCACACAAGTACTGCCCTAGTTCAGATCCTCATTGACTTTCACCTTCACTATTATAGTAGTCTCCTAATTGGTGTCTCCCTGATTGGAATCTCTCCCCACCCTAATCCATCCTTCATACATCCTAAATCTTACCATGTCACCCCCTTAATCAATAAACTACAGTGGCTCCCTATTACTTCTAGGATGAAACACAAAGCTTGTCACACCCTGGCTGGTTTTATTAAACATTGCTTCTCTACACACACTCAATGACACCCAACTGATACTCTGGCTTTCATCTTCATCTCTTTGTACTGATTGTCCCCATGCCTTGAATTTACCTTCTCCTCACGTCTGTCTCCCTCAAGACCCAGTCCAAGTTGCATCTTCTGCATGAAATTTTTTCTGGTTTCCCTCTTCTCCCCAGAGGCTAAAGCCTTCCACCTGAGATTATCATCTACTGTCTGTTCTGTATGTGTTATCCATGTACACTCATGTCATCTCCTCTCTTGGAATATAAGTTCTTTGGAGGGAGGGACTTTGCTTTTGCCTTTATCACCCCAGAGCCAAGCATGGTAGCTGGTAGTAATTACTGAGCAGTAATTACCAAGTAGTAATTACTGAGCAAGTACTCACTGATTGATTAATTGAAGAACTTCAGTCTAGTTGACTGAATAGGATAACTATCTGAAACAATAGAGAACAAGACCATGAAATCAAGTGACAAAATGTCTGACTGGAAGTCAAAAAAAGAGATTGGGGCAGGATAGAGTAGCCAAGGGACCAGGTCTTTCTGACTTTAAATATGGCCTCAGACACTTAGTAGCTATGTGACCCTGGGAAAGTCACTTAACCCTGTTTTTCTCAGTTTCCTCATTTGTCAAATGAGCTGGAAAAGGAAATGACAAACCACTCCAATATCTTTGCAAAGAAAAAAGGCCTAAATAGGGTCATGGAGAGTTGGACATAACTGAACAAAAGAATAGTCAAAGAAGACTCCATGGAGAGAGAGTTACTTCATTTGCCATCTTTTTCCTTCATTTTCTTTTTAAATAGATTTCTGTTGATACCTTCTGTTTTTCCATTGTCTAGATTTTCCTCTATAGTCAATCAATAGAAATAACGCCATAGGAAAATGCCTGGAGCAGTATAATCAATCAATAAACATGATATAAGCACCTACTTACTATGTGCCAGGAACTGCACTAAGTTCTGGGCATAAAAAAGAGGCAAAAGACAGTCCCTGTCCTTTAGGGAGCTCACAGTCTAATGGGAGAGACAACAAGCAAGCAGAAATGTACAAACAAGCTATCTACAGGATAAACAAAGAATAATTAAGAGAGGGAAATAATAATAATAATAACTACTAAGAGGGGTTAGGAAAGGCTTCATACAGAAGGTGGGGTTTTTGTTAAGACTTCCCCTTCCCCTTTTGCCTCCCAAAGAGATATCCTTTATTTTTCTTTTTTGGTGGAGCAATGAGGGTTAAGTGACTTGCCCAGGGTCACACAGCTAGTAAGTGTCAAGTGTCTGAGGTTGAATTTGAACTAAGGTCCTCTTGAATCCAAGGCTAGTACTTTATCCACTGCACCACCTAGATCCCCTGAGATATCCTTTATAACAAAGAATTTTTTGAAAGAAAGAAAAGAGGAAGACAAGAAAAAAATTAAATAAAACCATTCAATACATTGAAAAAATCCGACAATATATTCAATGTTTCACACTTGTGGACTATGTTCCCTCCCACCCCAACCCCTAACAACCACCTCTGCGGAGAGGAAGAAAGGAGTTGTCTTCTCATATCTCTTCTTCAGGGCTAAGCTTTTTCTTTATGATTTTCTAAAAGCATTTCCTTTCCCTTGTTTTGTGTTAGTTTTTCTTTTCAATTACATTTTTGTGGCCATTGTATATGTTGTTTTCTTGGCTCTTCTGACTTCACTTTGTATCAGTTCATATGTCTTCCCTTATGATTCTCCGTATTCATTGTAATCATCATTTCATACAGCATATGCTGTCTCTTTTTTTAATTCTTTAATTATCTCTCCTGGATCTATTTTCTAGGTCGGTTGTCTTTGCAATGAGGTATTTCACATTTTCTTCTATGTTTTCATTCTTTTGATTCTGTTTGACTGATTCTTGGTGTCTCATGGAGTCATCAACTTCCGTCTGCCCAATTCTAATTTTTAAGGCATTATTTTCTTCAGTAAGCTTTTACACCTCCTTTTCCACTTAGCCAATTTTACTTTTTTCATCATTTATTTATTTATTTAGAATTTTTATTTTCTTCAATTTTACTTTTGAAGGAGTTTATTTCTTCAGTGGATTTTCCCCCAATTTAGCCAATTGTAGTTTTTAAGGAATTGTTTTCTTCAGTCAATTTTTGTGCTTCCTTTTCCAAGCTGTTGACTCTTTTTTCATAAGTTCCTTGTGTAACTCTCATTTCTCTTATTTCTTTTCCCATTTTTTCTTCTATCTCTCTTATTTGATATTTAAAATTCTTTTTGAGCCCTTCCAAGAAGGCTTTTTAGTTTTGAGACCAATTCATCTTCCCCTTTGAGACTTCACATGTAGGCATTTTGACAGTATTGTCTTATCTGCATTTGTGTTTTGGTCTTCCCTGTCCCCAAAGAAGCTCTCAATGGTAAAGGTCCTTTTCTGTTTGTTACTCATGTTTTAGACTATTTTTGTTTTTGTTTTGTTTTTTTAGTGAGGCAATTGGGGTTAAGTGACTTGCCCAGGGTCACACAGCTAGTAAGTGTTAAGTGTCTGAGGCCAGACTTGAACTCAGGTACTCCTGACTCCAGGGCCAGTGCTCTATCCACTGCACCACCTAGCTGCCCCTTAGACTATTTTTAACTTTTTTTTTGTGAGGCAATTGGGGTTAAGTGACTTGCTCAGGGTCACACAGCTAGTAAGTGTTAAGTGTCTGAGGCCGGATTTGAACTCAGGTACTCCTGACTCCAGGGCTGGTGCTCTATCCACTGTGCCACCTAGCTGCCCTATTTTTAACTTTTGAAGTTGAGGTCTGCTCCTGGGTCACAGGGGCCACTGTTGCAAGCTTCTTGTGCTGAGGGATAAGGGCCTGATCACTGGCTTTCTTCTCTGAGTCCTCTGGGGCTTGCAGATTCCTCACAGCTCTGGGCTTGCTCCCTGCACTGGGATGGCTTGACCTAGTCATGCCTGTCATGTGGGTGGTTCTCTAGCTAGCAGTTTGTCCTCTCAGCCAGGGCTGGGGGGGCAGTGTCTCACAACTGGCCTGCTGTGCCACCAGACTGCTGAGCCAGGACCAAGGGGCCTCAGCTGCTGATATGCGCTGTGGCCAAGAGCTTCCTGCTGGCTTGCCCAGACCCCCTCTGTGCTGAGTTGTGCTCCCCTTTTGCCCAAGTGAGACAGACCTTTCCTGAAGTATTCTTAATTATCTCATGTTGGAAGATTGTGTTCCTTGTTTTTTTGTAGGTTCTGTAGCTCTAGAATGCATTTAGAGGCTTGATTTAATGTTTTTTCAGGGAAACTTGGGAAAGCTCAGGCAACTTCCTGGCTTCTCTCTGCCATCTTGGCTCCACCTTCCCCACCCCCATCTCTTTCCAAAAACAATTATTGATATCTTTCATTTTTACATCACCTCTATTTCTCAATATTTCTCCTTCTGTACCTCTTCCCAGAGAGCCATAGCACTTACCATCTCTTCAATAGCATCAGATTTTCTAATCAAGCCCTCTACAAATTAGTTATTCCTTTCCAGGGACTATACCTAAAATTCTAATCACTGACACCAGATGGATTACAATGCACTTTAACTTACGATGCACAGGTGCAGCAATTATGCTATCACCAGGCAAATTTATACAGTACTTTAAGGTTTATAAGTTTCCTTCTTCACATAGCCCTATTTGCAAGTATCATCTTCACTCCATTTTATAGATAATGAAACTGAGGTTTCATATGCTCAGGTAAGGCATATGAATTACCCAAGGTCACAAAAATAGTGCCAGAACCAGGCTTTAAAAGGCAGCATTTTTCCTCACTATCCCATGACATAGAGCATACTTACCAGTCAATTTTATTTTTCTATAAATGTAGAACTCTACTTAAAAAAATCACATTAAGTTAATTAGTTCCTATAAAAGATGGATAATTAAGATAATAACTTACATTTGTAAACCCTAAAGGGCTTAATCAAGAATTTTACAAATATAATTTCATTTGATCCTCACAATAACCCTCTGGAGATAGGTAATAGAAATAACAATATTCCCATTTTACTGAGAAGGAAACTGAGATTCAGAGCCATCACAGGATCATAGATTTAGAGCTATAAGGGACCTCAGAGGCTATCCATCCATACCCCTCATTTGACTTGCCCAGGGTCATGCAGCTAGTAAATTTTAAAGCTACAGTTAGAATCTAAGTCATTTGAATCTAAGTCCAATTGTCTTCCCACTATAACATGCTTTAAAAGAAAGTTGACACCTAAGGATACATTATCATCTTCAGAAAATAATAACTAACATTTATAGAGCCCTTTAAGTTTATTAATGCTATATATGTATTATCTCATTTGATCCCCACAACAACACGAAGCGAGTGCTGTTATTATCCCCATTTTATAGATGAGTAAACTGAGTCTTATGGCACTTAAGCGACTTGCCCAAGGTCATACAGCTAGTAAGTACCTGAGGCTAGATTTGAACTCAGATCTTCCTCACTACCAGTTCAACACTCTATCCACTAAACCACCTAGCTCCCTCTATGCTTTTAAATTTCAACTGTTGTCCATTTCTCCATTCCTGAGATGGAGTTTATTTAAGCCTGAGGACTTGTGTATGCATCTGAGTCATTTGGGAGCCATAGCAGATTCTTGATCAGGGAAGTGAAATGATGAAAGAGATTTAGCAATAACAGCACAATATTTGGAATCAGAGGACCTGGGTTCAAATTCTGATCTACTATTTACTACCTGTTTGAAGTCAAGCAGGTCACTCCCCTTTTCTCTATCTCAATTTCCTTATCTGTAAACTGTGTGAGTTAATTTTGGTAATCTCTAAATCCCTTCCAGTTTGGATTCTATGTTAGTGGTAAAATTAGAAATAATTAGCATGAGCAACATTCACAAAGATAACAATACCTGACATTTATATAACTTTCCTCCCCAAGACCTTATAACATAACTGCTATTATCTCCACTAAACAGATGAAGGAAATTAAGACTCAGAGAAGTTATGCAAGAGACAGATAGGTGGTGCAGGGTATAGAACACTGGGCCTGAGTTCAAATCCTGCCTCAGATACCTAATATTTTTGTGGTCCTGGGCAAGTCATTTAACCTCTACCTCAATTTCCCCATCTGTAAAATGGAGGTGATGATAGAACCTACTTCTTAGGGTTATGTGTGGCTAAAATGAAATATTTGTAAAGCGCTTTGTAAACATTAATATGTCACACAAATTGGGGGCAGCTAGGTGGTGCAGTGGATAAAACAGTGGCCCTGGATTCATGAGGACCTGAGTTCAAATTCAGCCTCAGACACTTGACACTTACTAGCTGTGTGACCCTGGGCAAGTCACTTAACCCTTATTGCCCTGCCCCACCCCCAAAAAAAGTCATACAAACACTAGCTTATTATAACCTCTGATTCCAAATCCAGCCATCTTCCCATGGTACCTATTTGTCCCCATCAACACCTATAGAGATTATATCCACTAAGAACATTAAATAGATCCTGATACCATCACTGGTGCTTCACACAGCTATTCATGAATCAGAGTGAAGAATTCTTTGGAGGTCCTCCTTTCTCTTTCCCCTGAAATTTGCCTGCAGCAACAGGAATAGTCACCGTGTGGATCAGTATTGTTGACTGACCGACTTTTCCAGATCAGGCACATTTTCTAGGTGATAAGTGTCTCATGCATCCTTCTGACTTTAACCTTTCCAAATATTCCCCAACCCGACAGTGGGGAGCCTCCCTCCTCTTGCCCAGCAAGGATCTCTGGACTCCATGGCTCACATACTTCGGTTTCATTTACAGCATCCCCTCCTTTTTCCTACCACTGCCAACATCCACCTCTGCAGTGATGACTTACCCATCCACCTTGTTTCTTTGGTTCTGTCCAGACCTTCCATCCTCATTGTTTCTCTTTTGTTCCCATATTTCCTCTCACTCCAAGTTGGGTCCAAGGGCAGAGGATTTGACTAGTAAGACTGGATAACTTATTTATTTATTTATTTGTTTGTTTATTTATTTGTTTGTTTGTTTGTTTTTAGTGAGGCAATTGGGGTTAAGTGACTTGCCCAGGGTCACACAGCTAGTAAGTGTAAAGTGTCTGAGGCCGAATTTGAACTCAGGTCCTCTTGAATCCAGGGCCAGTGCTCTATCCACTGTGCCACCTAGCTGCCCCAAGACTGGATAATTTGACTAATACCTCTGGCTGTCCCTGTCCCACCCCATCTCCCTCACCAGGAGCTAGCTTGGTGGCAACATCTATAATACAGCATAGGGAGAAATATGAATGACTTAGTAAGCCCTAGCTAAAAATAATTTTTAGAGCAACAGTGGCCCCAGACAGGTCAAGTGCAGGAGGTAGCATGGATATTATTTCCCTGGGCATGAGGTTTCTTCATCTATAAAATGAGAGTGTGACCAGCTGTCCTCTAGAGCCCCTTCCTAAGTTAGACAATAATATTAATATCTACTGCTAGGTGGTAGAGTGGATATAGCGCTGGACCCAGAGTCAGGAAATTCAGTCATTTTCAGTCACGTCCAATTCTTCGTGACCCCATTTGGAGTTTTCTTGGCAAAAATACTGCCATTTCCTTCTCCAGCTCATCAGAGCTCAAATCCAGCCTCAGACACTTACTAGCTATGTGACCCTGGGCAAGTCACTTAACCCTGTTTGCCTCAGTTTCCTCATCTGTAAAATGAGCCAGAGAAGGAAATGGCAAACCACTCCAGTATCTTTGCCAAGAAAACCCAATGGGGTAACAAAGAGTCAGACATGACTAAAACGACTGAATGACAACATTTATATAGTGTCTACAATGTACCAGGTATTGTGCTGTGCTTTATAATTATTATCTCCTATGATCCTTACAACAACCCTGAGAGATAGGGGCTATTATCAGCCCCATTTTACAGATGATAAAATTAAGGTTAAGTGACTTGCCCAGGATCACACTGCTAGTAAATGTCTTGAGGCTAGATTTGAACTTAGGTCGTCCTGTCTCTAGGTCCAGTCTAGAAAAGGAAAAGTAGGAAGGTGGGAAAGGATAGCAAGCAAAAGGGCCTACAGGTGAGCCAGGAGGAGGAGAAAGTCACACAGGTGGGGCATTAAAGAATACTTTCCAAGGGCTGCCTCTACAAGACCTCAGCCCTGGCTTCAGTCTCTTCCATGTTTTCCTTCATATTCCTTATTCCTCCTCCTCTGTTTGCAATAGAATATTTATTTTGAAAAGTTTCCAATGCAAGCTACCCAGGAAAAGTTGTAGATAAAATCAAAGGAACCCTTCCTTTAAGTATTTCATGAGCCTAGCCAAAAACAACAGCCAACAGTGCCAGTGTTGTCTTCATTAAGCTTGATGCAGTGGGGAAAACAATCTGGCTATGTCAGAGGATCTGGTTTTACATCCTGGCTGTCGCTTAAATACCTGTGGGACTGGAGTAAAGTCTCTCTGGCATTCAGTTTCCCTATTTGTAAAAAGACAGAGTTGGACTATAATAAGATTCTGTTATGGTTTGGGTTTTTGAGGTTGGGTATCCTTATCTTGCCTAGGCTAAAAGTACTGGAGCCATTCACAAGTCATCCCACTAGTGATCAGCATCATTTCTGTCCCTGTGCTTCCTGCTCCTTAGGCAGCCACTAGCTCTTTGTGGAAGGAAGGAGGGAAGAAAGGAAGAAGGGAAGAAGGGAAAGAAGGTAGGAGGAAAGAGGGAGAGAAGAATGGAGAGATGAGGAAGGGAGGGAGGGAGGGAATGAAAGAAGGAAGGAAGGAGAGGAGAGAGGGGTGAGGGAAGAAGGAAGGAAGGAGGAAGGGGTGAGGGAGGAAGGAAGGAAGGAAGAATCCCTTCTATATTAAAAAATAAACCAAAAAGTTCCTTTTGTGATTCTAAGCTTTCCTCAGCTTACTCTGGGTTTTAGCACCCCAAACATTCTTACAGAGTCATGCCATGCTTCCATTTTCTGAATATAAAATCTAGGTTGAAATCTAGTTGAAATCTAAATAGGTTGAAGGGGTCCTCGTACATCCATGTCAATCTCTTCAGACAACTTCCTTTCTTCCTCCTAATCAAAATTATTTCTCTTTGTGTCTTCAGAAATTCATTCTTGAGAGCCTCTCACCTCTCTGGGCTGACTTCCCCTAAAGGATTTTAGTCCATTGGGTCCTATCGATCCTTTCTCAGTACACCTTGAAATCTGTTCTCCCCAAATCTAGAATACATGTCAGATGATGCCCAATTCTTCTCTTTCTGAGAGAACCATAGTTGTGTCTCTTGGAGCTGAAGCCTCAATGTTTGCATAACAGCTTAAGACTGAAAGAATATGCATTTAAATAGTACCTACTATGTGCCAGGCACTGTGCTAAGCACTTTGACATGTGGGTCCTGGAGAAAGGAGTGTAAGAAATACAAAACAAAATGAGACTCTTTCAGGGCTCTGGCCCTAAACTGTGATTTTCACATAATTTCAGAGTTTTGAGAAGGGAAAAGAATTTCTATTGTACCTACTATGTGCCAGGCACTGTATTAAGTACTTTACAAATATGATCTCATTTTATCCTAACAGCCTTGGAAGATAAGTGCTGTTATTATCCTAATTTTATAGTTGAGGAAACTGAGGCAAACAGAGGTCAAGTGACTTGCCCAGGGTCAAAACATCTAGTAAGTGTTTGAGACTGGATTTGAACTCAGGTCTTTCTATCAAATCCAGTGTTCTATCTACTGCACCACCTAGCTGCCTTTACTAGGATAGAGACTTCTCTGGTTTCCCCTACTGTTAATGATTTCTCCTCATACTTTATGGAACAACTTGTTTTGTAGCTCTCTGATACATTTGTTCTGCAATATTGTATATTACCATTATCTGTATTAGACTATAAGCTCCATGAGGTCAGACACCACAGCTTATCCAAACTTTTGTGTCTCCCCCAAGCTCTGACATTATCCTCTATACACAATAGCCACTTAATAAATGTTTATTGAATTTGTTTGTTGAGTTTTACTATCCCTTCTACAGTGATGAGGTGCCTTGGGATCCCTACTCGAGTTATTACCAACTTTGATTCAGGGCATGACACAGATGGCAATTTGATTATCGATGCCTATTACGACCACACTGGCAGAATCCTGGAGAATAAGAAGAAGGACAGTGTATGGTGAGCAAATCACTTAAACTCTAAGGAAGACCTTCCTTCAGTTTTTCATAGGCCTGTATTAGTGATCCTCCTGACCCCTCATACACTTGGGTCCCATCCCTAGTACTTGTGGTGGAAGCAATTAGGAACTTAGATGCCTCATCCATTAAAAGCTCATTGCTTCGGAGTCAAAACAGACTATGCCTGTGGCCACAGCATCTTCAGGGTCTGCAGCCTGACTTCCAGCCAATAATACCAGGAAGGAATCTCTCTAAGAGAAACTTTGGAACCTGGGAAACAAGGAGCCCTTCTTGAAAGACTGAAGACCCCAAACCCACCATGTTTCTAGTTACCATTAAGAATCTCCAAGGGGAAACTTCTTTCTGGGCGATGATTGATGGTTTTCATTGAGAAAACAATTTCACCACTACTAAAACCAATGTTAGGAATTATAGGACAACAACAACAATAATAATGATAGCTAGAATTTTTATTGCATTTTAAGGTTTGTAAAGCACTTTACAAATATCTCGTTTTTATCCTCACAACAACCCTGGCAGATAGGTGCTATGGTTATCCCGATTTTACAGATGGGAAACTGAGGCACAGAGAGGTTAAGTGACTTGCCCAGGGTCACACAGCTAATATGTCTCTGGGGTAGGACCTGAAGCCAGTTCTTCTGATTCCAAGTCCAGTGCCCTATTCCACTTTGCCCCGTTGCCTCAGAGGGTGTTGGGGACCTCCAGGGAGCTTCACCTCTTCTTATCTCCATCTAATAATGACCTTCCTGGCTTCTCTCTTAGGAATTTCCATGTGTGGAATGAATGCTGGATGGCCAGGAAAGATCTTCCTCCAGGTTATGGAGGTTGGCAGTTGCTAGATGCCACTCCTCAAGAGACAAGCAATGGTAATGTTTTCCAGAGGAAAGATATTACAAGCAGCCAGATAAATACCGCCACCAGAAATGATTCCTGGTAACAGTTTGCCTCCTCCCCTTCTCTAGGTCTCTACTGTTGCGGGCCTGCCTCAGTCAGAGCCATTAAGGAAGGGGAGGTGGAGCTGAATTACGACACCGCCTTTGCTTTCTCCATGGTCAACGCCGACTGCGTGTCCTGGCTCATCTATGGTGGAAAGGAACAGAAACTTCACTTAGACACCAGTTTGGTTGGCAAGTTTATCAGTACCAAGAGCGTCCAAAGTGATGAGAGAGATGACATTACTGAAAACTACAAGTATGAAGAAGGTACGGCCTAAACTCACAGTCACTTAAGACACTTGTGTTAGGATGTCAGAGAATGTGTGACTGCTTCTCACCAAAATGGAAAGGAGCAATGGCAACACCTGGGTGCCGTGTACCAGAGATGACTTAGGAAAACAGCTGAAATGAGTATCATTTGGTGGTACTATCAATTCCACCAGTATATTGAAGAGAGCCAGATAATGGGAAGGGAGCTAGCATATCTTGAATAAAATCTATCCTTCCACATTTCAGGGTACCAGAGAAGTCAGAACTTTTTTCTTTTTCTTTTATGGGGTTTTTACTGTACCTTTTTTTTCTTTTTCTTTTTCTTTTTTTTTTGTGAAGCAATTGGGGTTAAGTGAGTTGCCCAGGGTCACACAGCTAGTAAGTGTTAAGTGTCTGAGGTCAGATTTGAACTCAGGTCCTCCTGACTCCAGGGCTGGTGCTCTATCCACTGTGCCACCTACCTGCCCCGGTTTTTACTGTACCTTATTGTAAATTTTGGGTTAAGTGTTTGGTCACGGGTTCTGTGTCATCTACTGGCCTTTGGATGTCATTTGTGGCTTCTGCAAAACTCCCCCCAAAATTCCCATTTAATTTCTTATGCCAAGCCTCAATATATCAAAACCCTGATTGGGAAAGTCGCTATGTAGAAAGGATAACTGTATGGAGTGAACAGATTTTATGTAGGGGGAAGGTTGATGGAAGGCATTGTATGACTGCAATATCTGATATTGATCCTGGGATTCTCTTTCCCTATGTCATCTTTATGGTGTTTGTATCACTGGATTTCAGAGTTGAGACAGACTTCAGAAACCATCTGATCTCATCCATACCTAAATAATACTTGAACCCAAAGGGCTCTGTGCTGGTCCAGGGTCATGGAATTTCAGAATTGAAAGGAACCATGGCTGCCATCTTGTCCAATCCATACAGGTGTATGAATATGTAGATGTTATATACATTATATATATGCATAAATTATACATATAACATATATATGTATATGCATATGTATATGTATATGTGGGTGGATAGATAAATAAATTACAGAAGCAATTAGGTGGTGCAGGAGATAGAAGGCTAGACCTGGAGTCAGGAAGACTTAAGTTCAATTCTGCCCTCAGATACTTACTAGCTGTATGACCCAGGGCAAGTCATTAAACCACTGTCTATCTCAGTTTCCTCATCTGCAAAATGGGGATAATCATAGCACCTATTTCCCAGGGTTGTTGTGAGGATCAAATGATGCCTGGCACATCAATACTTAATAAATGCTTACCTCCCCTGTTTACCTGTGACATCCTCCGGATGTGCTTTTTCAGCCTTTTCTTTAAGACTTCTGGTGATAGAGGCAGCACAGGGAGATGGGAAGCTTGCTGGATCAGAGAGCTCAGATTCAAATTTTTCTTCTGCCATTTGCTATCTCTGCGACTTTGGGTAAGTCACTTAAATTCTCTGAGCCTCAGTTTCCTCGACTATAAAATGAGAGGATTGGGCTAGATGACCTCTAAGATTCTTCCTGACTCTAAATGTACCATGCAGTGACAAGTGTAACCCATTACCTTCTGCTGGAAGGACCTCACAGATCATCTAGTAGCCTATTCCACTTTGGGATGGTTCTAAGTCTCAAGAAATTTTTCTTTACACCAAATCTAAACACGTCTCTCTGTTATTTCACACTATTTTTGTCATCTGGGGCCAACAGAACTAATTTAATCCTTCTTCATTTGACAGCCTCACAGATGCTTGATGATAGCTCTCATGTGCCCCTGAATGTTCTCACCTTTGCCCTCAACTTCTCTGTCTCCTTCAAGTAATTCTCATATGGCATAGAATCAAGGCCCAGGCTTCAGAGTAAGCCCACAGTGGGCACCAAGATTGATGGATAAGTGAGGGACAAAGCTTTGACCAGATCCAAGGCACCACTGGCTCTGGATTGTGCCAGATGAGCTCACTCCAGACCTCCTGTCTCCTGGAAAGGCTGACCATAGTGGGCATCATATCTGGTGAAATGCAGAGACTATCCCATCATCAATATAATTTCACTTCCTCTTCATATCTCACCTCCAAGATAGGAAGGAATCTGTAGGGGACCAGTCAGTACCTTATAGGGGTGGGAAAAGAGGTCTGCTGCTCTATCTGACCAGCAGCAACTGAAGGTGACCAGTTCAAACAATCAACAGGCATCTATCAAGCACTTACTTACTCTATGCCAATCACTGTGCTAAGCCCTAGGAATACTAAAAAAAACCCACAAAAACACAAACAAAAAAACAAGAAAACTCATAGTCCTGGCCCTTAAGAAGCCCATAGTCTAATGAAGGAGAAAGGCATGATCCTTAAGGCTGGAGTTAGGACATTATCACTATCTTAGGAGGTCCATGGGATCAAATACCTCAGAGATCATCTCGTCCAGTCCTCTCATTTTACAGAAGAGGAAACTGAGGCCCAAGGGAGGTTAAGTGTCTTGGTCAAGGTCATAGACAATATTGTAACACAGGTCCTCTGATCTTTCTATTGTTTCATGCTGCCTCCGTCTCCACCCACCCACCCCCTTAGTGCTGCTTCCTCAATATAGTATTCTGAAATGGAGCCCAGGAAAATTTATATTCCCGGGCATTTAGCCAGGAGTACATAAATCTATCACTTCTTCCTCCCAGCTAAAAATTAAGCTTACGTGGGAGATGATAAATAGCTAAATGATTTATTTTGATTCTTTCATGTCATCGGGCATCTTGGAAGTATCTGGAAGGTCAGATCATACAGGTAGCCATGCAAATTACCCCTGCTCTTCTAAATGGCCAAAACCCATTCAGAGAAACTGCTCTGTCCAGACACGAAGGAGCCACCCGGGAGGGGCCATGAAAATCAAGGTCATTTCACTTCTTGGCCTCCAACAAAATTTTAAGGACTATAGTGCTGACCTGAGAGGTTGGTTTATTCCAGGGTGAACCTGAAAGTTCTATCCAGTGTGTGTCCCCCAAGACTACCCCGAGTCTGTTGTTTTGTGACTCTTCATGACCCCATTTCCCAGCAAAGATACTGGAGAGGTTTGCCATTTCCTTCTCCAGTTCATTTACAGATGAGGAAACAGAAGCAAACAGGGTTAAGTGACTTGCCCAGGATCACACAGCTAGCAAAGTGTCTGAGGCCAGATCTGAACTCAGGAAAATGAGTCTTTCTGACTCCAGACCCAGCACTCTATCCACTGTACCATCTAGCTTCCCCGACTCTAGAAACCTTCTAAACCACGGATTTCCTGGATTTGGACCTCAAGTCCTGGGGCTGCTTCAGACTGTGGTAAACCCCTCTGTGTCTTCATATGGTTTGGTCTGATAACCTTGGCTCAGAACAGGATAAAGGCATAGATGCCAGACTTATTGATATTGGTGGGACAATCAGGGTTAAGTGATTTCACAAGGTTGCATGGCTAGTAAGTTCCTGAGGCCAAATTTTACTTCAGGTCCTCCTGATTCCAGGGCCAGTGCTCTACTTGCTTTTGGAATTTTCAGATACCACAAGGCAAGGGGGCAGGTTGTGAAAGTAACACACTGAATGACTGAATCAGGGATGGAGTTGAATAGGGGAAAATGTAAACCCTTATACTTGGCTTCCAAGAGCTAACTTTATTAGTACAAGACAAGAAAGCCTGTTTAGGCAATAGTTTGTCTGAAAATGATCTGAGGGTCTTAGTAGGCTTCAAGCTCAATATGTCAATGATGTGTATGCCGTGGTAGCAAAATAAACTAATGAGATCTGGGGCTGAATTGAGAAGCCTAGCTTCCAGAAGTAAGGGGATGTTAGCCCTGCTGTCCTGGTTTTTGTTGTTGTTGTTTTGGGGGTTTTTTTGGCAGGGCAATGAGAGTTAAGTGACTTGCCCAGGGTCACACACCTAGTAAGTGTCAAGTGTTTGAGGCCAGATTTGAACTCAGAAGATCCTCCTGAATCCAGGGCCAGTGCTCTATCCACTGCACCACCTAGTTGCGCCCCCTGCTGGCCTGGTTTGACAGTGTCTGGAATATGGTTTGTTATCATGGACAGTTCTGGGCACTGCCTTTTGGCAAGAACTTTGATAAGCTGAAGATGAAGTAGAGGAGGATCTTGATGTCATAGCACATGAGGATCATTTGAAAGAATGAGGGACAGCTAGTATGGAAAAGAAAAGGCAGAGGAGGACACAAGGCTGTTTTCCATTAGAAGGATGTCCCTTAAAAAGGGATTCGACTTACTCTGACTTCAGGGGACAGAGTCAAAAGCCATGAGTGGAAGATGCAAAGAAGCCAATTTGAGGTGTATAAAGGGAAGATCTCCCCAACAATTAGAGCTTGCCAAAAGAGAAATGGTTTGTCTCGGAAGGGTATAGAGGGGTCCCCCCTTACTAGAGGACTTATAGAAAAGATCCACTTCATGGGAATGCTCTAGGGGGGATCTTTCTCGGGTATGGATTAATCAACAGTAAAAAAGGCATTGGACCTGAGTTTAAATCCAGCCTCAGGCACTTACTAGCAATGTGATGTGACCCTGGGCAAGTCCCTTAACCCCGATTGCTTAAAAGAAAAAAAAAATTTAATAAGGGACAGAGAGGTGGCATAGTGGATAGAGCACCAGCCCTGGGGTCAGGAAGACCTGAGTTCAAATGTGGCCTCAGCAACTTACTAGCTGTGCAACCCTGGGCAAGTCACTTAACCCCAATTGCCTCAAGGAAAAAAAAGCCTAAGGAAAGACATTGGTTCTCAATTCTTCAAACCCTACATACTCATATGATCTGGAACAAGTCACTAAACTATCTTTTGCCTCAATTCTTACCTAGCCCTTAGTCACTGAATAGGCATTGCCTCAGATAAACTGAGACTTTAATTTAGAAAAGCAAAGGTCATCCACTGAATCCTGGGCCATTGCCAGCATGTATTCAGCACCTACTGTATACCAAACACTGTACTAAGAGCTGAGTTTGTTTAAAAAAGGCAAAAAGAAACAGTCCCTGCCCTCAAGGAGGTCACAGTCTAATGGTAACATGCAAACAACTACATATGAACAAGATATATACAGAATAAATTGAAGATGATCATGGAGAGAAGGCTTTGCATCAAAGGGTATTGGGTAAGGTTGGAGATGAGGAGAAAGAGCATTCTGGAATGAGGGATGGCCAGTGAAAATGCTCAGAGTTGGGAAATGGAGTATCTTTTGTGCAAGGAACAGCAAGGAGAGCAGTATCATCATTCCATTCTGACTCTGAAACTGATAACTAAATGGTAATGGGCACACATCTTTATTTTTATTTATTTATTTATTTGTTTATTTATTTATTTTGGTGAGGCAATGAGGGTTAAGTGACTTGCCTAGGATCACACAGCTAGTAAGTGTCAAGTGTCTAAGGTTGGATCTGAACTCAGGTCCTCCTAAATCCAGGGCCATTGCTTTATCCACTGCACCACCTAGCTGCCCCAGGCACACCTTTATTCCATAAAACACAGAACAGGGAGAATATGGGGGTGGAGGCGAAGGTGCTAGGAAAGCTTCCAAAAAAGGAATGATGGGACTGTTTTCTGTGAACCCTGCTATGAGTCTGGGCAATCTCTCTTCCTGCCTGAGAATTCTGAAGCCTCAGACACTGTTTCTCCTGAATTTCTGAGAGTTATTCTATACTTTTCCAATAATTAACTTCTGCAGTCATGAAATCTTTCAGTTGACTCAGCTGCTTTTAAAAGGGTCATCAATTAACATTGGCGAGCTATCCATTAAATTGGAAGGAAAGCAATATGATATACAGCAGAATAAGCCCTGGCTCCAGAGCCAAAAGAGCAGTTAGGTGATACAGTGGATAGAGAGCCAGGTCTGGAGTCAGGAAGATTCATCTTCCTGAATTCAAATTTGGCCTCAGACACTTACTAGCTGTGTGACCCTGGGCAAGTCACTTATCTCTGTTTGCCTCAGTTTCCTCATCTGTAAAAATGAGCTGGAGAAGGAAACGGCAAACCACAGCAGTATCTTTGCCAAGAAAACCCCAAATGGGGTCATAAAGAGTTGTAAACAATAACTAAACAACAACTGGAAGAAATAATAGGACCTGGATAATTCCAATCTCACTTTTGATTCTTACTCTGATTTGTGAAATCTTGGCCAAGTCACTTGTCATCCCTCTATTTCTGCATCTGTTAAATAAGGGGGGGGGTGTGGACTAAATGGTTTCTAGGAGCACTTCTATCTCTGAGTCCTGGCCTAGATGTGTCATACTATGCTATGTTTCTGTAAAATGGGGTGAAGGGGTTGGACTTGATGACCTCTGAGTAGGCTTGTGCTAGAGCCAGCCCCTACCAGACTCCTGAGAGCCTAATAAATGATTAATTATTCAGTGTGAGCATTTACACCCCAGAAATTAGAAACTGCTTACAGACCAGGGCTTGACTTGGTTTGTTTTGTCGATAGTCTAGACTTGAGAGTGATGTCCATTAGGTAGATTAAACTTAAAAGTGTGTCTAGTATACTTTTTCCTCCTGGAGAACTGTTTGTTAAATATTTATCAGCACCACCACCCCCAGTCTCTGAGGTACCTTCTAATTCTAGATCTATGATACAATAATGTACAAGAAGATTAAAAAAAGAAATGAACACTTTCAAAAAATTTATTACTCAGTAATTAGGTTATTTAATGATGATTTAATAAGTAATTAAAACCAATTTGTAAAGAAACTATCTACAGGGTAGCTAGCTGGCATGGTGGATAAAGCACCAGTCCTGGATTCAGGAGGAACTGAGTCCAAATCCCACCTCAGACATTTGACACTTACTGGCTGTGTGACCCTGGGCAGGTCACTTCACCCTCATTGCCCCCCCCCCAAAAGAAAGAAACTATCTAGAAAAGAATAAATGCTATGTATAACTACAATTTGGAGCATACTGAATATTCATATATAAGATGTTGTTAAGTCATTTTTTAGTTGTGTCTGACTCTCTGTGATCCCTGTAACGATTGGAATGACGCCACCTGCTGGAGACTTACTGTAGAAAAGTTCCGCCATGGGGCAGCTAGATGACGCAGTGATGAGGCGCCGGCCCTGGATTCAGGAGTGCCTGAGTTCAGGTCCGGCCTCAGACACTTGACACTTGCTGGCTGTGTGACCCTGGGCAAGTCACTTAACCCCAGTTGCCTCACCAAAAAAAAAAAGAAAAGAAAAGAAAAGTTCCGCCATGAAAGGAAGGTCTTTGAGGGCAAGAACATGCGTCTTTTCTTTGGTGTTAGGAAGTGACGTTTGCTAGTGGGAGGAAGAAGGAAGAACCTGGCGCTCTGACTCGGACTCTCTTCCTGAGGACTCCGGCGGAGAAGGGAGCTAGAAATATGCTCTCCCTTTAATAGATAGGAATCTAGACCTTTCTCTCTCTCTTTACCAAATTCTTATTCTCCTTAATAAATGCTTAAAAGCCTAACTCTTGCTAAAGCTTATAATTTATTGGCAACCACTCATTAGATATTTTAGACAGTTTAGCTAGAATTTTAGCCTTTAACATCCCTTTTGGGGTTTTCTTGGCAGAAATACTGGAATGGTTTGCCATTTCCTTCTCTAGCTCATTTTATAGATGAGGAAACCGAGGCAAACAGGATAAAGTGACTTGCCCAAGGTCAAACAATTAGTAACTGTCTGAGGATGGATTTGAATTCATGAAGATTGAGTCTTGCTGGTTCCAAGCCCAGTACTCTATCTGTTGCACCATCTAGCTGCCCCATATATGACCAAGTTAAGAGTAATAATTTTTGCAGTGTTCAGTTCTTTTAAAGTCACCCTCTACTTTAATAACCTCAAAAGAGATTTTTCTGGTATCGGGGTAGAAAGGACCCAATTTTTTTTCCATTAATATCAGTATTATTTCCCCCAGACCAAGCTGATCTCAATCTCTGGGCCCTGTTCTCTTTTGACCTAGGCTCACTCCAGGAGCGAGAGGTGTTTCTGAAGGCTTTTCAGAAATTGCAGTCTAAAAGATTCCCAGAGAGTCACCGAAGATTTTCTCAGCCTAGAGAGCCCCTACGAGTCACAGAGGAGGGAAACCCAGCCCAGATCTCTCCCTCCAGGTCAAAGGATCTGAGGCTGACATTCAAGCTGGTCGAGCCTGCCTACCTGGGCTTGGACATACATTTCATTCTACAAATTTTCAACTTGGGCCTACAGTTCAAGGACCTTAAGGTGAACCTGAGTGCTCAGTCCGTGCTCCATGATGGCAGTCCCCTGCCTGTGTTCTGGCAAGACACAGCATTCATCACTCTGGTGCCCAGTGAAGGTATGTGCATGCAAGGCCAAATTCAGTTCAAGGGTACTCAACAAGCTTTTATCACATACCTAAGGCATTGTGCTTAAGCAGGTACTGAGGACTTCCAGAGAGAGGTGAGAAAGGGGAAAGATTGCTGGATTCAGAGAGCCCAAAGCTTGGCTCAGACACTTACTCTCTAAGTGACCTAGGGCAAGTTACTTGATATTTCTGGGGCTCAATTCCCCTCATCAGCAAAATTAGAAGGAAGGCTGAAGCTGGCAGATCCACTGAACTTGGGAAGTCTGGCCCAAGTGCCACCTCAGATTGAGGTAATTGTTAAATTTTCAACATTTACACATCAGAAGTTAGCAAGCACTACATATGAGGTCTTAATTTATTGTTTTATTATCTATATTTTTAAATTTTATAGAAAAATGTCAATAGTGAAGATTAAATTTAAAAGTGTGTTCAGTATGCTTTTTTTTTTTTTTTAGTGAGGCAATTGGGATTAAGTGACTTGCCTAGCATCACACATCTAGCAAGTGTTAAGTGTCTGAGGCTGGATTTGAACTCAGGTCCTTCTGACTCCAGGGCCAGTGCTCTATCCACTGCACCACCTAGCTGCCCCTCAGTATACATTTTTAATGCTTTTTTTCAAATGTTTACCAGCACATCCTGGCTAACCAGGTGTCTACACTAATTCCAGTACCAAGATGGGAAGCTCCCCAGAATAGAGGGGACACTTGGCTACCTAAAAAGGGGCACCCCAACCAGAGTTGGAAATGATATAGGACAAGTAGTAGTGAGATTGGGCCCATGAGGCATCACTACACTTCTAGCCTGGGTTAGATAGGGAGATCCAGGCTCTAAAAATTTTAATTTAAATTATATTACATTATGTTATAATATATAATATAACAATATAACAAATGTTAACTTAACAACATAATGTGAATGATATAATTTAATGAAGCTACCATAACAGAATACAATAGAATACAATTAATATAATTGTTAGAATATGTAGAATAAAATATAGAGGTTAGACTACTTGACCCCTAAGGTTCCTTTTAGCTCTAAATTTATGATCCACAAACCTGACCGAACAGATTTTAATCATGCCAGGGCATCTGATAGAATTTTTAGGGTGTCAGGACAAGCCAATACTATTTGGTCCACACCTTCAGGAAAATGTAAAAGGTTATATGCCCACAAATTGGCAAGCCTGATTGACCTCTGCAGGTGTGATCCTACTTCTGTAAGATGGTGCAGCACCTTATCAACAATAGAAACCTTGCCTTAGCTGGGCTCACACTGAGTAAAGAAGACATCTATTAGAATGTTAGCCAGAGAAGCCCCCGTCCCCAGAGATGCCACTACCCCAGCCCAACCTAGAAAGGATCCCCCGAATATAGAAAGCAACCCCCCCCCCAGACAGGAGGCCCACTGGAAAGTACAACTTTGTCCCCTGAGACAGTCCATTAGTGGCCCTGTGCAGACTCTAAGATGCTCTCACTATGCCTCTGTCTTCTTTCCTTTTAGCAAAGACGTATCCCTGCATAGTCCCCTATTCCCAGTACAGCCGGTTTCTGTCACCAGACAAGCTGATCCGGATCAGCGCCCTGGGAGAAGAGAAGAACAGTTTAGAGAAGTTCCTGGTTGACAAGATCATCAACTTGGAACTCCCGAGCATCGTGATTAATGTAAGGAAAGGCTTGACAAAAGGACATGCGTTTTGGGACAGAGACGTAGAGAGGGTAGAGAGCAGACAAGTATCGCTGCTTAGGTGGGGAGCCTTTGGCTTTCCCAATGTCCCTAGTTTCAATCAACCAATTAATTCAGTTCCTACCACAGGCTAAGCTGGGGATAAAAAGACAAAAACAAATCAGTCTCTGCTTTCAAAGAATTTTATTTCTATTAAGAGAACTAGCATGTATACATATAAGCAGGGGTGGCGGAGCCAGCTTTAACTATCAAGAGCTGATTGCTAAATTTTCACACCTCAAAAATCAACAAATGCTACACATCAGCCTGATTTGTTGAGTGTTTGTTGTTGTTTGTTCATTTTTCAGTTGTGTCTAGCTCTTCATGACCTTATTTGGTGTTTTCTTGGCAAAGATCCTAGAGTGATTTGCCATTTCCTTCTCCAGCTCATTTGACAGATTAGGAAACTGAAGCAAATGGGGTTAAGTGACATGCCCAGGGTCACATAGCTAGTGAGTGTCTGAGGCCAGATTTGAACTCAGGAAGATGAGTCTTCCTGACTTTGGGCCTATCATGCTATGCACTGCACCGCCTAGCTGCTCTGATTGTTTAGACTTAAGAAAATAATGTCAGGAAGTCACTTAACCCTGCTTGGCTCAGTTCCTCATCTATCAAACAAACTGGAGAAGGAAATGGCAAAATATTCCACTATATTTGCCAAGAAACCCCCAGAACGGGGCCATGAAGAGTTGGACATTACTGAACAACAACATAAATATTAATTGGGGGGGGGGTGTTAGTGAGGGAGGATGGGAGGGAGAGAGAAAAGGAAGGAAGGAAGGAAGGAAGGAAGGAAGGAAGGAAGGAAGGAAGGAAGGAAGGAAGGAAGGAAGGAAGGAAGGAAGGAAGGAAGGGAAAGAAAGAGAAAGAAAGAAAGAGAAAAAAAAAGAAAGAAAGAAAGAACGGAAAAAGAAAAAGCAAGAAAGAAAGTTAATACTAGAGAGCCAGTCTTATGTAGTAGGTTGAGGACTGGCTTTGGAATTAGGAAGACCTGGGTTCTGCTCCTACTTCTGCCATACTATATGTGGCTATGGTAAGGTCGTTTTTAAAAAAAAATTTTTGCAGGGCAATGAGAGTTAAGTGACTTGCCCAGGGTCACACAGTTAGTAAGTGTTAAGTGTCTGAGGGCAGATTTGAACTCAGGTCCTCCTTAATCCAGGGCCAGTGCTTTATTCACTGCGCCACCTAGCTGCTCCTGGTAAAGTAATTTAGCCTCTTGGTGGCCCCCAAGCCACTCTAGAGACTACACTGGATAATTACAGATGAGTTGCTGGTCTTTATTTGTAGAGGAGGTTCCCTACACAATCACAGGTCCAACAGAAAATAGGATAAAAATTCAACTTGAAAATTGCCAACCATTCAAATTATATGTTAACATTCTGGCGACCCTCCTATTTCCCATTTGCATTTGGCCCTAGGTGGAGAAATCTGAGTGAAGCCCTCTGGTTCAGGAACTCTTTCCTATACCCTGAACTATTTTTCTGTGAATCCCATCTGTTCAGGGGAAGAGCCTGATAGTTCAGTCTTCAGATATATTTCTTTTCTTTCACAACTTCCCCAAAATTTTGGTTTCTCTGTTCAGGTTCTGGGAGAAGCCATTTTGGGCCAGACACTTACCATACAAGTGATATTTGAAAATCCTCTCTTGGAGGAGGTAGGGGATTGTGTGCTGACTGTGGAAGGAAGTGGTCTGTTCAAGAAACAGCTGAAGATCATGTAAGTGAAAGGAGTCCCCAGTCCCCTGACCCAGAGGCAGGTATTTTCAATAGCAACATTGTTTGGAGCTTAGTATTTTGTTCTGTTCTGGACACTGGTTCTCAGAGTAGGCGGTCTGAGTGCACTACAGAAAGATGAAATCAGAGAACTGAGAGACTAAGGGCTTGGATACTTCACAACTCTGATCAATGAAGTGGCCCATGGAAACTTAAATATCCATATCGTCTATATCTATATCTATATCTATCATCTGTATCTATATCTATTTCTATATCTACATCTATATCTTAATATTAATCTCATCTATTTCTCTAGATCTAGATCTATTTATATCTATATTATCTATATCACCTGTATCTATACACACATATATTTCCACATTAGTCATGTTGTGAAAGAAAAATCAGAACAAAAGAGAAAAACCACGAGAAAGAAAAACAAAACCAAAATTAAAATAGTATGCTCTGCATTCAGACTCCACAGTTCTTTCTTTGGATCTAGATAACATTTTCCATCATGAGTCTTTTGAAATTATCTTGGATCATTGTATTGCTGAGAAGAGTTATCACAGTTGATCATTATGCAGTGTTGCTGTTACTGTGTACAATGTTCTACTGCTCACTTAACTAAGCATCAGTTCATGTAGGTCTCAACAGGTTTTTCTGAAATCATCCTAGCTCATCATTTCTTACAACACAATAGTATTCCATTACCCGCATCTACCACAACTTGTTCAGGCATTCCCCAACTGATGGGCATCCCCTCAGTTTCCAATTCTTTGCTACCACAAAAAGAGCTCCTATAAATATTTTTGTACATGTGGATCCCTTTCCCTTTTTTATGATCTCTTTGGGATATAGACCTAGTAGTGGTATTGCTGGAGCAAAGGGTATGCATATAGCAAAGGGTATAGCCTTTTGGGCATAGTCCATGGAGACTTTAAAGGACTAATGATGAAGCTTGTCTTCTACCTCTAGGCAGAAAAGTGGTGGACTACAGGCGCTGAATGAGGAATACATTTTCAGACATGGCCAAGGTGTTGCTTTGCTACTCTATAAGGGGGAAATTGTATGTGTGTAGTGGGGAGATCCTTAAGATATGAAACTGATTTTTTTTTCAAGTAGCACCAATTAAAGATTGAAAAGAAAAGAAAAAGAAGGGGCTTGTGGGGAATCAGAATGATGCTTTCCATTCTTTGCCTTAGGATTGGAAACCTCAAGCCCCAAAGTAAGGCTAGCGTCACTATTGAAACTGTCCCCTTCAAGATCGGCGAGCGGCAGATCCAAGCCAATCTGAGGAGCAACAAATTTAAGGATATCAAAGGATACAGGAATGTGAATGTTGCCTCCGAATTATAAAACCTCTGTGGCAGAGCTGTTTATCTCAGGATGCTGCT
Organism: Dromiciops gliroides; assembly: GCF_019393635.1. Lineage (NCBI taxonomy): Eukaryota > Metazoa > Chordata > Mammalia > Microbiotheria > Microbiotheriidae > Dromiciops > Dromiciops gliroides. The sequence continues at coordinate 194,359,100 of NC_057862.1, read as the reverse complement.
GAGCCTTGGTGTGAGAGGTTAAAGTTCAACAACTAATCCCCAGCTTTCCCTCCCAAACACACGGGACTCTTCTGAGCAGCCAGAGGGGGACACTGGATATCTCACTTTTTACCATTTTCTCATGTGTCTAAAGGCTCTCCGTGCCTGTATCCTGACCCATCTCACTGTGTGCTGTGGAGCATGCACACAGATCTGAAAAGGAAGACCCCTTGGGACTTTGTGATTCGGCCTCCTGGTGGCCAGGTGGAAAATAAGAGGCCCTGAGCAGCTTTGCCCTTTGTAGTTGATCCTCCCCTACCAATAAACATTATTATTGTATTTATTCTCTTGTGTTCTCTATCCCTGCCACTTCCCAGTCTATCTTCTTCATACTTGCCTTCCTGACAGCACCTCGTCTACAGAGTGTCCCAAAAGTCTTAGTGCATCAAGAACTTAAAACTGCACCCTGTACGTCGCTTTGTTTCCAGGGTTATCTTCTTGGTTCTGCTCTCTGAACCCAAGGTAGAGGTGACAGAAAATTAGGGGAGTGCCACTAAATTGAAATAAAAAATCTCAGTCATAAATCTGCCCTGGGATTCACCTGGGTTCTTGAGTAGATCCAGTGGGGGATGCCCAACAGAGGAGCACAGCTTCAGACTAACCTGGGCTACTCTGCTTATAAACTTGGCACTATTTGTTGTGAAGCAAGCAAAACACAGTGAGGAATTCATGACCAGGGAAGAAAGAGAAATAGGAGAGGCTATGTTGTAAAAACAAGGTCTCAGGAAAGATGATTATAGAAGAAGTCCCCATTAAGCCCTATAAAACAAGGAACATTTAAAGTTTCATCTGGTCATTCATTCATTCATTCATTCATTCATTCATTCATTCATTCATGTGGTATTTATTGAGTTCCTCCATTGATCCATTCAGCTGAAGCTCGTGTTTATAATTCACCTTAAAGATCATCTATCATCTCACTGGATAGTGTCCTAACATTGACATTACTGTACCTAACGTAATTTTTCTCTACCATTCTCTTCCCTCTCCCCTGACTCCATGGGGAGCAGTTTAACAGAAACATAGCCTCACACCCTCCCCCCTCTACAGTATCCAACGAATATTAATGGTTATTCAGCCTCTTGCTAGAGTCATTCAGGGATAGGATGCTTCCTGTTCCCATGGCTACCTTTTAGATAATCCTTATTGTTGGAAAATTTGGCATCATACTAAGCCAAAGTCTGCCTCTCTATATAATTTCTCACTTCTGCCTTCTACGGCAGGGGTTCTTAATATACATAAACTTGGTGTTTTTTTTTAATTATGTTTCTGTAAATTTCAATCTAATCAGTTTCCTTTGTAATCTTATTTTATTTTATTCATTTAAAAATGTGAATCTAAGAAGGGCTTCACCAGACTGCCAAAGGAGTCCATGATATAAATAAGGTAATGAATCTTTAGTTTAGGACTAAGCAGAATAAATATATTCCCTTTTCCCCATGACAACCCTTCAGGTATTTGATTACCGCTTTCATGATGCAATAGATAGAGCGCCTAGCCTGGACTCAGGACAACCTGAGTTCAAATCCATCCTCAGACACAGCCTAGCTGTGTGACCCTGGGCAAGTCACTTAACCCTGCTTGCCTCCATTTCCTCATCTGTAAAATGAGCCGGAGAAGGAAATGGCAAAGCACTCTAGTACCTTTGCCAAGAAAACCCCAAAATGGGGTCATGAAGAGTTACACATGACTAAAAACAACTGAACAAGAATAGGATCATGGCAGTGTGGTTCAGTGGAAAGAGTCCTGAATTTGCAGTAAGAGGATTTGAGTCTGAATGCTAGCTCTACTACTTCCTGTCTGTATAATGTTAGTTCAGCAAATCATTTCATCTCTCTGGGTCTTAATTTCTATCTCTATTTAACAAGAGAATTTGGCTGCATGACTTCTCAGTCCCTTCCCACTCTAAATTTATAATATAAAGGATCAGCTATAAGGATCATATGAGGTAACTGAGTGGCTCAGGGATTGGAGTTCTAGACTCAGAATCAGGCCAGATCTGAATTCAAATCCAGTCTCAGACACTTACTGGCTGTGTGAATCTGGGTGAGTCATTTAACCTCTGCCTCAGTTTCCTTATCTATAAAATGAGCACAATAACAGCACCTACCTTCCAGGGTTGTCACAAGGATAAAATGGTATAATATTTATACAGTACTTGGCAAATAATGCCACAATGATGTCTATGATCCCTCTGGTTTTCTCTCCTCTATAGCACTGTTCTATGTGAACCCTGGGGAATAGCCAAGAAAAACTGCAGAGTAGCAGTTCTGCCAGAACATTGAAAGGTTCTAGAGATCAGAAAGGCCTCCATCATTCACAGGGTCTGGTGGATGAGAACTAAATGTTGTGGTCTCCTTCATCCTGTGTGACCACCTGCCTCGCAAACAATAGCTCCTATAAGCTGCTCTGCTACCAGGGCTTTCTTCTTGTTTGACCCTTCCGTAGAGGTGATGGAGAATTAAGGGCATGCCACTAAACCGAAATAGGGACCTCTACCATCCCAGTGGTGTAGACTGTTTGACAGAAAGCTAAACCATACTTGATGGGGGGGCGGGGAGGTTTGCTGTGTAGAGTATGTACAAAAGAGGCTGAAAGCTGCAATGTGAGAGCGGTGCCTGCAGGATTTGGTCTTGGTTGTCTTTCTCTTGTAGCAGCATTGTGGTGATTTGGGGGTTGGGCAGGTTGCCATGGAGCCCAGGGACAGCATGCAGAGACAGAATGCAAGGTCCTTGAGACTAAGTCTTGTTTCAATTGTATCTGTTTCCCCAGGACCTAGTACATGTTTCTGACGCATACTAGATCCTTAATAAATACTTTCTATTCAATAATCCAACTGTTGTCTGTCCTTTGTTTTGAAGAGGATCAATGACATCCCGGGTGATGTTTTGACTTGTGAATTGCATATTAAGTGAGGCAGAGTTGTACCTACAATGTGCCGGGGCACTGTGCTAAGGCACCCTATGGATGCTATTCCTGGCACTGTTTTGAACACTGTCAGGTTCAATAGACCCAGCCCCTGCCCTCCAGGAGTTGACAACACCATTGACAACAAAGACATTCAAGATTTACATTAAATAAATGCACCTGTCAATCATGTTCATCATAATAAAGCAAAGGGTTGAGGATAGGGAGGGAGGCGAGTGAAGAGGGTGTGGTGGGAGGGCCACTTCGGCTAAACTATGAAAGGCAATATACCTCATCTAGGAGTTGGGGGGAGTTGGAAGCACCTTACAATTACTGTGCTCTTTAATTACCATGTGACATTAGTCATTTAAAATGGTTTAAGAAAACCCTGTGATTAGGCACTTGTCAGATGATTGGTTTGAAAGTTACCCTTCATGGAAAGTGCCACTCCCTAGGACTCTGACTAATCCTGAGCCCAGTCACAGTGTATGTATTTTTTTAATGTGTGTCCCAAATCTATTAGTCCCTATTGTCTTGTCTTCAGAGCTAGTTCTATGCCTAAGCAGGGTAGATGCCTGCCTGCTTGATATTTGGTCAGAGACACACTAATTCCTGACTAACTGGAGTTCCACTGGGGCTGCTATAAATTCTAGAAGTTCCCAAGGTTCAGCTGCAGTCACTCTTTGGGGTTAAGGTAGTAAGTCTTCCAGAAACTTCATTAAAATGCAAATAGAGATACACACACACATCCATTAACATATTAACCCAATATTAGATCTACTAGTTGTCATCTTAGAAAGTAGTGTCTTCCTAAGGGACATACTGCTGGTCAAGTAAAATTTGATCAGAAGGAGAGATGATTAATGTCTCTGGTAGATTACGGTTCATCTTGGGGAAGGGATATTATAGGAAGCTAGGGGTCAGCTTGAAGTTGATGATTAATTGGTTTTTGTTCTGCATTTTCCAAGAGGACCAAAATGTCATCAGTATGTTAGAGTCAAGTTACAATGCGTCCAACTGTGGCTGATCAGAGCAAAGTGAGCTTGGAATGCTCTACCACAGGAAGGGCACAAATAGTCCGTGTGAACATTTGGGATGGATTCTCTATATTTGTACATCTCACGTTTGAGGTTATCAGGTATTCAAAGAGGGTCTGAACTGATAAATCAGTGAAAGCAAGAATGGAGAGGATAGGGGCAGCTAGATGGCGCAGCAGATAGAGCACCGGCCCTCGATTCAGGAGGACCTGAGTTCAAATCCGGCCTCAGACACTTAACACTTACTAGCTGTGTGACCCTGGGCAAGTCACTTAACCCCAATGGCCTTACTAAAAAAAAAAAAAAAAAAGAATGGAGAGGATGGATTCAAGAGATATTTTGGAGATGAAACAGATCTAGCAAATGATTGGCTATGAAAAGACGAAGAAGGAAAACTGAGGTTTTAAGCATGGTTGATGGGGAAGATGAGAGTATGTACTATCAATAGAAACAGGGAACTAAGGTTGGAGGGGCAGATATTGGAGGATAAGTAATGAGTTTATAGGATCTGGAGTTGAAAAATCCTTAGTTTCTGAAATGTTTGAAACAATCTACAGTTTCACCAATAATGTATTGTCCAGTCGTTTCAGTTGTGTCTGACTCTTCATGACCCCATTTCTGGTTTTTTTCTTGGTGAAGATACTTGTCCCACTATAAGATCATCAAGTTCATCCCACTATATAAATTTATGTAAAATTTGTTCTTTTTTATTATGATTTGAACAAACATCACCCAATGTGAACATTTCAATAAACAAAGTAATAAGTACTACATTTGTAACTATGAATTTTATTTAAGTACATGTTAAACTTAATATATTAACGAAACTGACCTGTTTTATCCTTTCCTAAGATTCCTTCTGCATTCTTTTGTATATTTTGTAATGTTCTATCAATGCTTTTTTCTTGTACTCTTTTTTTGCATCACTCTCATTGCCCACTATCTCACTTCCCTAGCCTCAAATAGAAAACCTGACTTCAATAAGTATAGTCAATGAGTCAATAAATAAATAAATGAACAAATAAAAAGTAATTAAACACATTAATTATATCCATAAAATACATATATTTCTCTTCCTGCATGACTACTATTTTATCTTTATGCAAAGTGGGAAATAAACTATTCATGAGTCTTCTGAAGTAATGATTAGTCATTGCTTGTTTTGTCAAGTGAAATATCCCTACATTAGAACCATATATCTGAAAATATATGTCCTATTCTGTACCTCTATTCTAGCACTCCTTTGTTAAGAGGAAGGAGATATACTTTATCATTCATTCATCTTCTGGAATCATTACTGATTCGATAAAAGCTATCAAGTCTCTCCAATTTATTCTTCTTTACATCCTTGTGGTCAATCATACAAATTATTCTACTGCTTCTGTTCTCTTCATGTTTCATCAGTTCATGTTCACCTTCCAAGGTTTCTCTGAATCCATCATATTTGTCATTTCTTATGGTGTAACAATATGTCATTACTTTCATATATGTTGATTGTCCAGTCACTTCCCTACTGATGGTCACCCACTTTGTTTCCAATTCTTTGCTACAACAAAAAGTGCTGCTATGTATGTTGTCGTACATGTGTGTCCTTTCTCTATTTCAATATTCTATGTAGGTGATAATAAAGCTCTGTATTAGTGGGTGATAGAATAGAGAAGGAAAGGACTTGAAGTACAAGGAAAATGTTATACTTTGGTAGGCAAGGCAATTAATCAACAAACATTTATTACACATCTACTATGTGCCAGGCACTGCATGCTAGCCACTAGATGAAGGTCCTCTCAAAGAGGACCATGACATAGGGAGGTGATGTCATGACTTGCAGTGAATTGGATTTAAGTGAGGGAGGGCTGTGCAAAGTCACCAATTCGGGGCAGCTAGGTGGCACAGTGGATAGAGCATTGGCCCCAGAGTCAGGAGGACCTGAGTTCAAATCCAGCCTCAGACACTTGACACTTACTAGCTGTGTGACCCTGGGCAAGTCACTTAACCCCAATTGCCTCACCAAAAAAAAAACAAAAACAAAAACAAAAAACAAAGTCACCAACTCACTCTCCTCCAGAACCATCTGGGTCCAGTGGCAAGATATATATCAGGACAACTGGAGATGGCCCCGAATGTATAAGGCAATTGGAATTAAGTGACTTGCCCAGGGTCACACAGCTAGTAAGTGTCTGAGGCCAGATTTGAACTCAGGTCCTCCCAACTTCAGGGCCAGTGTTCTATCCACTTCACCATCTAGCTGCCTCACAAAGAGCTTACATTTTAATGGAAAATACAAGTACACATATAAGTATACATAAAATAAACATAAAGTGAATAAATGCAAATTTATACAAGGTAGTTAAATAAAAGGTCACTTGGAATGGGGGAACACTAGCATTTGGGGGGATCAAGAAGGGCTTCATGCAGAAGGTAGTGCTTGAGCTTCACCTTAAAGAGAGGGAAACTATTAGATAGTCAATAAACACTTAAGCACCTACTATGTGCCAAGCAGAAGACAATGCTTTCCCTCGAAGTGAGAATAAATTCTAGGCATTTGAGATGACCAATGCAAAGGCAAGGGGATGAGAAATGGAGTGTCCAGTGTGAGGAGTAGCAAGAAGACCAATTTTTCTTGATCAGAGAGTGCAGGAAGGGGAGTAATGTCCAACAAGACTAAAAAGTTTGGGGCAAGGTTGTGAAGAACTTTGGGGGTGGAAATGAGGGTTAAGTGACTTGCCCCGGGTCAGACAGCTAGTGTCAAGCGTTTAAGGTCGGATTTGAACTCAGGTCCTCCTGAATCCAGGGCCAGTGCTCTATCCACTGCACCACTTAGCTGCCCACAGTTGTGAAGAACTTTAATACTAAACAGAGGAGTTTATCTTTTTGCCTAGAGGAATGGGAAGTTCCTGGATTTGATTGAGTGAGAAGTTAAATTGTCAGATCTGCTTTTAGGTAAAGATTATGACAAAGTATGGGGGCAGCTAGGTGGTGCAATGGATAGAGCACTGGGCCCAGAGTCAAGAAGATCTGAGTTAAAAATCTGGCCTCAGACATTAGTTGTGTGACCCTGGGGAAGTTGCTTAACCCCTATCTGCCTCAGTTCCTCATCTGTAAAATGGGGACACACTGGAGAAGAAAATGACAAACCACTCCAGTATCTTTGCCGAGAAAACCCCATGAACAAAAATTCATTGGGTCATATAGAGTTGAGCACGAGTGAATGACTGAACAACAACAAGAGAAAGTGTAGAGGGAGCAGTGGATAGAACACTGACTTGGAGTCAGGAAGACCTGAGTTCAAATTCAGCTTCACGTTTACTAGCTGTGTGATCCTGGACAGGTCATTTAACCTCTGTTTGCATCAATCCCCTGGAGAATTAAATGGGAAACTATTTCTATTATTTTTCCAAGAAAACCCAATGGACAGTATTGATATTGATACGTCAGGGTCTCAAAGTTGTACATGACTGAACAACAATAACAAAGTATAAGAAATAAAAAAGGATTTTTTCTTTTCTTTTTTTTTAAAACCATTTGAAAGGTGAGGTATCCTCCCCTACCCTGCTTTTTCTTTAGAGGACTTGAGAAAAAAGAAATACTAAGGAGTATGTGTAACTCTCAGAATAGTAGAACTCATCTAAGGGAGACTAGTCATAGCAAAGCACATTATCACAGCTGAACACCCCTCTCCTCATCTTTGAGCTCCTTTTAGGAAACTTTATGTCAGTCTCACACATGACACTTCTCACATTATTGAATCACAGACCTCACCTGGAAAATCTGAGAAGTTCATCCTATAACAACACTCAGAGTGTTGTCACCAACTCTTTTTGCCAACACACAGCTCATAAAGCACAAGGAGGTTTCGAAAGTCTATTCATAGGTCAAAGAAAACAAATAGATCTCTTATCAGAGCTCATGAAAAACATTGATATCTACCGATGAACAAAACTTTCCTAGTGACCTAGATGGCCTCAGTCATTTACAGTCATGCATGCCAGGTGTAGCTCCAGGGATTTTCTCAGTGTGGTACCTATGCAGATCTCTGCTCAGTCAGGATGGGGTAATTCCTGAAACTCCCAGCAGCAGCATTATCCTGCCTGCAGTTCTGGGCTCTTCCCAGAAGGGGGCAACACTAGCCCTTTCACCAGAGAAAGTCCCAGTTACAATATGGCAGAGGGTAGACAGCATTTCAGTTTTTGTTCTCATGACAATATCACCATTCAAGTGAAGTAGGGTCCCCCGCCCCCCCAATCCATTTTAAAGTTCCTCCCTTGTGCTCCTCCCCTGCTGACCTCATACAAAAGTGCACCAAGGAATCAGAAACATACTTTATCCCTCTCATCTTCTGGCCAGTCTCCATCACCCCCATACTGAATAAGGGACAAGGTAACTTCACGTCCTCTTTCCTCAACTCTCATGCACCGTGTTTCCCACATTCTTCTGGACTTTCCACGAGCTCGAGAAAGCATCCCAGTTCCATCCTACTTGTTTCTCAAATCCAAGAGTCTTTGGTGATCTATAGCTATGTACAAGAGTGGAGTTCAAAATCCCCTAACATGCTTTTCATCACCACTATGGAAGAGAGGGAGAATCCAGCTCTCCTTGGGAGTTAATCCATACCCAGGAAAGTAGAGGAAGGAGGGGAAAATTAAATTCCTGATGCATTTATTTTTCAAAATGGATTAGTGCATATGTACAGAATTTTTCCTGACGTTTGGAAATGGAAATGCTTGTAAATACCTCTTTCCTTGGGCTTTTTATTTCCATTGTATCTAAGGCAATGCGAGAACTGTGGGGGAGACAGCATAGGTAGTTTGGGTGATGTTTCTCTAAGGCCAAGAAAGTCTATGGCTCTTTTCCCTATTCGGCTGAGAACACACCCACCCCACGCAGCATGGAGTCCAAAGATAAAAGAAAAATGGTTCATCTTTAGACAACCTGGTCAGTAAGATAACCAAGGGGAGGGAACAGAGGAGATAGATGGAGCCTGCCCAGGGCCCCAAAAGGAAAAGGGGAAACAAGACATTGACATTAGCGGGTTCTTAAAGCACATTCTATCCCTTCAGCCGTCAGCTTGGGAAATAGATTCAAAGTGGCAGTCCAGAAGGAAGGATTGGAGAACCAGTGGACTCCCTCTCACAATTGGGTAAATAATAGGAACTGGAAGCCATGGGACAAGGTAAGCTAGATGTGAGCTCGGCCTATGCTGTCTTTCCATGCATGAGAAGTACCATTAGAAGTAAAGACATTGAGGGTAGTGATGGAATCAGGAAGTGAATTTCTCATCCTCATTTGTGAAGAGTCAAAAATACTTAAGAAGTTAAGTATGAATGTATGGGCCTATGGGCATCTTTATCCTTTCTGGAGGTGGGGGGGAGGGAATGAGGAGTAAAGAAAAGGAACAATGGTCTGCTGCTGTGGAACCTGTCCAAGAGTGACCTGGCATTATAGGTATTTACCTGGATTTTTTGATGGAAGTATTTGGCCAATGCTTAAGGGTGTGTGTGTGGGGAATAAATGGCATTGGATAAATTAAGAATTATCTTGATTTATTATGCTATTGCTGGCTGGATTTTTTTTAAATTTTTAATATGATTAGCTGTATTAATCATTTTCTTGCTTTTGAACTATATTTGTATCCCTGGCATAAATCTAATTTGATCACAGTGGATAATATTTTTGGAGATATTGCTGTAATCCTTTTGCTAAGATGTTATTTAAAATGTTAAAATTGACATTCATTGGCCTCTCTCTTTTTTTTGTCCTTCCTTGACTTGGGTACTGGGTCTTTATTTGTCTCATTTATATATTTTTTTAAATTTTTTGTCTCATTTTTAAAAAGAAGCTTGATAGAACACTTTATCTCAAATTTTCAGAAAAACTGCACTACATAGGTATTAATTGTTTTTTAAACAATAAGTAGCATTTGCCTGTAAATCTATCTGGGCCAGGGTCTTTCTTTTGGTAGTTCCTTTATAGCTACTTCAATTTCCTTTCTGAAATCAAATTCTTTAAGATAAATCTTCTTAAACTATGAGTCACAACCCCGTTATGGGGTCATGTAACTGAATGGGGGGTTGGGAAAAATTTGGCAACAGTAAAAGGTTACATATACCTATTTTATATACCTATAAACCCATGGTAGCATAAAAATTTCTCAGGGTTGTGAGTTGAAAAAATGTAAGAAGCCCTTGTTTAAGACGCTTAGCTACTTCTAAACTTAAAAGTATGTTTTAGTATTTTGACTTCACATTTATAAAGGAAAAAAGTATCTTATTAAAAGTAGAATTATGTTGTTAGACTGTGAACTCCTTAAGAATAGGAATTATCGGGAGGGAGGGGAGGGAGGGAGGGAGAAAAATCTGAAATTGTAAAGCATGTATAAACAAAAGTTGAGAACTATCTTTACATGTAACGGAAAAAATAAAATATCTCATAATGTAAAAAAAAAAATAAAAAAAAAAAAGAATAGGAATTATCTTTTATCTTTCTTTGTATCCCAGGGGATTAACATAGTGACTAGAACCTAGTGTAGTTAAGTTGCTTCAAAATCTTTGTGGGTTTTCTTGGCAAAGATACTGGATTAGTTTGACATTTCTTTTACCAGTTCATTTTATAGATGTGAAAACTGAAGCAAACAGGGTTAAGTGACTTACCCTGGGTCACACTACTAGTATGTATCTGAGGCCAAATTTGAACTCAGGAAGTTGAGTCTTCCTGACTCCATCCACTGAGCCATCTAGCCACCCCTTGAGAATAGGAATTGTCTTTTATCTTTCTCTATATCCCAGGAGATTACCATAATGCCTGGAACCTACTAGGTACTTAACAACTGACTGCCTGTTTTCAAAGCTTTGTGCCAAAGTTAAAATCCAGACACAGTAGAGAGAAGACACCTGCCAGGGCCAAAAATAGGGAGAGGCGAAGTAGAAACCTTTCTGGGGTGCGATGAGGGATACTTTTTAATATGACCTTTTCAAAATGCACAAATTTGGGTGTTTTTTTTTTATTTGAGGCATTGTAGTGGGATTTGGGGAATCTGGAAATGTAATTTCATTGATGTAAGGAAGTTCTAATGTGGAAAGTCCCTCCTCTTATATCACCGTACAACCACTCTATAACTTGTGTTGTTGCTGTTAGTCACATCCAACTCTCCATGATCCCATTTGGAGTTTTCTTAGCAAAGATGCTGGAGCAATTTGTCATTTCCTTCTGGAGCCCATTTTACAGGTGAGGAAACTGAGGCAGACAGGGTGAAGTGACTTTCCCTGGGTCACACAGCTAGTAAGCATATAAGGCCAGATTTTAACTCAGGAAGATGAGTCTTTCTGACTTCAGGCCCAGCACTCCATCTGCTGTTCCATCTAGTTGGCAATTATTAAATACTTGTTGATTGATCGATGACTACAAATACACAATGATCTGCTGGCCCCTGGTTTTCTTGGTTGCTATTATGAGTATGTCCTTTACAATGTCCACCCAAGGTAGAAGATCCTGTAGCTACCCAAGAGAAGTCAATTCCCCACCTCCTCTCATTAGTCTGAGATTTTATACAATACAAGGACAGGAAGTGAATAAGCATTTATTAGAACCTACTATGCGCCAGCCACTGTGCTAAGCATTTTACAAATATTATTTCATTAGATAATAGTAATAAAAATCCCTGGTTTTAAACCGTTGCTGACTCATACTCATTTGTTAATGCTTTCAGACTTCTGGCTTTCTCTCTGTCACGATTCCACAAAGACAATCCTGTCCAATATTGCATTTGTGAAATATATTTTTTTACTTAAATAAATTATCTGGCACTGTCTATCTCCATTTTTATCTTGTTTCTATCTGCCTAGTTCTCCAACTCACCAAGGTCATTTTTGAATTTGAATGTAGCTCTCCAGGACAATAGCTGCTCTTCTCAATTTGGTGTTACCTGCAAACTTATGGACCTCTTTTGTTAGCAACATCAATAAAAAAAAGGGAGGGAGAAGAAAAAGAAAGAAAATGATAGATTAGAAATTAAATGATTCACCCTCATGTCCTTAATCTCTAACCTCTTCAACTTTATCTGTCATTCTTCTGACTTAAAGGTAAAGGATTGTGGGGATTGGGAAAGATGCCAGTTTAAATTAGGAGGACTCTTGAATTTGTTTTTATTTTTTTAATTTATTTTTTTCAATTAACAAGCATTTGTTTTCTCTCTCCACCACCATAGCTCCATTAAAACACACAAACACACACACACACACACACACACACACCACCTTGTATGCATTGCAAGAGCTGTTCCCCTACATGTAGTATGGGGGTGTCATTGTGTGACTCAAAGGGAGGCAGAATGTTTTTCAGGCTTAATCTAACTTCTGATTACTGTTTCATTATTGGGAGGAAAGAGGATTGACCTTCAAGCTTTATATTCAAGGATTGACCCCTTTCCCACCAAATACCAGTTCCACAATAAACACACACAGAGAAGAGCCAAGAAACCCATTTATCCAAATGGGTAGCAAAATAGAAATATTAGAAAGTATACATAGGAGACCATACAGAATAAAGAAGCTCTCCCATTTGGAGTGAGTTTACAGTTCAACCAAGAGAGAGTCCTAGATCTCGCCCAAAGTTCACTAGTGCAGCAATCTTTGGTCAGGGACGTGATGAAAGTGGCCAGCTCCTCTCACATTGTCTTCTTCCCAGATTCTTATTCACCCTTAAGCAACCTGAAGAGAAGCTGGCATCTTCCATCTTCTCTCTCAAGGCTGTAAGTCCAAAGAGCCTGAAGCAATTGTAGCATCCAAAGCTTAAAGTTACCTGAAGAGACTGAAAGCTTAAAGAACTCTTGAGCTCTCTTCTCTCATGTTATCACCACCTCTACCTGCCTTTCATACAGACCTAGGGCATTGATCTCCACCAAGAAGGAGAGACTCCCATACTCATATGCTTTGGGACTGGGGTTATATATGAAATATGCGCAAACAAGCAAAACAAATTCCTGCATTGGCCACATAAAAATGCATGTGTCATTCTGCATTTTGAGTCCATTGTCTCTCTGGCAAGAGGTGGGTAGCATTCTTCATCATCCATCTTCTGAAATTGTGGTTGGTTGTTGCATTGATCAGAGTTCTTAAGTCTCTCAATGTTGTTTGTCTTCACATTGTTTCTCTTACTGTATAAATTGTTCTCCTGGATACATTCACTTCACCCTGCATCAGTTCATACAAATCTTCTCTAGTTTCTCACTGAGAACCATCCCTTTCATCATTTCTCATGGGACACTGATGTTCCATTTCATTCAGATAACCATAATTTGTTCATTCCTCAGTTGTGGGTAGCCTCTTAGTTTCCAACTTTTGCTCCTACAAAAAGAGCTGCTATAAATATTTTTACACACATGGATCCTTTTCCTCTTTCACTGATCTCTTTGGGGGTATGGATAAATAAATTTAAATAAAAACAGTAAAATAAATAGAAATAAATATTTAAGTAAAGAAAGAAAAACAAAACCCTTGTAACAAATATGCATAGTCAAGCAAAACAAATTCTCAAATGGACCCTTGAATTTTCAAAGTTACCTTAAAGAAAAAAGAGATTTGCCATCAGGGTTGGACTGCTTCTCCAAAGCAGGTCAAGCAAAATCCATGCTTCCAGGCGATTACTGTTGTGGTTGAAATTAGGTAAACTGAGGCACAAAAGTCTGAGTATGTTCAATTTATTAGCAAAGCACTAATTTACCAATAAATAGGACCTCAATTTCCCCAGCAAAGCTAAGATCCTTAATGAGGGGAAGAGCTCTCTTTTATAGTTTTTGGGAACACAGAAAATAGAAAGGCTCACATCATAGATGGCAGAAAATATGATTAGATGGAAATTGGGAATGAGAACTACCAAAAGCCTCTCCTTCCCTCCTGTGACTAAAAAATGTTCATTGTTTGAGTCCTGCTTCATCTGTGAGGACCGCTAGAGATAGCAAACCAGACTTCTTTGGATAATGAACAAGACATCCTTGAAGGATAGCTTGGGGGTATAAAGATACTAGAACACACTCCCTGGTGCCCCCTTCAAGGATAATAGATTTCCTTGACATAAGCATGGGACAGTGATTGACAGGAGAACTAGCTTTCTAAATTTAACTCATTACAAACCAGCTAAATTTCTGAACTAAATTCAGAGACAAAGAATCACAACATGGGCAGTTATAGGATTGCATCAATTAATTGTCAATAGGCTCAATTTTAAAAAGACACTGAGTGAATCTGATTATTTCACTATACAGGTCCTAATTATGGCAAGATCCATTAGAAAAGGGCAAAAAGTGAAGGGCACCCATCAAACTAATAAGTAAATGCCCAATTGCCTTCTCATCAAAAAGCATATTACTTCAGACACTTAAAGCAACTCTTCCCTGCAAGAAAAGCAAAAACAACCACAAACTTTCTAACATCATCTTTTGGGAGCGGGGGCCAGGGCAATAAGGGTTAAGTGACTTGCCCAGTGTCACACAGCTAGTAAGTGTCAAGTGTCTGAGGCCAAATTTGAACTCAGGTCCTCCTGAATCCAGGGCCAGCGTTCTATCCACTGCGCCACCTAACTGCCCCCTCTAGCATCATCTTATCTCCCACTCACATCTACCTTGGATTCATTAAGTTTCTTTTCTCTATCTCTCTATGGCCTCTCCTCTGTTGATCTCATCCACAGGATGACAAGATTTAGAAACAGAATAGGCCTCAGAGTCACCTTGTCCAGGGCTATCGTTCTGTAGATCCTTGATCACAGGTCCTAGATCTAGAGTAGAAAGGGATCTTGGAGGTCACCTGATCCAACCTCTTCATTTTATACATGAGGAAGATGAGGAAGATACCCAGGGAGATTCAGTGACTTGCCCAACTTCCCACAGGGAATATCAGACATAGTGTTCTTTCTCTTGTATCATTATGAGTTATCATCATCACCATCACCATCATACTCCTTCTCCTCCTCCTCCTCCTTTTCCAATCCAATTCAATAAACATTTATTGAGTACCTACTATGTACCAGGCATTGTGCTAAGCCCTGGGGTTGCAAAAAGCAACAAAAAAAAACAGTCCCTGCCCTCAAGGAGCTTACATTTCAATGAGGTCTCCCTCAAGATTTTAAAAATAACAGAGGAGACGAAAGGGCATCTTAGAGGGGTTGGCACCAGTAGCTAGAAGAAATCAAGAGAGAGTTCTTGGGGAGATGGTGCTTGAACTGAATCTTAAAGGAAACCAGGAAAGCTAAGAGTTAGAGGTTGGGAGTGAGCATTGAAGACATGGGGGGCAGCCAGTGCAAATTGGCTGTTTATTTTTTTTTAATGTTGGCAAGAGACACAGAAAAGATTTAGAAACTCAGAAATGCATAAAATATATGTATAGTATTGTATAATGTCAACATATTTTATCTTTTAATACCATAATAATTCAGACTTCTTCTCTAGAACGATGAGAGAGCCAAAAAATTTTACATGGATTTCCCAGATTGTGAGGGTGCCCCAACCCCTGCGATATGGAAAGGCAACTGTAACGAACAGAGAGAAGGCACTGGAATTAAGAGGGGTTGGGGAAGGCTTCTTGTAGGAGGTGGGATTTTAGTTGGGACTAAAAGGAAACCAGTAAACAGAGTGGAGGAGGGAGTTCATCAAATGAGATGATAATTGTATTGGGCTTAGCACAGTACCTGGCATATATAGTGGGTGCTATATAAATATTAGCTATTATCATTATACCATTATATTCATGTACCTCAACTTCCTTAGACATTTCTCCTTTCATTTTATTTATTGAGAAACATTGCATGTAATAGGCTTTTAATAAGTGTTTGTTAAGCCAAAAGGAATAGACTCTTTAGTTATTCTGCTTTTCCTATCTTGAAAATGAGAATACCCATCAGCTAATCATAATATGGGGCAGCTAGGTGGTCAGTGGATAAAGTGTTGGGAATAGTGTCAGGAAGACCTGAGTTCAAATCTGGTCTCAGATACTTAATGGCTGTATGACCCTAGAAAAGTCACTTAACCCTGTTTACTTCAGTTTCCTCATCTGTAAAATGAGCTGGAGAAGGAAATGGCAAACCACTGCAGTATCTCTACCAAGAAAACCCTAAATGGGGTCACAGAGAGTCAGACACAATTGAAATGATTTAACAACAACAACCAATAAATCATAATATTCCTTATTCCTTCATTACCTCAAAAAGCTACCATGATATGAATGAAATGCTGCTATGGGGAAGTCCTATGAGCATTTAGGTCAAAGGCAGCTAGATGGCGCAGTAGATAGAACACTGAACTTGGAGTCAAGAAGACCTGAGTCTTCAGATATTTATTAGCTGTATAACTTGGGGTAAGTCCCTTAGCCTCTGTTTGCTTCAGTTTCCCCAGAAGTAAAATGGGAGTAACAATAGCATCTGCCTATTATGAAGGTCAAATGAAAAAATTTTTGTAAAGCTCTTAATACAATGTCTGGCACATAGTAGGTGCTTAATAAATTCTTGTCCCTTCCCTTCTCTAGATAAATCACTGTACACTGTTGTTTACCCTTCAGTTTCTTCCCCTGGACAATGATCTGTAAAGCTCTCTCAAAGTCTACAAGAGTCAATAGAAATAGTTATCCCTTCCACATTGTGACTTTCCCCATTCCCCAGCGAAGTTTTGATGTATCATGGGTGGGCGTAAGGAATTAATGGGAATTTGGGAGGAGTTTTGCTAGAAAACCATTAGACGACACAGAGTCTAATGAACAAATACTAAGCCAAATTTTACAATGAACAACCCACAAAAGAAAAAAGAAAAAAAATCAGACTCTTCTCTAGGTATAAAAGGAGGGTCGAAATATTTTATTTGGATTTTCTAGATCACTTGTGTACCACACCCCTAGCCCCTAGGATATGAAGTGATAACTATGAGTATCTGTGATGGGAGAGGCTGCGGGTCTCTGGTTATGAGACACCAGAGGTGTAGGTTGTAGGTTTTTGCACTGTGGTTAGAAAAGACTGTCAGCAACTAGAATGAGTGTGGTGCTTGACTGAAGACCAAACCTCACAATGTCATTTCCCCCAAACAGCCTTGTATGTCAGTAGCTGTGACCTGCACATAGCCAGAAACAATGAGGAACATCACACCGAGGAGATCAGCTCCAGGCGCCTCATTGTTCGAAGAGGGCAACCCTTCACCATCACCCTGCACTTCCACCCACTGGTTCGAGGATTTATTCGGGCTTTAAAGAAGGTCACCCTTGTGGCTCAAACAGGTAGGTAACGTGCCTAGGAAATATTGCCCTTCTGGTCCATTTAGAAGCAGCCTGTGGTACAGTAGATACAGTGCTGGGTTCTGAGTTTAAATCTATCCTCGGATAATAGCTTTGTAACCCTGGACAAGTCCTTGGCACATAGTAGGTGCTCAATAAATACTTGTTCCTGTCCCTTTCCTTCCCTGTGTGGTAAGGCACTGAAGGGTAGAGGCACAATCATATCCCATATTAGATACCCTCCAACTAGCAGACTGGCCCAAATCACTGGCGCCAGGCCACTGGCTAGGATCATGGGGCTATGAAACGCCCAAGTGATAGAACTTGTAGAGATGGGGAACCAAATTATTAGTGGTAGGATATCACTGAAAGGCAAGGTAAGGACAGTTCAGCTCAAGAGAGTTTGGTGCCTCTACCCACACCGCTTTTTCCTCTGCTTTCAAAAAGTACAGGCCATAGGCAATATCACTAGGACCCTGAGGGATACTCTGACCCTGACTGTACTTTTAAAATACTAAATTCTACTTTTCTGGATTAAAGGGAAAAGTAAAACAAGAAATGGATTGAGGTTGGAGGTTGGGGGTGTTTGAAGAAAGTTGCTCAACTATGAGGCAGCTGGGTGGTACAACTGGGTGGATAGATCACTTAGTCTTGAGGTAAGAGGACCTGAGTTTAAATCCAGGCTAATAGGGGACAGTTAGGTGGCACAGTGGATAGAGCACCAGCCCTGAATTCAGGGAGGACCTGAATTCAAACTGGCCTCAGACATTTGACACATAGTAGCTGTGTGATCCTGGGCAAGTCACTTAACCCTCATTGCCCCACAAATAAAAATAAAAATAAATCCAGGTTCACATACTTACTAGCTGTGTGACCCTGGGAAAATCACTCCGCTTGCTTCAGTTTCCTCACCTGTAAAATGGGAGGACAGTATCTACTTCCAAGGTTTGTTGTGAGGATCAAATGAGGTAATAATTGTAAAGGGCCTGGCACAGAGTAAATAAATAAATGTTAGTTATTACTATTGCTGTTGTTATTGTTATTATTAACTCGGGTGTGAGCTGTTGAGCTGAGTACTCTGGAACAGTGGAAAGAGTATCAAACTTGGAATCAGGGGACCTGTATTTCAGGCATAGCATCACCACTAACTAACTAACTAACTAACTAACTAACTAACTAACATGGAGCAGTTAGGTGGCGCAGTGGATAAAGCACTGGCCCTGGATTCAGGAGGTCCTGAGTTTAAATCCAGCCTCAGACACTTGACGCTTACTAGCTGTGTAACCCTGGGCAAGTCATTTAACCCTCACTGCCTTAGCCTCCCCCCGCCGAAAAAATCAAAAGCTAACTATGTGACCCGGGCACTCTCCAGACCTCAATTTTCCCACTTGGCATATGGCCATAATAATAATAATTATGCCTAACCCACCTATCTTGAAGAATTTTGAAGAAAGTCTAATGGAATAATAATGACCAGTTTTAAAGTTTGCCAAGTCAGTTCACCACATTCTCTAATCTGACCCCCATTACACAGCCTTCTAGAGGTAGGGACAATAGATATGATTGTTCCCACTCTACAGATAAGGAAACCAGAGTCATACAGCTGATAAATGTCCAAAGGAGGATTTGAATGGAGTCACAAAGTCAGACACAACTGAAATGCCTAAACAGCAACAACTTCCTTCCTGACTCAGATCCCAGTACTGTACTCTATGCTCTATATTATCGAAGAAGAAGGAAGAGGAAGAGGAAGATAGATGAAGACATTCTGAAACATTTGCTATTATTTGGGCTTGCTCTATCAGCACTGACATAAAGATATTGATATAGATATTATCATATATAGAGATTTTTTTAAAAGCAGACCTAGTATAGGGAACTCCAGTAAAAAAACTTCATCTACCAAAATGGAACCATAATTGTTCTGAAAAGAGTCTTTGAGAGGGCAGGTAGGTGGCGCAGTAGATAAAGCACCGACCCTGGATTCAGGAGGACCTGAGTTCAAATTTGACCTCAGACACTTGACACTTACTGGCTGTGTGGCCCTGGGTAAGTCACCACTTAACCCTCATTGCTCCACCCCCCCAAAAAAAAAAGAAGGAAAAAAAAAGAAGAGAGTCTTTGAGAGTTGCCTGGGACCTTGAGAGATGACTTATTCAAGGTCACGGAGCCATTGTGTATCACAGACAAAACTTGAACCCAGGTCTTCCTGACTCTGGTTTTGGCTCTCAACCTACTTTACTCCACTGCCTCTCCAACAAGAGGATTCCATTTATTTTCCTCTGGTCCATATACACATATATAATGTGTGTATATATAATATGTATGAGAGCATATATATACATATATATGTGTATGTGTTATATGTGTGTGTGTGCATACACATATTGGAGGCAAAAATACTAGGGGATGGCCAGGTTTAAATTCAGGTCCTCCTGAGTCCAGGCCTGGTATGTCACCTAGCTGCCCTGATGAAGTATATTTGAACACACATCTCTCTATACCTCACATCCCAATTAATTTCCACTCACACTACTGACTTGTTATTATTCTGTCCTTCTCACTCTGAGTTATCACCAAAGATACCAAGATTGATTTCTTTGTGTCCCTTCAGGAAAGCAGCCTTCCAAGACAAACAGAACCAAAGTCAAATTCCCAATCACCAGCCAAGGTAACCCTAAATGGTGGAGTGCAGCAGTAGAAGACAGAGATTTCCAAACCTGGACCCTCTCAGTGACCACACCCGCTGATGCCATCATTGGCCACTACTCCCTCCTGCTTCGGGTCTCTCGAAGGACTCAATTTCCCCTGGGCCACTTCACACTACTCTT
Organism: Dromiciops gliroides; assembly: GCF_019393635.1. Taxonomy (NCBI): domain Eukaryota; kingdom Metazoa; phylum Chordata; class Mammalia; order Microbiotheria; family Microbiotheriidae; genus Dromiciops; species Dromiciops gliroides. Next base: position 194,339,045 of record NC_057862.1, on the reverse strand, counting down.
TAATCCCTGGGGACAAGGTAAGTTCAGATCCTGAGGCATCTGCTCTCCGGAGAAGGCTATGGGCCCAGAGGACATGAGCCTAATATATAGGCAAGTAGGTGGCACGGTAGACAGAGCACTTGGCCTGGAGTCAGGAAGACCTGAGTTTAAATCTGGCCTTTAACTAGCTATATGATTCTGGTAATTTAATCTGTCTCCCTCAGTTTCTTCATTTGCAAAATGGAGATAATAACATCTATCTCCCAGAGTTGGTGTGAGGCTAAAATAAGGAAATCGTGAGGAAAAAAGAATTTTTAATGTTTTTGTCAATTTTTTAAAAACATTCACTTCTAAAATTTTGAGTTCCAAATTCTCTTTCCATCCAGCAATATGATATGCAAAATGGGGTAACATTTGCAAAGCATTTTGCAAACTTTAAAGTGTTAATATATAAGCTAGTTGTTTATTATTATTATTATTATTGTTATTATTATTATTATTAGTCTCTAGTTGAAGGAAGCTCTCCTAGGGTATACTCTTCATTAGGTTCATACAGCCGGTTAGGTGATGGTTTCTAAAATCAATCCCAGAATTCAGTTACTCTAAACATTCTCTCTTCATCCAGACCATTTATCCATCTCCTTCCTTGGTTTCAACCCAGACAGACACATCACTGTTACCCATAGTCAGTCCTGCAGAAGAGGAAAGTAGAAAATACTAGGGGATGGCCGCAGGCAGACTCAATTCCACAAGCAGCCCTTTCCCTCAGCCGAGGTTCCTTCAGCTCCAAGAAAATGGAAGTTTAAGCCATAGGGAAGAAATCTTATTGTTTAAGTTTGATCTGAATCATTAACATTTTCTCAATCACTTTCTTAAGTCTAGACAATTTATAGAACAATATAAATGTGAATTACTTAGGAAGGGCACCACTATTTGACAGGATCAGGAAGGTTGGACACATTGGCTTGTTAGGACCTGTCTCCTGGAGCTTCTTCCTGTCTGCCATTGGAAGTGGCTGTCTGGGTGTCAGCATTTTATTGACTTTTCTCATCTGCAGTGCAATTAAGTTAATTGTTTTCAAAAATCCATTATAGATTCCAGGGACACATAAACCTCATTTGGGTACTGAATCACAAGTCATCTGTACTCATTAACTTATGGGATGCTTGGAATTGTGTCCTCTTAACCTCAGCAGGAAAATGTAATCAAGATAATGCACAGGGGCAGCTAGATGGCGCAGTGGATAGAGCACCCGCCCTGGAATCAGGAGTACCTGAGTTCAAATCCAGCCTCAGACACTTAATACTTAACTAGCTGTGTGACCCTGGGCAAGTCACTTAACCCCAATTGTCTCACTTAAAAAAAAAAAAAGATAATGCACAAAGGGGTGTCCTGACTTTAAACCAAGAACCTAGGGGAAAAAAAGATCATAGTCCATAATGAAGGAATACAGCTAGGTGACTAAAATTGAGTATCTACAATGAGGTATCACCTTCCTTTTCTGGAGGACTCCAAATTTCAGGAGCACCTTCCAACCAGAGCTTGAGGTTATTCTGAGGGTTGTTGAGCTATCTTCATGGAAGATACCCAGAATGAAGGGATTGATGGCCCAAGAGGAGAGTATGAGATATGGGGAACTGGAGAGAATTATTAGGAGGAGCAGCTCCACTTGAGGATCTCAGAGCCATTCCTTCTAGAGTCCTTCCTTCCCTGTATCCCTGGGGCCATTCTAATCACCCACATGGGTCTAGAGAGGAGTTAGGGAATCTGGCCAACTAGAAATTAGCTTGAGGAGAGCTGTATGCTGCGCTGAACTTCTTCTTCTTCTTCTTTTTTTTTGTGGGGCAATGAGGGTTAAGTGACTTGCCCAGGGTTACACAGCTAGTCAGTGTCAAGTGTCTGAGACTGGATTTGAACTCAGGTCCTCCTGAATCCAGGGCCAGTGCTTTATCCACTGTACTTCCTAGCTGGCCTAACCTGCCCTGAACTTCTTGGCAAATTGGAGAGCCACCTTGATAAACACCACCCATATATTCTTCTCAAGTTTCCCAATCTAGAACTCTCAGACTAGAAGAAATCTGTGAGGGTTCTAGATCAACTTAGAGCCCCCAGAGAAAAAGAACTCTGGCTCTCTTTTCTTTCCTACTTCAATGGCACATATATCTCTTCTCACCTCTCTCCACCCCTTTCCCCTATGTTAGAACAGGAGAGGGAATCAGGGAGTTTCTCAGGATCCTACTCTGATATTCTTTTTCCCCAGAAACACTTTTGTATCCTGAATTTGACACTTCTTTGCCCACTCTTTGAGGAGTATTACCAACAGGCCCACTCAGAAGTTCATTCCGGGGTCAGCTAGGTGGTGCAGTGCATAAAGCACCAGCCTTGGATTCAGGAGTACCTGAGTTCAAATCAGGTACTAGCTGTATGACCCTAGGCAAATCACTTAACCCCCATTGCCCCACAAAAAAAGAAAAAAAAGAAGTTCATTGCACTTCTGTTGTGCTAGTGTGATGCTAATTTCAATTCTTTAGGAGCTGACAATTCTATCTGATGATGGTTTGTTCTACCTCCCTCCCTCCCTACCATCTGAAAATATAGAGCTCCCACCTTCAGTCAGCCAGGTAACTGTCCACAACACTACTCTGGGAAGGGCTCTTTAATTTTCCTTATCAGCCAGTAATGCTCCTGGATATTGAGAACGTGACCATAGAATGTTGTGGTAGCCTGAATCTCACTCAATAAAACCGATATGCCTTTCCTTAAGATAGGATAGGAGATAGAGAAGGGGCAGCTACGTGTTACAGTGGATAGAGTGCCAGGCCAGGAGTCAAGAAGATGAGTCTCCCTGAGTTCAAATCTGGCCTCAGACACTTAGTAGCTGTGTGACTCTGGGCAAGTCACTTAATCCTTTCTGCCTCAATTTCCTCATCTGTAAAATGAGCTGGAGAAGGAAATGGCAAACCACTCCAGTATCTTATCCAAGAAAACCCCAAACGGGGTCATGAAGAGTCAGACATGACTGAAACGATTAAACAACCACAAAAGAGAGAGGGGAGAATCTGGTATTTAATGAGAACTAGCAAAATAAACCAATCAATTGAGCAAGAATTTATTCAGTGTTAGGCACTGTGCTAAGCCCTGGGGATGCAAAGAAAAAAATGAAAGGAAGGAAGGAAGGAAGAAAAAGAAAGAAAGAGAGAAAGAGAGAGAAACCAAACAGTCCCTTCCCCCAAGGGGCTTACATTTTGATGAGGAAGATGACAGATTGTTTAAGATAAAGAAATACAGAGGAGATGAAAGAGCATCATAGGAGGAATAGCACCTGTAGCTACGGGGAACCATAAGAAGGTCCCTGAGGAAGTAGTCTTTTTTTGAGAGGGGGGCAGGGCAATGAGGGTTAGGTGACTTGCCCAGGGTCACACAGCTAGTAAGTGTCAAGTGTCTGAGGCCAGATTTGAACTCAGGTCCTCCTGAATCCAGGGCCCATGCTCTATCCCCTGTGCCATCTAGCTGCCCTGAGGAGGTAGTCTTAAAGGAATTTTAAAGGAAACCAGGGATGTTAAGAGTCAGAGGCTGGAAGGGAGCATTGAAGACATAGGGAACAGCTGCTACAAATTGGATTGTGTTCTAGAAAAATCAAGCAGGCCAATGGAGTAGATAACTGGTGTACAATGTAAGAAAATCAGGTCAGGAAGGACCCAGGGTGGGAAGAGTTTTAAATACCAAACAAAAGACTTTATATTTGATCCTGAAGGGAACTGCAGTTCGGCAGAAAGCAGGGAGGTGATATGGTCAGCCCTACACTTTAGCAAAATCACTTTAGAAGATGAGGAAAATGGATTGTAGACAAGCAAAAGAAAAAGAAAAGAAACATTTTTTGAATGCACAGAAGCAAATCTATCAGCCAACAAACATTTTAAGTGCCTACGATGTGCCAAGGATTCTGCTAAGTGCTGAAGATACAAAAAGGGGCAAAAGACAATCTCTTCCCTCAAGGAGCTTACAATCTAATGGGGGAGACAACATGCAAATAAATATATACAGATCAAGTTATATACAGGATAAATAGGAAATAATTAACAGAGGAAAGGCACTGGAATTAAGATACATTAGGAAATGCTTCCTGTAGGAGATGGGATTTTAGTTTGGACTTAAAGGAAGCCAGGGAGATCAGTACTCAGGGCAGAGGAAAGAGAATGTTCCAGGCATTGGGGACAACCAGAGAAAATGTCCAGAGCCGAGATATGTAATGTATTATTCTTGGAACAGCCAGGACAACCTAAGGAAGGTCAGAAAAAAGTCACAAACAAGAAGGGTAGCTTTGAAAATTACATTTTAGATTTATTCTATAAAAAGAAAAGCAAACTGTACATAATGGAGATATGCAGTTTCATGTACAATCTTTTTCTTTTCTGTGTATGAGGAATGCTCATTTTATTTGATGTTCATCAAGTTCAGATTTTTTTTAAACTTCCAAAAAAGTGGATTAGAATGGAAAGAGATGATGCAGAGACCCATTAAAAGACTATTAATCAGATTGTACACAGTATCATCAACATTGAGTGTTGACCTACTGTGATAGACTATATTCTTCTCACCAATGCAATGGTACAGAAGAGTTCCAGGGAACTCATGATAGAAGAGGATCTCCAAATCCAAGAAAAAAAAAAAAAAGAACTGTGGAGTATAGATGCTGATTGAACCATACTATTTCTTTTGTTTTGGGTGCTGTTGTTGTTTTTTTTTAATTTTGAGGTTTTGCATTACTGCTCTGATTTTTTCTCTTATAACAGGATTAATGCAGAAATAGGATTAATGTTGTTATGTGTATATAGATATGTGTGTATAGATATATATCTATATATCTATATCTATATGTATATAGATATAACCTATATCAGATTACCTGCTGTCTAGGGGAGGGGGGGAGGGAGGGGAGGGAGGGAGAAAAATCTGAAATTGTAAAGCTTGTATAAACAAAAGTTGAGAACTATCTTTACATGTAACGGAAAAAATAAAATACCTTATATGTAAAAAAAAAAAAAAAGACTATTAATCGGGGCAGCTAGGTGGCGCAGTGGATAAAGCACCCACCTTGGATTCAGGAGTACCTAAGTTCAAATCCAGTCTCAGACACTTGACACTTAACTTGCTGTGTGACCCTGGGCAAGCCACTTAACCCCTATTGCCCCGCAAAAAAAAAAAAAAAAAAGATTATTGATCACTTAACCATCATTGCCCCGCAAAAACAAAAACAAAAACAAAAAAGACTATTGAAATAGGGGACAGCTAGGTAGTACAGTGGATAAAGCACAGGCACTGGTTTCAGGAGTTACCTGAGTTCAAATCCGGCCTCAGACACTTGACACTTACTAGCTGTGTGATCCTGGGCAAGTCACTTAACCCTCATTGCCCCCCCCAAAAAAAAAAAAAGACTTGAAATAGTCCAGCTGAGAGTTGATGAGGGACTGAATTGAGTTGGTAGCGGTGTGAAGGGAGAGGAAACATATGAAAGAGATGTTATAGAGAAAGATTATAAGAGATACTTGGGGGAAGGATTTTGGGGAAAATTTCTAGCTGAGTACAAATGTATATCAATGAAAAACAACTTCTATAAAATGAAAATATGATTTTAAACAATCTTTCTAAAGGTAAAGATATCTACCTATTCCAACAAATAGGACTAAATTAGTTGACAAATCAATACGTTTCCTAGGATCATGTTGGATTTTCTTGACACAAAGTTAAGTGGCCTACCAGTTCTACACCTCAGATATGAGGATGAAAAGAAGATGAGAAGGGATTTAAAAAAGTGTCAAGACTATGGCCAGGCTATCCTCCACTCACCAAAAAAGATAGTGGATAGACTAAACATTTCTTTGCTATGTCCTTCCCACTACTTTACATCTAGTCAAGCCATTTGTAAGAGTCCAACAAAAATCACCTTCCTCTTTACTATCTTATTCACCCAAGGGTCAGAGCCAAAATTGTACCTTCTGCAGATCTATGCCCTGATGTCAGCTTCCTTTGGGGGTATCCCTTTTCAAAAGCCATATTGGCTTCAAATGAAGAAAGTTCTGCCTATTAATAACAGAAAGATGCTACCTCAATCTAGCCACAAAGTCAATCACTGCCCTTTTTCTGAGACCTACTATTCTAACTGTAGTTAAAAGGGTCAGAGTGAGCATGGGAAGGAAGGGATGTTATTTTTCCTTCCTTGCAAATAGTCAGAAGGTGTCAACTAATAATTATGATCTTAGGAGCCTCATAACATCCCTAGTACCCCACCCTGCTTTCTACAGAAAGAAAGCAGACCACATGGCCTAGTTATTGTGGGAGTGGTAAGAATGAGTCTTTTCATTGTCCCCAGAGCTGAGAAGATGTCTACTGACTTTGTCCCCTGAGTGAGTGAAGGTCATGACATTGAGGATAACTCTGGGAACCACACTTGCTTCGATCTTGTCCACTTTCCCTTCTAGAGGATGCAGTATTCTTGGGGAATGAGGCACAACGCAGGGAATATTTGCTGAACCAGAATGGCCTCATCTACCTGGGCACATCAGATTGCATTCAGCCTCAGCCTTGGGACTTTCACCAGGTACTGGACTCCTAGGATAGGATGGACAGGGAAAATTGGATTGCAAATCTATGTCCATTTCAGAGCTGGAAGTTCCAATTTCCTTGGCCTTAGTGCATCTCGGTAGGTCACTCTTTTCCTTTGGATTAACCTCTTGATGGATAAACACCTGCTAGAGCAAGGCGGAGGAGGAAGAAGGAACAGGACCTAGTGAGAATTCTTGATTGGACAGAAAGGGTGGAGAAGAGGGGCCAACTAGACTAGAAGGGCGGGGGAAGATTCTGAAGAAGGGTGAGGTGAAAGATGTCCCCAGTTAGGAGCCTATTTTACAAAGGGCTCATTTAAGGGTCATTTAAGGCCTGTAACACATCATCCTGCATTGTAATTACAGTTTGAGGTCAGTGTCATTGATCTCAGCCTGAGATTACTGGAAGTAGATAAGGAAGTCGACCAGTGGAGCAACCCTATACATGTGACCCGGGTACTTGGAGCCTTGGTAAGTGATTTATTGGTATGGGGTGTGTGTGTGTGTGTGTGTGTGTGTGTGTGTGTGTGTGTGTGTGTGTGTGTGTGTGTGTATTTAGAGGCTCCTGTTGTATAATTACAAAATAAATATGAAGGGAGGGCACTAGCAGTTGCAGGATGGGGGAGGTGGAAGGGAAGAAGATCAGAAAAGGCTTTGTGTAGAAAAAGATGGTGCTGAGCTTTGTATATCACTCTAGTACCCAGCACAGAACTCTCCACACAGTAGGCATTTTATAAATGTTGTTGATGACTCACCTTGGAAATAAGGGGGAAAACCCCTCGATTTTAAGTTCCTAGTTTTTAGTCTCACTACCTTTTATTCCTTCTCCCTCCTGGAAGCTAGGATTCTTGCAAAGTCTATTGCTAATATTGTCTATTTACACATTTTTTTACACTTATTTGTGGAGATTTGATTTTTAAACTGTACTTAAGAGTCTAAGGCTCAGGTCACCCATAACACCATTTCTTACAGATTCTCCTGGTGCTTTCCCCAGTCTGTCTAAAACCCTTCCAAAAGAAGGACATTTTTCATGAGTGACTCGTCACCTCAGTGAAGATAACAGTGAGGCGCATAGGGTTAGGCTAGAAAAGGGCATAGAAGTGGCCTGGTATAAATTAGGAGAGGAGAAGGCAGAGCAGAGACAGAGAGAGAGGAAAAGAAAGGAAGAAGGAGAGGAGAGAGGGAGAAGGAAGAGAAGACCAGAAATGAGGACAAAAAAGAAAAAAACTAAGTCAGTTCTAGGGGCCACCCAAACTTGGAAGCAGATCTTTTTATATATCTCCTCCATCTGATACAGGGCCTTTCTCTCTCAGGTACCCTAGGAGAATTGTAGTAACACCTCTCTCTCACGCTCCCAATTCCCCAACAGCTGAATGACAGAAAGGAGAGGAGTCTTCTGACCACACCCCAAACACAAGATTCTGAGGACGAGAGATTCCTGTATAAGCGCCGAGGGAGCTTGCCCATCCTTAGGCACTGGCTCACTGGCCAAGGGCGGCAGGTGCCTGATGGGCAGGCCTGGGTGTTGGCAGCTGTCACCTGTTCAGGTAAAAGCCACTTTCTACCTGTCTAGCTCCTAGAGATCATTAGCTTCATTGCTTATCTATGCTTTGAAAAGAATACTCTTCCCTTCTCAGAATATTATATTTTCCTTCAAACACAGATGAAACACTACCTTAATCCCATCCTGCCTCAAGGCTCATTCTATTTCAGCATTCCCTAAGACCCTTCATATGTATGTGTACATATATATATAGGCATACATTTCTGTGGCATATCTCTAGCTGTATTATATCTCTATATGTGCTCTTGTTATTTTTGCAGTTATTTGTATATTTTATTTGAAAGCCTTTTCCCCCCAGGGCAATAAGGGTTAAGTGACTTGCCCAGGGTCACACAGCTAGTTAAGTGTCAAGTGTCTGAGGCTGGATTTGAACTCAGGTCCTCCTGAATCCAAGACCAGTGCTTTATCCACTGCACCACCTAGCTGCCCCTGAAAGCCTTTTTTTAATATTGATTTTATTTTTTGTTACTTTTTGAGTTCCAAATTGTCTCCCTCCCTCCCATCCCTTCATTAGAGGCCAAGATATAAATAAATATGTGGAACCAAACAACACATACTTCCATCTATCAGTTCTTTCTTGGGAAATGGATAGCATTTTGCTTCATACGTAACTTTGTAAGTTATTCAAATAACTTTGTTAGTTATTTGAATGTTCATATTACTCAGAATAAAGGCAGTCAGGTGGCTCAGTGGGTAGAACACTGGGGATGGAATCAGGAAAACTCATCTTCATGAGTTCAAATCCAGCCTCATATAGTTACTAGCTCTGTGACCCTGGGCAAGTCATTTAATCCTGTCTGCCTCAGTTTCTCATCTGTAAAATGAGCTGGAGAAGGAAATGGCAAACCACTCTAGTGTCTTTGCCAAGAAAAACCCCAAACAGGGTTACAAAGAGTCAGACACAACTGAAACAACTGAACAACAAGGACAAATTATTCACAATAGCTTAATCATTTACAGTTACTCTTAGAACAATATTACTGTTACTGTATACACCATTCTCTTGATTTTGCTTGTTTCACTCTGCATTATTCCATGCAAGTCTTTCCATATTTTTATAAAACCAACCTGCTCATCATTTCTTACAGCACAATAGTATTCCATTACAACCATATACTACAACTTGTTCAGCTATTTCCCAAGTGAGTGACAGGCATTCCCTCATTTTTCAGTTCTTCACCACCACACAGAGAGCTGCTATAAACATGTTAGAACATATGGGTTCTTTTCCTTTTTCCCTGATCACCATGGGAAACAGACCTAAGAGTGGTATTGCTGGGTATACACAGTTTGATAACTCTTGGGGTATAATTCCATATTTCAAAGCCTTCATGTGTTCTTTTGTTATGTGTTGTCTTTTCCTTCCATTGAGATTTTCATACCACTTACCACAGTGCTCTGTACAGAGGTAGAATGCCACCATGGGCCCAGACTTACTCACTATCCCCTTGTACCATACAGTGCTGAGATCCCTAGGTATTCCTGCCCGAGTTATCACAATCTTTGACTCAGCCCATGGCACAAGAGGAGCCTTGACTGTGAATGAATATTATGATGAGAATGGGATTCAGACCGGAGAGGACCAAGAAAGCCGAATCTGGTGAGGAAACCCCAGAGGGTGAAAGGATAGGGCATGGGATAGAGGCTGAATTAAGCCAACAGGGTACAAACAAATAAGCAGACCATCCAGAGCCATCACTCCCACCTCCACTCACCATCATTACCATTACTGCTCATAGACACTCAAGGGATAGAGGCAAATGAGCCAACAACTACCCATAAGCCTTCTTCCTAGTCAGTCAACAAGTATTTACTATGTGCTTATTATATAACAGAGACTGTGCTAAGTGCTAAGGATACAAAAAAAGGCAAAAAGCAAGATGCCTAGACTACACACATATAATATGTTGAATTGCTTGCCTTCTTGTCCGGGGATGGAGTGAGGGGGAGGAAAAAAGAGAATTTGGAACACAAAGTTTTAAAATGGATGTAAAAAATCGATTTTTCATGTAATTGGGGGAAATTTTTTTTTTCATTCTAAATAAAACAAGATGCCTAGAAATAACTATTCTCCAGCCTCCTCCCTGGATTTATGCAGCAATTCTGTTATATTCCACTCTTTTTTTTTTTTTTTGGTGAGGCAATTGGGGTTAAGTGACTTGCCTAGGGTCACACAGCTAGTAAATGTCAAGTGTCTGAGGCTGGATTTGAACTTAGGTCCTCCTGACTCCAGGACCAGTGTTCTATCCACTGTGCCACCTAGCTGCCCCCCACTCCTTCTTTAATAAAGATCAATTTTGATGCCTCTTGATGGTATAAATGAAATCCTGGGTTCTAAAAGGCTAGGGCACAAGAATCAAAAGCTCTTAAAGGACCTATCAAACTGAAAAAGCCTTGTGGTTATTATCAGAGACCAACCTAAGTTTAGAAGGGGTCATCTCTGGGGGCAGCTAGGTGGCGCAGTAGATAACGCACCAGCCCTTGATTCAGGAGGACCTGAGTTCAAATCTGGTCTCAGACACTTAACACTAGCTGTGTGACCTTAGGCAAGTCACTTAACCCTCATTGCTCCACCAAAAAAAAAAAAGAGTATGCAGAAGGGGTCATCTCCAGAAAGTAGGCCACCAGGTGCTGATCTTTCTGAGGAGGACAAGAAGAGGAGGAGATGATCATGATGATGATGGTGGTGCTGGTGGTGATTATGATGATAAAGAAGAATCTTCTAAGGCTTAGAGAGCTTGGATCTGCATGGGTAGATATCCTAACTGATAAAATCGGGGCTCCCTTAAATATTGAAGCCTCCTATTTCTAGAGCCTCTTTAGTTCTCCTTTCCTACTTCATTTTTTCCCTTTTGCTACTCACAGCATCTTCCAAGTCTCAACTGAATGTTGGATGGCAAGACCTGATCTGTCCCCGGGTTATGGAGGATGGCAATTTGTGGACTCAGGCCTTCATAAAGATGGTGGAAGCAATGGTAAGAATGGAAAATCTAGTAAAGGATGAAGAGGAAGAAAGAAAGCTCTGAAGCCCTTACACTTACACGTCTCCATGGTTTCTCATGCCACCATCTTGAGGATATTTACAACCTACTGCGTGGCACATCACCTCTTGATCAAAGCAAAAAGGCTGATGTTTCTTGTTAGCACTACCACCAAAGGGTTATAATGCCCTTAGAACTTCCCTAAGACTCCCAATTTCAGAAACTCTATTCCCACTTCTCACTTTGATCCTGGGAGAGGAAGAATGATGTCCAGAAACTAAGTAAGGCAGAAGGGGAAGGAAGACTGAGAGTAATAGGGTGTGGGGAGAGTCAAGGAGACTTCTCTTGCTTTGGATCAGCTCCTCTCCTTTAGGGAGGCCAGAAGTTTTCTCCAGGCTGACCTGTTTCTTTCTCTCTTTCAGTCTTAGTGACCTGTGATCTAGTTCCAGTTAGGGCAATCAAGGAAGGGGCTCTGGAACTGAGCCCTGTGGCACCAGCTCTTTTTGCCTCGCTCAATGCTTCCTGTGTGGTCTGGATAAAGGGCAAGGATGGGACGGTGGTTCGGGCTGATGCCAGCCCCAAATATGTGGGCAACAACATCAGCACCAAGGGGGTCGGAGGGGATCGTTGTGAAGACATCACCCAAAACTACAAATACCATGAAGGTAAAAGTCAGACCATGACTCCCTGACACCCAACAGTCCTTGAGGGGAAATGGTTAGAAGGAATCTTTCTAGGGAATAATAATAACAATAACAACAATAATGACAAAGTGTTTTAAGGTTTGCAAAGCACTTTACATATATCATCTCATTTAATATGACCAAATAGGAATAGGATAAAAGGCAGTTATAAATGGAATGACTAAAGTAGTGGCACAGTGGATAGAGAGCACTGGGTATGGAGTCAGGAAGACATGTTTCCTCAGTTTCCTCATCTGTAAAATGAGCTGGAGAAGGAAATGGAAAACCATCCCAGTATCTTTGCCAAGAAAACCTTAAACAGGGTCATGAAAAGTTAGATATAACCAAAACAGCTGAACAATAACAATAACAAAAGTGCAGATGGTCTCTGGAAGCAATGAAACCACAACTTTCTCCCCTCCTGAGAAACATGCTTTCAATATGAATATCTAACTCCATAGTGTACCCACAGGCCAATTCTTTGTTCCTTTCCAATGATGGTCACAATAATTACAATACCTGGTTTGAGGGCAGCTAGGTGGCGCAGTGGATAGAGCACTGGCCCTGGATTCAAGAGTACCTGAGTTCAAATCCAGCCTCAAACACTTAACACTTACTAGCTGTGTGACCCTGGGCAAGTCACTTAACCCCAATTGCCTCACTTAAAAAAAAATTAAAAAAAAACAAAACAATTCCCGATTCAATTCGAGCAGCACCTAATTCATTTTCTGTTCATCTAATAGTGCCACCTTACTTTTATATAGATTTTTTATAGTTTTCAAAATGCTTTCACATTTGACCTTCACAGTAACCATATATGTAAGGGCTTTTGTTGGCCCTGTTACATGTTCAATAGACAGAACCAATCAATCAACCAATCAACAGGCATTTATTAAGTGCCTACAATATGCCAGGCACCATACTAGGTACTGGAGGTACAAAGATGAAAATGAAATAGCCCTGCCTTCATGAAGCTATTGGTGGAAACCACATACATATAAATGTACACAGACATACATATACACATATATATGCATATATATCAAGGAAAAGTAATATTCTCACTTTTACAGATAAGAAGACTGAAATGTAATGATTTGCTTAAAATCATAGAGTTAGTAACAAAGTGGGGACTGGAATATGGCCTTCGTTCCTAGTTCAGTATTCATAGATTTCATATGATCATAGATACTAGAGCAGGAAAGGACCTCAAAAGTCAGATAGTCCAACCCCCTCATTATATATGAGGAAATCAAGTCCCCATGAAGTTAAATGGCTTGTCCAAAGTTATACAAGCAGTAAATGTCAGAGGTAGGATTTGAACCCAGGTTTCACTGATTCCAGGTCCAGTGCTTTCTCCCACTGCATTACCTAGCTGCCCATTGTTGAATTCCTGCTCACACTTTAAAGCCCAAATTAAATACCATCTCTTCCATGAACTCTTCCCAGATTTCCCCAATCAGTAATGAGCTTTCCTTTCCCTCACCTAGAACTTTTTTATATCTCTCCTTTCAACCTTTTATGACTTTTAGAAATTCCCCTCTCTTTTCTCTACATATTGCTTATATGTTTTGAATTACTCAGCTCAGATCACCCAACCCTAATAATAAAAGCTAGCATTCATTCATATGGAATTTTAATGTTTACAAAGCACTTTTTATGTTTTTCTGTTTGATCCTTGCAACAACCCATTGTGGTAGAGGGTAGTATTAGTCCCATTTCACTGATGAGGCTGAGTGTAGTCAATGTCTGAGGCAGCATTTAAACACAGGTCTTCCTGACTCCAAGTCCTACACTCAATCCACTGTACCACCTAGATGCCTCTACCAGATAAAATTCTCCATGAAATTGGGGATGATACCTTGTCTAAATGTTTCTTTTCCCTTAACATCTAATACAGTGTTCTATATTCAGTAGGTGCTTAATAAATGCTCATTGAATTTAATTGCTTTATAGCTTATAAGGAAACTGAAATGATTTGTCCATAGTCATATGGTGAAACTCCTTTTGGACTAGACACCTTCATGGTAACCATGTTGGTGTCCTACAAAGGTGTGCCAGATTGTAGAGAAAACTCTAAGGTACTAGGTACAATGGACAGAAACTGTAGGGAGGTAAATTTCAACCCAGTACAAGAAACAGTTTCCTAATTATTATAGCTATCCCAAAGGAGAATGAGCTACCTCAAAAGGCAGAGGGTTTTCACTTGAGAAGTCTTCAAGCAAAGGCTGCAAGTAGATGATCACATGTTGGAAATGTAAGGGGAGTTATCATTCAAGGTTGGATTATATGGCCTTGAAGTCATGGAAATTTTGTAGTATTTGTGATATATATTTTGTTAATTTCTTGAGCTCAGTGTTCTATTTCCTACATCCAAGCACTTGCATAATCTGTCTCCCCATGCCTAGAATGTACTCTTTAAAAACATTTTTTTAAATGTTATTATTTTCCAGTTACATGTAGAGATAGCTTTCAGAATTTGTTTACATAAGATTTCCAATTTCCAATTTTTTCTCCCTTCTTCCCCTCCCTTCCCCCCTCCCCCAGACAGCAGGCAATCTGATATAGGTTATATATATATATATATATATATATATATATATATATATATATACACATATACACACATATATATGTACATACACATATACACATACATAACAACATTAAACATATTTCTGCATCAATCACGCTATAAGAGAAGAATCAGAGCGATAAGGAAAAACCTTAAAATAGAAAAACAACAGCACCAAAACCAAAAGAAATATTATGGTCCAATCAGCATCCATATTCCATAGGTTTTTTTGTTGTTTTTGTTTTTGAGAGCCTTTTCCATCATGAATCCCCTGGAACTTTCTTGTACCATTGTATTGGTGAGAAGAATCCAGTCTATCACAGTTGATCAACACATAATGTTGATGATACTGTATATAATGTTCTTCTACTTCTGCTCATCTCACTTATCATCAGTTCATGCAAGTCCTTCCAGGCTTCTCTGAACTTCTCCTGCCCATCGTTTCTCGCAGCACAAGAGAATACCATTACATTCATATACCACAACTTGTTCAGCCATTCCCCAACTGATAGGCAACCCCTCAATTTCCAATTCCTTGCCACCACAAAAAGAGTAGCTATAAATATTTTTGAACATGTGGGTCCTTTTCCCTTTTCTATGATCTCCTTGGGAAAAAGACCCAAAAGTAGTATTGCTGGGTCAAAGGGAGTATTTGTGATATTAAAAAGGCCACTCATGGACTTAGAAAGCTACACACTAGATCTTCAATGTGAACAACTTTGATTGGCCTCTATTTATTGTATCAAACACTAGAACTCCGAAGAGCCCTAGAGTCTGAGCAGATTTAAAACCAATATACATCTTAATTCAGATCTTTTACTCAAGAACAACCACATCTCTGTCTGCAGACATAAAGGACCTTTGAGATCATCTAATCCAGTACTTCTTAACCTGGGTTCCATGGATTTCCAAAAGTTCCAGTGGCAGATTTCTTTATCTTTTTCCTTTTTTTCTTTTTTTTTGCAGGGCAATGGGGGTTAAATGACTTGCCCAGGGTCACATAGCTAGTAAGTGTCAAGTGTCTGAGACTGGATTTGAACTCAGGTCCTCCTAAATCCAGAGCCGGTGCTTTATCTACTGCACCACCTAGCTGCCCCCAGATTTCTTTTTTTTTTTTTTAAATCTTAATAGTATTTTTTCCAGTTACATGTAAAGATAGTTTTCAACATTCATTTTTATAAGATTTTGAGTTCCAAATTTTTCTCCCTTCCTTTCTTCCCTCCCCCCCTCCCCAAGAGGGCAGGCAATCTGATATAGGTTATACATATACAATCACAAGAAACATATTTCCACATTAGTCATGTTGTGAAAGAAGAATCAAAACAAAAGGAAAAAACCTTAAAAAAGAGGTATGCTTCAGTCTTCATTCAGATCCCCAATTCTTTTTTTGGATGTGGAGAACATTTTCCATCATGAGTCCTTTGGAATTGTCTTGGATCCATTAGCAGATTTCTAAGGGTTCACAAACTTGGATGGAAAAAAATGTTTTGATAATTGTATTTCAATAGAATTCCTTTCTTTTGTAATCCTTTGTGTTTTATTTTATTCATTTAAAAACATTATTCTCAGAACTGGATCATAACCTTTACTGGGCTGCCAAAGGACAGCTAAAACACACACACAAAAAGGTTTAAGAACCCCTGATCCAACCTCTAAAGGCTGAGAGGTGAGTTTTCTATATCTTTATCCTTCAGGATCTCCACAAAAAAGAGAACTATTGGAGAAAGTCTTGAAAGAGAAAGCTGAACCTGGGAAGGACATCAGTCCAGAGACATCGGGTCCTCTGCACATGCTCTTGACTTCATCCAGTTCCATGCCTTTGGATGGAGATGTTGAGATAGCCGTGAAGATCTTTAACCACACTAATGAGGAAAAGGATGTAGAGCTGGTGATAGGGATTCAGGCCATGGACTACAATGGAGTAACCAACACCCAGCTCTACAAAAAGAAGTTACCCCTTACATTTCAAGACAATGAAGGTAAAATACATTCCCATACTGCCCAAGCATAGCACCCTCTGGCTTCTTTTGAAATAGGAGAAATAGACTCAAGAGAAAGTTTTGGCAGGTCAATAAGGTTGAGATTCTGGGTCAAAGAAACTTAAACATGTCCTCAATTTCCCCCCAAAAGGATC
Source organism: Dromiciops gliroides (assembly GCF_019393635.1). NCBI lineage: Eukaryota > Metazoa > Chordata > Mammalia > Microbiotheria > Microbiotheriidae > Dromiciops > Dromiciops gliroides. Next base: position 194,322,527 of record NC_057862.1, on the reverse strand, counting down.
CCCATGTTCAGTAGTAGTCAAGTTGCACAAGCCCACTTCAATAATTTTATCAGGGTAATGACAGTAACTGTGAGTCTCATTTTAACAGTTCTCCTTCAATCTTTCCCTTTCTTCCCTTGATCTCTACTCCTCTTGTGTTTCAGTTAGAACCATCAGCACGAGCTTGTCTTCCTCCCATTTTGGGCAAAGCCCTCCTGAGAACAGCATCCTGAGATTGACAGCTGTGGCAACCCACAAAAATCCTGAGATTAGCTACTTTGCTCAACGGGACATTGCCATCTGTAAACCAGAGCTCACCATTGAGGTTAGAGGTTGTTCCTTACCTGAATTACTGAGCCGAATGACTTTCCTGAATTATTCTCTCCCATCCAATCATAGCCTTACTTGAAGAGATTGCATTTCAGGGAAAAGCAGAATGAACAGAGTGTGCTGCAGAGTGAGCCAAGTGACAATTTTACTGTAGTGGTCAGGAGACCCGATGTACAAGCAGGAGGTTTTCCCTCTGTATTCAAGAGATATTTATTCTATATCCCAGAGAGACTGTCATCCTGCCATGGAAAATCTAAACTACTATCCTCCTCGATTGTGAAGGTTTTCTTTTTGTTTTGTTTCTTTATTTTTAAAAATTTTATTTCAGTTCCAAATTCTCTCTCTCCTTTTTCTCCCTCCCCCAGAGAGAAGGCAAGAAAAACAAAACCAATTACAAATATGTGTAGTCATGCCAAATAAATTCTCTTGTTACCTAGGAAGGAAGGGAGGGAGGGAGAGAGAGAATAAAGGAAGGAAGGAAGGAAGGAAGGAAGGAAGGAAGGAAGGAAGGAAGGAAGGAAGGAAGGAAGGAAGGAAGGAAGGAGGGAGGGAGAGACAGAGAAGGAAGGAAGGAGGGAGGGAGGGAAGGAAGAAGGGAGGGAGGAAAGAAAAGGAAAGGAGAAAAAGAGAAAAGAAAGAAGGGAGGAAGAAAGGAAAAGAGGAAGGAAGGAAATAAGTTTCAATCTGTACTCTGAATCCATCAATTTTCTACCTGGAGGTGGATAGCAGTGTGAAAAGGAAGCATGTTTCATCATGAGTGAAGTTTTTCTTCAATTATAGACAACAGCTGCTGGTCCTGTCCTGATTCCTTTTCTCCTTTCATAGCCTCTGGCCTTGAGCTCAGGCTTGTATAAGGGTACAGATTGTGACCATGGCTGAAGGTGGGAGGGTATGTGGAAGCTGGGAGTATTGTGTTGATGTGGGGAATGAATAACTTTAGTTCCATCTAGTTCTCTTCACTTCTAGTCACTACCATGACAAACATGTTCTTGGAGCATTCCAAACCTGCCCTTTGTGGGTATGACGGGTTCTGTTTCTCCCCACAGGTGCCAGAGACGGTAAGGCTGTATGAACCTGTCATAGCCTCCATCTATGTTCAGAATAAGTTGGACTCTCCCATGGAAGATTGTGTGATCACAGTATTTGGAAGAGGACTCATTTACAGAGACAGGAGCTATAGGTAAAGGGCTGCTCAGAGGAGGACAACTGTCCCTTTCTTCTCATGGCTTGGCTAGTCAGAAATGATCCAGGCTGGGGCAGCTAGGTGGTGCAGTGGATAAAGTATGGCCCTGGATTCAGGAGTACCTGAGTTCAAATCCGGCCTCAGACACTTGACACTTACTAGCTGTGTGACCCTGGGCAAGTCACTTAACCCCCATTGCCCCGCAAAAAAAAAAAAAAAAGAAATGATCCAGGCTCCAAGATTTAGGGCTGGTGACCAATAGCTATGACTCATGACAACATAGCCCAAATATCTCCTAGTTATTTATTTATTTGTTTATATATTTGTTCATTCATTCATCTATTTATTTGTTTGTTTAAAGGCTGGATCTCCCTAGCTCACCCAAGTTAGAAGTGCAAGGGTTACATCACTTATTGGCACAGGAGCTTTGACCTACTCCCCACTTCTAGGGGCTTACCATATCAATGCTGAACTTAGTGTGGACACCAAGTTGGCATCTCCCACTGCAGCTCAGAAATCTGGAGCTCCAAAGATCCTTCTCAGTGACTGGCAACATAGGCCTGTACCAACATGCTGTGTCTTTCATTTACTCTTTTATTAGAAAAGTAAACTTGATGTTCAAGGTCACAAATATGACCTACCACACCTCCAGGGACTGAGAAAGGATATACTTTGGACTTAGATGAGGCCATCTTGACTGGACCCTGAATCTGCCTTCTTTCCCACTATAGGAGAGTTGTCCAGGGCTATCATTGATGGTGTGGTGAGGGAAATGGGGCCAATGTTTTGACATCCAAATTGGCCCCAGTTGTGGGGATCATAGGATGTCATTGCTTCATGAGGATGGAAGTTTGGTTTCAGCAAGTGAACATTCCATTCTGGAATTTGTTCAACTAAAATTGCAAGACATAAGATTTTTTTTTTTTTTTTAGTGAGGCAATTGGGGTTAAGTGACTTGCCCAGGGTCACACAGCTAATAAGTGTTGCCACCTAGCTTCCCCAAGACAAAGGCTTCCCACAACTTCCTGTAGAGGTACTCCGCCATAGTGAATAAATAGATAGCCTAGATCCAGGAAGACCTACCTCTGACATACTGGGCAGGTCACTTAACCCCTCAGTGTCCTAGTCCAGGCTACTCCCTATACGTTGTAGAGAAGATGCCATGCTACAGAGTTTTCTCATTCATGAGTTCCTTATACCAACAGAATCATAATTCTAGTCTCTGTCCCTATCCCATAACAACCCTATGAGGTAGGAGTTATTAATTATACCCATTTTGCTGTTGAGGAAACTAAGACTCATATAAATTAAATGACTTACTCAGGGTCAAACAGACTATGTATCAAGAGGCAGTACTTGAACCCAGGTCTTCTTGATTTCAATTCTAGCTTTTCGTCCATCATACCATGCTGCTTACATCTAGCCATTGTCCCTGAAGCCAGTGCCAGGCTCATATAAAGCTATGGCCTCAACATCTAAAACCCACCTAGCCCTTGTCTCATCTGGGACTAGTACTGAGGGGCAGCTAGTACAGTGGATAGATTGACAAGCCTGGAGTCAGGAAGACTCATCTTCCTGAGTTCAAATCTGGCCTCAGACATTGACTAGCTGTGTGACCCTGGACAAATCACTTAAGCCAGTTTGCCTCAGTTTCCTCATCTATAAAATGAGTTGGAGAAGGAAACAACAAACCACTCCAGTATCTTTGCCAAGAAAACTCCAAATGGACTCACAAAGAGTTGGATATAACTGAACAACAAAAGGGTGCTGAATGTTCCCTTTTTAGAGAATGCAGCCATTCAAGATGGTTTTTCATGACCTCCCAGTTCACTTATTGCTTGGATATCCCTCAGGAAAACTGCAGATCCCAAAACATAGGTATCAAGAAAGGAGGAAGCATCTCTAACTCACATATCCTGAGGTCATAGCTCCTGAGCATGCTCCCTAAACATAGCCGCTATAGGCAAATTTATGCCAACTTTTTTGAAAGAATTTTCCTCATCCCTAAGTTTCTTGCACTATTGAAATCACTATGCCAATTCCTGTTTCTATTCCATAACAACCTTATGAGGGAAGAGCTACTATTTATACTCAACTCTCCTTCCTACCTTCCTTCCTTCCTTCCTTCCTTTTTTTTTGGAGGTAATTGGGGTTAAGTGACTTGCCCAGGGTCACACAGCTAATGTCTGAAGTCAAATTTGAACTCAGATCCTCCTGACTCCAGAGACAGTGATCTATCTATCCACTGTGCCACCTAGCTGTCTCTATACTCATTTTTCAAATGAAGAAAATCAGGAGAAATTAGATGACTTGCCACAGGTCACAACCAGGTGTCACGATGAATAGAAGGCTAGGCTTGGTGCAAGGGAGACCTGAGTTTGAATTCTGCCTCCCTGGCTTGCTGGCTGTGTGATCTCTCCCCACTCCACCTTTTCTCCTCATGAAAATGGGAGTGATAACAGCACCTACCTCACAGGGTTGTTGTGAAGATCAAAGAATACACACAAAGCGTTTTAGCAACCTTAAGGTGATTTTTAAATGTTAGTTATTATTATTTTAATCTGCAGCTACTGGAAGTTACTAGTAGAGGAGACTCCCCACCCTTGAACCCCAAGGAGGTGTAGTAGATGAGAACATAAGGAGGGACCAATTGCTTAGACGACCATCTTTCTCTTTTGGTTCTGTGGCCCAGTGAGGCTCCAGTCTACAAATAACATGTCTTCTTATCTTTGTATAAGCAACTCTGTGACTTTAGAGGCAAGAAATTGTGTATTATAGAATTTCACTGCTGAGTATTCTCTGAATCTCACAAGAGCTGGAAGGGACCCCAGAGACCATCCAGTATAACCTCTTTATTTTAAAGATAAGGAAACTGAGGCCCAAAGGGGTTGTGATTAGTCCACAGGCACATGAACCAGTGACAGAACATGAATAAGAATTCTGGACTCTCAGGAGGCTGCTAGCCCAGAGCTCCTAACACTATATCATCCATCCATCCATCCATCTGTCCGTCCATCTGTCCGTCCATCTGTCTGTCCATCCATCCATCCATCCACCCACCCATCTATCTCTAAACATATATATGTGCATATATATACATATACGTGAGAGAGAGGGAGACACAGAGACAGAGACGTTAAAAGACCTCCACAGGGCAGCTAGGTGGAGCAGTGGATAGAGCACTGGCCCTGGATTCAGGAAGACCTGAGTTCAAAGCTGGCCTCAGACACTTGACACTTACTAGCTGTGTGTCTGTCTCTAGGCAAGTCACTTAACCCTCATTGCCCCCCGCAAAAAAACCAAAAACAAAACAAAAGCAAAGACCTCCCCCCAAAGCAGATCAGATTTTGTGGTATAGGACGAGAACTAAGGAAGGGGGAAGAGAACAAACGTTTATTAAACTCCTACTATGTGGCAGAAACTGTGCTAAGCGCTTTACAAATATCTCATTTGATCCTTATAACAACCCTTCGAAGTAGGTGCTATTTTAATCCCCACTTTACAGTTGAGGAAACAGATAGATGTAAGTTGTGACTTGCCTATAGCTAGAAAGTTTCTGAGGCTGGATTTGAATTCAGGTCTTCCTGACTAAGTTTTTCCACAGCTCCACCTAGTTGCCTAAGAAAAATAAGACTAAAAATAGCTACCTACTTTTGGTTTGTTTGTTGTTATTGTAAATTTCAGATTAGGTTCTGTCTGGCCTGGAAATTCCCTCTACTACCAGATCCAGTTCACTCCAACCCATGCGGGGCTCCATCGACTTACCGTGGAAGTAGATTGCAACATGTTCCAGAACCTAACAGGCTACAAGAGTATCAAAGTGATGATGCCTCAGTCTCCAGCTTAAGTTTGCCCGATGTTCCTTCCCGCCTTTAGCTCTGTCCAGATTTATGAAATGACAGGCCCAGAATCACAAGCTAGAGATGAGCATTACAGGGAGAGGTACATGGCTTAAATGAAAGTGTAACACATAAGCTTCTCTAATGTGTGAATGTCATTTCAGGAAGGGAAGGAAGGGGCTTCTCTCTACTCACATCACTCCTAATCCTCTAGTATGAACAGAATTGACCCAAAAGGGATGAATAAGGGGGCTCCAACCACGCTGGTCTATGGCAGCCTTGGAAATTAGATGTCTTATTAATGATAAAATGATGGTACCACCACCCCTTTTTTTTTAACAGAGTGCTTTATAGTTTTCAGAATAAATAATAAAATAGTATTAATAATAATAGCATTTATATAGTACCTACTGTGTGCCAGGCACTATGCTAAGCACTTTACTAATATCATCTCATTTGATCCTCACAACAACCTGGAGAGGAGAGGAGAGAGGAGGGGAAGAGAGAGGATTGGAGAGGAAAGTCAGATCTGTCAGTCTGACATGTTCAGCAAAACAAATTCTTAGGGAATATTTCAAATTACTATCCACAAATTAGGTTTGGTGATAATTTAACTATGAATCAATATTGCCCCTGATCACAAATGACTTGTTTACTCTAATACATGTAAATTGTATGCGATGTAATAATAGTGGATAACATTTCTATTGAGCCATAATGTTTTAACAAATGCTTTATACACACCATCTGGTGTGGCAAGAAGTCTATGAGGCGGGTGATCTTATCACTCCCATTTTATAGATGGGGAAACAGGTTCAGGGAGGTTGACTTCCCCAGTTTGGGTCCCACAGTTGAAGTCTGGCATGTAGAACTAAGAGAAGTAGAAATAATCAAATATTTAAGAGATGGACCATATGAAGCCATAAAGGACATGGTCCCTTACCTTAGTTTATCGTGCTGACGCTGTATTTCCTTTTTGAACTTTGTTTCCTTTGTTTTGGAAGAGGACCACCCTTAACTAAGGGCAGTTAGGTGATGCAGTGGATAGAGCACTGGACCTGGAGTCAGGAAGACCTAAGTTCAAATCTGCTCTCAGACACTTACTAGCTGTGTGACCCTAGGCAAGTCCCTTAACTGTTTGCTTCAGTTTCCTCATCTGTAAAATGAGCTGGAGAAGGAAATGACAAACCTCTCCAGTACCTCTGCCAAGAAAACCCCAAATGGGGTCATGAAGACATGACTGAAATGACTGAACAACAGTCCATTACCTAAACTTGAGAATACTAAATGGCCTTGTTATTTTTTAAAATAAAATGAGAAATCATAAATAAATGTTGAGTTTTAATAGGTTGAGACCACACTAAGACTCTCGGGACATCCTGTATGTAACAATGCCTGTCAATGTTTCACGTTTAAATGTTTCCCTGGGTTTCTGTTAACAAGTCAAAATAGCAGAGATTGGTTTACCAGATGAAAATGGACTAGGGTAGGGCTAAGACAGCCTTTCCAATACATGAACAGCTCTACTGAAATATCATTTCATATTTACCTTATTCTAAGAAAATTCAACATATGAAGATTCAATTTACACACAGAAGCTTCCAAGCCCCTCTAGCATGTTACAAAGCATTTGGTTTACAAACATTGGGCTTAGACTTTTATGGAATGCATATACTATAACAAAGTAGGCTGTAGTACTAATAATTTACAATTCTATCCTGGTTTCAAGTTTGCAAAGTGCACTATATACATTCTTTTATCTGTTCACACAAACCCTGAGGCAGGTAGTGCCAAGAACTGTTAGCCCTCATTTTGTAAGGAAACCTGCTCAGATGGGGTCGAGTGACTCGCTTCTGGTGCCAAGGATAGAGACAAAAGCACTTCATGAAATCCTTGATCAACAAAGCATACTGAGCTCCAGCCAACTCATTATCAACTCTGACATAACTAAGTTCCAACATAACTGAAGAATCTTAACCACCCCTGGTAATGTCAAGTTCGGCCCTGATGTTTCACGGAAGGAAGAAGCCCCTTGATTCTCTAAGGCTATGACCAAGATTGCACAAGCTCTAACATAGAGGTCCTACACAAAGCAGGAAAGGCTTCAGGTACTGTCTCAGGAAATGTCATCCAAAGACCAACTGGGATAAGTTTGGAAAAGTACATCTCCAGCAAATTGGCTACCCTGAGTATTTTTTCCTTTTCTTTTTTGGGAGTGGGGGGATAGGGAATAGGGGAGGAAGGTGTGGTGATAGGTGCAGTACATCAACTTCTGAAACCATCTACACCAAAGCACCATCTGCATTGGTGAAGTACACACACATGAAGTCCTAGATCTCTTGCTGTACTAGTTACAGTGAACAAGTGGCTCTGCTTTTACTGATAATAAAACAAAAGCAAATGAGCTCAATGCAACAAAGCAATCGCAGTGATTTGGGAAAAGATGTTGGGGAGCACACTCTGATTTTATGTGTGGCAAGATGCAGAAGACAAATATAAACTACTTGGAAGCAGGGATTGTTTTGTCTTTTTGTATCTACAGTGCTCAGAATGGTGTCTGGCACACAGCAAGCACTTACTAAATACTTGTTGACTGGTAGACTCATAGGAGAACTACCGTTACAGAGCCAGTGTCATTTTCAGAAACAAAAACAGACATTTTATTGTAAATAAAGGATATACAGCACAAAGCTCTCCAGGAATCTGAGTAGCATAAATAGGTCATAGAGTCATCTTTTGTTTCCGCCCACAAAAAGCTTTGCATTCACATAGTTTGCACACATTTAACAGTCTTGGTTAATCAACAGCCTTTGGACACAGCCTTCCTTTTTTAAGTGCAGTCTACAGCTCTCCTTGACCCAGGAAGATTGCTGGCTCCATCATAACAGCTGACATCAGAGCCTGATTGTGGCACCATGAGAGGAAGAGGAAAAAGGCTCAAAGTTCACCCTGGGTAAGGTTCTTGATTTTGTTCATGTTGTGATCAATGGCACTTGAGAGAAACTGAACCCAGTTTTCTTCTTCATGGGGACACACATGACTTGCCCTGAAAAGGGTGGAGGGGAAAAAGAAATTGAATTCATGCCAGTTTCAAGGGACAGTGTATCCTCAAATAACCTCATCGAAACACATCTTGGGGGAGCACACACCAAGCAGGCACTCAATAGGACAGTTTGCATGCACAGTCCAAGCCTACCACTATGTGCTCACAGAAACTAAAAAATATGGTGGCTAGAAGAGGATGGCTCTGAACCTTCCTGCATATTCTAAGAGGGTTTGGGAACTTCATACTTACTTCGTTATTTCAAGAACCTTTTTCAACACCGATGCGAGTTTTGCAGCCTATAAATGAAAAGCCGAGAAATAATTCATTCTGCCAGCAAAAAAGGAAAGCAGAGTGAAGTCACAAAGGGTGAGCCCCACCTCCCTGCAAGCCACCCAGCTGTCAAGGGAGGTGCCTGGTATTCTTGCTCATTTTTCCATCAATAACACAGAATTTTTACATGCATCAACATCAAGGTAACATGATATGAGCGTGAATAACAAATTCTATACATTTTAGAGTTACCAAAGAGTTAGAATATTAAGAGATAAGAAGGTACAAAGATCTTTAAAATTAAATGCAATTTTAAAGATAGATCAGCACTTATAAAATAATTTTGTGAACTAAAGGTAGATGGCAATTTCACTTTTTTAACAGTAGCATTAGCAACTATAATTATATGTATGGAGGGAATAAGAAAACTCAGTTCTTCCTTCCAATTCTAGGAATACAGTCAAAGCATAGCTCATAAAAGTCACAGCTTAAATGGTCAAACTCCTTATCAGAATTTCTCTTTCAGAATACTTCCTTTCTCTTCAGAATACTCTTTTCTGTCTAGCCAAGTAAAAAACTGACAACCAAATGCTGAAACAGCTGGTCATTAGGAATGCTCCTGAAGCACCATGGAATTGAGACTCTTTCCCCTCTCCTAGCTGACCCTCTGCCATATATACAATAAAGCCTTTGGAAAGGCCAAGGTTTGTTAAATACAGAATTTGCTGTCTCCATCTCTTTTCTAAAAATTAGTTTTGTAATTTTCTTTTTTATTGTGAACTTAATTTACAAACACAAATATTTAAACATGCAAAGAAGAAGAAAAAACGCATAAGAAACTGTAACCTTCTTTTTTGTAGTTTGGGGTTTCCCCACCCCCCTTGGTCAAATGTCAAGCTGGGTTTAGGAAAAACAAAATTGCATTCAACTTGTTACAGTTTTCTTTTTTCTTTTTTCAAATTGGAAGCCTTTGGAGAAGGGAGCTGCTGATATCTGCTACAGTCATGAACAAATACACTGGCCCTTTGAGATAACCCTGCTGAGAACTAGAATGCATGTCTGCCAAGTCTGAGTCTGTAGCTGCTCCTCCAGCAAAAATACTTACATTTAGTCGCACAGCCATCCGATTCAAAGGTGGATACATGCTCAGAGCCAACTCATCCACACTAGAAGCATAAAGCAAGAAGAGTCACTAACAGCAAAACTGAAGACACAGCTACAGGTCCCCGGGGGTGGGACTGGTGAACAAACACTCTGACGGTGAAGAACAACAAATCTTCCTTAGACATTCAGGCTTTCCCCCTAAATCTCCTGCCCCTGTTCCCTAAAAACACAAGGCTCCAGACACGAGGATCATGACATAGCTACCCGAAAGATGCAATTAAACTCAACACACATATGTTATATAGTATGTGCTAATAATCTACTTGTGCAGCTGTAAAAATTCCACTTACATTTTAGAATAAAAGTGCTTGATCCACTACAGAAATAGAAGGATGACACCTCAAGCAGAGGCCAGGGGGCTAATAATAGTTCCACAAATCATACTATATTCATTTATTCATTCACTCAACAAATATTCAGGTAGGGAAGCAAAGGAAGGCAGATGGGGATCTGCCCAAAACACACAGACATTAAGTGACCTGCTAAAGGCCCCAAAGCTAATGCATATCAAAGATGAGCTATGGATTCAGTTCTTCCTGATTCCAAGGCCAGCATTCTAGCCATTAAGCCACAATACCTATTGGGGAGAAGTGGATACACAAATGACTGTAATATAATCTCGAATATGGAAAAGGGAGATTTCAATTTAGTGCTAAAGCAACATTTCTCAAATCAGTTTAGCTATAGAAGACTCTTTGTTTCCTTAGTTATTGCCAGGTGATAAAGAGTTACTTATGTGATATGCTGAAAAAGCACTGTAGACATTGTAGTACAATAAGGATATCGCTCTATTAATAGAATCTTTAAATGCTGGTTCCAGAATACCCTGAGGTTAAAAAGGTGTTGGAGAAATTCAGAGCAAAAGAGAGGAAGATGGGGGGCAGCTAGATGGCGCAGTGGTTAAAGTACCGACCCTAAACTCAGGAGTACCTGAGTTCAAATCCAGCCTCAGACACTTGACACTTACTAGCTGTGTGACCGTGGGCAAGTCACTTAACCCCCATTGCCTAAAAAACAAAAAAAAAAAAAAAAAAGAGAGGAAGATGGGGCCTATTCTGAAACATTGTCATATGTAGTATTTTTCTGATACATACAAAATTTCATATTTCAACTGTCTTTGAGGGAAAACTATCAAGAATTCCTCACTGCATACTGTTTCACATTACATGGAATGGCAAGGTTGCTTGGAACAGTTTTGGGAAATGCTGTAATATGGGAATTCAGAGGGGAGAAAGAATTCATTTTGGGTGAGAGAGGCAAGAAGAGAGGGCAGCTAGGTGGTGCAGTGGATAAAGCACCGGCCTTGTATTCAGGAGTACCTGAGTTCCAATCTGGCCTCAGACACTTGACACTTACTAGCTGTGTGACCCTGGGCAAGTCACTTAACCCCCATTGCCCTGCAAAAAAAAAAAAGAGAGGCAAGAAGAGACCCAGGGACATCTGAGTGGGCCAAGAAGGCAGAACTTGGGGGGGGGGGAGTTTCTAGGGAATGGGAACAGCATAAACAAAAGCAAAGGGGTGAAATATGAAGCAAGCTTGGAGAACAACAAATAGTCGAATTTAGCAGGAGTGTAGCTTGTTTTAAGAATGGGGGGGTGGAGGGTGGGAAGGAAGAGATAGCAGGGATGAGGAAAGCTGAAAAGATCAATTATCTCAAGCTAAAGACTTACCTAGGGCTGATCTCATTGGAAATGTCTACAATGTCATCTAGCTGGGCGACCTGATCTGCGACAACTGTCTTCCCATGGGTTTCCACTGACGACCTGACTTTCTTGAGGCAAGCTTTAGAGGCTTTCATCAGTCCCATACATGGAGCTAAGAGCTGCTGGTCCTCTTCTGACCAATATGTGTCCCTATTACCCCGAGATCCCAATTCATCATCTTCCAAGATGTCACTGTAAGGGTCTCCACTGTCCCCCTGTGCCTGGAAGACAACATCTTAAATCTGACACCTGACTATCATAATTAAATTTTCAGGGGAAAAGGCATCTGGTTCTCATTGATTCAGTCCCACCCACTGAGAGCCAAGTTTATCTTCTAGTCATTATCAAAACAAAAAAACCCAAACCCCCAAACTGTGACTGCCTACTTTGATAAGACTACAAATTTAAACTATTACGGTATTTTGACATTCACATAGTAAGTTTCAGTAAATGGCAAAGTGAAAAAGTACTAGATCAAAATCCTGGGTCTATCATTCCCTGGCTAGATGACTCTGAGCACATCATTTAATCTCTCTGGGCCTCAGTTTCTTGATCTGTGAAATCGATATAATTATACTATCTACCTTTAAAAAGGGATTGAAGGAGGCAGCTAGGTGGCACAGTGGATAAAGCACCAGCCCTGGATTCAAGAGGACCTGAGTTCAAATCCGGCCTCAGACACTTGACAATTACTAGCTGTGTGACTGTGGGCAAGTCACTTAACCCTCACTGCCCCCACCAAAAAAAAAGGGGGGGAGGGGGGAATTGAGGATCAAATGAGACAATGAATATTAAGTACTACACTTATTAAGCTGGCATAGTGATAAGAGAATTAGGTCACAAATTAAGCATTTATTAACTCTTAAGGTAGTTTTCCAATGACCTGGCAGGCGGAATTCCCTTACCTGCTCCATTTCCTCAAGCGCATCCTTCACTACCCTCAGATATGAAGCCAGTGTTAAAAGGGCTGCTGCTTTGTTATCTACAAGCAGAATAAGAGAAACCCAAATTAGAGGAACAACCCAACAATTCTCTGATCTGTGGAGAACCAATGATAATTTCTCCACTTGTAGCAGCTCTAAGGAAAGGATAAATGTTCCAGTGTCATTAATTAATGACAACACCATTCACCCAGGGTCCCATGTTTGAAAGCCTGGTGCTGTCTTTGACTCTTCCTTCCCTCTCTCCCTTCTTTTCAGATCCCAAGTTACATGGATTTTAGCTTAGTATTTATCCCACATTTTTCTCCTAATTTCTATTCCTACTTTAATCCAACACTTTGTGTCTTGTCAAAAGTACTGGGGTGGTTTGCATTTTCTTCTCCAGTGGATTAAGGGACATGCCCATGGTCACACAGCTATTAAGTGTTTGAGGCTGGATTTGAATTCAGGTCTTCTTGACAGCACTCTATCCACCAAGCCACCCAACTAATCACTCTAGTACAGGCCCTTATTACTATCCACTTAGACTACTGAAATAGCCTAATTATAGATCTTCCCCTTCTGTTTCATCCTTCATACTGCTGCTAGCATAATCCTTCTTATGCTTAGATCTAGTCACATCATTTCCTGCTCAAAAATCTTCAGTGGCTCATTAATGCAGACTGGATAAATGTCAAACTCTTTGACGTGGCATTTAAAGACTTCCACAATTTGGTGCCACCCTCTCTTTTCTAATCTTCTCTTATAATAGTCCTCTGTAGATACTCTTTACTTAAGCCAAACTGAACAACTATCTGTCCCCTTACTCACCCCTGCTGTTCTGTTTCTCTTCTTTTTCTCTCACTATTCAACTATGCTGGGAATGCCCTCCCTAGCCTATAAATTCCTATCCATTCTTTAAAGCCCACTCAAATGCCATCTTCTCTGGGAAGTTTCCCCCAATTTACTAGCCCCCTTCGCTTTGTTTGTACCTTTTATGTGTTTATACTATTTTATGTTAGGTATATGTGGGTGTTCTCCTGCTTACCTCTACATCCCGTGGAGACAAGAGCCCTGTCTTATGTAATCCTTCTATGTCCCCCAGCACCAAGCTGAGCACAGTAGGCATTTAGCAAGAGGTGTGTGAGTTTGAATGTAAAACTCTTTCCACTGATATACAACTTTTTCAATATCAAAGTAAAATAAATCCTCGAGAGGACCTGAAATGCTTAAATCATGGCCCATGTAGAAATCACTTACTTTAGCCAAGAGTTTCCCATCACAATCACCTGGTTTTATCTAATGACTATTTCAGCTGCATTCTTGACACTGCCTATGAGTAAGACTAAATATATGGACCCCAAATACTCGACAAATATTTATAATCCCCTAATGGAATTTGAATAGAAGGGGGACAGTACTCTGGGGTAATGAGAAAGAAAATGATAATGGAGAAGATAGACAGTTAACACCAAATTTCCCTTTTCTAACTTTTACCAGTGATGACTAGTTCTTTAAAAATCTGTTACTTGCTAAAGCTTAGTTACATTACGAATGATACAAAATTGGAAGTAATATGTGGAAAGTGCCAATTCCCTCTCATATAGATGAATACAATCAATACCATACCTCCCACTACCTCACTCACCTTTTGGTAGGTGAGACACTTGGTCACACGTTTCCCAAATACTGCCAGTTGATATGAGATATTCGTGTGATATACTAAAGAGCAAAAACAACGAGGATATCAACAACTCAAATCCCTATCTTCTAAAAAGCATCCTTTCTGCCTGTCCCATCTTGGTGCCCAAAAGGAGAATCATAGGATTTTCCATCCTCCCCATGAGTCCCACACCAAGTGAAAATCAGAACCAGGTCATTACCATTGAGGTCGAGTTCTAACAATCACCTCCGCAAGCTGGGCCATTCCCTCCACTACATCCACAACGGTATCTCGAACCATTTTTCGTAAGGTGATTCCTGCAACCAAAGCCAAGCTTTAAGCGAAGTAGGCAGTACCTATGTTTCACACACCACCTGCCTTAACCTTTCTACTCCTTCTCAATCCCCATTGGTATTTTTCTCTGACTAGAAAGGTGGTAGTGTTCTGCCCAAAGGAGATTTTGGCACAAGAATCCTGCTTCTTCAAATCACTTGTTCAAAAATTGTATTCTGAGTACTTGAGTACCTGAGTGTGCAAAGCAGGTTACCTTGGTCTTTGGGAAGCCAGTAGTATGCAGAAACCTCTGCCAACACAGCATTCTGGATACTTTCACAGAGTTTCCTGCAGTCCTATAAAAAACATGGGTCCATTCCAAAATGAAGAATTAGTGTGACATGATGAAAAGCAACTTCCCTAGAGAAGAGCAGAGGTTCACATCAACTTCATCTAAAGCATTTACTGATCACCTACTATATACTATCTAGAGTTTGGATATTGGACACCCACATACCCCAGTCAATAAAATATCTATTGTATGGAAGAGGAAGAGTAAACACTATTTCAGGATGCTAGTGACTGACCTACTCTGGATCACACACACCAAATTTTGGATGGCACACTTTTGGGGAATCCCATCTTAAACCTGGAGGTAATTAGAACGGAACTAATACTGCTCATATCTATTTTCCCAGGGTAAGTCTTTTAGTGATCTCCTGCTCTTAATCCTGTACTGTAAAAACTTAATTCAGTGCTGTCATTCTTTCACATTAGCACTCAGTTCATGTTAGGTAATAAAATAATCAGACTAAAAACGCTTAATTCTTTTTCCCCTCCCTCATTTGCTTAACATGTTTTAATGTCAAAAACACAATTATCAAGTCAATTTTGTAAGTTTCTACAAGTAAAGCAACTCAAATTAAATAAGTTCCAGATTTCTAGAAGCTTATATACCAAAACAACACCCCCACACACATACTGTAAATTATATGGAGATGTAGCATTAGAACAGACTATAAACAAATTCTACTTTTAATTTCCACCGTGGAGTGAAGAAAAACACTGCAATGAGTGTCTATGGAAAATAATGTTCTACTGTTTCTTCACAGTGTCCCTAGGATTTTACCAGTACATCATAAAGAGTTTTTTAAAAAAATAGGAACTTTGGAGAAAAGAAAAACTAATTACTACTACCTTGTATTTATACTCTGCTTTTTATCCAAAGAACTCAAGTGCTTTCATATGCATCATCTCAACTAACTGCTGGCATGAAAGGAACATAGAGACAAGTTTCATCACTGCAGGTGAGGTGAAAATGGAACACACACACACACACACACACACACAGACTTACTTTCGTGGAAATGAAAGGGAGGGGAAAGGCAGTGAAAACTTGTGGATAGATAACCTTACCCCAGATTTGGTACTTGGCTCTGTAAAAACCTTGAGACTGCTGTCTTTGGTTTTAGGAAAAGAAGTGAAAGAAATAAGGGGACGCCAAAGGGGGATAGGTGAGGAGGCAGGGCGTGAGTGGGCAGCACCAGAACAACCCAAGACGAACCCACCTCTGGGGAAGGCAGAGGAGGTCTTGCGAAGGCCAGGCTCAGCTTCGTGGCTTCCTGGGACACGGCCAGAGCCCTCTGCCCTAGGGGAAGGAAAGAGTGGATGGGGTGTGGGGCGGTGCGGAAAAAGCAGCAGCTGGCGCGGATAAGGCTCCACATGTTGGGGCTGCGCCCTGGCCGATAACCTCATAGGCACCCCATGCTCTTGCCCATCCCTCCGACGCCCCCACCAAGCTGACGCCCCGCCCTCGGGACACCTGAGAAGGGGAAGCTGACTCAAATTTTCACTCCGGTCGGTGGGTCTGTCCGTCTCACAGAGGGAGGTGACAGGCAAGGGGGTCTTCCTGCTTCCAGAAGGGAACCTGGAGGGAAGAGGGCACGTGGGTCCCCCCAAACTCACCGAGATTGTCCCAAAATCTGTGCGCATCAAACGCCTCCGTGGTTTCCCGGGCCTCGCCATCTGCGGGGAGACGGGACGGGCCGTGAGAGGGGAAAGGAAAGAGGGGCCCAAGCCCCGGCTCCCTCCCGCCCCGGCCCCGGTCCTCACCCCGCACCCGCGGCAGTAAGGAGCGCAGCACGCCGATGAGCCCCCGCAGCTGCGCCACGGGCTCCTCCGGGCTCAGCCCCGTCGCCCCGCGATCCATCGCGTCAAGCCCCGAGACACCAGCGACCGCTCCGCCGGCGCTCCGGGAGAACGCCTTCAACTTCCGGAAGCGAAGCACTAGACCTCGACTTCCGGCAGCGCTCTACCCGCTTCCGCCAGCAGACTGAGAAGTCGGTTCGCCCCGGGGCCGAAGGAGAGAGCCCGGGACCAGACCCCTGGGCGTGTCCGGAGTGCCCGATGACCAATGTTTGCTCTCCCTCCCTCTTTGCCTCCGCCCCTCGACCGAGATAAGCGCAGGACCGCAAATTGTTTATCCATTTATTTGATTCGTTTAAAACAATCCCACCACTGGAGGCCGAGGACCTAGAGAACCTGAAATTCATTTAAACCATCTACAACCCACGTGAGGCAGGAGCCCAGGGCAGGCGGGACACGGCAGGGAGAGATCGGCCGGCGAGCCTGGCACCACCCCTCCCAAAGGGCCTCCAATCCATTAGGCGCCCTCACAGTGCGGCATTTTCATTCCACAAAGTTCAGTTCATTCTTATGCTTCCATGGGGAATAAGCATCAAGAATCAGCAGCAATCACAGCATTAATTGGGGGTGGTTTTTGGAGGTTCACTCTTAGAGAATCAGTATGTGGCCCACCAGCTGCAGGTCAAGTCTTTCCCATCCGCTTCGGGCACAGCTTGCCTGGGCGGGCCTCCCCGGAGGGCATCTGGGAGCCCCTGCGGAGGCGGCAGGCGCCTGAGCTCTGCCCAGCTGCACATGGATCATTGGCTCTGGGAGCTCTGATGGCTTTTGAGTTCCACTGTGAAGGCTCTGAGTTCACTGGGGCTCAGGATCCATGCCCAACGAACAAAAACTGGGGCAAACAGCGCCAACCAGGCATACATGGGGGAGAAAAGAACGGTCACAGGGCCGTAGGCCTTCCCGAGCCAATAACAGCTATTAAGTTGGTATAAATAGAACAGCAGCATGAGGATATGGACAGGTAGAATCTTGTGGTATCTTCCCTTAAGATGAGAGGAAAAGATGTAACCCTGGCACCGCAGCAACAAGGTCCAGCACAGATAGACCAAAAGGGGTATGTTAAAAAGCAACATCTAGAAAAGGAAACAGAAGAATTATCAGCATGTGGCTGGCTAATCTCTGATAAGGGCAGAATCTAGCCTATATATGACCTCAAAGCCAACTCTCTATATGTAACACCTATCTTATCTCCAAAAATTTCCATTGAGGATGGATCACTGGTCTACACCTCACTTCAGTCCATGCTCTGTCACCAAAGAACCATTGCACCTTGTACAAGCACCAAAACTCACTCAGTCTGGGTTTCTTCAGTAGTAAAAAGGGGATTTTACTAATCCCGCTTCTCAGGGTTGGTGACTTATCAAATAAGAACATTTAGGGGACAGTGCTTTGTGAACTAGGAAATTCTTTCAAACAACTTTATTTTCATCACCACACTTTTGTGAATCATCTGAAATCACATCAAGGCAACCAAACCAAAATGATTTTCACCCATCCAACAATACTTATTATAACAAGCAGCAAGGAATGTATATTAGAATTGAGAAAATTTAACTGCCTACTATGTGCAAGGCACTGTCCCAGGTTAGACACCCAATACAAAGACAAAATTCCTGCTCTCAAGGAGCTTGCATTCTACTGAAAAGGGAGATCAGGAGAGACCTCATTTAGGAGGGGGTACCTAAGAAGTACCAAGAAGGTAGGCAGGGATTATACAAGGTAAAGGTGAAAGGGAGGCCATGTGGCCTTGTGGATAGTGTTGGACCCAGAGTCTGGAAGACCTAGGTTTAAATGCCACTTCAGATATTCACCAGTTTGGACCCTGAGCAATACACTTAACCTCTCTTGGCTCCAGTTTTCTCATCTGTAAAATAGAGATAGTAAGCAGTACTTCCCACACAGGATTGTTAGGAGGTTCAAATGAAATCATATATGCAATGCACTATGAAAATGTTAGCTATTCTAAAGGTATGGAAAGGCCCAGAGGTAGGAGACAGAATTACATACACAGGATAACTAAAAGGCCAATTTCACTGGCACACAAAATGCTTAAGGGGAGTAATGTGAAATAAGATGGAAAAAAAAGGTGGGAATAAGATCATGGAGGATCTTAAATGCCAGGCTGAAGATTTTGTATTCTATCCTACAGGCAACAGGGAGCCAATGAAGAGTTTTAACTGGAAGGAGGCAGGAATGACATGGTCAAATCTGTTTTATAAAAATCTGTATGGCAGCTCTACATAGAAGTTGGGTTGCAGAAAGAAGAGATGGGGTGGGATGGAGCAGGAAGAAAAATTAAAGACTACTGCTTACATTAGTCTAAGAGGTAATAAGGGTAAAGATTGTATGAGCAGAGAGAAATAGATGGATGTATTAAGTAAGACTTAGCACCTAGGGCAACTAGGTAGTGCAGTGGATAGGGAACTAGGCCTGGAATAAAGAAGATTCATCTTCCTAAATTCAAATCTTGTCTGCCACTTAGTAACAGTATAATCCTGGACAAGTAACTTCACCTTGTTTGCCTCAGTTTCCTAATCTGTAAAATGAACTAGAGAAGGAATTGGCAAACCACTCTAGTATCTTTGCCAAGAAAACCTCAAATGGGGTCACAAAGAGTCAGACACAATTGAAAAGCAACTGATGAGATATGTGAGCTGAGAAAGAGAGAAGAGTCAAGGATAATTTCAAGGCTGAGAACCCTCTGGCTCATTTTGATGGTATCATTTAATGAAATAATACTTTAACGAGTATAAATTTAAGTTAATTACTTTATATATGTCCCATATATACACATCTATCTCCAAATAGTGTTGTGACATATATTCCATTTTGCTACAATGTTTTTCAGTCTCTTAGTTCCCCAAGTCACATTAGGGTAACACTTATGCATCCAAGTGTTTTTATTCTCTCTTTATTCCTATGTGGTAGACGAGTTTAGGCATGGAAAAAGGAAGTATAGAAAGTGAGTCAGGGAAAGAAGAGAGTTCCCTCTGCTTTCTGGGTAATTTTTCTGGATAAGTTTTATGTGTTGCTTGGTGTTTGCTTCATCAACTTCATAAGCATTTACTTTAGGCTTCAAATATCTAGTGGCTCCTATTATCTAAGAGCCACTAAATCTTTTCTTGTTCAATGTCCCCAGTAAAGAGAATACAGAAAAAGGGATTGCATAATGGAACAAAAGAACCAATGATTCTCTCTCTGTGGTGAATGCTTTTCCTCCCTGGAGTGTATTTATTTTTAAAGATTTTCTTTCTAGATGCATTACTTCTTTAATAATAGTAGAGCTTCTAAAAGGAAGCCAAACTGAGTAATTGAAAAGCCAATAATGGTCCTAGAGAACAAATAATGAAACATACCTTCCTCTATAGAGAGGCAGGGGACTACAAAGGAAGGATGGAAAAGAATGGAAAATTTGCATACATTGTCAAATGGAGTCACTGCACTGGGTTTGGGTTTTTATATTTTGGGTGTTCTGGGTGTTTTTTTCCCTTAACATTTCCCTTTTTACAAGAGAGCTGTATGTTGGACTTCTGTGGTAGAGTATACCCAGGAATTTTAGGCATGTAAAAACAAAATGTTTTAATAAGATATAATTTAAAAATAATAGTAAAAGTAATTATACATCATAGATAGGGACTCTATAAATGTTGCAAGGTTTTTTTTTTAGCATAATACAACCTATACACAACCATCATAACTCCAATGTAACATATCCCACAGATTTCCAAATAAAAACTTTTGTAATATCCCAATTCAAACACATGTTGAATTAACAAATCATGTTTCTTAATTTTTTTCCCCTAGAAAAAAAAGGTTCTGAACATATAGCAACTGCTTTTCAGTAGCAGTTCAACTGAGCTAGATAAGGAAGCAATTTAGAGAGAATTAAACCTAACCAATGGATAGAGTGCTGAGCCTAGAGTGGTAAAACCTGACTTCAAATCCTACCTCAGACACTGAGCAAGTCACTTAACCTCTGTCTGCCTCAGTTTCCTCAACTATAGATTGGGCATTATAACAGCATCTAACTGATAATATTTGTAAATAAAGAGCTTAGCATAAAGCCTGGCACATAGTAGGTGAATAATGAATGTTCGTTCTTCTTTTCCTTGCCCCAGTGCTCATGGCAAAGTATTTTTCGCCTTTGGCCAGGAGGAATCTCAGCACACTGAATGTTAAATAGGCAATACTACAAGAAGGGTTAGAGACTTGTAGGCAGATAATTTCTCTTCAAGGACATCTAGACTTGAGCTCCTTGTGAGTTCAAGACCTGATGTGTTTTGAGGTTGGTACATATGTGTAATAGACAACCTTTATTTGCTTTTGTGAATATTACTGTGTGGGATAAGTAAAATTTATATTAAATAAGATAATTATTTTCTTTATCTGCTATCTACAGTATTATAACATGCATAATTTAGGGGCACACCCAGCAAAACTCACAACACATGCTTTGAGAAACTGGATTACAGCAATGTAAATGAAATCAACAACAAAAAAGAAACTGAATTCTGTGTAATTATAATAACCAAGCATGAGGAAGTGGAGGACTATGGGTGTAAAATATGGCATATACTGTTAGGTTCTGCTGATATGTCAATTAGTTTTGTTGAACTGATTCTTTTCCTCTTACTCATTTTTGTTTCTAGAGAGATCTACTAACTGGGCAGAAGAAAAAAGAAGGAAATATTTAGAAATGAAGATAATAAAAACAAAAGATATCAATAAGCATTTAAAAAACTTTTAAAAAAAACTTTAAAGAACTATGTATGTCAACTATTATGACCATAATTTCACTTGCCTATCTAAAATTAAACTCTGTAAATAAAACAAAGAGGCTACTGAAAAGGCCCAGCATGCTATGAGAGGTAAATACCCTCATGACAATCTGGATTGAGGAATTTGGAAAATCCCCTTCTCTGATGAAAGACTTGGATCCTTGGGATGTGATTGATCAAGGAGAGTAGAGAAAAAAGTACTATGGGTATTACAAGATTCTACCAATTCCCTTCAAGTAAAAGAACAGGGGCGGCTAGGTGGCGCAGTGGATAGAGCACCGGCCCTGGAGTCAGGAGTACCTGAGTTCAAATCCGACCTCAGACACATAACACTTACTAGCTGTGTGACCCTGGGCAAGTCACTTAACCCCAACTGCCTCACTTAAAAAAAAAAAAGAGTAAAAGAACAAGAAGGTCAAGGTGCCTCTTTCTTGTTACATGAGCTATGCCAGAGTATACATGGGTAACTTCAGCTAGACTCAGGCCATGAAGTTTAAACCCAATACTGGATTTTTCAAGTGACTATTTTTCAGGGCTTGCTAGCTGGTTTTTTGTTTTTGGTGGAAGTAAGTTTCATTCTGTACCACTGTTAATCTAATGTTCTCATTCTTGGATTTAGTGTTCTTTTTTTCTGGGAAGTAATAAGTTGGGCTGCATTTTGGTCAAAAGGGAAACTGTTCTCTGTATGTCTTCTTCACCATTTGTAACAGGGCCAGAGATCTCATAAATCTTTCAAATTATATGCCTCATTTTAATCCCAGGTCCATTTAAAAATATTTGTTATTCTAGTTTTTCTTTCTATTAAAAATTACACATTTTATTGGGGGAAAAATTTTTCATGGCAGTATGATTCCTGAATTTTAATCCATGACTCTTACCTGAATAATTCCAAATACAAATGTCATGCTGCCTTGAAAGAAATGCCCATCAACAAATACCCCAAAGGAAAAGCAGCAGCCCAATTTACCATCGATAATTTCACCAACAAACCACGGTCCTAAAAGGGACATTGGACAGGAAGGAAGAAGAATAAATAGGTGGTATTCAGTAACTCCTAAACAGACATTTAGGAAAATGATGATAAGAAACAACAGATTGCTGATGTTGGAGTAATTTCTGAATCAGTTCTTTAGGTATAGGAAGACCACTGACTCATTATTAGACCTAAGACTGGCATATTTATGTGTTAATGATATGAAAGGTTTTATTTGTATCTTCTTCCCACGTGGCTCTTTTTTATATTTAATCCCTCTAAGCCATGTTTTAAGTACCTAACACCTTCAGTCTATATAATTGTCACCCCTAAAGCATTCTCTGTACCCAGAGATGATATATATTTTTAATGAGTAGCCTTTAGACTCATCATTTTTTCAGGAAAATTCTTTTTAAATAATGACCATGGTATCATACTCATTTATCTAATTTATCTCATATCTTATTTATCTAATATCAGAGGGTATTCTATGGGATAATTGCTGTAAATTTTCCAGATAAGTGAAATCTGCCCCTCTAAGTGCAAAAACCATTTATTTTAACTATTTCTGATTAAATTATTTCTGAAATATATTGAATGCTTTTCCATAAATTAAGGTTTTTGATAAGTCATTCTATTACTGTAATCTTTTCAAGTTTTATTGATGCAGGTAGAGCTCATCTTGCCCTTTCATGCAATTCTCCCAAAATGCTGTTTTTCTCAATGAATGGTGATTCTGTGTGCTTTCGGTTAGCTGTTTTTTTCTCAGTGTGCTGCCTACCATCTTTCCTACATGCCCAAAAGGGCTAAAGGAAAGTCAGTTCTCTATATCCCTTTACTCTCAGTTCTTCCCTATAATCGCAAAAGGGATAAAGAAAAGTCAATTTTATATGATTTCTCTTCTCAAGAGGAAAACATTAGCAAGGTTTTCCTGTTGGCTAGGGAGAGTAGTTTTATCAAAAGCACATGCAATTTCTGCAGATATACTTTTGCATAATTCCCAATGGAGCTATTTTAGCCTAAAAAGTTTGTCTTTTATTTCCTAGCTTTGACAAAAGGAACCATTTCCATATGATGTTCTCTATCTCTATATTGTTTCAGCATCCTCTTTTTTGGGGACAGGGGTGAGGCAATTGGGGTTAAGTGACTTGCCCAGGGTCACACAGCTAGTAAGTGTCAGGGGTCTGAGGCCCGATTTGAACTCAGGTCCTCCTGAATCCAGGGCCGGTGCTCTATCCACTGCGCCACCTAGCTGCCCCAAGCATCCTATTCTTTATGGGGTTTTTTCGTACCCTGAGCTCTAAATAATCAGGTTTGCTTTTCAGTGTTGGGGTGAAAAAAGGACTTGGACAACTTCATCCCCTCCCATTTATTCTTTCCAGAAGTTCAGAGTGGAAGAGTTTGCCCCCAGAAAGATTTTCCCAATGGATATTTTATATGGCCATTACACTCAGGACAGAGCTGAGTATCAAACATTTTTTTAAACATACTTACTTTCTATCTTCTCATGTTGAAGAGGAAAAAAGTTGCAACGGGAAAAAAAGTTTGCCAAAGTTGCAAACTGTACTGAAACTATACAGTTCTATCACATAGTAGGTACTTGGTTAATGTGTTTGTGAAATGAATGTGAAATGTGTTTCTTAAAATGGGCTTTTGATCACCAAGCAACACTGGCAGACCTATATGCAACTTGAAGGACTATTATGTTTCTATCCAAACACAGTGACTTCTTTAAAGCCCTGGGAACTATAATAACTCCAGTGGCTCCCTATTACCTCCAAGATCAATATAAAGTTCTGTTTGGCTTTTAAAACTCTTTACAATTTGTCCTCTTCCAACCTTTTGAATCTTCTTATACTTGACTCCCTGCCATGCACTCTATCTTCCAGCAGCTTCTCTGGCCTACTTGTGGTTCCAAAGACACTTCATTCCTTTCCACTGGCAGGCTTCCAGTCCTGCAATACTTTGCTCCTTCACTTCTACCTCTTGGCTTCACTAGATTCCTTTAAGACTCAGCTCAAATCCCATCTTCTACAGCCTGGTCCCCTCAGTTGTCAGTACCTTTCCTCTGAGATTACCTTCCATCTACATTATGCATGGATTTTATAGATTGACTCCTCTATTAGAATCTAAGTTTCTTGAGGATAGGGACCATGTTTTTATCTTTTTTTTTTCCCATCCCCAACATATAGTACAGTGCTTGGCATATAGTAAGAGCTTAATAAATGCTTGTTGATTGATTAAATACTTCAAAGATAGTTTCAATAGGATTTCAATTTACTGACCTCAGTTTCTTGTCTAAGCTTATTTTTTAGATGGTTACCCATAGGTAAATATTAAGGCTTATTTGCTGTTTTGCTTTTACACAAATCAGTTCTTAGACTGTTACCTCTATATCCTTAAGGTCAAGTTGCCCTAAATTAATATACCCTAAGCATTTTAGGTAACAGCTAGGTGGTGTAATGAATAGAGCACTGGGCCTGTAATCAGGAATATATAAGTTCAAATCCAGCTTTAGATACTCACTCATTAGCTGTGAGATAATGGGTAAGTTGCTTAATCTCTTTTGCCTCAGTTTCCTCATTTGTAAGATGGGCATAATAATAGCACTCACCTCTAGGACTGTTGTGAGGATCAAATAAGATAATATTTGTAAAGTATTTAGCATAGTGCCTCTTTGCAGATAGCAGACATATATAAATGGCAGTTGCTGCTGCTACTACTACTACTACTACTACTATTACTATTAGGAAACAGCTAATCAGCCAAGACCATTATTGCAGGAAAAGGCTTAAACATCTATTCACTTATTAAAGCAAAAACTCTCTATATAGATGTTGAGAATTTTACTTAAATACCTTTTCCATCATAATTTTTATAAGCATCTTGAAAAAATTTTCCAAAATCTCTAGTTTACTAGGCTACTTACCCAGAGCTGTATAGAAATTCAGGAACAACACAATGTAGTAAAAGGCATCTGTTTTGCTCAAGACATTAAAGGAAAATATAGCCAGATTTATACATCCTGGAGTTCCTAAACAAAGTAAATTTGAAAAATCCAGTAAAGATGAAGCATAGTTCAATTTCTTTAAAATATCTTCTAGAACAAAGGTGTTAATCTCAAATACAAATGGATTCCTGCAGACTGCATATTGACTTAGGAAACCACAAATTAACATTATTTATGCTATACTGTATTTTTGTTTTGTTAAATATTTCTCAATTACACTTTAATCTGATTTGGGCTATGAGATGAGTTTGACACCTATTCTAGAAGAACATGGTCTATAATGATTTCTGCCATGTTTTTATATTTTAATAAGAAGATCAAATGTCTCATGAAATTTTTCTTGTTGCCTCTGGAAATGCAATAAAATCAATTCCAACCACTCCTTTATTCGCCTCCCCAAAGAGATACTGTGAGCCGCCCTTCTATTTTTTATTTCTCATTTCAATTATAGTGATTATGTCAAGACTGAGATGATTTAGTTGCTCCAGTAACATGTGTACCCAGTCATTAGACAAAGCTCTTACATTTCATAGGACTGATAGCTAAGTCAATATTTACAGACAGTCTAGAAATTGTGTGTGATTCTTAGTACCTTTTGATATTTTGTCCACCACTGTGACACTATTACTACAAATACACAGAAGGAAGAAGCAATTTTGTATTTTTCTTTACCAGGTAATACACTAGAGAAGCAGTATAAAGGATGCCAACCAGAGAGATATATGATCAAAGTAAGCCAATCATTTACTGTGTATGAGGATAACCAAAGGGCAGCTCTTGTACTCCACTGGTATTCCTGCAATGTCAAGGGGTCTACAGGAAAACCCTAGCACACTGGACAGAGTCCCATATAGGATTTCTGGCAGGACAAGGAGTCTAAATTTTACTCAGTAGAAAATAGGAAGGTACTAAAGATTTCTGAATAGAAGATTGATATGTGAGATCTATGTTTAAAAAAAAGGTAAGTTGGGTAAGAGTATAAAGCATGGCTGAAAAAGGGAGAGTAGAAGTGGGAAAGTATCTTATATGAGCTTCAAGAAGTAATTTCTAGCAATTTCAGTGACCTCAGGAGTGGGCTCATTAAAAGGCTTAAAGACTGGCTGGGGGTGCCTCCCATCCCTCGGTGACATCAGTGTCACATACACGATGTTTGACAATGAAAGAGGGCTCGCTACTCAAGAAATGAGATATCAGTATCAGTCAGAAGCTCTAGCTGGAAGAAACCTTAGAGTTCACACAGCCAGCTGCTTCATTTTATAGATGAGGAAACTGATGAGAAAAAGGTTAAGTGATGTGTCTGTGGTCACAGGGCTAGTAGGTAGTTGACTAAGGATTTGGATCTGGGTCCTAGGACTAAAAATCTGATTGTTTTCACTATGCTTCCAACAATGCTCTTTCTTGTTATGCAGGGCTGTCTACGCCATACCTTTAGGGGGTCCAATACTATCTGAGCTGGAACCCATGAAACTGAGATGAAACTAGGCGATGAGATGGTGAATATGCAAGAATTCAGATCTAAAAATATGTCAATGAGGTAAAATGATTAGCAAAATCAGCTAGGATAAAATTTAATAAGGACGAATGTAAGCTCTACATTTAGATTTGGTTGTTTGTTGTTTTTTTAAAATCCTGCAAGTGCAGGATAGGAGACACATAGCTAAACAAAAGTTCTTATGAAAAAATACATTGCACCATTCCTGAACTTTTATACAGCTTTGGGCAAGTAGATGAGTAAAAGAGAAGTTTTGGAAAATTCAAGAATTGTATATGTGAAGATTATAATGGAAAAGGTATTGAGGTAAAATTCCCAGGATCTATAGAACCTTGGCTTCAAAACTGATAAATTATAAGTCGTGGA
This sequence comes from Dromiciops gliroides, assembly GCF_019393635.1. Lineage (NCBI taxonomy): Eukaryota > Metazoa > Chordata > Mammalia > Microbiotheria > Microbiotheriidae > Dromiciops > Dromiciops gliroides. The sequence goes on along the minus strand of NC_057862.1, from coordinate 194,295,336 downwards.
TTGCCAGTTCAATATGAGTTAACAATATAGTATGGAAACCAAAAAAGCTCATGCTTTCCTAGGTTGCATTATGAGATGCAGGATCTCAAATGAAGGAGATACAGTGCCGTTACATTCAGACCTAGTCAAAACTCCACAGTCCACAATCAGTTCTGGACAGTATATATTGGGAAAAACAAAGATAAGTTGGAGCATGTTCAGAAGATGGTAACTGAGATAAAGAGAGGACTTAGAGAACATATGGAAAGAATTGGGAATATTTAACCTTGAGAAGGTTTGGAGGTAAGAAATAGAATTGTCTTCAAGTATTTAAAAATCGATCATGTAGAAGAGAGATTCAATTTGTTCCGCTTGAAACTAATAATAAGAACCAGGAACAATGAATGAAAGTTGTGGAGAGAGAGATTTATTATTGATATGTGGTAAAAAGTTTTAACAGTCGGTTAGATAATGGAGAGACGCCAGGTTTTTTTTAGGACCACCCTTTTGGGGCGGAGACCAACAGCATGAGCTACGCACACCAGTCTGCCTGCGATGCATGCCAGATTGCCTGCTGAGCACTCGACTTCTGGGGTGCGAGCTTAAAAGGCAAGGAGAGAACAGAAGTGGGGCCTTTTTTCCTGCTCCGATGGTCTCCTGGCTGCGCTGCACAGACAGACGCAGACTGGAGTTTGACTCGGCCTGGCTCTCGGTTAACAGCACGAGCTTGACTCAGTCTCTCTCCCCAAAGGTGGACTTCCGTTTTTGGTGAGTTTTATACGGAATATAGACTAAGCCTAGACTTAAGACGATTTGTATTGTATTTCTACTTTCCTCTCCTTCTAATCAACATCACCTTGTGACTACCATACAATAAAAGGTCTATCTAGAAAACCAGAAGCTTCTTCCATTTACTAGTCTGGGAGATGAATTAAGGGAAAGGTTAAGTAGGGTAGATTTATGATCTAATATCCAATTTTAATCTCACAGTTATAAGGAAAAATGTCTAATTTGCATAGTCCAAAAGTGAAACGAACATTAGTTATCATCTGACCTACTTTAAATAATGCGCTAATTGTTCCCTCTTCCTCGTCTCTAATTTCTCCATCCCATCTACTATGCAGTTACTAAAATGATATTCCTACATAATAATAATACCACCACCTAACATTTAGCTATTATTTGCAAAAACTTTCAAGATTTACAGTGTGCTTTACAAATATCTCATTTTATTGCCACAACAACCCTGAAAGGTGGGTGCTATTATTGTTCCCATTTTATAGATGAGGAAACTAAAACAGACAAAGTGACTTGCCTAGAATTACAAAGCTAGTAAGTGTCTCTGGCTGGATTTCAACTCAAATCTTCATGATTCCAAGTCCAGAGCTCTATCTAGTGCGTCACCTTGCTGCAGAAGAGAACCATGTCAATCCTCTACTCAGACTGCAGCAGCTATCTGTTATCTCTAGGATCAAATACAAACTCTTCTAATTAGTCAAAGAATATAGTCCATTCTCCCACATTGGAAGTCTTCAAGCAGAGACTGGATGGTCACTTGTTGGGAATGTTGGAAAATGGACTCTTACTAGGTTATGGCTTAGACTAGAGGGTCTACAAAGGCCCTTCCACCTGTCAGATTCTGTGACTCATTCGTGGTTCAGTCCATAGCCACTTAAATGAGGAAGTCTTATGATGAAAGAAAGTCTGCTTTCACTGTGACACACCCTACCATGTAGCATGGCAGAGTCCCAAGAAGACCAGAGTTCCCATAGTTACCTGGGCTCAATGTTAGCTCTGGTGGGACAATGAAAAGAGAAGGAACAGAAGCAGCACAGGATTTCCTGGTCAGCTAATTGAAACCTATAATATGGCCATTCCATCTTTCTGCCCTCCCCAACTTTCAACATGGTATAGGGGTGGTTTCTTGAGGATATGTATGGCTAGCGTTATCAAGACAATGTGGAATGCACAAAGAGGTAAAGGACCTTTGGGACTTTGGAGAAATATATTGCCCAGGGTGTGATGGAGACATATTTGTCAGAAGGATGTTCCAGAGTGTGTAATCTCTGAGGGCAAGTTGTTGGCAAGAAGTTCCATACACAAGAAAAATACACAACTTTCCCAACTCGAAGTTGGGAAAATGCTTGTACAATTTCTCTTTTAAAATTGCAGGCCTTGCTAGGAGTTCTTAACATAGGCTCCACAAACTTGTTTAAAAAAATACTTTAATAAGTGGATTTTAATACAATTGTTTTTATTTGTTGTCTTGTATTTTATTTTATGCACTTAAACATATCATTTTAAGAAGGGGCCCATAGATTGTACCTGCCTACCAAAGGGGTTCATGACATGCACAAATGAAGAATCCTTTCCTCTATACAAATATAAACATACGGAAGATTGGTAGATTGGGCTTTTCCTGGATAACAAGTTAACTTTGCAAGTGTAGCAATTCAATTCAGCGAACATTTATTATATACCTATTAAGTGCAAGGCACTATACTGGTGGTAAAAGATAAAAAAAAACCACGCCCCTTACCCCCAAAGAGCTTACAGTCTACTGGAATGGAGCATTATGTAGAGAGATAAGTAAATATAAAGTATATAATAAGTGAATAAAAAGTCATTCAGGTATGTATGGAGAGCAATAAAAACTAGGATAAGGAATTACTTCATTTAAGAGGTAGAGCTTAAGCTGAGCCTTGAATAGACTTGGGTATTCCAAGAGGCAAAAGGTAAGACGGAGAAACACTCCAGTCATGATGAACACCCTGTATGAGGGTACAGAGGTGGGAGATGGAATGTTGTTTATAGAAATCCACAAAAAAGCCAGTTTGACAAAAACAGAATGAATGAAGAAGAGTAATATGAAATAATCTAGAAGGATGGCCTGGAGCAAGATTGTTAAAGGCTTTAAATGCCAGAAATTTGTATTTTATCCTGGAGATGATAGTGAGCCACTGAAACTTCTTGAGCAGGGGAGTTACATGGTCAGATTTGTGCTTTAAAAACATCAATTTGGCAGCTGATAGATTGGAGAAGAGGGACACTGAAAGCTAGGAAACCAATTTTTAGAATAGTGCAGTAGTTATGGGATAGATAATAAAGCCCAAACTAAGTTGGTGGGTCAATGAGTAAAGGGATAAGAGTAAACAGGGAATAGGTGAAAAAAGATGTAGAGGAAGAACTGACATGCTTTGGTAATGTAGCCATCAGTCATTCTAACAATCGTTTATCTAAGATTTATATTAAATAATTATAGGTAAGTTGGGCATTAAATTGTTCTATGATTCTATAATCTTCAGATTGTGGAGTTATTGCCAGCAAACAAAAAAACCTGGAAATTTTCTTCAAGGTGAATAGTTGCTATTGGTGAGGTGGCTAAAATTCTAGCTAGACTGTCTAAAAATCTAATGAGTGGTCGCCAATAAATTAGAAGCTTTTGCAAGAGTTTAGACTTTTAAGCATTTATTAAAGAGCATAAGAATTTGGTGAGTAGAGAGAAAAAGGCCAAGATTCATCTATCTCAGGGAGCCAGCATTTCTAGCTCCACTCCTCACAAGGTCCTGGCGAAAAAGAGCGAGCCTCACCCCCTCTTTGTCCCACAAGCCTCCTATCTAAACTGGAAACATCCCGTCTACCCACACACAGCTCCAAGCTAATTGGCTGGTAGCTTTGATCGACAGTACCCATGAGCAAACGTCACTTCCATCACTACCTGCCGCCAAGGCCACATGGCTTGTCCTCCGGCCAGAGCTCACAAAATGTTCCTCCCAACAGAGGGCATTATTCCAACTCTCACAAAGGCAAGGTGTTTTATAATAGGATAGCAGTTTAAAGAAACTAAAACTCTTAAGAGCTCATACCAAGATAGAATATATTAAGATTTATTACTTTACAATAGAATTGGCATTCAGTTTATTCATCTATAAAATGGGGATAATAACAGCACCTACTTCACAGAGTTGTTATAAGGACCATATGAGATAACACATGTTCTTTGCAAGCCCTACCATGCTATATGTTAATTATTATTATTATTTAGTTAAACTGATATTTAAAAGTTTATAGTTTTGTAAAAGAAGCATCAAATCTTACCTTTCAGTTTTATTTTTCTTAAGTACCTGAAAGTAATGAGGAGGAGTTGTGGGAGCAGCACAATCAGAACAAAAATGATTCGGGCCTACAAAGAAGTAAATATTATGAATTACATAAGTTCTATAAATTCAGGGCAGGTATAGATTTTTAATATTTCAAATAGAAATAAGACCATTTATAATGACCAAAGAAGGAAGTAGTATAGTCAGAAAGAAACAATTCTGAACATCATCCCATCAAAAGAAAATTTCAACAAGTTGTTTCAATATTGAAATTTATAACACCTCTTGACACTCAATAGAAGTGGGGCATTAGGGATGACTATGGAATATAGTATAGTCTATGCTGTCAGACAGTCAATGTGATGGTTCATTTAATTTAAATTATTCTTTGTTAAAAAGTAAGGTTAAGGAAAAATCAGTGAGGTATATAAATAAAAGGAAACAATAAAACTTGTGCAGTCAATTGATTTTCTATTATTATTCTGTTTTCAAACTATCACAAAGCTCACAAGGTAGCTCACTTTAGGCTAGACTGACAGATTTTGGTTAGTTTTTTTTTTAATGAGGTTCTATGAGGGTCAATAACATTTATATTTAGGCAGAGATCTTTTTTTACATAGTATTTATGTCAATAAATATATACTTGTAGATTGATTGCTTAACTGAACTGGAGTCATAACACAGAAAACTACACTATTAAAAATCCTTCATCTAAGTCAACACTACCTAAAATTCCTAGAATTTATGGCACTTAGAACCATGAACCATTATTTATCACACTCAGAATCTGTATAGATAAATAGTCCTGCAGTTTACCAAGTGCTTTCACATCTATTCACTTGACTGTCACAACAATTTTGTTGTATTTATTCCAAGTGCTCCTTGTCTGTATGTCTGCTTCTAATTTAAAGCATCTTCAGAGAATTTTATTCACATTCATTTTAAGACAAGTTCTTTCCATTAGAGTTTTCTTCTTTTACATTTTCTTTCCAATTTCACTGGTATAATAGAGTGACCACCTTCTTTAGAAACTTAAAAGTTGCAAAATTCTACATAACTATAAATAGATATAAAAATATATCACACGGGGGGCAGCTAGGTGGCGCAGTGGATAAAGCACCAGCCTTGGATTCAGGAGGACCTGAGTTCAAATCCCATCTCAGACACTTGACACTTAACTAGCTGTGTGACCTTGGGCAAGTCACTTAACCCTCATTGCCCCATCAAAAAAACTTAATTTAATTAAAAAAAAATACACTCAGACACATTTGAATATACGTACCACAATATAGTGATCAGTTAGGAGGATGAACGATGGCATGAAGTCAAATTTGACATGAATGTCTCCTTTTATAGAAAATATGTGTTGAACGATATTATTTCTTCCACTGGAATCCTATGTACAAAAATAATATAAGATGAGCTTTTACATACATTTAATACACTTTAAAATGTACCAAAAATATATTTATAAGAAATTTTCCCACATAAACAGTAATAGTTCTCACTGAATCTCTTAAATTTCTTCTTGTATTCCTTTGCCTCTTCATAAACACATTCAAACAGTGATTCCTATATTGGTGCTACTTAATTCCTTGCTTAAATTTTATTTTTTGAATGTGAGAGTACCATTAAAACTGAGGTATGAAAATAGTTTTAGTCTTTTGAGTTAGTAAAAGGAAACTAGTCTAAGAATCTAGAATGTAGTATGTTTCCAGGAACCTTGCAGTATTCCAATTAATGTTATAAGAATGAATGCTTGGGGCAGCTAGATGGCGCAGTGCACCGGCTATGGAGTCAGGAGTACCTGAGTTCAAATCTGGCCTCACACACTTAACACTTACTAGCTGTGTGACCCTGGGCAAGTCACTTAACCCCAATTGCCTCACTAAAAAAAAAAAAAAAAAAGAATGAATGCTTAATTTTTGAATCCTGAATTCAATTTTAACTTATCAATACTATATGTCAAAGACTAGGATTCTTCCAATGTTATATGAAAGGACTGATAAAAACCTTCTTATTTCACCTGACTTCATAAATCGTTAAGAATAAGCTAAGTAAAAAAAAAAGAAAAGAAAAGAAAAAAAGGGATAAAGCTAAGTAGATAATAAAATCTCTTTTTCCCCCTCAATTTTTCTTTCTTTATTTTGGTTTTAAAAAACACACATATATTTTAAAATAAACATTTTTACATAAAGTTTTGAGTTCCAAATTCTCTCTCCCCCTGCCCAGGCGGTAAGCAATCAGATATAAGTTATACAAGCACAATTATGTAAAACATTCCTATATTAGTCATTTTATATAAAAAGACTCAAATAAAAGAAAAAATGAAAGAAAGTGAAAAATAGCATCCTTCAGTCTTTGTTCAATCAATATCAATTTTCTTTGGAGGTGATAGTATGCTTTGTCATTAGTCCTTTGGGATTGTCTTAGATCATTTTATTGCTGGGAACAGTTGTCATTCACAGGTCTTCATCAAACAATAGTGCTGTCACTATGTACAACATTCTCCTGGTTCTGTTCACTTCACTATACATCAGTTCATCCAAGTCTTTCAAGGCCTTTCTGAAATCATCCTGCTTGTCATTTCTTATAGCACAATAATATTCCATCATCATCATATACCACAGCTTGTTTAGCCATTCCCCAATTGATTTCCCTTTGATTTCCAATTCTTAGCCACCACAAAAAAAAAAAAGGAGCTGTTATAAATATTTTTGTACAAATAGGTCTTTTTTCTCTTTTGGGGGGATGTCTTTGTGATATAAACCTTACACATATTTCTTTTATCATTCTTTTCTTTTTAAATTTTGAGTTCCAAATTCTGTCTCCTTCCCATCCCTTGGGAAGGCAAAATTTTTTTTTTATCAATTATACATGTTAAATCACAAAAAACATTTCCATATTAGCTACATCACTAAAAAGGGAAGAAAAATGAAGTAAGAAAAATCTTACTTCAATTTGCACTGAATTCATCAGTTTTTCCCCCCTCCTCTGGAGGTAAACAGCATTTTTCATCATGACTCCTTTGGAATTGTTCTGGATCACTGTATTGATTATAGTAACTAAGTCTTTCACAGTTGCTCATAATTACTACATTGCTGTTACTGTGTACAATGATCTTCTGGTTCTGTTCACTTCATTTGATATCAGTTCATAAAAGTCTTGCTTGCCAAGTTCTTCTGAAATCATCCCCCTCATCATTTCTTATAGCACAATAGTATTCCAATCACAATCATATGCCACAATTTGTTCAGCTATTCTCCAATTGATGGGCATCCTTTCAATTTCCAATTCTTAACCACCACAAAAAGAGTTGCTATGAATAGTTTTGTACATATAGGTCCATTTCCCTTTTCTTTGATCTCTTTGGGAGTGGTATTATTGGGTCAAAGGACAGGCACAGTTTTATATTGTGGGGACCAATTTTTAATTGGGGAGTGTTAGCTAAGCAGCTCGCCGCAATATTGGGGCAAGGAAGGAGATGGATAGCCTCCCTCAAAACGGAGCAGGATTTATTTAACAAGAACAAACTTAAAAAAACACAAACAGGATCAGTAGGATTAAGGGAAAGGAAATAAAATGGGGAAAGGGAAATTATACAACCTGAACAACACCACCACCCAGGAATCAGCTGAGAACGCACAGCAGCGTCCTGTCACCTTCCAGCTTCAAGCTAGAATGGCGAACAAACCTCCCTTCTTCCCAGAAGACCCCAGGCCGACCACACACAGCCCCCAGCCAATTGACTGGCTGCTCTGACAGTCACATGACTGCCCTCACTGGGCTTCCAATCATTATAATTTTGCCAGGCCCATGTAGGCATCAGCAAGTGGTGATGACGTGAGGTGCCAGTGCCATGGCAACAGCTACAACCAGTGGGTGAAGCACCGTGCTGTTTGCGGAGCCCCAGAGGCCAGTGAGCATGCTGAGGTTTTTTTTTTTAATTCTACCCAAAAGATGGGGTTATAAAAACCTCAAATAACAATTAATTCTTTACAATATCCTTTTTACATAGTTCAAAATTGTTCTCTAGAAGGACTGGACCATTTCACAACTCTACCAATAGTTCATTAGTGTACCTCTTTTCCCTCATCCCTTTCAGCAATTATTTTTTTATAGGTGTGAGGTGGTACCTCAGAATTTTTTAAATTTGCATTTCTCTTATCAGTAGTGATTTTGAGCATTTTTTCATTTGGCTACATATAGCTTTAATTTCTTCTTCTGAAAACTGCCTTTTCATATGCCTTAACAATTTACCAATTGGTGAATGGCTCTTATTTTTATAAATTTGACTCAGTTCCCTTTATATCTGACAAAAAAGACCTTTGTCAGAGAAACTTGCTGTAAACAGTTTTTATATTACTGCATTGTCTTTTTAGCAAAATATAGTTTTCCTGATTGTCTCATTTAATTAGGTCTAATTTTGCGTTTGCTTTATCTAAGATCATGATTGCTTTGTTGTTCAGTCAGGTAAATCATGTCCGAATCTCTGTGTTTTTTGTGGGGTTTTCTTAGCAAAATTACTAGAATGGTTTGCATTTCCATCTCTAGCTCATTTTACAGATGAAGAAACTGAGTCAAACAGGGTTAAGCAACTTGTCCAGGATCACATAGCTAGTAAGTGTCTGGGGTCAGATTTGAAACCAAGAAGATGAGTCTTTCTGATTCCAGGCCCACAGCTCTATCCAATATGCCACCTAACAGCTTCAAGCCAGCTACCTCTGCCTTTTTTACTTTAGCTGAAACATAACAGATTCTGCTCCAGCCCTTTATTTTAAATCTATGTGTGTGTTTCTGTTTCAAGTGTGTCTCTTTGTTGGATTCTGGTTCCTAATTCATTCCACTGTCCAATTCTGTTTTATGGATGAGTCATACCATTAACACTCCGTTACAATTACTGTGTATTTCCTTCTATCCTATTTTCTTCTGCTTATCTTTCTCTCCCTCTCTTTTTATCCTATCCCTCCTCAAAAGTCTGTTTTGTTTCTGACCACTGCCTCCCTTAGTTTGCCTTCTCTTCGATCATCTCCCCCACCCTTCCTCTTATCCCTTTCCCCTCCTATTTCCCTACTGGGTAAGAGATTTCTTTCCCCTGCTGAGTGTGTATTTATCTTCTTCCCTCTTCAAACCAATTCTAATGAGGGGTTCAAGCATTGCCCACCATGACCACCACCACCCCTTTTCCCCCCTTCACCTTGTGTGCCTTTTTTATGTGAGAAAATTTTCCCCATTCTACCTCTCCCTTACCCCTTCTCCCAGTGTACCCCTCTTAAACATCCCCTCATTTGGGGGGGGGGGGGAATTATCCCAACATAATTGATTCACTCCCTTGTCCTCTCTATAAACTCCTAACTTTCCCTTTAATGATAAAGTTCTTAGGAATTATTTCTATCATCTTCCCATATAAGAATCTAAATTGTTTAACTTTATTGAATCCCTTATAAATACTCTTTCATGTTTACTTTTATATGATTCTCTCAAGTCTTTTACTAGAATCTCAAATTTTCTAGTCAGTCCTGGGCTTTTCATCAAGAATTCTTGCTATATGAAAAAATGCTCTAACTCACTATTTATTGGATGGATTCAGGTCAAAATAATTCTGGGTAAGGGGCAGCTAGGTGGCGCAGCAGATAAAGCACTGGCCCTGGATTCAGGAGGACCTGAGTTCAAATCTGGCCTCAGATACTTGACACTTACTAGCTGTGTGACCCTGGGCAAGTTACTTAACCCTCATTCCACCGAAAAAATTTTAAAAAATTAAAATAATTCTGGGTACTGCTTCATGCCTACTGGATTAGACAGTGGGACAGTAGAGGAATTATATTCTCTAATAACAAATATTGTAGGGGATATGGGGAAAATGAGACATTACTATACTCTTGGTAAACCAATTCAAACATTCTGTAGAGCAATTTGGAGCTACGACTCAAGGGCTATAAAACCATGCATATTCTTCGACCTAGTAATACCACTACTAGGTTGATATCCTAAAAGAGATTTTTTTTAAAAAAGGTTGAAATAGAAAATTGGGGTGATGCCCATCAATTGGGAACTGGCTGAACAAATTGTGGGATGAGATTGTGATGGAACACTATTGTGCTGTAAGAAATGATAAGCAGGATGCTATCAGAAAAACCAGGAAAGATATAGATGAGCTGATGCAAAGTGAAATGTTCTATATACAAAATAACAGCAATATTGTAAGATGATCTGCTGCGAATGACTTAGTTATTTTCAGCAATACAATGATCCAAGACAACTCTGAAGGAATAATGAAAAATGCAATCCAGATAAAGAGAAAGAACTGATGGTATCTGAATACAGATTGAAGAAAAAAAGAGAATTCTTAAAAGTCCTTTATTTCATTAAATATCTATTACCCCCCTGAAGGATTATATTCAGTTTTGCAGGATAGATTATTCTTGGTTATAATCCTAGTTTCTTTGCCTTCCAGAATATAATATTCCAAGCCCTCAACTCCTTTAACATGGAAGCTGCCAAATCTTGTGTGATCCTAACTGTGACTCCCTGATATTTGAATTATTTCTTTCTGTCTACTTGCATTATTTTCTCTCTGACCTTCAAGCTCTGGAATTTTACTATACTATTTACTCCAAAAGTTTTCATTTTAGGATCTCTTTCAGAAGGTGATTGGTGGATTCTTTCCATTTCTGTTTTACCCTTTGGATGTAAGATACCAGGGTAGTTTTCCTTTATGATTTCTTAAAATATGCTTTCGAGGCTCTTTTTTGGATCATGGCTTTCAATTAGTCAAATAATTCTTAAATTATCTCTCCTTGATTTATTTTCCAGGTCAGTTGTTTTTCCAATGAGACATTTCACATTTTCTTCTATTTTTTTTCTTCTTTTGACTTTGTTTATTGTTTATTGATGGAATCATTTGCTTCCACTTGTCCAATTCTAATTTATAAGGAATGTTTTTTCATTGAGCTTTTGTACCTCTCTTTTTATTTGGTCTTACCACCTCTGAGCTGAGAGCTCCCCAAGCTGCAGCTGCCTCCAAGTCCCACCACTGGTGCTGCTGCCACACTCTGGGCTTCATCCCACCCCTGTATCACAGACCTCTTCTGCTGACCTCCTAATTTGTTTTAAGATGAAAAATGTCCCATTATGACTATTTGTTGGCTCTGCCACTCCACAATTTGATTTGAGGTGTTATTTTAAAGTTGTTTGGAGGGGTACGTTGGAAGAGTCAGCTGCATTGCTGTCTGTACCCTGACATCTTGGTTCCACCTCCTGACAACAAGATTTCAATGCTGGTAAACTCAAACTGATTCACTGAGAGGGGAGTATGAGGAGCAAGAGCCTGGTAGGATTGGAGTGGGGAAAGAGTGGTATGATGTTCAATGTTCTGGGGCTCCTGAATGTATATCTTTTGCCTATGTACATATCTGAAAATTCTGGAGTTGTCCTTGTATGTGGGTACTATGCAACTCAAAAATCAAGACAGACTCATTACTGGGGAGTGCTAGGTGATGATGACCTCTGTCCCAAGTTCAGCTTAGAGCTATTTATCAGACTTTGCTGACACAGCATACTCTCTCATCCCTTAGCATTCCATGGGGTCACCAGGATAGAATAATTAGCATTGTAAATCCTTAGTTATTTAGACATTAGCCTTTTGGAAACCTTGAAGGCCTGAAACTTTTGAGACCCCAAAATAAGCCCCTCAAAAAAGTAATAACAAAAAACTAGACCTTGAATAAGCAACAATGGAAATAGCTGCATCTTCTCAAGAAGAAGTATTTCATAATGAGCAGAATGATATCAAAAGGACATATGAGAAATGCAAACCGTTAACAGAGAAAGAACTGATGGTGTCTGAATACAGATTGAAGTATAGTTTTATTTGTTAGCTCTTCCTTCTAAAGGTATTTTGTCTATTTTCTTTCGCAGCCTGACTAATGAGATGTTTTACATAACTGCACATGTATGACATATTGAATTGCTGGATTTCATAGGAAGGGACGAGGATAAAGGGGGGAAGAAAATTTAGAACATAAAGTTTTAAAAAATCAGTGTGAAAAGTAATGATGAGCAAGAGGAATTCAGAGAAACCTGGAAGGACTTACATGAACTGAGGCTGACTGAGATGAGCAGAATCAGGAGAACATTGTACACAGTAACAGCAACATTGTGAGACGAACAAAGGTGATAGACTTGGCTCTTTTTAGCAATGCAATGGTCTAAAACAATTTGAAAGAACTTCATGATAGAGGCAGCTAAGTGGCACAGTGGATAAAGCACCGGCCCTGGATTCAGGAGGACCTGAGTTCAAATCCGGACTCAGACACTTGACACTTATTAGCTGTGTGACCCTGGGCAAGTCACTTAACCCTCAGTGCCCCACCAAAAATACACAAAAACAACAACAACAACAACAAAAAAAAAAGAACTTCATGATAGAAAATGTTCTCAACATCCAGAAAAAAGAACTGTGGTTTATGAATGCAGATTGAACCATACTGTTTCTACTTTTGGGCCGTTTTTTTTTCCCTTTTTTTTTTTTGAGGTTTTCCCCTTGTGCTCTGACTCTTCTTTCACAATATGACTTATGCAGAAATATGTTTCATGTGACTGCACATATATAACATATATTTGATTGCTTTCTGTCTTGGGAGGAGTGAGGGAAGGGATGGTGGGAGAAAAATTTAGAACTAAAAATCCTATTAAAACAAATGTTGAAAACTATCCTTATATATAATTGGAAAATAATAAAACACTGAACTGTTAAAAAAAGACAAAAAACAAATATAGGACTAAATGGTTTTTTTAAAAAAGTATTTCAACTTGATGTGGCATTAGAAGACTAGGTCTAACCAATTAAAAATAATTAACAAATTGCAAGGCAAAGACAAACCCATCAACTATATGAACACAATTACAAAACACTTTTCACACCAATAAAGTCAGATCTGGATAACTGGAAAAATATTAATTGCTCATGGGTAGGCTAAGCCAATATAATAAAAATGATAATTCTACCTAATTTAATTTACTGTTCAGCACCATTCTAATCAAACTACCAAAAAAAATTTATAGAGCTAGAAAAAAATAATAAAACTCATCTGGAAGAACAAAAGTTCAAGAATGTCAAGGGAATTAATAAAAAAAAAAAGTGAAGTAAAGTGGCCTAGCTATACCAGATCTCAAACTGTATTACAAAGTGGTAATCATCAAAACAATCAGGTACTAGCTAAGAAATAGAATGGTGGTTCAGTAGAATAGATATGGTACACAATACACAGTAGGTAATGACCACAGTAATCTACTGTTTGATAAATACAAAGATCCCAGTTTTGGGGACAAGAACTCACTATTTGACAGAAACTGATAGAAAAACTGAAAAGCAGTTTGGTATAAACCAAGAAAAGACCAACATCTCACACTGTATACCAAGATAAGGTCAAAATGGGTACATGATTTAGACATAAAGGCTAATACCATAAGTTTACCTGTCAGACCTATGGAGAAAGGAAGAATTTATGACCAAACAAGAGATAGAAAGCATTACAGAAAGTAAAAAGGATAATTTTGGTCATATTAAATTAAAAAGGGTTTGCACAAACAAAAACAAGACAGCCAAGAGTAAAAAGAAAGTAGAAAACTGGGGGAAAATTTTTTATTGCAAGTTTCTCTCATAAAGTCCTCATTCTCAAATATATAAAGAACTGAGCTAAATTTACAAAAATGAGTCATTCCCCAATTGATAAATGGTCAAAAGATATGAATAGGCAGCTTTCAGATGAATAAATCAAAGTTACTTATAGTCATATGGAAAAAATGCTCTAGATCACTATTGATTAGAGAAATACAAATTAAAACAACTCTCAGGTACCACACCTCACATCTATCACGTTAGCTAATATGTCAGAAAAGGAAAATGACTAATAGTAGAGGAAATGTGAGAAAATTGGGACACAACTGCACTATTGGTGGAGTTGTGGACTGATCCAAACCATTCTGGAGAACAATTTGGAACTGTGCCCAAATGGTTATAAAACTGTGCATACCCTTTAACCCAGCAATACCACTCCTAGGTGTATATCCCAAAGATATTTAAAAAACAAAGAAAAGGACCTTTATGTACAAAAATATTTTTAGCAGCTCTTTTTATGGTGGGAAAGAATTAAAAATTGAGGGGATGACCATCAATTGGGGAATAGCTGAACAAGTTATAGAATATGGTTGTGATGGAGCACTATTGTACTATAAGAAATGAGCAGGATGATTCAGAAAAATCTGGAAAGACATATAAATTAACACAAAGTAAAATGAGCAAAAACAGGAGAACATTGTACACAGTAGCATCAATATTATCCAATGATCAACTATGAATGACTTAGCTATTCTCAGCTATATGAAGATCCAAGACAAATCTGAAGGACTTAACGATGAAAAATGCTATCCTCCAGAGAAAGAATTGATGGAATCTGAATGCAGACTGATGCATTTTTTTAAACTTTCTTATTATTTTCTACTTTATCTTCTTTTTGTAGTTTTTTTTTGGGGTCTGTGTTTTCTTTCATGTGTCTAATATGGAAATATGTTTTGCACAACTGCACATATATTGTTGTTCAGTCATTTTAGTGATATCCAACTCTTCATGAACCCATTTGGGGTTTCCTTTGTAAAGATAGTGGAGTGGTTTGACATTTCCTTCTCCAACTTATTTTACATATATAACCTATATCAAATTACTTGCCTTCTCAATGAGGGGGGACGGAAAGAATGTGGAACTTAAAATTTAAAAAAATGAATGTTAAAATTATTTTTACATGTAATTGGAGAAAAATACAATTAAAAAATGTCAAGGCAAAAGAATGTTATGAATCTTTCTGATTCTGAGCATAGCTAAAGTCAAATATTAAGACCTTTAAAAAACTATGACCAGAATTATGTCTATAGACAAGTCTTTTTGGGGAAGGCGGGGGGTTTTTGAAGAAAAATTCTTTAAAGGTCTTGGATTAAGTACAAGTTCTTGAAATGATCAGGAAAAACTTCTTCATATTCTATGATCACTAAGTGAAAAATTAGAAAAGTAACATCATGGGATCAAAGATTTAGTGTTGAAATAGACAGTAGAGACCATCTAATCCAAACCCCTCATTTCACATATGTGACCTGCCAAAGGGTACACTGGTGACTCAAGACTTAGGCTGACAAGGAGGTGCCTATAATTACTTGTAGTAGTGACACAGAAAACACATCATATGAATGTGAATGATAGATCATAAAACACTGAGAGCAACAGTAAAAATTAAAATTATTATTTTCATAGGATGGTCATGAGAACTACTTGGGAGAAAACTACTTCAGCCTTTGATTTACAAATTAATTTTGCTCAAAGGTAAAATTTTTTTAAAAAATTTTTTTATCATAAAAGTATTTTATTATTTTTCAGTTACATGTAAAGATAATTTACAACATTTGTTTTTGAAAGATTTTTAGTTCAAAATTTTTCTCCCTCCCTCCTTTCCCTCCCCAAGACAACAAGCAATCTGATATAGGTTATATATGTATAATCACATTAAACATATTTCTGCATAAGTAAAAGAAGAATCAGAGCAAAAGGGAAAAACCTCAAAAAAGAAAAACAAAAAAAAGTAGAAATAGTATGGTTCAATCTGCATCCATATTCCACAGTTCTTTTTTTCTGGATTTGGAGAGCATTTTCCATCATGAGTCCTTGGGAACTATCTTGGACCATTGTATTGCTGAGAAGAATCAAGTCTATCACAGTTGATCAACACATAATGTTGATGATACTGTGTACAATGTTCTCCTAGTTCTGCTCATCTCACTCATCATCAGTCCACACAAGTCCCTCCAGGTTTCTCTGAAATCTGCCTGCTCATCATTTCTTACAGCACAATAGTATTCCATTACATTCATATACCACAACTTGTTTAGCCATTCCCCAATTGATGGGCAGCCCCTCAATTTCCAATTCCTTGCCACCACAAAAAGAGCAGCTATAAATATTTTTGTACATGTGGGTCCTTTTCCCTTTTTTATGATCTCTTTGGGAAAAAGACCTAATAGTATTGCTGGATCAAAGGATATGCACAGCTTTATAGCCCTTTGGGCATAGTTCCAAACTACTCTCCAGAATGGTTGGATCAGTTCACAGCTCCACCAACAATGCATTAGTATTCCAATTTTTCCACAGCTTCACCAACATTTAGTATTTTCCTTTTTTGTCATATTAGCCAATCTGATAGGTGTGAGGTGGTACCTCAGAGTTGTTTTAATTTGCATTTCTCTAATCAATAGTGATTTAGAGTATTTTTCATATGGCAATAGATAGCTTTGATTTCTTCATCTGAAAACTGCCTATTCATATCCTCAAAGACAAAATTTTAATTGTCAATCTTTATACAGCCCAAAAGTTCAGATGGTTGCTTAGCCTTCACTTTACTTTATGAAAGGACAATGGCCAAAAGTAAGTTTATTTCAAGGAGTTCTTGAAGAAATCAAGCTTGTAAGAAAGTGCCACATACATTCAGCTCAATGTCCCATACCATCTGCTCTACAGATATAGAGTAAAACTTTAAAAATGCATATAATGTTGAATATGACTCCTTTAAGATAAAACTCTCTTATTCTCAGTATAGTCTAAGAAAGCAGGAAAAATACTACATATTATTAAGTCTTACACCAAAAAATATTTCAAATAGCTGAAGTTGAGAGTGCTGGGACTTTTTTTAATCTATACAATTTTTATCCAAACTGAGTCCTTCCCCAGTGATGCCAGATAACTGAGATTTATTGTATTATATTTTGGGTACACTATAGATTAAATAGAACTTTTTGTGGTAGCTAACTATCATTTATAGAACTGTTTCTATGGGAAGATGTGCTCTGAGTTCCAGATGGCCAACTTAAAAATAAAGTTTACAAACTCATTCATAATTTGGAATTGTCAATGACCGAATCTTTCAAATGGCTTGCTAAGTAACTTCTAGAATCTGCTAATTCAAAATTATTACTATTGGTTACCTAAGAGGAAGAGTGGAATAGGATATTATTAGGACTGTTCATCAGTGACACAATAACCACAATTTGGGAAAACACTTCTAGGAGAAAAAGAAATCTAGCCAGAGTAATTTTCCAAGAAACTTTTTTTTCCTCTCCCATTTTCTCCTTTTCCACCACATCCCCCATCCTCTGTCTATTTATAGTTTAGGTTGCAAAGAGATGAGAAAAAATTCCCACAAAGCAAAGCCCTTGTGATCAAAAAAACAATAGTTTAGTAGCTTCTCTGATTTCCTCTTTCTTCCAGTGTTCAGTTTAAAGCAGTCTAAATTTTTTGTGTGCCACAGAAGCCTCTTCTTAGAATGTTTTTAAATGCATAAAATAAAATGCATAGAATTATAAAGGAATCCTGTTACACTGAAATGTATTTAAAAAAATTTTTTTAAAGTAAGAGAAGGGGGGCAGCTAGGTGGCACAGTAGATAAAGCACCGGCCCTGGATTCAGGAGTACCTGAGTTCAAATCCGGCCTCAGACACTTGACACTTACTAGCTGTGTGACCCTGGGCAAGTCACTTAACCCCCATTGCCCCACAAAAAAAAAAAAAGTAAGACAAGAATTCAAGACAATTCCAAAGGACCCATGAAAAAAATTCTATCCACCTTAGAGAGTGAACTAATGAATTCTGAGTGCTGATTGAAGTGTAGGGGTTTTGTGTATTTTCTTTTGCAAGATGACTAATATGGAAATATCTTTTGAATGATTTCACATATATAATCACATATATATTTCACATATATAATCATTATATTGCTTGCTTTTTCAAGGCTTGGGGGAGGGACAGGAGGGAGAGAATTTGGAACTCAAATTTTTAAAAAATAAATGTTAAAAATGTTATATGTAATTGGAAAATATTGAACAAATAAGTAAAAATATATTTTTTAAAAAACACAAGTTCATGGACCCCCAAGTTAAGTCTGAAGCTATGATTTTGTCTGTGTTTCTCTTCAGGGCAAAATAAACATGATGCATAAACAGACTAATGAGGATGAGGATGATAAAATCATTTTTTTCCCATTTGATGAGATTTCCAAAGCACAGTCAAAAATGGATTCAACCCAAACTACTAGCTTAAGTATGTGGTTTTGGTGCAAATTAAGTAAAAATAAAGACCTTACCTGAACATTTACCTCTATTGTATGGGACCCTTCACTATAGTTTCTAGGATTCCACTTCAGTATGAAAATAGGACCAGACAGATGAACAGCATTCCCCAAATAAATATCATTAATTTTAACTCTGACAGAGGTAATGGAGGATGGTGAGAAGGCCAAGATTCTAAAATGAGAATATGCATAAATGTATGATTTTAAGAATTTGGGTCCCTTTTTATTAGAAAGGATGTACTCTGATATGGGTACATTGAAAAAGCACAGTTTAGAAAATGGATTTTTGTCTTTCTGCTTTCTATGAAAAATACAAATGGTTTACTTTGGACAAAGCTGAATTGCTTAAGAAAGCTGATCAGTTCTCTGGGGGCAGCTAGGTGGCCCAGTGGATAAAGCAACAGCCCTGGATTCAGGAGGCCCTGAGTTCAAATCCAGTCTCAGACACTTGACACTTACTAGCTGTGTGACCCTAGGCAAGTCACTTAATCCTCACTGCCCTGCAAAAAAAAAAAAAAAAAAAAAAAAACTGGATCAAATGCTA
Organism: Dromiciops gliroides; assembly: GCF_019393635.1. Lineage (NCBI taxonomy): Eukaryota > Metazoa > Chordata > Mammalia > Microbiotheria > Microbiotheriidae > Dromiciops > Dromiciops gliroides. The sequence goes on along the minus strand of NC_057862.1, from coordinate 194,276,546 downwards.
ATGAGGGCCTTGAAGATGAAAACTAACTTATAAGGTTTGTTTTAGCTCAAGATCTATGAACAAATGATTCAAATCTTGAGGTGCTTCTAAAATCAAGTGGGTAGTCAAGGTAGGGCAGCTGGAGTCAATATCTAAGTTCAAATCCATCCTCATATATTTATAAGCTGTGTGATCCTGGGCAAGTCACTTAATCCTGTGTGCCTCACTGGCCTCATCTGTAATGGCAATCCATTCCAGTGTTTTTGCCAAAAAAACCCAAATGGGATAACAAAGAGTTAGATATAACTGAAACAACTAAACAACAACAAAGTAAAGGAAGAACGATCTTGACAATCACTTTTATCCTAAAGAGGAGTTGTTACTTCTCACATTAATCATGCTTTTAAACTTTTTAGTACACAGCTTAAGATACCATACTTTTGATAACATATTGTAAATTCGTTTGCCATTGGAGAGTTTATGGTCCAGAAGAAAAAGAAAGGACTTACAAAAGAAGTTATTTCAGACCCCATCACTAACTGGGATCTCAACGTAACCTAGGTGAATCTTATGACTATTTTATCTTTACATTTCATGAACCTATTCCAAGTGTGGAAAGCATTTGGGGTCCACTGGCTACATTTAGTTATTTAGATCACAAGTATTAAGAAATTTATTTCAAAAAAACAAAAAAAGAGAAAGAAATTTATTTAAATTATGCCTGAGGTATGATTCTGTAATATGACTTTAAAAATTTTTGGCTATGATATTCTAAAAGACCAAGATATGGATGCCATTTTATGAAGATAGCTCTTTTTCTTTATGAGATGACATTCCTTAATTTCCAAAGCGGAAAGTACGTAGTATATAGACATAATAAATGCTTATTGACCAATCAGGCTTAGAAATGAGGAAAAAAGAAAATTTTGCAAATTCTTGTACATTTCAACGTTAGGGATTAAGACACTATAATAATTCTGGTGAGATTTACCTATGTTTCTTTAAAGGGTTGTATAATTTTTCAAATTAATAGTATTAGTAAATGATCATTGCTCCAAATGACTAATAAGAATAATACAAATTGAAACAACTCCGAAGTTTCATAAGTTTCATCTCATATATTGCCAAGATGGCAAAAGAGAAAAATAGTCAATATTGGAGGGGCCAAAGGGAGATAGACACACAAATACGCTTTTGTAGGAATTGTGAATTCATCCATCCATTTTGGAAAACAATTAGGCATCATTAGAGAAAGAAGTTACAAAATTGTTCATACCTTTTGACTCAGAGATGCTGCTACTTAGCATATATCCCCAAGCATGTCAGAAAGGCCTCATTTGTGCCAAAATATGCAATATATACAAAATATGCAACCTCTCATTGTAGTGAAAAATTGGAAACAAAGTAGGTGCCCATTGATTGGGTAATGGTTGAAAAAATTACAGTCTAAAAACATATTAAAATACTTCACTATAAGAAATGGAAAATAGGAGACTTACATGAGATTTGAATGAACTAATGCAAAGTCAAAGAAAACAGAACCAGAACAAGATACGCAATGAATAAAAATAATGTAAATGAAAAAAATACTAAAATCACTCATCACTGAATAATTAGCCCTGAAAGAGATGAGAAAGTACTTCTCTGCCTGAGTAGAAAAATGGGGACTATAGTGCGTCAGTTGGTTTTGCTTTGTTGCAAGGGGAAAAGGTCATCTGAACAAGAGTGGGGTAGATTGAAACTGTAACATAAAAAACAAAGGCATCAGGAGGACTATTTTTTTTAAAAGATCTTTGCCTCACAAGGCTTACACAAAGTTTGAATTTCTGTCTCTATGTAACAGTTCACTGTCTTTCCCCTTCCTAATTCCTTTTCCTTCCCCTCAACTAACCCTCATATAGAACTAAAACAAATTTTTATTAATTCACTAAACAAATGTTTATTGAGCACCTACTATACTGCAGCGTTGCTTAGAACAGAATTTAATGTTGGTCCCTATTTTTTTAAATGTGATTTGAGGGTTCCTTACATTAAACAGATATAATGAAACATACCTCCTTCCTTTGAGCAAAGGCATGCTCAAATTCAGACTCAATTACTCTGTTTTTGCAAAACTGCTTTTCTTTGCTACAATGAGAGTCTAATTATGGGGTCATGGGAAGTGGTAGATCCAGAAATGACAGTTATGTAAAAATTAGCTATCAAGAAAAAAAATTTCTAAATGAAAAAAGAGGTTTCTAAAAACATAAAGGTAAAAATCTTTACAAATATGAAATACTGAAATTTTAAGTCACAAATGAAACTTTTTGCTCTATGACTAGCTCCAGGATTTTCAGTTTAATCTTCTTAGAAACATTTTATTTAGCTAAGTAATTTCACACTAGTTTCTGTTTTGAACATGTCAAAAGGTTTCCCTATATAATCTCAGATAAACATAGTACTCAGACTAAAAAGATTAAACACCTCTCTAAGAAAATTATTACCAATATCCCACTGATATCCTATGAATTTTTATTATCTGTTACAAAGAAGGGCTCAAGAGGAAGGGCAGTCAGTGGGAATTAACACTGATATAAAGATTATCAATTAAATATCTTTTAAAGTATATATTTTAACCCTAAAATGTTCAGACAAATTCCTCTAAGAAAATCATAGGAGAAATGTTTGTAGGAATTTATATTTAATTGTCAAATCAATATTTATTATTGGGATCAAATATACCAATCAGAAAAAATAAGGACTTTTTTCTAAAAAAAGCATTTTTATTATCATATTCAGCTAGTGAGTCCAATTTCATCACAGCAATGTTTGTATTGTACTTTCTGAATAGAGAAGAAAGTTACTAATGTATAAAATATAAGAGAATAACTACCTGGATTTGGGTAAGCCTTCAAAATTACCATAGCCAGGTTCCTCTCTAGCTAAAAGATCAATAACTTACTTGACTGCAGAAGAGGATACAATGATCCCCCTTAGCAGTGGGTATCAGAGAAAATTGACTCCTCTCATAATGCCTTCTTTTTTTTTTTTTAATTTTTTGTTTGTTGGTTGGTTGGGTTTTTTGTGGGGGGCAATGGGGGTTAAGTGACTTGCCCAGGGTCACACAGCTAGTAAGTGTCAAGTGTCTGAGGCCGGATTTGAACTCAGGTACTCCTGAATCCAGGGCTAGTGTTTTATCCACTGCGCCACCTAGCCATGCCCTCGTAGCGCCTTCTTAAACGTAAAAGCACAAACTGTGTTCCTATTGTCTCAGAAGCAATTCTTCCTTTGTGCTTCTTATGATTTTGAGCTCCCTTCTCCTCCACTCATGACATCACTCTGAAATCCAGCTCTTTTCTGCACTTCAGGTTCCATCACCCAGTAACAATTACTGCATAATTATCCTTGGCACTTTCCTAGGTGTAATGAGGAAATACATAGGAAGCCACTGTTCCTCGGAGCTTACTTAAATTAAAAAAACAACAACCCATAAGCTCTGATATCAAATCTCTTTGGGGTATTAATTTAGTAGCAGCAGCATCTGCCCCCTTCAGTATCTCCTGAAGGTTTGTTAAGAGTGGGTTGAAGAAACTAATTGAATATGACAAGTAGATTATTATTACAATGTAAGAAATGACAAATATAAGAAATTCAGAGAAACAAGGAAAAATAAGACTTGTACAAACTGATAGAAGGAGAAGTAAATAGAACTAGGAGAACAACAATTACAATAATGTAAAGGAACAACACTAAAAAGATATATGAATTCAGATTAAATGCAACGAACAATCTCAGAACCAGAGAATGAGGATGAAAAGAACTTCCCAATTGCAAGAAAGGAAGGCTGTATATACTAGAAGTAGGTTTTGCTTAAAAGTTTTTCTTTATTACCAAGAAGATCTAGGAGGAATGTGGTTAAATGTGGAAATAACTATAGTGTAAAAAACATTTTTTTAAGAGTGGTTGAAATATGCTTATTTAAACAGTTTGTTTAAGTTATTAAATTATTATTTTAATGGTAAATTATTAAGACATAATTTTGCCAATGCTTTTAACAAATCTTCAAAAGTTCAAGACTGTTGCTACCTAAAACTGTTTTCCAATGTGAGGAGATATTACTGAGAAAAGAAAAATGAGGATGAAGCAGCAGTCAAAAGTTCCATGGAAATAGGGGCAGGGAACTGAGCACCAGCCCTGGAATCAAGAGGACCTATGTTCAAAACCAGCCTCAGACCCTAGCTGTGTGACCCTGGGCAAGTCATTTAACCCCAATTGCAGCTAAAAAAAAGTCCCATGGAAAAATCAAATAAAACAATCAATTAAAGGTGTGTGAAAGCTCAGGGAAAAAAAATTCTTTTTTTAATTCAGGAAGGAAATTCGATTATTTATACCTATCTTCCCAATTGTGTCCAGCTAAGGCCATTAATAACCAACACAAATTTTAATTCTTACATACTAATTTAAAGCTTAATGGAAAAGATAAGAGTAAAAAATTCCTTGGATGTTCATTTTGCCTAGAAAAAAATTAAGCTTGGGAAACGTAAAGTATTTGTGTGGAAGTTCATTCTTACTGGCCTATTCCTTCAAATACCAATCTGAAAAAAATTCAAGATTTTTCTGTACCTGATGTGCGTGGAGTAGAGGAGTCTCTCTAATGGCTCATGGGTAGCACTGCTGTAGAGTAATGATTTGGGGTTTGTGATGAGAACCACTGGCCACTCATCAAAAACCAAATCTGCAAAGCTAAAGAGGTCATGGTCAAAAGCAAAGATCCGGTACCTGAAGGCCAAAGATTAAAAAAGGGCAACTTAGTTATATGAGATTAATGAAAGATAATTTATATAATGAACAAAGGTAAAAACAAAAAACTAACAATTCTTGACATCGTGATTTTGAATGGTGTCATTTTTCTTCTTTCTTTCCTTCTTACCAAACTCCAAATCCTCATGCTTGTCACCTATACTTCATTTGGTCTGGACTAGGATTGTCAATTTCTTTTAATTTAAGCTATTATTAACCAGTTGCTATTTTAAAAACTATCTGAAATAACCAGAGAGTAGAAGAATATTACTATGATATTCAATTTCCCAGGATCTATGGCAGTAGAAACACCACCATGTTAACATCTCTAGAGTTTATTAGTCTCAACTCTGCTACCAGTGACTTTGGGTCAATCATGTAAACTCTCTGGTCTAGTTTTCTCTCCTGTAAAATGAAGGCATTACCACTAAGTGACCTCTAAGACCTTTCTAAGTCTGAACTTTTAGAAGTCTGTTAACATAGTTTACACTCTCACTAATGCTTTAAATATTTTAAAACTATTTGCCTGATTTAAAGTCAATGCATGGGGGGCAACTAGGTGGCACAGTGAATAAAGTACCGGCCCAGGATTCAGGAGGACCTGAGTTCAAATCCAGCCTCAGACACTTGACACTTACAAGCTGTGTGACTCTGGGCAAGTCATTTAATCCTCATTGCCCCGCAAAAAAAAATAATAAAATAAACAAACAAACAAATAAATAAATGGACAGATGGACAGATGAATGAATGAATGAAGTCAATGCACATACATTTCAATTTAGCTTAAAACTTTAGAAGAGTAATAAACTGTAGAGTATGGGGCTTGGAGTTAGAAGAATTAGATCTAAATCTTGGCTCTGCTGTGTGACCTTAAATAAGTTATATAACCCTTTACAATCATAGTTTCCTCATCTATAAAATTAGGGACCTAGACTTGATGATCTTTAAGGTATCTTCTGGTTCTAAATTCTGCAATTCTGTAATTTCACATAAATCACTAAAACTTGCTAATCTGATTTGAGTTTCCAACTGTATTAGAAGCCAAATCTTTGAAAATTTTATTTTTAAACTGAAAATGTATATAACATTAAAAACTACTTTCAATTAGATTTTTCTTAATATTAACTCTTCGATTATTTCTTTTATCCCTTTCTGTTCTTTATCCATTTTCTTTCTGTATACTTCAGCCATTTTAATCAAAAATATACATACAATAGTCAATGTATATATTTCTCCTAATTCTGCTTTCTTTTGGTTGCATTATTTCCTAAGTTTTTCCATTACTTCTTACATGATTTTTATACTATGGTAACATTCTATTAAATTAAATATCCTAATTGTTGAGACATTTTACAACATTAGGTTATCTGGGGTATTTTCACATTTTTCACCATTACAGATAATATACTAATAAAATATTATCAAAGTTCTTGTTATCTTTTTTTTTTTGGTGGGGCTATGGGGGGGTTAAGTGACTTGCCCAGGGTCACACAGCCAGTAAGTGTCAAGTGTCTGAGGACAGATTTGAACTCAGGTCCTCCTGAATCCAGGGAAGGTACTTTATCCACTGCGCCACCTAGCTGCCCCCTCTTGTTTTCTTTTTTTTTTTTTAGTGAGGTAATTGGGGTTAAGTGACTTGCCCAGGGTCACACAGCTAGTAAATGTTAAGTGTCTGAGGCCAGATTTGAACTCAGGTACTCCTGACTCCAGGGCCAGTGCTCTATCTACTGCGCCACCTAGCTGCCCCCTCTTGTTTTATTTTTGACAGCATCTTTGGGGTAAATTTCCCAGTAATGAGATTATTGAGTCACAGTATATGATCACTTTTGTAACTCTTATTGTATATGGACAAAATGAGCTGAAACTGGAATAGTTTACAATACTACCAACAAAAATAAATGTACCATTTGCCCCACATTAAGTTTTATCATTTTTATTTATTTTTGCCAATTTGATTCATTTAAGGTAGCTTCCTTAAATTGCATTTATTAATGAGGTATTCACTAATAATATGAATAATTTTTCCAAATGAGTTTAAATTTGTGGGGTTTTTTTTGTGAACTGCATATTCATAGTTCTCAACCATGTATCCATTAAAGATTGGGTATTGCCCTCTTGAGGATGAATTTGTTTTGAATAAGTTATGAACATCAGGATTCTATCTGCTATATTTATCAAAGAGATTTCCCCCCAGTCCACTGTTTTTCTTCCTTTGTAGTCCAAACCTACCTACTTGATTCACCATAACTTCTTCTAGTTGTTATATACCAATTTATTTCCCCTCCACATTTGTAAAATATTTCATCTTCTAACTTATGTTTTATTTCACTGACTTAATTGGAATTTCTAATATATGGTAAAGGGAATACAGGTCTTAATTGTTTTTGTTTTGTTTTGTTTTGTTTTTTGCCATGTTGCAATTCAGTTTTTCTAATGTCATTTATTAAATAAGGACCATGTTCCCTAGTGCTTGCTATTCATTTGGTTCTAATATTTTGTATATATTTGATTTATTTTCTGGTTTCTATATTCACTCCATTTATCTATTTTTTTCTGTCACTGCTTTGGATCAACACCAGATAGCTGACAGTTACTGTTTTATAATGTTTTAAGGTGGCACAATGGATAAAGTACCTTCCCTGGGTTCAGGAGGACCTGAATTCAAATCTGGCCTCAGACACTTAACACTTACTAGCTGTGTGACCCTGGGCAAGTCACTTAACCCTAAATGCCCCACCAAAAAAAAAGCGGGGGGGGGGGGGATATAATGTTTTAAAAAGTACAAAAAGATAAGCACACCACTTACCAGCTTTCTCCCCAGAATTTCTTGATATTATTGACTTTTCTATTTTACTATTATTTAATCCAATATCCCACTACTATTACAACTGGTATTATATTAAGTCCATAAATTATTTTGAGAAACATTAATATTTTTATTATAATCATTCAAACTATGTTTAAAGGGAGGGCAGGGGGCAGCTAGGTGGCACAGTGGATAGAGCACCGGCCCTGGAGTCAGGAGTACCTGAGTTCAAATCTGGCCTCAGACACTTAACACTTACTAGCTGTGTGACCCTGGGCAAGTCACTTAACCCCAACTGCCTCAGTAAAAAATAAAAATAATAATAATAATAATAATAAAGGGAGGGCAGCTAGGTGGTACAGTGGATAAAGCACCAGCCCTGCATTCAGGAAGACCTGAGTTCAAATCTGGCCTCAGACACTTGACACTAGCTGTATGACCCTGGGCAAGTCACTTAACCACTGTTGCCCCTCCAAAAAAACAAACAAACAAACAAAAAACTATGTGTAAAGGATACCACTTTAATTGTTTTCACTTTTGTCATGATACTTTAAAAATAATGTTCATAAAAATTATGTTCATAAATGTCTCATATATCTTAGTAAATCAATAACCAAATATTTGGTACTTTATAAATGGTATTTATTTGTAGTAGTTCTTCATCTCTAGTTGCAGTTTATGAGCACTCTTAAATTCTGTAGGTTATTTATTCATCTATTATTATTCATCTTTCTACCATACTGAATTCCTTTCTTTTTTTATTTTTTTAAGTTATTTAAAAAAAATTTTTTTTAAGTGAGGCAATTGGGGTTAAGTGACTTGCCAAAGGTCACAAAGCTAGTAAGTGTTAAGTGTCTGAGGCCGCATTTGAACTCGGGTACTCCTGACTCCAAGGCTGGTGCTCTATCCACTGCGCCACCTAGCTACCCCTCTGAATTCCTTTCTTATCTCAATTTATATTCTTGTTGCATCCTTTGAATTTTCTAGATAACCAGTTAATCTTTAGTTTTACCTATTAATTACCAATGTTATTTTAATTCATTATTTTACTTTACTGAGATTGCTAATATGTTTCAAACAGTGTTAAAAAGAATTGGTAAAGGGGCGGCTAGGTGGCACAGTGGATAAAGCATCAGCCCTGGATTCAGGAGTACCTGAGTTCAAATCCAGTCTCAGACACTTGATACTTACTAGCTGTGTGACCCTGGGCAAGTCACTTAATCCCCATTGCCCCGCCAAAAAAAAAAAAAAAAAGAATTGGTAAAACCTTGATGTTGTGGCCATTTTCACCAAGGAAACATAATTTTTCTTCATGTTAGCTCCTGGTTTTAACTAGATATGATTTATCATATTAAAGAAAAATCCCAAGACTAGTCTTTCTAATGTTTTAGCATGAATGAATATTTTATCAAAGACCTTTTCTGAATTTAAAGGTAAGACTACATGAGATGAATACTTCACATGTGATATACTGAAATTACTTTTCCTATTACAGTCATTTTTACATTCTTTATGAGTATCACCCACTTATTCATTTTTATAATGAACTTGCTTATATATTTTGATATATCTAGCTTACTAATATGTAACAGAATATCTCATTTGCAAAACTGACCTATAATTTTTTCATTTACATGCTATCTTATTAAACAATATTTTGGGGGCGGCTAGGTTGCGCAGTGGATAAAGCACTGGCCCTGGATTCAGGAGTACCTGAGTTCAAATCCGGCCTCAGACACTTGACACTTACTAGCTGTGTGCCTCTGGGCAAGTCACTTAACCCCCAATGCCCCGCAAAAAAAAAAAACACAAAAAAAACCAAAAAAAAAAAACATTAATTATTTTAAGATTTGTTATTTTGTTACCTACAAATGCTCATAAAGAAGCATCTTAGTATACAAAAGCCTTGCCATGAGAAAGCCTTAAATTCAACTACTTTCTCTGACACATACTAGATGTGCATTCCTTGGCATGTAGTTTAACCTCTTAATGTTTTAGACTATTTGCTAGAGTTAAAGTTACAGTTGAGACCCAGATCTGATCTGCACAAGTGGAGACACAACTGTGAATTAGTCCAGTCAAAATTTAGAATGTTGCAAGAAAACTTAGAGAACTGTTCATTTTTTAACCAAGTGGTCCTACTAATGGTTTTCTACCTTGAGGAAATTAATGACAAGAGAGATATCTGTACAAAAATATTCATAGTAGCACTATCTATAACAGCAAAAAAGTAGAGCTTGTATGCTCAACAATTAGGGAATAGCAAAAAGATTATGCTATACAAATACAATGTATATATTACTGCACAATAGTAAATGACAAATATGAATATGGTTCTCTCACCTCCTGTTTTCCTTCCAATCTCCTAGTTCTAGTTCCAGAGTGCCCTTCGGATGTCGAGTGTGCAAAACAGGCATCAGTCCACCCAATAAATGGAGATGGCCACAGAGATATGCTATGGCAGAACTAAATGAGAAAAATTAAACAACGTTTGTAGGCTAGGTAAAATATGATACCTTAGGATGATTCTACAGAATAAGGGAATTTAAAAAGTATCAAACCTAAACCATCAATTTTGAATCTAGAAGTTCTGCCTCACCTCATTAATGTTCGTATTCCTGGAGCTGGAGAGATGATAGTAGATGTCGTATAATGTCCAAACCAAATAGTATGGTTGCTATGTCTACTCTGCTTAGTCAGTAAAAAGAGTTTCCTCATGTGTGTCTGAAATGGGATAGAAATCACAGGATCTTTCATTAATGCCCAAGTTGAAATATGATCTAGCTAATATATATTTGCCAAGTGTCACACAGCTAGTAAGTGTCAAGCGTCTGAGCCCGGGTTTGAACTCAGGTCATAATTTTCTTTGAATTACTGCAATTATTATTATTGATAATATAATGAATTTGCACAACATTTCATATTTTTCTAAGTGTTATCTAATCTCTTATGTGGTCCTAACCAGAACTCTGTGAAGTAAATAGCACAGTTATTACAAAACTTTTACAAAGAAATAAATATAAAATTATGACTTCTCTAAGGAAAAAAAATAACTCAGTGACCCTGCAGAAAAAAGAATCTAGTTCTCCCATTTAATCCACTTCACTAAGCTTCCTAAAATAAAACTTACAACCAACCTTTTAAAATAAAATGACTAGGGACAGCTAGGTGGCACAGTGGATAAAGCACCAGCCCTGGATTCAGTAGGACCTGAGTTCAAACCCCGGGCTCAGACGCTTGACACTTACTAGCTGTGTGACCCTTGACAAATCACTTAACCCTCATTGCCCTGTAGGTAGGTAAGTAAGTAAGTAAGTGTGTAAATAAATAAACAAAATAAAATGACTAGTATTTATAAGACTATCTCCACAATGAGATATGGGGCAGAAGTCCATAAATGGTTCGCTGATACTTTTAATCATTAAAAACTAAAACCCTCATTTAGGTGCCAGAGAAGGTATACTATATTGGTTGAAACCCAAATACTTTTTAATATGACAAATCATTCATTTTCTCTAAGTAATTATTAATTAATATGTAGATTTTATAGCAAATTTTTATCTAGAGCTATTTAATGACTAATAGCCATGATCTAACTTCAATGATTCTCAAATGTGAACACTACACAAATTTAGTGTAGTAATATTTGATAGCTAACTTTAAAAAAAATGCTTTAACTATTTGCTTAAAATATAGGCCATAAGTAGAAAGTGGCAACAGAGCAGGGCTCAATAGTATAAGAAGGCACACAAAGCTGGAATCATGTTGGATGATGTCAGGAAAAAGAGGTTCCTTCTCCCTGAAAGACTGGCAGGGGTTGGGGGGAGGGAAGAGGGAGAGGGTTTGAAGGCAGGGGGCCAGGGAATAAAGGATAAGAACAGGTATAATCATGAGGGTTAAAATGAAGGCACACAGCCTTGTCACAGTAAATCGACAAGTCAATAATGTTTATTAAGCACCTACTATGTACCAGGTACTGTATTATAAACAGCAACTGCTATAACCAGAGTGAAGATTTCAGAAACCATAGATAGGTAAAGTCTCATATACCTAGTATAGCTCAAGAGGGTCTGATGTACCAAAGCCAGTTAAAGCAAAAAGACTATAAAGAGAATTAAGATTTTTACTATACCTTATTTAATATTCCATAGAAATTAAAGGGTTTCTTGGGCCCTGGGGTGATGGTGGCATCCATATAGATGAAAGAATAGTTTCCAAAGGGGGTCGTATGGATGTAATGGTTAGAGCCATGCCTACGGAAGGCAGAGTATTTCCTACAAAAATAAGATAGGGATGTGTTCAGTGCAATCCAAAAAGAATAGAATTTATATTTTCACTCTGAGATCACTCTAGATTTCACTTCCTTATCAAAGGAATAATTTTGAATCTAACAGACATGGAGCTAAAATGAATTCTAAAAATTGTCTGGAGTAACTTTTCACATGCTCTATGTAAATATTCCTTTAAAATAAAATACCAAGCCTGCAAGAGATATATAGTACACATCTTGTGGTTAACGAGTATACAGTGCTTGTTGTTGTTGTTCTTTCTCAGTTATGTCCAAATTCATAACCCCATTTGGGGTTTTCTTGGCAGAAATACTAGAGTAGCTTGCCATTTCTTTCTCTAGTTCATTTTACAGATGAGGAAACTGAGGCAAACAGGATTAAGTGACTTACCCAGGGTCACACAGCTAGTAAGTGTCTGAGGCCAAATTTGAATTTATGAAGAGTCGTCCTGGCTCCAGGCCTGGCACTCTGGCATACAGTGCAGAGGCAGCATATCTACACTATAATTCTCATACATATTGGAACACAGTGTGGTAAAGATGTAATCAATTAGTCCACAATGCATTCACTTTAATTTTTTCTCACTTATTATTGAATTTTTCTTTAAAAAGCATCCCATGATGTACTCAACATCTTATTGATCATAGAGAAGATAATGATTCCTGTCCTCTAGAATCTATCATTCTAAAGAGACAAGATGTAGGCAGTAAATATGCTTTGCTGAATGTCAAAATTTCAGCAACAAATTCAATAATTTGGGCACCATTCCTTAAGTGTCTACCATGTATATAATCTCTACTGTCCAACTCTGACCCCTCAAAGTGGTATCATGATAACTCAGGGTTCACAAAGGCTATGCGAGTAGAATGTAAACTTTAAAAATCTTTGAATAAAGGCCTGGCAACTGATGATCTTTCTGTTACAAAAGAACCATTCTATATAAATTTCAAAAGATTCAAGAGGGTTGGCCACCTGGTGATACATTTTTTCATCCCCAACAACTCTTGAAGACCATTTTGTGACAAATGCTAGGGAAATGAAAGTTTAGAATGATCTGTGCCTTCACAGAGCTTATAGTCTGCTGGAAGGATTTGATATAAATAATTATAATACAAAATACTACATGATAAGTGTATTAGGGAGGGACAAAAATGTAAGGGTTATGTGAGGGCTAAGAAGGAAAAGGTCATTTTGGAGGAAGACAGGAAAATACAGAATGTATAAGGGGAAAAGTCCAATTTAACTGGAGCAATTTGGAAGTAGCGTTACAGAACATGAAGGGAAAAGTAGTATGAGATAAGACTGGAAAGGGAGGATGGTACTAAATTATAGAGGGCTTGAACGCCAAGCAAAGGAGTATGAACTTTATTTGACAGACAACAGACAGCTACTGAGGATTTTTTAAATTGAGAAACAACATAGGGGCAGCTAGGTGGCGCAGTGGATAGAGCACCGGCCCTGGAGTCAGGAGGACCTGAGTTCAAATCCAGCCTCAGACACTTAACACTTACTAGCTGTGTGACCCTGGGCAAGTCACTTAACCCCAAATGCCTCACTAAAAAATTTTTTTTAAAAATTTAAAACTGAGGAACAACATGACCCAGTCATGTTTCCATGACCCATATCTGATAGAGGTCTTTCCATTGATTGGAGCAGGTAGAGTCCTGGTAGGGAGGTTCATTATCCTCAGAACAGGTAGTTATACACCTCCAGAGGGCAAATAAAACTGGAAGTCCATAGCTTACTCTTGGATATCCCTAACATTTGAATAGTCAAGTGTCAGAAAATAATTTGGAATTTATGTGAGAAAAATGATTAAACCATTCATATCATTTGACCAAGAAATCCATCCCATAACTGTGCATATGTCAGCAGAAACAAAAGTCCTTTATATACTAAAATATTTTTAGCACATATTTTTAGTAGTGCTTTTTGTGATAGCAAAAAAAAAACTGGAAAGATGGATAATCAATAAGGGAATAATTCAACAAATTGTGGTGTATGAATACACTGCATTGTTAATTGTGCCAAAAGATAAAATGAATGAGGAATTCAGTGAAAGCAACATACATGATTATTTCAAATGAAGAGTATGTTAAGCTGAAGCCAAATTCTATGTAATTTGAATGACTAACCTTGGTCCCAGAGAAGAACTAAGTGAACCCACCTCCTTCCTTTCCATGAGGAGAGGGACAAAGGTTCAGAGAGATGCTAAGAGTACAAAATATTGCATATTGTGCCAGACAGTTGCTGTGGCTTCTGGTTTTTGCTTAATCTTTTTGCTTTGTTTCAAGGTAAGATGGGTAGAGTGGGGTAGAGTAGGAATATATCAAGAATGACTATGATGTAAAAACAGAGAATGTGAACAACACTTTTAAAAATTAAAAAGAAATTAAGTGTGCTAACTTCCAGGTTATCAGACAGAATAGTATATGTCTTTTGATGACAATTTTCATGCTTTCAATTTGCATATAGATTCTTATGTGTAAGGGATGTCTGTGTGTATGTATATTTATTTTATTTTATTTTTGACTGCTTCCTTCAGAGTTTAGGTAAGCATTTTCATCTTGGGATCTATGACATTGACAACTATATTTCAGCATAATTGTTTTTCTTTGCAATGTATTTTAGTTTATGCATTAAAAACACTATTGCATGAAGAGATTCAGAGATTTTACCAGAATTCCAAAAGGGTCTGTGACACAAAAAGGATTAAGAACCCTTACTCTATGGTGTTTTATTCAGCAAAACTTATTTTTGTCTGTCAAATAACAAAAATTATTATTCCTCCTTCTTTTGTAAATGGAAATTCCAAGCAAGAGACCTTCCATTAAAAAAGGTTCTGTGAAAAGGTAGTAATAATTGCTCATATTTATGTGGTGATTTTCAGTTTATAAAGTATTCTCCTCACATCGATCTCATGAGATGTCACTGAAGTTAAAATGGCCATTTTATATATGAAGAGATTGAGTTTTCAAAAAACGAAATAACCTGCCCAAAGTCACAGAACTAGAAAGTGGCAAAAATGGGATTCTAGCTCAGGTCTCCAAAAACTCTGGGAAATATTTTACTTAACATATAAGAAAAAGGGCAAAGAAATTTCTAAACCTTGAAATTAACATCATTTACCTCAGCTATCTTTAAGCCATAGGACCAAAGTAAATATGTCATTTCAGAAATTATCAAAAATGTTAGAAGATTGGTGTATTGGGGGGGGGGAGGCAATGGGGGTTAAGTGACTTGCCCAGGGTCACACCAGCTAGTAAGTGTCAAGTGTCTGAAGCCTGATTTGAACTCAGGTACTCCTGAATCCAGGGCCTGTGCTCTATCCACTAGGCCACCTAGCTGCCCTGATTAGTATATTTTTAAAGTAAAATATAATTTAAACAAAAGCAGCATATTCTAATGTACCTCTCCTCTCTAATACTTTTTAGATCTCTCCTTTAGGATTTTTCCTCCATTTCTGTTTTCATTACAATTTTTATTATTTATTGTTTTAAATGGCTTATTGTATTTTCATTGTTATTCCTGAGAATTTCATGATCATTTTCTGTCCTTCACATATGTTTAGACATGTTAATATAGAATCTGAAGCCAGAGATTAAAATTTAGCATTAGTATGCCTATAAATAATCATTGAGATTAGCATGGCATATATTCTGAATAAGAAAGCTATACTGATAAGATTAGAACTTTCAGATGTGCATGTATTTTTATACTATCTCTCTTTGTGAATACATTATATATGTGTCTGTCTATACATATAGATATACACACAGACAGATATCTTGATATGATGCAGAAAAAAAATCATTGATGCACTGGAGTATGAAAAACAAGATTCTTAATTTTAAAAAGTACAAAGGCAAGAAATCCTGGTAGTCATCTTTGTTTCTATATTTTTCTTCGACCCCAATATCCAGTTAGTCCTATCAACTGCTCAAAATGTTTCTTTGTTCCAATCCTGCTTCCATTACCCTCACTCAGGTCCTCATCAAATCATGCCTAAATTATCAATGCAGCCTTCTAACCAGTTTCTCTGCTTCTAGCCTCTTCTGCACATTGCTATCAGATGCATCTTTTTTTTTTTTTTTTTTTTTTTTTTTTTTAGTGAGGCAATTGGGGTTAAGTGACTTGCCCAAGGTCACACAGCTAGTAAGTGTTAAGTGTCTGAGGCTGGATTTGAACTCAGGTCCTCCTGACTCCAAGGCCAGTGCTCTATCCACTGCGCCACCTAGCTGCCCCCAGATGCATCTTTGTAAAACATGATTTTTGTTATGCTACTCTCCTACTCAGAACCTTATGATTGCCCATAACATTAAAGTCAAACTCCTCCGCTGAGTGTTCAACATCATTCATAATCTGAACCCACTCTAACATTATTTTCTATTATTGAACAGGAACCTTCTGGATTTGCCTCAGTTTCCTCAACTGTATGTTTGGCTTGGGGTTTTTTGTTTGTTGGTTAGTTTTTCCTCAACTGTAAATGGAGATAATAATAGCACCTATCTCACCGAGTTGTTGTGAGGATCAAATGAGATAAAACATGTAAAGTGTCATGCCTGGCACATAATAGGTGCTACATAAATACTAGCTTTTGTTATCACTAATACATAGTGAGTAGAACTCTAAATTGCCCAACTATTCTAGAAATCAAACTAGAATTATGTGAGGAAAGTAACTAACTCTACCTAGCAACCTCTCTATTAAGCACATACACCAAGGATATATAGCAGAAAGGTCTTATATATAAAACAAAGTATGCAACAAAATAGTCACAGCAACACTTTTTGTTGTAGTAAAAAGTTGGAAACAAAATGGGCAAGCATCAACTGGATAATGGCTGAGCAAACTGTGGCATATGTAATGAAATGTTATTTCACTAATAATGAAATTAACAAAGTCAGAGAAACAAGGGTATATGAAATGATGTGAGGTAAAGAAAGCAAAACCAACAATAAACACAATAATGGCAATTATATAAACAATAACAACATAAAAATGCAATTAATTTTAATGAACAATCTAGGTCATAGAAAAATGATAAGGAATTACACTTTTCTCTCAGTAGAGAGGTGGGGACTATGGACAGGGATTATCCTATATAATATTAGATGTGGTTTCTAGGGCCAGTGACTGGATTTTTTGTTTGTTTTTTGATAAAAAGGAAGAATTCAATGGAAAGAGGTTTAAAGGGAAACGACTGGCATAAAAATAAAGGTAAACGATAAAACTTATTTAAAAATAAAATAAATACAGGAATCTTTACTCTCCATATGCTCATCTGTGCTTCTAGGCCTTCATTTGTGCTTTCCCTCTTTCTCTAATGCCCTTCCCTACCCTCTTCAAATCATACCTATTCATCAAGGCCCAGATCAAATTCCTTGAAAAGTTTCCCCATTAATGTCCACAATGATCCATTAAAGTCCCTTCTATCATTTTCTAAAGCATTTATAGCTTGTACGACATAATTTAGTGCTAGATCATATACTTTCTTATATTTTGGTTGTTTTTTTTGTTTTTGTTTTTTTGGTGAGGCAATTGGGGTTAAGTGACTTGCCTAGGGTCACACAGCTAGTAAGTGTAAAGTGTCTGAGGTCATCTTTGAACTCAGGTCCTCCTGAATCCAGGGCCAGTGCTCTATACACTGCGCCACCTAGCTGCCCCACTTATATTGTTTTTTGATGTTTTCTTAAATATTTTTTATTTCCTCAAATGGACTATTAGTTCCTTGAGGACAGAGATCATGTCTTGGGTCCCTCACAGGGCCTAGCCCAATGTTGAACACAAAGGTGAAACTCAAAGAATACTTATTGTTTTGGTTAATAGGTGCAGGGTAATACTACTATCAGTGTGAAATATATTGAAAGATGAATCCCTAATCTAGGGAAAAAAAGAAATGGCTGACTAAAGAAATGTTGCTGAAATTAAATGGTGAAAAAGAACTTTATGGTGTATTACAAAAATTTTTTTTAAACACACAACTGAATGGAAACCCATAGAAACAAAAGAGGTAACTCTTCTTTTAATAGTACAAAAGGCTTCATATCTGGGCATAAAAAGTACATTTGTCAATCAGTGCTTCCCCCCCCCTCATATTTTGTATCCACCTAGCACAACACCTGGAACATAACAGGCACTCAATAAATGCTTATTGATTGATTGATATTCTTTCCAAATTGACTTTACTCTACCCAAATCACTGTTCACACACAGTGACAAGTCTATCTCCAGTTCATTTCAGTACCTGTAATAATTCTGGCTACTCTCCAGACTTGGAATGTTGAATGAATCTATAGGGGAGGAAAAAAATCAAAACAAACAAAAAAACTCACACAAAGGTTAATGATCAGATAAAGATTATTATTATATCTCTATAAGTACTTTATACAATAGAATGCCAGTCACTCAACTAGGAAATTGATGAAGAAGATGGTATTTTGTTACCAGGTAACAAAAGACTTGAAAAACTCTGAATTGAATACAGGTAATATGAAAATTGTATAACAATATATAATTGACTGAGGAATAATGAATGTTTATAATTATCTAGTATTTTGAATAAACTAATATGGACCTAAAAAAAGTTTGGGGTTTGGTTTTTTGGGGGGTAATTCAGGATTTTTTCACTTGAGATCAACAAGGAATAGGTTTTACTTACTACATTTAAGTAATCACATACTTCAGGTAATTGGTTTTTCTGAACTGCAGATCAATTATACCTACAATAAATGCTTCTTCTGTATAAAGCACTCTACTAGGCAATGGAAGATTAAGAACATACCCTCTCCCTATTTGACCCATGAAGAAACTCCGGGAGTTAGATGGGTTAGAAAGGGTTAGAATAGATTATAGGTCCTTTGCAAATCCATCTGGGTATGTTATGATTTCAAAGAAACTAGATACTTGGTTTCCTTGCCAAAACTATTACTCACTTTTGTCCTCTGGGTATCTATTAAATCTTCATTAACCTTGAGAACAGGCTGAAAATCCAATTGAGGCCAACAATGAAAATTAAGCTAATAAGTCCCAGGCTCACTTTTAACAACCCTCCTGCCAAATGAAGGAACAGTCTTCATAACCTCTTGAGAGAAACAAACTCAGCCCTCTTAACTAGTGTGAAGGGTTCACAAGACCTAGAAGAAATTACATAATTTTATTCTAGCAAACACTCTTTAGCACTGGGTGTTTTCAGAATTTTCAAAAGTTATTTCCTATCTGAAAAAAAGGGATGAAGCATAAAACTTTCATAAACTTATTCCCAGGGGAAAGGCCCTTGGATATAAAGAGCCCGAGGAGATTTATACATCTGAGAAGAAGAAAAGGTATAGCACAATGTTTATTTTTATCATCTTAGCATGTCAACTATGAGAAAAGGTGCAATGAGCTTTTTTTTGGTCACAAATTCACTACAGGGTTTACACAAGAGAATAGATAAGATATAGTTTCAGCTCTCAAGAAGTTTACTATCTCAGAAGGAAATATATAGAATACATAGGAAAAAAGGATTATAGATTTAGGGCTGCAAAGGACCTTTGAGGTCAACAATTCAGCCTAACTACAAATATGCTCATATCCATGTTTATATACACACAGGTCAAATTCCATTGTAACTCTAAGGGACAACTCAAATTTTTTAATTATATTAGAATCGGTTTTATTGAATATTATTTGCAGTAAATAACTTAATTTTCAACCTGAAAATATTTGTGACATAGATTTATTATTTATTGCAAAAGAATCTGATGGGTACCTAAAAAAGATAAAAAAAAAGACAGTTTACCTTATCCTCAGAGAATCATACCTTAAGTATATCTGAGCTGCTTTATAAGAATTATTTGTATGTAGAATATTATATCATCAGATAGTTATGCATTTCATCTAATGAGATAATCTCATTGCCCTCAGAAATCAATTAGTCCAACCCCCTCCTTTTTGAGATTATGAGTAACCTGATGCTTAGTCTTTCCCCGATGAACATATCTACTAAATGAAAGAACTGGAACTTCACCTCATTCTTTTGATTCCACATACAGGATACTTGCCAGTAGGCTAGGATGCCTCTATGATTATAAAGGATAATTCTTATGTATATACATTCATTAACAACGAACAGAATAATAATTTAGACTAACATAAGTATCTCAACTGGCCAATTAAGACAAATCATCTTTAAAAAGGCCACAGGTATTTTTAGGGAGGTATATGTGCAACTATCTTATTTTGCCATAAATGGCCACATATAAGAACAGTCACTAAAATAATTTCATACCACATAATAGTTGTAAAGAACAACTACATTTTCACTTGGTATTTGGATTATCATGTCCCTTAGAAGCTAACAATATCATATTAGGTTTTTACCATATAGTCTGTTACGTTTCATACAATCAAATTTGACCCTCAGCATTCAAATCTGTGTAAGAATAACTGATTTTATAACTTAGTTCAATTGTATTAGGGCTGGAAAACACAAACTCCAGGAGAAATGTCAGCTTCAAAGATACCCAAATGTTAGCTCCCTCTTACCATGATTTCCTCTGATATCTAGCCACTTGGTTTTTTCTGTGACCCTAGTTCTCTTCAGGACATTTTGATAAGTTTGCCATTCTACTTCAAACTGTCTGGATCCCCAACGGTCCCTTCTTAGGCCATCTGTGAGGTCACCTATAAGTATACAAAAAAGTTATATCTCATTCTAAAATAAATTCCAGAAGGTCAGGCAAATAATTTCCATTGTATAATAAACAGGGTTGAGGTACCCAACACCTACCTGACTAGGAGACCAACTGCATTCAAAGCATTCAAAAGGAAATTTTAATTTTATTGCGTTATTTCAGTAGTGTCAGACTCTCTGTGACCCCATTTGGGGTTAGTGGTTTACTATTTCCTTCTCCAGTTTATTATATAGATGAAGAAACTGAGGCAAACAGTTAAGTGACTTACTCAGTGTAACACAACTAGTAGGTATCTGAGGCTGGGTTTGAACTGAGGTCTTCCTGACTCCAGTGCCAGTGATCTGAGAAGTTAGTTAAATGACTTGCCTATGGTCAGTGTGTATTGGAAAAGTGACTTGAGAGCCACGATCTTCCTGGCTCTCATGCTAGCATCCACTGTGGATACCTTACATAATTTCAAATTATGTCTCTTCTGGGCCACTAGTTCAGGAAAACTCCAACCATCCTCTTCAACAACCTGCCAACCACCTTACAGAGTCCATAACCTAAAAGAGAGGTCCATAAACTTTTTTTGTGTCATGAACTGCTTTAGCAATCTGGTGAAACCTAGAGACTCCCTTATCAGACCAATGTTTTTAAATGCATAAAATATATAGGATTACAAAATAAACCAATTATACTGAAATTCAATTTTTAAATTATTTTAAGAAAAAGTTCACACATCCCATGTTAAGAAGATACTAGAGGGGGCAGCTAGGTGGCACACTGGATAAAGCACCGGCCCTGGATTCAGGAGTACCTGAGTTCAAATCCAGCCTCAGACACTTGACACTTACTAGCTGTGTGACCCTGGGCAAGTCACTTAACCCTCATTGCCCAGCAAAAAAAAAAAAAAAAATACTAGAGAATTTTCTATCCTAGAACTCCACTGTCCTAATGGATGACTGCCTCTAATGCCTCTATTTCATCTATCCTTGCTTTCCCCACTCCCACTCCACTACTTTCCACTTCCAGAGCCGAGAACCATGAGCAAATGTTACTGTTCCTGGATGGGGTGTGTTAACCTGCTCCCTAAAAAGCCTTATCTATTTTCTCAGTAACTCATACCTACCATTAGAAAGTAAGCACTTTAAGGGTAGGGACAGTCTTTTCTTTTGTACTTGTACAGCCAATTCAACACAATACTAGCTTTTTCAATCATTAAGATAACTAACATTTATATGACAGTTAGCAAAGCATTTAATCCTCATTTAATGGGACTTAGGTGCTATTATTATTTCCATTTTATAGATAGGTAACCTGGACAGAGAGAAGTTAAATGACTTGCCAGGGCCACACAGTTAAGTGTGTAAGACAGGATTTGAATTCAGGTCTTCCTGACTCCAATTCACTACTCTACCTAACAGTCATTGAGTTGTAAAATAACCTCTTTAAAGAGCATGGTACAAATTTCATTACAAGGTTCTAATAGAACATTTTTTTTTAATTTAAGAAAACTGGTTGGGGCAGCTAGGTGGTGCAGTGGATAGAGTACTGGCCCTGGAGTCAGGAGTACCTGAGTTCAAATCTGGCCTCAGACACTTAACACTTACTAGCTGTGTGACCCTAGGCAAGTCACTTAACCCCAATTGCCTCACCAAAAAAAAAAGAAAAAGAAAAAGAAAACTGGTTGAGAATTTGTTTTGCTTGATGATATCTATTTCTACTTTTTTTTCCTCCTGCCTTTTCAATGAGTGGGAGAGTGGGAAGTGGGAAGATAAAAATTCAGAAATGAAAATAAAACAAAATTGAATTTAGAAAAAATAATTAAACTAGTCTAGGCAAGTACCAGATATCCCCATTGAAGAATTCACCTTAAGGGATATTAATCAGGTTTCCTAAAGGTACTCCCTCAGTTCAAGAAGAGATGTAGAAAAGCCTCACCTTCAACTGACTACCCCAATAAAGAAAGGGTTTAGGAGTATATTATTTGAGTCAGTCACTCAACCAGCATTTTTTTTTCAACCAGTATTTACTAAGTACCTACTATGTGCCAGGCACAATGTTAATAGATCAACTATTAAGTAGTGGAGTCAGTCACAGAAACTAATGGATGAGGCAACAAAATCTTGAATCAGACGTTTCAATCTTCTTCAAAAGTTCACAATTTAAAAAGAAGATTGTGGGCTGGTAGAAATGAGTCCCTACAAAAAGCTCACTCTTGCTCTACATTCAGTTAATTTATTCAACAAATAAGTATTAAAATTTCTCATGGTTACTATATATAGGTAAGATATAATCCCTGCCTCATAGAGTTTACCATGTAACGGGGGTAAAATAATACATAAAACAGATTAATAGTACCTATTAAAATTAAGTAATTCCACCTCCTTTCTCTTACATTCAGAAACAAAGATTCAGAAACCCAAAACAACAGAAATTCATATGTCTATTGTGTTTGTCACTTTGTTATAGCATCTGTGAGGTGACTTATAAGTATCTCATTCTAAAATAAATTCCAGACTTCCTCTGGGCAAGTCAGTTACATTTTGTCTTTCTCTATTATAACTTTATGTTATAATATTGGTTTTTTTATTATATTCTCATTATGATACAGAACAAAGATCTTCTTAAACTTTTTCCACTTGCAACCCCTTTTGACCAGAGAAATTTTTACTCAACCCCAGGTATATAGGTATATAAAATAGATATACATAACCTTTTACTGTTGCCAAATTTTTCGGACCGCCACATTCTGTTACAGACCCCATATGGGTTCATAACCCACAGTTTTAAGAAGCTTTGATATAGAGGTTTTAAATTTCCCAAGTAAACAGTAAATACAACAAATTTCAGGTTCCTTAATTTTGCTAGTGTGGCTGTTCCCTCTCATAGATACTATGTATTATCCGTGTTTATCCTAATTCCAGATAAAAAACCCTCTGCTTTATTTTTAAACATCCATTTTTTTTGAGTTCCAAATTTTCTTCCTCCCTCCAACCATTGAGAAAGTAAGCAATAGGGAACCCATTATACATGTGAAGTCCTGCAAAACATATTTCCATTTTAGCCCCCTCTACAACTTAATAGAGGAATGGTCTTAACTAAAATGATGGTGGTGGTGGTATCTATCACCCCACACAAACCTTACTAGAACTCTCCAAACTCAGGTAACACCTGTCCTTGGACAACCTCCTGCATTCAATGGTTATGCATCTAGGGAGGACCCAGTGGGGCTTATTTATGACAGGCTGATCAACCTCTGGAGGACCCAGAGATACTGAGGTCCACTTCCGAACCCAGCACTGCCAAAGCAGAGAAGCAAAGCATTCTATGCCCCGACAGCGGCAGCCACCGCTTACCCGTGGCTAAGACGATGGCAGGCTGGATGATATCGACGGTTTCTGAACAGAACTTCTCCAAGTCTGTGGCTCGGCCTGGATCAAAGAACTTGCTGATGTGGAGGTCCGAGATCTGCAAAGCAGCGGTTAAACATGAAACAGAGGGCAGTCGGGGAGGGGAAGCACGGCAGGCACATTGCAAGGCCTCTCCTCGGCTCGGTCCCCACACGGGGGCTCCCTTCCCGGCTTAGCCGGCGGCCGGGGCACCTCCCGCTGCCCGCGCTCCTCACCTGCAGGCCCCAGAAGATGTTGGTGTCCTCGGCCCCGGGCGCCGGGAAAGGCCTCTGGGAGGCTCGGGGTCGCATGGGCCACGGCGATGACGTGCCCACCAGGCCATAGTGCTCGAGCAGTACGGCCGCCAAAGCCGCGGCCGCCAGCCCAGCCACCACCTTGAGCGCCAAGCCCACGGACATCCAGCCTCCGCTCCGCTCCCCCTTGCTGACAGACATCCTGCGGGCCCCCCGGGAACCGCTCTGCCACGCACTTCCGGGACTCTATGCTCCGCCTGGGCCGGAGCCAGGCCGCAGCGCCCGGCCGCACGAGCCGGCCTCCAGCCGCAGTGCCGGTGTTCCCGGGCTCGTAGCCGGCGTCACCTATCGGTGAGCCGCACCGGCCCGCCCTGACCTGGCCTTTTGTCATACTCATAGAATATGACCCCTGAACTCATCCTCTAGACCTTTTTACAGATTAGGAAATGGAGGGTAGGGATGTGACCTGTCCAGGTCGCACTGACTGGAGCATAGGTCCCGAGTTGGAGAGAACCCCAGTGGCGATCTAGAACATTTAGAAATGGGGGGAGGGGGGGAGGGAGCAGCTAGGTGGTGCAGTGGATAGAGCACTGGCCCTGAAGTTGGGAGGAACCGTTGTTGTTGTTGTATACAATGATGATGATGATGTCCCATTGTTGTTGGTTTTCCTTCTTTCTCAAAGGAGACCCTGACATCAGGGTGATGTCATGACTTGCACTGAATTGGATTTAAGTGAGGGAGGGCTGTGCAAGGTCACCAACCTCACTGTCTCCTCCAGGGCCATCTGGGTCCAGTGGTGAGATACACATCAGGAAGACTGGAGATGGCCTGGATATTTTAAGGCAATAGGGGTCAAATTTGAATTCAGGTCCTCTTGACTCCAGGGCCACTGCTCTATCCAAGACCACCTAAGCTGCCCAAGAAGGCCTGAGTTCAAATTTGATCTCAGATACTTACTTAGCTGTGTGACCCTGGGCAAGTCACTTAACCCCAATTGCCTTAAACATTGGGGGCCATCAGAGCTATCTACATTAGTCTTGATACATATCTTGCCACTAGACCTAGATAGCTCTGGAGGAGAGAGTGAGGTTGGTGACCTTGCATAGCCCTCCCTCACTTAAATCCTATTGACTCCAAGTCATGACATCACCCCGATGTCATGGTCCTCTTGCAGATCGAAAGACAAACAACAGATAAGGAAACTGAAGTCACTGAGGTGACTTGTCTAGGTCATACAAATTACTAGCATGGGAAAGGAGGAATGACAAGACAGAAACATAGATTTAGAGCAGGAAGGAACTTCAGAGGAAAGGTAGACCATTTTACAGATAAGGAAACTGAGGGAAGTGAAATGACTTCTTCAGGTTACAGATCTAGAACATAGAGCTAGATCCGGAGAGAACCTCAGCGACTATCTAGTCCATTTGCAGATAGGGAAACTGAGGGAAGTGAGATGACTTCCCTAAGATTATACAGACAGCATAGGCCACAAGGGCATTAGAGGATCATAGATTTAGAGCTAGAAGGAACCTCAAAAACCAACTAGTTGTAGAACTTATATCTGATTGTTTACTGACTGAGGAAGGGGAGCAGGGGAAGGAGGGAAGGAGGGAGAGAATTTGGAACTCAAACCTTTCAATAAAAATGTTTATTATTATTTTTTAAAACCAACTAGTTCGACTTCATTTTACAAATGAAGAGACTGTGGCATAGGGAGGTATAAGCCATTTGCCCAACATCATATAGAGATGTGAACCTGTGCCCTCTGACTCCAAAGCCAGAGCCCTTTCCAAGAGGTCCCAGTGGAGCAAATCTCTTCCCACTTTGTCTCTCCTAAACTAAGAGTTTCTGAACATTTGTGAAGCCCCAGCAGACAGCCACTTTGGACCTAAAACCTACCCCCAAATAAAAATTTTAAAAGTACAATCCCCCAAACTCATTTTTCAAGTTCAGTTTTCTTAAGTGGGGGAAGTGTCATAGGGTCATAGATGCAGAGCTGGGGGTCCAGTGTTCTATCTACTGAGCCATCTGGCTGCTGAACATCAGGTGTACTTGGTTTCATTCAGGGTGCTACATTTTAGGAAGAACATTGATAAGTTTCAGTGCTCAGAGGATGACATATGGGATGTGAAGGGCCCAGATTTCAGGCCATATGAGGATGGTTTGAGTGAGCTGGGGATGTTAAGCTTTGAGAAGATTTAGTAGGGGGCATAATAGTTTGAAGGGTTTTCACCTAGGACAGGAAATAGAGTGGTTCTGCTTGGCTTCAGAGAGAATGAAAAGAGGCAAATTTAGGTTTGATTTCAATTTCCTCATAATTAGAACTATATAAAAGTAGAATTCATTGCCTCCAGAGGTAATGGGTTCTTCTTCATCAAAAGTCTTCAAGCAAAGGCTAGATGATCACTTGAAAGTATATGGTAGAATCAATCCTTTCTCAGATATGGGTTGGAAAAGGTTCTTTCTAACTCTAAAATCCTGTAATTCTGTGGTGTCACTCACATAGGGAGAAGAAAGGACAACAGAATTATTACTGCATACTAGCCCTCAACCATCTCTAAGTATCTTTCTGCCTGCCTGCATATCCATCTACCTGCCCATCTATCTATCTGCCTATCATCCATCCATCCATCCATCCATCCATCCATCCATCCATCCATCCATCCATCCATCCATCCATCCATCTATCTATCTATCTATCTATCTATCTATCTATCTATCTATCTATCTATCTATCTATCTATCTATCTATCTATCTATCTATCTATCTATCTACCTACCTACCTACCTACCTACTAAACTAGGTGTCTATCTGTAGCACATATAGGTTACTCCTATTTCTTAAAGCCACTCCTTCTAGCTGATTTCTGACTAGTAATTCAGGTTCACCAGAGCAAGACTACTGATCCCCTTAGAGTTCTAGGGATAACCTTAAGGGGTTGAGACTTTTCTCTAGTACTATCATTCTCATGTTTTCCATCCAGGGTGTTGCTCTCAGTATAATCGCAGTTACCATCTCTCCAATATAAATTGCTTGTCAAAAATTCTTCATTGTTCTTTAAATAGTAATTGTTCTAAATTTAAACACCAAAAAAGAGTATTTTCATGTGTGTGTGTGACACACACACACACACACATAAACAAAAAAGAGTATGAATATCCATGTTACTGCATGTTTCAAAAAAAATTATTTGACAAAATTCCTTGTTACTTCCAAAACTATTCTGGGTCTGGGCTTCCTTTTGAATTTCCTGTACTTTTATTAAAATGTTTCAGTGGTTCTCTTTTTTAATTGACTATTGGCAACCCTCCTCCTCCACCCAAATTCTAAAAACTGAGAGAAGAGAGGAATAACTTTATAACAAATAAACACAGTTAATTAAAAGGAATCTACACATTGGTCATATCAAAAAATGTATGTCTTTTTCCACACCTTAAGTCTATTACCTCTTTTCAGGAAATGGATAACATGCTTCCTTGTATATCCTCTAAGGACATAGTTGGTCATTGCATTGATCAGAATTATTCAGTCTTTCAAAGCTATTTTTTTTTCTTAATAATGTTGTTTTCCTTATAAATTGTTCTTCTGGTTCTGCTTATTTCATTCTGTTCATTTATATTACCCAGGATTCTCTACAACCATACTTTTATTCATTTCTGATATTGCAATATTTTATTACATTCACGTACCACAATTTCTTCAGCCATTTCCTTACTGAAAAGCATTCCCTTAGATTCTAGTTCTTTGCTTTTATTTTTCCCCCTTTAATCCTACCATGGACCACCAGGATCAGGAAGTTTGTTTTTCTTGAAGCTATTCCCTCTCTGTTATTATCTTTCCTCTTACTCCCTCTTCCCCTGCTGTTTATTTGGGTGAGTTTGATGTATTTCTACATCATGCTGTGTCTGTCTGTGGGTGTGTCTGTGTGGGTGTCTGTGCGTCCTTGTGCGTCAGTGTCTGTGTCTGTGTGTGTCTGTGTACGTGTCTGTCTCCTGTATATGCTCGCGAGCGCACTGCGCATGCGCATGC
The DNA here is from genome assembly GCF_019393635.1 of Dromiciops gliroides. Lineage (NCBI taxonomy): Eukaryota > Metazoa > Chordata > Mammalia > Microbiotheria > Microbiotheriidae > Dromiciops > Dromiciops gliroides. The sequence continues at coordinate 194,248,357 of NC_057862.1, read as the reverse complement.
CTGTTCAATTGTCCTTTGTCCATTTCAGATGAGTAATGTTCATTTTACGCTCGCTTCCCCCACCTAGTCTTCTAATATTTATAAATTCTTCTTAAGCAGAGTATTCTTCATAAGAATATGAGAAATTCTCCCTCATTATGAAAAATAGCAAGTTCCACCCTCTTGTTCTTCCTTTCTACCCTAGCATATTTGTTTTGTTCTATCTCCCGTTTTCCCTCTTCGTACCCTTAGAACTGGACTAGTCTGCTCCCCTGATAATAGAACAATAATAACAGCTAGCATTAATATAGCACTTTAAGATTTGCAAAGCATTTAGCATATATAATCTCCTTTGATACTCACAATGACCTTGTGAGGTGAGTGCTATTATTCTACTCATTTTACAAAGAAACTAAGGATGATAGGTTAAATGACATGTCCAGGGACACCTTTTTTTTTTTTTAATGTTTATTGTAATCCAATAAAATTCAATCTAAGAATACAATTCTAGAAAACAGCCGTTGGAACATGTTTGATAAAATTTCCATTTATGGGTACTTGGTAAACAGAAGCATTTCAATAATTTTAGTGTATTGGAAAGAGAACTTCATTGGGCATCAGAAAGTACCCATCAATCAGTATTTATGAATGATTCTACTCCAATCTCCTCTGTACTTAGCCAACTGTATGACTTTGGGCATGTATGTCACGCTGGTTTTTTCTATCCTAAAATTAAATGATGAGGCAATGATCTCTAAAGACCTTTCCAGTCCTAAAGTTTTATAATTCTATGGAAAGGGATAGGAACTGTATCAGTGATTCACTAGTATAGGGAAATCCCCTCTACCAATGTAAGTCAGCACCTTCTCAAATTATATCCTTAAATAATTATCTAGAAGACAGAGTTACATGACTTTCCTAGGGTCACAAAACCAGTATGTGTCAAAGGCAGGAAATGAACCCAGATCTTCTTAGCTTCAAGGACTGTAGTACCTGCCTCCAAATGGAAAATTAGACAGATTTAAAACTTGGGTTTTCAAAAATTGAAATGTTGTCTTTGTGTGCTCTACAAAATATAAGATAGCTATAAGTTGTAACAGTAAAGATCTTAGCAATGACACTAGGGTCCTGCAATTAAATATAGTATCTCTGACCAGTGAGAGGTCACAGGTACAGTGGTTGGCAGTCCTGGCCTCAGAGCCAGGAACGCCTGGTTTCAAGTCTCACCTCTTATTCTTACTGGCTACATGACCCTGAGCTAGTTATTTAATTTCTCAGTGCTCTAGGAAACTCTCTAAGGCTATAAATTGCAGAAAAGATGCTAAGTTGCATTGATAGAGGGAGCTTTCCCACTCAGAGTATTTACTATACCAATGTTATGAGATGTTCAGAATCTATCCAATCTCTGTCCAGTTAAACCAAACTGCTTAATATATCATTCATGTTTAGTAGCAAAGACAAGCTGTACATACCCTTTATAGGTAGTCACAGTGACAAAGTAACAAGATCCAAAGAAAAAATAAAATAACTTAAGTTTCTTAAGAAAATTCTTTGCATGTGTAACAGGTTCAGAGATGACTGTCCATGCATAGCCTTTGTCTGGTGTTGGATGTCATGTAGTTGACAAACACAGCAACTCTCAAGACTCTCTAGCTGCTACTGGCTCATTTCCTTATTAACTCCACCTGGATTCTAAAGCAATCTAATATTTTCCCACAAATTAATAGAAATGCACAGTATCTCTCATTAACCACCCCCTGAACCTCCACCTCAGTTTATAAATTGCAGAAACTTCTTTTCCCATAAGCTTTTACTTTTTTCTCTTATTAACAGCCCATGACATCCTAGCCTTAGACAAAGACCAATGTTGCTGAATATACAATTTATTAATAGTGTAATACAAAATATAAAGACATTTATATAGATTTCAATAATGTATAAAATATGAGAAAGATCACAGCCAGAGTCAAATTCTCTTCAGGATAGCTTCTCCACAACATAAAAGCTAAACTCAGTTTTTAAAAAATGTCTCTTCAGTCTCTTTCAAAGATTTATTCATTCATTCTCTCGGGAATGGAGTTCTTAGGTCTTTCAGTGCCTCAATAGAATCTCATAGCCATGACAGTTAACTCTCTCTAGATGATAGTTAAATTGATATAGTTAACAGTAGCCAAATTTTCTGGCAAAAGAACTATTGCGACTAGTTTAATCACTTCTATCCTGACAAATCTTTTACACCCAGACAATCAGTGGAATAGAAAGTAAGTCCTTGCTTTTGTTCAAGTTTCTTTCTACTAGGAATATTCCCTCTTTTGCTTGTCAAACCCCTCTATATTATTTCACTCCCAATTCAAGTCCCATTTTCTTAATGAAACCTTTCCCTCACCAATGCAACACTCATTAATCTTCTTCTATCCTGAAGGTCTAAAGAACTCAGATTAGAACTGGGTGTGAGGTAGCTAAAGTAACTCAGTGGATAGAGCAGTAGTAGGCTTGTAGTCAGGAAGACCGGAGTTCAAATCCAACCTCAGATAGTTACTAGCTGTGTGACCCTGGGCAAGTCACTTAATCTCTCTTTGCCTTAATTTAACCTACTAGAGAAGGAAATGGCAAACCACTCCAGTATCTTTGCCAAGAAAACCCCATATGGGGTCACAAATAGTTGGATAACACTGAAGAACAATAAGAAATCAATTTCTGCACCAATTTGGTACTTCATTACATTTTGTTAACTGTTGTTTCTTGTGTCTTAATTTTGCCTTTCCAGTTCCAATTTTTCAAGTTCTTTGAGGTCAGGAATAATGTCTGATATTTATATCTGTTATGAATGGGTGATGAAAGAACTAAGACCAGACTATGAGTGGCAGCAGGCACTCTAGCCTGATTCTCTCTCAGTGGCAATAGGGACCAGTGCTAGACCAATGCTGTTGAAGTGGCCAGATTGAGAGGGTATCCAAATACTGTAATCTATCTGCAAAGCCCAGAGAAGTGGTGAGCCCTGGACAAGTCACTTAACCCCTATTGCCTCAAACATTCAGGGCAATCTCCAGTTGTCCTGATATATATATCTTTCCACTAGACCCAGATGGCTCTGGAGGATAGAGTGAGATTGGTGACCTTGCACAGCTCTCCCTCACTTAATTCCAGTTCACTGCAAATCATGACATCACCTCCCAATGTCACAGTCCTCTTTGAGAACAAAGCCACAAAGAACAGAAAAAGGGTGGAAGGATCAAATGAGGATTTTTTTTAACCTTTTTTTTTTTGTGTAGGGCAATAGGGGTTAAGTGACTTGCCCAGGGTCACACAGCTAGTAAGTGTTAAGTGTCTGAGGCTGGATTTGAACTCAGGTCCTCCTGAATTCAGAGCCAGTGCTTTATCCACAGCGCCACCTAGCTGCCTCTGAGGATTTTTTTTTAGAAATTAGTTTGTCTGTAGGCAGTAAGGAATAAGCCAGTAGACATAGTGAGACTGAAAATAAGTGAGAGTAGTGACAGGAGGGCAATCTATTGGAGGAAATGAGATCGAATGGGACTTCTTATGCAGGTATGGGGGGACCTTGATAAGGAGTAAGGCCACCTGTTCATGTGAGATAGGGGTGAAGGAGGAGATAGTGGAAAGAGGCATTTGAGTGATATGAAATGAGAAGAGAGAGCTCATGGAGAATGGCCTCAATTTTTTCCCTGTAAAATATGAGGAAAAGTTATCAGCTAAGAGTGAGGGAAGGGAAAGCCATGGGAAGTTTGAGGAGGGACAAAAAGTTTGGAAAAGCCAGTGTGGAGACTGGCATAAGTGAGTTGATAAGGGAAGTAGTAGGATTGCCTAGTAGCATTGAGAGACCAACATAAATTTGTAGTGGACCCCATAAAGAACAGTTGCATGATTTTGCTCAGACTGGGCTGCAAATACACTTGAAATGCCAATGATCAATGTGTCCTAAAATTCTCATTAATTCTCACAGCTGTGTTATTTTTCATTGAGACACAAGTTGTGGTTTTGGAGAGCCATACATGCAGCTGCCCAAATTCCTGGCTAAGGAACATCCAATGCCAATCTCTACTCATTCTCTTCTCCTTCATCTAGATAGGTACTCAACACTACATTTATTGGTATGATGTGTGCCAGTGTATGTATGTTGTCTCAATATGGCTTGAAGAAAACATGGATAGAGATCTCTAGAATCAGGTCACCCCCTTCAAGGAAGACTGCAGATTTCTGCTTTAAGAAGAGCATGAGAAAAGCCATAGCTGGGTGATTTCTCTTTCCTTTATCTATATCCAAGATGGGTATTTTGCCTTCTCTACATATTAGCAAGTAAACACATTTATTTTAGCAAAGAGCAAGTAGAAATTTGATGTTATATAGACAAAAATACGCCCCATGGGGCAGCTAGGTGGCCCAGTGGATAAAGCACTGGCCCTGGATTCAGGAGGACCTGAGTTCAAATCTACCCTCAGACACTTAACACTTCCTAGCTGTGTGACCCTGGGCAAGTCACTTAACCCTCATTGCCCCACAAAAAAAATTTTTTTAAATTAAAAAAAAATATGCCCCCAAATACACAAGTGAATGAATTCTTTTGATGAGAGTGAGATGAGATTTCAGGTCGACCAAAAGAGAGGGCCCAATTTCATGCAAGGGAAAGTCTCCAAAGTACAGAGAGGCAAGCTAAAAATTGGACATATTGCAAAGCTAGCTTCCCTTATATGTTTGAAGATTCCAAAGTCTTTATCTTCCCTGGAGTCTGTCTGGAACCATATTGTTTTTCCTTTAAGAAACTCTGGTACTGGGGCAGCTAGGTGATGCAGTAGATAGAGCACCAGCCCTTGAGGCAGGAGGACCTAAGTTCAAATCTGCCCTCAGACACTTGACACTTACTAGCTGTGTGACCCTGGGCAAGTCACTTAACCCCAATTGCCTCACCAAAAAAAAAAAAAAAAAAAAGGTAACAAGAAACTCTGTTACCAACTCTACCTTTTAGTCTTCAACAGAGTCAGCATTCTTCACACCAATTAGAAATCAGGTCTCCCTTGGCAAATACAGCAGTACACACTATGTTCCATTCTTGGTTGAAAGAGCCCAGTAACATGTTAAATCCCATGAGTTCATATCTAACATATAGCAGTATTAGTGAGAAAAAATGTAGTTCTACCCAGACCATACTAGATAACTACCCTGAGTACTGGCCCTAGAGGGTAATTTTCTCTCTATTCCATTATGCTACCGCCCAGATTTTACTTTAGGAAATCTCCAAATATAATTTAACTATTATTGCCTATTGAGTTTTCCACAAATGTGAGTAAGGGAGTCCCACCCTCTTATATAGCACTCTAGGTAACAATCTAGTTATCAAGAATTGGACAGCTTTTTCACTCCACAGAAGATGCAAAAGAAGCAAATGATTCACAGGCGCCCATAAAGAGAAACAGAAAACATATAGGAGATTTAAAGGGCTGAGCAACTCAGAAGCAGATAAAGAAAACATATAAGGCACACAAATAGCTCATAAATTCCCCCCTCCCCCAAGGCTGTGTGTGTGTGTGTGTGTGTGTGTGTGTGTGTGTGTGTGTATATATATACACACATATATGTATATATGTATGTATATATGTATGTATATATATGTATTGTATTTGGGGGATACTAGGTAAGCAACATCGTTTCCCACTGGACCTGCATTATTCACTTCACTCACTAAAATGTTGTTGTTTATACTAACTTCTTGAAGAGGACCATGACATCTGGAGGTGATGTCCTAACTTACAGTGACTTGGATTTAAGTGAGGGAGAGCTGTGCAAGGTCACCAACCTCACTTTCTCCTCCCGAGCCATTAAGATATATACATCAGGACAACTGGAGATGGCCCTGGATATTTGAGGCAAAAGGGGTTAAGTGACTTTCCCAGGTTCACACAGCTAGTAAGTATCAGGCTGAATTTGAACTCAGGTCCTTCTGACTCCAAGGCCAGTGCTCTATCCACTGTGCCACCTACCTGCCCACCCATTATAATAGCAGGAGTGACAAGATGCATCTTGCTCTCCCAAGACTTAAGTTTCCCAAGTCTTGTGGTACACATACTCAATCTTCTTTTTCCAAGAGGCATTCCTGAGCATTTCCTCTTTGTTCCTGTTTTCAGTTGTGTCAGACTCTTCATCACCCCATTTAAGGTTTTTCTTGGCAAAGATACTGGAATAGTTTGCCATTTCCTTATCCAGCTCATTTTACACATGAAGAAATTGAGGCAAATAGGGGTATGACTTGCCCATGGCCCCATAGCTACTAAGTATCTGTGAGTAGATTTGAATTTTGGAAGATGTTTTCCTGATTTCAGGTCTGGCATTCTAGCCACTGTACCACCTATTTTCTCTCTAAAGGGGCCAATTCCTAAACTCTTGAGTTTGAGAGCTTTTGAATTTAGAGGAAACTTACAAAGTTGCTGCTATCCAAGAAATCTTCCTTCTGTGGTTAGAAGGCTGCATTCTGGTAGAACTCTGCCAACCCCCTATCTCTACAAAGGTTAGAGTTCAGGAATATCGTCCACAAACTATCTTCTTGGGGCCAATAGCCCGGCATATATCTATTTCTGTCTTCTGCTTTTGTGAGAACTCTATCATTGATTCCTCTGGCTAATGCTAACACTTGGCCTAGAAAATTCTACTCTCAGGTATCCAATCTCTTAGTTATGCTCAAGATGCTATGAGGAGAAAGGGAACCAGAAAAGCCTATAAACTTCTGTCCCAAGGTAGGTATTACCGATTCAGGGGAGTAAGGGGAGAGAACAGAAGTACAAAAAAAGGCCAAGCTGCTCTACTAGCTTGCTTTTTTTAGACCCTTGCAAAAATGTGTCTACTCCAAATGATTCAATCCTCCTGAGTCTGAAACCAGCCAATGATCTTTTAGGCAGTTCCAGCTATTGCAAATGGAAATTTTTTTTTTGGGGGGGGGGAGGCAATGAGAGTTAAACAACTTTCCTAGGGTCACGCAGCTAGTAAGTATCAAGTGTCTGAGACGGCATTTGAACTCAGGTCCTCCTGACTCCAGGGCTCTATCCTCTGCACCATCTAGTTGCCCCTATTTTTTCATACTTTTCAAAGTGCTTTTGTATACTTTACTCTATTTGATCTGAGAAATCATTAAGAGGAAACAAGACCTTCCATGGGAGACAAATACCATTAAGCAGTTAAAGAAGAATGGTAATATAGCAAATGATACTTTAGAAATTCTGATAGTTTCAGTTCCTGTGATTAAAAACACTTATGTATATCAATGAGCTAATGTCTCGGCAGATGTGCATTTCTAATTCGGACTGCTCCAAGTTATCGTATAATTCTAGGCATATGAGAATACTACTTGATGAACACTTTGTTGATGATGATTCAATTTACAGTGATTCACCTGTAAAACAGGGATAAGCTTGTCATTTACAAAACTGTGGTAAACAGAAGCTAATAAAAATAGTTCTTTGAAGGTAAAAAGAGTATAGGAAGTGAAACAAATACAATTAATTCAATGCTAAGTTAAATTAGGCCAAACAACACCCATACCTTACTTTCATGGGGAAAATGGGGTGGGGAGTTTGGGACAGGGGTTAGGGGTTTGGGGTCCTTAGGAATTCCTCTCTAAAGAATTACACCCTCTTGCACACAAAGCAGTTAGAATATGATGGTAGTTTATTTCGGGGCTGAGGAAGGGAAAGGGAAGGGAAGGGAAACCATGAAAGAAGTCCTTGGACTTCTCATGGGGAGAAAGGCATGGCACAGAGAAAGAGAGAGTGGCTCTGAGATACCAATCTCCTCAAGCAGGAGACTGGCAGGTACTTTTTATAGAGGACTGATGGGGGTGACCATCTGACTGTGGAAAGTTCTTTTAGTGAGGGAGGACCATCCCCCACTGGTGGTGGCTGGAGGAATTGGGTGAGGGGTGGCTGCAAATCTCTGAAGCCATCTCTCTCCTCAGGACACAAAGGAAGCAGCCACACCCAAATTTATCTCCCCAGTGTTGAGGGAGACTAGAATGAAGGGTGGAGGTCTCAAAGCTAGCTCAGTCCAATCTGGTTCCATTTGTCTCTTTAGGTGTGTCTGTCCTTTGGATTAGTTTCTCAAGGAGAAGGTTCTTTGATGTGCCCCGGAGAACTTCTGGGGTGCTATGGGCCCATAACACTTGCTAAAGGACATTAAAAAAACCCATCATGTTACAAGTCTGTGTTTTATCTGACCTGTGGTCAATAGAATGCATAGCATACTTTCAGTTAACTCTATGAACATAAAAAATTGCCCTGGAGCCCTGCCTTCAAATAACCACAGAATTGGAGATGCTTTCCCAATTACTGTTAAGTTCATCACCTCAATCAATCCATGGGCTCCTGGGAAAAAAGCATCTTTACTTTTTGTCTTTCTAACATGGGCTTATGACATCAACCAACATGTGTTGTCAGTGTTAGCTAACTGAAACTTACAACTTTGATGCTACGATCAATTAAACAAATAATTATTGAGAACTTATTTTGTTCAAGACACTAAGATTGCTGTGGGAGGACCAAAACCATGTATAAGATACCTCTGTTCCCAAGTAATTCCTAAACCAGTGAGGTAGATATGTACATGGATAACTGAAATACAGGGTATATAATGAGTACAAAACTTGGTGCAATGGAGAAATTTCCTATATCCAATTGTTTTCATGAGTTTTTACATGGAATGTGAAAACAGACCTTTATTTTCAGTTTTCACCAAAAATATCTATTGATACACATAGATACACAGTGTATCTATGTATTTATTCAGTTTTTAAAAGCTTGACCCACAGTGAACCAAAAGAGGCAAATTTATGTCTATCAGAGAAACAAGATGGATCAAATATAAAGTATATGCTGTTTTGAAAATCGTTACATATGTGGCATACTAACCAGAATGTCTTGGAGAAATTTCAAGAAAGGATTTTGGTCTCTGTTCACTTGTAAAAAAGAAGGGTTGGAGAATGTTCTAGATCCCTTTCACTTGTAAAATTCTATAAGCCTCTGAAGACCTCATTTCTGGTAGGGAAACTTCCTCATGGAGAAAATAGTATTTGAGCAGAGTTCAGAAAGCTAAGTAGGACTGTGATGGACTGAGATGGGGTAGATGGTGTTAGAGGCAGAGGGCTAGAATGAACAATATTAGAAAATGTTGGTCAAGTGCTAAAAGACAGGGAAGTAAATTCAAGGCATCAGATCCAAGAAATATTCCCCCCCCCCCACCTTTTTGGGTAGAAGTTATGTCTTCATTTAAGACGGATATTAACCAATCTACTTTGCCAGTACTAGCATTGCACAATTTAAAAATTGTACCATTTGAAATCTTGTTATCAGTATCATTTTAATTTGGCTTATTGTTAGACATCTAATCTGAAAGACAGCATGGTAAAGAAGAAAAAACACTGGAGGAGGATCAGGAGACCTGAGTCCTTCCTACTCCTGCTTCTAACACTAATAAATGACCCATCTATTCTATACTTTGCCGGATTAAAATCAACAAACATTGGTGGTTCCGTGCTGGCCCTGGAGATACAAAGATGACTCTCAGCCTCATCCTAGAGTTCACAATCCAGTAGGAAGGATAAGATGTACACAAATAACTCTAATACAAGGCAGAAAAGGACTAAGTGTCTAAGAATAGCCAGCCAGTGGCTAAGCAAGATTCATGCTTTCTTTTCATAAGAACGCAAATGGCTCAACGTCCCGTCTAGACCACAGGGTGTCGTCACGGGCCCGAGCTGGGGAATATGGAGGGAGCTGGGTTTTATTTCATTCGCGATTTATCAAGATCTACCTCGGGGAAACTGGTCAAGTCGCTTAAACACTGCGGGCCTCAGTTCCCTCACGTACAAAAGAAGGGGAGGCTGGGCCGAACGTTCTCATCCGGCTTTTAAACCGTTTCTCGGTGGGTGTGGGCACTGCAGCCATCAACGAACCCTTGGGAACTGCGGCCTTCCCGGAAGTTGGCTTTCCGTAACCTTCCAGAAAGCAGGCCTCCCTGGTCAGGGGAGGGGGAGGGGAGCATCTCCTACAGCCTCGCCCAAACGTTAAAAAGCTTAGAAAAGGGAGGGTTCCGGGCTGCTCCAGGAAGTGACGTTAGTGCCAGAAGCGCAGAGCGGAACTTGCTCCCCGGCTCTGCGTCAACTCCTGCCGCAGCGACCCTCTCAGGGGGTGTCGCAAAAGTGTCGCCCAGCCCGAGTCCGCTCGGCTCCAGACTGGCTTTGGGTCGTCTCCTCTTCTGGCTCGGCGACTGCGGGTGTCAGTCGGCTGCAAAATGGAGGACGTCGAGCTCTTGGAGGCGGACCGGATTGGAGCCGGGAATGGGTCTTCTCCGAGTGCTCAAGAACTTGCCATGGTGAGCTTTTCCCCATGGATCCTCTTTGTCGTCGTCCCCCTCCTCCGGGTTTGTACCCGTCGCAGTCGGGGAGATGGGCTGCCCAGCTAGACAGGGGGGAGGGGGAGGGGTGGGTGCGGCGTGTCGAGGACAAACCCGGTCTCGCAGCAGAGGGGGAGCGAGGGCGCCGACGCGGCTTCTGTCACTGTCAGACTAGGGCGAGGCGAGGCGAGCCGAGCCGAGCCTGCAGGGGGAAGGCCGGGAGCGGGGGGGGGGGGAGGGGGTAAGGAGGGGGGAGGCTGGGAGAGGATGCGGTAGCCTCTGCGCAGCCGGGGTCTCCTCCCTGCACCACGGACTGGGCATTGAAATAGGCCCGGAAAGGAGCTCGCAACGCTGGGTTCGCACCCCTCCTTTAGCTCAGAAAGCATTCATTGACTAAGACACTGCAGTGTGCCTAGTATTGTGCCGGCGCCGGGGATCCAAGATCAATCCCGAAACAATCCCTGCCCCCAAGTATTTTTTTTTAATTGGGGCAAACTGCCTGCGTGTCTGCCAGTCTGTCTATCTGTCAGACTGATTTTCAACATGTCTATCATTTATCTGTCTATATTGTAAGCTCCTCGCGGGCTTTTGCTTCGTTTTGTATCCCCAGCGCTTAGCACAGTGTCTGGCACATAGTAGGCGCTTAATAAATGTTTATTTTTTAAAAAACTGTCTATATACTGTATATTATATGTATGTATACATAACTAAATATATGTTATTGGCGCAGATAGGTGGCAGTACTTAGAGAGCCCTGAGCCTGGAGTCAGGAAGAGCTGGGTTCAAATATCACCTCGACACTTAGTAGCTGTGTGACACACTGGGCTATCACTTAATTTCTGTCCGACTCAGTTTCCTCATTCTACCTCCCAGGGTTGTTGTAAAGATCAAATGAGATATTTGTAAAGAATTTAGCTATGTGCCTGCCACTTAGCAGACTCTGTATAAATGTTAGCTATTATATGTCCATATATACATTTAGATATTAATATTCACAGATATGTGTGCACACATCTACACACATGTTTAGCACACGTTCACCTGTGTATATAGGCATGTGTGTAGTTACCCCTGTACATGTATGCATGTTTGTGCCTGCAATTTATATTTGAAATGCATACTACAGTTTAGATGTGTACATACATACATATGTATTTATATTTACATATGCATAGATAATGTCTCTAAATAATTATCAGTTTTAATAGCTTATTATTTGTGACACTATAGTCTATGCAATACATATCAGTGTATGTAGACATTTACATATGTATGACTCCAAATGTATACACATTTACATATGTACACACATTGCATTTACATACATAGATATAGGTATTTATATATGTACATATAAAAGTGTGTATGTATACAGAGAATGTATATACACATGCACACATATACACAGTGTCTCAGAAGTCATAGTGCAGTGTTAAGCTTTTAAAGGTTAGGTAGTAAATATAGGGACTGGCTTTATCATTTCCCTGGTATGGGGAATAAGGAAATTTCCTCTTCCAATGTAGGTTATCACCTTCTCTTAGACTTATAATTATCTTTGCCTTTCTTTATATCCCCTGCACATAGCAAAGTACCCAGCACATAATAAGCACGTCATAGATACTTGTTGACCTTTTGCAACGTCAGCAAACCTTTATTAAAGACCTATGCTGTTCTGTGCTGTTCTGGGGGAACAGAGAAAGGCAAAACAAAGTTCCCTGCTCCTTAAAAGCACAAACAAGATGTATATAGGATAAATGGGAGGTAATCAAGAGAGGGAAGGTACTAGCATTAAGAGCGATCAGGAAAGGCTTCTTATGGCAGGTGAGATATTAGCTGCAACTTGAAGGAAGGCAGGAAGGTGGAGATGAGGAAGGAGAGAATTCCAGTCATGAGAGGGGAGCTGATGAAAATGCCTGGAATTCGAGATGAAGTGTCTTATTCAAAGACCAACAAAGAGACCAGTGTCACTAGAGTATTTGGGAGTTAGTATGGTGTAAAAAGACAGGAAAGACAGGAGGGGGCCTGGTTATGAAGGACTTTGATGCCACACAGTGGTTTATATTTGATTTTATATATGTTGAGAAGCCACTGAAGTTTTTTGAATAGGGGAATGACATAGTCAGACTTGCATTTTAGGAAGATCAGTTTGACAGCTTGGTTGGAATAAAGACTAGAGTGGGGAGAGACTTGAGGCTGACAAACCCACCAGCAGGCTGTTGGAGTAGTCCAGGTATGAGGTGAGGAGAGCCTGCACCAGAATGATGGCAGTGTCAGAAAAGAGAAGGGTATATGTAAGAGAAATTACAAAGGTGAAATTGACAGACTTTGGCAACAGATTTACTATTGGGGGTAAGAGAGATTAAGGAGTGAGGAATGGCAGATAGTACCTAGGCTGTGAGCCCAGGGGACTGGATGGTGGAACCCTTGAGAAATTGACATAGAGTACACTAAGAAGTTAAGTGACTTGCCCAGGTCATACCAACAATGTGTGTCAGAGTTTGGACTTGAACCCAGGTTTTCCTGATCTTGAGGTCAGTTCTTTCTTTGCTACAAATTGCTACCTCTTCTACATAGTATCTATGCAGAGGAATTTCTATGGGGGAAGAGCACTAACAACTAAGAACCAGAAAGAGAGACCAGGATTGACTTTGAGTTCTAGGAGATGGCACCGGAACTGAGCTTTGAAGGGAACTAGGGATTCCAAGAGGTGGAGATGAGGAAGCACAGTGCTGGGTCAGTGTTTGAGGGCTAGCAAGAGACCAGGAAATTGCAGTGGTGATTTGAGGCACATTTTGAAAACCTGGTGTTGTTTTGATCAGCTGACCCTTTTTGCTGCATTAATCTGTAAAATTCAGACAGCTCTTCATGGTACAGCTGTGCAGGCATGGCCTCTGATAAGTGGTTCTTTAGGGCCACTTGGCTCACTGAATTAGCTTTCATTTGGTAGTGTATTGCTTCTTTTGTCGAAGGATCACCACAACCTTGATCACCACCACTGAAAGTGTGCTGTCCTTCCTCAAATTTTCTGAGAACACTTTGTTTGGATCTTTCTTTTGTCCCTCTACTTTGTATCCCTTGTATTATACTTAGCTGTGTAAATATTTCATTCAACATCTCTTCCCCCATATACAGTGTATTCTCCTTGAAGATAATGTCTCCAGTGATTTGCACTTAATGGGTCAGTCAGTCAATAAGCCTTTATTAAACACCTACTATGTGTCTGTGCTAAGAACTTGAGGATACAAAGAAAAGCAAAAGACAGTCCCTGTTCTACAGGAGCTAAGTGCTTAAAAAGTATTTGTTGAAAAAACTGAGCTTGTTAAAGTGAACCTGAATATTTTAGGAATAGAAAGACTTTTTGGGGGGAGTATAGTGTGTTCTGAATATGAAAAGTAATGTCTTTGGAGAAACGGTGTTAGAAAAAACTTAATAACAAAGAAAGTTAAGGGGTTAAATATTTTATTATGTAGCCTCCAGCAAAACTGAAAAAAAATTGAATTAAAAGTTTGTAGTAACATTTTATACTATCCTGTTCTGTAAAATAGAATTACTTTATTAGTTATCAGCAAAGGAAAATTGTGTATCTCCTGGTAATGTGTACTTTTGCCCAGAGTGGAAACTCTGTGATGCTGTTAGATATTATGATTTAGGTGAAAAGTGGAATTGCAAACTCTTTACAGGATAATTGGGAGGCACTAGTATTGAGTGAGACACAGAAAGACTACTCACAGAAAGTAAGGTTTTCAGTAACACTTGAGGGAAGCCACTATGAGAAACAAGGAGGGAGAACATTCCAGGGATGAAAGAGAACCAGTGAAAACCACACATTGAGGAGATGAAGTGTCCTGTTCAAAGAGCAGGAAGCAGGTCAGTGTTAATACATGGAGGAGAGTAATTATTGAAGAGGACTGCAATGTTTTGAAGGGTTTTATATCCAAATAGAATGTTATATTTGATCCTGAAGGTAATAGAGAGCCTCTAGAGTTTATTGGATAAGTGGTCGGACTTGTGCTTTGATATTTATTTATTTATTTATCTATCTATCTATCTATCTATTTATTTTAGTGAGGCAATTGGAGTTAAGTGACTTGCCCAGGGTCACACAGCTAGTGTCAAATGTCTGAGGCCTGGTTTGAACTCAGGTCCTTCTGAATCCAGGGCCAGTGCTTTATCCACTGCGACACCTAGCTGCCCCCTGTGCTTTGATATTAAGTAGAGGATGAACTGGAATGGGGAGAGACTTGAGTCAAGGAGACCAGTTAGTAGGCTGTTGTAATAGTCTAGTTGTGAGGCAGTGAGATCCTGTACCAGGGTGGTAGCAGTCAGAGGAGAGAAGAGAGCATATGTGAGAGATGTTAAAAAGGTGATATTGTTTGACTTTGCAACAGATTGGATATGGGGGTGTGTGTGTGTGTGTGTGTGTGTGTGTGTGTGTGTGAAGGAGTGAGGAGTTGAAGGTGACTTAGGGTTTGGAGAAAAAGATAATGATTTGGACATGTTGATTTTAATATATCTATGGGAATCCATTTTAAGATATCTAATAGACAGTTGGAGATGTAAAGTGGGAGTGAGATTGGTTAGAGTTGATTTAGTAGATCTGAAATCACCAGCATAGAGATAATTGAATTGATGGAACCTGATAAGATCACCAAATGAAGTAGTATGAATGAGAAGAGAAGAGGGTCTAGTACCAAGTCTTGAGGGACACCCAGGATTAGTAGATATAACCTAGATGAAGATCCAGCAAAGGAGATTGAAGAGGAGACCCAAGATAGAGTAGTGGCATTAAAACCTAGAGAGAAAAGGGTATCAAGAAGAAAAGGGTGATGACAGTGTCAGAGACTGCAGAGAGGTCATGGAGGTGAGGGTTGATATTTTGCATTAGATTTGGAAATTAAGAGATCATTGGCAAGCTTGGAGAGAACAGTTTAGGTTGAATGTTGAGGTCAAGAGCCAAACTTTAGAGAATTAAAAAGAACTAATGAACCCTGAATGCATGTTGAAGTATAATGTTTTCACTTGATTTTTCTTGCTTCCCCCCCCCATGACTAATATGGACATTCCCATGTATAATTTATCATATTGCTTACCTTCTCAATAGGTGGAGGAGGGACTGGAGGGAGAGAATTTAGAACTAGAATTTTTTAAAAAAAGAATGTTAAAAATAAATGTTTTTTGTTTTTTTAAATAAGAGAGTGAGAGGAAAGCTAGTGGAGGAAATAGAGGATTGCTGTTTCTAGACTGTCTTCATAAGAAATTTAGCCACAAAAGGGAGGAGAGATATTGGACAGTGGGTATCAGGGATGAATAGATCAAGTGAGGATTTTCTTGAGGGTAGGGGAGACATGGACTTGTCCATAGGCATCAGGAAGAAACGGAAGATTAGTGAGAGAATGGGGATAATAGAAAGGGTTATTTTATGGAGAAGATGGGTTGGAATGGTATCACTTGTGCCTATAGAGTGGTTTGCCTTTCAAAAAGAACCACCATTTCATATTAAACAGGAATGAAGGACAAGATAGTGATCTCAGGGGTGAGGGAAGGAATCTGAGTGAAGTGAGTCGAGGAAAAAGGGAGAAGAGAGAGACTTCTCTTCTTTGTTGTACAAACAAAACTAATACAGTTAAAATTAGGAGGATAATAGTTAACTAGAAAAAAATTTCTGGGGCAATATTTCTTATAAAGGTATCATCCAAGGGGCAGCTAGATGGTGCAGTGGATAGAGCACCGGCCCTGGAGTCAGGAGTACCTGAGTTCAAATCCGGCCTCAGACACTTAACACTTACTAGCTGTGTGACCCTGGGCAAGTCACTTAACCCCAATTGCCTCACTAAAAAAAAAAAATAAAAAAAAAATAAAGGTATCATCCAAAATATATAAGGAGTTTAAATATATATGAATTTAAAAATATAAGAACAAGAGTGTTCCATGTTGATAAACCCAGTTGATATAAGATATATGTGGGCATGTATACATTATATGTGTATATATATGTATATATGTGTGTATGTGTATATATATTCCCAATTGATATCCCCAGTTAATAAATGTTTAAAGGATATGAAACAGGCGATTCCCAAAGGAAGAAATCCAAGCTATTAACAGCCATGTGAAACAATGTTCCAAATCACTTAATGATTAGAGAAAGGCAAATAAAAACAGCTCTGAGGTTCTATGTGACACCCATCAGATTGACAACGATAACAAAAAGGGAATGACAATTGGTTGAGTAACTGGGGGAAAAGGCATCCTAATGTATCTGTGAACTACTCCAGCCCTTCTGGAAAGCAATTTGGAAATTTTCCTCAAAAGCCACTTAACTGTGCAAGCCTTTATTTTCTTTTGTGCAATTTTTTTTTTTAATTTCCACATTTATATCACAGTGTGTCCACTTAAAGGACCAAATACCAAAGTTACTCCCTTCTGGATCTGAAGAACACAGAAATCTAGTCACTGTACATTCACTAAGGCTCTTTGTTTTTGTAAATCGTGTTTATGATGAATATCCGTAAGGCAAACAATATATGTAAAGGAATGGTAACAAGTATATTTCCAGCATACAAAACAGGCTCCCTCTTCCCTCACAGGACAGTTACACACTAGTAGCACCCGCAGTTACATTTTTGGACTCTAGAAAGTTGAAGTTTTCTAGAAATTTGCAGGAAGGGGAAAAGGACAAAAATTATTTGGCTACTAGGTAGGGGGAAGGGAGGGGACTTTTAAAAGATTAATTTTTGCAGCATTTCTTGGAGACTGGATTTAAACAGAAACCAGACTAAAATATGTGGATGCCTACAGAATGTGGAATTGGAAACTGGGTAACTGCAGTAGTGCATGGCTGTAGTTTAAAAAAATCTGCACCATGTGACTTAAAATAACCCAATCACTTAACAGAGAAATGATGCAAATACAAATCAAACTACAGCTGTTGCACACTGTCTCACTGACATCTCACTGCCAAATTAAAAAAAACCAACAACCCAATGCAAAGAGATGTGTACTTTGAAGATAACTCTTCCACAAGTATTCTCTACCAGCTTATAGATAAGATTCTGGCATTCTCATGTGCTGGAAATCATTTGAACCTTTTAGGGACTAACACTTTTTTTTTTTTAAGTGAGGCAATTGGGGTTAAGTGACTTGCCCAGGGTCACACAGCTAGTAAGTGTTAAGTGTCTGAGGCCAGATTTGAACTCAGGTACTCCTGACTCCAAGGCCAGTGCTCTATCCACTGCGCCACCTAGCTTCCCCGGGACTAACACTTTTTATAGCTGGTTTGCTATAGAGTTTTGAACTCCATTCTTTGTCCTTTGTACACCCTTCCTTTGCTGTTTTTGTTAGTAAACTTGTAACAACATTTCACAAAAGAAGAACTTAGACAGAAGAGCTACAAAGGATCAGCCCCTCGAGTCCCTCTTCCAGGCCTTTTTTCCAGGACAAGAGGTGTACTCTCCATGTCATGGAGTCTGCCCTTCTGTGTTTGCTAACTGCAGATGTGAAAGCATTTTAGCAACCTTATATTCAGGCAAGGCAGACGTAAGAAAGGGTGTTCAATCGACTATCATCACCATGTGGATCTAAAGATATGCACTGTGTCCAATCATACCAATTACCCCAAGCATCAAAACAACCAATCACCCCTGGCCAGTGGAGTTGCCTTATTCTGTTGAGATCATCATTTGTGACCTCTCTACTAACTCCAGGCAGGTCTGTGGATATACTGTTTGTCACTAGAACATGAGTCTTTCTAGCTTCTCTTGTAGTGCTTTCTCCTGCTTTAAATATTGAGACATGAAATAATGAGTTCCTGGTGTTTGCACACCTGATGAGGAAAGCAAACTACTCAGTCTGTTTACATAGGACTGAATTATTTCATTTCTGGATAGCTCTTTCCAGTTTGTTTGTTCAAAAGGACTTTGCAGGTTGGTTTTTTGCTCTGGCTTGTCCGGCTCTGTCCTGTGCTGGTCAGGAAGGGCAGGGATATCTACCTGCAAAGAATCCTTTTGTGTTAAAGATTTAATTTGTCCAGTCATGGGATCAAAGGTGAATTTTCTCTCTTTTAACCTGACAAGCTTGACACGCCCTACTAGAACCTGTCCATCTAAGTTCACTGTGTAGTCTCTAGATTTGTGCCTCTTCTTCTTACTGTCAGACCCAGAAGCAGCATTGTCATCACTGTCCATCTTGGAAGCCTCTGGAGAAAACCCCACCCATGGCATCAGGGGCTCCCCAGAGGGTGAGCTCACTTTGCAAGCAGGAGACACGTGCTGGAGGGTCCCTAGATGCTGCTGCTGATTTTCAGAAGACATGTGTTCCTGCCAGTGCTGAGAAGCCTCCACTCCAGTCTGATGGGAAACCTCCAGTCTTTTTGTGGGTACTGGAGGTGTTGAAGGCTGTATCAGTGATGGTGCTTGTGAAGGGGGAAGCCTGGGTAGCATCTAAGAAGTGGGGCCTTTGAGATGGACTAGGCCGAGAAGCCTTTGGTGCATATGTGGGATGGTGCCAGACAAATGGCCTTAGGTTGCTAGGACTAAAGGAATAGCCAGGGCTCTTAGGTTGGTACTGCCCTGTCGGTTCTTCCAGCTTTTCATGGTGCTGAAGCACTCTAGTCTTTAGCCGTGAGGAAGTGCTGGAAGGTTTTACAAGTCCGGGAGAACTCAGGTGAAGTTTGACAGCACTGACTGGTATTTTACTGTGTTTATCATTCTCACTGTGTTCTGTCCTGCTGCTTTCAGGCCCTGTGTTGCAGGTTGACATCAAGAGGGCTGGGTAAATTTTCAGGACTCCCTCCAATCCCATTAGTTGGAAGGGGAGAATAATTTTGTAACAGTTCATGGCTAGCTTTGGAAATTTTGGAAGGAGGACCTTTATGTCCATCCCGTTGTTCTTTTCTTTTTCTGTTTTTCTGTTTTCGGGGAGTTCAGCTTTTGAATGTCATTTCTATTTTTCAACTCATGTATAGGTTTGGACCCAGGAACTGTAGCAGGTGACACATCTGGTCTACAGTTGTGAATGCCACCATTTGCCGACCGTGGTGGACTCAGCAATCCCTTTGGCACTGGTGTATTCTAGATCACAGGTTCAATTAGCTTTTGCCCACTCCACAATTTCTTGGCACATTTGGCAAGTTCTTCATTTTTTGTCTTTCTTACATCATTGATGAGTTTTCCTAGCTGTGTTTCCTTTTCGGTAATGGGATATTTCTCCAAGCTGGAGATAACTTCCAGCACTGCCACCATGTTATAGATGGTTCTCTGGGGGTTGGTGGCCTGTAGCAGCCAGTCCCTCATATGCTTTGGGGAGGCCGGAGCCACTGTCACTGCCTAAGCGAGGTGGGGGTGGGGGGTGGCTGGGTGGCTGGGCTGGTGGGTTTTCGGGCTGAGGGGAAACCAAGAACTGGGGAGGGGGGGGGGTTGTCACTCACTCACTCACTGGCCTCTGGAGTTGAGCCACATGTTCCCCAAGTGGGGAGCCGGAGCTACCATCACCGCCTGAGCCACCTGAGCTACGAGTTGCCATCGCTGCCTGAAGATCCACCACCACCAGGATGGAGCCTCCTCCACAGCCGCTGCCTCAAGAACCAAACTCCCAAGCCTTTATTTTTTAAAAAATCCAGTTTTACTTTTATTTTCAGATCCATATTCTCTCCTTTCCACTTCTACCTCCCTGCATTGAGAAAGACTAAAAAAACCCCCCAAAAAACCTATACAAAAAAACTACAAACATATATAGTTAAGCAAAAACAAATTTCCACATTGCCCATTAAAAAAAAAAAGCTTCAGTCTACATTTTGAGTCCATCACTTCTTTATCTGAAGGTGTCCCCTGGAATCGTGGTTGGCTATTGTGTTCATCAGAGTTCCTAAGTGTTTCAAAGTTCCTTGTTCTTACAATATTATCATATAAATCTATATTCCTGGTTCTGCTCACTTCACTTTGCATCAGTTCATAAAAGTCTTCTCAGGTTTCTTTAAAACCATCCGTTTCATCATTTCTTACAATATATTAGGATTCCATCATATTGATATTTTGTTCAGCCATTCCTCAATTAATGGGGACCCCCTCAGTGTCTGATTCTTTGACGTCACAGAAAAGCTGCTGTAAATATTTTTGTACATATGGTTCCTTTTCCTCTTTCCTTGATATCTTTGGGGTATATGGGTTAAAGGGCATGCTTTTTGACAGACTGCTATCACTAAGTAGGTCAGTATCCTAAAGAGTTCAGAGAAAGAGGAAAAAGATCCATATGTACAAAAATATTCATAGCAGCTCTTTTTGTAGTGGTAAACTGTAAACTAAATGAGAATTCACCAATTAGGGAATGTCTGAACAAATTATAATACACAAATTGTGACATCAGAAATGATGAAAGGGACAGTTTCCAACAAATCTGGGCTGACTTATATGAACTAATTAAGAGTGAAGTTAGGAGAATGATTTATACAATAACACAATTGTAAAGAAAAAAATAACACTAAATGACTTAAGATCTCTAATCAATGGCTTCCAGAGGACCAATGATAGGGCCATGTTACCTACCTTCTAAATTAGAAATAATGGAACTGAATTATTTTGTAATTAGAAAAGCAAGCTGTAATAACAGATGCTTGCAATTTCATACATAATCCTTTTCAGTTCTTTGTAGATGGAAATGCTCATTTTATTTGGTATTTAAGGTCAGAATAAAAAAAAATTATTGAATTTAAAAACATTCTAGTCCATTTCCCTCATTTTGATAAGGAAAAAGCCACAGAGAAGTCATAGGATCTTTTTTTGAGATGGGGTCCAGACATTTGATTTTTTTTTTTTTTGGTGGGGAATTCTCAGTTTGAAAGTTTCTCCAGTGATGTAGATTGGCAGTTCATCCATGATTTATTGGTTTAGGCAGTTGCCTTGTTACACCAAGGGGTTAATTTTTTTTATCTATGATCACATAGATGGTATTTGTGAAATTTGAACCTAAGTTTTTCTACTTAAAGGTTGGTCCTCCAGCCATTATGCCATGATGTTTCTCAACATAGAACCATAGATTTAGAATTGTAAACACCTTGCCTATCTTGTTGTCTATCCCCTTTCTCATTTTATAGGTGAAGAAACTGAGGCCTAGAGAGCTAAAATTATTTTCCCAAGGTCACCCAAGATAGTATCAAAGCCTGCTTCATGCTTAGGGCCCCAAAGCCTGATTCATACTTTGGTCCTCTACCTTCAAATGTCATTTGAGACAGACCAGTATCCAGAGTTAGAAAGACCTAAGGTAAAATCATTCCAGATACTAAAAGATTTGGTTTTTTTCAGTTTCAAATTCTCTGTCTCCCTCCATCCCCTTTTGCATTCATTGAGAAAGGCAAGAATTTTGATACCTGTTATAAAATGAAGTAATTCATGCAAAATATACTTCCACATTTGCCATGTTATAGAACAAAAGGTAAGAAAAATAAAGAAAGAGAAAAGAAAATACTTCAGTCTGCACTCCCAAGTTCAGAGTTCAGAGTCATGAGTCCTTTGAAATTCCTCAGATCAGTGTGACCCTGGGCAAGTAACTTAACCTCTTAGTTTGCTTCACTGTAAAATGAGAATAATAATAGCATGTCCCTCACAGGGGTGTTATGAGGATCAAAAAAGACGATCTTCCTAAAGTGCTTTTCCAACCTTAAGGTGATATATAAGTGATTATTATTATTTCTTCTATACCAGTGCTAGCCAGTTAGGAAAGGAGTTCATGAAAAGCTTATATGGGCCTGCTATTTGCATTTAATATAGTGGGACTGACCATGATTGGGGAAGTATATTAGTCTAGCATGGTAGAATTAATTTGCCCTACAAAAGGGTACTAGAGAGTTCTGAAAGGGTTATTGTACTTAGGTGTATACCTCCTAACACCAGGTACTGGAAAAAGTGGAGACCATTGTTTTTGTATTCACTTGGTTTATTTTTACTTCTAACATTTTACTGAATCTTATACTACCTTTCAGAACCAAATACTACTTGATTTCTTTGGAAGTATGAGACCATAATAATTAAATGTATGTCCTTAATAGGCAAAGCAAAAATCCTTGTATTAACAGGCATTTCTAATTCAGTCAGTCAATAAGCATTTAAGATCTTACCATGTGCCAGACACTGGCCCTGGAGGGTATAAAGAAGAAAAATATAGGAAGGCAAGTTGGAGATGTATTTTTTTTTAATTGATGTAATTTTTGCTGTAGCAAATTCCAATAAAACAAAGGAATCTGGACTGTTTGTTGGATTTTGTTGTGATGATATTTGATTTATACCACTTTTTTCCCATTCTTTTTTTTTAATTAATTTTTTAAATTCTAAATTTAAAAACCAAATAAAATGGGCATAGTATATATATATATATACATAGTAGAACAGGAAAGAATATTGTATATGAAACTCTGGATTTTATTTATGCACATTTTGCTTTTCTTTTAAAATATGTATATATATAAAATAATCTCAACATGTAACTTTCAAAGCTGTCCTACCTCTCTGTGATTCATTTTGGCTTTCTGTGTTACTTTTGTTTCTCTACATTAAAAAAAACCCTCCAATGACCCTATTTTCTTTCTTTTCTTGGGCTACTCTTATCTCTAGTTTTGCCTGTACCTTTTCCTTCTCTCACTCATCCCACATAGGGGGTGGGGGAGGAGAAAAACAAAGCCCTTGTAACAAATATGCGCAATCTGCAAAACAGATTCCCAAATTTTCATCTGAAAATGTCTGTCTTATTTTGTATCTTGAGGCCATTAACTCTCTGTCTTAGAAGGTCTTATACTATATTTGAGAAATAAATTAGAATTACAGGGTAGATAAAGGCTGAAATGGTCTGAGAGTTTATTGCCAGACTACTTCCGGAAGTAGGTCAGAAGTATGAAAAATAGTGTTTTGGAGCCTAAGCAGAAGGAAGATATTGTAATTAAAAAAAATTTTTCCTCCAATGTACTCAAACTTGCATATAAATCCCTGGAACAGAGCTGAGAATATATCTTCTTGTCTCTTTGGGGATGAGGAAAATGCCTGGAATGTTTGGGAATATAAATGTTATGAGAACTTGTTCTACAAGTTGGCTATCTGTCAGCAAAGTTTTCCCTTGACCCTAAGTGCTGAGAAAAGATTTGGTACTGTCTTATGATTATTGAAATATATTTCTGTCCCAAATAAAAACACACAAATTCATGTAACTAATATTAATTGACCTCATCAAATATATATATATATATAATTTGTTGTTTTGGGACACATTCCAATATTATAATTTTATCCTTAGTGACAATATTCATTTCTTAAAAAATAAATTTCTGGGGGCAGCTAAGTGGCACAGTGGATAGAGCACCGGCCCTGGAGTCAGGAGTACCTGAGTTCAAATCCGTCTTCAGACACTTAACAGTTACTAGCTGTGTGACCCTGGGCAAGTCACTTAACCCTAATTGCCTCACTAAAATAAACAAATAAATAAATAAATAAATTTCTTTGGAAAAGAGGTTAATAATAGTTTGGCCTATAGAAGAATTGAAATTTGTTGTTCAGTCATTTCAGTTGGATCTAATTCTTTGTGACCCCAATTTAGGTTTTCTTGGAAAATATACTAGAATTGTTTGCCATTTCATTCTCTAGCTCATTTTACAAATGGGAAGTTGAGGCAGAGTTAAGTGATTTCCCCTGGGTCATACAGCTAATAGGTCTGTGAGGCCAGATTTTAACTCAGGGAGATGAATCTTCCTGACTCCAGGCTGGGTATTCTATCCTCTATAACCTAGCTGCCTAAAAATTGTTTTAGGAGATTTTTTAAAAAACCATTAATACACTAAAGGTAAGCAACCAAATATTAAATTGCTTGTAGTAATAAGCCAAATGCTTTATTTTATTGATCATAAGATAGTGCCAAACTTTTTCTTAGTCCTTCTTTGAAGTGATGTATGTAAAACAAGTCTTTAAATGGATTCGTGATTTCATTGATTAGAAAGTTCTCTCCAACAGTATAGATAAAAACCCATGTATGTCTGCCCATCAGGTGCAGCTCTTGTCCATATTCTTCCATAAATCTGGCCCATTGGGACCATACGAATTGCTGGAGTCCTTCCTGTTGTAAGGGGCTAAAATTCTAGCCATAATGTCCAAAATTATCTAATGAGTGGTCACCAATAAATTATAAGCTTTAGTAAGAGTTTAGACTTTTAAGTATTTATTAAGGAGAATAAGAATTTGGTGAAGAAAGAGGCCTAGATTTAGCTATCTCAGGGAGCCAGCATCTCCTGTTCCACTACCCCCTGAGGTCCTCCCGAAAAGAGAGAGAGAGAGAGAACAAGCCTCGCCCCTTCTTCATCCCATAAGCCGCCTCTGAAACTTCAAACATCCCATCCACATGCGTGGGCACACACAGCTCCAAGCTAATTGGCTGGTAGCTTTGATAGACAGTACCCACGAGCAAACACTTCCTAACACCAAGGAAATGACTTTCTAAGCCGAATGGCTTGCCCTCAGACACCTTCTCCTCATGAAGGAGCTTTCCTACAGTAACTCTCCAGCAGGTGGCGTCACTCCAATTGTTACACTGTCTTATTTGCTGACATTCCAAGGATGCCATTAGAATACTTTGATTTTCTACCTGTCAGGTCTGTCATTCTTGCCACCTGACCAGTCCATCTTCTGTTTCTATCATACAACTCCTTGATGACATCTTTTATTCTATTCTTCAGAGTTCCTCATTTGTTATATGTTGCAACTGCTCACATTCACAGCACCATCTCCATTGCCCTCTGTGGGATAACCATTTAAAAATTTTTGGAGATACTTGTATTCCATGGCTTGCTGCTATATAGCAACACTATATATGTTGGTTTTTTAAAAAAATGGGCCTTTCCTTTAATGCTCAGCTTGGAGTAAATATATAAATATTAACAATTATATTACTATTTTTCATATTGATCTTCATTTTTTTCAATTAACAAGCATTTATTTTATTTCCCCATTTCTTCCTCCCCACTGAAAAACAAAAAAAAGAAAACCAAAACTCTCGTAAGAAACCTACATAGGGGCAGTTAGATGGTGCAGTGGATAGAGCACCCGCCCTGGAGTCAGGAGTACTTGAGTTCAAATCTGGCCTCAGACACTTAACACTTACTAGCTGTGTGACCCTGGGCAAGTCACTTAACCCTAATTGCCTCACTAAAAAAAAAGAAAAGAAAAGAAAAGAAAAGAAAAGAAAAGAAAAGAAAAGAAAAGAAACATACATAGCCAAGTAGAACAAATTCCCACATTGACCATTTGAAAATTACTGTCTCATTTTGCATTTTGAGTCCATCACCTCTCTGGCAGGAGAGGGAAAGTTCATATATAGCATTCTTTATTATTGGTCTTTTGGAATCATGCTCTCCTGACTGGTCTCCAGTTTCCCTTGGGAGGAGAAGAAATACCATCTCAACAAGCACCAGTCTTCTGCCTTTGGGATAAGGGGTACTGTATTGTGTTGTAGAAGTGGCCTGCCTTTCAGTGGGAGAAGAGAAACAGCGTTCAATCAAGCTTCAGACTCTTCCTTCCAGGGAATATGAGAAAGACTATTCCATCAAATCTCTAGCCTGTCTTACCACTAGGGGTCTGAACTGCCAAAACCTCATAGAGGATTCCACCCTGAGGCCAAACCCATATTGACAAAGAAAATCTACCTGAACTTTTTCCACTAGGATTCAGAAACTCCACCCTGGTTCCTACCCTTCCCCTTCTCAAATGATTCTGAACCCTAAGCTATTATTATTCATACTTCATTCCTTATCTCTCACTGCCTTACTCATATTTCCCTCAACCCAGGACCTCCCAGCCAAGTACCACTCTAAAACTATCCAGCTCTTCCACTGTCCTCTCTGGAACACATGTTCTGTAGGTAACAAATTTGCTTCCCCTTCTTATCCTAGGTGCATTAATTTTGTCAATGCACAAGCTTTTGATTTTTATGTAATTATCTATTTTATTTTTAAATTGTGTCTTATTTCATTAAAAATACGTATATCTGAGGGACAGCTAGGTGGCACAGTGGAAAGAGCACTGGCCCTGGAGTCAGGAGGACCTAAGTTCAAATCCGGCCTCAGACACTTAACACTAGCTGTGTGACCCTGGGCAAGTCACTTAACCCCAATTGCCTTAACACCCCCCCCAAAAAAAAACTTTTGAAAAAACCACATATATCTGAGCTGCGGCACAGTGGTAGCTGTGCAGGGGCTCACCCCCTTCCCTGCTCAAGCGCCGTTCCCACATCACTTGGACTCCGCTACTGCGGAGGCTGAGGCACCCGCCCTGCACCTGCATAGCCCTCCGCTCGTCTCTGCCCGGGGCCAGCCACCAGCAACACTCAGCACTCAGCCCGCCCCCTGCCTGCCCCCCTCCCTGGCCTAGGTGCCAGCTCCAGCAGCCGCCAGGGGAGGCTAGCTAGGGAAGACAGCCAGAGAGGAGTGAGCCTGTGCCACGTCAGCCACTGCCGCCACAGCCACTCCGTCCCCTCCTCCCCCCGCCGCTACAGCAACCCCCACCCCCTTCCCCACCAACACAGCAGCTAGCGTTCCCGGCCACGGCAGCCACCCCGCTGCCACAGCAGCTGCCGCCCTCTCCCCACCACCGCCACTGTCCCTCTTGGCCCTCACAACCCCCACCCCACTGCCACAGCGGCAGCCACCCTCCCCCACCGCCACTACCACAACAACACGTACTTGCTGCTGTAGCTGCTACCCCTACTGCCACCACATCAGCAGCCGCCGCCACAGCCACCCCCACAGCAGCACCCGCTGCCGCACCGGCCACTTCTACCGCCACCCCACTACCACCACCACCACCAAAGCAGCACTAGCAGCTACCCCTACTCCTACTGCCGCAGTAGTAGCCACCCCCACCGCTATATCAGCACCTGCACCGCAGCAGCCACCGGCACCACCACATCAACTGCCGCCAACCCCGCCGCCACCACAGCAGCTGCCACCACCACATCAACAGCTGCCGCCAACCCCACCACCTCCCCGCTACCGCCGCCGCCGCCACAGCAGCCACCCCGCTACTGCTACTGCTGCAGCAGCCACCCCTACCGCCACCTCCCTACCACCATCACCACAGCAGCCCCCACTGCCGCAGCAGCCACCCCCCACCGCCACCTCCCTACCGTCACCACCACAGCAGCACCCGCTGCCGCAGCAGCCACCCCCCACCGCCACCTCCCTACCGTCACCACCACAGCAGCACCCGCTGCCGCAGCAGCCACCCCCCACCGCCACCTCCCTACCGCCACCACCACAGCAGCACCCGCTGCCGCAGCAGCCACCCCCCACCGCCACCTCCCTACCGCCACCACCACAGCAGCACCCGCTGCCGCAGCAGCCACCCCCCACCGCCACCTCCCTACCGCCACCACCACAGCAGCACCCGCTGCCGCAGCAGCCACCCCCCACCGCCACCTCCCTACCGCCACCACCACAGCAGCACCCGCTGCCGCAGCAGCCACCCCCCACCGCCACCTCCCTACCGCCACCACCACAGCAGTGCCAGCTGCCGCAGCAGCCACCCCCCACTGCCACCACCTACCACTACTACCACAGCAACAGCCGCTGCAGTAACAGCCACCCCCACTGCCACAGCAGCGGCCGATGCCGCCGCCACACCCCACCGCCCCCACCATCACCGCTGCAGCAGCAGCCACTACCCCCACTGCTACCTCCACCCTCACCGCCACTTCAGCTGCTGCGGTAGCACCCACCGACACCCCCACTGCCACATCAGCAGCCTCTGCCGCAGCAGCCTCTGCCACCACCACTGCCGCCACCCCCCACAACCACTGCCCCGGCAGCAGCCACCGCGCAGCTGCCGTCACAGCCGCTGCCGTAGCCGCCGCCGCAGTCGCCACCGCCAACCCGCAGCAGCTGCTGGCGTCACCACCCCCACCATTGCTGTTCAGGTGCCCGGGACGCAGAATCAAAACTGATAAAGAAGAGTTGTTCACTAAATTGGAAGGCATTGGAAAAAGATACTTTGGAGTTTTTAAAGGAATTGATAACTAGATACAGCAAGTGGTTGCTATTAAAATCATAGACCTCGAGGAAGCAAAAGACGAAGTAGAAGACATTCAGCAGGAAATAACTTTTAAATCAGTGGGAAAGTTCGTATGTAACAAAATATTATGGATCGTATTTAAAGGGCGCAAAGCTGTGGATCATGATGGAATACTTGGGTGGCGGATTAGCACTGGATCTCCTTCGAGCTGGTCCATTTGATGAGTTCCAGATAGCAACCATTCCAAAGGAAATTTTGAAAGGTTTAGATTACCTGCATTCAGAAAAGAAAATTAACAGGGACAGTGTTGTCAGAGCAAGGGAAAATTAAGCTTGTGGACTTTTTATTAGCTGGCCAGTTGACAGATACTCAGATTAAAAGGAACACCTTTGTGGGAACCCCGTTCTGGATGACTCCTGAAGTTATTCAGCAATCAGCTTATGACTCAAAAGGTGACATATGGTCCTTAGGAATTACTGCTATTGAATTAGCCAAAGGAGAGCCACTTAACTCTGACATGCATCCCATGAGAGTTATTTTCCTGATTCCAAAAAATAATCCACCGACTCTTTTGGGAGATTTTACCAAGCCCTTTAAAGAGTTTACTGATGCGTGTTTGAACAAGGATCCATCATTTAGTATGACAGCTTAAGGAACTTCTGAAGCACAAATTCATTATTAAAAATGTCATGAAGACATAATACCTGACAGAACTGATCGATGGGTTCAAGAGGTGGAAAGCCGAAGCACAAAGTGATAACCAATTGGATTCTGTCGCTCTGAGCTCTGACTCGGAATGCATCAACAAGGAAAACAATTCTCATCCTGAATGGAGTTTTACTATTGTTCAGAAGAAAACTGATTCAAAGAAACTACAGAATGGAACAGAACGAGACCTTGCCAAAACATTGAGCTGCTTGTCTACAATAATCACATCCTTATCTGCTGAATTGAAATAGCAAGACACAAGTAATGTAAACAGAAGAAAAGCCCTCCAAGAGCTTGAGAAAAGTATGACAGTGGCAGAAACTGCCTATCCTGGATTAAAGGTATTAATAACCAGACACAGCAAGTGGATAAGATGGTGAAGAAATTGAGAAGTTTCAAAAGTTTTCTGTTAATGACTTGACCTAAGAAATTTCCCATTATTGACTTCAGTTACATCCAGCTCCATTGAAATCCTCCTAAACTTCAAGCTTGGCAGTGCTTACTTAGCTCATGAGCTCCCATGTGCCTTTGGATCTTTGCCATATACTGATGGTGCAGAACCTACTTTGTGAGGATGTATTTGGTTTTATATTTTTAGGAGATGATTTTGTAAAGGAGTTTTAATATCATAGTCTCATCTATGTTTATTCTGGTCAATGTTGAGCTCTAATTTTGCTTTTAGGAAAATTATTTTTAATAGGATGTGCAAGTTAGTAGTATTCTTTTTGTTCTTTGGTTAACTGTACACTGCTCGGCGAGGCTAGGTGGCGCAGTGGATAGAACACTGGCCCTGGAGTCAGGAGGACCTGAATTCAAATCCAGCCTCAGACACTTAACACTTACTAGCTGTGTGACCCTGGGCAAGTCACTTAACCCCAATTGCCTCACTAAAAAAAACCAAAAATTAAAAAAAAAACTGTACACTGCTGAAAATACAGGTCCGTCATAGCAATGTAAATGAAACTTTTGTCAGTCATTCTCAGGAAGTTTCAAAACCAGTTCTTCTCTCTCCTCTCTACCCCCAAAAAACAAACATTTTAACTGTCTTGACAGGGAGACTGTTCCGGATGGTTTTCTCCTGCATAGAACAAGAGTTTAAAGTATCAGGAAAAAAAATTTTTTAAATAAAATAAAATAAAGTACCAGGAAAGTCAAAGCATGAGAGTGGCAGTATATACTCACTTGTTTATTGGTATTCTGATTCTACTTTTGGACCAGGAGAAACAACTCAATGATTCCCTCCATTTGAGAGCAATAATATAGCAAAATAGTTCACAGCTCATCTATGTCGCTACATTAACATCGCCTTTTGTAAAACAGGTTTTATATAAGTTTTAGTATCATGGTTAGAAACTTAGAGCAATACGGTTAGCTAGGGACGGCTTTTAGCAATCATGTTCAAAAGGCAGGCTGGTCAACCTTGTTGAAACGCTCAATATGCTTGGGTTTAGGGGGAGCTTGAAGAGGCTTAACATCCTTTACTAATACCTCCCCTGCAGTGGGTATGAGCAGAAATCCCACCACCATCTATGTGTGTGTTATGGGGGTTAAGTTGATTTGTGAAATGTTTGTTTTCTTAATATGTCCATAAGCATCATTTGTTCATAATTTCTGAAAGGGTATTTTGAATATGTATGTCCTATTAATATGCAAATAACTATGTTAGAGGTATTCTTTCCCAAAAGTAGTCTACAGTGAAGCAGAGTAATATTTTTCCCCTCATAAAAAGTAGGTAAGGGGACAGCTAGATGGCGCAGTGGATTCAGGAGTACCTGAGTTCAAATCCGGCCTCAGACACTTGACACTTACTAGCTGTGTGACCCTGGGCAAGTCACTTAACCCTCATTGCCCTGCAAAAAAAAAAAAAAAGTAGGTAAGATGATACCATTGCTTTTTCGTTGATATTTATGGTACTTAAGGATCCAGTATGTATATTATGCTGAAATCCAGTACTTGTGGGATTGTTGATGTACATTTTTTTTTAATTTAATTTTTTTTTTTTGGCAGGGCAATGAGGGTTAAGTGACTTGCCCAGGGTCACACAGCTAGTGTCAAGTGTCTGAGGCTGAATTTGAACTCAGGTCCTCCTGAATCCAGGGCTGGTGCTTTATCCACTGTGCCATCTAGCTGCCCCTGTGTATGTTTAGTTCTGATCATGGTTCTGTGCTTATTGCATCATTTGGATCTGCACAATCTTCTTTTTGCACAAAAGTCATTGTAAAGAACCTGCATGTTTTATCTGCCAAATATAAGAGAAAGGAATGTGTGAAGGTGTAGGCAAATGTGATATGGGGAGACAATTGGCCATTGGAGTTCTTTTTTATATAAGATACCTGAGTTTTCTTCTGTATACCAAGGATCAATTCTTTTCAATGGTGCCTACAGTGTAAAAAAAATTATTTTTTATTCCTTGTTTTTGTGTTCAAGAAATGGTTCTGTTGAAATTTTCACCTGCTGGGTAACTGAAACAGTTTATATCTGTAAAAGTCTGGAGGTCATTTTTGAAAACTAGAGTGTTCTGGATTAAAATATTTTTGTATAAGCAATAAGTTATAAACACAGTTATCTGAAGCTTTACGAAGTTCAAACAATAATGTGTATTATCAGTGTAGATAATTAAGTCTTACTGTTTAAAGTATATGTTCACCCCAGTGGGGAGGTTACAAAAATAAATATTTTAATTCTGTTTAAAAAAAGAATACTTATACCTATGGATGAGAAGCATATGATCTGCTTTTCTAATTCTTTTTCTAATTCTTTTTCTAATTCTTTTTAGTGCTATGATCTTTGATATTAAATTTGTTTAACCATTTAGAATATGTTGTGGAATATGGTGTAAACTATTGGTCTAAGCCTAATTTTTGCTAGATGCCAGTCTTCCTGACCAAATCTAATAGCCTTTTCTCAATCCTCATCCTTCATGACCTCTCAGCAGTCTTTGATGCTGTCATCACCCTCTTCTCTCTAGTTTTTGATGATACTTCCTTATCCTAATTCTACTTAATTTCCTCTACTAGATTTTTATCCAGGTCACACTTGCTAATCCTAGTTGTCTTCTAAGGCTCTGTCAGGGGTCCTCTTCTTTTTTTCCTCTGTACTATTTCACTTGGTGATTTCATCAGCTCTCATGAATTCAACTTTCATACTCTTTGTAGATGATTCTCAAATCTCCTTATTCAGTGCTAATCTCTTCTAACTCCCAGTCTTTCATTTCCCTCTGTGTCTTAGACCTCTGAAACTGGATTTCCCATAAACATCTTAAACTCAACATATACAAAACTGAACTCATCTTTTTCTTCCTAACTTCCCTTTTACTACCATGCACAACTTAGCTGTTATCCTTGACTCCTCACTCTCTCACCCCCCTCCCAACCCTTCACAATAGCCAATCTATTGCTAAGGCCTATTGATTTAAACTTTGTAACATCTCTAGTATATGATCCCTTCTCTTCTCTGACACTATCATCACCCTGGTGCAGCTTCTCATCATTTTATAACTAGACTATTACAATAGCCTATTAGTTAGTCTTCCTGCCTCAAGTCTCTCCTTACTGCAGTCCATCATCTACTTTGCTGTCAAATTAATCTTCCTCAAGTCTTCCTGCCTCAAGTCTCTCCTTACTGCAGTCCATCATCTACTTTGCTGTCAAATTAATCTTCCTCAAGTCTTCCTGCCTCCAGTCTCTCCTTACTGCAGTCCATCATCTACTTTGCTGTCAAATTAATCTTCCTCAAGTGCCTATATAACTATGTTAACTCTGGTTCCTTCCCTCCCCCCAACCCAATCATCTACCTCAAGGATCAAATATAGTATCTTCTATTTAGTATTCAAAGCTCTTCACAACCTGACCTCCTTCCTACCTTTACAATCTTTTTACACTTTATTTCCTTTTACATACTTTATGATCCTGTGACACTGGCCTTTTTGCTATTTCTCAAACAACACATTCCAGCTTCGATCCATCTAATACTAGTGCTTTCTTTCTCTATTGTCTTTAATTTACCTTTGTCTTTCTTGTTTGCACATAGTTATTTTCATGTTGTCTCCCACATTAGACTTTGAGCTTCATGACTATTCTTTGTTTTTCTTTGTATCCCCCAAATTTGGCATAGTACCTGGTATATGGTAGGTACTTAATAAATATTTATTGACTGACTCCCACCCATTCTTTTTTTGCATAGTCTTCTACTTGCCCACCCAAATTACATGGGATAATTTCCCCTACCTTTCCTCTTCCTTTTTCTTTGTAGTATATTCCTTTTCTTCTCTCCTTTATTTTAAGATTACCAAAACATTAAAAAGAAAAAGAAAGACCCTGCCAGGTTACTTGCCTTGATGATATAGGGTTCTAATGAGTCATAGGTACTGTCTTCCAAGATTAGGATGTAAACTATTCATCCATGTTTGGTCCCCTTATGACTGCTTGCTTACATTTACCTTTTTATATTTTTCTTAACTCCAGTGTTTGTATTTCAAAGTTTTTATGCATTTTTATGGTCTTTTCATCTGGGATTCGTAGAAGTTCTCTATTTCATTAAAAATAAATTTTTCCCCCCATAGGAGTGTTTTTAGTTTTTCTGCATAGGTTCTTGTGGGTCGTAAGTCTCTATCTTTTGTCTTTTGGAATATTGTATTCCATGTTCTCTGTTTCTTGTTAGTCATAATTGTCAATTTTTTTTACTGCAGCTCCTTGTTACTTACATTCTTTCTTCTTGGCTGCTTGCAGTATTTTTTCTTTGACCAGAAAGCTCTGGATTTGGGCCACAATGTTCTTGAGAATTTTTATTTGGGGGATTTCTTTTAGGAGGTGACTAGTAGATTCTTTCTTTTTTCACTTTGCCCTCTGCTTCTTTTTTTTTTTAATAGTTATTTATTTATTTTGCATTGAATTGGTTTTTACTTTATTTTTTTAGATAATAAACATTTTTATTTATAGTTTTGGGTTCCAATTTTTATCCCTCTTTACCTCACTCCCCTACTCCCTCCCTGAGGCAGTAAGCAGTCATATATAGGTTATACATGTACAATTATGCAAAACATTACCATGTTTGTCATTTTGTACAAAAAAACTTGATTAAAAGAAAAAAAATGAAAGAAAGTAAAAAATAGCATGCTTCATTCTCTTCCATCAATATTGGTTCTTTCTTTGGAGGTGAATAGTATGTTTCATTAATAGTCCTTTGGGATTGTCTTGGATCATTGTATTATTGAGAATAGTTAAGTCTTTCACACTTCTTCATCAAACAATATTGCTGTCTCTGTGTACAACGTTCTCTTGGTTCTGCTAACTTCATAATACATCATTTCATACATGTCTTTCCAGGCCTTTTTGAAGTCATCCTGCTTTTCATTTCTTACAACTGTAAGGTCTAAAATTCTAACTGTGATGTCTAAAATCTACTGAGTGGTTGCCTTAAATTAGAAGCTTTAGCAAGAGTTTAGCCTTTTAAGTATTTATTAAAGTGTATTAGAAGTTAGTGGAGAGAGAGAGAGAGAGAGAGAGAGAGAGAGAGAGGTAAAACAGCCTTCATCTAGGTATCTAAGAGCCAGCATCTGTCCTCCCACCAAGCCCCAAGTCTGGAACCAAAAGACCCTTGCTTCTTCCCAGCTTCTCTCAGAAGCCTCCTGTGAAACAGGAAACAGGGCCATGCACACACACAGCTCCAAGTTAATTGGCTGGTAGCTCTGATTGATGCGACCTACAGGCAGCAGACATCACTTCCTGATGCCAATCTGACCTTTGAAACCTCCAGAGGTCACCTCGTGCTTTCTCTTCATGGTGGAGCTTCCCTGCAATATCTTTCTCAGCAGGTTGGTAGCACTCTGATTCTCACACGGCACAATAATATTCCATCACCATCATATATCACAGTTTGTTTAGCCATTCCCCAATTGATGGACATTCCTTTGATTTCCAATTCTTAGCCACCACAAAAAAGAGCTGCTCTAAATATTTTTGTACAAATACATCTTTTTCTCTTTTTGGGGATGTCTTTGGGATATAAAACTAGCAGTGGTATTGCTGAACCAAAGGGTATAGCTCTTTGGGCATAGTTCCAAATTGTTCTCCAGAATGGTTGAATCTTTTCACCAACAGTAGATTAGCAGTCCAGTTTCCCACATCCCCTCCAACATCCAATATTTTCCATTTTTGTTATATTTGCCACTCTGATGGGTGTGAGCTGATACCTCAGAGTTGTTTTAATTTGCATTTCTCTGATCAATAATGATCTAGAGCATTTTTTCATATGATTATAGATAGCTTTGATTTCTTTGTCTGAAAACTGCCTATTCATATCCTTTGCCCAATTACCAATTGGGAAATGACTTGTATTTTTTGGGGGGTGGGGCAGGGCAATGAGGGTTAAGTGACTTGCCCAAGGTCACACAGCTAGTAAGTGTAAAGTGTCTGAGACCAGATTAGAACTCAGGTCCTCCTGAATCAGAGGCCAGTGCTTTATTCACTGTGCTACCTAGCTGCCCCCAATGACTTGTATTTTTATAAATTTGTCCCAGTTCTCTATATATTTTAGAAATGAGGCCTTTATCAGAGATATTTGTTTCAAAAATTCTTTCCCAGTGTTCTAATCTTGGTAACATTAGTTTTGTTTGTGCAAAAGCTTTTTAATTTTATGTAATCAGAATGATCTATTTTATATATAATTTTATTCTGTATATATTCTTTGGTCCTAAATTCTTCCCGACCATAAATCTGATGGGTTATTGATTCTATACTCCCTTAATTTGCATATCATATCATCCTTTATGTGTAAATCATGTACCCATTTTGACCCTTCTGTTATCACTGTCCCTTTTAAAATTTCCTTATAGGGTAAGATAGATTTCTATGTCCAATTGAGTGTGTTATTCCCTCTTTGAGCCAGCTTTGATGGGACCAACCTTTCCTGAAGTCATCTAAATGATCTCAAGTTGGAAGATTGTGTCTCTCTCTCTTTTTGTAGGTTCTGTAGTTTCAGAATCCGTTTAGAGGCTTGATTTAATGTTGTTTTTGAGGGAAACTTGGAAGAGCTCAGGCAACTTCCTGGCTTCTTATGACATCTTGGCTCCGCCCCCCATTTTTTCACTTTTTTCATTTTGTTTTATCATATCTTTTTGTCTCATAGAGTCTTTAGTTTCTGTTTGTTCAATTTTAATTTTTAAAGAATTATTTTCTTTAGTGACCTTTTGTACTTCCTTTTCCATTTGGCTAAATCTGTTTTTTAGGGAGTTATTTTCCTCAGTAAATTTTTGTATTTATTTTTCATGGTTCTCTTGCAATATTTTTATTTCTTTCCTCAATTTTTTCTTCTACTTCTCTAATTTAATTTTTAAAGTCCTTTGAAATTTCTTCTAGGAATTATTATTTTGTAAATAGACATTTATTAAACATCTGTTTTTTGGGGGGCAAGGCAGTGAGGGTTAAGTGACTTGCCCAGGGTCACATAGCTATTAAGTGTCAAGTGTCTAAGGTTGGATTTGAACTCATGTCCTCCTGAATCCAGGGCCAGTGCTTTATCCACTGTGCCACCTAGCTACCCTGGCAAGGCTTATTTAATCATGGCTCATGGTTTCACACCTGGAGAGGGGAAGGAGGAACATGGAAAAGTAAATGGTACTTGGGTGGTGGTGAGAAGGGAGTGAAGGAAAGTGAAGAGGAGTTTTTCCTTAAATAATGAGTGTTCTTGGAGAGACAATTACCATTCAGGAGAGGAGAGACAATAATCAAACCAATACTACCATTCCTGAAAGGAATGTCTAAGAATTGCCCCATGACTCCTCTCACCATTCCAGTAACTTTCCAGACTAAAACACCCTGGCTACCCTTCCCGTTTTATTGTCTCCCTCTATTAGAATATAAACTCCTTGAAAGCTTGGTACTGCTTTATTAGTGTTTGGAACAGAATAAACACTTAAATAGAGCTGCTAGGTGATGCAGAGTATAGGGCCTGAAGAAAGATTCATTTTTTTGAGTTCAAATGTGGCCTCAGATACTTACTAGCACTGTGACCTTGGACAAGTCACTTAACCCTGTTTTTCTTTATCTCTCATCTGCAAAATGAACTAGAGAAGGAAATGGCAAACCACTCCAGTATTTTTGCCAAGAAAACCCAAAAGGAGTCATGAAGAGTCAGACACAACTGAAAAATGACAGAACAGCAAAACGTTTAATGCTTCCTTCAATCATTAACATTTCTGATTTCTGAGTCTCCTTATAGAGAAAGAATCCCCAGCTTTCTTTGAGTTTTGAGTCTTGTGGGTTCTCTTTAGATGGGGGAGGCTGCTGCTTTGCAGTAGAGTGTGTGGTAGTAGATAGAAGACTGAACTAAGAATCTGGGAGAACTGGGTTCAAATCCTGCCTCATCTTAATTGTATGAGCCTAGGTAAATTACAACTTCTTGGTATCTGTTTCCTCATCTGCAGAATAGTGGGGTTGGACTTGATGACTTCTAAAGGTCTTTTCTAGCTCTAAATCCATTTTCTTGGAGATTGCAGGAGTCCCTTTGAAGTGAAGGTAGCTACCTGGTAGTGTTGGCTAGTGCTGCCAAAGTAATTTTCCTTAAGTGTAGCTCTGACCGTGCTACTCTCCTACTTAGTAATCCCTACAAGCCTTCTCTCTGCTTCTCACAGGACTCATCTCCTGTCTCCATGGCTCTGCAGTACCTATCCTATGTGCCTGAAATGCACTCTCCTCTCTTCTTCTTCTTCTTCTTCTTCTTCTTCTTCTTCTTCTTGCTCTTGTTCTTGCTCTTGTTCTTGTTCTTGTTCTTCCTCCTCCTCCTCCTCTTCCTCCTCCTCTTCCTCCCCCCCCCTTCTTCCCCCCCCCCTTCTCCTCATTCTCCTCCACAGGGCAATGAAGGTTAAGTGACTTGTCCAGTGTCACACAGCTAGGAAGTGTCAAGTGTCTGAGGCCAGGTTGGAACTCAGGTCCTCCTGAATCCAGGGCTGGTGCTAGTCCAGTGATTCTTAAAGTCTTTCTCTTTCAACTGTTTTTCAGGTAATTTAAAAAAATATGAGGTACTTTACATTTTCTTCTATTTTTTAAGAAGTTTGACTCTTTTAATATTTCTTCTTGTCTGATGGAGTAATTAACTTGTATTCGGTCCATTCTAATTTTCAAGGTATCTGTTGCTTGGTTAAGGTTTTGTACCTCTTGTACCAAGATGTTAACTTTCTTTCCAGTTCTTTCTTCTCTGGCTCTCATTTCTTTTCTAAAAATTTCCCCTAGTACTCCTGTTTCTTTTCCAATTTTTCCTTGACTGCTTTTATTTCAATTATAATTTTAGCTCCTTTTAAAAACTCTTGCTTCTTCTCTTCTAGGGATTCTATTTGAATTTGTGACCAAGTTATGCTTTTCTTTGAGGCCTTGCTTGTGGATGGTTTGGAGTTTTAATTTTCATCTGGATTTATGTCTTGTGTCCTTGTTACCATAATCGTTCTTTATGGTGGAATTCTTTTCATTTGTGTGTTTGCCCTTTTTTTCCAGCCGTACTTCCTGTGTTTGATCTTTGTGTTAAGGCCAGGTTCAGTATTTGAACTATAGGGCTGTTGCTTGCTTCTATACTTGTTTGTCATTCAGTATACAGCCTATGTCCTGTGATTGCTCCTTTCCTTCAACCATACCCATAGTTTTCCTCTTCGGTCCGCTTTGGATCTGTGATTAAGCACTGGGTAGTAAGTAACAGAGCTGCTAATTGGCACCTGTTCTTACTCCCTGCACAGAATCAGGTTTCTCTGTGCCAGATTTGGGATCTCTACTTGCCGTGGTACAGAGTTGCAGGGAGGCCCTTATTTAGTCTCTGTGTTTGAGAGTTCTCTATGGCCTTTCCTAGCTGAACTGTGTCCCTAGTGACCACTGGCCTCTATCTATCTCCTTGTGTTGTCCTGAGCTGGAAATATGACTCATGATTCTTTTTTTCCCCATGTATTTCCTAATCAGGACTTAGTGTGGTACATTTTCTAGATCTTTATGGCGTAGCTGTAGGAGATACTTGGCTGTATTCTTCCTGTTACTCTGTCATCTTGGCTACTCTCCTGTTATTGTTATAGGAGCTTTGAAATTTCCAAAAGTCAAACCAGCCTTTTCCTTGTTTAACTCTGGGCACAACTCATTATCCATTTGTATTTCTGTCCTAGATATACATACTGATGGGCAAGCTCTGGTGAGTTTCTGTCCAAATTAATGTTAAAATCTGGGCAATAAAAATTCTTCATCCACTAAATTCTTCCTTTGTGGGTGGACCAGCTGAACTCTTGTATGTGATTATAGGTCTCTTCCAGGAGGCTTTATAATGTTAGTCCAAGAATGTTTGAATCCTTTATGCAATTATAGTGTCCTACAGAAGAATCCTTTTTTGACCTCTACTCTGCCCTGGATCTCCTCCATCACAGTGGTCAACTTTTAGGGAGCAAGATTCTACCTGTTAGGACTTGCCTGGTGTTTATTTTCAGAGGATGCTTGAACAAGATTATTTCTATTGTTAGGTCTTCTGAGAAGCTCTGGATGATAATGATGGGAAACACCTTATTGTAAAAATAAGCCTGTATGCAACCTTGTGTTTTATCCATTCAAATGTTTTTTTGTAGTAAATAATAAAATCATTGTAATCTAATATCCTCTACATCTTTCAGTTAATTGTAAAATAGTAAAGATGTGATCTTGTGGTTAAATTTCACCTGCAAAACTCTTCTTATTCCCTATTAACTTCCTCACTGAGGGACATACATGATGGATAACCGTTATAATGATTTTGAATGGATGGAAGAATAGCCATATAGGTTGATAGTTGATAGTTCCCTTTTTTCATTATGAATAAGGGCCAACATTTTTTTCATGCCTTTGATATCTTCCCCTCCTCCTCATACCTTAAAGTTTTAAGTTCCAAATTTTATCCCTCCTTCTTTCCCTCTCCTCCCCCCTCCCTGAGGCAGTAAGCAATCAGATATGGGTTATACATGTATAGTTATGCAAAACATTACCATATTAGTAATTTTGTATAAAAAAAGAATAAAAGAAAAAATGAAAGTGAAAAATAACATGCTTTGGTCTGTGTTCAATCAGTGTCAGTTCTTTCTTTGGAGATGGATAGTATGCTTCAAAATTAGTTCTTTGGGATTGTCTTGAGTCATTGTATTGCTGAGAATAGTTAAGTCATTCACAGTTCTTCATCAGACAATATTGCTGTCACTGTGCCATCTTTGTTCTATTTAACACTATTTCTGTCTTTATGAGCACATCCTAGACTATGATGTTTAGGGTCTAAATATGGTGATTCTATTTTTTTTTTGATGGATGGTTTGTTATAATGATTTTTGCAAATCTTTTCTGTTTCAATTTTCTTTGTAATATTCTATTTTCATCCTGAAATGGGCTTGCAATGGACTGTGCTTAATTGGATATCTTGCCAAGCTTTCTTTAAACTAATTTTACCTTCTGTTGCCTCTCTCTACTTTAAGTAATGATATTGATCATAATCA
This sequence comes from Dromiciops gliroides, assembly GCF_019393635.1. Classification (NCBI taxonomy): domain Eukaryota; kingdom Metazoa; phylum Chordata; class Mammalia; order Microbiotheria; family Microbiotheriidae; genus Dromiciops; species Dromiciops gliroides. The sequence continues at coordinate 194,207,776 of NC_057862.1, read as the reverse complement.
GCCATAATTTTTTTTCATGAAGTTTTACAAATTAGTTTATATTCTAACATGGTATTGCTTTTGGTAGCCATTATTCTCAGTTTGACAAGTAAGTCAGATGTCTGTGCTCTTTTGGATTTGTTGTGGCAACCAATTTACAGTGGTTAAATTTTTATCAAAAGTATAATTGGAGATAACCAGTAGTGGGAAGGCACTAGCATTAAGACAGATCAGGAAAGACTTCTTGTAGAAGGTGAGATTTTACCTGGAACTTGAAGAAGCCAGGAGGTGGATGGAGATGAGGAGGGAGAGAATTCCAGGTGGCAGATGGATGGAAACCTGGAATTGGGAGATGGAATGTCTTGTTTGAGGAATAACAAGGAGGTCAGTGTCACTGGATGATAGGGTACTTGGGAGTGAATAAAGTGTAAGAAGACTGGAAAGGTGTCAGGGAAGTCAAGTTATGAAGAGTTTTGAGTGCCAAATAGAGAATTTTATATTTGATCCTAAAGGTGACAGGGAATTACTGGAGTTGACTGAGTTGGAGAGGTGACGGAGCCACTGGAATTGATTGAGTAGGTAAGTGATATCGCTAAACTTGTTTTTTAGGATAGTGATTCTGACAGCTGAGTAGAGGATGGGCTAGAATGGGGAGAAACTTGAGAGAGGGAGACCAACCAAAAATTGCAGTGTTCCAGGTATGAAGTGATGAGCCTGCACCAGGTTTCGTGGTAGTATCAGAGGTGAGAAGAAGATGTATAGGAGAATTGTTAGGGAGCTATTTGGCAACAGATTGTATTTGGGGGAGAAGGTTGAGAGAGAGTATGAGTCAAGGAGACCACCTAAGTTGTGAGCCTGTGTGACTGGGAAAATGGTGGTAAATAAAGAAATCAAGAAGAGGGCAGGGTTTGGAGGGAAAGATAATGGGTTCAGTTTTAGTCATGTTGAGTTTAAGATGTCTACCACTTTTAAGATGTCTAATCGGCAGCTAGATATTAGACTAGAGATCAATAGAGAGTTTAGGGTTGGAAGAATAGATTTGAGAATGTTCAATATATTATACTTTTCTTCCCACAGTTTCTCCAACATTGACTATCTAGTTTTTTGAAAAACTCTTCTCAGTCATTTTTTTTAGATGAAATCTAAGAATTGTTTTAATTTATATTTTTCTTGTTGCTAGTGATTTGGAGCATTCAAGGGTATCAGTACTCTATGTAATTCTTGTTTTATCACTTTTATCACTTCACTATTATCTATTATGGCTCTTTATGTTATATTTTTGTATCAATTTCCTATATTTCTTAGATATCTGACTGTTATTAAAAATTTTTAAGCCCCAATTTTTTCCCTATTCAATTCATTGTATTCCCCATTCTATCTGCATTGATTTTGTTATTACAAAAGGTTTTTAATTTTACCAACAGACAGGCAGAGTTAATATAAATTACTATAAAACAAACAAAAAAATATATAAATAAAGCATGCAGGGGCAGCTAGGTGGCGCAGTGGATAAAACACTGGCCCTCGATTTAGGAGGACCTGAGTTCAAATCTGGGCTTGGATACTTGACACTCACTAGCTTTGTGACCTTGGACAAGCCATTTTACCCTCATTGCCCCGCCCCCCCCAAAAAAGCATGCACACACAACAAAATAAATAGATAAATGAATGAATGAATGAATAAATAAATGACTATAAAATGTTCCTTGTAGAAGTAAAGGAAACCATGCCAATAAATAAAATTGGTGATTCCACTTAAATTTAACTACAGATTTTGTGCTATCAGCAGGACAAAACAAATGATTAAGAACCAGATCCAAACAAACAAAAACCAAAACATTAGCCTAGTATTTGTGATAAATCCAAGAACATAAATGATTGGGGGAAAGATTTTTTATTTGGCAACTGGGTCAAATAAAAATAAAAAGCATTTTGGCAGAAATTAGACTTAGATCAGCATCTTGTATCATATTTTACAATAAATTCAGATACAGATGACAAACAATCATGTTATAAAAAAATTAAGGGAGAGTAAAGGGAAGTACATTTCAGAAATACAACTAAAGGTTGCATTTTTAAAAAAAATCTTAATTTTATTTTTTAAATTTTTATTTTTAAAAATTTATCAATTTTAATGTTTATTTTTATACCAATCTCATTTGCATATATCTCTTTCCACTATCTCTTATAAAAAAGAGAGAAGAAACCAGTCTGGTAAAATTAACCAACATATTATCTGAATATTATCTGAGTATCCCTCAGACATGAACCTCATGCATTTTTTTAAATTATAAAAGTATTTTTTTATTTTCCAGTTACATGTAGAGATAGTTTTCAACATTTGTTTTTATAAGATTTCTAGTTTCAAATTTTTCTCCCTTCTCCTCCCTCCTCCCCCCCCCAAGACAGCAAGTAATCTGATATTGGTTATATATGTACAATAACATTAAACACATTTCTGCATTAGTCATGTTATAAGAGAAGAATCAGAGCAAAAAGGAAAAACCTCAAAAAAGAAAAACAACAGCACCAAAACCAGAAGAAATATTATGGTTCAATCTGCATCCATATTCCACAGTTCTTTTTTTTTTTTTCCTGGATTTGGAGAGCATTTTCCATCATGAGTCCTTTGGAACTATCTTGGACCATTGTATTGCTGAGAAGAATCAAGTCTACAATTGCTCAACACATAATGTTGATGATACTGTGTACAATGTTCTCATGGTTCTGCTCATCTCACTCATCAGTTCATGCACGTCCTTACATGTTTCTCTGAAATCTGCTTGCTCATCATTTCTTACAGCACAGCAGAATTCCACTACATTCATATACCACAACTTGTTCAGCCATTCCCCAATTGATGTGCATCCCCTCAATTTCTAATTCCTTGCCACCACGAAGAGAGCAACTATAAATATTTTTGTACATGTGGGTCCTTTTCCCTTTTTTATGATCTCTTTGGGGAAAAGACCCAATAGTGGTATTGCTGGATCAAAGGGTATGTACAACTTTATAGCCCTTTGGGCATAATTCCAAACTGCTCTCCAAAATGATTGGACCAGTTCACAGCTCCACCAACAATGCATTAGTGTTCCAATTTTTCTATAGCTTCTCCAACATTTATTATTTTCCTTTTTTGTCATATTAGCCAATCTGATAGGTGTCAGGTGGTACCTCAGAATTGTTTTAATTTGCATTTCTCTAATCAATAGAACCTCATACATTTTCAAAGAAGGGAGGGGATATATTTTCTCATCTTTTACCACCCTAACATAGTCATTAGAATTACATAGTATTGCTATCTTTCCTTTCTTTTCTTCTCTTTTTTTTGTCCTTTCTATTTACATTGTTGTAGTGATTATGTTGGGGTTGTAGATGCTTTGGACAGTAGATCGTTAATTAAATGGGAGAGAGTTGATCATAAATAGACAAAATAGATTACATAAAATTATTCCTCATTTTTGTTACCTGATCAGCTTTTCCCAATAACATCTCTCTGATGACATCCTTTAAGCCATTCCCCCTGAACAATTCTTCTTTAGTAATATGTTGAAATCTACTCTTATTAACATGTCTTTCTACTGCACTTTGGTTTTTTTTTTTTTTTTGTTGTTGTTGTTGTTGTTGTTGTTGTTGTTGTTTTAATGAGGCAATTGGGGTTAAGTGACTTGCCCAGGGTCACACAGCTAGTGATTGTTAAGTATCTGAGGCTGGATTTGAACTCAGGTACTCCTGACTCCAGGGCCGTTGCTCTATCCACTCTACTGCACTTTGGGAGACGTTAAAGTCTTTGGAATCTGGCATTCCCTATTATAAACAATATATGATAAATATTAAATGTGCAGATAGTAACTACTTATTCAGAAAAAGGGAAGATTACCTGGACTGTGGTAGTACCAATTTGCTTGGCAGAGAGCTCTTCAAAGCAAAAGCTAACAACAATTTTGTTTGCAAAAGTAAACAATGGGGGCAGCTAGATGGCGCAGTGGATGAAGCACTGTCCCTGGATTCAGGAGTACTTGAGTTCAAAAATCCGGTCTCAGACACTTGACACTTACTAGCTGTGCGACCCTGGGAAAGTCACTTAACTCTCATTGCCCCGCAAAACAAACAAACAAGCAAAGTAAACAATAAACAGAATAGGGAAAAACCGAATCTTAAAAACCTAGGAATGTACCTCTTTATTAAACTGTATGCATTTATCATTCATTAATTTTCCTAAACTTTTATTGAATCTAATATTTTCATTGTGAAATAATTCTTGGCAGTAACTGGTTTCCATACTTTCATTTTTGTCGTTCAGTCATTTCAGTCACAAGCAACTCTTCATGATACTCTGTGGGGTTTTCTTGGCAAAGATACTGGAGTGGTTTGCCATTTCCTTCTCTAACTCATTCTATAGATGAGGAACTAGAGTAAACAGGATTAAGTGATTCACCCAGGGTCACACATTTAGTAAATTCTGAGGCCAGATTTGAACTCAGGAAGATGAATCTTCTTGACTTCAGGCCCAGCACTCTATACACTACACCACCTAATCTGCTCTAATACTTTCATTATAAATTGTGTAAAGTGGGTTTTTTCCCCCAGTAGTTTATGTAGTTATATTTGTTAAGCTCTTTAGTGGTTACTCATTTGTATTTGTCCTTGGTGTTAAGTATAGCGTGTGGCGCATAGTAAGTGCTTAATAAATTCTTGTTGACTGAATGTTAAGGACAAGTTCTTGTTCATCCTAGATCTGTGAAGAAATTACCTAATTTTGATGGGGTTTAAGCAGAGCAGCTGACAAATTATTGACTTAATTTCATTCTCCCCAAAGTAAACAACAAGAGCTACTGTTCTGGAACTGTTTCTTATTAATTAAGAGGAACTGGCTTCCAAAATAGAAGTGGTAAGAACCTTAAGGTGAAATGACCAAAACATCTTAAGAGTTCCTGATCAATACAGAGGTGAATTTAGGAAGTAGTCTAATATCCACTCTTGATTTTGGGAGAAGGTATTTTAAAAAGAAAGGTCAGGTAGGAAACCCATTGTCTAAGATGATTTTTTTCACCAACATACATTGTGCTTTATTCTTTAATTTTTATTTTTTATCATAAAAGTATTTTATTATTTTCCAGTTACATGTAAAGATAGTTTTCAGCATTTGTTATTAAAAGATTTTTAGTTTAAAATTTTTCTCCCTTCCCTCTCCTTTCCCCAAGACAGAAAGTAATCTGATACAGGTTATAGATGTACAATCACATTAAACATATTTCTGCATTAGTCATGTTGTGAAAGAAGAATCAGAACAAAAGGGAAAAACATTGAAAAAAGAAAAACAAAAAACAAAAGTAGAAACAGTATGGTTCAATCCTGCAATTAGAATCCACAAGTTTTTGTTTGTTTGTTTGTTTGTTTTCTGCATGTGGAGAGCATTTTCCATCATGAATCTTTTGGAATTGTCTTGGATCATCGTATTGCTGAGAAGAGCTAAGTCTATCACAGCTGATCATTGCACAATATTGCCATTACTGTGTACAATGTTCTCCTGGTTCTGCTCACTTCACTTAGCATCATTCCACTTAAGTCTTTACTGGTTTTTCTGAAATCTGCCTGATCATCATTTCTTATATATTATGCTTTATTTTTTTTAAGTTTTTTGATGTCTTGTGTTTTTATAACTTTGATTTTTTAATTAAATTTTTTTAAAAAATAAGTGAAGGGGCAGCTAGGTGGTGCAGTGGATAGAGCACCGGCCCTGGAGTCAGGAGTACCTGAATTCAAATTTGGCCTCAGACACTTAACACTTACTAGCTGTGTGACCCTGGACAAGTCACTTAACCCCAATTGCCTCACTTAATTAAAAAAAAATTAAATAAAAAAAATAAGTGAAAATCTTTTTCTGCTGTCTTCCCCTCCCCCATTGAGAAGAAAAATAAAATTCCTGTTATAAACACACATTGTTAGGCAACACAAATTTCTTCATTGGCCATGTCCAGAAACCATTATGTCTCATACTGCACTTTCATTTTCCAATATATTCTTCCCTCTTTCCCAGATATACCTTATAAAGACAAATAAAGAAGAAAAGGGGTGGTGGTGGTGGTGGTGGTGGTGGTGTAGAATTTAGTAATATTAACCAATATGCCACTGACAGTATATATAGTATTCCATTTCCGTAGCCTTCTACCTCTCCAAATAAGGGAGGGAAATACATTCCCCTATCTCTCCCTTGGTTTCAAACCTGGTATTATAATTATATAACATTCAGTTTTGATTTTTGTTTTATTTGCATTTATCTTGTTGGAGTTATTGTGTGTATGGTTTGCCTATTTCTTCTTATTTCAGTTTGTATCATTTTTAGATGTCTTCCCATGCCTCCTTGTATTACTCATCTTCATTACTTCTTATGACACAGTGATATTTCATCATGGTCATATATCACAGTTTGTTTAGCCTTTCTCCAGGTGATGGTAAATTACTTTGTTTCCAGTTCTTTGCTCCAAGACTTTATTAAGTACCTATGATCAGCCATTATACTAGGTACTCTGGATACAAATGGTATACAAAGAATGAGATTGTTTCTGCTCTTAAGAAAAGAAAGAAAAGGGAGCTGTCAATACTCAGTCAACATTCATCAGGAATTTACTATGTACCAGGCATTGTGCTAGGTAATGAGAATACCAAGAAAGGCAAAAACAGTGAGATGGTATGGGGGGGGGGGGTCTCACATTATTTTATTTTAATATATATTTTTTATTTCATTAAATATTTCCCAATTACATGTAAAAGATTTTTTAAAAATTTATTTTATAAAATTTCCAGTTCTAAATTTTCTCCTTCCCTCTTGCCACTCCCCAACCCCTTGATATCATTTATCATTATATATCAATTATACATACAAAGTTATACAAAACATATTTCCATATTAGCCATGTTGTAAAAGAGAACACACGTGGACATAAAAAGAAAAACAAAGTAAAAAAGTATGCTTCAGTCTGCACGCGGAGTTCATCCATTCTCTCTCTAGAGGTGGATTGCATTTTTCATCTGGGTCCTTTGAAATTATTTTTGGATCATTGTCTTAATAAGAGTAGCTAAGTCTTTCATAGTTGATTATTGTTACAATATTGTTGTTATTATGTACAATATCATCTTGGTTTTGCTCACTTCACTTTGCATTAACTCATATAAGTCTTCCTAGGTTTTTCTGAAATCAGCTTGCTCATCACAATAGTATTCCATCACAGTCATATACTTACAACTTGTTCAGCCATTCCTCAATTGATTGTCATCCCTTCAGTTTCCAATTCTTTGCCACCACAAAAAGTGCTGCTATAAATATTTTTGTATATATAGGTCCTTTTCTCTCTTCTTTGATCTCTTTGGGATACACACTTAATAGTGGTATTTCTGCATCAAAGAGTATGCACAATTTTATAGCCCTTTGAGCACAGTTCCAGATTGTTCTCAAGAATAGTTGAAATATTTCACAATTCCACCAATAATGTATTAGTGTCCCAATTTTTCCACATTTCCTCCAGTATTTTTCATTTTTCTTTTCTGTCATGTAAGCCATTCTGTTAGGTGTGAGGTGATATCTGAGAGTTGTTTTAATTTGCATATTTCTCTAATTAGTCATGATTTGAAGCATTTTTTTATGGGACTATTGATAGCTTTCATTTCTTCTGAAAATTGTCCATTTGTATCCTTTGACACATTTATCAACTGCAGAATGGATAGTATTTTTTATAAATGTGGCTTAGTTCTCTGCATATTTAAGAATTGAGGTCTTTATCAGAAAAACTTGCTATAAAAATTTGGAGATCATATTCTAATGAGGACAACAACATAAAAACAATTATGCACATACAAAATATATATAGTATAAATGAGAGGTGATCCCAGAGGGAAGACACCAGCAGCTGGGGATTAGTGTTGAGGTTTGTGACGTATTAAATTTAGGTGGTCTTGAGTTAATTTCCTTTAGTTAGTTAGGAGTTCCTGTGTGTGTGTGTGGCAGGGGGAGCAGGGGTCCAAGTCCCCAAACCCCATTATTTTCTCACAGTTTTGAAGGTAGCCCGGTGATGAGAAGAGAGAACATTTCAGTCCTGGAGGACGGCTAATGAAAAGGCATAGAGTCAGGAGATGGAGTGTCCTGTGTGAGAACAGCAAGAATATCATAGTCTTTGTATCATAGAATGTATGGAGTTTAGTAAAATATAAGAAGACTGGACAATAAGAAGGGGCCATGTTGTGAAGAGCTTTAAAGGCCAAATAGAACATTTATTACTTCACCCTGGAGACAATATAGAGTCATTGGAATTTATTGAGGCTGGGTAGGGGAGGTGACATGGTCAAACCTGTTGTTTTGGAAGATTAATAGCTGACTTTCCATTGTAGTGGAGCGAGTGGATTGTAATGAGAAGAGACATGGCATGGAGACCAATCAGCAGCCTATTGTAATAGTGTAAGCATGAGGTGATAAACTGCCTGTACCAGGGTGATAGCTGTGCATTTGGACAGAAGGGGATATTGTGGAGATAGGTTCCACAGAACTTGGCAACAGATTAGTTATGTGGGTGAGTAAAAGTGAAGAATCAATGATAATGCAAAAAATAATGAGATTAGGTGACTGGGACAATGGTGGTATCCTCACAGTAATAGGAGAGTTGGAAAGGGGGTGGTTTTAGGGGAGAAAGATAATGAGTTTTTCTTTTGTGACATGTAAAACTAAATGTGTGGTCCACCTTATTCCTGACCCAAGTGTACAGAAAACTAGCTAGGGTTTACTTATAAATAAAAAAGTTATAGCACCAATTTTGGACATTAAGCATTTATTAGTAGAAAGAACACCTGGGGCAGCTAGGTGGTACAGTGGATAGAGCACTGGCCCTGAAGTCAGGAGAACTTGAGTTCAAATCTGGCCTCAGACACTTAACACTTACTAGCTGTGTGACCCTAGGCAAGTCACTTAACCCCAATTGCCTCACAAAAAAACAAAAAACAAAACAAAAAAGAGAACACCTGGGTGAGAAAGTTAAGAAAAAGCCTATCTAGCCTAGCATTCCAGCCTCCCCTAGTTCTTCCTCGATTTTTCCAACATGAGTTTGTTTGACAGACATACTGACAGAGGAAGCCATTGGTTCACTGGACTTGAGGATGGTCCCATGTTGAGGTCAGAGTCCACAGAGTCCACAGTCTCTGAGAACACACCTTCTTGAGAGCCAGGCAGGTGTGGTTTCAATTGAATTAACTTTAAGTAAGTTAATCAACTAAGTCAGTCAATCCAATCAATCTAAATCAATTCCCTTGAGCTGGGGCCTTTGGGCATTGGCAAAGCCCATTATTTTCTAACACTTTGGACATGGTAAATTTAAGATGTCCATGGAACATCCACTTCAAGGTGTCCAATAGGCAGTTGGTGATGTGAAACTGGAGGTCAGGAGAGAGGTTAGTGCTAGATAAATAGATAAGAGAAACTGGCATGTATATTCAAGGAAAAATTCTTCTTATGGCATGGTATAAAAATTCCCCAGACTATCCTGATCACACACATCTGGACCTATTTCAGTTTGTAAATGTCTTTCCTCAAATGTGGTACTCAGAACTGAACATAATGCTCCAGATGTTGTTTGATCATGGACGATCATGGCAAAAATACCACCACCCCCCCTTTTCCTGGATGCTTTCTGCTTGCTAATGCTATTGGTCCATCCCTTCTAAGATTGCAGGGCACAAAGAGAGAGAGCTTCACACTTGGGATATTGAGGATATTTATTCCTGACCTCCTCACTGCCACCGGGTTTCAGTGTTGGCTCTGGTTCTAAAGCAGCCTAGGCAGTAGTTCCAGACTACTACTAGTCTTGCCTAGAACTTGCAGGCTAGAGCTGAGCAGGCTGTGGATTGGGATCTATTAGATATCATACTGAGATAGACCAAGGAAAGTAGGACATTTTATAAATAACCACCAAATTTACACTTATTCCTATGAAATTTCATCTTACTTGATTTGGCTTAATAGTCTAACCTGTGAGGATTTGTGTGAGTGTGTGTGAGCTTCAAATTTCATAATGCAGCCTATTGTAGTGGATAGAGTTGACCTCAAAGGCAAGAAAACCTGAGTTTAATTCATCCTCTGAAATTACAGTTTTATAATTCTGAGTAAGTTATTTAACTTTTCGATGCTCTTGATAACTCTAAAAATATATAAGTTGTAGAGATGGTGCCAGCATTCATTGTTTGATGAGTTTATACAAATGAAATCATAGACCCAATCTCTATCCCTTTCTACACAGATTCTTTTGAATCCTGACTCTATCATCCTAAGAGTTAGCTGCTCATCCTGGCTTTGAGTTAACTACAAATTTCTTATGGATTTCTTCAACCTAACCAAGCCACTGATAAAAATGTAAAATAGCACAGAACCAGGGAGAGGTGTCTGGGCGTATTCTAATAGATACCTTTCCTCAAATTGACTTAGATCTATTAATGACTACTTTTTGGGCCCGGTCATTCAACTAATTTTGAATTCACTTAACTATAATGCAATCTAGTGTGCATCTTTTTGGAACTAGAAGGCCAATTTATTGGTGACCACAGGAATATAAGGGAAAACAACATTGAAAGACTTTAGAATCTGATCAGTACAGTAATCTGGTTATTTCCAAGAACCTGGAGGTAAATTATGCCTCATAGCAAATGTGTCTGTTTGTTTAATTGAATTTTGAGGGGTGGGGGTGGCAACTTCTGTTGGAGGAAGAGTGAATTGTAACAGCAATGTAGAAATATGTATCAATAAAATTTTTAAGTGATTCATGAAATCATAACTCAGTCTTGGAAGTAAGTGGTTGCTTCTCTACAGTGAGAATGGTTACAAAAATGACTTTAAGGATAGATAAGTGAAGTGTCTTTTCATCTTGGGATGGTTATTTCTGGTGTTGCAGAGATAATAAATGGAAGGTATATTGAAGGTATTCCCTATATACTTAGTTTAACAGTTTCAGAGATTCATCTGGCTTAATACAACTTCAGATGAGTCATTAATTCTCTGCTATCATTGATATATCTTTCAAATTTATTTTATTACAGCCAAATAAGTGTTAATATTGAAACAAAACTATTTTATATTAAAAGGCATAAGATTGCTCAATTATGCCGGTCTCCTCTTTTCAAATGTATGGTGAGCCTATATATTTATTGTTTGTATGCAGTTGTTTTCATATTGTTTCTCCCATTAGATTGTGAACTTCTTGACAACAGGGACTGTCTTTTGCTTTCTTTGTATCTCCAGCCCTTAGCACTGTACTTGGCACATAGTAGTAGGTACTTAATAAATGTTTTTTGACTGACTACAAAAATCCTGACCCCAACCTTAGCAAAACACATGTTTTAAAACATCAATTATGGGGCAGCTAGATGGCACAGTGGATAGAGCACCGGCCCTGGAGTCAGGAGTACCTGAGTTCAAATCCAGCCTCAGACACTTAACACTTACTAGCTGTGTGACCCTGGGCAAGTCACTTAACCCCCAATTGCCTCACTAAAAAACAAACAAACAAAACATCAATTACCTAAAGATTTGTAGCACTCCTACTCTGAGTTAAAAATCATAAAGAGGATTTCATATGAAGAAAAGGAAAAGAAGTAATGTGAAACATAGATATAGCAGATGTTCATTTAGTAAAACCTGAACTCATATCTCACCAGAGACTGTTAACATCTCAAAGTCAGTTAACGTCTCAACGTCTCAGTTTCCTCATCTGTAAATTGAGGATAATACTTGTACCACCTACTTCATAAACCATAACCAGATATAAATGTGTTACTTGGCTTTTTTTTTCCTGGAAAAATTATTGCAAAAATGAGAAGCTAATAAAGCCTAGAATCATAAAGTTAGAAGACTTGTCATCTAATTTAACTTTCATTTAAGCAGGAATACTCTATACAACATCCCTGATGTTAAGGGCTAAAATTCTAGCTAAACTGTCTAAAATATCTAATGAGTGGTCGCCAATAAATTATAAGCTTTAGCAAGAGTTAGACTTTTAAGCATTTATTAAGGAGAATAAGAATTTGGTAGAGAGAGAAAAAGGCCTAGATTCCTATCTATTAAAGGGAGAGCACATTTTTAGCTCCCTTCTCCGCCAGAGTCCAGAGGAAAGAGCCCCAGAGTCAGCGCCAGTCTCTTCCTTCCTCCTCCCACTAGCCCGCGTCACTTCCTGACTCCTGGTCTTGCCCTCAAAGACCTTCCCTTCATGGGCAGAACTCCTCTAAAGTAAGTATCCAGCAGGTGGCGTTATTCCAATCGTTACACTGATAAGGGCACATCCAGCAAACCTTTTGAATACTATAGTAATAATGAAGTTTGCTATCTTCTTGAAGTAGCTTGTTCCATTTTGGATAACAAATTATTTGGAATTTTTCCTTATATGTAGAAAGCTGAAATCTGTCTCTCTGTAACAGCCTTTACTCCTAGGATATTAATTGTGTGGATAAGTAAAACAAATCTACTCCTGCCATATGAAAGCCCTTCAAATATGTATAGGCAGTTATCTTGTCCTCCCTAAATCTGTTCTTTGGCATTAATTAATGTCTTTTTTCCTTCTATCAAATTTTACATGAAAAGATTAAAAATTTCCCACTAGCCTGTTCGCTGTCCATTTTGTCAATATTCTTCCTAAAATAGAATGCCCCAGGCACATACAGTAATACATATGTGGAATAATCATGATAAATGTCTATCAAGAGTATCGGGGGCAGCTAGGTGGCTCAGTAGATAGAGCACCAGCCCTGGAGTCAGGAGTACCTGAGTTCAAATCCTGCCTCAGACACTTAACACACACTTACTAGCTGTATGACCCTTGGCAATTCACTTAACCCCAATTGCCTCACTAAAAAAAAAAAAAAGACTATCAGTTTCCTCATTCTAAATATTATGCTTCTCCTAATACAACCTAAAATCACATTAGCTTTTTTGGGCTATCCTCACTCTTTTGGCTCTTTTCATACACTAAAATCATGTGAAAAAAATAAAAGCTTTAGGTCTTTTTTTCCACATGAACTATTGTTTAGCCATATTTCTCTCATTCTATACTTGATTAGTTTTAACTCAAACCTAAAATTTTACGCTTATCCCCATTAAATGTCATTTTCTTACATTAAGTTCATAATTATTCTTACCTGTATTTGGGGTGTCCTTATTCTATCATTTATTGTGTTAGCTATCCCTCCCAGCTTCTTGTCAACCACTAATTTGATAAGCTTGCCATTTATGCTTTCATCCAAGTCACTAATAAAATTATTAAACAGAACTGGACTACTGAAAAGAAAAGGCCTGTTCTGCTTTACTAGGAACCTCCCTACACATTGACATCAAACCATTAAGCACCGCTTTTTTGGGTCTTGACATTCAACTAGTTATCAACCCACCATAGCTAACTATATTATCACTCAATTTGTCTCCTCTAACCTTAAGAACATGTGAAAAACTGTCCAATTTCATCAGTATTCACTGATAATGAGGCAGTGAAGCATCAAGGCAGAAATAGGTATTTGAAATCTGATCATCTAGGAGAGAACAAGGGAAAAAAAGGAAGGGGCAAGAAGTAGCATTTTACCTAGTACTTCTTAGCTTCTCAAACAATTACTGTGGCTGAGCACAACCCCTTTAGGGCTTTCACAGGAATTTCTTATTGATCATAGTCAGCTTGGTGATAGGAAAAAGGAAAAATGTGTTTAAGAAAACTCCCAAAAGCATGTGGAAAAATTGGGACACTAATATACTGTTGGTAGAGTTGTGAACTGATCTAACCATTCTGGAGAACAACTTGAAACTATGAGCAAAGGGCTATAAAATTGCATACCTTTGACCCAGCAATACCATTACTAAGTCTGTATCCCAAAGAGATTAAAAAAAAAAAAGTAAAAGGACCTATATGTACAAGAATATTTATAGCAGTTCTTTTTGTGGTGGCAAAGATTTGGAAATTGAGGGGATGCCCACCAGGTGAGGAATAGTTGTATAATATGATTGTAATGGAATACTATTGTGCTATAAGAAAAGATAAGCTGTTTGGTTTCAGAAAAACCTGGGAAGCCTTATATGAATTGATGCAAAGGGAAGTGAGCAGACCCAGGAGAACACTGTACAGTGTAACAACAATATTGCAACAATGATCAGGTGTGAATAACTTAGCTATTCTGAGCAATACAATAAGATAATTCTGAAGAATTTTTGATGAAAAATACTATCCATCTCCAGAGAAAGAACTGATTGAGCCTGAATGCAAATTGAAGCATACTTTTTTACTTATTTTTTTTGTTTGTGTTTTCTTTTGTAACATGGCTAATATGAAAATATGTTTTGTGTGATCGCACATATAGAATCTATCTATATCAAATTGCTTGCCTTCTCAAGGAGGCGGGAGGGCAGGAAGAAATGGATAGAACTTGGAACTCAAAATTTTAAAAAACAAATGTTAAAAATTGTTTTTACATGTAATCGAGAAAAAAATAAGTTAAAAAGGAAACTCCTCTGCCCCCCAAAAGAAAAAATACTCAACATGTTAGCAGTTTTCCTCAGTAGTCACTTAGGTAATCCACAAACAAGCTGGACAAGTGGGGATCTTGTTTTAAGAAAGTATGGAGGGCAGCTAGGTGGTGCAGTGGATAAAGCACTGGCCCTGGATTCAGGAGGACCTGACTTCAAATCCAGCCTCAGACACTTGACACTTACTAGCTCTGTGACACTGGGCAAGTCACTTAACCCTCACTGCCCCTCAGAAAAAACAAATGAACAACAAAAAAAAAGAGAAAGTATGGAGAGCAATATATTTTTTTAAGTTTTTATTTCAGGCTTTTTTTGGGGTTTTGTTTTTACAGAATATTATAGATTCACCAGTATCCCTTTCCTACCCCTTTCCAGTGAGTCATCCCATATAACAGATATTATTTTTTAAAGACAAAAAAAAAAAATAGGAGGAAAAAAATCAGCACAACTCATCAATACATTGAAAAAGTCCAAAAATATGTGCGACACCTGTGGACCTCTCACCTTCATGAAGAGTATATTGGGAGTATCCTCTTGTGTCTCTTCAAATAGAGAGCAATTATGCCATGAACTGCAGAGAATGTACTATATGTGTGCTTTTAGTCAATGCCAATTTACATATATGTATATACAAAATGCAAGTTGTCTTCCCACTAGAGGAGAAAGTGAATAGGTAGAAAAAACAGCACTCTACTCTCCAGGCTATTAAGGAGAAAGAAATCTTCCTTTAAAAAATGAAGTGCTTCAGCAGGAAAAAAATGAACAAATCCAAAAAAACCAGAGGATGTTAAGTTAGAAGAATGTAATGGAAGGAAAAAAGAGGCAGAATTGGCTACTGGAAAGAGAAATAATTTACAATCAGAGGATTTAGGCTCAAAACTATTTCTACCATTTATTATCTGTGTGACCTCAGCAATTGCTTCAGGCCTCATTTTCCTCATCTGTAAAATGAGAGAGGTTGGTATTTCACTCAACAAGGTGGTTCTTCTCTTCCCCCCAGGAGATGGGAAAAGAGGAAAAGATAGACAGACTAAAATGGCTAACTAAGTATACTTATCCATAAATACAGCCTCATACACAAAAGGAATTCTACCATACCTTGTATTCATGCTTATTCATGATCGTTGTATTCAAATTTCACATACAGTCTGCTAACCCTAGATTGGTGAATTTGAGTAGGCTCCAGATCCCTTTGCCCGAACAGACTAGGCCTGGGAGGCCTTTTCCCTACCTCTGTCCAGATTCCACCAAAATCTCTTTTTTCCTTCCCTATAACCTTCCTGCCATCTTAAGATTGTTGGATTTAGAGTAGGAAGAGATCATAGTTCAGGTGAATCATCATCTTTACCAGTCTGCTGGATGTGAGATAAAACCTCAGAGTTGTTTTAATTTTAATTTCTTAGTGATTTGGAGTATTCTTTCCAATTAGTGTTCATCAAACATTTTTCTTTGATGTTAGAGAAGGCTGAGTATTATAGAGTATACTGTGATAACTTTTCTGATTAAGTGGGACTATACTTGATTTAATTTTGTAGATTCTTAAGAAGTAATGTATTTCAATATATAAATTATTTTATTCTTTTTTTTTTTTTCCGCAGTGGTGGCATCAGCAAGTTGATTTTCATTCTGCCTTCTTATACTATTTGGCACAAACTGTACCAGACATTTACTTTGATGAAATAGACCCCGAATTGGAAAAACAGGAGGAAGCTGCTCAGATGATGATATTAACTCCACTGGAATGGTTCTTATTTAAAGACGATCCTGTTATTTCCTTAGAGAAATTGAAACAAAGTGGAGCATTTCAGCTTTGTGGGAAGGTTTTCAAAAGTGGGGAGACAACATACTCTTGTAGGTAAGAACTGGAAATTTCTAGAATTAGTATATTTGTGGTCTCTGCATTCTTCCTGTTATCCAGTAGTATACCTTTTTTTATGTTCCTCAAGATTCATTATAAAACACTGTAATTTTATTTCATGTGTTTGTTCTTTTCAGCACTTATTAATGGTCGGTGACTAACTCTTACAGCATATTTGTTAGACTCTCACTCAATAATCTATCATCACATTTTCTCTCTCTGTTGTTTCAAGACCTAACCTGTGGCTCTTGTCATTTTCAAAAAGAGTGGGAAAGTAGGAGAAACTTTCCTTGTTTTCAGTTGTATGGTTATGATTGGGTAGTGGGGAGGGTAGGAGGAAAGAGTATACAGAGAGCAGAAAATGGGAGCAGCTTTACAGGGCTCTTTGTGAGAACTGTCTACCTAAAGCCCAGTCAGGTACAGAGAGTCTTTTTCTTAGTTGTACCTGCTTCAAATTTGACTCCTGTGGCTTTAGAACTTGAGTTTTGGCCTTTTTTTCCCTCTCCTGTCTAAAAATTAGCATGAAATTGTAAATATTTATTTAAGTACAGGTTGAGGGTTTTTTTTTCTGTTTTATTATAGAAATTTCTTCAGAGGAAATGTGAAAAAAATACATATAAGAGTCATACTAAATAGCATTTAGAAAAGGAAGAAGTTTAACTATTAGAATAATTTGCTTTTGGAGTTAAGACAAAATTACTGTGCTGTGTGGTAAGCTTCAAATTCTTGAATATTTTTAGTTTAATCAGTTAAAGCACTCCAATTTTGAATACAATTTAGTCCAAATCCCTCATCTTATAGGTGAGTCAGAGTTGTTAGGTTTTCACAAAATGCTATTGCCATACTATAATGATTAGACAAAGCTTCTTTAGAAAAAAGGTTTTAGGGGCAGCTAGGTGGCGCAGTGGATAAAGCACCGGCCCTGGAGTCAGGAGTACCTGGGTTCGGATCCGGCCTCAGACACTTAACACTTACTGACTGTGTGACCCTGGGCAAGTCACTTGACCCCAATTGCCTCACTAAAAAAAAAAAAAAGAAGAAAAAAAAAAAGAAAAAAGGTTTTAGCGGTTTTGTGTTTTATCTTTCAAAAATCAAGGATGTGTCAGTGCTTGTCTTTTGGAGCATCATGCCACAATTTTCCATAGAGTAGCATTAGTTGAAGGTAAGTAATGATTTCTTAGAAGAGTTAATATGCTAATCTAATTTATTTTGCTACTACTTAGGAAAATAAATTCACTGAGTTAAAAAAAAAAACAACTTGTATGTTTGGTTTTTCAAGTAATAGAATCATTCACCTTTAGAGTTGGAAGAGACCTTAAAAAAAGTCTTGTCGGGCAGCTAGGTGGCGCAGTGGATAGAGCACTGGCCCTGGAGTCAGGAGTACCTGGGTTCAAATCCAGCCTCAGACACTTAACACTTACTAGCTGTGTGACCCTGGGCAAGTCACTTGACCCCAATTGCTTCACTTAAAAAAAAAAAAAGTCTTGTCCAATTTCCTAATTTACAGCAAAGAAAGGTGTAGAATGGCTAAATGAGATGTCCAAGATTACAGGTTAGCCTTTTCTTTTTTCTCATATAACAGCAATTTAAAAATACTTTCTCTAGATGTCAAAAGAAGTTTTGTTTGCTTTTAAAAATCTGCTTTTGGGGCAGCTAGATGGCGCAGTGGATAGAGCACCAGCCCTGGATTCAGGAGTACCTGAGTTCAAATCCGGCCTCAGACACTTAACACTTATTAGCTGTGTGACCCTAGGCAAGTCACTTAACCCCAATTGCCTCACTAAAAAAAAAAAAATCTGCTTTTAAGCTCTTTAGGAAGTTCATATCCTTCCCCAAATAATAATTTGAAAAAAAAATTTAGCAAATAAATCCTTCTATTCTGCTGTTATTTCTACTGAAAACATTAAGATGATTTATTTTAGGGGCTGCTAGGTGGCACAGTGGATAGAGCACCAGCCCTAGAGTCAGGAGGACCTGAGTTCAAATGTGACCTCAAACACTTGACACTTACTAGCTGTGTGACCTAGGGCAAGTCACTTGACCCCAGTTGCCTCTCCAAAAAGACAAAACAAAACAAAAAAAGATGATTTATTTTAAAGTTTATTTTGATTAAGTGTGAGTAAAGTTGGGTCTTTCCACCAACCTCAACTAGCAATATAGAATCTATCAGTGAAGTACTTTTTACAGGACGTTGCAACAAAAGGTAATTTTCTCAGTTGGACAGGAATGTTCTGACATTTTAAATTAGGTCAGGGCAGAAATCGGCCACACAAATCATATAATATATGGTGAGACTATTAGGTAATCACAGATGTAAAAAAAAAACCCATAACAAACAAAAAAACTACACAGAAATGGAGGTTTTCAGCTACATATTTATTCTAGTCAAGCTACCATTATTCAAAATATTTTGGAACTTTTTTTGCATTCATTCATCTTTGGAACCAATTTATGAGCTGTACAAGAATGTAAGTTTCATTACTTTATAAGTCATATCCCATCATTCTTTTTCTGACCTCCAAGAAGTATTATTCAATTTTATCACACATGTTATTTATCAGACAACTCTGAATAACATTTTTCCATTTATAAAAATCAAATCTACCCTAAAAGTATGACAATTTGCCAAAAATGAGGATATTCTGCTTCTTGCTTTCCCTGCCCTGCTCCCAACCAAAAAATGCCTTTGACTCTGAAGGCACAGGAATATAGTAGAAAACTCATTGTGTTTTGAAGACCCGGCTTCCAGTCCTGGCTGTGCTACTGAGTCTGTAATCTTGGACAGATACTGTTATCTCACTAAACTTTAGCTTTTTCATCTGTAAAATAGGCATAAAACTTTACTATACAGTGTTGTTGGAAGGAAAGTGATTTTTAAACTGTAACATACCTTGTAAATATAAACTACTATTTATTGAAAGCAAAAACATTAATATCTGTACATAAATGTATATTTCTTTAAAAATCAGTTTGTTATTTTATGGTCTTACCTACGTAGATCTGTACTTGAAATGATATTGATCTAAAATTTAGAATAACTAATTTGAAATCTCTTCTTTAGGGACTGTGCAATTGATCCAACATGTGTCCTCTGCATGACCTGTTTCCAGAACAGTATTCACAAAAATCATCGTTACAAGGTTTGATTGAATTTTACATTTTTTTTTTTTATGTTTGGTTTTTTAAGATTAAAGGTTTGGAGTAAAATTGTATCCTTGTTCTACATGTTTATTTGGGTTTTTTAAAATGATTATTAATATTTTAAAAATATTAAGGTGATTTGGAAAGTTGGTTTTGTTTTTGTTTTGTTTTGATGTAGGAGAATTTTAGAGCTGGAAGGGCTTTTAAACATCAGCTTGAGGAGGTAGAGCTTTTCTTTTGGAATTTTCAGCTTTAAGCAAACTGATCAAGAAATCTTCTTCCTATGTTGCTAAGAGTTTAGCAACCTCAACATATAGTTCAGATGAACAGTACTCTGGACATAAAGGGGAATGAGAGAGTAAGATCATCACAAAGTAGTGACACCATTTGATCAATAAAACTTTGTTTGCATTTGAGGCCCTCCAGTTGACTATTATCAGCTGTGCATATTAAGACCCACAGCTAATGAGATAAAGCACTCTTTTGGATCACATATTTTACTTAACTCTCTAATTTCCTTTAAACAACAAGATTACAAATAGAAGTATATACAGCTGCTTACATATATAATTTTTTTCTATAGACAATACAGAGTGTTGGGGTCAGTCAAAATACCTGGCTTTTGGCTCTGCTGCATAATACCTGTGTGACTCTGGTCAAATCACTGAACCTCTGGGTTTTTGTTTTGGTTTTTTTTTTTTGCGTGGGACAATGAGGGTTAAGTGACTTGCCCCGGGACTTAATTTCTTTATTGGTAAATTGAGAACCAGATTACTTTTAAGATCCCATTTAACTCTAAATTGATGATGAATAAGCTAATGATGAACATGTCCATAATAGCTTACTTGTTCTTGCTTCTATCTCCTCTGTCACTCCTTGTGTGACCTTGGGCAGATCACATCACCACCCTGTGCCTCAGTTTTCTTATCTGTTAAATGAGGACTGAATGACCTCTAAAGTTCCTTCCAACTCTAAATATATGATCTTACCTTCCTCCTGTTTTGCCTGTTTATTTACTTTAGAGCTTTAGTTAATCAGGAACCAAATAGATAGGATTTTCCCCCTGGATTCTCCTTTTAGGAGAAAGGCAAACCCATAAGAAAACAAACTGATGAAAGGGATTTCTTTAAAAATGCAGTAACCATAATCTTATATCCTCAATATATATGCATTTCACACCCTGAGTCCAACCTATCTTTCCATCCTTATAATGTATTATTACTTTATGTACTCTCTATTCTAGCTTCTTTCTCCAGTCTATTCCAGACTTATTTCCATGCCTCACATAGGACATCCTAACACTTATCTTGGCACCTTCGTACAGATTGTCACCCATTCCAGGAATGTATTTCTTCATTACCACAACCTCTTAGAACTAATTAAGCTCAGCTCAGATATCACCTTATAAATGAGTCCTTTTCTGATCTTTGCAGCAATGTTGAGAGCCTGTACCAAAATTACCCCGTATTTTAAAAAATCTGCTTTTACTTGTATATGTTGTTTTTCCCAATAGAATATATATTCCTTTGGGGGAAGAACTGTTTCATTTTTGTCTTTGTGTTCCCTGGAAGTAGCACATTTGGGGCAGCTAGGTGGCACAGTGGATAGAGCACTGGCCCTGAAGTTGGGAGGACATGATTTCACATCTCACCTCACACACTTACTAGCTGTGTGACCCTGGGCAAGTCATTTAACCCCAATTGCCTTAAACATTGGGAGCCATCTGATATATATCTTGCTACTAGACCCAGATGGCTCTGGAGGAGAATGAAGTTGGTGACCTTGAACAGCCCTCCTTCACTTAAATCCAGTTCACTGCAAGTCATGACCTCACCTCCTAATGTCACTGTCATGGTCCTCTTCGAGAAAGAAGGACAAACACCAGTAACAATAATCTAGCACATACTTGGTACATGTGTACTTAATAAATATTAATTAATTGCTTTATCTACATAAGTACATTTTTTGGGGGGGGGGGCGGGCATTGGGGGTTAAGTGACTTGCCCAGGGTCACACAGCTAGTAAGTTTTAAGTGTCTGAGGCCGGATTTGAACTCAGATACTCCTGAATCCCGGGCCGGTGCTTTAACCACTGTGCCATCTAGCTGCCCCCAGTTAAATACATTTTGTGGGGGGGGGGGTTGTTTTTGTTTTTTGTTTTGTTTTGTTTTGTTTTTAGTGAGGCAATTGGGGTTAAGTGACTTGCCCAGGGTCACACAGCTAGTAAGTGTTAAGTATCTGAGGCTGGATTTAAACTCAGATACTCCTGACTCCAAGGCCAGTGCTCTATCCACTGCGCCATCTAGCTGCCCCAGTTAAATACATTTTAAAAGATTTTTGCCATTAAAGTTTTTTTGAAAAAATCAATGGATTGTTTAGTTGTATTATACAGAACATCCCATTTTTTAAGTATACCTGTTATTTGAAATTTTTGTTTCATAAAGTAAATTGGTACTATTTGTATTTTTGCTTTTCTCCATTATTATAGCTAATGCTAAATTATTATTATATTACATTATTATAATTATATAATTAAATTATTATTATTATAGTTAATGCTAAAAGCAAAAAAACCCACCACCAAACTTTTTTTGAAATTGCTCTTTTGAAACCCAGAGTTCTAGGATGCAAGTTTTTCTGTGAAGTGCAAGTTTTTATTAAATCATTATGTAATCACAATTATTTTTAGGTATTTAGAAATACACATGACCATTATATTTGAAATACCAGCAGGTATTTTTGTTCAATCATTTTGTTTACCCTTATCTTTTAATGTGTTTTAAAAAGCATTATTATTTTTTGTTTAGATGCATACTTCTACTGGAGGAGGATTTTGTGACTGTGGAGACATAGAGGCATGGAAAACTGGTCCATTTTGTTCAAGCCATGAACCTAGAACAGTAAGGTCTAATGAGGTAAGGTTACTATTTAGAATAAAATCATATCTAAGTCTCCAAACTTTGTGTAGATTTGGTAAAAACTATAGTATATATTTAGGATTACAAATTTATAGCTAGAAAGAACCTTAGAGGTCAGTTATTTTAACAACTTGTTTTATAAGTTGAGGGAACTGAGCTCACAGCTAGTCAGCGAATGGACTTTTAAGTCTTCCTCACGCCAAGTCTACCACTTTATCTGTTTCATGCAGGTGACATTGAACTTCATGAGGCATACACTCTTTTGTTTCTAGTTAAATTTAATGAAAATGGCATTTCTAGGAGTTGTGGGGACCAATTTTTAATTGGGGAGTTATATTCTGTTATTTTTGACAGTTTTATCAAGGAAACAACCTGTGTTTCTTGAAGAAACAAAGGGGGGACTGTAACAATTGGAATGATGCCACCTGCTGGAGACTTACTGTAGGAAAGCTCCACCATGAGGAGAAGGCCTCTGAGGGCAAGGCTATGCAGCTTTTCTTTGGCGTCAGGAAGTGACATTTGCTTGTGGGACGAAGAGGGGGCGAGGCTGGCTCTCTCGCTCTTTTTCCTCAGGACTCTGGTGGAGAAGGGAGCTAGAAATGTGCTCTTCCTTTGATAGATAGATGAATCTAGGCCTTTCTCTTTCTTTTCACCAAATTCTCATTCTCCTTAATAAATGCTTAAAAGTCTAACTCTTGCTAAAGCTTATAATTTATTAACGACCACTCATAAGATATTTTAGACAAACAAGCTAGAATTTTAGCCCTTTATAGAGTTAATATTTTAAATATAGAGAATTATTGGAGATGAAGCAGAATTGATAAGGTAGTGGGCTGTAGTTGATACAGTGCTCTATTTGGAGGTGGGTAGACTGCTGAGAGGAAGGAGGAAGTGAATGGTATGAGAGGCATGAGAGAAGGAAAGGTTTGCATCAACAATTTTGCATAGTATGATAGTCATTTAGAAAAAAGTAAAAGGATTCATTATCTTGCTTTAGTGAGGGTCCAGTTGAAATTAGATAATATAAGGGAAAAGGGAAGGGAATAAATATTTATTTATTAAACATTTTATATGTGCCAGGAACTGTTCTATTTGACTTATGAAATATTTCATTTGATAAAAATTCAAATTTTAATCACTTGATCAAAATATAAATTTTTAGTGACCTAGTTAATACAGTTGTGTGATTTTTCTTCAGCATTTTTCAGTAGTACATGTGAAAAAGGTAGGCAGTTGAACACATGGTAAGTGTAAAACAGGGTTGGGATTTGGCAAGGTATTAGTGGCAAAGGATTTCAGTATAGACCTTTGAACAAGAGAGTGAAAGATTTGAGAAGAGAAGACAGTGTGTGATTAACTTTAGGATCAAGAGTGGGAAGGGAAGGAGTGAAGCTAGAGCGTGGATATTGAAAACATTGAGAGATGGATAAACTTGAGGAGGAAGTTCAGGAGGAAGGCAAAGTCAGAGATGGAAGCATAGGAGACTTTTATCAGTGTAATTTTAAGGGTTCCTCATCAAAGAAGTAGAATATTCATGGGTGTTGATACGGTCATGGATATGACCATCTCTGTGTATGGCAAAAGTGGAGTGAAGGTATAAATAATAGATGCTGAGAGGATTTATAAACTAGGAGACTGGAATATTTGAATGGATATCAACCTGTGCGTGCCCATTTCCAGGTAGAGATAAGAGTCTAAAGTCCAGAAGAGATATAAGGACTAAGAGAGATTTGGAAATCATTAGCACAGAAGTTATAGTTGAAATCATGGGAGTGACTGAGATCATTAAAGAGAGAGTATAGAAATAGAAGAAGGCCAATAACAGACCTTTGGGTAACACCCACATTTAACTCAGGAAGATGAGGAGTCATTGAAGAAGTCTAAAAAGGTGTAGTTAGAAAAGGAACCAGGAGAAAGGAAGGAAGGAAACAAGCATTTATTAAGTGCCTACTGTATGTCAGGATCTATGCTGAGCATTTTAGAAATATTATCTCATCTGATCTTTACAACAGCCTTGTGAGGTAGGTGCTGTTATTATCTATTTTATAGATAACTGAACTAGACAAAGGTTAGGCATTTGAGGAAACTGAGCTAGACAAAGGTTAAATGATGTGCACATATCTAGGAAGTATCTGAAGTTGTGTTCGAACTTAGGACTTTCTGACTCCAGGCTCAGTGTCCCTTCTACTGTGCCAGTTAATGGTAAGCTGTTAGAAACTGCACAGTGGTTAAGGATAATGTAGACTGGGAAAAGGCCATTGGATTTCACATGTGGAGGTCACTAGTGACCTTTAGGGGCAGCTAGGTGGCGCAATGGATAGAGCACCGGCCCTGGAGTCAGGAGTACCTGAGTTCAAATCCGACCTCAGACACTTAACACTTACTAGCTGTGTGACCCTGGGCAAGTCACTTAACCCCAATTGCCTCACTAAAAACAAAAACAAAACAAAAAAAAAACTAGTGACCTTTAAAAGCAGTGTCAATGATGGTGATTGAAACCAGATTATGAGGGTTTCAGGAGAGAGTTTATTATAAGTTTGGGAGTGCATCAGGTATAGACTACTGAAGGTGAGTGAGGTAGGATGTTAACCTGAAAAGATAAGAAGGACAAGGGAATGCTTTTTTAGGATTAGGAAAACCTGAGCAAAATTGTAGGTAAATGGGTAGAAGGCAATGGTGAATGAGAAATGGAAGATAAATGAGAAATAACAGGTAAGTATTAGAGCAAGGTCCTAGTGAAAGTGGGAAGAAATGGGGTCAAGAAACCAAGCAGAAATGGTCCAAGACAGCTGTGAAGGTCTTATGAAAAATGCACTCCATCTACAGAGAGGGAAGTGATGGTGTTGGAATACAGATTGAAGCATACTTTTTTTTGTTAGTTTATCTGAAGTTTTGTTTTTGTCTGTTTTCTTTCACAACCTGGCTAATGAGGAAATGTTTTGCATGACTGTTTATGTATAGCTTATATTGAATTGTTTGAGTTCTGGGGGGGGGGCGGGGCAGGGCGGGGGAAAGAGAATTTGGAACATAAAGTTTTAAAAAAAATTGATGTCAAGATTTGTATTTATATGTAATTTGGGAAAAAGAAAATTCTAAATAAACAAACAAACAAAAAA
The DNA here is from genome assembly GCF_019393635.1 of Dromiciops gliroides. NCBI lineage: Eukaryota > Metazoa > Chordata > Mammalia > Microbiotheria > Microbiotheriidae > Dromiciops > Dromiciops gliroides. The sequence goes on along the minus strand of NC_057862.1, from coordinate 194,182,232 downwards.
GAAACCAGGCAGAAGGATTACACTTAGTAGTTAGGTTATCTTTTCTGTATCTGGAGGGAAGATAAAACCAAAATGTTAGGAATAGAAGAAAGAAGATGAGGGATTTCACATTTGATAGTTTCAGTCTTTTCAACTAAGTAAGAGGCCACTATTCCCAATGTGGAGTGGATGGTTTATAGTTGGTGGTGAGAGGGAGAGGGCAAAAAGTTGATTGTTAGGACAAGAATTTAGGGTTAGAGTTAAGGTAAGATAAGGATAAGAGAGAAAGAGTTGATAAGATTGGAGTAGAAGGATTTTTGAGCAGCAAGAGCCCAGTTGATAATATATACTGTGACTTAGTAGTAGTTGAAATCAGCTCCATTTTTGTAATTTGCTCTAGAGGTGCTCAGCAACCACAGTATTGGATAGAGTAATCATATGGTGGGGTTATCAAGTATTAAAGATTGCTATGTCAGGAGTGGTGGAAGATCTGAAAGGTAGACAATTTTAGGCAATAGTAAGTGAAACATTAAAATGGCAAACCACAGAGTCAAGTCTGAGTGTATAGATTTATGAAGGCGAGAAGATGGACTGAGAGGCTAGAGAAACAAAGGTCATTAGGGCAAAAAAGTGTTATTGAGAGACTAGTAGAGGTGAGAAATGGGAGAGGTTGTACTTTTAAAGAGTAGAATTTAAAAGTTTTAGATCTCAGAGATGGTACCATTCTGAGAGCAGGTAAGGTTTCAATATGACCATGACTATATATGACATGGAAAAGGAGGTCATTAGGGTTGAGGAATTGTGTAGTTAAGTTATCAAAATTGTCGTTAATTTGAATGTTGAAATCCCTGAGGATAGAGATGGAGGAGACAACATGCTGCAGTGGGTACGATCCACAGAACTTGGAGTCAGGAGACCTGTGATTGAATCCTGCTGTAGACATTTAACAACTTCATGATTTGGGGCAAATGCCATAATCCAGGAGCCTCAATTTTTCCATCTATAAAATAGGGATAGTACTTCTACTATCTAGCCACCAGAGCAACTGTTGTGAGGAGTAACACTAATCAGAGTGGGAGTGAAACGGAGATGCATTTGACTATGGTACAATGCTTTTTCTCCATTAAGTGTGCAGTAAATTAGGGCCTGTTCTGCATGCATTGTAAAATCAAGGGCTATAGAAATTTTTTTCTTTCTGTGATTGGGGTTGTATGAAACAGTTGTTATATTACATTATGTATAATAGAAAATGTGTGGTAATTTGATTAAGAAAGGACTGCTAGTATGTACCATTTGGAAAAGTGACATAGTTTTCTTACATAGAATTTTCCATTATATTGATTTTTCATGGAATAGAATCTTATTTGTAGTTCTCCCTTCAGTGAGCTTATTATTATTTTTGCAAATATTTTTATTACTCCTCAGACCTGCTGTTATGAAATATCCTAATTTCTTCTAAACTATTTGTATTTTGGTTTTTAAAAGGAAAAAATCAATATAAACCTTAACAAAAACAATTTGCTGTATCCTCTTATGACCTCTGCTTTGTATGAATTTTTCCATATTTCTTTATATTCTTTATGTTTGTCATTTTTTTACAGTACTATAATACACCATTACATTGGTATGCCTAATTTAGTTAGTTCTCAGTTGGACATTTTAGCTAGTTTCTTGTTTTTTACTCAGGTAAAATAGCTATGAATAATTTTGCATAGATAGATTTTTTTCCGCCTGTCTTTTACATACAGTTCTAATAGTAGGACCATTGAATCAAAAGGTAAAGGTGTTTGTATTATATATTACATATTTTTATATACAGTTTTTATAATCCTTGTTTTATATTGCCCGGGCTGTAAATTTTCTGGAGAGGATCAGTTTATGGCACCACCAAGGAATGTAATAGAGTTCCTGTTTAGCCACACCTCCCTCCCACAGATTGATTTCTTATTGCTTCTAAAACAAATTTAGACACAAAGCGGCATATTTTAAAGTTATTTTAATTTTCACTCCTTTGATCATTAGAGATTTTTGGATAATTCAAAGAGGTTATTAATAATTTTATTTCATTATTCCAAAATTGTTTTTCAACTGAAATAATTAAGGCATAGGATGCCTAAGTAATTTTACTCAAAACGACAGTTTTGAAGATTTGTTATTTGGTCAGATGAGTTTAATTCCTGTTCCTGTTTTGACCCATGAAGAAGACTGGTCTTAATACAAGTACATCAAAAGTTTTAATCAGAATAACTTAATAAATAGGTTATTCACATAATTTTACAACAGAAAAATTACTTTTTATTTAGACCTGCCACTTTATATTTTACTAGATTTCCTTCAAGAGAGAAATTCTCATCAAACTCACTAAATTAATAATAGTGAAAATTTTTGCTTTTTGGGGATAACTAGCTAATTTGAGAAGGCTGTATTGTTTTAAAAAGCTAGCTGTTAAAAAAAGAAATTAATTTTATCCACTATTCCTTACCCCTTTATTTTTATTATTATTTTCCTCTCTCTCTCTCTCTCTCTCTCTCTCTCTCTCTCTCTCTCTCTCTCTCTCTCTCTCTCTCTCTCACACACACACACACACACACACACAAATTTCTCTAATCCTTCAGGGACTATCATGTAATATGCATTTTACTGAATTTCCATTGATAAATGAATTTAAGTAGGCTCTATTTTATAAAATCATTGAATGTTAAAGCTAGAATTTACCTGAGTTAGTAGCAGAGTGCAAACTAGAATTCATGTCTCAATTCTACAGTCTGAGTACATCATGCTTCACTATGTTTAATGAATTGTAGACAGCATATCTAAATAAAATATAGCCATTCTACTTAGCTTTATTCCACATTGGATGATCTGGAGTATATTATTTTTAATGCACAGATTGGATCTTGAAGATTGATACACATTTATGTTTTAAAGTTTAGTCTTGGAAATTTTTGTGCTTAGTTATAGTTTAGAATATACATATATTCTCTATATGTAGTACATAAAGAATATATACATATGTATATGGATGTATGTATTCATTATATATCTGTATATTGGTTTAGTATAGCTTCAGGCTTTTAGGGTCCTTACATTTCAGGTAGAGGAAACCAGGGATTTTTTCTTTTTCTTTTTGGTCTTAGACTTGTAATTTCATGTGATGGAAGCTCCTTGGTTAGGTAACAACCTCTACAACTGCCTTTTGACAACTTCTCTACAACTCATTGTGTTCACTTTGGGATATATGCCTAGTAGTAGAATCTCTGAGTTAAAAGGTATGGACGTTTTAGTAATTGCCAAAGTTAACACTAATCTCTTAATTGCTCAGTTTGATAGTCTTAATCTTCATTCTTCTCAACGTCTCTGATGCATTTGACAGTGTTGTGCCCTTTCCTTCTGGTTATTCTCTACTAGATTTGTGTGGCATTCTTCTCTCTAGGGTTTCTTCCTACCTATCTTACCATTCTTTCTCATCATTCCTATTATAACCTCTGTTGGTGTGCCCCAAGGCTCTGTCCTGGGCCCTCTTTTCTCTCTTCACCAAGGGTTAACCTAGGAGCCACTTAATTTTTTTTAAAGCTTTGTCAAGTATTTCAATATAATTAATTTCCTTTGGGATCCCATGCATTTGCTTTATACATGTAAAAACATTCTGGGAAGGTATCTATAAGTTTCATTAGACAGCCAAAGGGGGTCCATGATACAAAAAAAGATTAAAAATCCCCACTTTATATACTTCTTATACCCACATCAACTCCCATGGCTTTAATTGTTATCTCAGTGCAGATGTCTCCCAAATCTATATGTCTAGCCCATGTCTCCTGAGCTATTCCAACTGCCTATTAAACATTTTATTTTTATTTTTTTAATTAAATGCATTTTTACTCAGAGATTAGTTTTTAGGAATGCTGGCTGTATCTTAATTTTACAATATTTATGAAATATAACAAAGAATGATGGACAGAGAGTTGGACTCCAAGGACAGGAAGATGTGTGTTCAGAATCACAGAATTTGAGCTTGGGAAGGGACCTAGGCAGTCATACAGGCCAACCCCTACATGAATGTATTGATCTAAATCAAATGATAGCCTCCAAGTTAAGGAATGATCAGGTTGGAATTTAACATGTATTAAACATTTTAAACTGGATTTCCAGTAAGCTTATTGAACTCACTGGTTTTTTTTGTTTGTTTTTTTTTTAGTGAGGCAATTGGGGTTAAGTGACACAGCTAGTAAGTGTTAAGTGTTTGAGGCCGGATTTGAACTCAGGTACTCCTGACTCCAGGGCCCGTGCTCTATCCAGTGCACCACCTAGCTGCCCTGAACTCACTGTTTTAATGAACTTCCTTGTTTCCAGTGAGGGTACCATCATCTTTCTGGTCACCAAGGTTTGAAGGTTCTGCATTATCCTCTTATACCATCCTCCTTGTTCATATGTATATGTATATGTATATGTATATGTATATGTATATGTATATGTATATGTATATGTATATGTATAGTCAGTTGCCAAATCTTGTTATTCTACTACAGTATCCCTCAGATCTATTTTTTTCTCTCTTCTCTCATGTCTACAACCCAGTACAGGCCATCATCCATCATCTCTTTCCTGGAATTTGGTAAAACTTCTTAATTGGTATTTCAGCCATAAAGCTCTCTCTACTCCAGTCCATCTACACAACTATTTGAAGTGATTTCTCCAAGTACAGATCTGGCTGTGTAATTTACCTACCCATTGGTAGGTAAATTACTTTTAGGATCAAATATAATCTTCAAGGCCCTTCACAGTCTGGCCCCAACCTACCTTTCCAACCATGTAGTACATTACTCCTTTCAGCCAGATTGGCTCACATGTAGCAACCCATCTTCTGTTTCTTTGACAGGTTGTCCCCCATGTCTAAATATATATTTCCTCTCCACCTTTGCCTCTTAGAATCCCTTGTTTCCTTCAAAATTCAGTTCAAACACCACTTTCTGTATTTCTTCTTCCTTGATCTTCTCAGCTGCTTATAGCCTCCTCCAAGAAAATTACCTTGCATTTAATTTGTAAATATTTTGTTTATACTTATGTACAGTGTTGTGCCTTGCCCTAACCCCAGTAGAATGTAAGCTCTTTGAGGGCAAGGACTATTTCATTTTTGTCTTTTTATTCCCAGTGCCTAACATGTAGTAGACACTTATTAAATACTTATTGATTGATTGATTGCCTCTCCAGCAAAGGATATTGGGCAATTGTCTTTAAATGCTGAGGAAAGAATAGAAATTGAAACATCGTAAAGAATATGGTGAGATAGAATAGTTAACCTAGAGAGTAAATAGGTGGGTGAGTAGTTAGTGTGGTGACCAGGTCAAGTAAAATTAGTGCCATGTATACCTGGATTAAAACTCACCATTTAGTGACATGTGGGCATGCTGGATTTTAAAACACATCCATTTAAGCACAGTGTGTACTGGGAGGAATCAGAACTTCATTTATGGAAGTTGTATGTATCCAGAGGAGAAAGTGGCAGAAAAGGCAGACTCCATGGGCACTCTTCCTTCTGTTTTCTATATTTCATTATTCTAACTCTCAGCTAAGAGTGCTATAAGCAGAACAGACTTGACTATAATCTCATGAACCCAGCTTGAAGAATTAATTCCTAGGAAATGATATAATGCCATTATTTTAAAATGTTTAAAATGAATAATCTTTTCTTTATCCTCCATTGCCTATCTATCTATCTAATCTTAGTAATAATATTTCTTATCTTGCCTTTTTGCAGAATTCAGGTTGCCCACTGAATGAAGAGGTAATTGGCCAAGCCAAGAAGATATTCCCTTCAGTGATAAAATACATGGTAGACATGACTGTTTGGGAAGAGGAAAAAAACCTGCCTACTCAACTCCAGCTTAGGTATAGAATGTTATAATTATCTTCTATGAACTAATGGGGACTTCTTGTGTTCTTCTTCCTGGTTACTTGCTCTTCCCTATGGCTTTTAATATAGCAATTATTTCTAGATAGCTTTCTCCTTCTGCCTTTTTCTTTAGTTTAAAGCCATATTTTATTAGATAAGCAAGTCTCCTAGCAAGAGGATTCTTCCTCAGGTTGAGCTACACTACCAGTTAGCTGTGTGTGATATAGAGCTTGAAGAAATAAATGGCCCTTTTGTTTTAAGAAGAGGAAGACAAGGGAGGATAAAAGGAATACACTAGTTAATGCAAAATGGAGAAAAATGGGCTTGCTGATGCTCATCATTGGGGTATGTGGAAAGAAGAATGTACAGATGTAACAGATTAACTTCAGTCATCTGAAGGAGGCAAAAGAGGGTTGAAGCCATTACATAAATAGTGTATAAATGTGGCAAACTATGGACAAACAAGTGGAGGGGGGAAGGGGTGCTTAAGAAGGAGAATAATACTCTAGAAGAAATAGTTGTAAACATAAGAAATAAAGAGACAATTTCAAAGAATTAGGAGTGGTATGAGCTGAAGCTGAGTGAAGCAGCAGAGCTAGGAGAACAATTTTACAGGGACAACATTGTAAAGAAAAACAGCTTAAGAGCTCTCTGATCTGCATAATGACCAGCCATATCTCTAGAGGATTTGTGAGGAAACATGCCACTCTCCTGACAGAAAGATGATCTACTCAGGGTATATGCATTTTGAGACATGGCTACCTGTGGTGTTATTTTTCTCAACTTTGCATATTTGTTATGGGTTCTAGGCTTTTTTTCCCCTTTTTTTTAATTGGTAGGGGGAAATTAGGGGATAATACTACTGATGTAGTGTCATTGAAACATTTTTGAAATGTACACAAGAGAACAGGAGGAAGCACAAACAGGACAGATTTTAAAATAATTCAAGGAATTTATTATATACTTTTAAAAATCCAAGTGATATGAAATGGAGATTTACCATTTCATATACAATCCTCATTTTGCATTCTCCTGTAAAATACTCCCCCTTTGGTTAAGTTCATAATTTTTTTTTTTTAATTTTTTTTGGTGAGGCAGTTGGAGTTAAGTGACTTGCCCAGGGTCACACAGCTAGTAAGTGTTAAGTGTCTGAGGCCAGATTTGAACTCAGGTCTTCCTGACTCCAGGGCCAGTGCTCTATCCACTGCACCACCTAGTTGTCCCTAAGTTCATAATTTAAAAAAAAAATTATTTAAAAGATTTCATCAAAGAAATGTCATTTGTTAGACCTCAAAGGCCCCAAGTCTTAGTATAGCTGCCTTCTAAACTTCATGTATTCTTGGTTTATAAATTCTCAAGCAGCAGTGGGATGAGAATGGGGGAAGAAGCTAGGAAGCCAGTAATATTGGTGGAACCCAGTTGATAATGAGATATTTTAGTTTAAAAGAACATTAACTATTTCTACTCTAGAAACTACTTGTCAGACAATCTAAATGGGGGAATAAAGGCCAAAAAAAAGGGAAAAAAAGATACTGTATATCAAGTACCTAATGTAGGATAGGTGATAAAATCACTTACTATTTGGCATTTGCAACCTGGCCCCCACTTCCCTTTCCAGCATTGTTATTTATTATTCCTCTTTCTGTACTTTGCCATCCAGCCAAACTGGCATTCTTAATGTTCCTCACACATGACATTCTAGGTCCTGTGTCTTTTCCTTTGTTCTTCCTTTTTTAGAAATCCTTGTTCCAAGCTTCTGCTCAAGTACCACTTTCTAAATGAAGCTTTTCTTCATATTTCTCAGCTGCTGGTGTCCTCCATCCCCAAATTATCTTATATTTATTTTATATACATCCTTTATATATTTTTATGTATATTGTTTCCCTCAATAGAAGGTGAGTTTCTTGAGATCAGGAGCCGATTGGTTGACTTAAGACTTAAAAAGACCTATAAGGATAAGTGTAATGCCAATAATTTATATGTAAATAATGGAATTTTCTTATTATATTTTATTTGCATATGTATGCCTAGTGTATTTTTCATGTTTCCCTTTGATTATCTAATTGTCTCAATTTTTCTTTATCAGGGAGAAAACTGAAAGATACTATTGTGTCCTTTTCAATGATGAGCACCATTCTTATGACCATGTTATATATAGTCTACAGAAAGCACTTAGATGTGAACTTCCAGAAGCTCAATTGCATACCACTGCCATAGATAAAGAGGTTAGTGAAATGTTTGCCTATGTAATTAAATTGTCCTATGTGTTAGCTATCATTCCAATGGATATTTGTTTAGCCCTATCAGTCACTAGCATCCTTTTAATTTAATCTTCATATCACATTAATTCTGCTAGAATAATAAAATAAGAAGAAAAAATTCACCAAATACTTGGTTAGTTCTTTTGATCTGTCTGAAGTTTTGAATAATCTCACTCCCAGTCTTATTTTTTGCACTCCCAGTCTTTTTTCTATTATTTTGATAGTTAAGATGAATATATTTTATTTTGTTTTGTTTTGTTTTGGTGAGGCAATTGGGATTTGTTTTGGTTTTTTGCGGGGCAATGAGGGTTAAGTGACTTGCCCAAGGTCACACAGCTGCTAAGTGTCAAGTGTCTGAGATCATATTTGAACTCAGGACCTCCTGAATCCAGGGCCAGTGCTCTATCCACTGCGCCACCTACCTGCCCCAAGATGAATATATTTTGTAACACTCAAAATCATATATGTAGCAGATTTTAATATAATGGAAAAGCAGATCAAGTAAACCTGATGTTATTGCTTTGCTTTAGTCTATTTTCTTTAGTCTTTGAAGTTGTTTGATTTTTATATCACTTGGTGCTAATTTTGAATAATTTTAATTCTATTCACTATTAAGCATTCATTGTTTACCATATATGCATTCTATTAACTGAAATCTAGGGGAGTTAAAGAAGCAGTAGAAGACCTAGTCCCTGCTTTTGAGCTATTTGTAATCTGATTGGGGAAACATACTATTTATACATGAAAGATTTTGGTTTTCCTCATGTTATTTGCTATCACAGGTATTTTAAACTAGAATGTTTTAATTTTTTCCTCTTGTATTTCTGCACTGCCTATGGAGGTAGTAACCATAAAAGATCAAAAGGCAACCAACAGAAGGGAAGAAAAGAAGCAGGGTCTTAAACAATCTACATGTTGAATAATGAACTCCTGAATAATCTAAGAGTTGAGTTTATGGGATTTTATATGGTTGACAACAATCAAATTTCTTACTAACTTTTTAATGCATGTTTTAAAGTCATGCATGTATGTATAATATGTGTGATATAAGTTATTTCTTTTTATGTTGTGTTTATGCTGAAAAACAATTAACTTTTTCATTAGGTGTGCTATCAAATTACCTTTTTTTTTTTTTTTTGGTGGGGCAATGAGGGTTAAGTGACTTGCCCAGGGCCACATAGCTATTAAGTGTCAAGTGTTTGAGGCCAGATTTGAACTCAGGTAACTCCTGAATCCAGGGCAAGTGCTTTATCCACTGCGCCACCTAGCTGCCCCCTCAAATTACTTTTTTTTTTTAAATTTTTTATTATTATTATTTTTTTTTTGGTGGGGCAATGAGGGTTAAGTGACTTGCCCAGGATTACACAGCTAGAAAGTGTCAAGGGTCTGAGGCCGGATTTGAACTCAGGTCCTCCTGCATTCAGGGCTGGTGCTTTATCCACTGTGCCATCCAGCTGCCCCCCAAATTACTTTTTTTAAAAAACGTTTTTCCTCAAATTACTTTTTAAAAAGAATGTAAATGCTAAGGGACAACATTGTCTTCTTTTGAATGTTTATTCTGAGGACATTTGTTTTTAATAAAGGATTTACTTCTATCCTGTAAATATGAGATAATGTACATAAAGTACTTTCTGAACCTTAAAGTATTATATGAATAATAGTTGTTATTATCATTATTCATGATTGTATCTTCCAGAAGGAGCTGAAAGCAGAAGTGCTATATCTAATGGTTTATAAGCATTTAAACTCTTAATGAATGATTCTATGTTATAGCCACATGATTCCTTTATAATTAAGCTCTGGCCTACACAGTAGAATATGGTAACTAATTTAGTTAGCAGTAGTTAATGACATTTACATATCACAGATGCCAGCCTCAATGAGATTTTGAGAGCAATGGGCTAAAATATATTCACCAGGAAGTAAAGCCCATCTTCTCCTTGGCCATCACAGAAGCTGATAGAATAGTAAAAGACCTGGAAATTATACCATACAGGAATCAGTTTCAGGAATTGGGGCTATCTGATTCCTCTTTTAGTTGATAGCCCTTCAAATATTTGAAGATAGTTACGTCTGTCTCACCACCTCCAAACCTTTTCATAAAATAGTAGTAATAGTCTGACAGGGAAGTGAATTTTCAGTCACTTGAGATCTTTCAAGTAAAGATTCACTGACCACTTCCCTGGGATGTTATAGATGGGATTCATGCTTTGTATGGGGATAAACTAGATGACATTTGAGATACTAACTCTTTGATTGTGTGAGTTCTAGATGGGGTGAGGATCAGTTTGCTGCTACACTTCAGTGACTTCTCACAGTCCCAAGTCTGTAAAGCTCAGGGAATCCTGGGCCTAGTACTTAGCTCTTAGGTTTGATGCAGAATCTTTCATCAAAGATTCCACAAACTTAAGACAAAGGTGCAGTTCTGATCTTATTAACATCCTGAAGCCATAGGGTTAGAGAGTCTTGGGTTATTTAGCCACCAGCCCTCACTTTTCATTTTTAGAACTCCAGGCAGACATAGTAGAGACAGACTCATCTTTGGTCTACACTTCAGCAAGCAAGTTTTAATAATTCATAGTTTGTTAGATCTTTAGTACCAATGTAGCTTAGTGTTGATGTCACTTCATTACTTAATCCTCCAAATTTTCTTTATAATTAGGGTCGTCGGGCTGTTAAACTCGGATCTGGTATTCATTGTCGAGAAGCAAAGGAAAATATCAAGGTAACTGCTGTTAGAAGGGTTTTAAAAAAATTTATTTTATTTGTGATATAATTTAATTTTATACATTTATCAAACATAGATATATTCACATACACATATATATGACGTATAATGTATATTTTCTACATTATTACATTTAGATTTACCTAGTTATATTCTATTACATGTAACTTAGTATTTTAAATCTTTTTTTTTTAATGAACAGGAAGTTTTTTTTCTATAGGTAAATAACAATTTTATAAATAACATATACATATCAATTTAAATAATATATGACATTTGTTTAAATATAATTACTAGATAAATAAGACTGAAATAATTCATATATACACAACATATATATTATGTGTGTGCATAGCTACATATGTATATACTGTACCCTTCCCAGCACATCCCTCTCCCACCTTCTTTTTTTTTTTTCAGGTTAAACATTTTTATTTATATTTTTCTATTTCAATCTCTATCCCTCCTTCCCTCCCCTCCCCCTGCTTCCTGAGGTGGCAAACAATGTGATATGGGTTATACATATATGATCATGCAAAACATCATCATATTTGTCACTTAATGAAAGAATATGAAAAATAGCATGCTTCAGTCTGTTCCATCAATATCAGTTCTTTTTTTGGAGGTGGATGGTATGGTTCATCAGTATTCTTTTGGGATTGTCTTGGATTATTGTATTGTTGAGAAAAGTCAACATAAAAAGGAAACCATGAGAGAGCTGTGTTAGTGGAAGGAAAGTTGAGAGTCGTGACCAAGATGGGGTGATTATAGGAGGGCGAACAAGACATCCCACAGAATAAAATTGGCCATAAAAGCTAAATCACACCCATATGAGCACTCCCTTTCAGGATCTTGATGACTCACTGTTTAACATGTCATTTAATTCTTCTTTCTCCACTCCTCATGAACAGAAAATTGACATTAGAAGGAATGAGCTAAATAAAGATGAAAAGCAACTGAGATAAATTTTAGATAAATTCGATAAATTGTAAGATTCTGTTGTTTAAATTAAAATCTGAAGGCAGTTTAGCTCAGTTTTGAGTTATGCTATTTCCTAACAATCTGTTATTCGTTTTCTTTATTTCCTATATCTCTAGTTTCATTCAGAAAATGTTTCTCAGCATCCACTTCATGTAGAGGTTCTACACGCTGATGTTATGGCTCATCAGAAATTTGCTTTGCGACTTGGCACCTGGTTGAACAAGCTTATGAGCTTTTCAAGTAAGTCCATATTCCTTCATATTTCTTATAAACATTCATTTCTTACTCATGATTTTAAAATCTGATTGAATAGACCATATTTGAAATTAAGATCATATTAATCTATTTCCTCCTTTGTTAAGCTTTTGATATATTTTCACAGTCATATCTTGGGGGTTTTTTGGTTGCTTTTTTGTTTTTTTTGTGGGGCAATGGGGGTTAAGTGACTTGCCCAGGGTAACACAGTTAGTAAGTGTCAAGTATCTGAGGCCAGATTTGAACTCAAGTACTCCTGAATCCAGGGCTGGTGCTTTATCCACTGCGCCACCCAGCTGCCCCACCATATCTTGTATTTTTAATAGGTTCTTAATTGTTTTCTTACTTGGCTCTTAATGCCTTAAAATAAAGCAACCAGTTGTTAATGTTTGACTATTAGATTGACACTAGTAATCATTATGATATTTAAAGATGAGCTGGTCTATGTGTTTTTGGAGAAGGATTGAGAAAAGTGTGAATGTTTTTATCAACTTTTCTTTCTCAGGTGATTTTCGACAGATCTTCTGCCAGGCCTGCCTCCAAGAAGATGTCCCTGGTGATCCCTGCCACATAAGCAGATTAATGCTTTGGGATGCAAAGCTTTATAAAGGTGGGTAGATCTTATGACTTCTGAACAAGAAGCATAATCAATTTTAACGGTACTTCCCTCAATATTAAATTGACTGACTTTGTTGATGTTAAAATGCTAGGATGCCTTCAAGGTAAAGAGATTATTTAATCATTTGTTAGTTAGTTAGGCCAGACTCACTTATCAAACTTGTATTTCTCTGACCTCAATTTCTCTTCAGCTCCTCTGTTGGTCAGGGACAGTAAATAATATGTATTCATATGGTAGCATACCCATCTTACTCAAGTTTCTCTTTAAAAAATCTTAATGAGGAAGAAAAAAGTGAAGAAGACGACAGAGGGAAAAAAGAATGGTAGTGGTAAAATCAGAAAAAAGATGGGGGAGCTATTTAACTAAGCATATACCTTCCATATTTTAAATAAATCTACATTTATTATATAAGTATGAAATAAGAGGAAAAGCTAAGCAAGGTCATTAAAATAAATTGAAGAGTTATAGAAATGCTGGTATATAGAAAAAATGAAACATGCATTTATGGCTTTGTATTCTTGATTGAATCCTGAATTAATATTTTGGTGAATTTTGACCTTAGTGAGGTATATTAGTATGTTCATTATTTTTAGTATATCCTGGAAAATGTTCCTACCTTCTATTCCCATAAAATGTTATTTTTCACAGGTGCACGTAAGATACTTCATGAATTGATCTTCAGCAGTTTTTTCATGGAAATAGAATATAAAAAATGCTTTGCCATGGAATTTGTGAAGGTAATTGTTATCTATGTTTATTTGAAAAAATTAGTCTATTGCTTATAAATATCGTGATTTTTATAAGTAAAAGAATAGAAATAGAAGTTGGGTGCTTCTGAAAAGCTTGATTTTTATAGTTAATTTTTATTGTTTTCTTTCAGCACTTGATAGTCTCAAATGGTTTCCTGTAGAGAACACAAAACCGTGCAGGGGGAGAACATAGTATCCCATTCACATAAATACTCAATCTACTTTAATTTTTTTCACCTTTATTAATGTATTGAAGTAGAAGATGAGTTAGAAAAATGGTTTCAGTTTAAGGGGAAGAAGAGTTTATATAGCTGAAAAACAGGAATCAGGTTAGGCATCAGAATTATATTTGTATTTTCAAGGCTAAAATGAAAAGGGAAGCTTTAATCCTATTTCCTCTACTGTTATTCTGATAGATCTATGATTTCATTGGTGTGGATATTTCTTCCACTGATATAGTTTTTGGTCTGTCTTTGCTTCCTTAAATATTCCACAAAGTATTTACCCAATACTTTAATTCTTTTAATCCCTTTATTTATTTCCTGCATTTTTGCTTTTTTTTTTCCCTACACATTTATAACTTGTTTCTCAACTGAATTATAAACTCCTTAAGTTCAGAGACCGGGTCTTACATTCCTTTTACCTCCATAGTGTTTTACATCGAGTAGGTGTTCAGTTAATATTAGCTGATTTCATTTTGATTTTTAAGCAGCTCTGAGAGACCCAAGACTGGTCCAAGAAAAAGAGTCAGGCTGAGATTGGAAGTTGAAGGTGAAATGAAGATTGTGGTAGACAGGTATAGAAGTATGATGAGATAGGCCAAAATTACAAGTTGAAATTCTTGCAGGAAGACTGAACTTATGGATAACAAATCCATAATGCGATTTAACATTCAGAATAAGATAGGATCTTTTGGGATGAACCCTTGAATTTTTAGGTTGATAGCAAGGAAGGCAATCATGTTGTTTTGAAACATACCCCTTTTTACCAATATCAGGCAGAATATTGAACACTGAGTATGGCCAATATGATTTTTTGGTGAAGGCTTATCTCCCTGCAGGTGATACTTGTTTGGATCTAACACCATGGCTAGAATTCTGAGTTAACTTTGTATGAAGATTCTACTTAGTGGTTTGTTCTCGAGGAGTGAGGTGCATAGAAGGGCCTATCCCTACAGTAACAGATTGACTGTGTAAGGTGTGATGGGATGCTTTCTGCCTTGCAACTGCCCCAACCTGTCTTCTTACTTTCTTTTTTTTTTTTGCGGGGCAATGAGGGTTAAGTGACTTGCCCAGGGTCACACAGCTAGTAAGTGTCAAGTGTCTGAGGCCGGATTTGAAATCAGGTCCTCCTGAATCCAGGGCAGGTGCTTTATCTGCTGTGCCACCTAGCTGCCCTGGTTTTTGGGGTTTTTATAAAGCATGCTTCAGACTTTGTTCAGTCAATATCAGTTCTTTCTTTGGAGGTGGATAGTATGCTTCATCTTAGTCCTTTGAGATTGTCTTGGATCATTATATTGCTGAGAAAAGTCATTCACAGTTCCTCATCAAGCAATATTGCTGTCTCTGTGTACAACATTCTCTTGGTTCTCACTTCTCTATATATCAGTTCATACAAGTTCTTTCCAGGCCTTTCTGAAATCATCCTGCTTGTCATTTTTTATAGCACAATAAATAATATTCCATCACCATCATATACCACAGCTTGTTTAGCCATTCCCCAATTGATGGGCATTCCTTTGATTTCCAATTCTTAGCTACCACAAGAAGAGCTGCTCTAAATATTTTTGTACTAGGTCTTTACCTCTTTTTTGGGATGTCTTTGGGATATAAACTATTTCATTATATTCTAGAGGGATGAGGAGGGTCCCACCCAAACCTAGCTTTTTGAAGTTGCCTCTGGATTATTTCATAATTCTCAGATTTGTTGCTTTTTGAACTAATATTTATACATTTTTTTCAGGTGCATGCAAAATGTTATTAGTCAATATAATATATCTAGTAAGGAGAAATTATGTTTAGTTTAGCCTTATAGATGGAAAACTTAGGGGCTTATAAAGGTGATAGACCTAGGAATAGGACTCAGGTTTCTTGATATTTCTGATATTGTTTCTGTGTAATAGTTAAATTCGTTGTTTTGAAAAGTTTCTAATAATGGTTTGTAATCAAGATTCTCTAAAAATCTTTCAGTTTTATAAACCACTGCAGAAAGACTACATCAGTGATGATCATGACAGAAGTCTCTCTGTGACGTCATTATCAGTTCAGATGTTTACTGTTCCTACTCTGGTATGTATAGGTTATTGCTTTGTTCCTACTTATTTTTGTTCAAACTACTTTTACATTTTTTTAATTATTGAAGAAAATCCACCAAAACTACATCAATATTGGAGTACAAGGTTTCCTGAGAATGGATGTGAGGAGTCTATCAGGGTCCATGTAGCCATTCTGGGCCCAAATAGTTAAGTCAGACCTGCTTTCTGAGTGTGTGTGTGTGTGTGTGTGTGTGTGTGTGTGTGTGTGTGTCCATCCATCCCTGTCTGTCTGTCCATCTGTCTCTCTTTTTGTGTCTTTATGTGTGTGAACGTGTATGTACATGTAAAATTTGTTTTAGTTAAATATTCTTTAATTCCTAAATTTTGTTTGGTTTTGTTTTGTAATGAGAAGTCAGGATGAGAGGGAGACTTACTAAAGGTTTCCAGTTGTTGGAGATTATGCTACCCAGTCCTTGAGAATAGAGAGCCGTGCTTTCCTTGCTGTTTCCTGACAGATCAGCTCTGTTTTCTCTATGTATTTTCAGCGGACTGGATAATAGTTAGAGGGAGCAGACCAGGAAGCATGATATAGTGGAAAGAATGTTAGATCTGAAGGTAGTGTACTTGAATTCAAAGCACAGCATTTTTAATTGGGAAAGGCACTTCACTTCTGGGTTCCAGAGGGATTGGACTATATGATTTCCACTTCCTCCTGATTCTAAATCTTAATTCTATGATTATAAGCAAGGGTGGTAGTTATAGAGCAGATCCTAATACAGTCAATTTGAAAGGCATGTCCATTTTCTATACTGTTCCTTATATGAACACTGATAATCAACATATATCCTGGTTCTTTATTTTTTCCTTCTCTAATGGGTTTTATGGTAGAGAGTCTTAAACTAGATAAGTTTGAGGATTTTTAGATTGGGTGCTGACTTTGTGTTCTAAAATTTGCTGATTAAATAAATGATGTATATATGAGGGCTTATTATTAAAGTCAGTATTATTGAAATACTGTGTAGGCTCGTCTTCTCATTGAAGAGCAGAATGTTATCTCTGTCATTACTGAAACACTACTAGAAGTTTTACCAGAATACTTGGACAAGAACAACAAATTCAACTTCCAGGGCTACAGCCAGGACAAATTGGGAAGGGTATATGCAGTTATATGTGACCTCAAGTAAGTTCATTTTGGGAAATGGTATGGGTTATCTTTTTTTTTTTTTAATGGGGCAATGAGGGTTAAGTGACTTGCCCAAGGTCACACAGCTAGTAAGTGTCAAGTGTCTGAGGCCGGATTTGAACTCAGGTCCTCCTGAATCCAGGACTGGTGCTTTATCTACTGTGCCACCTAGCTGCCCCGGGTTATCTTTTAAGTACCATGTATTCTTTATTTTTCCCTTTGAGATAAAATTTGTATATTTTGTTACAAAGGATTTTATTTGCAGAAAAGTAAGAAACAAAGGATTGCTATGTATTGGTGCCCATGTTCATCTAATTTGAATAATTTTGCCTCATCAAATCCTAGTTTCATTGTGCCTAACCCTTAGTTTGGATAATAGGAAGAAATTCTTGATCATAGAGAGCAATAAAGAGAACTTTCCTTATGGCAACTATATTTCTGAGTGATGCTTTATTGAATACTGGGTCACAAAGACAGGAACTCTGCTGATGCAGGTGGGTTTTGAGAAACCCTTCTCTAAAGTGGTTAGAACAACCCTACTTTTGAACCTTTGGACAACCTTTTGTGTGTTATCAAAGTGAGAATCAGGCTATAACAAAGGTTTTCTCTTTCTCCAAAACTTGGATGTATGGAGTATGGAGCTTGGATCCTTGGATCTCTTCCAAATTGATGGTGAAATACACACTTAGTCCTTTTGGGCACCTTTGAATTTGATCAGTAATTATTCTGTGTTCATGCTTTTTTCTTCAAGTGTACTAACTGCTAGGTAAGCAGTGACAGATAAATTCTCTATTTAGATGTATAAGAATTTAATGTAGATTTTTTCCCCTAAATTTCCCCCCACTAATTTCCTTTAGGAAAAAGAAAAGAAGAAAATTAGGTTCTATCTTTTCATTTTTTTGTTTTTGTACCAAGCTTTCTCTAAACATTTTCCCTTCTGTTGTTTCTTGTTATTTTTTTTAGATAATATTTGCAGATGAGTTTATACTCTAAACCACTGTTGCTCTTGACTGCTATATATGTCTTCTTGTCAAGGAGATAAAATGTTTGCTGCCTAAAGTAGTTTGGTGATTGTTCTTTTGTCCATTTCCTAACCCTCTGCTTTTTCTTTCCTTCCTTCCTTCCTTTCTTCTCTCTTTCTTTTTTTAATATCAGTAGCTTGTTTAAATGCAACCTTTTGTAGCTGCTTCAACCACATGCTTTACCTTCTCATTTTAATTCTGTTCATTTTGATCTTTGCTTTGACAAATTTGACCACACATTGCTGATTTGGAAATAACTCATTGATAATCAGGAATTTCTTGTATTAGAATTTAATCAGTTAAATTTTTTGTTTTATTTAGTGCTTGCCATGTTTCACACCTCTTGACTCCCTTAAAGAAAGTTTTCGAGCTATATAGGCTACAGGAATGTGGCTTCTATATAGTCTTTGGCCCCTTTCTTTTCTTATTCCTGAACGAGATTTTACAACATATGCTTCCATTTGCTTCCAAAGTATTAAAGTGTATGTTTTGAGTGTCTTAGAAGTTTTTTGAATCAGGATATTCCTTTGAAGTTTTCCATAGGATTTCTATCTCCTCATTTTCTGCAACAAAATCTGTACATAAATTGCAGTTATCTTCATGGTAATCTTTTTTGCAAATGCATACTATTAGTACTTGGTCTTTGTGATGACCTCTTATCCGTATGATAAAACCATCTATGCCAGTTTCTTCATTTGTCTCTTTATAAAGAGCCTGTGAGTCATGTCTCCATTTAACAGGATGTGGGTTTAGATCATATTCAACCTAGGAAATCAGTGTGGAAGCCTTTGTTAGGTTAGGTCAGTTCTTAGCCCAGTTAAAGAGTCATTACCTGCCTTACAGAATATACTATGTAAGTGTATTTTCATCCTTGTTTGACATTTGCCAGAGTGCTCATATTCACAGCCAGTCTTTATCAAACAGAAAATAAATGAGCATATCCAAATCCCTGTTTGCTGGAGCTTCTGGTTATTGCATTAAATGAGAAGTAGGTTTTTTGTTGCTTTATTTAAATAAAGAATGTTAATGCTAGTGTTTGTAACCCAGTGAACTATAAAATTATCTCTAGGTAGGCAAGTAACATTTCCTTGTCTTTTGAAACAGGTATGTCCTCATCAGTAAGCCTGCAGTATGGTCAGAAAAATTAAAAATACAATTTCTTGAAGGTTTTCGATCTTTCCTGAAGATTCTTGCATGCATGCAGGTACTTTATTATCTCTGGTCATCATTAATGGAAGACAAATTAGAGGAATGATATTAAATCTAACTAAAATCATTCTGGTCTTTTTATCTTTGAGGATCACATATGACAAGTTTTCTTTTTTTTTTTTTTTTTTACTGTGTATAGAAGGCAGCCTAGTATAAGGGAAAGAATGCTGCTGCTGGAGAGGCAACCTGTATTTTCAAATTCTGCCTCTGATACTACCTGCATGACCTTGGGCAAGTCACTTAAGCTCCCATGACCTCCGTTTCCTTATCTATAAACTAAGGCAGTTATACTGGATGACCTCTGAGTTTTCTTCCACCTGCGGAGTCCTGATCATATAAATATTTGTAATGATTTATGCTTTTTATTTTGAAGCTAATTACCTTAAATTAGAGAACAAAGTAGAAGTCCATAACATGTCTTCAAATAGCATTTCTATCATGGACTCGTACTGCTAGGGGCAGCTAGGTGGCTCAGTGGATAGAGAACTGGCCCTAGATTCAGGAGGACCTGAGTTCAAATCCTACCTCAGACACATGACACATACTAGCTGTGTGACCCTGGGCAAGTCACTTAACCCTCATTGCCCGCCCCCCCCCCAAAAAAATGAACCAGTCTTTTTTTTTTTAAGTTCTGTAGGATGTTCAGTTTATGTAAATTAAAGATGTTTTTATTATTCATTTTTTCTGTTAAAATATATTTCTTTGGGAGATGGTAGAAGAGAGAACAACTATGTTTTTATATACACACAAGCACATACACATATATACACGTATAAGTGTGTGTATTTATATGTATCTATATCTCTAGTTATATTTTTAAAATGTCTGTGCCTGTAAATTGTTGGGTTTTATTCTCAGGGAATGGAAGAGATCAAAAGGCAAATAGGACAGCACATTGAAGTGGAGCCAGACTGGGAGGCTGCTATTGCTATTCAGATGCAGTTGAAAAACATTCTTTTAATGTTCCAAGAATGGTGCGCTTCTGATGTAAGTAAATCTTATAGGTGAGATTTTTTTCCTCCCTCTTTTATGTTTTTGCTCAAATTTTTCCCTCTCTTTTTATCTTATAAAATCATTTCCATCCTTTTAGGTCCAGCTCAAATGCCACCTATTTCATAGCTCTTACTCTTATCCCAGCTAGACATTGTTGCTACTTCTATTCTTTTGCACTTAATTTGTATTGTTTATATGGCAGCTAATACATACTGCCTGATATTTCATTTATGTATCTTGTCTTCTCTAGAGATTCAAACCACCCATAAATTCAGTGACTTTCTTTTTATTCCTAAGACAGTCTAGATTTGTGCTTTGTATATCGTAAAAATTGAGTGTGTATTTGTTGAATGAATCTATCTAATAGGGAGCTTACTTTCTTTACCCTGAACCTTATTCTCCTTCTGAAATAAATCTTTATATCCGTGGTATTCACCTAGTTTCCAGGGTTTGAAACCTGTATTATCTTTTACTTTTTCCTCTCCTTCCCCTTTCATAGCCAGATGATTAGCAAGAACTATGAGTTTTGCCTCCATAACATCTCTTATATCTGTTCCCCTTCTTTTTTTGTCCTAGCGCTGGCACCCTAACACAGGTTATCACTACTACTTCCTTGTTCTATTTATTTTAATTAACCTCCCAACAAGCCTTCTTGACCCAATTCTCTCACCCTTCTAGGCTATCTAATGATTTAATCATATTGTTTCTCTACTCAGAAATCTTCATCAATTCCCCATTACTTACTGAACAAAGTTCACATTCTTTTACCGGATTCTTGAGGGACCATTCCCCCAATATGCCATCACCCTACTTTTCAAGCCCCCTACCAAAGATTTGGAATTGATTGTGGAGGCTATCTCATCCAAGAATGCCCTCTACTTTACCCTATAAGTAGTAAACCAACCTTTACTTAAGTGCTTCTTGGGAGGCTGAACATATTACCCCCAAAAGCAGACCATTCCACTTTTGGATAGTTTTAAGTCATTAGGAGGTTTTTTCTTAGAGCAAGCCTAAATTTTATTCATTAAAACTTCTATCCATTGTGAGATTTAAAATTGGATATAAGAGCATTAAGCTCCCCTTTAACCTTTCTGTTATATATCTCCCAGACCAGTAAGAGAAAGAAGCCTCTGAGCTTTAGTTAGAGATGGATTACTTAGCTTTTATTGTTTGGGAATTAATTAGCCAACAAACAAGGTGATGCTGATTAGAGAAATAGGAAAGTAGAAATACAAATATAGTCTTAGATCTAAGCTTAGTCTATATTCCTTATAAAACTCACCAAATCCCAAGGCCACCTCTGAGGCTGAGAACCGTGTCAAGCACGTGCTGTTACCGAGGATCAGGCCGATCACCAGACCACGCCGTCAAACCTGAGTCAGCGTGTGTGTGCAGAGGAAGAGCGAGAGCTAGAGAGAGACCACTTCCATTCTCTCCTTCCTTTTAAGCTCGCACCCCGGAAGTGGAGTGCTCGGTCACACTCTCCTGAGTATTAGCATGTGCACAGCTGTTCGTCATGGTCTCCTCCCCGAAAGGGTGGTCCTTCAAAAACTGGCATCCTTCAGTTATTGTTTAGCCAACTCTTAAATGTTAGTTAAAAGCTTTCATTTTTTTACCACACCATTGCTACTTATTTAGCCCTTCATTGCCAAGAAGGTAATTTCTAATTACTCTTCCATTTAATAGCCTTTTACATACTTGATAACTGTTATATCCTAGTAAGTGTCCTCTTTTCCAAGGCAAAACATCCCCAGCATATTCAGGTGATCCTCATCTATCACTTTCTCTAGGCCCTTTACTATCTTAGTTGCCTTCAATGTACTCTGTGGATTTCTAGCTGAGTAGTCTACCCCTTGTCTCTTGAATATGCCCTGTGCTTTCTTGTACCTATGTTTCATGTTCATGCCTTTTGAGATCCTTCAAAAATGTATTGGATACCTTAAATGTCCCCATCTTTGCCTGTTCTTCAATTCTTACCCATTTTTTAAAGCTTCTTCCAGAAGCTGTTTTCCCTGCTCCTTGGTAAGTCAATAACAACCTTTTACTCACCTCAAATTTTTTTATACTTCTCTAATGAAATTTTGTTGTATTTTGGCTATTTGTGTGTCACATTCCCCAGCAAGATGATAAAGAACTATCTTATCTTATCCAAACTCTGTACTTCTCTCTTCCCAAGTACCCTGCATATTACTCTTTACACATGGTTGATGTTTAGCAAGTTTTTGCTGGACAGAATTAAATGGCTGTCTTGTTAACATTCTTGTATTTTGTCTGTTTTTAGGAAGAGCTCTTGTTAGTGGCATATAAAGACTGCTACGAAGCTGTGATGAAATGTATTTTAAGTTGCACTCCTTCTGAAAAGTCTCCAATTTACTTGTATGGCCACACTTTAGAATGCAGGCCCTACAAAGTATCTGTAGATCCTGTCAGCATTCATTTGCCACTCTCCAGAACCCTTGCAGGTGAGTATCTTTCTGACTTGTTACATGATCTTTGGGTTTTTTTGTATCCTCAAGGTGATAAAAACCTCCTCTTGCTTCCAGAATAGGTCTTTTTTCATAAAGTTCTTTTTAATTCAGAAAACCATGTTCCAAATGTCAGTCTAGGAGCATAATCTAGTTCCCTTTATCATAGAAGCTAAGCACAAGTTGACTAGAGAGATATCTCTATCTAGATACCTTCTCTGTCTCAGTCTCTTTCTATATATATAAATGAATATATGTAGTTATATATCTATACACCTCCCTCTCTTATCTCCAACTGTGTGTGTGTATTCATCTCTATATTATCTAGCTTTATATAGAGATCTATCTGTATCTCTAGAGATAGATCTGTACCTTTTTCTCTCTCTCTGTCTCTGTCACTGTCTCTCTCTCTCTCCTACTGTCTGTCTGTCTATCTATTGAGATC
Organism: Dromiciops gliroides; assembly: GCF_019393635.1. NCBI lineage: Eukaryota > Metazoa > Chordata > Mammalia > Microbiotheria > Microbiotheriidae > Dromiciops > Dromiciops gliroides. Next base: position 194,159,199 of record NC_057862.1, on the reverse strand, counting down.
TCAGATAGCTCAAACTCGTACTTATATGTAGTGTGACTTCATTAGCCACTTAGGAAACTGGGGATATCAAAGTGCCTGGCACTTTGAACAACAGATCAGTAACCCAAAAAGGGAGGAAATAAGATTTTTGAAAATTCAGGAGGATACTCATTTGCTTTGGGCCCTGAGAAGTTAAATGATTTGCCCAGGGTCATACAATCAGTAGATATTGAAGCAGGACTTGAATGTTAAGAGCCCAGCTTTCTATCCACAGTGAGAACCTGTGCTGTCTCTCACCAAGTATTGTATGTCATACATTGCTACTTGCCCAGTTCTATCTTGAGCTTCTTACTCTCTTTAACAGACTGTAGATCATCTATAAGAACTTTTCACACTACACTTTTGAGAATTCTATTTTGACATCTATGTACCTAATCAAATTTAAACAGAAATAAAGATATAGTTGTTTATTTTTGATACTTCCCACTGTCCAATTTCACCATCATATTGCTACTGCCACTGTACTTCCCACTCCTTAAAAAAAAAATGCTTGAGCAGATTCTATAATATCCGGGCAGTTCTCCTTAATAATTTCCTGGAATATGATGTCTAGACTCTTTTTCTGATCTAGCTGCCCCTCAACATTTTTTAAAATGAGTATTAAAAACTTTTTACATGGAATTGGAAAAAAAGTTTTTTTTAAATGCTTGCATTTGTCTTTGAGTCCTTATATTCCTTTATTTCTATTTTCAGTCATTCATATAATTGTGATGGGTTTTTTAAATTGGTGATAGATTCAAAATATATCCCCTTGTGTCTCTCCTTTTGGGTGTTGATTGTTTCACACCTGATAGTCTATACTTCCTTTAGACTTAACCTCATTAAGTGACTATTTTCAGGCAAAAATCAATATTGAGCCTCCTCTATTACATCCAAGTGATAACAGTAAGACCTTGCACATAATTCTTAACATCACATTATTTTGTAGCATTCTAACTCATCTTAGTAAGAAAAATGTTTTATCTGTTTTCAGATCTCTTCTAAATGTGGATTAAATTTAGAATAAGCTCCATATTTTTGTATTTATTTATTTATTTATTTTTTGCGGGGCAATGGGGTTAAGTGACTTGCCTAGGCTCACACAGCTTGTAAGTGTCAAGTGTCTGAGGTCGAATTTGAACTCAGGTCCTCCTGAATCCAGGGCCGGTGCTTTATCCACTGTGCCACCTAGCTGCCCCCTGGCTCTATATTTTTGTGTAAAATATAAGTATATCATTCCTTAAATTTGTTGTTGTCATATATGTGCAATATACATATATATATTTAGTACCCATTGCCTCTGAGTGATGTCCAGTCATAAACTATAATTAATGGAATTGTGATGTAATGAGTACAGGATTTGGAGATAGAGAACCTGAGTTCACATTTTCCCTCAGTCACCTGCTATCTGTGTGGCCTTGAAGTTCTTTTTCCTCTCTGGACCTTGGTATCTAAATAATCTAATCAAATAAAAGAGGAAGTTGTATTTGATGATATTTATTGTCCTCTCCAGCTCTAAATCTGTTACACTATACTGGCATTTATTAATCTTGATTAAAAATGAAGTCAGAAATTCAAAGATGGAATATTTGAAAATAAATACTGTCAATAAAAAGCAAACTTTTTAAAGGTTCACTTCATCGTTAAGGTGTCAAATTGACTTGAGCAATATTAGTTGGATTTTGTTACAGTCACTTCTCTTTCATGTTTTAGGTCTTCATGTACGTTTAAGTGATATTGGAGCCTTTTCAAGATTGAATGAATTTGTGCCTTCAGTAAGTGTTTGCTTTAAGTGTTGATTTTTCTTTATTTTCTAGTTCTAAACATTTCCTAGTTGATAAATAGTAAAGAATATTATGAAGAAATAATGAAGAAGCAAAAAATGGACACCTTGAAAATACACTTGACATTTTCATTTAGAAAGTTGTTCTGTGTGGCATGTTGAAATTACATTAGAATTTTATAGCTAAAATTGACCTGAGAAATCTGTAGTTTGACTTACCCATTTTAAAGATGAAAAAGTTGAAACCCAGAGAGGTCAGATGAGTTGCCTAGAGTCACAAGCCAGTTAGTAACAAAATTAGACCTAAAACCTAAGTCTTTTTCTTTCTGGTCCAGTGCCCTTTTTATATCACAAAGTATTTAAATCTTTACTGTTTTGTGTGAGCTGTGTCAGGTTACTCATGAGACATGTTTCTAAAATTTTTTTAAATTAATTTTTATAAAAATGTACATTACACTTAGAATTTTTTCTCTTGTGAGCATGCCTTGCCATTGTTAAAGGGTAATCCCAAAGGAACCCAAGTTATTCTTCCACCCCTCCTCCCAACATTATCTTCCATTTTTTTCTCAGTTAAGTTATTCTAGGCCCATAGGGCAAAAGAACAATAGCAGGAAAGGTGGATAGGTTATCACCACACCCAGTTTTCCCAAACTGCTTGCCATATGTTACCAGTTTCACTATATTTTCAAAATATACAAACCTGTCTCTACAGATAAATCTACTTAAATTAAAATGCTACTAATCTTGTATACTGTCTCCTTTTTAGGAAGATTTTGAAGTGGAGTTGCTGGTAGAGTTTCCATTGCGGTGTCTGGTTTTGGTTGCCCAAGTTGGGGCTGATATGTGGCGAAGAAATGGTCTTTCTTTAATTAGCCAGGTACATCAGTGTCTACTCTTCACATTTACGAATCTGAACAGTCTTTCAACATTTTTTCATTAATGAGTCTCCATTTGCAGTAAGGCTAGTCCTCAAGCAGCAAATGGGGCATATTGCCAGGCCCATTTTTTAAGCCTTTCTTGAATAGTAAAACCTGTGAGAGCTTGTACTCTACTGGCATGGTTTTCAAGAACTTTTGCCCACATCATGATGAAGGATCAGACTAGGACTTCAGTAGAGAATAATTTCACATGTTGAATTCATTCATTCAAACAAGCATGTATTAATTACCTGCTTTGTACCAGACACTATACTAAGGGCTCAGGATACAAATACAAAAATGAGACAGTTCCTGCTGTCAGGGAGTTTATGTTCTGTTAAACAAATAAAACCACTGATCCTGATTTACAAAATCTACTTTGTTAAGAATAAATAAATCGTCTCAGTCTTGCCTATTGAATTCTTTCCTATCCTTTAAAGCCCAACTCAAACATCCCTCCCAGGAAGCCTTCCCTGGTCCACCCTGGGATTAAGGGAGAAAGTAATGACTTTTACCCTTTTGCCTCATGGTATTCTGGTTTATAACTCCTTAATACACCTATCATTTATTATTGTTTGTTTAATTATCTTTTTTTTTTTTAAGCTCGATGGGCAGGGGAGTGGGGGGAAGTCATATTCTCTCTAAACTAATTATTTTCCTTAGAGATAGTACTCTACACAGAAGAGCTCCTTAAGAAATGTTTGCTGATTGGCACATGGGTCACAATTTTTATATTCAAAGTTGTCTTTTTGCAGTCTGTTTATCTCACAGTATTGTGCTCTCTCTTCTTCATTGTAAAAGGGAAGGAAAAATTTTGAGAGGTGGCCCTCAGTAGGACTAGAGTAACTGCTAAGCATTAAAGATTCATGAACCCCCAAAGAAAAGAGCAAAGGGATTAAGACTTATCCATTAATACAACTTCCCTAACTTCTTATTGTCCTTAGATAATTTCTAGACTTTGTTGTTGTCATTCATTCATTTACTCATTCAGTCGTATCCAACTCTTTGTGACCCTGTGGATCATAGCATGCCTATACTGTCCATGGGATTTTCTTGGCAAAGATCCTAGAGTGGTTTGCCATTTCCTTCTCCAATTTCCAGACTAGTAAGAATTGTTTGTTGATGTTGTTAATCTTAATTAAAATTTCTTCCTTTTACATCTATTTACTTGTTTTTATGTTATAGGTGTTTTATTACCAAGATGTTAAATGTAGAGAGGAAATGTATGACAAAGATATCATCATGCTTCAGGTAGTAATCTCTTTCTAATTATAAGTGGTATTCATTGCCGTATTACTCCTCAGAATCTTCTGTACTTAAGCTATTGTTGTTATTTCTTAATTTTATCAACTTTTATTTCATTGTTGTTATGGAATATGGTAGAATAATAATGAAAACTGCTACTGGATAATCTTGCACTCGCTTCTTTTGTAATTTTCCTGACAGTTTATGTGAAAACCAAGTTATGATTATTAACAAATGAGAAATTTTATGGTTATGTATGTTTCTGGGTATATCACACAGATTGGTGCATCTTTGATGGAGCCCAACACTTTCTTGTTATTGATACTCCAGAGATATGAACTTATTGAGGCTTTTAAGAAGCTTGTCCCCAGCAAGGACCAGGTAAGTAACAGAACAGGGTAGGTGAAGTCATTCCATCAAAATCAGTTTTGAACATCCTTTTGTCATGGTTTCATTGCACTAAGTATTTAGGGGTTACAGTGTAAAAAATGTAAAAAAAAAAGTAACACAACTATTTGGAGTGTCTTGTAACACATTAGATGACAGGACAAGACATTACAAAGCTTTTAAAAACAAACAAACATTTAATCAAGTATTGTAATGATCACTTGCTACAACTGAATATTTACTTTTACAAATTGAAATATTCTCCCATTTTAGGTCACAGCCCTGAATCCAAAGCTACTTTTTCTTCCAACTCAGGAAGGAAGAAACTAATAATAGAGGAAAGAAGTAAAGGTTAATTAGACTTAGTTTCACTGTTGAATGTTCTTTTATAGAAAGCTAATAATATAGGGGATACATTCTTAGCCTTTTAAGGTTGGTTATCATTGCCCTGTTGCCACAGTCAGAGTCTGGAAATATGGAAATAAATGAACCATCAAACTGACCCAATATGACATTTTTCATGTTTTTATGTTCTAATGTAACTGATTTCTTTTTTTAAAATTCTATAGGATATGATTAAACAATATAATGCACTAATGGAAGAAATGCTTCAGCTCATCATCTACATCGTGGGTAAGAATCTTGAAGTGACAAGATGAAAACAAGTATTTTGACTGTTAGATGGAAATTTCATAATATAGCTGCAGTTAATCTAAATATTCCTTGATGGGGGCAACTAGGTGGCACAGTGGATAAAGCACCAGCCCTAGATTCAGGAGAACCTGAGTTCAAATCCAGCCTCAGACACTTGATACTTACTAGCTCTGTGACCCTGGGCAAGTCATTGCCCCCCAAAATAAATGAATAAACAAATGAATGAATGAATAAATGTATGTCCCTTGATTAGCAGAAATCAACTTAGAGGTTCTGAATTTAAAACTCAAGGACAATTTCCTTGCTTGGCAGCTTGGGTAGAGTAGAAAATACTGAATCTGGACGTTAGAAGACCAATTCAAGTCTCAGGTATTCTCAACGAGCTCTGTGACCTGGGCCAAGGCACATGATCTTTCTGAACCTCAGTCTTCTCATCTAGAAAATGAGGAGAATAATACTTAGTTGTCATATTTACCCCTTTGGCTGTGGTTGCATGGATCAAATGAAATTAAAATATGTGAAGTGACCTATAAAGCCCATATGAATGTGAGCTATTGTTAATTCTTGATCTATTTCGAATAACTGTTTGCTAAGTAATCACATATTTCAGCAGATGATGTAGTTAAGCTGTCCTTGCAAAACAAGAACTGTACATTTTGGTCTTTAAAAGTATGTATTATTACACTTTCCTGCTCCCTAACCTCAATCCACAAACTATATAGGCATTAGAGGTTGAAGGTGAGAGAGCAGTAAGTACCAAAGGAAAAATATAGAAAGATAGTCGTAGAATTAAGATATAAAGTTATGTATTTAAGGCATTTTTAGTTTGACAAAACTGCCAAACTACTAAGACTTTAGGAAATGCTTTTTCTTTAGTGGAGATAAAGAAAAGCATTCTTAATATAATATTATTTTCAGTTTTAATATTTTTGTTTTGAATAGTTAGAGTAATATTCATGTTTTTACTTTTTTATACAGAAATATGTGATTAGAAGAGAGGCATGTATGGTGTAATAGATAGGGAAGAAATGTTCTAGTCAGGAAGTCCTTGGTTCATGTCCTAGGCCGGTTATATCAAATTCAAATAGAAACAGGCCCCCTAAACCATACAAGCATTCTTGTACCTGCATATTAACTTAGAAAATCACATATAAACTTTATCCATGTTCTTTTGTATTTTTAGTTTATTAAATATTTCCCAATTGTATTTTAATCTCTCTGTGTATCTCAGGCCTCCATGCCCATGTGTTACTCCTTTGCCTTAGGCAACTTTCCAGGACTATAAGTTGCTGACTAGTTTTCTATCTGCATTGTTAAGGGAAGCTTCTTCCCCTGTAGTTCCCAACACCAGTTAGATCAGAGGGCTGGGCAGCCCCCTATCCCATCCCTACCCCACAAAAAAGATTATTTGAAATATGATTGATAAAAGACTTATTATATTTTTAAGTATAAGTTCATTTGGTGGCCCAAATATCTTCAGAAGAGTTTTCATAATAAAAGGCAGTGTGCTACAATGTAATGAATGACTCCTGGAATAAGGGTCAGAGATGTCGCTGATCACTCTGTTGTCCCCACTGAGTCTGTGATCTTAAAGAACTTTTTTTATTTTCTTCTGGGTTTCAGTTGTCTTATTTGTAAAATTATGATTTTGGATTGGATAAGCTCTAAGGGCCTTTATGGCTCTAGGATTATCTAAATCTGTTTAGTTCAGCAAATATTTACTATATATGTCATGATGCAGAAGACATCATCCATGTCCTTATGAAGATTATAACCTAGTAGCAGAGGGCCACTTTTTGAAGTCGCAAAGAGCTGGAAACAAAGTAGATTCCTATCAATGGAAGAATAGCCAAACAAATTGTGGTACATGAATGTAATGAAATATTACTGTGCTATAAGAAATGCTATAGGACAATTAGGTGGCACAGTGGGTAGAGTGTGATCCCTAGAGTAAGGAGGATCCGTGTTCAAATTCAGTCTCAGACATTTACTAGCTATGTGACCCTGGGTAAATTGAAAGAACAACCACTAAACAAAAATGAATGTTGTGCAATTACAAAGAATAAGATTGGCCCCTAGGAAGACATATGAAAAGTCACCTTCACCCCATTCCTTTGCAGAGGTGGGGGAATCAACAAGTATGGAACATTGCATATGTTCTTAGATTGTGTATGTGTGTATGTGTAAAATCTAACAACATATGCAGTGTTTATTTAAATATGTAGGGTAGGGGGCAGCTAGGTGGCACAGTGGATAGAGCACCAGCCCTGGAGTCAGGAGTACCTGAGTTCAAATCCGGCCTCAGACACTTAACACTTACTAGCTGTGTGACCCTGGGCAAGTCACTTAACCCCAATTACTTCACTAAAAAAAAAAATTAATAATAATAATTAAATATGTAGGGTGGGAGGAACACATGGAAGAAATTTAGATGATGTAAAGATATCAGTGAAATTTAATTTTAGAAAACATAGCACAGTGAAAAAAGGAAAAATGTAGTTCCGTTGTAGAAGAATTGAAATAAAGTCTGTGGGAACACAGAACAGAGAGATGGCATTTCAACAGGCTAAGCAATTATAATTATTATCTGAACCAAATGTGCAATCATACCTGCTATCAATACATAATGGTTAAAAAAAAAAGAAGAAAAAAAAATACACAATGGTAGTGGCAGGCAGATAATTAAATTCTGTTGGCCTACAAGTTGTGTATTACCTATTTAAGTATTTTTCTCCTAAAAATCTCAGATAACTCATTTCCTAGGGTCAGTTGGACCTCACATTGGATGCTTAGGCTGTAGATGCTGGGAGCAGTTAAGTAACTTGGTCAGAGTTGTGCTTAAGGATCGCTCTATTTAGTGGAAATTTACTTTACTTTACTTTAGGGTAAATTTCTGAACTACAACAATTCCATTAAACAAGGGATCCTTCACATGACAAGGCCAGGTGCTATCACAATACCACCATGGAAGCTTCAGTGTGTATTGTTAATGGTAAGGATCTGAACTGAAGCTGGCATCTAGATGGTAATTGGAGAATGAGAGGTTCCCTTTTACTGCTAATAGGTTTATGTGATTAATGGCTGTGATGGAGAAGAATCTGGCTACATGGCTTCCTTTTCACAAAAAAGGGAGGGGAATTGTTTGTTAATAAAGGTATCTTACCTAGTTCTTTAAAAAGTGACTTTGTTTTGGGGGGTGAGGCAATTGGGGTTAAGTGACTTGCCCAGGGTCACACAGCTAGTAAGTGTCAAGGGTCTGATGCCAGATTTGAACTCAGGTCCTCCTGACTCCAGGGCTGACGCTCTATCCACTACATCACCTAGCTGCCCCAAAAAGTGACTTTTAAAAAAAAAGTCATTTTATTCCTTTTTAAGTACAGGCAGGTAAAGGACAAATTATTGATTAATGAAGTGTTTGAAGAAGAAGTGGTTCAGTGATATCAACTGTTCAAGTGCTCTGTGACTGATTTAAATTGACTAGAGGTTGTCATAATTAGAAATATCTTCTAATTTAATCGAGGAGACTTTGTAGTTTGAAGGATGGATAGATAGATGGATGAATGAATGAATGAATGATTATTAAATATTTGCTATTTTAGAGGGTTTAAATTTAGTGAACCTTTGTCATTTACCACACAAGCTGAGATTTCATGAAATGTTATTTGTATAAATGCCACATGGGCAATTAAAATTTAAATAAATAGTACTAGTATTCTAACATGCATTATTCTTCATTTTTCTTTTGTTGTTCCTTTTAGGAGAGCGCTATGTGCCTGGAGTGGGTAAAGTGAACAAAGAAGACGTTATCATGAGGGAAATTATCCACTTACTCTGCATTGAGCCCATGCCCCATAGTATCATTGCTAAATCCTTACCAGAGAATGTGAGTAGATTTTTTTTTGCCCCCTTTAATTAAAAGCTCTTCACATTTTAGGCCCCCTGGACCCTTGTTAATTATAAAAACCAAAGCTTCCTAAAAGGGGGGCTTTCCTGAAATACTGTAATTATATTTATGTCTGTGTATGCACAGTTCTCAAAAGTTTTACCACCATGTAATGGCTGCATTTTTGACACAGAAATTCAAAATCTTGTGCTGAGGCATGACAGAGTTGTAAGCTCTGCTGATGTAGGAAGTATTTTAACTAATAAAAATCAAAGCTCTTTTGAAATATTAAAAATACACGTATGTATCTTCAAGTTGTAGTCCCAAAGAATGTTATTATTATTATAGCCCATTATTTTTCTACTAAGATAATAACTCATTTTAAGGTTTATAAAGTGTTTTCCTTCATAACAATCCTGTGAGGTAGGTAGATAGTGTAATTATATTCACTTTACGAATGAGGAAACTGAAATTCAGAATTCTTCATACTTGCCTAGGACCATGCAGAATGCATTAGAGTGGGATTCAAACCCATGTCTCAACGCCAAGTACAATCAATATTATTTTAGTTACACCAGGCTGGTTTTGAATTAGAATAAAAATTCTTAAATGTGAAGTAGAATAGTAGTTGGTTCTGTTTTTTCTTCCTTCTATAGAGGAGGAACAGGCATATTTCTTGTATCAGTGGTTTGTTAGTTCAGATTATTTGTATGCCTTCACAATTTCATTATAACAAGAGTGATTTTTCCTGGTAAATTTCATAATATTCATCAAAATAATCTTCAGTGAAAGACTCAGTTTTGCTTATAAGTCAGGGCCACCTCAAATCTTTCACTTCTTACTGTGTCATTCATTTTTTAGTCATATCCAATTCTTTGTGGCCCTATTTGGAGTTTTCTTGTCAAAGATACTGGAGTGGCTTGCCATTTCCTTCTCCAGCTCATTTTATAGATGAAGAAACTGAGGCAAACAGGATTCAATGATTTGCCCAGGGTCACACAGCTAGAAAGTGTCTGAGACCACATTTGAACTCAGAAATAAAGAGTCTTTCTAACTCCAGGCCTGGCACTCTATCCACTGTGCCACTGAGCTGCCCCATCTTACCTTGAGAGATATGTTCATTTGTTTTTTAAGAAGCACATATTTCTAATATTTGTGATAGACTATAGATACTCAAATCTTATTTTTATCACTTAAAGAAATAAAATAAGTTTTCTTATTGTAAACAGCTTTTTGTGAAATAGCATCCAGAGACCTAACACTTAGAAACCTATATTGCCAAATAATAGCGTAAGCTTGTTAGGAAGAGTATTTGTGAGTTACATTTGAAAATCTACATAAGTATGCATTTTGGTATGGATCACAAGTTAAATTCTATATTTTACAGGTATTAATATAATAGCTTATGCATGCTTACTACTGTTGGTGATGATTATGTGAGAGGAAGTCAGTATCTTCGAAATATTTTATTTCAGAAATGTGAACAAAAATGTTTCCAACTTTATATTGCAGAAACCATGAGTGCTTCATATTCAGACCCAATAGTAAGGGTGTGTAGTAATATGAACATTAGAGAGAAATAATAGATAAATAAAAAAGGAAAATCCACCTTACTTATTGACTCATCCTCATACTTTGCAACAAAAAGATCCTTATACTTGATCAACTAATAATAATTTATGAAAAATTACATGATGTCAAACTTTACTAGAAGGTTGCTAACTAACATTGCTGTCTGAAACTTATGAGAGTTGAGTTGAGATTTGGGTTAGGAAAATTTTCCCCAAAAACTAAAATTTAATTTCCTCTTTTTTATACTGCAGATTGATTTTTATTATCATTTACAGAATAGTATAGTTGCCTGACAGGGTTGTGAAGAATTCTGTCATGTGAGTAACAGAAAAAGAATGACATTCTATAAAGGCAAATAACAAAAATATTGTTTCCACAGGAAAACAATGAAACTGGCTTAGAGAAAGTCATCAACAAAGTGGCTGTATTTAAGTAAGTGCTTAGTATTTATAGTTATTTTAAAAGTTAGTATGATCATTATTCATGTAATTTGTAGAATTTTTAAAAATGCTTGTCTGAACTTCCAGAATTGTAGATCTCCAAAATATTTATTTCCAAGCACACAAAGAAGAATTTAAAAGTTAATTCAGTATTATTAGAAATGGGAGATCTTTTTCATTTCTTTAAAAAAATATTTATTACAAAACCTCAAAAAAAAGGTATTTCTTAATTGTCTATTGGAATCATGGCAAAGCCAAATAATGTTAAGTCTTGGACATAGAACACAACAATTGTATAGCTATAAATTACCCTCTAGAGAGAGCCTATCATTTCTCCATTATAGCATTATCCTTTTGAGTTAAAAGCTTTTTTCATGTTCATAACTATCCTTTTCAAATGTAAGTACTTCTGAGGCTAGACATCAAATAATAAATTTGATCTCTGCCAAGTATTCCCCCCTCCCCCTCCAGTCATTTAGGTTCACAACCTCGGTGTCACTTTTACTAAAGCTGAACATCAAATTAGTTGCCAAATCTTGTTTGTGCTATCATATCTTTCAAATCTGTCACTTCCTTTTCACCTCTTGCCAGGACTGTTTCAGTAGCCTTCTAATTGTTCTCCTCACCTTTGCCAATCCATCTTCCACACAAATGAAAGCTGCTAAAGTGTTTTTCCTAAAATGATTTTCCTAAAGGTCTGACCATGTCATTGCCCTATTGAGTTTATTCGAATGGTTCCCTATTATCACTAGGAACAAATCTTTTTTGCTTCTTTCTATCATCTTTTTAAAAATTCTATTGTGTGTTGTTTTATAACATAATTATGATGATATTTGTAATGTATATAATTCATAAATTGATAATTTTACATATATTGGGAATACGTGTTCAGCATTTTTTTGTCGATGGGTTGGCATGATCAAAAAAGTTGGGACCTCTGGTCTAAACAGTAGGCATTCATTTTATTTACTTCATTTACCTTGTTTGGATTGTTAAGCTGGACTTTTAAGTGATTGCCCATCTCTTTTAGGAGTCTTTGTAGTGTTTGCTTTTATACAATCATTGTAACATCATCTACAAATAGGACCATTTGGACCAACATCATAATCTATAGGGAACCCTTCTTCTGCTTGCTCTTTGAACCTTACTCTGAACCTCCAGGACAATGACATTTTTTTCTTTTAGGGAAATAATTAATTAATTTATTTTATTTTGACAGAACAGTCACCAGGCAATCACCCTCTCCTTATTTTTACTTTATTTAAGTGGATCTGTATAGTCTTGAATATGGGTATTCCCTCCTGCCTCACCAAAAAAAAAAATAATATGGATACTTCCTTTGCCAGTACAGATCATAACTCATTAACATTAGTGGCCTGCCCCAGGCTGCTGATGGTCTTCTTCTCTTGACATTCTATGGATACCAATGGAACATTCAGGCCATACATTGTTTATTCTTTTTTTTTTTTTTTTTTTTTTGCGGGGCAATGAGGGTTAAGTGACTTGCCCAGGGTCACACAGCTAGTAAGTGTCAAGTGTCAGGCTGAATTTGAACTCAGGTCCTCCTGACTCCAGGGCCAATGCTTTATCCACTTTGCCACCTAGCTGCCCCCATTTATTCTTCATTTTACTACATGATCAGCCTATCTTTTTTTCATTTACTATCTATAGTGAGAATGCCTAGATTTTCATCCTTTATTTCCTCTAGTAGAATATCCACTCATTGGTTCCTAGACAGGTATCTCACATTCAGAATAGCAGAAGGTATTAGTGTTTGTAGGGGCAGGGCCTTGATCTATGATTTCAGTGGTGCTCTCAGGGAGACATTTTACATAGTTGCCTTCTCCATAGCATACAGTTTTAGAGTCTCCCTAGAGTATGGGCAGCTAGGTAGCACAATGGATAGAGCACTGGGCTTGGAATCAGGAAGACATGAGTTCAAATGTGACCTCTGACACTTACTAGCTGTGTGAACCTGAGCAAGTCACTTAGCCCTGTATGCCTTAGTTCTTCATCTGTAAAATGAATTGGAGAAAGAAATGGCAAACTACTCCATTATCTTTGCCAAGAAGATCCTAAATGTGGTCATGAAGAATCGACCATGATTTAAAAACAACTGAACAACAGCTCTTGTAACAAATTTTCATATTTGCACATTGAAGCAAAACAAATTCCTTTATTGGCTATATCCAAAAAAATGTATTTCTCAATCCATGCATGCCCTGAGTTCATCAACTCTTCAGGAAGTCTCTGGAATCATGGCTGGTCATTACATTCATCATAGTTCTTAAGTCTTTCAAAGTTGTTTGTACTTAGAGTGATGTATAAATTGTTCTGATTCTGATCACTTCATTTTACCATTATACCAATTGGGGTTAAGTGACTTGCCTAGGGTCACACAGCTAGTAATTGTTAAGTGTCTGAGGCTGTATTTGAACTCAGGTCCTCCTGAATCCAAGGTCAGTGCTCTATCCACAGCACCACCTAGCTGCCCCTTCCAAGTTTCTCTTAAACCATAAATTTCAGCATAATTGTATTCTTTTACATTCATATTCTATGCATAATTCCCTGTGGTTATCTACTGTAACAGAAGTTTCTTTTTCCATCAGATAAACTGAATGGGATATGATTGTTTTATTTTAAAGTTTTGTGGTTTATATTAATTTTCCAGTTTTTATTTTGTCTGAATAAGGCTTTTAAACATTATAGTTGATCTGCTTATTTTAAATCTTTTTTAGGAAACCAGGTGTATCCGGCCATGGAGTTTATGAGCTGAGGGAGGAATGCATGAAAGAATTCAATATGTTCTTTTATCACTACTCCAAAACACAACACAGCAAGGTAGGAAATAAAATCTAAAGGACAAGGAGGTGGGCATTACTACTTCCTTCTTTTTTCTTCTTCCTAAAGAAAATTGAACAAAGAATATAAAGGGGTCCCAACTTGGAAGAGGAATAGGAAAAACTAAAATGCATTTGAAAAATAGTTTTCTTTAAATGAAAATGTTTATTTTTTTAAGTTTTGAGTTCCAAATTCTATTCCTCCTTCCCTCCCTCCACTCTCCCCTTCATGAGGTAGTAAGCAATCAGATATTGTTTATACATGTGCAGTTATGTAAAACATTACCATGTTAGTCATTTTGTATGAGAAAAACTCGAGTGAAAGAAAGTAGAAAATAGCATGATTCAGTCTGTATTTCATCAATCAATATCAGTTCTTTTTTTGGAGGTGGATATTATGCTTTATCATCCATCCTTTGGGAGTGTCTTGGATCACTGTATTGCTGAGAATAGTTAAACCATTTACAATTCTTCATCAAACAATACTGTAGTCACTGTGCACAATGTTCTCCTGGTTCTGATCACTTCAGTATACATCAGTTCATATAAGTCTTTCCAGGCCTTTCTGAAATCATCCTGCTTATCATTTCTTATAGCACAATAATATTCCATTGTAATCATATACCACAACTTGTTTAGCCAATGTTCCGTCACAATCACATGCCACAGCTCATTTAGCCTTTCCCTAGTTGATGAGAATTCCTTTGATTTCCAATTGAAAAATAGTTTTACGTATTTCCCATATGAATTTTGAGGTCATTGTTTGATTTTGTTTTCATATATGTGTTTTTTAATTGTAAATTTAAAAAATTATGGCCTGTAAATCACATTGACAAAATTAAAGGCAGACTATGTATTTAAAAAACAAGCCCCGCCCCCAGTCAGATTTTTGGACATTTTGTTTTAAATAAATGTGTTTGTGTATATTAGTTTAAAAAGATGAACCCTAAAAATAATGTAGGGCAACTAGGTGGCACAATAGATAAATGCCAGGCCTGGAGTCAGGAAGACTCATCTTCCTGAGTTCAAATCCAGCCTTAGACACTAGCTGTGTGACTTAACCCTGTTTGCCTCAGTTTCTTCATCTGTAAAATAAACTGGAGAAGGAAATGGCAACTCATTCTAGCATCTTTGCCAAGAAAATGACTGAAATGACTGAACAACAACAAAGATAATTAATCTAGAATTCTTTTGGCTACTATTAGCAACACAGTGTTTCCATTTCTTTTCTAAATTTATAAATTCAGCAGGCAAACTCAGAATGTTTTATGCTTTCTTACACCAAGAATAAATAATTTGTGGGACTTTTTGCTATTCCACGCTGGGTTCCAGTAATGTAGGAATGTTGAATGGGCATCACTATTAGTTTTAGTAACTTTTATAGTCATTAAAATGTACTAGTTGCGGGGGCGGCTAGGTGGCGCAGTGGATAAAGTACTGGCCCTGGATTCAGGAGTACCTGCATTCAAATCCGGCCTCAGACACTTGACACTTACTAGCTGTGTGACCCTGGGCAAGTCACTTAACCCCCATTGCCCCGCAAAAAATAAAAAAAATAAAAAATAAAAAATGTACTAGTTGCAAAATGTTTCCTGCAAGATGACTTCTTGCATTTCTAAGAAGAAAAGCAAGTCCAGGAATAGTAAAGTCATCTCCTAGAAAAACAAATTCCTTTTATCTAAATTTCCTATTGCAATTAAATTATGAAAGTTTAAGTGCCTATAACCTGACCTCTTTTTTAAAAACAATTTTTAGTGATATCTTTTGCTTGTATATTGTCTGAATTTATCCATCCCCTGAAATCCAACTTTTAAAATAAAGAATTTTTTTTAAAGAAGAAGGGGGGGGGTGCAGCTAGATGGCGCAGTGGATAGAGCACCGGCCCTGGAGTCAGGAGTACCTGAGTTCAAATCCAGCCTCAGACACTTAACACTTACTAGCTGTGTGACCCTGGGCAAGTCACTTAACCCCAATTGCCTCACTAAAAATTAAAAAAAAAAAAGAAGGGGGGGAAATCAGCAAAACTGATTAATACTTAGGAAAGTCTAGACAGTGCTCCACAAACCGCCACCACCCCCCACCTCCCAGCTTCTAATTAAAGCAGAAATCCATTCACAGAGATAATCAAGTCTCTTACTCTTCTACCTATTGTGACATGGGAACTTAACACCAAGCTAGGAGTGGTCTACAGAGGAGAACACTTCACATTCTATTCTCCCCTTCCTACCCATACTCTTGTCCCTTCTTCAACCAGGACTCCAATTTTATGAGCTAGGGAATGTTCCCCAGAGTATTCTCAGAGCAACTAATAAAGAGTTGGAAGAATGTGAAGTCTAAACTATTTAATTTTTTAGATTGACACACCTCTGTTAATTATTGAGTCCTTTTGATTGAACACACTGGTTGTCAAAATGTGTGTGGCCCATTAAGGTCCTTTAACTGGTAGGCCTTATATATCAGTATTTATAATATGATAGCATTTACATTTATATTTTTGGGGCAGCTAGGTGGTGCAGTGGATAGAGCACCGGCCCTGGAGTCAGGAGGACCTGAGTTCAAATCCAGCCTCAAACACTTAACACTTACTAGCTGTGTCACCCTAGGCAAGTCATTTAACCCCAATTGCCTCACCAAAAAAATTAAAATAAAAAAAATAATAAATCACACACTTTACTCAAAAAATATATCTCTCTATCTAGAACTGAGAAGAACAATATATTACATACTAAGAAAAACAAAGGCCCACCATTACTTACAACACCAACACAATTTGGGATCTGCAGAGACCTATTTTCTCAATGTGGGAGGATAACCATGGAAAGGGTTGAGGTTGAAGATAGTGTATGAAGTATCAAAAAGGAAGGGATCAGAGAGGTAAGTAGTGTTCATAAATAATTTAAAAATTTCATAAAAATCACACCCAGGCTCTCCCCTCATTTCAAACAAAAACAAACAAACAAAAAAAGACACATAAATAGGCCACAGCAGGTGCTAGGAAGATGCTGGAGGCAAGGCCCACCCAAGCTGGTATCTCCCACCATGTACCAGGGCAGGAGCAGCCTCCACCTCAAGGAATGAACTCTTTAAGAATTGGAAAGTTATTTTTTCAAAAGTTCTTAACTTTTTTCTTCTTAAGAGAAAACTCTACAAATCACTTCTATATAAGTATTCACCTGTGTTTGTATGCTCTCTTTACCTACCCACCCTACCCCCAAAAGAAATTATAAAAGGAGTCCTCAACAGGCCAGGTACAACTTAACTTGTCTCAAATCTTTTTCTTTTTTTAAACACAAGAGCTGTTTCCCACTATCTCTTCTCCCTGACATTAGTAGTGCATTGCTATGGGTCATGAACATCTCTATTTAATAGCTCAATCTCCCTCTCCTCCACCAATTGCAATGTCTTGAAGATATGGGGTAGTCCTGGCCCACCCCTACATGAAAGGACAGCTTGACTTGGACAGAAATGCGAGACCTATAAGGGCCCTGCCTACACTGCCAAGAAATGGTTGGGATCCATCGGAGTCCATCTAGTTCCCCTCTCCCTTCCCCAACTGTGCCCACAAACCAGACTCCAGAATGCCCAGTATTAGACCAGGCATCATAAAATTCTAAGATCAGAGCAGGAGGGGGTTTCAAGAGATTTCTAAGAGATCTAAGCTCAGACATTCAGGCAAAATTATTGTCATTTTTCATATGAAACAATTGAGGCTCAGAGAGATACAAGGAACTGGTAAAGGGATGGGGGGTGGGGGGGAAGAGATGAGGAAAAGGAAAATCTTCTTATATAACCTATCCCCCACCAATGTAAAAGCACCCACTTTGTGGGAAGAGGGGGAAATAAGCAGAAAGAAACAGTGGAGACTCACTGGCTGGTCAGTAGCTCCCCCTCCCACCGAGAGGTGCCAACCCTCCCCTCCCTGTCCCACCCCTAAGTCTATGCTCCTCTGTGCTCACTGGAGGGCCTCAAGCTAGAACTCGTTGGTAGGGGCTTTCTTGTAGATGGGCTTCTTGCCCAGATCATAGCTGCCTTCATCCTTCTTCTTCATTCAGTAGATCAGCAGCAGGACCAGGAATATGTCAAATAGGAGACCCATGGCACCACCAGTGATCAGAGCTGCCAAGACTTCCATCTTCTCAAAGATGCTGCTTTGGGCAGTGCTTGACATCGCCACTTTGTTGCTTACATTTTCTTCGTAAAGGGAAAATCTCTTCCTGAAGATCTCATTCTCCTCCAGCTCTTCATTGTTCTTAGGATCCTGGCTTGAAGGCTCCCCTTCCTCCAGTATGTGGTTATCCAGGTCCAAGGGCTCAACTGTGTTAAGGAATGTCTCAGATGACTCAGTATCATCCATATCTCCTGAGCCTGACAGTTCAAAGTCATGGAGGCAGCTAGGTGGCACAGTGGATAGAGCACTGGCCCTGGATTCAGGAGGACCTGAGTTCAAATCCGGCCTCAGACACTTAACACTTACTAGCTGTGTGACCCTGGGCAAGTCACTTAACCCCAATTGCCTCACTAAATAAATAAATAAAGTCATCAGTTTCTTTTTCCAGAAGGGCCCCTCCCATGTCATCATCTGGCAGGGCCCCAGAGAAGTAGTGAGCTTCATAGAGGTCCCGGGGGTCCATCACTTCCATCTCACGGATCCATTCGGCTATGGCGCTGGTGGCCAGGAGTAGGAGGGCAAAAAAGCTGAGTGGGGGCATGGTGCCTGCCAAGCAGGCTGGTGTGTGTGAAGATTAAGCTAGGAATCCGCAGAAGTCGTGAGGATTAGATCTTAAACAATTGAGTAAGAATTTTTGAAGAAATAAGGTCAAATAGATATATATGTAATTTGGAAAGATTTAAGAGTTCTGCTTTCTGTGGTATTTTGAAACATTTAAGTTATAGCCTGCATGTATCAAGGTAGTGGTAACCCTTTGGCCTGTTGTTAATGTTTGTTAAAGATAGAATTAGATAAAGCTGTAACAATATGGGAGCACTCAGATTCAGATAAACTATGAGACCTAGATTTTGATATTCCTTTTATTGTTAGTAATGAATGGGATGGGAAGTACACCCACTGACCCCTGTAATAGAGACTCGAGGAGAAAGGAGGCCAAAGCATTGATTTTATTTCCTTCAAAAGAAAGGTGCACCACACTCACTGGGACAACCAGGAGGTGTGACACACTGGGATTAGGAAACCAAGCAGTTTTTATACTCTTTACAGACATCTAATTTGAGTAAAATGCGGTAATTGGGTTCAGCAATAAATCATTCTCCTGAAATGTTAGATTATTTTGTAAAATTTTCTGTTTCTGCAACAATGTATCATGTCTACATAATGTCTCAGTGCAGACTCTATGAAGCAATTTTTAAGTTGATATGCCTATATTTAGAAAGGGAGATAGTAGCTTCCCATTATTGCCTCTCTCTAGAGAAAAAACAGAGAGAGAGAGAGAGAGAGAGAGAAATAGGGGGCTCTAAGGGGCTTTAAGACTTTGAGATCAGATCACTAGGCCGAAGGGGGGGGCACTTTCCATCTCAGTGGAGGGTCATATCCCTATGTCCCTCTCAGTAAGATCAGAACCATAAGATTTGAGGTAGCTTTTACCAAATGGAATAGTTATTGGGGGAGTAGAATTTGAGAGACTGTACCAATTTGTATCGAAATTTTAATAGGGAGATCTGAGGAGTCTCTACATGAAATTTGAAACCTGAGAAGTAAATCTACTGAAGAGGTGCCCTGGAAACAAGACATCTTCCAACTGCCCCAAGAAAAGTAGTTCCAGAGACCAGACGGTTATATGGAACATCTGAGATCCAAGATGAAATTGCTAACTGAATGAACACTGGGAGTGTGTTACTGAAATTACAAAGAGACTTGATATTAGCTAATGCTGTTAACCATCCTTGGTGTTGTAGTCTCAGTAGTCATTGAGATTTGTTCCTTGTGTTATACCTGGGGGCTGTTACCGAAAATACAATGAGGATAGAATTTTCCAAGGAACAAAACCAGTCTTGAAGGGACACTGTACAGGGTATTTCTGAACAACTGGCTGTAACTAGCAAAATGGCTTGGGAAAACAGGATGTTAGCAGAAAACTCAGGGTTTGAGACTACCTGGATGGGATGGATGGAATCCTGGTTTGGGAAATGGAAAGGTTTTGTTGCCTCTATCCTCACCACTCCCATCATATAGACAGAGGATGTATTCAATAAATGGAATGAGAGGAGCAAACTAGTCAAAAAGCAATTGGATATTTGTCATAGAGACTTCCCCAGGGAAATGTAAGAATTGGTACACTCCACCCAGCTCCCTGCCCCCGCCCCCCCCCCAAGCCATGCCCCACTCAGCAGGGATATGTGGGTTCCTCCGCCCAGGCAGGGGTTCGAAGGGAAACTCCTTATGCCAGCTAGCCTTGAGCATGGCCCCTGGGGCGCCAACAAATTAGCTTGGGGCACGTGGGCTGAATTTCCCGGTATATTCAGGAGCCAGGGGTAGTGAAAGAGAGGACGTAGTGAAGACTGAGTGAAGGAAGACATAGTGAAGAAGAGCAGAGGTGGGAGTCACACAGTCGGTAGAAGAAGGTCAGGAGGAGATGCAAGGGGGATGCTATGGAGAAAAGAGGTGAGAGATGAGGGAAGATATTTCATGGTGGCAGGGAGGAGATTTCACACCCACAGCTGAGAGGAAATGCAGGGGGATAGGAAGTAGCCGAGTTTGTTGGCCAAGGTTTCAGGTCCTATATCTTTCTTTCTTTTTTTTTTTTCCTTTTTTTTTTTTTTTTTAGTGAGGCAATTGGGGTTAAGAGACTTGCCCAGGGTCACACAGCCAGTAAGTGTTAAGTGTCTGAGGCCCAGATTTGAACTCTATCCACTGTGCCACCTAGCTGCCCCTTGTATATCTTTCTTTATCCTTATCTCTAAGTCTATTCTTATCAATAAACCCTGTCTTTGTTGTTAAATTGAAAGAGGCCTTTTCTTGTTAATCTGGGAGAAGTAGTTTGGGAGGGGACAGGACCTTACAGATTGGCCCATATGGGGTTTAAAGAACCTGGGGGATCTTTAGAAGCTCCCCTTACAAATCGACTTAGGCAGCTAATAGCCTACAGATAAGCAGCTAGCAGCAGTCAGATGCCAAGTCAGCTAATTTGAGCTATAGAAACTTTCAGATAGCCAGCCAGCATGGAGTTTTCAGATAAAATTTTTTCAGAAAGTAGAGGCAGACACTCAAATGCTAATATTCACAGATGAGGGTTAATTCACAGGTTCATAGAGACTTCCCTTGGGAAAGTAGAGCCAAATACTCAAATGCTAATATATACAGATTTAGACCAAAAAGAGATATTCAATAAATGAAAATTAGGATTGGGAATACTGTGGATCAGATTAGTTAGTTTTTGCGCCTAGATTGCAACCCTTGAGTAATCAGAGTAGCGATGAAAAAGGGGAGGGGCCATTTGAGTTAGGGATTAGGGGATAAAATGGAACCTGCAAGCCCCCATTTTGGGGCACCCATCAACTGCACATTGGGCTGCCCATTCTTGTGAGAATGACAATAAACGAGCCTTTGTCACATCGCTGCTGAGTTCCAAAGAATTATTGAGCAAGAGCCATTTTTCTCACACTCCCCTCTCCCCTTCCTGAGTCAGTAAGCAATCAGATATAGGTTATATATGTGCAGTTATGTAAAACATTACCATATTGGTCAATATATGTGAATAAAAGAAAAAAATTAAAGAAAGTGAAAAAAATAACATTCTTCATTCTGTGTTCAGTCAATACCAGTTCTTTCTTTGGAGGTTGATAGTATGCTTCATCATTAATCTTTTTGGATTGTTTTAGATTATTGTATTGCTGAGAATAGTTATGTCATTCATAGTTCTTCATCAAACAATATTGCTGTCACTGTGCACTCTCCTGGTTCTGCTCACAAGTCTTTCCAGGCCTTTCTGAAATCATCCTGCTTGTCATTTCTTATAGCACAATAATATTCTATCATAGTCATATAGTACAGCTTATTCAGCCATTCCCCAATTGATGGGCATTCCTTTGATTTCCAATTCTTAGCCACCACAAAAGAGCTGCTATAAATATTTTTGTACAAATGG